>NC_084793.1:44227577-46632577 GCF_963169125.1 Humulus lupulus
TCATGAGATTAATAAATTAAGATTATTTAATTAAAGAGTTTAATTAATAATCTCAAATTTATTGGAGCTTGGAATTATAGGTCCATAGGTCCCCATAGCGGCTCTATCAACACTGTTCAAGGTAAGAGTTGATATGAAGGGAAAATAGTTTAAAGACATATTTAAGAAGGGAAAATAGTTTAAAGACACAACTATGACTATTCAGGGTCAACTGGACCTTTACGGTCAACTCTTTGGTAAAAATCGGACGTTAGAAACTAAATAAACTTTGGAAAATTTTACATTGTAGTACTTTGAAATAAACTAGTATTTGGATGGGATCCCATAGTTTTAAAAAAAAACAAAATGTAGTTTAAACGTTACTTAAGAAATAGTTTGTAGCCACATGGATTTCTTTAGATAAACTAGTAAACATGAAATTGATAAAATTGTTATTGGACTCAGCGAAAAACTTAAGAGAACCCTGACAACCCTGCAGGTCGATTGTTTCACAGTATGCATACTTCAGACAGAATCCCCTCCAGCTCATTGCACTGCTCCTTAAGCTTTGCCCTTACCTACACACACAGAGTAACTGATGAGCTATAACGCTCAGTAAGGAAGCTAGCTACAACATATGACTCTACTATCCAAAAAAAACTTTGCATAACAGAAATGCATATCCAGAAACTCCAAACTGAGCAACACGTCTAGCATATTCACATAAGTCAAAGTGTTGCGTAACATACTGAAAACATATAACTGAGCCATCGGGTTATTTGTGGGGTTTTAATCCCAGTGTGGCCTCCACGGCCCAGAGAATACTCACCTCCCGTACCAAAGGGGTACACTCCGCTAAAACACGATGACTTTATTGACTTGGCGGATAACCCCACTGTACGGCTGCATGGGGATCCGCCCTCACAAGGCCTTGTACTAAGCCATCGAGTTATCTGTGGGGTCATGATCCCCGGGTGGCCTTTGCGGCCCAGAGAATACTCACCTCCCGTGCCAAAGGGGTATACTCCGCTAAAACTCGATGACTTTACTGACTTGACGGCTAACCCCACTACACGACTGCATGGGGTCCACCCTCACAAGGTTTCCCTTGACAGTCACAAACATTGCACATGCATCCATGATAACTTTACTGCACTAAGCACATTCAAACCCGATAGATGGGTACTATCATGCGCATCCAGCCATATAATCACACATATATATAGCAACTAGAATTTAACCAGCAGTATACAAACATGCAAACAATTCACTAAGATCACAACAAGCTAAGTTACTCTTGGTGTATACTTCCGTACCTCTTGTCCTTAGCCTTCGTGAATTATGTCTTTGTGAGTATTTTCGATTGCGTTTAGACCCTATAATCATATTGGGACAATATGTCTTAGTTTATGCTTACTAAGATTCTAAAATATATAAGGGAATTTAAAAAAAAAACTGAAATTCCCGACCCTGGCCCAAACCCGAGCCCTTGGGGTAAAATGACCATAATACCCCTCTCAGAATCCCAAACTCAACTTAGAAAATTATTATTTCCAATAATAATTTTATCCTAGGCAATGTTCGAAATTTCAAGTCAAAACTCAAATTATTTCTTAAAATTCCGTTTTCCGATCCTCGAGTCCAATTCACGAGCCCCGAGCCCACCTCTTGACCTTGAGACTTAAAATCGGTAATAATGTACTTCCTAAAATATTTTCTAAGTTCTTGAAAATATTTCATAAATTCTAAGTCATCAAATCTAAACTTTGAAACTAACTCCCAAACCTAGAATTTTTCTTGAAGCTTACATAATAATTCCCGAGCCTAGTTTGTAAATTATTATACTTGGACAATTAACTAGAGAATTTTTATCCTTAATTCTCAATAGTCAGATTTTGATCTTAGAATACATAATCCCAAGCCTTGCAGTAACTTCCTAAAGTTTCGGGACCAAATACTACTTTTTGTCCTTTTGGTTACAAATTTGTAACCAGCTGGGTCATGCACACATGCATGCACGTGACCCCATTCTCATCAACCTCATCACATATTCAGCCATGGCCATCCGAACCAAGGTTTCTCACCATGGCAGCCACGATCTCACTCCCTAGACTACCATGCTCATCACTTCGGCCACCACTAGCACCACCATCACCACCACCGGCCTCCATGCGTGACCACTACCCAAAGTGGTATCCCCCATGCACGGCCAGCCATCACCACCCATCTTCAACCACCACCAAATCATCTCAAACTTCAAGAACACATATATTAAACTATCCCTAGCAACTTAATGAGTGTCTCTAGCCCCAATAAACTGATTAGAACCATCTACAACAGCCCAAAAATTCATATCCACGATAAGGAAGCGAAAACGAACAATCGGAAACGTAAAACTACGAAGGAAATTTATGAATATATACCTCTTACTGTGGCCGGTTCTTGGTGTGTTCTTCCTTCTCCTCAACTTAGTCCTAAACACTATGAATACAACAAAACTATTCGACATGAATTTGTAACTCAGAATCTAAGAGAGAAATTAACACAAAGTAGGTTCGGACTTACGTTATTTTGTTCTGACTATTCTTGCACCGAACTCTCAAAACACTCCCTTCTTTCTCTTGCTTTCTTCTACAATCAAAACAGAGGTTCTAAGGACGTGTCTAAAGTCTGTAATCCAAAGAAAACCAAGAAAAACTCACCTTGCCTTCTTCTTCTTGGACCCGAACGTACCACACTCTCAAGAACACCAAGTGTTCTTCATCTTTTCTCTCTCGGTTTCCCTTTCAATTTCGAAGATGGCTGAGAAAAATGAGAGAAACATGGCACCCCCTCTCAACCAACCTCTAATAACTACCCATGATCCTTTCAAAAACTTCCCACCAAAACATGATTTGTGTGGTTGGCCGAGACACACACGTGAGAAGCACAATAATATATGTGCTGAAATGTTACATGCATTTTATCCAAAATAATGCATTAAACCATGGCTTAAAATAATTAAAATCAACTATGGTCTAAGCACTAAATAATGCAACTTTGGTATTCATAGACTCTTAGTGAATAAGTCACATAAAATAATTAAAATCAACTATGATTTTATGATTTTGTGTGAGTCCTTTCAACATAAAATCATAATTTTAATCCCATAAAATTCCTCTTGAATTATTCATAGACTCTTAGTGAATAAGTCACAAAATCATAGTCTAAAATAATTCTAAGATTTTATGTGGATTCCAAACACATAAAATCATATACTTAAACTCTTTGAACAAGATGTCCATCTTAGATTTATTTCACATCTAAGTCCCCACACTATGGTCTAAAACGATCGACTCACACTTCATTAATTAAAATAATATTCACCAAATATTATTTTAATTATTATTCCTACTCTTAATAAAAAGAAAAATTCACAGAACAATGTTTACATAGAACACAATAAATAAAATAAAAAAAAATCCGGGTTATTACACCCTTCCCATCTTAAAAGAATTTCGTCCTCGAAAATTTTCTTACTCAAACATCTCGGGATACTTCTCGCGCATGTCATCCTCCAGCTCCCAAGTAGCTTCTTCAACCGCGCTATTGCTCCACAGGACTTTAACTAGGGGTATCTTTTTAGTTCTCAACTCTTTGATTCCCCATTCCAGTATCTTAACTGGTTTAACTTCATAACTTAAGTCCGGTTGTAGCTCTAGCGGTTCGTAACTAAGCAACACGGAACTGATCGGACACATACTTTCTGAGCATGGAGACATGAAACACATTGTGGGTACTAGCCAACGCGAGAGGTAGGGCTAAGTGATAAGCAACTGGTCCCATCCTCTCGAGAATCTCAAAAGGACCTACATATCTAGAACTTAACTTCCCTTTTTTCCCAAACCTCTTAACACCTTTTGTTGGCGAGACTTTCAAGAAGACTTTATCTCCCATCTCGAACTCAATGTCCTGCCTTTTGGCATTGGCATAACATTGTTGTCTACTCTGAGCTATGAGCATATGCGTTCTTATTATTTCTATAGCACTTGTAACCTCAAGCACCAGTTCTGGCCCAGCTAGTCGCCTCTCTCCTATCTCATCCCAATGTAAGAGTGCGACACTTCCTGCCATAAATCATCTCGTATGGGGCTATTTCGATGGTTGTTTGGTAATTATTATTGTACGCAAATTCCATGTGGTACAAGTACTCCTTCCAAGAACCCTTGAATTCTAAGGCGCACGCTCGCAGCATATCCTCCAGTATCTGGATGGTTCTTTCTGACTGCCCGTTTGTTTGTGGGTGAAAGGCTGTGCTGAGTTTCAACTTCGTACCCATTGCCTCTTGCAAGCTTTCCCAAAAACCTGATGTGAACCTCGGGTCTCGGTATGAAACTATAGATATTGATACACCATGGAGTCTGATTATCTCTTTCATATACATCCTTGCAAATTGATTCATAGTGTACGTCATTCTCACTGGGATAAAATGAGCTGACTTAGTAAGGCGGTCCACAACCACCCAAACTGCATCGTGACGCTCTGTAGTCACTGGTAGACCAACCACGAAGTCCATAGCGATATCTTCCCATTTCCATACTGGTATTGGTAACGGTTGCAGTAACCCACCGGGTCTTTGGTGTTCTGCTTTCACTTGTTGACAAACCAAGCACTTGGCTACGTACCCGGCTATGTCCCTCTTCATTCCCGGCCACCAATACATGGACTTAAGATCTTGATACATCTTTGTTGCGCCAGGGTGAAACGAGTAAGGCATTGTGTGTGCTTCTTTAAGAATCTTATCCTTGACCTCTTGGTCGCTAGGCACACAAACCCTGCCCTTGTACGTTAATATCTGGCATTCCGACATTGTGAAGTTCCCACTATTCTCTTCTTGTAACAAGGCTTCTTGTTTAACCAGATTGTCATCCAATTTTTGCTTTTCTTTAATCTCTTCCAAGATATTTGATTGCAATGTGAGATTGGCTAACTCGCTTGTAACTATTTCTATCCCAGCTTTCACTATCTCTTTTTGTAACGAAGCTTCCACCAACCCTAAAGCTGCAATGGTGCCATCACTTCGTCAGCTTAAGGCATCAACCACCACATTAGCTTTTCCAGGATGATAGAGTATCTCGCAATCACAGTCTTTAACTAGCTCGAGCCATCTCCTTTGCCTCATGTTTAACTCCTTCTGAGTGAAAAAGTATTTAAGGCTTATTATTATTATTATTATTATTATTATTATTATTATATATTCTATATGATAGAACATAGAAGGACAATTTTTACGAAGAAGAAGAATTGATCATCTTTTTCACACAAAAAGAAATTTTTTTTTCTCTAGCTTATAATAAAGAGTCTCATGTGTTGAGAATACTTTTGATCCAGAAATATTTTATTCTTGTTCTCTATGTGCCCACCCACATCTTGAGGTGTAGAGAACGTCTTGGCAGATCTAGGTGTGAGTACTCTAGCGAGGATAGGAAGTTCGAAATATATACGAAAATATTCAAGGGTTCTTGATAGGCTACAAGAGGTAAATCATTTCGTATTATTTTTATATATACATATTATATTGATTAACATATTGCATATTAAAGGATCCTCATATAAAGCTGTTTCTATGAAATTTTTTTGTTGTATACAACTACCATTACCGCAATTTCCGCTGCTGATAGACCCAAAATGGGTATGTTTTAAATATTTATAAATCGCAAGCGCACGAATCGTTCATATAGAATAGTGATCGTGTAAGCAAGGATGTCGAACCCAAATGAGCTGTCTAAAATCGAAAAGAAAACTATTTAAAACCAAAATTAACAAATTCTAACCTAGCTCCAAAGATTGATGAGATTTTTGTATAATGAAAATAAAATAAAAGACGATAATAAATAAATTTAAGACAATAAATACTTAAATTTATAATTGTAAACAAGATGGTAGAAGAAAGATTATTAAGATAATGGAATCCACAAAATATAAGTTCAATAATATTTATAAGTACATTGATTCCCAAGTTTTAGTGATAGTTAAAATAAATCAAACTATCATTTTCAAAATAGATTTATAATTTTAAGCACAAATTACTTCTAAAAAGATAGGATTTTTCTTCACTTTTCAAAAAGTATAATTTCAAAGTATTTAATGTGAATCAACCTAATGAAAAAAAAAAAAATCAAATAACATTATTTATAAGGCAAAACATAATATTTTTGTTCTAAGCATTGGATGTGTACAATTTAATGACACATCTTACACAAAGAATATTATGTTTTTGCAATAATAAAGAACAAAGTGTAAATATGTGCTAACAATCCAAAATACATGATATTTAAGATGAAAGAAGATATTTGAAGAAGAAAATCCATAAACTTTATTTTACAAAATGGGAAATCAACACACAACATAAATACTATCTAGTTACATATTGTTTCATCATCACCTTAATAATCTTAAAAAGATTAGAAACTCATGACTAGAATAGAAATTACAAACCAAAAAATTACAAACATAAATAGGAAAATTTGGAGGAGGAACCCCCAAATTTTTCCTCTAAAAACTCATAGAAAAATGATCAAAAAGAAGAAAAAGATTAAGAGAATAGAGTGGTCTTGAAAGTGTAGAACTTGTGTAGTGTAACCTCCCCTAAAATGAGCACTTAATTCCCTTATTTATAGCAAAAAAAAAATGTGTTTAAAATAATCAATTTTTATTAATTAAATTGATTAAATTAAATTTAAAATGATGAATAATATGGCATTTAGGGGTTAATTTTTAGGGATGATGATGATTTTGGGTAAAATGTTGTAGAAAAATTGGGTAACAATGGACAATGTTGGACAAAGTGACAAGGGGACCATTTATGGGCTCAATGAAGGAGGAGGTGGTTGGGCTTGTTTGGTGTGGCAGGCGGCTGGGAAGGGGAACCGTGTGGTGCAATGGCTGTTTGGGATGTTTTGGGTCAGGCGGTTGCTGGGCCGAATTTGGGCTGTGTGGATCGTTGGGAGCAGCTAGCTTGTTGGAGAAAGGAGGTCTTCGGCTGGGCAGGAGAGAGTTAGGCCAAGGGCAGGCGGTGGTAGGCCTGGCGGCTGGCAGCTGGGGATGAGAATGGGCCTGGCCGACTTGGGCCTCGGCTGGGCAGCAGGGAAGACTGCTGGCTAGAGGAGAAACAGGCTGGGCCTGTTTGAAATGGCTGGGCTTGGCTTTTCAAAAATGCCCCATTTTCTTTATTTTTTCAGCTTTAATTCTTGTCTTTCCTCTTCTTTCCAAAGTACCAAAATGCAACATTGCTTTCTACAAAATAATCATAAACTAAATTAAAATTAAATATTTTCACTACTAAAATATACCATATAACTTCCATGAAAATATTAATTAAAATTTAATTTACATAACATTTAATTTCAATAAAATCATATTTTTAGCATTCAAACTAACAATACTAATTTTAAATAATTAAATTACAACATAAAACAATAAAATATCTATAAAAACATATAAAAATCTAGAAAACTACAATAAAACTTGTACGCCCTAAATATCCACGAGTTATTAGCGAGCTGGAAAAGGGCATAATTCAGTCCGCCACATGCAAATCATCCACTCGGAGCTACTGTTACAAGTCTCCGCCTCCCTAGCCCGAAGCTGATCAGAGAGTTAGCAGTCTACTCGAAGGCAGTGGGTCAGCAGTATGGATATCACGAGCTGGCGCTACATCGAGCTCGAGGTGCAGCATAGATCTGACACTTGAATCCTTGTAAAGGCTACCATGCAATGTAAACGTGCACATATCAGACATCACGTGTCTATTCCATTCCTGAATTCTCAGACACGCAGCATAAACGTGCGTGTTCAAGCACCCCACGACTGGTTTGGGCCATGCGGCCCATTATCTCCCCTTACCTATTGATTAGACAACACCTCATTGTCAGGTTTTAGGAATTAATCATAAGTGTCACAGAGATGACATGATGGGTAAGAAGGTCACGGGATGACCCCCTTTACCAACACCCAGATATCCTCTCCCTATAAATATCGAGAACCTGGGTGTTGCAAGGGGTTGGCATTTTTATTGTAAAGAAACACTCTGTAAGGAATACTCAAGAGATATCAATAATATTGACTGGTGGACTAGAGGGATTTTAACCTTCGAACCACCTAAAAAGAAAGGAGTGATAGCCTCCCCACAATACTAATTTTGCCAGTTTGGAATTTAAATATTTTCATATTACGGTTCACTATTTAGCACTAATCCATCCCGTTTATTCGTATAATTATCTGTTGGCAAAGAACCGCATCAACAGTTTGGTGCTTTCATTGAGAGGTATTGCAAAAAACCTGACCATGGTGGTTACTCGTTCGAGGCATGGTAATGAAGCGGATCAACATGATGGACAGGAGGCCCACCATGCTGCCATATCTGATGAACAAAACCCCGAGGTCCAGCAGCGACCGGGAAAGCAGCCTATAGGCCAGGGCGACATAAGGAGTTCGGCACCCCGGCCGCCAAATCCGAACCTGGAGTTCTACACGACGATAGAGATGGAGAACGCACAGTTGAGAAGTCAGCTGTCAAAAGCAAACAAGCAAATCAAAGAGGTCTTGGCCCAGTTACCCCCTCTTACAACCAACGCTAACGTCAGAAAGAGGCATAGTGGGACTCATAGGTCCCGCTGGGATAACCGGTCCAGGCCCAGCCGGTCAGTCAGAACCTCAACTCCGAGTTCTACTCCCACGTCACACCACCACCAGGAAACTGTGTTTGAGGAGTTTCCTAGGGCCGATTATCAATTCAGCCGATCGGTCCGAACCTCAACTCCTAGCTCGATTTCACCCTCGAACGCACCCAGAAGGGCCCGAGGCAGCTCGTGGAGGAGATCCGAGAAGGGCTTCCGAAGACAACCTACTCCGGCCAGCCGTCCTGCACCACGGTCAGACCACCGAGCGCAGGATGCGGGGAATGGTAGAGTGGAGCAGCTGCGACCTAGCTTGATCTGCCCAGACGGGACTAGGATCGCTTCACTAGTTAGGCATCCCCCGTCACCCATAAGATACCCATCTCCTCCCCGTCCAGTCTGGGACATTCCGGCTCATGGGAGCAGCAGGAGAAATCCTCCTTCTGCCGGTCCTTCCCATCGCAGCCGAGCGCACGGGGAAGTCCCGAATCCTCACCCTCAGCAGCGGGCTCCGAGTTTTTCAAATGGGAGTTATTGGACCGGGAGTCATCAAAGTGGCATGTCCGGTGAAGACCTGCGCCATCGTTTGAGTTTGGCTCAAAGCCCTCGGGCCACCCCGAGGGCCGACCTTCGAGATCGCCTCAACTCACAGAGAGGAGATCCGGCTAGAAATGGTAGTCATGCTCACCGAGGGGAGGGTCTGTTGGAAGTACGTGACAGTGGGAATGTCCCACCTAACCAAGCTCATGCTTGGAGGGACAATAACCCGCCTAACGCTTACAATGGAACTCGAGCTATTGAACAGCCCCAGAACAACCAAGGAAGTAAGGACCAAACCCTAGAGCGTCTAGCTCAGATGGAGGAGCTAATGAAGAAACTCTTATCGGATAAGGAAAAAGATGAGTACGACTCGGGGGACGAACTCGAGCTCTTCGCCCCCAGCATAGCAGCCATGGCATATCCACCTGGTTTCCGTATGCCCCACTTGTCCAAGTTCGATGGAGACGGAGACCCGTCGGATCATTTGGGTATGTTCAACACCTTGATGATGGCCCACAACATCGGCCTCGAGCTAAGGTGTTTGATATTTCCTTCCACCTTGACTGGGCCGGCCAGGCAATGGTTCAAGCAGAATAAAAAGCAGTCCATCAACTCATGGAAGACCTTTTCTGCTGACTTCAAGAGGGCATTCCGAGCTTCTCAGGCTGCCTGCGTCAAAGTCGGCACCCTGGCAAACGTGAAACAGCAGCTTGAGGAACCTTTGAAAGCTTACCTGAGCAGGTTTGCAAACGTCGCGGCTTGAGCCAGGGACGTAGACGATAGTTCCAAGCTTATGGCCTTGAGGACTGGAATCCTTGTTGGAGGCGGACTATGGAAAGAGAGGCAAGAGAAAAGGGAGCAGCGAGGGCGGCCAGCACGACCCAAAGAAGAATAAGCCCGTGGAAAAATTTAATCCAGTCTACGCGACTTACACCGAGCTCACAAACACTAGGGAGAACATTTTCCTAGCAAACTCTGCCCGCCTTCCCTGGAAAAAGCCGGAGCCTTTGAAGCACCAGAAGGCCAAGAGGGACCTCTCCAAGTTTTGTCAATTCCACAACGACATTGGCCACAACACTGATGATTGTAGGAATTTGAAGGATGAGATCGAGACTCTCATCAGAGTCGGACCCTTGGCTCAATATGTGCGGAATAGAGTTCCCGCCGGTCAACCGGCTCCAGAAGCTCCAGTAAGTCAGCCCGAGCCCCGGATAAATCAGGATACCCCTCCTCCTGTGATAGGAGGAGAGATATCCACGATCTCCGAAGGCCCCCATTTGGCCGGCACGAGCAGAGGTGCCCAAAAGAGGTATGTTAATGAGTTGAAGGCTCATAACGGAGTGGAATTCATCCCAGAGCGGCACCTACCCAAACAACAATGACTAGAGAGGCAGCCCATTAGTTTTACTGAGGAGGATGCTAGTCACGTCAAATTCTCCCATAACGATCCACTAGTCATAACTGCCCAACTCACCAACTGGAGAGTTAGGAGAATACTGGTCAATAATGAGAGTTCGGTGAACCTGTTGTTCCGATCTACGCTGGAGAAGATGGGGCTATCCGTCACCGAATTGAGGGCCACCTCCATGATGCTGTATGGATTTTCCAGAGAAGGGTCGGCAGCAATAGGAACAATCGAGCTGGTGATTACCTTGGGAGAGGGACCCCGAACTGTCTCTAAACTCCTCGAGTTTGTGGTCATCGATTGTCTCGCCGCATACAACGCTATTCTGGGCCGACCTGCATTGATAACATTTGAAGCTATAACCTCCATCTGCCATCTCGCTATCAAATTCCCCTCCTCCACAGGGATATGCACAGTTCGAGGAGATCAGCTCGCTGCCAGGGAATGCTATAGCATTTCCATTAAGGGAAAGTCATGACCAGGGCAGCAGGCGATGACCATTCAGGGTGGGAATGAGGAACCTCAGGAAATAGTACCTATTCCTGAGATAGAAAAACCTCAGAATGCCAGGGGGGAGAGTATCATTTTAAATAATGATATCAACCCCAGAATAGGCAGGGATAAATCTGAGCTCCAGGCCATCAAAGAGCTCGAGGAGGTGAATATCGACCCACAAGACCCCTCGAATGTGGTAAAGCTCAGGAAAAACCTGTGTAGCGAAAGGAAGGCGGAGCTGATTAGGTTTCTACAAGAAAATCTAGATGTGTTCGCCTGGTCTCATGGAGACATGGTAAGGATCAGCCCGAGCGTCATCATGCACACCCTCCACTTGGATAAGAACGTGCCTGCAAAGTCCCAGAAACAGAGGCACCTGGGCATGACCCGAGCTGAGGCCTTAGAGGAGGAAGTAGCCCGGCTCTTAAAGTACGGCTTTATCCGCGAGGCAAAGTACCCGATCTGGGTCGCCAATCCTGTTTTGGTCCCGAAACCCAACGGGAAGTGGCAGACCTGCATCGACTTTTTTGATCTAAACAAAGCCTGCCCCAAAGATTGCTTCCCTTTGCCAAGGATTTACCAATTGGTAGATGCCACAGTGGGGCACGAGCTCATGTCTTTTATGGATGCGTACTCAGGCTATAACCAGATCGCCATGAATCCGGCGGACCAGGAACACACTAGCTTCATGACCCCAACTAACATTTATTGTTACAAGGTCATGCCTTTCGGGCTGAAAAATGCAGGAGCTACATACCAGAGGTTGGTAAATAGGATGTTTACCAATCAGATCGGGAAAAATATGGAAGTGTATGTTGACGACATGTTGGTCAAGTCAAAAACTTCCGATAACCATGTCTCCGATCTAAAGGAATGCTTTAAGATTTTAAGAGAATATGACACGGGGCTAAACCCCCAAAAGTGTACTTTCGGGGTTGCGTCAGGAAAATTCCTGGGTTTCATTGTCAATACCAGAGGAATAGAGGCGAACCCCGATAAGATCAGGTCGCTACTCGAGATGCCCTCACCCCGGTCGCAAAAAGACGTTCAAAGTCTGACAGGAAGGGTTGCAGCCCTTAATCGGTTTATTTCCAAATCTACCGACAAGTGTTTGCCATTCTACAACCTGCTCCAGGGAAATAAAAAATTCGAGTGGACCGAAGAATGCAAACGTGCCTTCCTCGACCTGAAAGCACATTTAGCCGAGCCGCCTGTATTGTCCAAACCAACAGCAGGAGAACCTCTTTTCCTTTACCTAGCTGTCATGGAAGATGCGGCTAGCGCCGTACTGGTTCGGGAAGAAGACCGGTCTCAAAAGCCAGTCTATTACATCAGCAAGAGGCTTCTCGGAGCTGAATCCCGATACCCGTTGATGGAAAAGATGGCCTTCTGCCTTATTACGGCCTCCCGAAAGCTCAGACCGTATTTCCAGTCCCATTCAATACACGTCATAACCGATCAGCCTTTAAGGCAGGTTTTGCAGAAACCTGAAGCATCGGGGCGTCTGTTGAAATGGGCTATCGAGCTCAGCCAATTTGAGATACTGTACGTGCCGCGAACTGCTATAAAAAGCCAAGCCCTAGCTGATTTTGTGGTAGAATGCACAGGATTCCGAGAAGACCCGGTGGAAGAACCAGCTCGAGCCTCGTGGAAAGTCTTCGTAGATGGCTCGTCTAACGAGAACGGCTCCGGGGTTGGAATCATATTGATATCCCCAGAGGGACATCGATTCCACTCTGCACTGCAATTCAGATTCAAAGCGTCCAACAACGAGGCCGAATACAAAGCTTTATTGGCTGGGCTAAGGGTGGCCCAGGAGCTGAAGGCCAGCTCCGTCCAGTGCTACAACGATTCCCAGCTCGTGGTAACCAAGTATTAGGAGAATACCAAGCACGGGGAACCAAGATGGCTGCTTACCTGGCCAAGGTAAAGAAAGAGCTATCCGCCTTTGAGCACGGCTTAATCGAGCAGATACCTCGGGAGCAGAATGCCAACGCTGACGCCTTGGCAAAGCTCGCCACCTCCGGGGAGGCAGAAACTTTGGGGCTGGTGCTGGTAGAGTTCTTGGAAAGACCAAGCATAGAGGAGCATGACTCATAGGGTACGCTTTCTGGGGAAATTTTCTGGGTAGGATTTTTGGTATGCCTATTTGAAATATCCAGCCTTTTGGGTGCAAAACCGGGTAGCTTAGGGGACACGCTTCACAAGCGGTTTCACACTGTTTGCCTACTGAAACTTTCCTTCCAAGGCAAACTTTTATCCTGACCCTCCTGACACACGGATTTCGAGTTATCAGGGATCCGTTGGGAGCACAGGCGCGTGTTCATAGAACCGCGTGGTCTCACTCTCCACGGGCTGAGATTACCTCAGCCCGTGCAAAGGAAACTCTTCGCGTTAGATTCTTTCTTATGCTTAGGTCGCCTTTTCTAAAATTTCTTCTTTTGTTCGCTAGGCGACCAGATGGGACCAAAGAAGAACGCCCCTAAGAAGACGGCTGGCGGCTCGTCTTCTCAGCAAGCCAAGGGAAAAGAGGCGGTCATGGACTCTCCAATCCCTATTTTCAGTCCCGCCGTGGAGTAGGAGCTCCAGGTGAGACCCGACGCCTTCTTCGAGGCCGAGAGGATTGTCTCGAAGATCACCGACCAAGGGAAAGTGAATAAGATATTCCTTTCCCACCATATCAAGATTGGGAGGGGCGCCCTAATTGCCCGACCTCCCCTAGAAGGTGAGCGGAGCTGTGAGCTGCTCGACGAAGAATATGCGGCCTGGAGTGACGAGCACTTCAAGGCTGGGGCCTTCCTCCCGCTTGACCAGTATTTTGCTGACTTCCTCAATTACGTGAAGTTGGCCCCTTTCCACCTCTCCCCTAACTCGTACCATTTGTTAGCGGGGTTGAGGTACTTATTCTTGAAGCAGGAATGGGAGGTCCCCACCCCGGTGGACATCCTATACTTCTTCTGCCTCAAGGCCAGCCCGGAGCAGAGGGGGCGAGGCGACGGGTTTTACTACTTGACCCATTTTCCAAACACGGCTGCGGTCATCGAACTGCCCAGCCACCCCAACGACTTCAAAGACCAGTTCTTCATGTCGATGGGGTTCCGCAATTGCAAACATCACTATTTCAACCACCCTCGTAAGTACCCTTTGCTCTTAGCTCGTGAGTTGATTATAGGTTATCTTCCTTTATTAGTTCCTGACTTAGAGAGAACCATACAGCCATTTTCGCGAGGACGACCAAATCCGTGACCCTCGGGGGTCAATACGAGACATTGGCGAGGCTGGCCCCCAGCGAAAAGGACTACCGCTAGCTCGTGTCGGACGAGACGATGCTGGCGTGCAAAATAATCTCCCCAGGCCAGACTTTGGCCTTGAGGAGACCGCGGGGCCTCCCTCCAGCTCGCGAGATAGCACCCATCCTCGAGGAGGAGACTCCGGGAGAAGAGGAAGAGGACGAGGAGGACGAGGTGCCCCTCGTGAGGCAGAAATGGGCTTTGGAGGTCGCCCAACAAACGGACGAGGAGAGGGTCCGGTCCAGAGCAACAGCCAGTCCCTCTAGGGAAGGTAATCCTTACATGTTTAGGGACTTAGATAGGGCCACTGCGGACCTTCGGTTAGCTAGGTTCAATCCTAACCAGCCCGTTCAACGTCACCGAAGTGACCGAGACCGCGACGTAACCCTACTCCAATGCGTCGAACAGCTCGTGCTGGATTACGAAAGTAGCCACCCTAGGGGCACTGTAGTCGTAGACAACACCATAGCTTTTAGGTCGGTCTTTTTTGAGGAGTATGGGCCCAATCTTCGGTCGTGGCCCTCCCTTTGGGAGGGCATAGTAGCTCCAGGTCTTAGGCAATATGTAGAAGAGTCTAGTCTCGAGCCAGATTCGGACCCATAACCTCTTCCAGCCCGCGAAGTCATTATCCTAGATTCCCCCGCCGCAGCTCCGGGGCCGGTGGTCGTAACCATAGATTCCTCCCCTAGCTCGGAGGGTAGGATCCCTTTCAATATACTTGAGATCTGGTTTCCCTTTAACTTTTGTTGTCTTGTACAAATATTTCTATCTGTATATGAACATTTTTCCTTTGCTTTCTCAGAGGAGATGTCTCAGCCCGGGAGCAACGACTTGCGAGCTATGTTCCCTGGAGGGAACCCTTCCTCGGGGGCCTCTGGGCCCATGGTGAAAAAGCTCCGGCTGGCGAAGAAGCCCATCGGGAGTGCCTCTAAGTCCCCTGCAAAGGGGAAAAACCAGGCTCCGGCAGCTCAGGAGAAATTACCTCTACCACCTCCTGCAATGAAGATGCCTCCTCCTCCCCCGTGAGTTCCCGACCCTGCTCGGGAAACAGAGGTGCCCATCGGGACCTTGTCCACCACCACCTCTGAGGTGCGCATCCCAGTGAACCCCCAGGCACTGGAGAAGATCCCCGACGTCTTTCGGGGAACAGTCTATGAGACGGCGAGCTACACCGTGGACCATTACTACAACGCCGCCGAGAGGGACCTGCGGGCGATCGAGATGAGGAGCCCGGAGAACGTGATGGAGTCTTCATTGGGGATGGCTCTCACGGTAAGTTGGCCTTGCCATCTGTATATCATGCTCATTATGCATTACATGTTTGTTTTTCTTTTTCTCTAAGGTAGTTGCCTTATCATCTTTTTGTCTTGCAGGGTGCCTTGACTCTCCACTGGAGCATATCCCGATCTAGGGCTCGACTCGAGGACATGAGGGGTGAGCACCAGAAAACTTTGGCTGCCCTTAAGACTGCCCAAAAGCAAGAACAGGATGCCAAGGATGCCCTGGCGGCTGCGCAAGTCGAGCTGGACGCATCTCGTCCTAAGTTGCAGGAGGCTGAGGCTACCTTGGCTGCTCTAGCCACTGCGAGGACTGAGCTCGAGGAGGCCAGGGCCACTTGGGCCGCACTGGACGTTGCGAAGGCCGAGGCTGAGGAGGCCAAGGCCACCCTGGCGACGGAGAGGGCAGCCGCTAGCTCCTCCATGGAGGACATGCTGTACCACTGTTGGGTCTACAACCCAGATGGAGACTTCTCCTTTATGGGGGCGGATGCATGGGACAGCTTCCTAGAGAAATTCAAAGCTCGCCTTCAGCAAGAGGCGCCCTCCGAGACCGGGGAGACCTCCGCAGCCGCCGAGCAGGAGGGCGAGGTGGTGACTTCATCAGAGCAGCCTGGCGGGGCCTAGGACTTCTTTTCTTTCCACCCCTCGAACATATATATATATTTTTTGTAACTTTGTATGAGGTTTTCTAACCTCGAGACAATTGGCTTTATCAATTTTTTGCTTTCTAATTGATTTATATCCTTCTGCCTTTATGCATTTTGGTAATGGTCTTAGCTTTTGTTGGTGCTGCGATTGACATTTTATGCTTTTCTAGGAAGAAACATAATCACTTTTGATCCAACTTCTAAGATAAGTCTTGGTTACAACCTGGACATTACTTTAAAAACTTAGTTCGCATTAATTTTTTATTAATATCTCGTGCTTTTTAAGAAAGACAACGATCAATCAATTTGAATTAACTTCTAAGTTTTAGGACCTGGTTACATCCAGGACGTTAATTTGAAAACTTAGTTGGCATTTATTCTTGATTAATATCTTGTGCTTTTTAAGAAAAACACCGATCAATCAATTTGAATAAACTTCTAAGTTTTAGGACATGGTTACATCCAGGACGTCAATTTGAAAACTTAGTTGGCGTTAATTTTTATCAATATCTCGTGCTTTTTAAGAAAAACATCGATTAATCGATTTGAATCAACTTCTAAGTTTTAGGACCTGGTTACATCTAGGACGTTAATTTGAAAACTTAGTTGGCGTTAATTTTTATCAATATCTCGTGCTTTTTAAGAAAAACATCGATCAATCAATTTGAATCAACTTCTAAGTTTTAGGACCTGGTTACATCCAGGACGTTAATTTGAAAACTTAGTTGGCGTTAATTTTTATCAATATCTCGTGCTTTTTAAGAAAAACATCGATCAATCGATTTGAATCAACTTCTAAGTTTTAGGACTTGGTTACATCCAGGACGTTAATTTGAAAACTTAGTTGGCGTTAATTTTTATCAATATCTTGTGCTTTTTAAGAAAAACATCGATCAATTGATTTGAATCAACTTCTAAGTTTTAGGACGACCTGGTTACATCCAGGACGTTAATTTGAAAACTTAGTTGGCGTTAATTTTTATCAATATCTCGTGCTTTTTAAGAAAAACATCGATCAATCAATTTGAATCAACTTCTAAATTTTAGGACGACCTGGTTATATCCAGGATACGACTTAGTTCGGGTTAATCCTTTACCAATATCTCATGCTTTTTAAGAAAAGCATCGATCAATCGATTTGAATCAACTTCTAAGCCTTTAAGGCGACCTGGTTATATCCAGGCACCATATGCCCCCCAAGTAATTAGGAAAGGGTATTTCGTGGTTACTTGAGATTACATTCACAAATATACACAATAATGAAAGAAGATTTAATTCTCATTGCTTAATACAAAAAAAATGGCCTTTCTGAGTAAGCCTTACAAGGGTATTACTGATAATATTTCTTTAAATGGATGGCGTTCCAAGTTTGTGGGATTGCTTCTCCGTTTAGCCGAGCCAGCTTATAGGTTCCTTCTTTTATGACCTCGGTTATTTGATACGACCCTTCCCAGTTCGGTCCCAATACTCCATCTTTGGGATCTTTACTGGCTAAAAAGACTCTCCTGAGGACCAGATCGCCAATGCTAAAGGCATGCTTTCTGATCTTTGAGTTAAAATAACGAGTGATTTTTTGCTGGTAATGCGCGAGCTGGAGCTGCGAATCTTCTCGTCTTTCATCTATCAGGTCAAGGGACGCGTAAAGCAGTTCGTGATTGCGGTCCTGGTCATACGCCTGGACTCTATGCGAAGATATCTTTATCTCGACAGGTTGGACTGCCTCACTCCCAAAAGCCAGGGAGAAAGGAGTATGACCTGTAGGAGTTCAATGTGAGGTCCGGTATGCCCACAGTACCTGGGGGAGCTGTTCTGGCCAGACTCCCTTGGCTTCGTCCAATCTCTTCTTAAGGCTCGCCTTTAGCGTCTTATTGACGGCTTCGACCCGCCCATTAGCCTGGGGGTAGGCCACGGAGGAGAAACTTTTCTCAATGTCGTACCTTTCACAGAATTCAGTGAAGAGGTCGCTGTCGAACTGAGTCCCATTATCGGATACGATTTTCTTTGGCAGCCCGAACCGGCAGATAATGCTTTTGACCACGAAGTCGAGGACTCTCTTGGAAGTGATTGTTGCCAAGGGTTCTGCCTCAGCCCACTTGGTGAAGTAGTTGATAGCCACCACCGCGTAACGAACCCCTCCCTTTCTAGTGGGGAGGGTGTCAACCAAGTCGATTCCCCAGACCGTGAATGGCCACGGGGATGAGATCATCTTCAGCTCGACTGGGGGAGCTCGGGAAATTATGGCGAATCGCTGGCACTTGTCACATTTCTTGACGTACGAGATCGAATCCTTCGACAGAGTGGGCCAGTAATATCCTTGCCTTAAGATCTCCAGGGCCAAGCTTTGCCCCCCAGTGTGGTCCCCGCAAAAACCCTCGTGCACTTCTTGCAAAATGGTATTTGCCTCGCCTGGTAGAACACATCGTAGGAGGGGTAGAGAGTGCCCACGCTGGTATAGCATCCCGTCTACCACGGTATACCTTGGGGCCTGGTAAACTATCCGCTGTGCATCATTACGCCCTTCGGCTAACTTTCCTTCGGTGAGATACTCGAGGATGGGAGTCATCCAGGTCAATCTGGCGTCGATCATCTCGACCTCCGCCCTGACTTCTTCTATGCTTGGTCTCTCCAAGAACTCCACCGGTACTAATCCCAAAGTCTCCGTCTCCCCGGAGGTAGCGAGCTTGGCGAGGGCGTCTGCATTGGCATTCTGCTCCCGAGGTATCTGTTCGATTGAGCCCCGTTCGAATGCGGACAGCTCGACTTTTACCTTGGCCAGGTAAGTAGCCATCTTGGTTCCCCGTGCTTGATATTCACCTAGCATCTGGTTTACCGTGAGCTGGGAATCGCTGAAGCACTGAACGGAGTTGGCCTTAAGCTCCTGGGCCACCCTTAGCCCGGCCAGCAAAGCTTCGTATTCGGCCTCGTTGTTGGATGCCTTGAATTCGAATCTCAGCGCCAAGTGGAATCTATGCCCCTCCGGGGATATCAAAATGATTCTAACCCCGAAGCCGTTCTCATTAGATGAGCCATCCACGAAGATCTTCCACGACGCCCGGGCCGAGGTGACCTGGGGTGAATCTTCCACAGGGTCTCTTTGGAATCCTGTGCATTCTGCCACGAAATCAGCCAGGGCCTGGATTTTTATTGCAGTTCATGGATTGTACAAAATCTCGAACTGGCTGAGCTCAATAGCCCACTTCAACAGGTGTCCCGATGCTTCAGGTTTTTGCAAAACCTGCCTTAAAGGTTGATCGGTCATGACGTGTACTGAGTGGGATTGGAAATACGGCCTGAGCTTTCGGGAGGCCATGATAAGACAGAATGCCATCTTCTCCATCAACGGGTATCGGGACTCAGCTCCGAGAAGTCTTTTGCTGATGTAATAGACTAGTTTTTGAACCCGGTCTTCTTCTCGGACCAATACGGCACTAGCCGCATCTTCTGTGATAGCTAAGTAAAGGAAAAGAGGCTCTCCTACTGTTGGTTTGGACAATACGGGCGGCTCAGCCAAATGTGCCTTCAGGTCAAGAAACGCATGCTCGCACTCCTTTGTCCACTCAAACTTCTTATTCCCTCGGAGCAGGTTGTAGAATGGCAGGCACTTGTCGGTGGATTTAGAAATAAACTGATTAAGGGCCGCCACCCTTCCTGTCAGGCCCTGAATGTCCTTTCGCGATCGTGGTGGGGGCAGCTCCAACAACGACTTGATCTTATCGGGGTTCGCCTCGATTCCTCTGGTGTTGACAATGAAACCCAGGAACTTTCCAGATGCGACCCCGAAAGTGCACTTCTGTGGGTTAAGCCTCATGCCGTATTCTCTTAGTATCTTGAAGCATTCCTCCAGGTCGGAAACATGGTTATCGGCAGTCTTCGATTTGACCAGCATGTCATCAACGTACACTTCCATGTTTTTCCCGATCTGGTTGGCAAACATCCTGTTCACCAATCTCTGGTATGTAGCAACGGCGTTCTTCAGTCCGAACGGCATGACCTTGTAACAATAGACGTTAGTTGGGGTCATGAAGCTAGTGTGCTCCTGGTCCGCTGGATTCATGGCGATCTGATTATAGCTTGAATACGCATCCATAAAGGACATGAGCTCGTGCCCTGCCGTGGCGTCTACCAATTGGTCGATCCTCGGCAAGGGGAAACAGTCCTTGGGGCAGGCTTTGTTCAGATCAGAGAAGTCGATGCAGGTCCACCATTTCCCATTGGGCTTCGGGACCAACACGAGATTAGCGACCTAGACCGAGAACTTGGCTTCGTGGATAAAGCCGCATTTCTTGAGCCGGGCTACTTCCTCTTCTAGGGCTTCAGCTCGAGTTTTTCCCAGGCGCCTCTGTTTCTAGGACTTCGCAGGCACGCTCTTATCCAAATGGAGGGTGTGCATGGTGACGCTTGGACTGATTCCCACCATGTACTCATGTGACCATGCGAACACATCCAGGTTCTCCTGCAGGAACTTGATCAGCTCCGCCTTCATCTTGCCACAGAGGTTTTTCCCGAGCTTAACCATCCGTGAGGGATTCTGTGGATCGATATTTACTTCCTCGAGCTCTTCAATATCTTGGAGCTCAGACTTATCCTCGCCTATTCGGGGGTCAATATCCTCACTTAGGACGATATTTTCCCCTTCAGCGCTCTGAGGTTTTTCAATCTCAGGATTAGGCAAAGGTTCCTGAGATTCCTCTTCTCCACCTTGGATGACCATTGTTAACTGCCTGGGTTTTAATTTTCCCTTCATGGAAATGCTGTAGCATTCCTTGGCAGCAAGTTGATCACCACGGACCGTGCATATCCCCGTGGAAAAGGGGAATTTTAGCGCGAGGTGGCGGATGGAGGTGATGGCTTCAAAAGCTATAAGTGTAGGTCGACCCAGAATGGCATTGTACGCAGCAGGATAGTCGATGACCACGAACTCGAGGAGTTTTGAGATCGTCTGAGGTCCCTCTCCTAAGGTGATCACCAGCTCGATCATCCCTATAGCCGCTGATCCTTCTCCAGAAATACCATAAAGCATCATGGAGGTTGCTTTCAGCTCGGTGATAGACAAACCCATATTCTCTAGCGTGGATCGGAATAGAAGATTTACCGAGCTCCCGTTATCGACCAGCACTCTCCTAACCTTCCGATTAGCGAGCTGAACTGTTAGGACCAGAGGGTCGTTACGAGGGAACTGAACGTGGCTGGCATCTTCCTCAGTAAAAATGATTGGTTGCCTCTCCAACTGCTGCTACTTTGGTAGATGCTGCTCGGGGACGAACTCCACTCCATTATGAGCCTTAAGTTCGTTGACGTACCTCTTTTGGGCACCTTTGCTCGTGCCAGCCAAATGAGGACCTCCAGAGATTGTGGAGATCTCTCCTCCTATCACTGGAGGAGGGACGTCCTGATCTATCCGAGACCCAAGCTGAATGACCGGGACTTCCGAAGCTGGTCGGCTTGCGGGAACCCTGTTCCGCGCATACTGAGCCAAGGGGCCGTCTTAG
This sequence comes from Humulus lupulus, assembly GCF_963169125.1. Taxonomy (NCBI): domain Eukaryota; kingdom Viridiplantae; phylum Streptophyta; class Magnoliopsida; order Rosales; family Cannabaceae; genus Humulus; species Humulus lupulus. The sequence continues at coordinate 44,249,360 of NC_084793.1, forward strand.
ATGAGAGTCTTGATCTCATCCTTCAGGTGTCTACAATCATCGGTATTGTGGCCAACGTCGTTGTGGAAATGACAAAACTTGGAGGGGTCTCGCTTCCCCTTCTGGTGCTTTAATGGCTCTGGCTTCTTCCAGGGGAGGCGAGCAGAGTTTACTAGGAAGATGTTCTCCCTAGAGTGGGTGGGCTCCGTATAAGTCGCGTAGACTGGCTTAAATTTTTCTACGGACTTATTCTTCTTTGGGTCGTGCTGGTTTCCCTCGCTGCTCCCCTTTCTCTTGCCTCCACCAAACTGGTTATTCTGTGTAACGTTCTGGGTCGCTGTCACGACCTCCGTTCCCACTCCAGTGGGCTGCTCAGGGACCTGGCTGGTTCCTACAGCTGAGGCTTGTGCCTCCTCCAAGTTGATCCACCCCTGGGCCCTATTCAGGAATTCGTTTACGGAGCTGACTCCCTTTCTTTGTATCTCATTCCAGAGTCCCCCTCTGACAAGGATTCCAGTTCTCAAAGCCATGAGCTTAGAGCTGTCATCTGCGTCTCTGGCCTGAGCAGCGACATTCGCAAATCTGCTCAGGTAAGCCTTCAGAGGCTTGTCGGGTTGTTGCCTTACGTTTGCCAGGGTATTGGCTTTGACACGGGCAGCCTGGGAAGCTTGGAATGCTCTCTTGAAGTCAGTAGAGAAAGTTTTCCACGAGTTGATTGACTATTTTTTACTCTGTTTGAACCACTGTCTGGCCGACCCAGTCAATGTGGAGGGAAATATTAAACACCTAAGCTCGGGGCCAATGTTGTGGGCCATCATCAGGGTATTGAACATACCCACGTGATCTGACGGATCTCCGTCTCCGTTGAATTTGGACAGGTGTGGCATACGGAAACTGGGTGGGTATGCCGTTGCTGCTATGCTGGGGGCGAAGAGCTCAAGTTCGTCCCCTGAATCATATTCATCTTTTTCTTTCTCTGACAGGAGCTTCCTCATTAGCTCCTCCATCTGAGGCAAGCGTTCAAGGGTTTTGTCATGATTTCCTTGGTTATTGCGGGGCTGTTCAACAGCTCCGGATCCATTGTACACGTTTGGCGGGTTATTGTCCCTCCTATCTTGAGATAGGTTATGTGGGACATTCTCGCTGTCGCGTACCTCGGACAAGTTTTCCCTTGGGCGAGCACGACTGCCATTTCCTACTAGGTTTCCCCTTTGAGAGGTAAGACGATCTCGGAGATCGCCCCTCGGGGTGGCTTGAGGACTTTGCGCCGAGCTTAGGCGTTGGCGCAGGTCTCCACCAGAAAGGTCACTTCGGCGGCTTTCGGTCCAATAGCTCCCGTTTGAGAAGCTCGGAGCCCGCCCTGGGGATGAGGATCTGGGACTTCTCTAGGCGCCCTGCTACGATGGGAAGGTCCTGCGGAAGGTGGGTTTCTCCTACTGCTCCCATAAGCTGGAATATCTCGGATGGCCGAGGAGGAGACAGATATCTTATCGACGAAGGAGGATGTCTGATCGGGGATGCGATCCTGGTCCCGTCAGGGCGGATCAGGTTAGGTAGGGACCGCTCGGCTCTGCTAACCTCCGAGTCCGGCGCTCGGCGGTCTGAGCGGGGCGCAGAACGGCTGGTCGGGATGGGCTGCCGGCTAGAGCGCTCCTCGGATCTCCTTCGAGAATTCCCTCGAGCCCTCCTGGGGGCACTCGAGGGTGGCAGTGAGCTGGGAGTTGAAGTTCAGACCGATCGGCTATACTGCTGCTTGGCCCTAGGTAGTTCTTCGAAGGTGGTCTCTCGGTGGTGCGATGATGGAGTATGGTTTGATGTCGGGGGTCTGACCAACCGGCTAGGCCTGGACCGATTACCCCGGCGGGACTTATAAGTCTCGCCTTGCCTCTCTCTGACGTTAACGTCGGTTGTAAGAGGGGGTAGTCGGGCTAAGACCTCCTTAATCTGCTGGTTAGCTTTCGCCAGCTGACTCCTCAGCTGAGCATTCTCCATTTCTACCGCCGTGTAGAAATCTGGGTTCGGATTAGGTGGTTGGGGTGCCGAACTTCCAGTGTCATCTTGGCCTATCGGCTGCTTGCCCGACCGCTGTTGAACTTCAGGATTCTGATTATCAGAGATGGCGGCATGATGGGCCTCCTGCCCATCATATTGGTCCGCCTCGTTACCGTGTCTTGAGCGAGTGACCACCATGGTTGGGTATTTGCGATAGCACCAATCTAACAAGCTCTCAATGAAAGCACCAAACTGTTGACGCGGTTCTTCGCCAACAGGTAATTAAAAGAATAAGAGGATGTGATTAGTGCTAAGTAATGAACTGTGATAGATGAATGATCTTAAAACAAAATGATGATACGAATACTTTTTTAGGTGGTTCAAAGGTTAAAATCCTTCTACTCCACCAGCCACTGTTATTGCTATATTTCTGGTATTCTTTACAGGGTAATTCTTTACACAATAGAATCCAACCCTTTACAACTCCCAGGGTCTCCATATTTATAGGAGAGGACACCTGGGGGTTGGCAAGGGGGGTCATCCTGTGACCTTCTCAACCATCATGTCACTTCTGTGACATTCATGATTAATTCCTAAAACCTGACAAATGAAGTGTGGTCTAATCAATAGGTAAGGGGGATAATGGGCCGCACGGCCCAACCCAGTCGTGGGTGCCTGAACACGCACGTTTATGCTGCGTGTCCGAGAATTCAGGGATATATCAGACACGTGATGTCTGATATATGCACGTTTACATTGCATGGTTGAATTTATATAAAGGGTCACAACTTCCAACTCAAGCTCGTACCTCGAACTGGATGTCTTCTTAGTCTGCGGTGTCCATACTCCTGATCCGACTTCTTAGTAATCTTAGTTAGCCTTTCGTTACCTCGAGCTGGCGACAGTAGCTCGGAGCTCGTGACCTCCACGTGGTTGATATAATTATACCATACCTCAGCTCGCTAATAGCCCGTGGAGAATTAGGGCGTACACTTATGAAGCAGCTAAAGAGGTTGTGTGGCTCGAGAAGTTCTATATTGATCTGGAAGTTGTTCAAGGCATGGATCAACCACTTGTTTAATACTGTGATAACAGTGGGGCAGTAGCTAATTCAAAGGAACCCAGAAGTCACAAGAGGGGAAAACACATCGAGAGGAAATATCACTTGATCCGAGAGATAGTCAACCGAGGAGATGTTACTGTCTTGAAGATTGCCTCTGAAGATAATCTTGCATATCCCTTCACAAAGACTTTATCTATTAAATCTTTTCAGGGTCATGTAAAAGCATGTGTTAAGGGAAATGCCTCATTTGCTTTAGGGTAAGTGGGAGATTGTTGGGAATTGTGTCCATAGAGAAATTGTAGTTGACAATGGTTTTAATGAAATGAACGAATGAAATGAATTATTGTATGTATGTAGCTTATGTACTATATTATTGTTAATAATATTAAGTAAATATCAAAAAATTCCCAAGTTCATCTATGTGGTCTCAATCTCATATTGGTATAAGAGGATCGAGATTGAGATAATGGACTTAAATAGTTCGCAGTACAAAATACATCAACCGATGATTATATACAAACTGATCTTAATCCTGAAGTTATTATGAACTCCTATATATGCCATTTGATCATTTGATTTATGCGTTACAATTTGTTAGAATGATCAGGCTAAGAACTATTGTTTTGGGGACTTAATGATGTATATGGCTGGGGACATAGCTTAGCAGATATGGAATCTATATGTTGACCCACAATTTGGTCAACTGACACGGAGTCAAATGCTTGATGTGATGTAAAGTGTTGAAATAGATTTAATGGAAAAAACAATAAACGACACACAAAGTTATAGTGGTTCGGCCCCAAGAACTGGTAATGACCTACGTCCACTTCTGCTATTATTGATATCAGTTCTCAAAGGAGTGATCAAAGAACTAGGGTTCTCTGAGTTTCACAGACCTGAGAGAGATGAATAATACAATCATAAGATAATTACTCTAATTCTCTTGTAAAGCATAAACTTAAATCAGCCAAAAAAGTCCTTTCCCTCTTTCTCTTTATTTATAGGCTCAAGGAAGATTACATAAATTTGTTGCAGATATTCTTTCCTAATTAATCGGATATTCAGGAATCATGGGAGATAATCTCGGATATGATCATAATTGCATAAGATCTTTTCTAATTATCCGGAGTATACGACTTGGCTGGTCGTATATAACATTCAACTATTACATCAAGGGAACCTCATTGGTCGATAGTCGATCAGAACCTTGCCAGGTGTCAGCCAGGTGTCAAAAATGTCTGCCACGTCAAAGCTTCGAAAGTCTCAGACGTCCTGCCGGGGATCCTACAGACCCAAAGCTTCTATTTTTCAGAGTCTCCAACCTTCATCCAGGTAATTTCCTTCGTCTTTTAAACTCTTTGAGATGCCATGCATACTGCTTTTGAGTTCCGAGACTTTTCGTGTTCTTAAGTAGAGATTTGTGAGAATTTTGTATATACTGTCAATGCTTGATAGGGCAGTGTACTTTTCATTTATATAAGTTAGGAATTAGTCTGATAGTCAGGATCATAGGTTTAGGGCGTAAAATCGACGTAAAAATTCAATTTTTAGGCTAGTTGAAAAACTGGGTTTTTCCCGCCCCTTAGGAGTTAAAAAAGCTTCTTTTTAGAAAACCTTTTACTTTCCTTTTTGATCCGTTTTTCAAACTGCTAGCATAAGACTTAGTGTTCGATTAGAATGCTGCTGGTTGATAGACGCGAGCAACATTATTCTCACTTTCAACATAAGTTCCCAGGCTGTGCGTCTTATCTCCTCCTTTGTCTGTTTGCAGTTCATATGCAAGACCCGTGGGGAGGAGAAAGACCTATCGACGACAATCTCTTAGTTCAACTACTTGAAGACGAAGAACAACCTTCGATTCTAATACCAGACATTCCTTTTTCTCGCCTTAACCCAAACACTTCCCCAGTTTCGACCCGAAAAATTGCTCGCACCAAAACTAAAGCTCGAAAAAGAAAAAATCCCAACACCTCTCGTCAGCCTACTGCTGATGCTCCCTCGACCAGTGGTCGAGACGAAAATATTCCTGACCCAAATGTGCAAAGGCATGCCCGCCCTCGACACGCTACTCAGCCGGATGTCGAGTGGCATGTTGTCGCTGAGAGTAGAGTGATGATCAGGATGATCGCCAACTACTTAAATAAATACAATCTGACAGGGGTGACCGTAGTCAAACCTAACCTCGACCAAAGGGCTAATCTGCCTAGGGGTGCTTATAGCGCCTGGTCACGGTTTCACATTGAGGCAGGTGCCACTTTGCCTCTTCACTCATTCTTTCAGAGGGTGGCCAACTACTTCAGAGTTGCCTCCTTCCAAATCACCCCAAACGGATATAGAATGCTTGCTGCACTCTATATCCTGTATAGCCAGAAAAATTGGCCCGCGCCGTCGCCACATGAGGTCAACTTCCTGTTTGACCTCAAATCTAACCCCAACCAAGAAGACATGGGGTTCTTCCATCTTTGTCATCAAGAAACTGGGCGCACTTTCCTGACTAGCACCACCCATATTTCCAACGTGGGGAGGTACCACCAGGAGTACTTTCTTACGCCTGACCTGGTCGCAGACAACTTGGCTTTCACACGAGGAGGTAAAATTTTCACGTCGCTAGCTTCTTCACTTGGTGTTTTTCTGCCACAATGTCTTGAACTTTCAATGTGTTTCAGGCCCATGGTTGCGACCAAACCCAACTCCGGGGATGGAGTCAAGGGCGGCACTCTTAGCCAGCATGCCAGATGCTGAGAAGAGTGTCAAAAATTTAGTTACAGAGGCTAACCTTAGGTTGGCTAGCCTCTGGGACCCTTAACCACCGATGAGTGGGCCTTCGGCGGAAAATGCTCACGCCGAAGTGGAACCCGAGCAGCAACCCCAAGCGTCTCCTTCGCGGAGGAGACCAACTGGAGTTACAATCAGGGAACCTGCCGACACTCACCAAACGGAGAGGCCCTTGGTTCCCAAGGGAAAAGGAAAGCAAAAGGATGTCGAGCCTACCGAACTCTCTGACGACTCATTGGATGATAACGGTACATTAATTTTGCTTTTAAACCATTTGCGAATTCCCTGTCATCTATTCGACGGGGATGACAACTTTAAGAATGCTCCCATCTTAAATTCAGATTTCTTCCAGGCAATAGGTAGTTCGGTAAATAATGTAGTGACCAATAGTTGTAGCGCGGGTACTTTACTTGTAATCTTTTTACTTTCATTCGTTTGCCCTGTGCGACCATTTTGTCTTACTGTTCGCTTTGTTTCTTTTTGTGCAGATATGGACTCCGAGGATGTGTTCGAGCATTATAGGGCTGCTGCCACCTCTTCGGGCCAAAAGAAGGACAACAAGAGGGCTCGAGGGGAGAGCAGCAAGGCTGCTTCAAAGAAGGCACGAACCGATGCTCCTCCGGCTATAGCTCCTTTGAAGGAGAACTCACCACCTCCAACACCCTCCGAGCAGCTGGCCCTAACTTCCGCCGACCAGCAGACTTCTCCTAAGGCTCCTAGTAGCCAGACATTGCACACTCCGCCCGAAGGCTCCCTGCCCAGCCTCGTGGTCAGCTCTGCCAGGGAGAGAATATACAAGCTCTCCAAGCACAAACGCAGCCAGGCAGCTATTACTGAAAGTGCCTCTATGGAAGCTGATCAAGTTCTCAATAGAGGGCTGAACGAGATAGTTAGCGTAAGTCAACTCCTGCTGATGTAACATTTATTTTTGATTCCCTGCCCTTACTTTATCTTATTCTATCTGACTTCAGGGGCTGCTGACCATAACCGCTAGCTGGCACCGTACTGGGGCGTTGGTGTCTCAGGGCAGGAACTTCGATGCCAGGCTTGTTAAGGCTAAGCAAGCACTCGAAGCTAAAAGCAACGAGCTTGCTAAACAGAATGGTGAGTTGCTCGGGGAGAAGACGGAGTTGTCCAAGCAGAAAGATGAACTGCTCGAGGACAAAGCTACTCTGACCAAGGAGCTGTTGGATACCCAGGACGCCCTGAGGAAAGCCAACGAATCCAAGGAAAAGTTCAAGGAAAGCGCCAAGCTCAACTATCAAGAAGCTGCACAGCTTGAGCTTGATCTGATCGCCAGCAGGCAGGAGGCGGAGGAACTCGGAAAACGAGTGCAGGAGCTTGAGGAGGCTGGGGCCAAGGACTTGGAGAAGTATAAGGAAGTCACTCATCTATGCTTCTATGAATTCTGGAAGCATAACTGGGAGGCTAACTTCAACTATCTGTCTAAACGCTTGAGGAGGACTTTAATGACGCAGTGCGCCATTCGTCTAGAAGAAGAAGAGAAGGCAAGAGTGCCTGCTTCCCCAGAGATTTCCCTAGCAGCAGGGATAGACGGTGCAGATGCTGAAGTTGGCCCAGTCGTCGATCAAGGTGCTCCTCAAGACCCTCCAGCTCCTTAATCTTCTTTTTTATTTCTTTGATCTCATCTACACGACCCACAGGTCGTATTGTAAAGACAATTTATTTTTATTGCTGCAAGGGCAGCCATTTTACTTTTATTTGAACAGTTACATCCAAGCAGTACTGCTCGCGATGTAAAAGGATTCCTTTGACATTATAATATTTCTGCTTTATTATAACATCTGTTCGCCTGACCGAACCTAGCATAGTACTTTGGCTTGATTTAACAAAATATAAATTTTGAAAAATACTCTAAGTACCGTAGCATGCTTTCACTTATTTTGTTCGTGTGTTTACATACCTCTTGGTATGCTTTGCTATCGATGTACCTTATATGCCCTCCAAGTGACTGAGGAGCTTTAGGTCCTTGGTCACTTGCCTTGACCACGACCTGTACGAACATTGCTGCTCGGTATAAAATGGAAAACTGAGAATACAGCAAAACAACACACGTAATGAACAGATACTTGTAAAAAAAATTTACAAAAGTTGGCAAGAATGACTGGCTGTGCACAGTCCCTTATAATTCTCATATTTAAATGGACTAAACATGTCTTTACGAGTAATCTTTAAAAGATCTTACACTTATAAGCGATTAGCCATATAACATGACTAACCCTTTTTCAAAACTTGTAAAAAGTAAAAATTAATACAAGCCAGTCCTTTAAGAAGGACTGTTTACTGATAATACTTGCGCAGGTGTTCTCCGTTCCAATAGCGCGGAACGAGATCTCCATTTAAGCGTGCAAGTTTGTATGTGCCTGGATGAAGGACTTCTTCAATCTGGTAAGGTCCTTCCCAGTTTGTTCCGAGTACTCCAGCAGTCGAGTCGCGGGTGTTCAAGAAAACTCTTCGAAGTACTAAGTCTCCGATGTTGAACTTTCTTTCTTTTACTTTAGAGTTAAAATACCAGGCGACTTTTTGCTGGTACGCAGCTACTCGGAGTTGGGCTTTTTTCTCATTTCTCCTCAACCAAGTCTAGGGACTCCATCAACAGTTGGCTATTTTGGTCTTGGTCGTATGTGATTCTTCGATGTGAGGGTGGATCTAACTCGACTGGCAACATAGCCTCATACTCGTATGCTAGGGAAAACGGGGTATGACCTGTTGTTGTTCGATGAGAAGTTCTATACGACCAGAGTACTTCAGGCAGCTGTTTTGGCCATGCTCCTTTAGCTTCCTCAAGCCTTTTCTTCAGGGTATCCTTTAGTGTCTTATTTACCGCTTCGACTTGCCCATTTGCTTGTGGATGCGCAACTGAAGAAAAGCTCTTGATGATTCCATGCCTTTCGCAGAAGTCTGTGAAAAGGTCGCTGCCGAACTGGGTGTCGTTGTCTGAGAAAATCTTCCGAGGCAATCCATATCGAGAAACAATGTTCTTGATGACAAAGTCATGAACTTTCTTTGTCGTTATGGTAGCAAGTGGCTCAGCTTCGGCCCATTTGGTGAAGTAGTCGACTGCTATAACTGCGTATTTTACTCCACCTTTTCTTGTTGGCAATGACCCGATTAAATCTATACCCCATACTGCGAAGGGCCACGGACTTTGCATCTGCTTTAACTCATTAGCGCGTGGGATCTTGGAAAACCTCTGACACTTATCACACTTTCGCACAAAATCCATCGAGTCTTCGTTCATAGTTGGCCAAAAATAACCCTGCCTCAGAATCTTCTTCGATAAGCTCTGCCCCCCAGCATGATCCCCACAGAAGCCTTCATGTACCTCCTTCATCAGTTCTTTAGCCTTTTCTGGTGTAATACATATGAGCAGTGGCATGGAGTATCCTCTTCGGTATAGAACACCATCGACCAGTATGTACATAGCAGCCTGTCTCTGAAGAGTCCTGGCTTTGTTTCTATCTGCTGGTAGTACACCACTCGTGAGATACTCCAAGTACGGTGCCATTCATGTATCTTCTAACCGTACCTCCATACTGGCTTCATCTGCTCGTATGCTCGACTCGCGTAGCCGCTCCACTGGCACTATATTTAAAGTGTTAGCATCTTTCGCACTTGCGAGTTTGGCTAAGGCATCTGCCTTTGAATTCTGATCTCGAGGTATTTGCTGGAGGGTATATTTCTCAAATTGTGCCAACAGATCTTTGGTTTTGTATAGATAGGCCACCATTTTCACACCTCGTGCTTGATACTCCCCCAAGACTTGATTCACTACCAGCTGTGAATCACTGTAAATATCCAGCACCTTTAAGCTCATGTCTTTGGCCAACCTTAGCCCAGCGAGTAGGGCTTCATACTCGGCTTCGTTGTTTGAAGCAGTGAAATCGAACCTAATCGCGCAGTGAAATTGATGCCCTTCTGGCGTGATCAATATCACTTCTGCTCTTTCGTGAGATTCGTTGGACGATCCGTCCGTGAATAACTTCCACGAAGGAGCTTCAACTTGGGGCTCAGGCGCACTAGGTTTTTCGCTCTGTTCGCTATCTGGGAGTTCAGTAAATTCGGCGATGAAGTCGGCCAAGACTTGTCCTTTTACTGCTGCTCACGATGAATACATTATATCGAACTGCCCGAGTTCGACTGCCCATTTCAACAGATGTCCAGCAACCTCTGGTTTTTGTAGAACTTGCCGAAGGGGCTAGTCAGTTAAGACTGTGATGGGATGGGCTTGGAAGTAAGGACGTAACTTCCTTGAGGCCAAAATTAAGCAATAGGCTAATCTTTCGATGGGAGGATACCTCAACTCGGCGCTGATTAACCTCTTACTTACATAATACACTGCCTTTTGTATGCCTCCTTCTTCTCTTACTAGCACCGCACTAGCAGCATATTCGGTGATCGCAAGGTAAATGAACAAGGATTCTCCATCTATAGGCTTTGATAAGACAGGAGGCTGTGCCATGTGGGCTTTTAAGGCCTGGAAAGCCTGTTCGCAGTCTCCACTCCACTCGAACTTCTTGTTGCCTCTAAGTAGATTAAAGAATGGGACACATTTATCCGTCGATTTTGAAATAAATCTACTGAGTGCGGCAATCCTTCCAGTCAAACTTTGCACATCTTTGATTCTCACCGGCGATTTCATATCGATCAGGGCTTTGATCTTTTTGGGGTTGGCTTCGATTCCCCTCGAATTGACAATGAACCCCAAAAATTTTCCTGATCCTACTTCGAAGGAACACTTGAGAGGATTTAGCTTTATTTGATACTTATTCAAAACATTGAAACACTCCTGTAAATCCTTCACATGTCCTTCTGCCTTTTTCGACTTTACCAGCATGTTTTCCACGTATACCTCCATGTTTACTCCGATCAACTCCTTAAACATGTGGTTGACTAGTCGCTGGTAAGTCGCACCAGCGTTTTTCAGTCCGAAGGGCATTACTTTATAATAGTATAACCTTGTATCAGTCCGAAAGCTAGTGTGATCCTCGTTAGGAGGATGCATACTGATCTGATTGTATCCTGAGTATGCATCCATGAAAGAGAGGATCTCATGTCCTGCGGTTGCATCGACCAGCTGGTCGATCCTTGAGAGTGGGAAGCAATCCTTTCGGCAGGCTTTATTAAGGTCTGTGAAATCCACACAGGTTTGCCATTTGCCGTTAGGCTTGGGAACCAGTACTGGATTAGAGACCCACGATGGATAAAACACCACCCTGATGAACCCATTCTCCTTCAGTTTTTCAACTTCTTCTTTTAAGGCTTTCGATCTGTCTTTATTGAGCAACCTTCTTTTCTGTTGCACTGGTGGAAAGCTTTTGTCGACGTTCAGGACATGGCTGATGACTGCAGGATCTATCCCAGCCATGTCTTTATGTGACCAGGCGAAAACTTCCTGGTTCTTTCTCAAAAATTCCACCAGTGCGTGCTTTGTTGTTGTTTCCAAATTTTTACCGACCTTTACTACTCTGGCCAGAAACTCTTCATCAAGCTGGACCTCCCCTAGGTCCTCGACAGGTCCAACATCTTCCTCAAAATCCGCAAAGCAAGGATCTAAGTCTCTATCCTCACTTTGGGCAACACCCTATTTGGTGACTTCATCACCTGATTGGGCTTGTGTATCAATGGCCATCTGCAACCGCTCTGGGGAAGTGCTCCTCGACGTTCATTTCTTGGCCTTAGTAATCGAGGCATTATAGCACTCCCTTGCTTCCTTCTGATTTCCCAACACGTGTCCTACCCCTGCGTCTGTTAGGAATTTCATGGCCAGGTGCCATATTGAGGTGACAGCCCGAAGGTCAACCAGTATGGGCCTTCCGATTACAGCATTGTAGGCTGAAGGACAATCGACTTCTATGAAAGTAGTGAGTAATGTCCCGGTAGCGGGCGCTGTACCTGCTGTTACCGGAAGTCTGATTGACCCTGTTGGAGCGAGTCCTTCACCAGAAAAGCCGTAAATTATTTGGTTGCAGGGCTCCAAGTCCTTGACGGACAACTTCATCCGTTCCAGCGAAGATTTATATAGGATGTTAACTGGGGAACCAGACATGCTGGGCATCGCTACCAGAGAAGGTTATTTCACCATCCTCTGACCGAGCCTTCTTTAATGCCCGGTCCTCCACAGTCATCATCTCGATGTCCTGGTCGTGGCGTAGGGTCCGAGAATATCGTTCCCTTGCCTTTCCGCTGTTTCCCGCAAAGTGCGGGCCGCCGCAGATGGTGAGTAAAGTGCCAGCTACGGGATCAGGCTACAAAGGTGGCGAGCGTTGGCATGTAGGCACCTGCTCGTTGCCACCTAGAGCCTGTCGTTGGGAAGTTCCCGAGGCCCGTACGTATCTCCTCAAGTGTCCTTGTCTAATAAGGAACTCGATTTCATCTTTCAGCTGGTTGCACTCATTCGTATCGTGTCCGTAGTCGTTATGAAAACGACAGAACTTGGTGGTATCTCTTTTCGAAATATCCTTTCTAATGGCAGCGGGTCTCTTATAAGGCACATTGGAACTTGTGGCCTGATACACCTCTGCTCGAGACTCAACAAGGGCAGTGTAGTTAGTGAACCGTGGCTCATAACGGTTGCCCTTAGCGCGTTTACTCTCAGAGGTGGAAGGTTCATTATGGGGTCTCTTCCCCCCATTTTTGCCGTTGCCATTGCCGTTCCCGTTGCCTTTACCGTTGCTGTTGGGTTTTGACCCATTGGCGGCTTTGGCGTGGTTTCAGTCCCCTTATCTTTGCCTGGGGGCTTTCCCTCGCTGGCAATGGAATCTTCGAGCTTGATGTATCGATCAGCTTGATCCAAGAATTCTTGGGTAGTCTTAACCCCATGCTTCCTGAGGCTACTCCACAGAGGCGTACGAAGCCTAACTCCTGCAGTTAGGGCCATTATTTTGCCTTCATCTCCCACTATTTTGGCTCCAGCGGCTGCCCGCATAAAACGCTGGATGTAATCCTTCAGTGGCTTTCCTTCTTGCTGGAGTATCTCAACCAGCTGGTTGGCCTCAGTTGGGTGCACACGACCCACATAGAATTGTCCGTAAAACTCCTTTACGAACATCTCCTAAAATACAATACTTGCAGGACGGAATTTAAAAAACCACTCCTGTGCAGCATCAGAAAGTGTTGTAGGAAAGATCCTGCACCGAGCGTCTTCGGACACTTTCTGAATGTCCATCTGTATCTCAAACTTGTTCACATAAGATACTGGGTCACCATACCCGTCAAAGTTCGGAAGTGTGGGCATTTTAAACTTGCTGGGAGTTTCTGCCACAACTATCCTCTGAACGAAAGGAGTGCCCCTTCTCCTATCGTACTCGATGTGAGACGTCCTTCCCCCGACCAGCTGTTGCACTGCTTGGTTCAGGGCATCTATCTGGGCTTGCACAGCTTCAGGAATCGCCGGGGCCTCAGCTGCTGGGGGGATGTATTCATCGTGCCGTTCTCGACGGTCGTTGAGTACATCCCTTAAGTATTCGTCTCTTCACGGCTGCTCGCTTACTCTGAGCCGGTTAAAGATGTTATTCTGTCTCGGCTGCCCCCCAGTGTTACGTCTCTCTTGTAGGTCTTCTCTAGGTGGTGGGCTCCTGCCTCCACCTCTCTCTTCATTTCTCTGACCGGCATTACCTCTGCCTAAGTCGGTCTCATTGTAACCTTGGCCATCTTTGAACCTAGATTGGCTATGGTGGGACCGACTGTCCCCTCGGTTGCCTCCTCGGGCTGGAACTTCCCGAGCGTTAGGGGGAGGCCTCCGCTGGTCGGTAGGTCCTCGTGCATTATCATGCCGTGGGAGGCCCCTGACCGCAGAGATTATCTCTGAGTTCCTTCTATTGCTAGAAGGACGTTGTCCCCTGCTTGGTGGGTTCGGCTCTACACCCCCATGGCGTCTAGGACTACGGGGCTGCTGCCCGGCCCTATTCTGCCTTGGCTTCGGGGGATTGCCTCGACCAGCCTGGGACGGAGGTTGCATCTCAGGATCCCTTGGTGGGACATCATCCTGAGGCATTGGTGGCTGCTCGGGCCTTTGAGGGCTCGTCGGCTGGATCAGAGGGCTAGGATTGGGACCCCTTTGGGGTGGCCCATTCGAGGGTTGATCAGGCTGTGAGGCAGGTGCAGCCTGATTCCTAGCCAACTGCAGGGCTACTTCGAGGGCTGCCATGGCCTCCCTCTGATGACTGTCCATCTCCGCCTGTCTTTCACTTAGCTCTTGGCGCTGATGCTCTATCTCTTGCTGCTGCCGCGCCATAATCTCCGCAGCACTTTCTTGACTGGCCCTCAGATTGGCCAATTCATCTTGCAATACCCCGAGGGTATTTCTCAGTGTCTCGGAGTCCAGTTCCTCCTCATCAAATTCCAAGTGTGGCTCATTTTCGGCCATGTTTGGGGGAGGAGGCGGTTGAGATGGTGCAGCGCCAGCCGCCTGCCCAGTCTTCTTTGTTGTTTTTGCCATTAATGCTTTAACAATCTTGTATCAAGCTCTCAATGAAAGCACCAGAATGTTGACCCACGATTTGGTCAACTGACACGGAGTCAAATGCTTAATGTGATGTAAAGTGTTGAAATAGATTTAATGGAAAAAACAATAAACGGCACACAAAGTTATAGTGGTTCGGCCCCAAGAATTGGTAATGACCTACGTCCACTTAAGCTATTATTGATATCAGTTCTCAAAGGAGTGATCAAAGAACTAGGGTTCTCTGAGTTTCACAAACCTGAGAGAGATGAATAATACAATCGTAAGATAATTACTCTAATTCTCTTGTAAAGCGTAAACTTAAATCAGCCAAAAAAGTCCTCTCCCTCTTCCTTGAGCACTTTCTCTTTATTTATAGGCTCAAGGAAGATAACATAAATTTGTTGCAGATATTCTTTCCTAATTAATCGGATATTCAGGAATCATGGGAGATAATCTCGGATATGATCATAATTGCATAAGATCTTTTCTAATTATCCGGAGTATACGACCTGGCTGGTCGTATATAACATTCAACTATTACGTCAGGGGAACCTCACTAGTCGATAGTCGATCAGAACCTTGCCAGGTGTCAGCCACGTGTCAAAAATGTCTGCCACGTCATCCACGTGTATTCTTTGGATAACACTATACATTCTTATAGATTTAATGATGGTTCCCTATTAGGTTGGCTTTTGGAACTGAAAAAGTTATTGACGTTAAATTCATAATCAGATTATGAATTAACCTTCACCAGTAAAGTCAATGGTACACTAGGAATCGAGATATAATTAAAAGGGTAAAACGGTAATTTTATTCCCACTTAATTATGAATCACCAATAGAGGATTAATTTGTATGTAAGGATTATATCAATGGACACTTTATGGTTACAATAAAGCACTCAATAAATATATAAGTCTTTAATTCTCAAGAGTGCAGTCTCATATTTATAGTGGAGTAATCATGAGATTAATAAATATGATTATTGAATCAAAGAGTTTTGGTTAGTAATATTTTATTTATTGGAGCTTGGAATTATTGGTCCATAGGTCCCTTAGGCGGCTCTATCAACACTATTCAAGGTAAGAGTTGATACAAGGGTCAAACTATGGATGATCTATTTGAGAGAATATTTATTTTTCGGGATAAATATGCAATTATGTGATAATTGAAGTTGCACAATTTATTAATGCATTAGTGAAAATTTTGAAATTGTGTAGAAATAAAATAAATTGATTTTAATCAATTATTTTATTTAAGTGTGAAAGGATAAATATGGATAGTCAAAATTAGTTTTGATTATTATATTTATTTAATTAATAATAAGATGATAGTGGAAATTTAAATTTTGAAATTTAAGTTGTTATCTTTTCCTTAAAAAGATGATAACTTATTTGAATTTCTAATTATTAATTAATTAAAATAAAAATGCATGAAAAATCAAATCCAAATTTTCAAGGAAGTGCTATGCGCATATGGCTTCTTAGACTGCCCTATGCGTGTACCACTACTAACGGTGATCAGTAATTGGTTTTTTATTTTAATTAATTAATTAATTAAACATTTTGAAAAGAGTTTTAAATAGAATGTAAGACTTTGTATTTAATCATTTTATTTTATGATCAATTTATTATAATAATAATAATAATTATTATTATTATTATTATTATTATATATTCTATATGATAGAAAATAGAAGGACAATTTTTACAGAGAAGAAGAACTGATCATCTTTTTCACACAAAAAGAAAAACCTTTCTCTCTAGGTTATAATAAAGAGTCTCATGTGTTGAGAATACTTTTGGTTTTGAAATATTTTATTCTTGTTCTCTATGTGCCCACCCACATCTTGAGGTGTAGAGAACGTCTTGGCAGTTCTAGGTGTGAGTACTCTAGCGAGGATAGGAAGATCGAAATATATACGAAAATATTCAAGGGTTCTTGATAGGCTACAAGAGGTAAATCATTTCGTATTACTTTTACATATACATATTATAATGATTAACATATTGCATATTACAGGATCCTTATATAAAGTTGTTTATATGAATTTTTTTTGTTGTATAGATACATCCACACCAGACAAATGCATACAACAAAGGCAAGTGGCACGCGATGACCCAACAAAGGTCTTGACGCCGTTTTTTGTCAACTTAAATTTGAAGAGCACTAAACACAAAATTAAGAAAATAAATCAGGATAATCGGGATTTTATGTGGTTCAGCAGTTAAAATCTGCCTAGTCCACGAGTCAATATTATTGAGTGGTGGAATTCTCTTAAAGCTTTTTCAAAGCAATTTAGCAGAGTATTCTCAGTACCAAATTGTGCCTCCACAAATTAAATTCTCCAGTCTATTTATAGACTGGTTAACAAAATATCTTCCCTTTTATTTCGGGAAGTTATAATTTCAAATTTGAAATACATATATTAAATATATTAATCACGTAATATCCCATGATAATCGAGATTTATTATCAGATTACAACAAATCCCTATGGAATAGGGATTCTCTAACAGCAACCGCGTTCAAACTGGATATCAACCTTGAACATACAATTTACACACTTTTGAGATCAACTATCATCGCGAGCTCGTCATTTTGGTTAGCCTCATCCTTAGCCAGCAATTTCATCGAGCTTAGCCCTCAGTGATCAACCTTTTCGAGCTTGCAACGAAGGTTCGAATTGCACTCAGACTTCGGAGAAGATCCATCCTTTCGAGCTTGATGCCTAAGCTTGAACCTCCTTATTTGGTGCTCGGTCGCCGATTGGAACAAATCAGGAAACATGTTAATTTATACAAGTGTTAAATCCTTACTCAACATTTCCAATTTTACACTTTACGAGCCTACATTTCAAGGCTCATTTACGACGATTTTGAAATTTGAGTGTAACATTTCCCCCCCTTAAAAGTGTTGGTTCGAATCCTATGAGAAGGAAACTTTTGAACTTCTCCTTTTGAAAAACGTGCCACCTACCACACTCGAGTATGGACATGCGCCACTCGGGGATTGCACACCCAGAGCACTCAAGTACTCCCTATCTCTGCCCATGTCCATTCATATATCCTTTTTTTGCCGCCAATGTTATAACTAAACCCCATCCGTTGGATCATTTCTCAACTCAAACCAAAGGGCCATATCCATTTGACCTTTGATATCCCACTTGGACGTATATATATATATACCCTCTCTTCTTCTTCATCACTCTTATTTCAACTTTCAAAGAAAAGACAAACGAACCAGAGCCTCTTTTTTTTTTTTTTTTCCTTTTCATGTTCTCTAAACTGAAGAAACAAAGTAACTCCAGTACTTTCGACTCCGTAAAATCATTCCTGCAACCGCTCCTTCAGTCGACTATCTCATCATATCCATGGACAACTTTGTGTAAGTTTTTGTTCTTGATTCTCTTTCTCTGGTATATATACTTTTTTACATGTTCCTTCTGTTTGTAAGAATACCTTCACTGGTTTTTACCAGTTTTTTAAGGCTTCACTTTGGCACTAGGAAAGCCTTTGATTCGAGTAGATTTGGTGTAGTTAGAATCACGGTTTAGACCAAAAAAGATTTCTGGTAGAAACATGTAAAAATGGAGTTTTTTCTGGTAATGGGGGGTTTCGTGTAGCTTAAGAAATAGGGTTTTGGTTTAGGGTTTTAAACGCACGAATCCCAAAAATATCACCTTTTTGGGTAACTGCTAACTTTTTCCCTGAAAATTCAGGATCCTTTTAAACTGGTATTAACCTCCCCACTCTTGCGTGGGTGAATCCTCGATGCCCGAACTTTGCAATAGTTCGAGAATAACATCCTAGTTAACCTCGCCCCTTCGATCCTTTAATCTCGATTGAGGTAATCTTGTTTTCTCAAGCTTTCGATCTTGAGTTATCAAAATTATAATTTCCTTATGATTTTCTATATGATGGGCCCTCACCTTTTTCTTCCTTGTTAGATGTCGCAGTACTCTAAGAATTGGTGGGGGCCCGAGTTCGTTATCCCTTATCACCCATCCACACCCAGTCCTGAATCACCTTTTACCCGAAATCAGCGATTGATCACCGAGCACAAAGAAAGGTGTGAGCAAGAAGATATACAAGACCGCTTTCGACGTCAGTTAGACAAGTCGAAGAGAAAAAAAGGAAGAGACTCCGAGTGGCAGCTTATCCTGACCTAGACCTCGAGATCAGGTCCATTCCCTTGGACCCTAAGCTCAAAGTCATAGTTTCCTTTCCACTTGGTGCTCTATCATTTACCATAATGGAGGACTCTTCATCTCATCCATCCACCTCCCAAATTCTTTCAGTCCCCACCTCGAAGGAGGAATTTTTTGAGGCTGAGCACTATTGGAGCTCAGTCACGTCCATCGGCCATATATCTGAGCTGCTAGCCTATCATGGCCTTAAACTCTCTGGTACACTGATGTGTTGTCCGGCGACCTCGAATGAATGAAGTTGCTACACCCTGGGAGATGGCAATCCCAACCGTAAAATCAAGCTCGCCACTGGAGCCGCGAGCATATGAGGACTGGGGCTCTGCTACCCTTGAAGGCATACTTCAAGGATTTCTTGTACTTCATCGGGCTCGCCCCCTTCCAGCTCCAGACCAACTCTTTTAGGGTCTTGTCAGCCCTCAGGTCATTGTACCATGAGATGAAATGGGAAGGGCCTTTGACACCAGAGATATTATATCTTTTCTGCCTCAAGAGTAACCCTTCTAGAGCTCGTGGAGGAGACGACTTCTATTACTTATCGAGCTATCCGAAGGAGAAATGCCTATTCGAGGATATCCCAAACCATCCTCCAAACTTCAAGATCGCATTCTTTTGGACGAATGGGTTCGCTCCTTCCCATTTTTATTCCTTCCAACACATCCGTAAGTATTTCAACACACTTATATCTATTTTTCATTGAATAGTTAGGCTCGAAATATTCACACTGTTCTTGTTTGCAACCAACTTCCACCGCCCCACTCATCAAAAGATATGATGGAACACAAGGCAGCCATTCTCTAGCTTCCTTATGGTCAAAGGTCCCTGACCTACCTTCTCCATGAAGACAAGCTCTAAGCTTGTGGCCTTTTAGGCGAAGGCGAATCCACCGATGACTCGGGGATTAAAAAATATCAAAGGTGAGAAGATGTGCCAATCCCCATGGCTAAGCTTCCCTCGAGGAGGAGGACCCCGGCTCGCAATTCCGTGCCTCTGCCACCCATCATCACGATCGAGCCATCTCGAGCAACGAAGCTCATGACGAGGCCTTAACGAGCTCAGCTGATGGAGGTAAAGTTGTGCTAGACCACTCCCTGTGGTGTCCGTCAATGCTTAAACACAAGCCTGACGTGATCATCATGTGCGAAGACCCTAGAAATAGTTTCTTAGCATGGTCAAGGGTGGACCTTAGAGTCCGTAGGTTTGATAGCTGGTTAGGGCAGTACCAGACCATATTTAGTTTAAATGAAGTCTGGGATGGGGTAGCCGTTCAATATGTGACCAATGATTATAGGGATCTTTCGAGACTATCCCCCACCTATAGAGAGGGGACTCCCCTGGAGTCATCCGAAGATAGAGGAATTTCTTGGTCTCCAAGCTCAAGCTTGGTCGAGAGTACCAGTTAGGTTTCTATTATCCTTGAGTCTTGTTTCTTTTAATAGCCTTTGTTCAATTAATCATGTAAAAGCTTTA
The DNA here is from genome assembly GCF_963169125.1 of Humulus lupulus. Classification (NCBI taxonomy): domain Eukaryota; kingdom Viridiplantae; phylum Streptophyta; class Magnoliopsida; order Rosales; family Cannabaceae; genus Humulus; species Humulus lupulus. The sequence continues at coordinate 44,269,311 of NC_084793.1, forward strand.
TGTTGTTCAGGTGACATAGACTCAGATCTGGACAATGTGCTCAATAGGCCTATGGCCTCGAAGGCGAGCAAGCGGCAAAGAGCCTAAAAAGAAAGGAGGTCGCCCCTCCAAGATGCCCAGAAAGACCGAGGTGGTCCCTCCGGCCTTGGCTCCCCTGGATTCAAGTCATGCAGCTGAAACCACCTCTTAGGTCAGACCGAATAAAGCTACTGAGCCCATGGCACCTCCCACTATTCTTCCTTCTCCTGCTACCCAACCGATCCAGAGAATCCCTACAACCCCAGCGAGAAAGGGTCAGGCTTCTGTGCGGGAGCGCTTCCTATCAATCTCAACTTATGTACCTGAGTTCGTGATCGATAGTGCAGCTGGAACTCACGGAGTCAACCTAGGTCTGATGCTTTGACTCACGTGGATTAAAGTCTTAGCCACCTTGGGACCCCTCAATGGGATTTTCTGACCTCCTGCCAAGATGCCAACACTATTTTTGACAAGGCTGGCGAGCTTCTCTCCTCGGTTAGTTATTTTTGCTTTACCCTTGTTATTTTGTACTAACCTATGTTGTGTTTGTTTTTGTGTGTAGGCATTTGTATCCTTAATTCAACATAACTTCATGTTGAATAATGAGGTCACTACGAACAGGGTGCTTGCACAGGAGGCTAGAGACGCCCAACTGAAGCTCGATGACAAACTTAAAGGAGAGAATCTAGAGGTGGAAGTAAGGGACCCGACCATTCAGAAGGTTTCCGAGCTCGAGACAAGGCTAGAGGCCACTTTGAAAGAGGTCTAGAAGATCCCCAAACTTGAATCGACGTTGGAGGTGACCTTGAAGGAGGTCGAGGCTAGGAACTCCAAGATCAAGGAGATTCAGGGACTCAATGCCAAGCTAGAAGAGGAAAAGAAGATGACCTTCGAAGTTATCGAAGGTGAGAAGGCTCGTCTTCTTGAGGAGTTTAAGACTAAAAAAGATCGCACCGTAGACATGGCGATGTATCGGATTTGGGTGAATAATCCCGACCTCGACACCAGTATCCTAGCCAACCTGGAGACCAAATTCATCGCCAAATGGCAGGCTCGACTTGAGGAAGAAGAGTTCAGGCTCGAGGCTGAGGAGGCAGCGGAGGCTTCAGGGGTTGCAGCTGGAGAGACATCTAAGTCTTGAGGCCAAGACTTGGCTGTGACCCATTATAATCATTTTTGTAATTATACTTTTATGATTTTTATGCCCTCAGGTTAGTGACAATTTACAGCTCGATTTAGAGCTATTTAATGACTTTATACCAATAGTAAGTTATATGCTCTCAATTTTCTAGCTTGAAAATCTTTATGCACTTTGTTTAACCCGTAACTTTTTGCCTTAATATTATGCAATACATTTCTAGATCCAAATATTTTGGGCACACCATTATTAAATACATGCTTTTATACTTGTTTATTCGTACAAATATATATTGGATTTAAGTTTGAATTTCAATGCATTCATGCACAATTTATTCGAAATATCCATGTTCGACTTCGTTTTTGTCAAGGTCGAACTTTACTTTTACCATGTACTTGGAAAGTACTTAATTGGCATGTAACTTGTTAGTCTAGTTATATTTTGCTTTTCTAGTTACTTTTCCTCATCCTCGAGTATGGCCTTGAGGTTGCGAGGTCAAAAATTGTTTGCAAAAGTTTCCAGTCCTAGTTTCAACTTAGTTTACAGTTGGTTTATCTAGAATTCCAACTTTTTTACCGTCGGTTAGGTTTTGATGGTTTGTTCTAGACTTGTTTAGCTCGCATGTTTAGTTCATGATCCATACACTTATTACTTTTTCATGTCGGGTTAATAATCCAGACATTTTTAGGTCGCGTTTTTGGTTAATGATCCATACACTTTTTGATTTTCATGTCGAGTTAATAATCCAGACATTGCTATTTGAGTTACTTTTTATTTATGTTATATTTTTTCGATATATGGTATGGTTGTATACCACTTATGCCCCCTTAATATCCTATGATGGAGATCTTAGATTATTAAATTTTGAGGGTTTGCAAAAAAGTATAACAATAAAAAATTACAACTTTTGAACGAAATTCAGTACTTTATTGATAAAAAAACAAAAAATCAATTACATGCTTGGTTAAAATGAAAACATCATTCCTACATTACTGATAATAAGGTCGTAGATGTTCACCATTCCAAGCTTGCAGAACCAATTCTTCGTTTAGCCTCGCTAGCTTATATACTCCAGGTCGAATTATGGACTCGATTTGATATGGTCACTCCCAATTAGGTCCAAGTACCCCAGCAGACAGGTCTCGCATGGCCAAAAACACGTGCCTTAGCACCAAGTCTCCCAATCTAAATTTCCTAACTTGGACCTTCTTGTTAAAATATCTCGTAGCCCATTGCTAGTATGCAACATTTTTTAGTTGGGCTTCGTCTCGTCTTTCTTAGATGAAGTCCAGACTTTCTTCAAGCTAGGATTGGTCCGAGGCCTGATCATATGTATCACGCCTTATAGTTGGGATTTTGACCTCGATAGGCAACATGGCCTCACATCCATAAGCTAGGGAGAAGGGGGTATGCCCCGTTGAAGTTCTTTTCGTGGTTCTATAAGCCCACAAGACTCGAGGAAACTCTTCAAGGTTTTATTGACTACTTCGACCTGGCCATTTTCCTAGGGATAGGCCACGGAGGAAAAACTCTTTATTATCCCGTTCTTTTCACAAAAATGTGTAAACAAATCATTGTCGAACTAGGTCCCATTATCTGATACTATTTTTCTGGGCATTCCATATTTGCAGATGATGTTTTTACTACGAAATCTAGGACTTTCTTCGAGGTACTGGTGGCCAAGGGTTCAGCTTTGGTCCATTTTTTGAAATAATCCACTGTGACTATATCATACCTTACTCCACCTTTTCCAGTTGGCAAGGAGCCTATGAGGTCAATTCCCCATATCGCGAATGGCCATGGGGAGCTCATCATGGTAAGCTCGGGTGGAGCTTGTGGTATTGAGGCAAACCGTTGACATTTATCACAACATTTTACGTACTCGAATGAGTTTGCCTTAACTGTTGGCCAGAAGTACCCCTGCCAAATCACTTATTTTGACAAGCTATGCCCCTAGTGTGATCTCCACAAAATCCTTCATGGATTTCTTCCAAAATCTTTTTTGCCTCGGGAGGAGTTACACACCAAGGTAATGGCATAGAGTACCCCCTTCTGTACAATTTTCCTTCCAAAATAGTATATCTTGGAATTTGGTACATAAGCTTTCCAGCCTCGTTCCGGTCTGCTGGGAGACTTCCGGTTTTGAGGTAGTCAACTATTGGGGTCATCCAGGTGGGTTGTGAGTCGATCATACTTATATCTTCTTTATCAGGCTCGTTTATACTCGGTGTCGATAGAAATTCTACCGGAACCACGTTAAGTGTATCAGATTCGTCAGTTGTTGTGAGCCTGGCTAATGCGTCTGCATTTGAATTCTGCTCTCGGGGGACTTGTTCTATAGCGTAGAACTCAAACCCTCCAAGCGCTGCTTTTACCTTTTCCAGGAAAGCTACCATTTTTATACCACGAGCCTGATATCCCCCAGAACTTGGTTAACAACCAACTGTGAGTCGCTATAGTAATGTATGGCCCTTGCTTTGAGCTCGATGGCTATTCGAAGTCCTGATAACAACACCTCGTATTCTGCCTTGTTGTTTGATTCCTCAAAGCCAAACCTTAGTGCCGAGTGGAAGCAATTTCCCGTTGGGGTGATTAGAATGATTCTTGCCCCTGATCCATTTTCATTGGAGGATCCATCAATATAAAGTCTCCACAGCTCGTGGGCTGGGGTTACGATTTCCTCGTTGGAAATCCCTGTGCACTCGACAATGAAATCTGCCAAATCCTATCCTTTGATTATTGTTCTAGGGTGATAAGTAATCTCGAACTGTCCAAGCTGGACAACCCATTTCAACAGTCTTTCAGATGCTTCAGGCTTAGATAACACCTGCCTCAGTGGCTGGTCAGTTAACACATGAATGGGATGTGCCTGGAAGTAGGGTTGGAGCTTTCGAGATGCACGCACTAGGCACATAGCTAGTTTCTCCATTAATGGGTATCTCGATTCTGCCCCCAGTAATCTTTTGCTGACGTAGTACATATGCTTTTGTACTTTCTTATCCTCTCGTACCAGTATTGCACTAATAGCATGCTCGATTGTGGCGAGATATAAGTACAAAACTTCTCATGTGATCGGTTTAGACAAGATTGGCGATTTGGCGAGGTGTTTCTTAAGATTCTGAAAAGTGAGTTCACTCTCATCCGACCACTCAAACTTTTTGCCCCCTCTTAAAATGTTATCCCTAAAATCAGAAGTGAATGACATGGCAGGCATTAATTACACGTGGCTGACACCAGGCAGAATCTGTGTTCGACTATCGACCAGGAAGACGTACAGTATCATGCGATTGGTTTTTTCATACGACCAGCCTGGTCGTGTGCACATTATACACGGAGGAAACCTTAGGCGGTTATGATGGAATCCAAAATTATCTCCCATGATTTCCTGAGTATCTGATTATTTAGGAAAGAATATCTGTAACAAATCAATGTAAATCTTCCCTGAGCTTATAAATAGAAGAAGGGGGCTCAGGGAAGGGGATCCGATCTTTTTCCTTTGAGCAAAAGAGGTCATTTGAGATTAGAGAGAGATTACACTAGAATAATTGTATTTTCTTCTTCAGAGGTTAGTGAAACTCATTGAACCCTAGTTCTTTGATCACCCCTTTGAATCTTATTTCAATAACAATTCAAGTGGACGTAGGTTATTACCATATCCTGGGGCCAAACCACTATAAAATCTTGTGTCTTTAGTATTTTCGTCATCACATTCTTTTCAACGTTTTCATCCACGTCAAGCGTATTTTGACTCCGTGTCAGTTGGCCAAAATCTGGATCAACATTCTGGTGCTTTCATTGAGAGCTTGATATAGCATTGTTGAGAAAACCAATGGCAAAAACTACCAGGAAGACTGGACAGGCGGCCGCCGCTGCACCATCTAACTCGCCTCCTCCTCCTCCTGTAAACATGGCTGAGGATGAGCCACATGTGGATTTCGATGAAGAAGAAATGGACGACGCGACGTTGAAGAGTACCCTAGGGGCACTGCATGAAGAGCTGGCCAATCTGATGGCCAGCCAGGAAGGTGCTGCCGAAATCATGGCGCGGCAGCAGCAAGAAATTGAGCGGCAGCGTCTGGAGTTGAGTGAGAGGCAGGCAGAGATGGACCGCCGTCAGAGGGAAGCCATGTTGGCCCTCGAAGCAGCCCTACAGTTGGCTAGGAATCAGGCTGCACCTGCCTTGCAGCCTGATCAACCTGCGGACGGGCCACCCCAGAGGGGTCCCAATCCTGGCCCGCCTATCCAGCCCTCGAGCCCACAATGGCCCGAGCAGCCACAGGCGACCCATGACGATGTCCCGCTGATGGACCCTGAGGAGAAGCCTCCATCCTAAGCTGGTCGCCGCAATCCTCCGCAGGAGAGGCAGAATAGGAACGAGCAGCAGCCTCGTAGTCCTAGACGCCATAGGGGCGATGAGCCAAACCTTCTGAATAGAAGACAACATCCTCCTCGTAACAGGAGGAACTCAAAGTTAGGCTCTGCGGTCCGAGGTCCCCCATGGCATGATAATGCACGGGGACCTAACGACCAACGCAGACCACCCTCTAACGCTCGGGAGGTTCCAGCCCGGGATGGCCATCGAGGGAATAGTCGATCCCACCATAGCCAATCAAGATTTAGAGATGGCCATGGTTATAACGAAGACGACTCAGGCAGAGGGAATGCCGGTCGGGGAAATGAAGAAAGAGGTGGAGGCAGAAGCCAGCCACCTCAGGATGACCAACCCGACCGACTCGGAGCTAGCAAGCAGCATAGAAGAGATGAGGACTTGAGAGATGTACTCAACGATCGCCGCGAACAGCATAGTGAGTACGTCCCCCCAGCAGCAGAGGCCCCGACGATTCCTAGCACTGTGCAGGCCCAGATAGATGCCCTCAACCAGGCAGTGCAACAGCTGGTTGGGGGAAGAACATCTTATATCGACCATGATAGGAGAAAAGGTACTACTTTCATCCAGAGGATAGCCATGGCAGAGACTCCTAGCAAGTTTAAGATGCCTACGCTCCCAAACTTTGACGGGTATGGTGACCCAGTATCTCATGTCAACAAGTTTGAGATACAAATGGACATTCAGAAAGTGTCCGAAGACGCTCAGTGCAGGATCTTCCCTGCAACACTTTCTGACGCTGCACAGGAGTGGTTTTTTAAATTCCCTCCCGCAAGTATAATTTCCTGGGAAATGTTCATGAGAGATTTTTACGGGCAGTTCTACGCAGGTCTACGCAAGTCGCGTGCACCCTACCGAGGCAAATCAGCTGGTCGAGATACGCCAGCAAAATGGAGCATCTCTGAAAGACTACGTTCAGCGATTTATGCGAGCAGCCACTGGAGCAAAAACGGTGGGTGATGAAGGCAAAATGATGGCCATAACGGCAGGGGTTAAACGTCGTACCCCTCTCTGGGAGAGCCTCAGAAAACATGGGGTCAGAACGACCCAGGAATTTCTAGATTGAGCTGATCGTTATATCAAGCTCGAAGACGCCATTGCCAATGAAGGAAAACCCCCAGGCTGAGATAAGGAGACGGCCGAACCCGCCAAAGCCGCCAATGGGTCCAAGCCCAACGGCAAAGGCAACGGCAACGACAATGGCAAGAATGGTGGAAAACGACCACACAACGAGCCTTCCACCTCTGACAACAAAAGGACCAAGGGTAATCGTTATGAACCTCGGTTCACTAACTATACTGCCCTTATTGAGTCTCAGGGAGAGGTATATCAGGCCACGAGTTCCAGTGTGCCTTACAAGAAGCCTGCCCCCATTCGAAAGGATATTTCGAGGAGAGACACCACCAAGTTCTGTCGTTATCACAATGACTACGGACATGACACCAATGAGTGCAACCAGTTGAAGGATGAGATCGAGTTCCTTATCAGACAAGGACACTTGAAAAGATATGTACGGGCCTCGGGAAATTCCCAACGAGAAGCTCCAGGTGGCAACGAGCAAGCACCCACACGCCAACGCTCACCACCTTTGCAGCCTGATCCCGTAGCCGGCACCCTATTAACCATCTGCGGAGGCCCGCACCTCGCGGGAAACAGCGGCAAGGCCAGGGAACGATATGCTCGGACCCTACGCCACGACCAGGACATCGAGATGATGGCTGTGGAGGACCGTGCGCCAAAAAAGGCTCGATCAGAAGAGGGCGAGATAGCCTTCTCTGATAGCGATGCCCAACATGTCTGGTTCCCACACTCCGATCCGCTGGTCGTGGACATCCAAATGGCCAAAATGATGGTGAAGAGAGTGCTAGTCGACATAGGAAGTTCAGTGAACATCCTATACAGGTCTTCTCTGGAATGCATGAATTTGTCCATTAAGGACTTGGAGCCTTGCAACCAGACAATATACAGCTTCTCTGGCGAGGGACTCGCCCCTGTAGGGTCAATCAGACTTCCAGTGACAACAGGTACATCGCCTGCTACCAAGACATTACTCGCTACTTTCATAGTGGTTGATTGTCCCTTGGCGTACAACGCCGTCATTGAAAGACCCATACTGGTTGACCTACGGGCCGTCACCTCTATATGGCACTTAGCCATGAAATTCCCAACAGACGCAGGGGTAGGACGCGTGTTGGGAGACCAGAGGGAAGCCAGGGAGTGCTACAACGCCTCGGTCACGAAGGCAAAGAAGGGAACATTAAAAAGCACTCCCTCTGAAAGGTTGCAGATGGCAATTGATACACAAGCCCAATCCGGTGAAAGAGTCACCAAATAGGGTGTTGCCCAAAGTGAGGATAGAGATTTGGATCCTCGCTTTGGGGATTTTGAGGAAAATGTAGGACCCGTCGAGGACCTGGAAGAGGTCCGACTTGACGAAAAGGACCCGACCAGAGTCATGAGGGTCGGGAAAAACTTAGAGCCCACTACGAAGCATGCACTGGTGGAATTTTTGAGGAAGAACCAGGGAGTCTTTGCCTGGTTGCACAAAGACATGGCTGGGATAGATCCTGCAGTCATAAGCCATGTCCTGAATATAGACAAGAGTTTTCCGCCCGTGCAACAGAAAAGAAGGCTTCTCGATAAAGATCGGTCGAGAGCCTTAAAAGAAGAAGTGGAGAGATTAAAGGAGAATGGGTTCATCAGGGTGGCGTTTTATCCATGGTGGGTCTCCAATCCAGTACTGGTTCCCAAGCCTAACGGCAAGTGGCAAACTTGTGTGGATTTTACAGACCTCAATAAAGCCTACCTGAAGGATTGTTTCCCGCTCCCAAGGATCGACCAGTTGGTCGATGCTACTGCAGGACACGAGATCCTCTCTTTCATGGATGCATATTCGGGCTACAATCAGATTAGCATGCATCCCCCTGACGAGGATCACACCAGCTTTCGAACCGATACGGGATTATACTGTTATAAAGTAATGCCCTTCGGACTGAAAAACGCAGGTGCGACTTACCAACGACTTGTTAACCACATGTTTAAAGAGTTGATCGGCGTAAACATGGAGGTATATGTGGACGACATGCTGGTAAAGTCAAAAAAGGCGGAAGGACATGTGAAGGATTTGCAAGAGTGTTTCGATGTATTGAACAGGTACCAGATGAAACTAAATCCTTTCAAATGTTCCTTCGGAGTTGGATCAGGAAAGTTTTTGGGGTTCATTGTCAATTCAAGAGGAATCGAGGCCAACCCCGACAAGATAAAAGCCCTGATCGATATGAAATCGCCAGAAAAGATCAAGGATGTACAAATTTTTACTGGGATAATTGCGGCCCTAAGTAGATTTATTTCCAAATCAACGGACAAGTGTGTCCCTTTCTTCAATCTACTTAGGAGCAACAAGAAATTTGAATGGACAGGAGACTGCGAGCAAGCTTTTTAGGCCTTGAAAGCCCATATGGCACAGCCTCCCATTTTATCTAAGCCAATCAAAGGAGAAACTTTGTTCATTTACCTGGCGATCACTGAAGTTGCTGCTAGTGTGGTCCTAGTACGAGAGGAAGAAGGCGTACAAAAAGCGGTTTACTATGTAAGCAAGAGGCTAATCAGAGCAGAACTGAGGTATCCACCCATTGAGAGGTTAGCATACTACCTAATCCTGGCCTCCAGGAAACTACGTCCTTACTTCCAAGCCCATCCTATCATAGTTTTAACTGACCAGCCCCTTCAGCAAGTCCTCCAGAAACCAGAGGCGGCTGGACGTCTATTAAAATGGCCAGTCGAACTAGGACAGTTCGATATTACGTATTCACCAAGAGCAGCGGTAAAGGGACAAGTCTTGGCTGATCTCATTGCAGAGTTTACCGAACTCCCAGACGACGAGCAATGCGAAAAATCTAGTGCGCTCGAGCTTCATGATCAAACTCCCTCATGGAAGTTGTTTACGGATGGGTCGTCAAATGAATCTCATGCAGGGGCAGGAGTGATATTGATAACGCCAGAAAGGCATCGATTTCACTGCGCCATTAGATTTGACTTCGTAGCCTCGAACAATGAAGCAGAGTACGAGGCCCTCCTCGCTGGATTACGATTGGCAAAAGATATGGATATAAAAGTGCTCGATATTTATAGCGATTCACAACTGGTGGTGAATCAAGTTCTAGGGGAATATCAAGCACAGGGTCTCAAAATGGGAGCCTACCTAAATAAAACTAGAGATCTGTTGGCACAGTTCCAAAAGTACACCCTCCAGCAAATACCTCGAGACCAGAATTCGAATACAGATGCCTTAGCCAAACTCGCAAGCGCAAAAGATGCTGACACTTTAAATATTGTGCCAGTGGAAAGATTGAGCGAGCCGAGAATATGAGCAGATGTGACTAGCATGGAAATTCAGATGGAAGATACATGGATGGCGCCTTACTTGAAGTATCTGACCAGCGGTACACTGCCAACAGATAGGAACAAAGCCAGAACTCTCCAAAGGCAGGCTGCGAGGTATATACTGGTCGTGATGTTTTGTATCGAAGAGGATATTCCATGCGACTGCTCAGATGTATTACGCCCAAGAAAGCTAAGGAACTGATGAAGGAAGTACATGAGGGCTTTTGCGGAGATCACGCTGGGGGGCAAAGTTTGGCAAAGAAGATCCTAAGGCAGGGCTATTTTTGGCCAACTATGAACGAAGACTCTGCGAAGTATGTGTGGAAATGCGATAAGTGTCAAAGGTTTTCCAGCTCCAAATGAATTAAACACAGATGCAGAGTCCTTGGCCTTTTGCAGTATGTGGAATAGACTTAATTGGATCCCTACCAACAGGGAAAGGTGGAGTAAAGTATGCAGTCGTAGCAGTTGACTACTTCACTAAATGGGCCGAAGCTGAACCACTCGCTACCATAACGACCAAGAAAGTTCTTGACTTTGTCATCAAGAACATTGTTTGCCAATATGGTTTGCCTCGAAAAATCGTCTCAGAAAACGGCACCCAATTCGACAGTGATCTGTTCATCGACTTCTGCGAAAGACACGGGATTATCTAAAGCTTTTCTTCAGTTGCTCATCCACAAGCGAACGGGCATGTCGAAGTAGTGAATAAAACGCTTAAGGACACCTTGAAGATGCTAAAGGAGCGTGGCCAGAATAACTACCTGAAGTCCTATGGTCGTATAGCACTTCTCACCGAATAGCGACAGGTCATACTCCGTTTTCCTTAACAAACGGATATGAAGCCATGTTGCCAGTCGAGTTAGATCCGCCCTCGCATCGACGAATTACATACGACCAGGATCAGAACAACCAATTGATGATGGAGTCCCTAGACTCAATAGAAGAAAAACGAGAAAAAGCCCAACTCCGAGTAGCTACGTACCAGCAAAAAGTCGCCCGGTACTTTAATTCAAAAGTAAAAGAAAGGAAATTCAACGTCGGAGATCTAGTGCTACGACGAGTTTTCTTGAATACCCGTGACCCCACTGCTGGAGTACTCAGACCAAATTAGGAAGGACCGTACCAAAATTGAAGAAGTCCTCCACCCAGGCACATATAAACTTGCACGCTTAAATGGAGATCTCGTTCCACGCTACTGGAATGGAGAACACCTACGCAAGTACTACCAATGAACAGTCCTTCTTAAAGGACTAGCTTGTATTAATTCTTACTTTTTACAAGTTTCGAAAAAGGGTTAGCCACGTTGTATGGATGATCGCTTATAAGTGTAAGATCTTTTTTAAGATCCCTCGTAAAGACATGTTTAGTCCATTTTAATACGAGATTATAAGGGACTGTGCGTAGCCAGTCATTCTTGCCAACCTTTGTAAATTTATTTTTACAAGTATTTGTTCATTACGTTTGTTGTTTTGCTGTATTACAAGTGTTGAATTCTATACGAGCAGCAATGTTTGAACAGGTCGTGGTCTAGGCAAGTGACCAAGGACCTAAAGCTCCTCGATCACTTGGGGGGCATATAAGGTACATCGATAGCAAAGCGTACCATAAGGTATGTAAACACATGAACAAAATAAGTGAAAGCATGCTACGGTACTTAGAGCATTTTTCAAAATTTATGTTTTGAAAAATCAAACCAAAGTACTATGCTAAGTTTGGCCATGCGAACAGGTATTATAATAAAAGAAACATTATAATATCAGTAAAGTAATCGTTTACACCGCGAACATTAGTGCTCGGATGTAAATATGTCATTAAAAGGAAAAATCTTTTACACCGCGAGCAGAGCTGCTCGGATGTAATTGTTCAAGTGTAAGTAAAAAGCAGCCTTCGCAGCAATCAAAAATAAAATTGTCTTTACAAGTAGGCCCTTGGGCCATAAAAACTATGGAAGATAAAAAGAAAATTACTGGGGAGCAGGAGGGTCTTCTGGACAAGGAGCGCTCTTGTAAGCCAGAGGATCAGCCTTAGCGTCAACAGTGGAGGTCTTGGCCTTTGCTCTCTCCTCTGCCTCCAGCCGAGCAGTGCACTGCGCCATCAGCATCCTTTGCAACTTCTCGGAGAGATAGTTGATTTTGGCCCCCCGGTTGTGTTTCCAGAAATCGTAGAAACTGAGGAAGGCGGCTTCCTTGTACTTCTTCAGATTTCTGGCCCCGTCCTCCTCGAGCTCCTGAATGCGCCCTTCAAGCTCCTGAACGTGCCCTTCAAGCTCCTGCACTCGTCCCTCAAGCCTCTTTGTCTCCTCCCTGCTGCCAGTCAGGTCAAGCATGGCCTGCTTGCACTCTTGGGTGTTGAGTACAACACTTTCTCTCCATTTATTCCGCCCCTCGTGGGCTTTCTTCAAGGCCCCTTGACTCTTCTGAAGCTCCTGGGTGAGAGTGGCTTGGTCCTCGCACAGTTGCTCGTTCAGCTTGGACAGCTCCTTGTTCTCCACAAGCAGCTTATTGTTATCCTCGAGCAGCTTAGTGTTATCAACCTCAAGCGCTTGCTTGGCCTGGGCCAGCCTGGAGTCGAAGTTATTCTCTCGAGAGACCATTGCCCCAGCACGGCGCCAGCTAGCAGTCAAAGACAAAAACCCCTGAAAAAAAAATGAAACTTAGGAACAGAAGTCTAGCATAAATGACAAAGCAGCAAAAGACGACTTACGCTGGCTATCTCATTCAGCCCTCTGTTAATGATCTTGTCAATGTCCATTGTGGCAGTGTCATCGATGGCGGTCTGGCTGCATTTGTGCTTCGAGAGCCGATATATTCTCTCCCTGGCCATGCCAACTATGTGGCTGGACAGGGAGCCTTCAGACAAGTGGTCCAAAGTATCTTTATCTGCGGCCTTTGAGGAGGGCCGTGGATTGACGGGCGCGGGGGCCGTCTGCTCAGAGGAGGGCCGAGGTGGTAAGTCCTCCTTGGAAGGGGTTGTGCCAGGAGCCTCTTTTGTCCGAGCCTTCTTTGAAGGGGTCTTGCTACTTTCCCCTCGAGCCCTTTTACTGTTCTTCTTCGGGACAGAAGATTCAGCGGCAGCTTGGTAATGGTCAAAAAAGTCCCTAGAGTCCATACCTACACAAAGAGAAACAATTTAGACGATGAGATTAAAGGGTCGCAAGGAAACAGAGATTAAAGTAGAAGGATTACAAAAGTAAGGTACCCGAGCTACACCTACTGGTCGTAACATTATCTACTGAACTACCTAGTTCCTGGAAGAAATCCGAATTTAAAGAAGGGGCGTTCATAAAGTTGCCATCCCCATCAAATAGATGGGAAGGGATTGGCAGATTATTCAAAAACGAGAATGATGTACCGTTTACATCCGACGAGTCGTCAGATAGTTCGGCAGGCTCAGCAGCCTTTTGTTTCCCCTTGCCCTTGGGGACCGATGATTCCGCTGCTCGATGGGGAACAGCAGGTTCCCTGATTGTAACCCCAGTCGGCCTCCTCTAAGGAGGGGATTCCTGAGGTTTCTGCTCGGGTCCCTGCTCAGGATCCGCATTGGCATTGGCACCACCCGCCGCGGGTTCGTTAGTTGCAGGTTGGGTGCCCTGAAGACCAGCCAACCTAAGGTTAGCCTCATTAATTAAATTCTTAACACTCTTAGCAGCACTTGGCATGCTGGCTAAGAGTGCTGCCCTCGTTTCCATTCCTGGAGTGGGGGTCGTACGTAACCATGGACCTGGAGCACATTGGAACAACGAGGTATTATGATAAGAAAAGTTCAAAGTATAAAAACTACTGGTTGAAGGATTATTATTTTTACCTCCTTGAGTGAAGGCCAGATTTTCCGCAGCAATGTCGGGCGTAAGGAAGTACTCTTGATGGTACTTCCCCACGTTGGAGATGTGAGTGGTGTCAGACAGAAAGGTGCGTCCGGTCTCCTGGTGGCAGAAATGAAAGAACCCCGTACCGTCTTGGTTGGGGTTAGACTTAAGGTCGAACAGGAAGTTGACCTCATGAGGAGAAGGAGCTGGCCATTTCTTGAGCTTATAAAGGATATAGAGCGCGGTCAACATCCTATACCCATTTGGGGTGATTTGAAAAGGGGCCACCTCGAAGTAGTTTGCCACCCCTTGGAAGAACGAATGAAGAGGCAGGGTGACGCCCACCTCGATATGGTACCTCGACCAGGCGCTATAAGCCCACCCTGGAAGGTTGGCTCGCTGGTCGATGGAAGGTCTGACCAGGGTCACTCCCGTCAGATTGTATTTATTTAAATAGTTGGCGATCATACGAATGGTCACCGAACTTGGAGAAACAACGTGCAACTCGACAACCGGCTGGTCAGCATGACGAGGATGGGCACGCCTCTGAACTTCGGTTTCAGGAGGGAATTCACCTCGACCACTGGTCGAGGGGGCATCAGCAGAAGGTTGACTTGAAGAGTCAAGGTTGCGTCTTTTTCTAGCTTTGGTTTTAGTTCTGGCCATTTTCTGGTTGGGAACTGGTGGAGGATTTGGGCTAGGACGTGAAAAGGGGATTTCTGGAATCAGTGTGTGTGGATTCTCTTCGCCTTTGAGCAGTTGGGCCAAGAGTTCGTCTTCAATAGGTCTTTCTCCCCCTCCCCCCCCCCCCCCCCCCAAGGGTCTTGCATATGAACTTCAAACAGATAATGGAGGAGATAAGACATAATCCGCGAAGTAGTGTGGAAGATTGGGATAATGTTGCTCATGCCTAGATAACCAGTAGCATCTTAATCCTACACTATTTTCAATGCGGGTAGTTTGAAAAACAGGTAAAAACAAAAAAGGAAAGTAAACTGTTTTCTGAAAAGAGAACTCTTTCGACTCCTGAAGAGCGGGAAAAAATTTCAGTTTTTTCACCTTGCTTAAAGGTTGAATCTTTCGTCAACCTAACGTCCTAAACCAGAGATCCTAACTATCAAACTATAGTCCTGACCTATACAAAGCATAAAAACACACTTTTACCAAGCAATAGGCGGTTTATACCAAAAAACCCTTAAAACCCTACTCAAGAACACAGAGGTCGCAGAGCATAAAAACGGCATGCATGGCATAATAAAGAGCTTAAGGAATGGAA
Organism: Humulus lupulus; assembly: GCF_963169125.1. Taxonomy (NCBI): domain Eukaryota; kingdom Viridiplantae; phylum Streptophyta; class Magnoliopsida; order Rosales; family Cannabaceae; genus Humulus; species Humulus lupulus. The sequence goes on from NC_084793.1 coordinate 44,284,321, forward strand.
TTCTTACCTGGGCGAAGATGGAGATTTGAAAGAAGATGGAAACTCAAACTGGAAGACCTTCGGCTAAACGTCAGACTGGTTTTCGAAGCTCTGAACTCTGGTGCAAATTCTTGAAAATTTTGGCAAAGATGGTGAGTAAAAATTTCTTAAAGGGGAAGAAAAGCCTACTTATAGGGATCGAAGGGATGGCCAAAAGGAAGTAATCATCACTTCCCACTTTCGAAATGTGGGGAGGTGTATAAGCCGTCAAATTGCCTTTTTGGAAACTGAAAAGGCTTGATTAGACATAATTATGTCACAGTTTTCGAAAATGCATGGGGATTCTGACAGACATCATGGGAATGTGAACGGTTGTTCCTTTAAGTTTCTTTATTGCTGGTTGCATTAAAGAAACTTGTGGGGAAAATGTTATCCCTAAAATCAGAAGTGAATGACATGGCAGGCATTAATTACACGTGGCTAACACCTGGCAGAATCTGTGTTCGACTATCGACCAGGAAGACGTACAGTATCATGCGATCAGTTTTTTCATACGACCAGCCTGGTCGTGTGCACATTATACACGGAGGAAACCTTAGGCGGTTATGATGGAATCCAAAATTATCTCCCATGATTTCCTGAGTATCCGATTATTTAGGAAAGAATATCTGTAACAAATCAATGTAAATCTTCCCTGAGCTTATAAATAGAAGAAGAGGGATCAGGGAAGGGGATCCGATCTTTTTCCTTTGAGCAAAAGAGGTCATTTGAGATTAGAGAGAGATTACACTAGAATAATTGTATTTTCTTCTTCAGAGGTTAGTGAAACTCATTGAACCCTAGTTCTTTGATCACCCCTTTGAATCTTATTTCAATAACAATTCAAGTGGACGTAGGTTATTACCATATCCTAGGGCCGAACCACTATAAAATCTTGTGTCTTTAGTATTTTCGTCATCACATTCTTTTCAACGTTTTCATCCACGTCAAGCGTATTTTGACTCCGTGTCAGTTGGCCAAAATCTGGGTCAACATAAAAGATTAAAGAATGGAAGGCATCAGTCTATAGATTTTGAGATAAACCTACTTAAGGCCGCCATTCGTCCAGCTAAACTCTGGACATCTTTATGTTTTCAAGGTGAGGGCATGTCTATTAAAGCCTTGATCTTGTTAGGATTAGCCTCTATACCCCGAGCATTTACTATGAATCCAAGGAACTTACCCGAAGATACTCCGAATGAGAATTTTTGTGGGTTAAGTTTCATGTTGTATTTTCAAAGTACAACAAAACATTCAGCAAGATCATCTACATGGTTATTTTTATGTTTGGATTTGACCAATATATCATCCACATAAACTTCCATGTTATTCCCTATCTGCTTAGCAAACATCCTATTTACCAGCCTTTGGTATGTGGCTCCAGCATTTTTGAGCCCGAAAGACATGACGTTGTAGCAGTACAATCTCTTGTCTGTTACAAAGCTCGTGTGTTCTTGGTTAGGTGCATGCATGGCAATCTGGTTATATCCAGAATAAGCATCCATGATTTACATGATGCCGTGGCTGCAGTGGCATCTACGAGCTGGTCTATTCGAGGCAAGGGGAAGCAGTCCTTGGGGCATGCCTTGTTGAGGTCCGAATAGTCGATGTAGGTTCACCATTTTCCATTGGGTTTCAAGACCAGCTCAGAATTGGCTATCCAATCGGGATAAAAAGCATCTCGAATAAACCGATTTGCTTTTAATCTCTCGACCTCCTCCTTTAGGGCTTTCTTTCTGTCGTCGTCCATGAGCCTCCATTTTTGTTGCTTCAAGGGGAAGCTCTTATCAATATTGTGTGCATGGCTTATAACATTCAGACTAATCCCTACCATATCCGAGTGTGACCAGGAAAATACATCCTGGTTTTCTTTCAAAAAGCAAGTTAATTCATATCTTGAATTTTCAGAAAGATTTTTTCCTACTTTTACCACCCTCGTGGTATCTTTCTCATCGAGCTCTATTTCTTCAAGCCCCTCCAATGGTTCAAGATCGACCCTCTCTTCAACTCTAGGTTCGATTTCTTATTCTATCTCGAAGACGGATCCGTCCATCTCCTAAATGACCACAAGTGTCTGTGCACTTGTTTGGTTTTTCCCTCTCACGGAAATATTGTAGCATTCCCTTCCTGCGAGCTGGTTTCCCTTCAGCGTCCCGATGCCACTAGACGTCGAGAAGTTGATGGCCAAGTGCCTAACAAATGATACTGCCCCCAACCCAATCAGGGTTGGTTTCCCAAGCAGTACGGGGTAGGCCGACGGAGCATCCACCACCACGAACTCCATCATCTTGGTTACCGAGACTGGATAATCTCCCAAGGTTACGGGGAGTTCAATGGATCCCGTATGTAACAACCCAAAATTGCTAATAGGGCTTAGTGCCTTGATTAGCGTGCCAAGAGAGCATAATTGGATATATATGTGCTTAATTGGTTAAATGTGTGACTACGTGGCATGTATGATTAATATGGTTATTTTAATATATTATATGCATGTTTATGAGGATTAGATATGCATGTGGGCCCTTTATAGCTTGTAAGGGCATAGTTGTAATTCTGGCCTGTTGAGGGCATAAATGTGATATATGGTTGAGACCACATTATTATGTGGATATATTTGCAGAACATGGCTCGAGGCGATCCTAGTGAGCAGATTAGTGAAATAGTCACAGCGGGTTTAAAATACCCAGCTCGGGGGAGCCTAGAGGTATTTTTGGGAATTTAGAGGATATTATGGGGATTTAGTAGATATTGAATAAGTATTTGGTAATTAATTGGACACGACATGATTCGTTGGTTAATAGTAGAAACACTTGAGGAATTGGTAGGAACCGGGAGCGGAATAACCATTTTACCCCTAGAGACAATTAGAGGACTAATAGGCTTAAAGAGGCAAAACATTCTTTTGTTGGGTTAGGATATACTCTAGAAACTTAGGAAATAAACCAGAATTATCTTCCCTACCCCTACACGTTCTCTCTCTTTCTCTTACTCTCCCTAGAACTTAAATGAAACTTGAAGAATTGAATGAGACTAAGCTAGGAAATTGAGCTGGGAGTTTGGAGGAAAATAAGCTGGAATTGGCCAGAGTATTGCTGAGAGTCTAAGCTGCAATTGAGGTAAGAAATTTGTATTGAGCATGTTGAAAATTTTGTTGAACCATGTTAAGATTTGAGTTTGCATGAGGCTTAGTTTTGTTGGTTGGTTTTGGGTTGAATTAGGGTGTTGACTAGGAGTAAGAATTGGTTATGAGTTGGGTATAATGTTTAGACCAAAGGGATGGGAATTCTGGGCTTAAATTTTTGTTTGGCTGCTAGTTTGAGATGAAAATTTGGGGTTGGACTAGTGGGAAAATGCTGAGAAAAGGTAATTTTTCTAGGTTTAGGGGCTCAGGTCGCGGCCCTATTCTTCAAGCACCGCGACCCGCATGAATTTTTGAGGCTGGGAGCCTCTGTTCGTTAGGCGCGCTGTGACTCATAGGAAGGCAAGTTGCGGCCTGTGTCCCCCCATAAGTGAGGATTGAGCCTCTGTCCAAGAGGCGGGCCACGACCCTCAAGGGCAAGTCGCGACCCTAAATGGGGAATTAATGGAAAATGGGGTTTAAGGCTCAGGGTGGCCCGGGGATTCAAACCTAAGCGCTTGGGACGACTTCTACTACCTGATTTAGTAGAAATCGAGGTCCTGGAGGCTAGCTCTTATTTTCTAAGTATTTATTTGGATTTAGAATTAATGATTCCTATTGATGTTGTGCCTAGGTTTATCGCCAAAGCTCAGGACTGAGGATCGTGCTTGAGACCATTCTATATTCTTCGCTCGAGATTCGAGGTAAGAAGACTTCACCCTTGTGGCTGTGAACGGGATTGTGGTTCCCAATAATTGAATACATGTATTGTGTGATTGTACAATTGATATGACATCTGAGAATGAACGGCCTAAGCATGCCAACCCTAAGCAGTTGCATAATTGACTTTGATATGTATTTGAGATGAAGTGTTTACCAGTGTTTGGTTTAGTGTTTGAATTCTATTAACTGATTGAATTGCTTGAGTTAAAATTGATTATATTTAATTTTTACTTCGTGTGCTTGCTGTTATGCTTTTCTTGCTGAGCCTTGACTCACAGGTGCTACGTGGTGAAAGTAAAGGCAAAGGGAAGCTGGACCAGCCATGAGTTGGACTCTGGGGGCGATGTGTACATTGTCAACTGCTCGTCCGTCACAGTCGAGGGAAAGTACAAGGACAGAGCCTTAAAATTTGTATTTTGCCATTATAGTGGCTTTTGAATGTATAAAACTTTTGAGAGTTGTAAATTATCAATTATACCTTGTTTTTGGGATCCCATGTATTAAACATCCGTTTTTAATGAAAATTAACCGTTTATGTTCAAAATCTTTTAACCCTAACTTGATGGTTGACCTTAGGAACACATTTTTATTTAAATGACTTGATTAGCAAGTCTTGCACCATTTCAAATACACAGTGTAACGGTCTTGGTTATCAAGGGTGTTACAACTTGGTATCAGAGCCGTCTAGAATTAAGGGTTCCTGAAGACTGGGTGGGCATGTACACTCGCCACTAAAGACCAGCTCGACTCAGGGTTTGGTAACTGTATATATGTGATTATATGTCTAAATGTCTAAATGAAATATAAATGCTTTATTGCATGATATATATAGGGTGCATAAGACAATGATAGGGTCTGGTCCTTGACTACTGTTGACTATAATGAGGCATGCTTATTAGCATTTCTGTAGCGTCCCAAATTTTCTAATAAGGCTTAGGGCCTTGATTAGCGTGCCTAGAGGGCAATAATTGATTTATTATGTTAATATGTGAATTTGATGAGTATGTGATTAGAAATGCATGTTTAGGTGGATTAAATATACATGTGGGCTCCATTTGGCTATTAGGGGCATGTTTGTAATTTCAGCCCGTTGAGGGCATAAATGCTATATTTATGAATATTGTGATTGACACCATGGGTGAGTGGTGATATATCTGTGATGCACGATTCGAGACAGTCCTACGGAGCAGTTTAGCTAGAAAGTCACAATAGGGTCGAATACTCGGCTCGAGAGTAGCCTAGGGGTATTTTGGGTATATAATATGAGTTTGGGATTTATTGAGTAATGGGTAGTAATTTAGTAATGATTTGTATATGTCAGAATTAATGGGGATTTGTAGGAGTACTCGAGGACTTAGCGGGATATGACTTATGACGAAATTTCCCTTTGTGGCACTTGAGGATTAGATATACTTAAGGGGCAATTTAGACCTTTTGGCAAGTGGATATACACGCTGGAACTCTAGAAAGACTTAGATAAAACTGAAGGAAAGGAAGGAAAAGAATAAAAAAGAACTCTCAGCTCTCTCTCATTCGGCTCACTCACTCTCTCTCTCTCTCTCTCCATGGTGCTTGGTGTTGAAGGACTTTAGGCCAGAAATTCAAGGGTTCAAGGCTGGAATTTGGGAGGCTAGCAACTTGGAATTTTGGGAATTAGTTCAGAGGCTTAGTTAAGTTCAAGGGTAAGCTTTTAACTCAATTTCCCTGTTGAATTCAACTATGAAGTGATGTGGTTGTGAGCTGAATTTGGGTTCTACTTTGTTGGTTTTGGGATGAAGTTTTGTGATGCTTAAGCATAGGAATATGAGAATTTAAGCTTGGAGTGGCATTGGAAGCATCTCAGGGTCGAATTCCTACTTGAGTTAAATATACCTTTGAATTCTGAAATGAGTTTCTGGTGTGGTTTAAGTTTTTGTGAAATTTTAAACTACTAGGTGATTTGGAGCTAGGATGTGTGTTTGAGTTTGATTCTAGTGTTTATGTGTTGTTATGTTGTTATTTAGAGTTTTGGGTCGAATTGGAACTTGGGTATACTTGGGGAATGATTTGGGTAAGTTTTGGCTCGTGGGTTCGCGTATGAGCGCCATGACCCTATTCTTTTGAGCCGTGGCGTTGGGATGATTCAGGACAGGGAGCCCCTGCTGGGCACCGCGGCGCCTGTAGGGCTGTGCTGTGGCGCTAGGCCATTTTCAAGGCCTTGAATTTTGTGATTTTAGGGCTTTGGCCCAGAGGGCTCGAGGGACGCTTTCACCACCTCGTGTGGGGAAATGGGAGGTCTCGAGAGCATGGGATTGGTTCTGGGGTACGATTATGAGTCGGTTAGTAACGAGAACGTTACCTGTGTGTTGTGACTACGTTTTCAGTGAGGCTTGGGTTAGAGGGCTGTGCTCGAGATTGCGGTGCTTAAGAAGCTCGGGACACAGGTAAGAAAACTGTTGTACCCATAGAGCACGACATGGCCCTATAGTTTGTATTCCAGGGCATGGCCCTATGTGATTGAATTGCAGGGCATAGCCCTATTGTTTATGTTTTGTATTTGTTTAAGTATTTGTTGATATTTAGTTATGTAATTCATAAATGTGAATGAACGGTGAAGGTCAGGAACAACGAAGGCCGAGAATGGCAAGAAGCCGAGTACGGCAAGGGGCCGGGAATAGTGTTAAGCATGTGGTGTGCAAAGCCGTGTACGGTAAGGGCCGAGAGTGGCGCTAGCATGCAGAGTGCAAAGCCGAGTATGGAAAGGGGCCGTGAGCAGCGTTGAGCACGTGGAGTGCAAGCCGTTAGGGTGAGACCCTTCTCGGATGCTGAAGTCATCTTCATGGTGAAGAGTGCAAAGCCAGTGCCTGGGACGGCATGGCCGCTATGAGTTTACCCTGTTGGCTGTTTTGAATTATATGATAATTGATAGATATGCATATGTCGATTGTTTGTGTTGAGTTTTCTTGCTGGGCTTCAGCTCACGGGTGCTCTATGGTGCAGGTAAGGGCAAAGGAAATGTCAACCAACCATGAGTACGGAGAGCGTGAAGCGACGTGTACATGTTCGGCCTACCTATCTGCCACGGACAAGGGTACTTTTGGAAAATTTTATGTATTAACCTGAATTTTGTCGCCTAGTCAACCCTAAATGTATTTTGAGTTGTAAACATTTTCGAAATAGGATTTTGGGATCCCAACTGTAAAGCTTTCTGAGATTTTCAATGAGTATCCAAATGTTTTATATTTAATGACTGGTAACATGTTTTATCTCAATTTAGATACCCTTTTAGCCTAAAACCTCGATTAGCGAGTAATTAGCACGTTTTCAACTCACTTAGTAACGACTCTAAAGAAGTAGGGCGTTACAACTTGGTATCAGAGTGAGCCAAGGTTTATGGTTCCTAGAGATTGACCGAACATGTACGCTCGCTGCCAGTGACAAGCTCGACTCAGGGTTGGTTGGTAATGATTGAATTATATGCTTGATTGCGCATTAAATGCCCTGTTTGCCTGATTATTTTATATAGAGCATGATGAATGTGTTAACACATGCATGATGTCAGGGCATGGCCCCTTGATTGTTGTATGCTGCCCGTGTTATGTGAAATTGCAGGTTGTGATTAGTTGATGTGAGTTGGGAGGTGGTTTTTGGATGTTGTTATCATGCTTGATAAGCCGTCATTGATTGCAGGCATATTGTGATTATGCCTCGGCGATCAATCAGACTTCGCGGCAATAGGACCGAGGATGACAACTAGGGTCAGGACCCTCCACCTGCCCCATAGAATTGGTAATAGTTATTTCCTGAGATGGAAGCCAGACTTCACCGAACAGAAGAAGAGCTTCAACAGTTGTGGCAACATGCCCCTCCTCAAGACATTGGGTTGCAGGTTCCACATGTTGTGGCTCCAGTGCCAGTTCAGCCTGTTATGGAGAATAGGTGGGAACCTTTGTATGAAAGGTTCAGGGAGCAGCATCCTCCCACCGTTGAGGGTGGACCAGACCCACTACGGGCAAAGCAGTGGATGAACATGATTTCTTCCATCCTGGATTTCATGAGGGTGGAAGGGAATAAGAGGGTAGCTTGTGCTAGCTACATGTTTAGAGAGAATGCCCACATCTGGTGGGATGTGGTGACTCAGAGAAGGAGCGTTGCAGCTATGACCTGGGAAGAGTTCAGAAACATTTTCAATGAGAATTATTACAGCGTTACAGTCTGAGCTGCAAAGGTTGATGAGTTTACCAACCTGACTCAAAACCAGATGACAGTTACTGAGTATGCCTTGAGATTTGACTGGTTGGCGAAGTTCGCACCAGATTTGGTGCCGACTGATATGGCACAAAGGGATCGGTTTATGCGAGGATTGAATGTTATGATCACCCGTGATGTTAAGATAACCTTGGATTCAGGGACTACTACGTATGCTCAAGTAGTGGACAAGGCCCTTACAGCTAAGGGGGCCCTGGATCAAATATGGAGAGAGGGCGTTGCTAGGCGCGATGCTCGGAGGACAGTGCCTCCTTTCAAAGGATCTAGTTGGGGTAGTGGCCCTCAGGAGTAGAAGAGAAAGGCCCTAGACTCTTTCATTCCTCTTAGCTCGGATAGGAGGGCACGGGGTGCTTTCAGTGGTCGTCAGGGCGGGGGTGACAACTGGAGGAGTTTCCCAGTGTGTCCTCGGTGCAGAAAAAGACATCAGGGAGAGTGCAGGATCAGGGCCTGCTTTATTTGTGGAAGTATCAACCATTTGAAGAAGGATTGCCCACAAGCCAGGAAAGAGGAGCTGACGCAGAGTGACAGTCTCGCTTCGCCCAGAGTATTCACCTTGACCCAGAGTGAGGCTGAGGCTAACCCCTCGGTTGTGACAGGTCAGATTTCTAGTGTTGGTTCTTCTTTTACTGCATTGATTGATTCAGGGGCTACTCATTCATTTGTGTCTGCTAGAGTGATAGATCAGCTGTGTAGACCTAGTGATTCGTATGCTAGGGGATTTCACACTTTGCTGTCGACTGGGGAACTGGTAGTCTCTAGGAGATGGGTTAGAACATTGTCACCAGAGATAGACAGGATAGAGTTGTTGTATGTATTTTTCTTTGTGTTTATGTGTTTTTCTTTATGTTTATGCATGTTTTTCATTTGTTGTAAAATTTAAAAAAAATTGGGTGATATTTTTTTTTATATAGTTCTCTTAAAAATATGAATAGTTCTTAAGCTTTGTTTTTAATTATTAAGTCAAGTTCTCTAAGTTTTTATATATATATATATATCATAATAGAATACTTATATTTCTTATAAGTTTATGTGAAAAATAATATTGCTTAAATCTTCTTAGAAATCAAGATTGATTATTTGATAAGTTTAATCTTTATTCATAATTTTTTTGAGAATTATTATCTTTGAGCAATTATTGAGGAAATACTCAAGATATCACCAATAAATTTTTTTTTTTGTGTTTTTTAATTTTTCTTTTGCTTGAGGACTAGCAAAATATTAAGTTTGGGGTGTGATAACTCTACAAAAATAGAGTTATTTTACCATCTTTTATATGCTAATTGTTGCTTAGTTCTTGAGTTTTTAATTGATTTATTAAGTTTTTAAGTAATTTTGAATTTATGAGGTTTATTTTGATTTTATAGATTTGTGTGTGTTTTTATAGTTATTTTATTATATTATGTTGTAGTTTAATTATTTGAAATTAGTGTTATTAGATTAAAAGTTAAAATGTTGTTTTATTGAACTTAAATGTCAAAGTAAATTAAGTTTTAATAAATATTTTCATGAGATTTATGTTGTATATTTTATTAATGAAAATATTAGTTTTAATTTAATTTATGATAATTATGTAGAAATTTTGTGGCAATTTGATGTTTGAAAATTCAGAAAAAAGAATGAAAAGAAAAGTGGTAGGTTTAAAAAGAAATAAAAGAAAAAAAGAGAAAAAAGAGGCTAAGTTTCCCAGCCGTGCTCCTAGGCTGCCTGCCCCTTCACTAGCTAGGCCCACGCCTCTACCCAGCTACCTGGGCCTTCCTCCAGCCTCTACCCCACTCGGCCCAGTGCCTCAGCCGAAGCCACCCCAACTTCCTCTCAGCCATCTTCCCCCTTAAACCCCACGGCCCACAAGCCCAGCTGAGTCCTCTTGCCTCCACTCACCCAGGCCCGTGCATCCCAATCCAGGCCCACATGAGCCTAGCAGGTCCTAGGCCTGCCACTCAGCTGCCACCAGCCTCCGTGCCACTTTTTCTTGAGCCCAACATCCCTTTGTCCCCTTGTCCCCTTATGTCAAAAAATACCACATTTTTACCCAAACTTTTCTACAAATTTTACCCCAAAATCATCTAAGATGTACCCATATATACCATATTATTCTTCATTTTAAATTTAATTTAATCAATTTAATTAATTTAAATTTATTATTTAAACACTTTATTTTGGCTATAAATAAGGGATGTGAAGACCATTTTTAGAGGGAGGTGACACTACAAAATTTCTACACTTTCAAGACCATTCCATTCTCTTCATCCTTTTCTTCTTTTTGGTCATTTTTTCTATGAGTTTATATGGGAAAAATTTGGGGGTTCCTCCTCCAAATTTTCTTATTTATGTTTGTAATTTCTATTCTAGTTATGAGTTTCTAATATTTTTAAGATTATTAAGGTGATGATGAAACAATATGTAATTAGATAGTATTTATGTTGTGTGCTGATTTCCCATTTTGTGCAATAAAATTTATGGATTTTCTTCTTCAAATATTTTCTTTCATCTTAAATATCTTGTATTTTTTATTGTTAGAACATATTTACACTTTGTTCTTCATTAGTGCAAAATCATAATATTCTTTGATTAAGATGTGCCATTAAATTGTGCACATCAATTACTTAGAACAAAAATATTATGTTTTGCCTTATAAATAATATTCATTGATTTATTTGTTATTTCATTAGATTGATTTACATTAAATACTTTGAAATTATAATTTTAAAAGTGAAGATAAATCCTACAATTCTATAATAATTTGTGCTTAAATAGAATATCTAATTTGAATAAGTGATAGTTGATTAATTTCTACTATTAATGAAATTTGGGAATCAATGTACTTATAAATGTTATTGAACTTATATTTTGTGGATTCTAATACCTTAATAATCTTCTTTCACCATCTTGATTTCTACTATTAATTTATTTTTATTTATTGTCTTAAATTTATTTATTATTGTCTCTTATTTGATTTTCTTGTCACAAATTCTCATCAATCTTTGGAGCTAGGTTAGAATTTATTAATTTTGGTTTAAAATAGTTTTCTTTTTTTATTTTAGACAACTCCTTTGAGTTCGATCTCGTGCTTACGCAAACACTATACTTCATATATGAATCGTGCGCTTGCGAGTTATAAATTTTTAAAACATAACTGTTTTGGGTCCATCAAGTTAAAATAACTAGTAAAAGAATTCAATAACCTTGACAAAAATTTCGTTTATTTTCTTGCAACTCCCCGGCAACGGCGCCAAAAACTATGAAGTATAGTGTTCGGGTGCTACGTGGTGTAGGTAAAGGCAAAGGGAAGCTAGACCAGCCATGAGTTGGAGAGCTCTGGGGGCGAGGTGTACATTGTCAACTGCTCGTCAGTCACGATCAAGGGAAAGTACAGGGTCAGAGCCTTAAAATTTGTATTTTGCCATTAGAGTGGCTTTTGGATGTATAAAACTTTTGAGAGTTGTAAATTATCAATTATACCATGTTTTTGGGATCCCATGTATTAAACGTCCATTTTTAATGAAAATTAACCATTTATGTTCAAACCTTTTAACCCTAACCTGATGGTTGACCTTAGGAACACATTTTTATTTAAATGACTTGATTAGCAAGTCTTGCACCATTTCAAATACATAGTGTAACAATTTTGGTTATCCAGGGCGTTACACCGTACAAGCAATCCCTCTCCTAAAAATTCGTACAATGTGGTTGCACAGGCTTTCAAATCTTGAAGTGCGAGTCCCATATAATCTAGAGTGGCTTTGTAAAGGATATTAACAGAGCTCCCGTTATCAATCAGAACCATGCATACCCTCTTGTTCGCGAGCTGAAGTGTGATGACTAGGGAGTCGAAACCGTCATAAATGAGCCTCGAAATGTAGGCTTGTAAAGTGTAAGCTCGAAAAATGTTGAGGAAGGATTTAACACTTGTATGAATTAACATGTTTCCTAATTTGTTCCAATCGGTGACCGAGCACCAATTAAGAAGGTTCAAGCTTAGGCATCAAGCTTGAAAGGATGGATCTTATCTGAAGTTTGAGTGTAATTCGAACCTTCGTTGCAAGCTCAAAAATGTTGATTATTGAGGGCTAAGCTCGATGAAATTGCTGGATAAGGATGAGGCTAACCAGAATGACAAGCTCATGATGATAGTCGATCTCGAAAGTGTGTAAACTGTATGTTCGAGGTCGATATCCAGTTTGAACGCGGTTGTTGTTAGAGAATCCTTATTCCATGGGGATTTGTTGTAATCTGATAATAAATATCGATTATCATGGGATATTACATGATTAATATATTTAATTATATGTATTTCAAATTCGAAATTGTAACTTCCCGAAATAAAAGGTAATATATTTTGTTAACTAGTCTATAAATAGACTGGAGAATTTCATTTGTGGATGCTCACAATTTGGGATTGAGAATACTCTGCTAAATTGCTTTGAAAAAGCTTTAAGAGAATTCCACCACTCAATAATATTGACTCGTGGAGTAGGCAGATTTTAACTGCTGAACCACGTAAAATCCCAATTGTTCTAATTTATTTTCTTAATTTTGTGTTTAGTGCTCTTCAAATTTAAGTTGATGAAAAACGTCGTCAACAAAAGGCAACAAGCAAGCAACACATAGAAAATGAGGAAGCATACATGAGCAAGTATGGATAAACATTATTTTATTAATATAGGGCCTTGAAATGGCAAGAGAGTACACAGCTTGAGCCCCTATCTGCTAGTGGTCATGGTGCTTCACTAAGTCACCAGGTCACCTCCCCCCAAGGAGCATTCTAAGAATAAAGGGTCTTCCCAAGAACATATATGATTTTTGTCTAAGAGACATATACATAATTAAATTACTGCCACTACCCTACCCCATGAGGTTGCTTGGTGCAAGACTTGACTAATGATCTAGCACCAAGGCATGCTCATTCACAAAATGGCTCCTATGGGTGTGCCAAAGGGGAAGCACGCCACACTCTCTTCCACTCAATTCTTTGGCATCCTCGACGAAGCAGCTTGTAGGTTGTCAATATTTTGTGTGAGGTTCTTCAAGTCTTTTGCCCTTTCCTAGCTTATTTCGCCTTCTACGAGCCCCTTCCACTTCACCAAATACTCTTTGTGCTTCTTACGGTCTGTGGTGATCATTCTCTCAGCCAGGATCTTTTCAATTTTTTGTTTGCTTCGTGGATGGATGGTGATTCCTCCTCTGTTTTATTGGTCACGCGCTAAATTGATTGGATCTTCATGATATGACTTCAAGATGCTCACATGAAAGACCAGGTGTATCTTCATCCATGTTGGTAGGTCGACTTTATAGGAAGTCAGACCAACCTTTAAGATGATTGGAACAGGACCCTCGTACTTGGGAACGTGTCTAATGTCTTTGTCTCCTTGGAATCTCGGTTTCGTAGGCCTCAACTTGATCAACCTTAAGTCACCTGCTTTAAACTCTAGTGGTCTGCGCTTCTGATCTACCAACTTCTTCATTCTCTTCGATGCTTTATCTAAGTAAGCTCGAGAAATCTCTGTAGTCTTTTTCCATTCTTTTGTGAAATTAAAGGCTCATGGATTCCGTCCACTATGTGGGGGCAATAGTGGTTGCTGACCATTAACAACTTCAAAATGGCTCTTGTTTGATGAAGAACTCCTCTGAGAGTTGAAACAAATATGAGCTACATAGAGTAGTTGTGGCAAATTCTGTTGGTTGGCATTAACAAAGTAGAGCAAGTACTCTTCCAACTTCCCATTGAATCTTTATGTCTACCCATTTTTCCATGGATGGTAGCTTGAGGAGATATTCAACGGTGACCTTAAGAGGCTGAATAATTTGGACTAAAAAGTCCATGTGAATCTCCTATCTCAATCACTGACGATGTTTTGGGGCACTCCCCAATATTTAACAATATGCTTGAAAAATTGTCGTGCTATCTCTTCCGCTGAACAATACTTTGACTCTGGGATGAATGTTTCATACTTTGAGAATCTATCCATGAACACCAAGATCGCACTTAAATATCCTGTCTTTGGAAAGCTGGTTATAAAGTCAAGCGACACACTCTCCCACGGTCAGCTTGGGACGAGCAACAGTTCCAACAACTCTGGTGTCTTATTCCTCTCAACCTTTTCTTCTTGGCAGACGAGACAGGTCTTAGTGTACTCCACCACATCATCCCACATTTGTGGCCAGTAGTATCCTTGTTTCAAAAGGGCATGCATCCTTTGACATCCTAGATGACCTACCTATAATGTGTCATGACACTCACTCGATAGTGTCTTCCACAAGTTTTCGACTTTCACAACATACAAGCGGTCCCTTTTGGCCCACAAAGATCATCTTCCACCCAAAACTTGCTTATATTGCCTTCTTTTAAGATCTTCAGGATGGTTCTGACAATTGGGTCCTTCTCCAAGTTCTCCTCGGTGATGCGCTCGTTAATGGGAGTATTCACCATGCTAGCCAAAAAACTAGCCAAGGTTTTTAAAGTCACCAACTCTACTCTACGACTCAAGGCATCAACTTCTTTGTTTAGACATCCTACCTTGTGCTCAAAACAAAAGTCGAATTCGGCCACGAACTCTTGCCATCGTGCCTGCTTAGGGGTCAGCTTCAACTGGGTAAGGAGATGACCAAACCGTTTTGTTGTCAGTCTTCCCCACAAATTTTGACCCTAACAAGTAATGTTTCTACACCCGCAAGAAATGGACAACTGCAAGGTGCTCCTTCTCCTGGGAAGTATACCGTCTCTCGGCTTCAGAAAGTTTGTGGCTCTCATATGCCACTGGGTGGTCTTCTTGTATAACCACGCTCCCAAAGCATAGTCTTACGCATCCGTCTGAACTTCAAAGGGCATGCTAACATCTGAAAGGGCAAGAACAGGATCCTTCATCATGACTTCTAAATGCATCAGCACACTTATCAGTCCACGCCTGAATCACACCCTTCTTCAACAACTCAGTCAAGGGTGTCACTCTTCTTGAGTAGTCGTCCACAAATCATCTATAGTAGTTGCCTAGACCAAGGAAATAGCGTATTTCCTTCACATTACTGGGGGCTTTCCACTCTTGGATCACCCTCACCTTCTTCAGGTCCATACAAATTCGGCCACGTTCTACAATGTGGCCTAAGAACTTGATACTCTAATGTACAAATGAGCACTTCTCCTGCTTTACATATAGATGATTTGTTGGGGGAGAGTAAGATAACACCACCTCAAAAATTAGAATCTACACAAAAAATGGATTGACTAAGACTTAAAAAAGATTGAGAAAGAACTTGCAAACCCAAGTAGATCAATGGTGTTCTTCAACTTTGATGAAGCTTCAAAACCCTAAGAAAAACCTCCAGTTTGAGCAAATCCTTTGAGAAAACTAGAAACACAAAACCAAGGCTTCTACATGTTGAAAAATACTATCATAATACTCTATTTCCTAGCCACAATGGATCCTTGAGGCCTTCTCTTGAGGAAATGAGAATTGAGAATGAACAAGCCTTCAACTCTCAAAGTCAAGCATTTTCTTTGAAAGTTCTTTGAGAAAAAACTAGATATTCTTGGAGCTAGAGAGAGAGAGAGAAGGTAGAGAGAGATTGGAGAAAGTGATTAAGTCTTCCAAAACACTATTTTGGCCCTTATATAGAGTAGGCACCTTCATTAGGCCTAACCAATAGGATTAGACTTAAAAAACACGTCATTATGATCATTTTACGTAATTTCACGTACTGTAGTAGGCGATGCATCGATCGCTTGTTAGGATTTCTTTAAACCTTAGGCATCAAGTGAAGCCTCGCCACTTGGGTGGCAACGTATAACCACCCTATCTGATTTTGGACACTTCCAAATGTCCTAAAAATGCTCTAAATTCTAACAAACTTTTTGGAAACCCTTAGATACTCTCATGCATCACTTTGGACCCAAAATTACATTTTATAAGTGCCTACCATTGAAGCTCAAATTTCACATCTTCACTATGTGAATTTTACTAAGTGTTCATACCTTGCTTGTATTTTAACACTTATCATTTGTATATAACCAATCATAACAATCCCCCACTTGGTTAAATACAAGCCTCATTCTCTAGATTAAAACAATTTTGGTGCAGAAAATAAAGTGATTTTCGGTTTGAACTTTACCTTAGTGAAAATATCACAAAGTCTTATCGAAATCTTTAGTTTCTTAAAGCTTGAACCAAGCATTCCATATGATAAAGCTGGTGATACCTCACACACCTCCACCACATCTTATGATTTTCCCACTTTCTCGCTTAACACTATCATTGTAATGACCCAAATTTCCTAATAAGGCTTAGGGCCTTGATTAGAAGGTCGGGAGGGCCATAATTGAATTATTATGTAATTAAATGATTATATTCATGTTCAGTAGTATTAAATATGCATGTGAACCCATTTTTGAATAATTGAGTGATTTTCATATTTTGGCCATTTCAGATTTATTTGGCATATATGAAGCATGTGCATGGTGCGTCATTATTATTTGGTTATGCTAGGGTTACTCAGCATAAGGCGATCCTAGGAGGTAAGCTAGTGGGAAAGTCACGACGAAATTTATACTTGACTCGGAGTGATTCAAGGGGTATTTAGCACATTACCGAGATATTGGGTAATGGGAATAAATATTTGATGATAAATTGGGAGTTAGTAAGATCAGGGAGAAATTCTGGGAGTTTTGACTATTTTACCCCCTGAGGCGTGTTCGGGACCCCGAGCATTATGATTTTCTTGAGGCTACTTAAGCTTAAAGTAACCTGTTAGAATTATAAAAGAACGTTCTCTCTTTCTCATGTTCCCTTTTCGGCACCCGATCACATTTTTGAAGGAAACTTGAGTTCTAGGACTCGGATTCAAGGGAGGATCGAGGCATAGCGATTCTAGGGAAGATTAGAAGCTTATTAGTCGGAGGATTTAGTTGGGGAACAACTCAATCAGAGGTAATTCAAGTTTTAAGTTCTACGTTTTTGAAGTTTTTGAGCTTTGATTGGATTTTATGTTTTGATGAGTTTTTGGATGAATTGAAGCCTCCTTTTCTTCCGAAAAAAGGGAAGGAGAAGGATCTTCTTCGGTGGATCCCCCTTGTTCCTGTTTAGTCCCCTTCGTTTCTGAAGTTGTTTCTATTTCTACATCTATTTCTTCCGTTTCTAAGGTTTCTTTTAGTTTCTTATTAACAATGGGTGACTGTATTATGCCTAAATAGTAGATACAGGTAATAAATAAGAGAATACTAAAGATTCGAGCCATAAAATTTCTCAATTCTGCCAAGTGACCCATAGATGAGAAGAATTGAGGGGAATGTTTTAGCTGGATTAGCTAAGGACTGTGTTGTGTCAGGTATGAGTTTATTGTGGTAAAAAGGGATCGAACTTGGGATCCGATGGAAACTGGGATTAAACGAGGGATTCTGGATGAATCTCATACTACTCTTTTATTCTCCTCATTCAGGCATTATGAAAGATGTATTATGGTCTAAAAGCTTTATAGTGGTGGCCTGGGATGGAGAGGGACATAATGGAATACATGATAAAGTTCTTAACCTATTAGCAGGTCAAGATAGAGTATTAGGAACCAGTAAGGCTATTGTAGCCTTTGAGTATTCTATAGTGGAAATAAGGAAACATCGCGATAGGTTTCGCAGTGGGGCTACCCAGGATAGTGGGTCAGCAGGAGTTGGTTTGGGTCATTATGGACCAGTATTTAAAGTGAGCTTCAGTAAGGACAAGTAACACAGCTGATCAATTTGCAGATCTCTATGTGAGAGAGATAGTACGCCTTCATGGAATTCAAGGTCTGTCTTGCCAGATGAGGACTCTGTTTTTACTTCTAAGTCTTGAGGAAGATTGCAGAAGGCAATGAGTATATAGATGGAGTTTAGTACAGTTCATTATCCTCAGACTGATGGTAAATCAGAGAGAGAGAGAGAGAGAGAGAGAGAGAGAGTTATCTAATTATGGAAAAGGCACCTTATGAGACGTTGTATGGAGGAGCATGTATATCGCCCATTCATTTGGATGAGATGTTATAACTGGATCCTGAGGTAGCTCAGGAGACCATTGAGGTTATTGAAAAGGTTAGAGCTGGGATGCTCACTTGTCAGAGTAAATGGAAAATTTATGTTGATTTGAAATGCAGGAATATGGAATTCCAAGAGGAAGATTGTATCTTCCTTAAAGTATCACCGTGGAAAGGGGTGAGGAGATAAGGGCAAGTTGAGCCCTAGTTTAGTAAGGAATAGGATCAGTTAGGTTGCCTTTGGGTTGACTTGTGTTTTGGGCATTGTCGGCTGAATACAATGTATTTTATATTTCCATGTTGAGGACATGGGCTGAAAGAGACTCATGTGTTGAGTTATGAGAATTTGGAATTAGAGGCAAAGTTACCCTGTAAGGAATAGCTAGTCTAGATATGCGACAGAAAGAACAGAGTTTGGAAGAACAAAGCTATACCTTGGGTTAAGGTAGTATACTGAAACAGTGAGGTCGAGGGAGCGACTTGGGAACTGGAATCAGATATGCGGAATTTATATTCTAGGCTATTAAGATAAATTTCGAGGACGAAACTTCTGTAAGGAGAGGATAGTTGTAATGACCCAAATTTCCTAAAAAGGCTTAGGGCCTTGATTAGGAGGCCGGGAGGGCCATAATTGATTTATTTTGTAGTAAAATGATTATATGCATGTTTAGGTGTATTAAATATGCATGTGAATCCATTTCTGAATAATTGGGTGATTTTCATATTTTGGCCATTTCGGGTATATTTAGCATATATGTGGCATGTGTGTGGTGTGTCATTCTTATTTGGTTATGCTAGGGTTACTTAGCACAAGACGATCCTAGGAGGTAAGCTAGTGGGAAAGTCACAAAGAGATTTATACTTGACTCGGAGTGAGTCAATGGGTATTTAGCACATTACCGGGATATTGGGTAATGGGAATAAATATTTGATGATAAATTGGGAGTTAGTAAGACCAGGGGGAAATTCAAGGAGTTTTGACTATTTTATCCCCGGGGGCGTTTTCCGGACCTCGAGCATTAGGATTTGCTTGAGGCTACTTAAGCTTAAAGTAACCTGTTAGAATTATAAAAGAACGTTCTCTCTTTCTCTCGTTCCTTTTTCGGCACCCGATCACATTTTCGAAGGAAACTTGAGTTCTAGGACTCGGATTCAAGGGAGGATCGAGGCATAGCAATTCTAGGGAAGTTAGAAGCTTATTAACCGGAGGATTTAGTTGGGGAACAACTCAATCGGAGGTAATTCAAGTTTTAAGCTCTAAGTTTTTAAAGTTTTTAAGCTTTGATTGGATTTTATGTTTTGATGAGTTTTTGGATGAATTGAAGCTTGGGTTTTATTGATTTTGGGAGATTAGGATGTTTGGGAACTTTAATTTTGAGATTTGGATAGGTTGGTGTCGGATTTGGAGCTTTGAAACTCGAAGAACATGAAGTTAGAACCCAGAAATCTAGTTTGGGCACTGTAGCACTAGGTTGGTAGAGCTACAACGCTAGATGCTCTGTTTTGGATATGAACAGGACTAGAGTAGAGTTACTGGTGGGCCAGATGGCCAACGTTATGTTTGATTTACTCTTTCAGAGAGGATAAAGGGAAAACAGTTAAGTGACCCATAGATGGGAATAATTGAGGGGAATGTCTTAGCTGGACTAGCTAAGGACTATGCAGTGTCAGGTATGAGTTTATTGTGGTAAAAAGGGATCGAACTTGGGATCCAATGGACACTGGGATTAAACGAGGGCTTCTGGATGAATCTCATACTACTCTTTTATTCTCTTCATCTAGGCATTATGAAAGATATATTAGGGTCTGAAAGCTTTATAGTGGTGGCCTGAGATGGAGAGGGACATAATGGAATACATGATAAAGTTCTTAACCTATTAGCAGGTCAAGACAGAGTATTAGGAACTAGTAAGGCTATTGTAGCCTTTGAGTATTCTATAGTGGAAATAAGGAAACATCGCGATAGGTTTCGCGGTGGGGCTGCCCAGGATAGTGGGTCAACATGAGTTGGTTTGGGTCATTATGGACCAGTATTTAAAGTGAGCCCACTTCTATCAATATGGACAAGTAACACAACTAATCAGTTTACAGATCTCTATGTGAGAGAGATAGTACGCCTTCATGGAATTCAAGGTCTATCTTATCAGATGAGGATTCTGTTTTTACTTCTAAGTCTTGAGAAAGATTGCAGAAGGCAATGAGTATATAGATGGAGTTTAGTACAATTGATTATCCTTAGACTGATGGTAAATCAGAGAGAGAGAGTTATCTAATTATTGGAAAAGCACCTTATGAGACGTTGTATGAAGGAGTATGTATATCATCCATTCATTTGGATGAGATGTTATAGCTGGATCTCGAGGTAGTTCAACAGACCATTGAGGTTATTGAAAAGGTTAGAGCTGGGATGCTCGCTTGTCAGAGTAAATGGAAAAGTTATGTTGATTTGAAATGCAAGAATATGGAATTCCAAGTGGAAGACTGTATCTTCCTTAAAGTATCACCATGGAAAGGGGTGAGGAGATAAGGGCAAGTTGAGCCCTAGTTTAGTAAGGAATAGGATCAGTTAGGTTGCCTTTGGGTTGACCTCAGTTTTGGGCACTGTTTGCTGTATACAATGTATTTTATATTTTCATGTTGAGGACATGGGTTAGAAGAGACTCATGTGTTGAGTTATGAGAATTTGGAATTAGAGGCTAAGTTACCTTGTAAAGAATAGCCAGTCTAGATATGAGACAGAAATAACAGAGTTCGGAAGAACAAAGCTATACCTTGGGTTAAGGTATTATACTGAAACAGTGAGGTTGAGGGAGCGACTTGGGAACTGGAATCAGATATGCAGAATTTATATTCTGGGATGTTCAGATAAATTTTGAGGACGAAATTTCTGTAAGGAGGGGATAGTTGTAATGACCAAAATTTCCTAATAAGGTTTAGGGCCTTGATTAGGAGGCCGGGAGGGCTATAATTGATTTATTATGTAATTAAATGATTATATGCATGTTTAGGTGTATTAAATATGCATGTGAACCCATTTCTGATTAATTGCGTGATTTTCATATTTTGGCAATTTCAGGTATATTTGGCATATATGTGGCATGTGTGTGGTGCGTCATTATTATTTGGTTATGCTAGGGTTACTCAGCACGAGACGTTCCTAGGAGGTAAGCTAGTGGGAAAGTCACAAAGAGATTTATACTTGACTCGGAGTGAGTCAAGGGGTATTTAGCACATTACCGAGATATTGGGTAATGGGAATAAATATTTGATGATAAATTGGGAGTTAGTAAGATCAGGGGGAAATTTTGGGAGTTTTGACTATTTTACCCCCGGGGGCATTTTCGGGACCCCGAGCATTAGGATTTTCCTGAGGCTACTTAAGCTTGAAGTAACCTGTTAGAATTATAAAAGAATGTTCTCTCTTTCTCCCGTTCCCTTTTCGGCACCCGATCACATTTTCAAAGGAAACTTGAGTTCTAGGACTCGGATTCAAGGGAGGATCGAGGCATAGCAATTCTAGGGAAGTTAGAAGCTTATTAACCGGAGGATTTAGTTGGGGAACAACTCAATCGGAGGTAATTCAAGTTTTAAGCTCTAAGTTTTTAAAGTTTTTAAGCTTTGATTGGATTTTATGTTTTGATGAGTTTTTGGATGAATTGAAGCTTGGGTTTTATTGATTTTGGGAGATTAGGATGTTTGGGAACTTTAATTTTGAGATTTGGATAGGTTGGGGTCAGATTTGTAGCTTTGAAACTCAAAGAACACGAAGTTAGAACCCAGAAATATGGTTTGGGCGCTGTAACGCTAGGTTGGTAGCGCTACAGCACTAGGTGCTCTATTTTTGGGGAGTTGGGTCTGCTTGTAGCGCTGTAGCGCCCAAAGGTAGTGATGTAGTGCTACACAATCTTCAGAATGGGGATTTTTTTGCTACTTTTTGGGGTTTTGACCCGAGGGCTCGGGGGATGATTTCACCACCTTGTTTGGTGGGATTGGAGGTCCCGAGAGCGCGGGATTGGTCTTGGGATTGGGTTTTGAACTTGAACTCATTGAGACACTGTTTATGGTTGTCACTAGGTTATTGCTCGGGGATTGGAAACAGGATCGTGCTCGAGGGTCGTTCATTGGTAACCTGTGCTTGGACCAAAAGTATGAAAACTGCACCCAGTATGTGATGCATGAGATACATGTGATTAGGGCATGACATGGATATTGAATATGGAATTGATCAGAGCTTGAGTCTCTGTAAATGTGCATGATCATCCATATGCTAGTGATTGTTAAGTAAGCATGATGAATGCCCTACATTTGGATATTTAACATATGATATATGCCTGGTTGCATTGCTTACTTTTGTATGGCACTGACCCATGAGTCAGAAATCGACATGAGTCGTATGGTATTGGCTTAAGAGTCAAGAACGACATTGATGTGTTCAACACATGCCGAAATTATTAGATCTAATCAACATAAGCATTGAATGAATCATCATGAGCATTAATGCTTGACCGACCTCAAGTTCGATGAAAAATAAAGCGCTTGTCTAGTCTAAAGGCCAGTTACTTAGAGCCAGGGCCAAAAAGCTCAGGTGACTGCAACATCACCTGGCTATGGGTGCTGAGCCCAAGTTCGTGACTCACTCATCAGTCACGTATCTTATTAGGGTGCGGATCCCAAAGTGTGACTCTCTAGTCACCTATTTTATTAGGGTGCGGAGTCCAAAGTGTGACTTACTCATCTGATTAGGGCTACAAGCCCCAGCATGATTACCAAAATCTCAAAGTATTAATCACTCATCTGATTTGGGCTACAAGCCCTAGTATGATTACCAAAATCATAATGTGTTATTCACTCACCTGATTAGGGTGCAGAGCCCAAGTGTGAGACTTAATTGTAATTTATTCGAGTCACTTATTTTGAGATGGACACATTAGCCATCTATTCTCAATATGACTTGATAAGTCATCTACACAAAGGGCAGGGCCCATAAGTCATCTATACAAAGAGCATGGCCCATAATCATTATTTGGACTTATTTGCATGCATTAATAGAGCTATTATTGTTATGCATGCCTATTATGATTTAGTAACATGTTATTACTATTCATGAGCATATTGAGTTTTCTTGTTGAGCTTTGGCTCACGGGTGCTATGTGGTGCAGGTAAAGGTAAAAGAAAGCTGGACCATCCTTGAGTTTGAGAGCTTAGGTGACAATGTGTACATATGCGGCTGCTCGACTGCCACGGCCGAGGGTTTAAAGAGGAACTTGGGTTAAACCCTATTTTGCCGCTTAGGTCGGCTGGTTGTAAATATTTTATTATAATTAACATTTAAATTATATTTTGGGATCCCAATGTATACAGTAAACGTTTTAGTGAAATGTTGTATCTTAACCAAAAAATTTAACCCTAAACTGTTAACCATACTTAGTTATACAATTATGGCCAAATGACTCGATTAGTGAGTTTAGCACTATTTCAAAATGCACACCGTAACGGTCCCTGGGTAGTAGGCGTTACATTGTAATGACCCAAATTTCCTAATAAGGCTTAGGGCCTTGATTAGGAGGCCGGGAGGGCCATAATTTATTTATTATGTAATTAAATGATTATATGCATGTTTAGGTGTATTAAATATGCATGTGAACCCATTTTTGATCAATTGGGTGATTTTCATATTTTGGCCATTTCAGGTATATTTGGCATATACGTGGCATGTGTGTGGCGCGTCATTATTATTTGGTCATGCTAGGGTTACTCAGCACGAGACGATCCTAGGAGGTAAGCTAGTGGGAAAGTCACAATGAGATTTATACTAGACTCGGAGTGAGTCAAGGGGTATTTAGCACATTACCGGAAAATTGGGTCATTACAATCATGGCCATGTGCTCATCTCTTCATGAACTTTCTGGGGAGAAACTCAAACTCCCATGAGAGGCAGCACCACCTCTAAGTCCACATAGGTGAAGCTCTTTCAACATCTTTGCTACATTTATAGATGTTTGTTACACTCAAATGAACTTCATAAAAAGTCGTAAGATTAACCCTAACTCGGTAGCAACCAACACTAACCATCTCGGATGGAACTCATTATAAATTTTAGTGTTGAAACTATTCATTTATCAATGACTTGTTCTTACCCATTGAACTATTTCCCTTGATTTGTACAAGTTGAGAGTTGGGTTTCCATCATTGGTGAATCTATTATTCTAGGAGTTTCAATCCCATCCCTTTTGAAGTAGAACTTACTAACCTTCTCACAAGAGGTATTGTAAATGGATCTGCTAAGTTCTCACTTGTCTTAACATATGAGATCGATATGATTCCACCTTGAATCAATTCTCTCACATATTCATGTCTTGGACAATTGTGTCTAGACTTTCCATTATACACACTATTATAAGCTCTAGCAAGTGTGGATTGACTATCACAATGTATTGAAATTGTTGATACTGTAACGTCCCAAATTACCTAATAAGGCTTAGGGCCTTGATTAGGGGGCCAGGATGACAAATTATGGAAATTATGTGATTATGTGATATGTATATGTGTGTATCATTATATGATTATGTGAGTTATATTATAATATGACTTGATATGCATGTTTAGATGTATTAAATATGCATGCGGGCTCGTTTCTGATTAAAAGGGCAATTTTCGTAATTTGGCCAGTTATGGGTATATTTGGCATATATGTGATATATGTGTGGGACCACATCATTATGTGGAAATATTTGGGTTATTCGGCACGAGGCGATCCTAGGGAACAAGCAAGTGGGAAAGTCACAACGGGACCAATACTTGACTAGGGGAGAGTCAAGGGGTATTTTTGGGTATTTAGTACATTACAGGGATATTGGGTAATGGGAATGAATATTTGATGATATATTTGGAGTTAGTGAGATAAGGAGGGAATTCTAGGGATTTTGACTATTGTGCCGCTGGGGATGTTTTTAGGTACCCCGAGCTTTGGGATTTGCTTAAGGTTACTTAAGCTAGAAGTAACCTGACAGAAACAAATAAAAAGAACGTTCAGTTTTCTCTCTCTCTCCCGTTCTCTTGTTGGCATTCGATAGCATTTTCGAAGGAAACTCGAGTTTTAGGGCTCAGATTCAAGCAAGGTTAGAGTCATAATGATTCTAGGGAAGATTAGAAACTTAACCGCCTGAGGAATTTAGCTGGAAAACAACATAATCAGAGGTATTCTATGTTTTAAGTTTTTGAGTTTTGTTTCCTTAAGCTTGGATTGGATTTTATGATTTTGATGAGTTTTAATCTTAAGGAAAGTCAGGTTTTGTTACCTGGGATGTACCATTGATTTTTTGGGATTGAATTGTGGGTTTGGGTTGGTTTTGGGTTGAGTTTTGGAGGATTTGAATCAGAGAAAAGCTGGGTTCACGGGGTCGCACCGCAGCCTTCATGAACCCAGGGGCTTGGACGGTTCTCTGAACCGCTATCGCGCCGCGGCCTGTGTCCAAAGGATTTTGGCTAGACTTTCTGTTTGTGGAGAGCCGCTTCCCTAAGTGTGGGGGTGTTGCGACCCTAGTTGGGGGCGCCGCGACGTTAATAGATGATTTTGGCCAATGAGTTTCTTGAGTGCGGGAACTCAAACCTAAGGGCTCGTGATCGATCCTACTACCCGGTTTAGTAGAATTCGACGCCTCGGAGGCTACGACTCGGTTTGGAAGCCTATGTTTGCTCGTTATTGATGAGATTTTATACTTGGTTGTGACTAGGTTATCGCTAGGGACTCGAAACCGGCATCGTGCTCGAGGGTCATTCATTTGTAACTTGTGCTTGGACTAAAGGTAATAAAACTGCACCCAATACGTGATGTATGTGATTACGGTGTGGTTTGAAGGTTGAATATAGATTTGATCAAAGCTTGGGCCTCTGAGAATGTGCATGATAATGATTATACTTGTGAATTATTGATTAAGCATGCTAAATGCTCTGTATCTGGATATTTATTATATGATGAATGTCTGTTATCATTATATAATTGAGAAAAGCATTGACTTATTAGTCAAGGTCTACAATAGTGTTGAGCGCTGGTCGAAAAGCATTGACTTATGATTCAAAGAAGAAAATAGGGCGCTGAGCGCTAGTCGTTTTGGTTAGGCTTACCAGGAGCGCATCATACGCTTGTCCGACCTATCGGTCGTGGAAAACTCAGTGCTAGGTATGCTGGGCCAGCTCTAAGGTTGGTTATATAGAGGATAGGGCAATGGGCCCTAAGGTGACTTATTAGTCCCATATCCTAGGGCTAGGCCTCAACATTGACTTATGAGTTAAGGATGACCTTAGCACACTGAGTGCTGGTCGAAAAGCATTGACTTATGAGTCAACGACGACCTTAGCACGCTTAGTGCTGGTTGAAAAGCATTGTACATATGCGGCTGCTCGACCACCATGGTCGACGGTTTAAAGAGGAACTAGGGTCAAACCCTATTTTGCTGCTTAGGTCAGCAAGTTGTAACTTTTTCATTATAATTAACTTTTTTAAATGTATTTTGGGATCCCATGTATGGAGTAAATGTTTTAGTGAAACGATTGTACCTTTGACCAAAATTTTTAACCCTAACCGTTAATCATGCTTAGTTACACGGTTATGGCCAAATGACTTGTTTAGCGAGTTCAACACTATTTAAAATACATAGTGTACGGTCCCTGAGTAGTAGGGCTCTACAACTTGGTATCAGAGTGTGCCAAGGTTAATGGTTCCTGAAGACAAGTTGGGTGTAACGCCATGGATAACCAAGACCATTACAGTGTGTGTTTAAAATAGTGCTTAACCTGCTAAGCAAGTCGTTTGAACTTAAATGTGTAATTAAAAACTAAGTCAAGGTCAAAAAATAAAAGATTTGGTCAACAAAATGATTATTTTTCATTAAAATATTAAGTTTGTACACAGGATCCCAAAAATTAGTTTACAGACTTGTAAAAGATAAACAGATACAATTTAGCCATCCTAAGCGGCAAACACAGGGTTTAACCCTAGTTCCTCCCAAGTTATCTCGATTGTGGCAGTTAAGCAGGCTGCATATGTACACACCGTCCCTGAAGCTCTCCAACTCATGGCTGATCCAACTATCAATTCCATTACCTACACCACGTAGCACCTGTGAGCCAAGGCCCAGCAAGAAAACTTAAAAACAACAAACGTATATAACACAAGAGCGATTAATAAACTTCAAACCAATTAATTCAATTAATCAATAGAATACAAGTATCAAGCTAGGCAACGATTAACATGTACTTTCACGTATAACTCAAACTATAATACTAAGACTTAGGTGTCGGTGCCCTTAGGCCGAGCCCTCTGTTTATTTAGCTGGCCCCGGTTCGCTTAAGACGAGTCCTTTGATTATTTAGCTGACCCTGGCTCACTTAGGCCAAGTCCACTGATTATTTAGCTAACCCCGTCTCACTTAGGACAAGTCCACTGATTATTTAGCTAACCCCGGCTCACTTAGGTCAAGCTGCGTCCAATACGCTTATCATTAGCCCCGACAATCTTAAGTCATCCTTTCATATCCCACATAACAGATATATAACTCACAAAACACATATATTCAATTACAGGGAATCTCAGTCCCAATGACAACCACATGGGTGCAGTTTTCTTACCTCGGATCCCGAGCAGCAAGCGTATGATGGCCCCGAGCACATTCCTTAATTCCTGAGCCCTTGCGGTAAAACCTAGTCGCAATGCAATAATGGATAACCATAAGATTATAAATCATTTAAAAGCTTTGGAATCAAATACTAGCCTCTGGGACCTCGATTTCTACTAAATCGGGTAGTAGAAATCGTCCCAAGCACTTTGGTTTGAATCCCCGAGCCTAAAAACTATGGCTTCCCTCCATTTCCATTTAGGGCCGCAACTTTCCCTTAAGGGTCGCGACCCGCCCCTTAGGCAGAGGCCAGGCCCTCCCTGCTGGAGGACACAGGCCGCGACTTGCACCCCCCTGGGTCGCGGCGCGCCTGGCGAAACAGAGGCATCCCAGCCTCTTTAAGCACGCGGGGCGTGGCGCCTGAAGAACAGGGCTGCAGCTCGAGGCCTCATACCCAGAAAAACCACCCTTTTCCAGCATTTTTTTCCTAGCCAAACTCATAATTCCTCACCCAATTCAATCATTATTCCCAAAATTAACGCAAAATTCATACCACAGTATCATAATCAAACTAAATATCCCAAAGCTTACTCCACCAACTCATTAAAACACAAAATTAAACCTTAATTCTGAACCTAAGCAGCACCCATAAGTTACAGCAGAAATTCAACAAGATTAATATAGAATCCTTACCTCAAACAAGGAGTTCAACCCCCAACTACCTCAGACTTGACCCTAGCTTGTTTTCCCCCTGTTCTCAGCCTTCAATCCTTGTCTCCTATGCTAGTTTCCCAAAAGTTCCTCCAAACTTTCAAACCTTATCTTGATGGAGAAAGAGAATGTGACAGAGAGAGGAAGAGAGATTATTCTGTGAGTTGAGAGAAATCTAGAGAGTTTTGTAATTCCTAGAATCAGCTAGGTGTAATATCCTTAACTTAGAAAAGACCAAAATTCCCTCAAAAACCCACTTAACCTTTTAATTTCCCTAAGGGTAGAATGGTCTTTTTCCCTAATTCCCGCTACTTCCTCAAGCCATCCTGCAAATTCCCAATTAATCCTGACATACCCATTTAATCACCAAATACTTACTCGTTACTCAATAAACCTCTAATATACATTAACTTCCCAAAATACCCCTAGGCTCACCCTGAGCCGGGTATTAATCCTCGTTGTGACTATTCTACTGAATCGCTCGCTAGGATCACCTCAAGCCATATACTGTAAATATATCCACATAATAATGTGGTCTCAATCATTTACTCACATATATTAACATTTATGCCCGCATAGGGCCGATATTACAAATATGCCCCAACTATTAAGAATGGGCCCACGTGCATATTTAATACTCATAAACATGCATATAGTCATACTCACATTATCATATAAATCATGCATGCCACATAGTCACACATATATCCAATTATGCCCCCCCGACACGCTAATCAAGGCACTAAACCCTATTAGCATTTTTGGGACATTACACTGGGCATGTACACTCGTCACTAAAGATTATCTTAACTCATGGTATGGTAACTATTTATGTGGTTATGTGTTTAATTGCTTAAATAGGATATAAATGATTTACCTGCATGCCTTATTAGGAAGCATGAGATATTCTTATAGGGCCTGGCCCTTGACTGTTGATATGATTATGTGCTTGCCTACTCAGTTAATATATGAATGTATTATATGCATGGTAGAGTTGAGAGCATGATATGTTGTTGGCAAGAGCATGGTTTATTGTTTGATGCATGAATGTCATGGGCATGTATTTTAGTACCACAGTGGTATGTGAATGTGGTGTTGTGTGATTTTCCTGTGGGGAAGGCTTTGAATGTGTTCATCATGCTTAATGGGTCAAGTTATTGACTGTAGATGAACTCAAAGGTTATGTACCCAAGGCATTTAATGGGACTCGGTGGTGTTTATATTGAGGTTAGGAATTTTAGCCAGGGCCTGAGCCCTCCACCTGCCCCTTAGAATTGGCAGCAGGTGTTTACAGATATGCAATTAAGATTGCAGAGGCAAGAGGAAAAGATCAGGTGTTTAAAACAGTAGGTTCTGTCAGGGAACACCTCTTCCTTTGCTATGTCAGGAGTGGCACCAGTTTTGGCTCAGCCTAGGGTTGAGAACAGGTGGGAATTTCTATGTGAGAGATTTTAGGAATATTACCCTCCAGTTTTTTAGGTAGTCCTAGATCCATTCAGAGCTTAACAATGGATGGGCATGATCAGTCCCATCCTTGACTTTATGGGTGTGGTAGGTCATGATAGGGCGATATGTCCTACGTATGTGTTACAGGAAGATGCCCAAACTTGGTGGGAGGTGATATCCCAAACATGAGATACAGTTGCAATGAATTGGGAGAAATTTAAGCAGTTGTTTAATGAGAGATATTATTGTGACGCAGTAAGACTGTAAAGACAAATGAATTTTTGAACCTGGTTTGGGGAAATATGACAGTAATAGAGTATGTTAACAAATTTGATGGGTTGGCCAAGTTTTCTTTTGATATGGTACCCACAGATGTGGCTCGGAAGGAGATTTATTCGGGGATTGAATTCTGGAATAGCCCAGGGTGAAGAATCACCCCAATACATGAGATTTCTACCTCTGCTCAGGTGGTAGGGAGGGATTTTGTTGTTGAAAGCACAGTAAATGAGATATGGAGGGAAGTGCCAGAGAGCGCAGAGCTCAGGCAGTGATACCTCCATTTATTGGATCAGGTAGAGGCAGAGGCCCCAGTGATCAGAAAAGAAAAGTTATCAATGTATTTGGTACCTTTGGATTAAAAATAAGGTTTCAAAGTGCTCAGATGTGCCATCAGAGTGAGGACAAGGATTAGAAACTTTACCTGGAATGCACTTAATGCAAGAGGCGCCATCTGGGGGAATGCCGAGCAAAGGCATGTTCCTTATGTGGGATGGTTGGGCACCTCAGGAGGGATTGCCCAAAGCTGAAGAAGAAAGAATCAAATGAAGTGGATAGCTCAACTCCAGCTCGAGTATTCGCCCTGACACAGTCAGAGTTAAAGGATGAGGTTGAGGTTGGTCCCTTAGTAGTGGCAGGTTAGCTTCCTACTTCTGATTCTTATATTATGATGATTGGTTTTTGTGCCATGTTGTTCTTTGTTTAGTTGCATCTAGTAGACACATAGACTTGGTCTGTGGATTGCGTGGTTATGTTGTGATGAGAATTTGGTACCCTGCCAGTAACTTTTAAGAGATGGATTAGATTATTGTGGGAAAAGATTCATCAGTCAATGTGATAGAGTTGGTTATGACCGACTTTGACATGATCTTGGATATGGATTGGTTAACCAAGTATGGGGCAATGATAGGCTGCAGGAAAAAGATGGTAACCCTGGAGTCTGAGGGTGAGAAACCCTTTGTATTTGTTGGCATTGTGCATGGACCCTGTATACTTATGATATCTGTACTTAGATCTAGAGATCTATTGCGGGAGGGATACATAGGATTCTTAGCTAGTGTGGTGGATATCACTCAGGTCGTGCCAGTGGGACCAGAACAAACTATATTAGTATGTGAGTTTCTGGATGTGTTTCCAGAGGATCTGTCAGGGTTACCTTTACACCAAGAGGTAGATTTGTGATTATGTTGGTCCCAGGGACAGAACTAGTGTATAGGGAAACGTATTGAACGACTCCAGCAAAGGTGAAGGAACTAAAGGTTCAGTTATTGAGTAAGACAGTATTCTCTAAGGTAGATCTTCAATCTGGTTATCACCAGCTGAGGATCGAAGAGAAGGGTTATGTAGAAGACTACCTTTTGTATAATGTATGGGCGTTAGGAGTGCTTAGTCATGTCTCTTGGTTTGACTAATGCCCTAGTTGTTTTTATGGATTAGATTAACAAGCTGTTCAAAGATTATCTAGATTGATTTATGATCGTCTTAATTGACTATATTCTAGTATACTCTCAGTTAGAGATTGACCAAGGCCAAGGAACGTCTCGAAGATCAGGAGTTTCCTTGGATTGGCAAGGTACCTCATGTGTTTTGTGGAAGAGTTCTCAAGGATTGTGAACTCATTGACAAAACGGACACGCAAAATTAGAATTTTTCATGGTCAAATAAGTGTGAGAACAACTTCCAGGAACTGAAAAGGTGATTGCTTATGCATCACGTCCATTGAAGGATATGACCAGAGTTGGAATAGAGTTACTGGTGGGGCAGTTGTCCAACATTATGCTTTAGTTTACTCTTTTAGAGAGGATCAAGGAAAAACGGTTGAGTGACCCACAAATGGGAAAGATTAGAGGGGATGTCTTAGCTGGATTAGCTAAGGACTATATAGTGTCAGGTATGGATTTATTGATGTATAAGGATTGGATGGGTATTCTGATGGACACTGGGATCAGATGGAAGATTCTGGACGAATCTCTTACTGCCCATTATTCTCTACATACAGGCACCATGAAGATGTACCAAGATTTGGAAGCTATCTTGGTGTCCTGGGATGGAGAGGGACGTAACTGAGTACTTGGCAAAGTGCCTGACCTGGTAGCTAGTCAAGGCAGAATATCAAAAACCAATAAGGCTATTACAGCCTTTGGGGTATTCCATAGTGGAAGTAAGAGGACATCACGATGGATTTCGTGGTGGGATTGCCCAGGATATTGGGCCAGTATGATTCAGTCTGGGTCATTATGGACTGGTATACAAAGTCAACTCTCTTTTCACCAGTGAGAATAAAAAATATAGTTGACCAGTATGCAGATTTCTAAGTGTGAGAGATAGTACGCCTTCGTGGGACTTCGAGGTCTATCCTGTCGGATAGGGACCCTGTCTTTACTTCCAAGTTTTGGGGAAGGTTATAGAAGGCAATGAGTATACAGCTGAAATTTGGCACAACTTATTATCCTCAGACTGATGGTAAATCAGAGAGGATTATCTAGATATTGGAGAACACAGTGAGAGTATGTACATTGGACTTTGAAGGGTCCTGGAATGAATATTCTCCTCTAATAGAGTTTTCCTATAATGATAGCTACCAGTTAATTATTGGTGTGGTCCCTTATGAGATGTTGTATGGTAGGAAGTATAGATCTCTCATTCATTGGGATGAGATGGGTGAGAAAATATTTGGATCCTGAGGTAGTTCAGAGGACCACTGAGGCTATGGAAAAGATTAGAGCTCGGATGCTCGCTTATCAGAATAGACAGAAAAGTTATGTTGATCTAAAATTCAGGAACGTGGAGTTCCAAGTAGAAGACTATGTCTTCCATAGAGTCTCACCAGGGAAAGGGGTGAGGAGATAAGGGCAAGTTGAGCCCTGGATTTGTAGGTTGAGATCTTGGAGAGGATCGGTTAGGTGGCCTATAGATTGGCCTTACCGTTGGCACTATCGGTCGTACACAATGTATTTCATATTTCCATGTTGTAGAAACATGTATTAGATGAGACTCATGGGTTAAGTTATGAGGATCTAGAACTGGAGGCAGAGTTATCCTATGTAGAGCAGCTAGTTCAGAGTTTAGACAGGAAGGACAAGGTCCTGAGGAACAAAACCATTTACTTAAGGTATTATAGAGGAACAACAAGGTCGAGGAAGAAACCTAAGAGCTAGAGCTAGATATGCGGGATCTATCCCATGCTGTTTAGGTAAAATTTCGAGGACGAAATTCCTGTAAGGAGGGGATAGTTGTAACGTCCCAAATTACCTAATAAGGCTTAGGGCCTTGATTAGCGGGCCATGATGGAAAATTACAGAAATTATGTGATTATGTGATATATATGTGTATCATTATATGATAATGTGAGTTATATTATAATATGACTTGATATGCATGTTTAGGTGTATTAAATAGGCATGTGGTCCCGTTTCTGATTAAAAGGACAATTTTCGTAATTTGGCCCGTTATGGGTATATTTGGCATATATGTGTGGGACCACATCATTATGTGGAAATATTTGGGTTATTTGGCACGAGGCGATCCTAGGGAACAAGCAAGTGGGAAAGTCACAACGGGACCAATACTTGACTAGGGGAGAGCCAAGGGGTATTTTGGGTATTTAGTACATTACCGAGATATTGGGTAATGGGAATAAATATTTGATGATATATTTGGAGTTAGTGAGATAAGGAGGGAATTCGGATGATTTTGACTATTTTGCCTCCGGGGATGTTTTTAGGTACCCCGAGCTTTGGGATTTGCTTAAGGTTACTTATGTTGGGAATTGTGCCCTGAAAGCATATGTAGTAGACATTGTTTTAAGAAATAAATAAATAAATTGAAATTTTTATGCATATATTTTATGGACTATATTATTCTGTGATAATATTAAGTAAATATCAGAAAAATTCCTAAGTTCATATATGTGATCTCAAACACGTATTGGTGCGGGAGGATTGTGTTTGAGATAAATAAACTTGAGTAATTTGCAGTAAAATAAAGTTATGGAATCTTTAGATTGATTACTGCAAGTACGGTCCACTAGTATTATGAATACACGTGATCTAGATCCGGATCACTAGTGTAGTAGGACACTTTAGTGGAGGTACTTTATATATTAGATACTATATAGAACTGGACCAGATATGTTTATTAATACTTAGTTAAATACTGTTTCGAAGTATTAATTAATATATCAACTGATGATCATATACGAATAGATCTTAATCCTGAAGTTACTATGAACTCCTATTTATGTTATATGAGTTCTTTGATTTACTGGTTAGGGTCTGTCAGAATGATCAGGCTAGAAACTTTTGTTTTGGGAACTCATTAATGTAAATGGTTGGGGACATAGTATACAGATATGGAATCTATACCTTCTCGTAAGAGATTGAATAATGGTTCTCTTAAGGGTTGGCTTTCGGGACTGAAAGGTTATTGAGCTCAAATACATAATTTAGTTATGAATTAACCTTCACTAGTAAAGTCAATGGTACTTAAGAAAACAAGATATAATTAAAAAGGGTAAAACAGTAATTTTATTCCTGGTTAATTATGAACCATTATTAGAGGGTTAAGTTGAAAGACTTATTTAAGAAGAAATTTGTTCTTCGGGCCAAATATGCAATTATGTGATAATAGTGATTAATTAATTAATTACAAATTAATTTTAATTAATTATTTTGTAATTTTCCAAATTATATTAAATAGTTAAATTAATTTTTGAAATTATATTAAATAATTAATTCATTATAATTTTCAAAATTATAATAAATTAAATATTTAATTTCGAATTTTATATTGGTTTTAATTAATTGGTAGAATTAATTAAATATCTTTATTTGAGTGGGAGATAATAATCTGATAAGTTCAAATTAGATTTGAATTTAAAAGATTGATATTTATTCAAATAATTAATTATATTTGATAATTAGTTAAAAAAGATATTTAATTCAAATTTGAATTAATTATCAAGTTGTTAGATTTTTAACTTGATAAGGTAGTTTGAATAAATAATTAAATAAAAATAGAAAAAACAAATATCCCTAAAATATAGGGTGGCACACGACCACACACAGTCCATGGCGTGCTGCACAATTTTTAGGGATATATTTTTCAATTTTATTTATTTAATTAATTAATTAATGAAAAATTCAAAAGTTAGTTTTTGGATATTTTCATTAATAAGATAATTAATTAATTAAAAGATAACTTGTAAGTTGGTTACATATTTATTTTTTAAATTTGAATATTTTCTTTTTAAGTAAGACTTATCAGAAAATAATCAGAATAATCAGAGAATACTCAAGATACTCAAGAATTCGCTCTGTGAAAAAGAACGATACTTTTCTATCTCTCTCTGAAAAAGATACAGAACCAATTTCAGGTCTTATTCTCTTGATCTCATGTGTTGAGTACATCAAGCAGAATCACAAATTAACTATCATTTATTCTCTAAGTGCCCACACACTTCTTGAGGTGTAGCAAATGCTGTGGAAGATCTTGGTGTGAGTACCTGGGAGCAGCTTGGATAGGAAGTTTGTTCAAATTACGAAAAGATAGCAATGACACTTGATAGATATCAAGAGATATGTTTTCTATTATT
Organism: Humulus lupulus; assembly: GCF_963169125.1. Classification (NCBI taxonomy): domain Eukaryota; kingdom Viridiplantae; phylum Streptophyta; class Magnoliopsida; order Rosales; family Cannabaceae; genus Humulus; species Humulus lupulus. The sequence goes on from NC_084793.1 coordinate 44,320,061, forward strand.
TTCTTGCTTATGATTAATGTATGTATATTAATGGATCCACATATTTAAAGGTAGTTTAAATATGTTACAAAAATTTTGTTGTACACTGGGCCAAACCCACCACCTTTCTGCTGCGCATTAGGAAACTTGTTCCTAACAACTTAAGCTTGAAGTAACCTGACAGAAACAAATAAAAAGAACGTTCAAATTTCTCTCTCTCTCTCTCTCTCTCTTGTTCTCTTTTTGGCGTTCGATAGCATTTTCGAAGGAAACTCGAGTTTTAGGGCTCAGATTCAAGCAAGGTTAGAGTCATAACGATTCTAGGGAAGATTAGAAGCTTAACGGCTTGAGGAATTTATCTGGAAAACAACATAATCAGAGGTAATCTAAGTTTTAATTTTCTGAGTTTTGTTTCCTTAAGCTTGGATTGGATTTTATAATTTTGATGAGTTTTAATTTGAAGGAAAGTCAGGTTTTGTTGCCTGGGATGTACCATTGATGTTTTAGGATTGAATTGTGGGTTTGGGTTGGGTTTTGGAGGATTTGAATCTGAGAAAACCTGGGTTCACGGGTCGCGCCGCGACCCTCATGAACCCACGGGCCTGAACGGTTCCGTGTCCAAAGGATTTTGGCTAGACTTTCTGTTTGTGGAAAGCCGCGACCCTAAGTGTGGGGGCGCCGCAGTGCTAATAGATGATTTTGGCCAATGAGTGTCTTGAGCGGGAACTCTAACCTAAGGGCTCGGGATCGATCCTACTACCCGATTTAGTAGAATTCGACTTCCCGGAGGCTAGGACTCGGCCCGGATGCCTGTGTTTGCTTGTTATTGACAAGATTTTAAACTTGGTTGTGAGTAGGTTATCGCTAGGGGTTCGGAACCAGGATCATGCTCGAGGGTCATTCATTTGTAACATGTGCCTTGACTAAAGGTAAGAAAACTGCACCCAATACGTGATGTACGTGATTAGGGCGTGGTTTGAAGGTTGAATATAGATTTGATCAGAGCTTGGGCCTCTGAGAATGTGCATTATTACGATTATGCATGTGAATGATTTATTAAGCATGCTGAATGCTTTGTATTTGGATATTTATATTATGATGAATGCTTGATAGCATTATATAATTGAGAAAAGCATTGACTTATTAGTCAAGGTCGACAATAGCGTTGAGCGCTAGTCGAAAATCATTGACTAATGGGTCAAAGATGACAATAGCGCGCTGAGCGCTGGTCGTTGTGGTTAGGCTGACCAGGAGCGCATCATATGCTTGTTCGACTATCAGTCGTGGAAAACTCAGCGCCAGGTACGTTGGGCCAACTCTAAGGCTAGTTATACAAAGGATAGGGCAATGGGCCTCAGGGTGACTTATTAGTCCCATATCCTAGGGCTGGGCCCCAGCATTGACTTATGAGTCAAGGACGACCTTAGCACGCTGAGTGTTGGTCGAAAACCATTGACTTAAGAGTCAAGGATGACCTTAGCACGTTGAGTGTTGGTCGAAAAGCATTGACTTATGAGTCAAGGACGACCTTAGCATGCTGAGTGCTGGTCGAAAAGCATTGACTTATGAGTTAAGGACGGCAATAGCGTGCTGAGCACTGGTCGATATGGTTATGCCTAATTAGGAGCGTGACATACGCTTGACCGACCTATTGGTCATGGGAAACTAAAGCGTCAGGTACGCTGGGCCAGTTGCAAGGCTAGTTATATAAAGGACAAGGAAAAGGGCCCCAATGTAACTTATTAATCCCATACCCTAGGGCGCAGAACCCCAGTATGATTTATTAATCATGTATTTTGGGCATTGGGCCCCTGTATGATTCGATGATCATATATCTTTGGCTATTGGCCCATATGACGCTGTGGTCATTTATATGGATTGTATGCATGCATGAGTAGAGTTATTACTGCTAGGCATGCTTATTATGATTTGGTAACATGTTATTAACTGCTTATGAGCATGTTTAAGTTTTCTTGCTGAGCCTTGGCTCAAGGGTGCTTTGTGGTGCAGGTAAAGGAAAAAGAAAGCTGGATCATCCTTGAGTTGGAGAGCTTAGGTGATGATGTGTACATATGCGGCTGCTCGACCACCATGACCGAGGATTTAAAGAGGAACTAGGGTCAAACCCTATTTTGCCGCTTAGGTTGGCAGGTTGTAACTTTTTCATTGTAATTAACCCTTTTAAATGTATTTTGGGATCTCGTGTATGGAGTAAACGTTTTAGTGAAACGATTGTACCTTTGACCAAAAATTTTAACCCTAAACCGTTAATCATGTTTAGTTACACGATTATGGCCAAATGACTCGTTTAGCGAGTTCAGTACTATTTAAAATATACAGTGTAACGGTCCCTGAGTAGTAGGGCGCTACATATACCATATATGTAGTTAAAGGAATATTCATCATGAGATTCCTAAGCCACTCGACCTCTTTGCCAGTTGCTGCTAAAGCTATAAACTCTGCTTCCATGGTTGAGTGTGATATACAAGTTTGCTTCTTGGAGCCCCGTGACATTACACCTCCTCCAAGAGTAAACACCCAGCCGATGGTGGAGAGATTCTCTCCAACTCCTGATATCCAATTAGCATCGGAATATCCTTCAAGTATCTTTGGAAGATTTGTATAGTGAAGACTATACTCTTTGGTACCCTTAAGATAACCAAGAATTCTCTCAATAGCTTTCCAATGTTTGATACTTGGATTGCTAGTAAACCTACTAAGTTTACTAACTGCATATGCAATATCTGCTCCTGTGCAATGAGCGGCGTACATTAGGCTTCCTATCGCACTTGCATATTCCAATTGAGCCACCGTTCTTTCTTCATTCTTTTCAAACTTCATGTTTGAATCAAATGGTGTATGTGCCTATTTGATTTTAAGATGACTGAATTTTTGAGCACTTTCTCAACATAGTGGGTTTGACTCAACACAAAACCCCCACTAGTCCTTCTAACTTTGAAACCTAGAGTGCTATCCACATTTCCAATGTCTTTCATTTTAAAGTTGGAAGATAAAAATCTCTTTGTTTCTATTATTCCTTTCATTTCATTACTCAAAATCAACATATCATCTACATATAGACACACATGTATGACTAAGTCACCACAAGTCTTATAGTATAAGCACTTGTCCGCATTGTTGTGTCTAAATCCTTTAGAAACAATGACTTTATCAAACTTCTCATGCCATTATTTTCGACCTTGTTTCAAACCATATAATAATTTGATAATTCTACACACTTTATGTTCATTTCCTTGAAGAACAAAGCCTTCTGATTGTTCCATATAGACCTCCTCCTCGAGATCCCCATTTAGGAATGTTGTTTTGACACCATTTGGTAAACATAAAGGTTATATATAGATGATAACGCAAACAAAAACCTTATAGAAGTAGTTCTTGCTACCAGTGCATATGTGTCAAGGTAATATATTCCCTCTCTTTGTTTGAATGCTTTGGCCACTAGCCTAGCCTTAAAGGTTTGTATGGTGCCCTCGGTATGGTATTTCTTTCTAAATACCCATTTGCACTTAATTAGTTTTGACCCTTTTGGAAGGTCAACAAATTCCCAAGTGTGGTTTGACATAATTGAATCAAATTCATCATTAATTGACTCCTTCCAAAAGGCGGAGTCTCTTGAGGACATTGCTTCTTTGAAGGTTTTGGGATAATCTTCTATTTGAAGTACTATTGGATGTTTCCAAGTAACTTCCTCATTATCACCTTCAACAATGTATAATGTCTCTATTGGAGAACACTTCTCACTTGATCCCAAATCTTTGAGCCTTTGGCTCCTTCTAGGCAATTGAGGTTTCTCACCAATTATTCTAGGAGTCTCCTCTTGTGGCTCTCTAGTTTGAGTTGGTTCTAGTTTGTTTTCATTGCATGACATGTTCTCAAAGAACTCAACCTCTCTAGATTAAATTATTACATTAGACTCCAAGTCTAATAATCTATAAGCTTTGCTATTTTGGGCATAACCCACAAATGCACATCTTATAGCCCTTGGACCGAACTTGGCACTTTTAGGATTGGTGCTCTAGCAATAAGCAAGACACCCCACACTTTAAGATAACCAATGTTTGGTTTCTTTCCTTTCCATAATTCATGTGGAGATATATTATTTTTCTTCATGGGAATACGATTCAAATATGACAAGCGAATAGCAAGGCTTCACCCCACAAACTAAAATTCAATTTAGAGTGTAATAGCATAACATTAATCATCTCAATAAATGTTCTATTTTTTTCTTTCCCCTATACCATTTTGTTGTGGAGTATAAGGGGTTGTACATTCATGAATTATTCCATGTTCTTCACAAAACAAGTTAAATTCATTTGAAAAATGTTCACCACCCCTATCACTTCTACGCACTTTAATTTTCCTTTCAAGTTGATTTTCAACTTCCGCTTTATAAACCTTAAATACATCAAATGCTTCATCTTTATTTTTAAGAAAATATATATATGTGAACCTAGAACTATCATCAATGAAAGTAATAAAATATCTACTTCCTCCTCTATTTAACATTCCATTAAGTCCACATAAATCACTATGTATCAAATCTAACAACTTAGAGTTCATTTCAACACCGGGAAAAGGTTTCTTTACCATTTTAGATTTAACACATAATTCACATTTATCATGCTCAACATTATCACAATCAATTAATCCACATTTGACAGCCATTTTAATTGTGCTAAATCCTATATGTGCAAGTCTAATATGCCACAAAGTAGTAGAATTTGAGTCAAGCATATAACAAGAAGAATAAAATTTATTTTTCACATGATCAATAGATGTAAAAAGTTTAAACATGCTATCACAAGCATATCCTTTTTCCACAAAACATTGTTTTTTGATAAAATGAGCTTGCCGGAATCTATCACAACCTTGATTTTCGGTTCGCTAAGTAAATTGCCACTCACAAGGTTTCTACTCATTTCCGGTACATACAAAATAATGGTGAGTAGAACCTTCTTGCCGGATGTGAAGAACAAATCAATAGGTACCTTTCCTTCAACCTTGGACCTTTTCTCATTGCCTATTTGGATCTCATGCCTTTCCTTTGAAGATTCAAAGGTCTTGAATAGAGTTCTATCATAGGTAACATGAATGGTGGCACAATTATCATACCACCACTCACTCACCTTTCCATGAATGGCATTAACTCGCTTAGTGTTGCCACTAGCTCCTCTTGGGTTGAATTAACTCTTATCTCATTGTTTTGGCTCCTCTTGAACCTAAAATCTCTAGCAAAGTGGCCATTCTTGACACACACAAAGCAAGGTCCCTTGGAATTTTTTAATTGTCCCTCATTTTTCTTGGGCCCCAAGGGTTTTTGGCCCTTGCCCTTGTTCTTACCATTTCCTTTTCCCTTGTAAGGAGGGATAGCAGCCACATTGGCCTTAAAAGTCTCTCCATTGGACTTCTCTTCATTCATATCTCTAGAGCGATATTCCTCGTCAATTCTCAAGTGTTTGAGAATTTCCTCCAAAGAAATCTCTTCATCTCAATGGAGAATTTTCTTTCTATAACCTCTCCAAGAAGGAGGTAACTTGGCATAATGGCACCAACAAGAAATTGTTCCAGCAATACAATCTTAAGAGTAGACAATTTATTCACAATAATTTGTAGCTCATTAATTTGAGGGAGAATGGGTTTATCATCATGAAATTTAAATTCCATATATTGAGTAACAAAGGAATTTCTTAGTACCTTCTTCTTCTGCTTTATACTTCTTTTCCAAGGCCTCCCAAATCTCCTTGGCAGTCTTGGTGTTGGCGTAGAGATCATAGAGCCTATCCGAGAGGGCATTGAGGATGTGACCCCTACACATCAATTCATCTTCTTCGCGCTTCTTCCTTTCTTTGACAACTTCTTGAGTATCATCTTCCTTGGGCTCTTCCAATGCTTTTAGGTCTTTATCCAAGACATAGAGCACTTTCAAAGTGGTTAGAAATAATCTAATCTTGTCTTGCCAACAAGCAAAGTTAGTCTCATCAAACCTATCCAATCTAACAAAGTCTTGAGTAATGAGTTCCAATGCCGAAAGAGAGTTATATTCTTCCATGATATGCTATCTTAGATTATAGAGTATTAGAATGTTGGGGGAGAGTGAGATAACACCACCTCAAAAAATAGAATCTACACAAAAAATGGATTGACAGAGACTAAAAAAAGATTGATAAAGAACTTGCAAACCCAAGTAGATCAATGGTGTCTTCAACTTTGATGAAACTTCAAAACCTTAGGCAAAATCACCACTTTGAGAAAATCATTTGAGCAAACCAAAAACACAAAACCAAGGCTTATACATGTTGCAAAACGCTGTCCTAATACTCTATTTTAGGCACCATTGATGCTTAAGACCTTCTCTTGAGGAAATGAGGTTGAGATTGAACAAGCCTTCAACTTTCAAAGTCAAGCACTTTCTTTGAGAAAAAAACTAGAGATTCTTGGAGCTAGAAAGAGAGAGAGAGATTGGAGAGAGTGATCAAGTCTTCCAAAACATTATTTTTACCCTTATATAGAGCAAACACCGTCATTAGGCCTAACTAATAGGATTAGACTTGAAAAACACATCATTATGAGCATTTTAGGTAATTTCACGTACTGTAGTAGGTGATGCATCACTTGCTGATGCATTGAAACCCTAGGCATCAGGCGATGCCTCGCCACTTGGGACACTTCCAAATGTCCACCCTTTCTAATTTTGGACACTTCCAAATGTCCTAAAAATGCTCTAAATGCAACCAAATTTTTTGGGAACCCTTAGATACTATCATGCATCACTTTGGACCCAAAATTGCATTTTATAAGTGCCTACAATTGAAGCTCAAATTTCTCTTCTTCACTATGTGAATTTTACTAAGTGTTTATACCTTGCTTGTATTTTAACACTTATCATTTGTATTTAACCATTCATAACACGATTGTCTCTAAACTTCTGAAACACTTGAGCGAAGTGTTCCTGATGCTCCTCCATTGTGGCATTGTAAATCACTATATTGTCCAAGTACACTACCACAAACTTGTCTAGATACTCGTTGAATACTTGGTTCATCAGTGTACAGAAAGTGGTTGATGCAATCGTCAACCCAAACAACATATCTCAAAACTTGAATGTTCAATATCGAGTAACGTAAGTTGTCTTTGGCTCATCCCTATTTGCGATCTTCACCTGATAATAGCCTGATCTCAAGTCCAACTTCGTAAAGTACTTCGCTCCACTCAGCTGGTCAAATAAAACAACAATCAGAGGGATAGGGTAGGCTTTGCGAACGGTCACTTTGTTGAGAGCCCTATAATTAATGCACAACCTCAAGCTCTCATCGTGTTTCTTTTAGAATACCACAGGTGCGCCAAATGGCACCTTTGACATTCTGATGAAGCATGCCTCCAATACTCTTTCAGTTGCTTCCTCAACTCTTCTAGCTCGAGAGGGTTATTTTGTAAGGCAATTTTCTTAGAAGTTTGCTCCCGGCACCAGCTCTATCTAGTGATCAATCTCCCTTCTTGGTGGCAAGGCTTTGGGGAGTTTATCTGGCATCACATCCTCATACATCTTCAAGACCTTTTTGATTTTGGGTGGAACAATCTCCTCCACCTTCTCTTTGAACACGATGGGTACCGCTACATAAGTGGCCTCCTGCCTCTTCACGCCCTTCATAAGTTGCAAGTCTGATAAGAGCTTCACACTAGGGAGTTGTGTCACCTTTGCAGGCACCATCGACGGCGTCTCCCCCATTATGAGCAAACTCATGGTAGAAGGAATGGGAATGGCTCATTTCTCAATTAGGAATTCCATCCCCAAAACTACATAAAAGTCGTCCATATGGACCACCACTAAGTCGGTTTGTCCCTCCCACGTGTCAATCCTAACTTTCATGCCATTAGTCACTCATGTTGTGGCCAAGGCCTCTGAGTTGACCGCCTTCATGCGACCCACATCTTTCTCCAGTTTTAGTCTCAATCGTTTGGCTTCGAGTTCCGAGATGAAATTTTTGTTGGTATTAGTGCCCTTTAAAGCATATATTTTGAACAATGTTTTATGAAATAAATTTTTGTATATATTGTTTTTTTATTATTATTATTAGAATAATATTATATAAATATCAGAAAATTCCTAAATTCGTTATTGTGACTACAATCTTGTATTGGTATGAGAGGATTAAGATTGTAGGGAACAAATTTAAATAGTTTGCAGAAAAACAAAGTTATGTGGAATCTTTGGATTAAATATTGTAAGTACGGTTCACTAGTATTATGAATACATATAATCTAGATCTGGATTACTAATGTAGTAGGACATCTTAGTGGAGGTACTTTGTATAAAGTGGTTATACATGAATTGGGCACGATATGTTATTAATACTTATTAATATTATTTACTTTACAAGTATTAATTAAACATATCAATAAGATGATCATATACAAATTGATCTTAATCTTGAAGTTATTGTGAACTCTTGATTATGTCATATGAGTTCTTTGATTCACTCGTTATGGTTTTTCAGAATGATCAGGCTTAAAACTTTTGTTTTGGGAACTCATTGATGTAAATGGCTGGGGACATAACATACATATATGGAATCTATACCTTTTCGAGAGAAATTGAATAATGGTTCTCTTAAGGGTTGGCTTTTGGAACTGAAAGGTTATTGAGCTCAAATTCATAAATCAGTTTATGAATTAACCTTCACATTAAAGTTAATGGTACTTAAGGAAACAAGATATAATTAAAGAGGTTAAATAGTGACTAATTCCTACTTTAATTATGAACTATTAATATATGATTGAATTGTATGTAGTGGTTAAATCAATAGACACTTTTTTTTATATATTTAAAAGTATTCAATAAATAAATGTCTATAATTACAAGAGTGCAATCTCATATTTTTAGTGGAATAATATTAAGATTAATAAATTAAAGTTATTATATGAAAGAGATTTAATTAATAATCTAAATTTATTGGAGTTTGAAATTATATGTCCATAGGTCCTCGAGATGGCTCTATCAACACTATTCAAGGTAAATTGAGAAAAATCAGGAAAATTGCATATTTGGAATTTGTTCTTCACGGTCAAATATGTAATTGAGACAGAATAATAAATTAATTTTCAAAATTAATTAATTAATAAATTAATTTTCAAAATTAATAATTAATTAATAAATTAATTTTCAAAATTAATAATTAATTAATTATATTTTAAAAAAATTATTTTGGTATTTTCGAAAATGGCATTTAAATAATTAAGATAATTAATTTTGAATTAATTAGATTTAATTATTTAAATAATGTGAAAAAGATATTTCTATAATTCAAATTGGATTTGAATTTGAAATTATATTTATTCTTTAATTAATCTGATAAATAAGTTATCAGGTTTATATATTTTTGAATAAACAAATTATTAAATAATAATTAAAAGAAAATGGTTGGAACACAACCATGAAATCAGGGATGTGTTACACGCCAACTACAGTGCATGCATTGTAGTTGGCGCGTAACAAGGTCCAAGAATGAGCCTTGAATATTTCTTTTATTTATTTAATAATTGATTTATAATTTGAATTAAAAAAATATAATTAATTCTTTTATAAATTTATCAGATGAAAATAGTTTCATAAGACTTTTAACAGAAAGAAAATATATCGTATTATTTTTCTCTATCCCTGAAAATTGTCTCAAACCTAATATTCCAAGATCTCATGTGTTGAGAATATCTTGTGAATCATAAATTTTTCCCTACCATTACTCTACATGCCCACACACGTCTTGAGGTATAGAGATGCATCTTTGAAGATCTTGGTTTGAGTATTTTGAAGAACTACTTTGAATTGGATGTTCATTGGAGATACAAAAAGATAACAAGGATTCTTGATATTTCTTCAACTGGTAAATTCTCATCTTTTTATTTCTCTATGATTAATGTTTTGCATGTTAATGGATCCGATTATTTATAGTTTGTTTAAATAATTATTTTTTGAAATCTCTGGACCCAACAGCCCGTGCTTTCCGCTGCGCACATGGTAAACCAATTACCAACAATTTTGTGTGGCGCCAGTATCGATAATCACACTTCTGGTCGGTTTGCAATTGATGGTGACGTCCACATACATCAATCATTTACAAATGGTCTTCTTCCCTTTTGCACCATGTTTCTTGAGAGTGGTCGACATACGGATAGCGCCCATGTGCGCGTACTCTTTGTCCTTCTCTTCACCACACTGATCCTCTTGGCCAATGATGGCACTTAACTTAGACTTATAAGGGAAAACTACCAATTTATGTGGCCACTTACAAAAGCCAACAAGCTAGGGGCTTCTTCCTTGCGGCACTGTCAGTTTCGTTGGAAGAGTTGGACTCTGTTGTTCACTCTTACTCTGCCATGACTTCCCTTATTTTTTACTCCCAGCATTACTTGAGCTGGTTGGAGGGATAGTCTTCTTTGACTGGGTGCTTTCTAGTGTGTAAGTTGTCAAGCTTTCGGCAGCAGCATGAGCAATGGCTAGGTCCATCACTCGCTACCTTTGAAGTTCTTGCTTGGCCTATGACTTTAATCCTTTGAGGAAACACAAGATCCTATCCACTTTGGACATGTCCTTGATGTCAAGCAACAGTTTCGAAAACTTCTTCACATGTTTTCAGACTGTCTCGACTTGTTTAAGCTCTCTTAACTAGCATCGAGCCATTTAGGCAATATTCTCTGGAAGAAAATTCATCTTCAACTCTCTCTTCAAATCTCCCCATAAAGTAATTGTGCATCTATCATTCTCAATATCATTTTACTTTGTCCTCCACCACACCTTGGCATCCCCAAACTAGTACATGGTAGCTTGGCGACCTTTCTTTCTTCGGATTTAGCCTGAACGACTTTGAAGTAGTGATTCATGTCAAAGAGGAAATTTTCCAAGTCCTTTGCATCCCTAGCTTCATTGTAGGGCCTTGACTCAGGCACTTTAACTCGACCATACTCCATACCTATGGAACTCGCCGCATGCGCATTGTCAACCGCTCGTATGGTTAGGTTCACCTTTGCGGATAGCTCAGTCATCTCAGCTTTGAATGCACCAATTGACGCCCTGCAACCCACCACGACGTCATTCACGGTGTCTTTTTGGTCCTTCAACATGCGTTACACCGCCACAATAAGCTCTTCCCACTATGGGATATCAGACGTACTCACGGAAGCATCCCTCTACTCCAACGCAACTAGTCATGATAGTAGGAAGTCATTCTCCTTCTCTAATGCAGCTAGGTGATTGCTTGTGTTAGATGATCCATATATATGACTAGAAGAGGATAAATCCTTGATCTTCTCGTCCAGGACATCTAGTTGCCTCATGCATTTCTCAAGCCCTTCAATCCTCTGAGTATTGTTCACCATTTTGTGCGCGTCACTAGGCTTTCCCTAACTTGGTTCTGATACCAACTTTCATGGGCTGACACTCCAAGCTAACAAGTCAACCTAAAACTCACGCTTGCGGGAAAACAAACTCATTGCTTGGTCAGGAGCATGTCTTGTACATGCAACAGGCAATAACAAAGTATAAGCAAGCACAAAGCAAGTCATCCCATAAGATACATCCACCCCACACAAAAGCATACAACAAAGTCAAGTGGCACGCGATGGCCCAACAAAGGTAACAAACAAGCAACACATAGACAATGAGGAAGCATACACGGGCAAGTATGGATAAACATTATTTTATTAATTTAAGGCCTTGATAGGGCAAGAGAGTACACAACTTGGGCCCCTATCTGCTGGTGGCCATAGTGCTTCACTAAGTCACCAGGTCACCTCACCCTAAGGAGCATTCTAAAAATAAAAGGTCTTCCCACGAACATATATGAATTTTTTCTAAGAGACATATACATAATTATATTACTGCCATTACCCTACCCCATGAGGTTTCTTGGTGCAAGACTTGACTAATGATCAAGCACCAAAACATGTTCATTCACAAAATGGCCCTTGTGGGTGTGTCAAAGGGGCAGAACGCCACATTTGGCACCATATGGTGCCTTGTAGCAATGCTCTTTGGAATTAAAAACTCATATACTTCAAAAAAAAACTTTAATATATACCCATTTTAATATTTTTCACAACACTACTCCTTTACTCACTTAAAATAACCTAAATAAGGCTGAAAACAAAATTTTAACACTAAAACACAGAAAATACTTCTCAAATTCAAAATCACTCAAATACTCTTATTTTCTTCTCACAAATCATCACACCCACATTCTAAATTCAAAAAGATCTCCACATATAGATTTCAAAACTCAAATAACCTCACATTACAAAAGCTTCACATCATCTTTGGCAAAATTTTACAAAGATAAAAAAGTTCATCAAACAATTAATAATAGAAAAGTAACATTGTTATTTATAGTTTATGAATGAATTATAAAATAGTTATATTCATTATTTGAAGGCTTATTAAGATTTTTCCCCTCGAACTAATATCACTACCAAATCGTGTCCCCTGAATATTTCAGTTTGTTAAAAATTCGACCTGAACTATTCATTTTACTAAAAATGTGGGACTTCCGTCCAATTTTGCTAACAAAATGATAATGTGGTGACACTGGAGTGTTGATGTGGCATTGCCACGTGTATAATTTAAAGAATAAATCGGATTTTACTCCTGAACTATTGCCACTACCAAATCATGCCACTCGAATTCAAAATTATAAAATTTTAAAAATATTTTGAATATTAAAAAGAAAAGATAAAAAATATTAAAATAAAATCCATTAAAATTAAATTAAATCATACAAAATTAAAAAATCAAATAGATAAAAACAAAAATATAATAAAAATTTCTCTTATTTTCTTTCATTTTTTCTTACTTGCTTTCACTTTCCATCACTTTTGCACTAACTAAACAATCTCAACAACACTCATCAATTTATCACAACAAAAGCTCAACTAAAAAAAATTATCACAATATATATAAATCAAAATTTCAATATCTCAAATTCATACACATTTTAGTATAATATTAATAGCATAACAAAAATCCTAGATTTTCTATTCTTTTTCTCACAATTTGGCACCATCCAAATACTCTAAGTCTCTACAAATGAGAAAGAGAAAAGATATGATATGGCCATGGGAATGGAAAGGGAGAGATGTAGAAGTACAACATAGGCGACACCAAAGATGAATATCGCTGGGGAACCCGCATGAGCCCAGCATGTCAACAATGTTGTTACCCAACCGACTTCGAGCTCACTCAGATGCATGCCCAATACCTAAGCCGTTTTTTTGTCACCATCAATTTTTTTTTAATTTCAATTGATTTTTAGTTTAATGGTTTTTTTTTCAATATTTAATTTTAAATTTTTAAAATTCAGGGGGCACGATTTGGTAATGGAAATAGTTCAAGGGCAAGGATCATATTTATTCTTTAAATTATAAACAAGGCATTGATGTGAAAATACCACATCGACGCCCAAACTACCACATCACTATTTCGTTAGCAAAATTGGGCGAAAGTCTCACATTTCAGTAACATGAATAAGTTAGGGGGAATTTTTAACAGGTTGAAAATTTCGGGGGGCACAATTTGAATTGGTAATAGTTCGGGGGAAAAAAATCCTAATAAGCTTTATTTGAATTATTCTATAATGAAAATATAATTATAATAATAAGTTTGTGATGAGATGACACACTTTTTATTTGAAATTTGTCATCTATGGTTATTATTTGTTGGTTTGAACCTAGTTTTAATGTGGTTTAGGCATATTTTAGACGTAGTTTGGACATAAACTAGACCTAATTAGGTAAAAGTGGGAGAATTTTTCTTTTTTTTAAAATTAGGTTTAAACTTAGTTCAGACATAGTTTGGGCATGGTTTGGACCTAGTTCGAACCATGGAAAATTTGATTTTTAATTTTTTTTTCCCTCAAACCACATTGGCACTATGTTTGAACAATATTCAAACTAAGTTCGAACCAAAAAAACCCTAAATCACATGTTTTAAACAAAAGTTCGTCATCTATGTTAGGATTGGTTATAATACAAAGTCCAAGTGTTCTTACACAAGCTAGGTGTAAAACACTAAATGATTTCACATAGTGAAGATGTGAAATTTGAGTTTTTGATTGCAGACATTTAAAAAATTGTGTTTTTTGGTCCAAAGTGACACATTGAGGTATCTAAGGATGCCCAAAAAGTTTGGGAATTTTTGGAGGTGTTTAGGGTCAATTTTGAGAATTTTTAGAATTCTTAGATACCTCAATATATCACTTAGATACCTCTCCCAACAATCTCAATACAACTTTATTTTTTAATCATTTTTTTGGCACAGAAGAACTCAAAAAATAGATATAAACTATTTTATAACACAAAAACTATAAATAACAATATTACTTTTACATTATTAATTTCTTGATGAACTTTCTTTAACTTTGTGAAACTTTGCCAAAGATGATGTAAAGCTTTCGTTATGTGAGGTTATTTAAGTTTCAAAATTTGTATGTGAAGCTGTTTGTGAGAAGAGAGAATGAGAGGGTTCAAGCTATTTCAAATTTAAAAGGTATTTTTGTGGAAATTACACCACATGTGGTTTTTTTTTTTTTTGCCACTTTATTATTTATATGTGAATTTTACTTTATTAATGTTTCAATTGTTAGGATTACTGCACTAAAACATGTAAAAATATTTTATTGATTTAAATAAAAATACAATTTTATTATGTTTGAATGTTATAATTAATGTTTGAATTAATTATATAATAATATCAAGAAAATTTCATATTCATTCATCAGAATATGATCTTTTATTAGTACGAGAGAATTAAGATCATATATAATGAATAAAATAGCCAGTAACATATTAAAGTATAAAATATTTAATGAATGGTTACTAGTGCGGTGTACTAAGCATACGAGATGCAAATGATCTAGATTCGGATTACTGATTTGGGTAGACATCTTAGTAAATGTGTTGTATATAATAGAAATTATATATGACAAGACCGATGAGAATTAATTATCTTTATAAACTTGTTGTTTGACATAAGATTTTAATTCTTATCATAATAGATGATCATTTGTAGATCAGTCTAAATCCGAGTATTCATGAACTCTTGTGTTGTGTTTATTGGATCTTTTGATTCGCTCGTTAAGGTTTCTTAGTATAATGAGGCTAATGACTTTTGTTTTGGAGATTCAATAACATGAATGACTGGGAACATGATTTACAATAATGGAATCCATACTTTCCTAACAGATCGAATATTGGTTCCCTTAAGGGTTAATTCTGGAACCGAATGGTTATTGAGCTCAAATCTATAATTTGATTATATATTAATTATTCGCTAGTAAATTAATGGTAGTTAAGGATCTAGAGATAATTAGAAGGGTAAAACGGTAATCTTGACCAACTCTAATCAACGAACCAATAAATGGATGACAAAACTACATTTATTGATTATATCAATGGACTATAAGAAAAAACTCTATAAATATAATTCTATAAATACTTAGAGTGCAATTCTATATTTATAGTGGAGTAATTATGAAATCAATAAATAAGATTATTAGATTAAAGAGTTTAATTGATAATCTGGTTTATTGGAGCTTCGTATTATAGGTCCATGGTCCCCAAATCACCTCTATCATACACTGTCAAAGGTAAAGATGTCAAAAGAAAGATTTGCAGAGAGAAGAACTTAATTGCAAATGAATTAATTTTCTAGGACAAGGAAATAATTATGTGATAATTATGAGCAATTGATTAATTATTAATTAATTAATTATTTAACTATATAGTTTTTATTTTGAAAAACTATAGGTTACAATAAATATTAATCATGTTTGGATTAATATAAAGAGAGATTAATAATTATCTTATTTATAATAATTTATTTATTTATTTAAAACTGATATTTTAAGATACAATTAATTTTGAATTAACTTATATTTATTTTGGGATAAATATAATATCTTAAATATTAATTAAATAAATAAATGAGAAAATTAGAAAAAATCCTAATGTGGCTCATGCCACTCACTGTATTGCACAATGAGTGATGCCAGACATGGATATTTCCTATCCATGTGATTTGAATTTTGAATTTCAAATAATTTGTTTATTTAATTATATATTTAATTATTTTTTAAAATAATATTTAAATTAAATAACTAAATATGTTATAACTGATCATTTTTATTTTAAATAAAATAAATATTAATTAAATTAGTGAATTATCTTTATAAACCTGAAAAGAAGCAATACTTTTCAAGAAGTGGTTTTCATAGACTGAGAGTCTCTCTCTGAAAAGAAAGCGATAGTTTTTCTAAATCTAAATCTAAAAAACTATTCAATATATATTCTCTTAGTCAAACATCTCTAGATCTTATGTGTTGAGTACATCTAGAGAGTCCTAAATCAATGTTTTGAATCATACGTACACATACACGTTCTTGTGTGTTTGATGATTGGTCTGGAGGATCAAGGTGTGAGCTTTCAGAATCTAGATTGGAAGATCATTGATTTATACAAAAAAATTTGTGGATACTTGATAGGCTTCAAGATGTAATCTCTAATATATTTGTATGTGATTTAATATATCTATATATCTATGATCGTGACTGGTATTAACAAATTTTTAAAAACTTCATTCCGCTACGTATCTCTGAAGTTTACTTTTAATACCAACATAAATAACTTTTTTTTATCAAATATATGGCTTGTTTATCTCCCTTATAGATGTAAAATTAAAAAATATATATTTGCGGCATAAATACCAAAAACAAAAAATTATACACTTATATATCTATTTTTTTTTTGCAGCAAAAATACTGAACATTACCATATTGTTGCAGCCGTTACTACCGAGGTTGTTAAGTGTCATATCAGCTAACTAAGCTGCTACGTGTCACTCTACTATTGGTCCATGTCATAATTTTTATAAAATTCTTATTAATTAATTTTAAAAATAAGAAAAATAAATTTCAAATAATATATATATAATTAATAAAAAAATCAAAACATTTTTTTTGCTGTAGACAGTTAAAAGAATGACATAAACATATTAAAAAAATTAAACCAAAAAATTGTTTATAGTTTTAGAAAAAATTAATAATATAATAATTTTTATTTTAAAAAAATAAAAAATTGTTAAACCAAGAATCTATTAGAAACACATTTTTAATTTATAAAGAAATATTGCATTCCAATTTTAAAATTAAATAAATTTTTTTCTAATTTTCTCTTAGAAAAAATACTTATGAATTTCAATATAATAAAATATTAAAACTTTCTATATTAAAACTATAAATTTAAAAAGTTTATTTGATTAAATTTTAATTATTTAATTCAAAAAATTTTAAAATCAACAAAAATTTATAAATGAATATATATTATTTAATTAATAAATAGAGTAATTAAAATAAGCAATTTCTTATATAAAAAAAAATATACGACAAAACCTACCAATCTTTTTGGGTTCACACACATATACCTCCAATCAAAAAGATTGATAACAAAATCCCCGAATGTTACTTTTTTGTTGCAGCGGTTCCATTTTGGCTGTTAAATGCCAACTTGATCCGTTAAATGCCAGCGAGAACATACTTATTCATATCTATTAGTCACATGTTAAATACTTAATTATATATTTAAAAAATATTTTTAGAATAAATTTAATTAATTAAAAATGAAAAAAATATTAAAAAATAATTAAAAGTATATATATATATTATTTTAAAAAAACCTCAATCTAATCTTTCTCCCCCGTCCGCCTCTTCTTCTCCACCTTTCTCTTTTTCTTCTTCTTTCTTTTCTTATTTTATTCATCTACTTCCCTACACCACTTTTTCTTCTTCCCATTTCATCAACAACCATCACACATCATTATAATACAAAAGCTTGAAGTCATGGCCGGACACAGAACCCAGATCCAAGGTGACTATGATGAAGCTTCCATCGTTTTGGTTTGGCAGACGGAGGCGCTCGTCGGTGGCGGTCTCACCCTCTACAGATATAAGTTTTCCGTCTTATTTTGAAGGCGGCGCCTAGCTCCGAGGACGACGCACAGGGATGGCACTCAACAGTAGAACGACGCTCCAGCTCTGATTGGAGGCGACACAGATATTCATCATCGTTTGGCTTAGCAAACTCGCAGGATTCAGATTGGGAGAGCAGAGGAGTTTGATGAAACAAATGGAGGTTCAGCTGGGTTCTTAGCGCCTGGCAGATCAACAAAGGCAACACACGGGAAATCTAGGTTTAATTGTGTATTTTTTATAGGTGTGATGTTTGAGTTTTACAAGGATGAATTTGGGTTTGGGTTTTAAGGGTGATTGAATCTGGGTATGGGTTTTAATTTATGTTATTTAATTCAAATTTGAAAATCTGAAAAATTATAGGGATTGGGGTAGTTTGGTAACACTTAAAAAAATAATTTTTTGTTTAATTAATTAGAAATTTGAAAATAAAACATAAAATATGTTTGATAACTCTATTTTTATTTATTATTTTTTAAAATTTTAATTAAAATTTATTAAATTTTGAAAATAAAATTTTTTCACTTTCAAATTTTTTTTAAACAGTCTTTATTTTTTTCTTCTCCTCTTCCAATCAACACATCATATTGTTAAACAAAAAATAAAAATAAAAGTTATCAAACATGTTTATTATTTTTTGTTTTTAAAAACAAAAAACAAAAATAATTACTAAACATATTTTTATTTTTTAAAAATAAAAAAACAAAAATAAAATAATATTTTCCTTTTTGTGTTTAAAAAATTCAAAAACAAAAATTTTACCAAACAGACCCATTGATTTATGGGGTTTATGTTTTCTGGCTTTGAGTTTTGTTCAAAGACTGCAATTTTTTTTTATTGAACAGAGAGTGAGAGAGAAACTCGATTTTTTGTGATGTTTGAGCTTTACAGTGGTGTTTTTCGTGAGGTGTGTCTGTTGAGATGACGATGCTCAAAACATAATTGCTAAAAAATTCATATAAATTATGGTTTTTTTTTTCAAAATAATCCAAGTAAAAGTTACATTAAAGTCATAATTTTATATATTAGTTTAAGAAAACATATTTATGAAAAAATCACTATATTTTTGTAATAACCCTCAAATCATACAAGACCAAAACATGTCGAAATCTAAACTTTTCCTTTAAATCATTGTGCCAAAAATCCATATAAAAGAAACTTTAAAAAAAAAAAAAAAAGCCATATGCCTACTATTTTACAAAGTTATAGCAAAACAAATGTCATAAAAGAAATCACAAGCTCCCAGCTTTTTCATTTCAAAATGGTGTTCCACAAAAACCTCCCAGGTTGGGCCACATGTACATATCCACAAGCAGACTATGGCGCTCACTGCTTCACTTTGCTTTTGCACTTACTTACAACATGAAACAACTAGGTAAGCCAAAACTCTTAGTAATGATAGCCTTACACACAAGTGTACTAAAACCCTGTAACGGGTTGACCTAAGGTAGATATCGCTACCGGTCATTAGGGTATTGGATAAGTTTCAACCCTATCATACAATTATCAATAATAGCCCTAACAAAAAATCAAGCACATTGGTTGCGCTCAACAACCAATGTTATAGGGGTGTACAGAATATATCCAATCCAATTACAACCGACTGCCAAAAATTGGATATCCAATTACTATTGGATCAGATCAGATATAATTTTTAAAAATCCAAATTGAATCGGTCGGTTGTTGGATGGGGATCCAACATCCAATAAAAATCGACCGAACCGATCCAATAATCATCTAATTACATATATACTTCTAATTTAGATGAATTTGTGTTGTATGCTTCTAAATTATTAGAACTAGACAGTATTTTCATTTGTATGAGTGTGTGTTTATAATTGAAATATACATGAAAATTAGATTTAAAAGACTCTAAATGATTAGATGGATCTGATCCGGTCTGATCCAATAAATAACCAGGGGATGCATCTAATGGATAGAACCGATCCAATCCAATTATCCATTGGATCGAATCGGATCGGTTGACTCAATTCAATTGGATTGGATCGGTTGTAAAAATCCAACATCCAATGGATAATTGGATTGGATCGGATGGGCTTAAATCCATTGGATGTGATCTAATGAACACCATACATATCAAAACCACCTGCATTCAGAAAATTGCCGACATCCCATATATATAATCATATCCGAAATAAATACTCTGGTTGTTTCTAACAACCAAGTTCACACATATCACGATAACCTGCACTCAGAAAATTCCTAGAACATTCAAGATATATAACCATTTCTGAAATAAATACTCTAGTTGTTTCTAACAACCAAGTTCACACATATCACAATAAACTGTACTTAGAAAATTCTCAGAACATTCAAGATATATAACACACACCATAACTAATCAATAGACTAACAGCAAGGGATACAAGCCTCAACTGCGGTTCCCGCATTTATGTCATGGATCCAACCCGAACTATATGACTATTGTCTTGGCTCCAACCCGGACTATATTTTTACCATGTCCGGGCTCCAACCCGAACTATAATACGCTAGGGTTCTGGCTCTAACCCAAACATACTTACCATTTAGCCGCATAATGCAAAAATATTGCAAGAGTAGGCATTAAACATACCCTGGTCTTAATGAGCCAAACAAAACTAGTGTAATCTACTACTACAAGCACACACTAGTATATTCATGTTGTAGCCAAGAAAGAGAAAGACTAACTTACTTGAAGTCCTTAGTTCCCACCTGGATATTTAATAGTGCTTTTCATTGTCCTTTTCGTAGTTACTATAATTAATACAGTGTACTCGGATTAAACTATGGCATACTCTTCTAGCTAATATTCTATGATAGCTACATGCAATAAAGTTCTCTTAGAGACTCTATACTATAGCGTCTTATACACCTTACAGTGTATAAAGCCGAATTTCGTTTTAGTCTTTATGGTATCATGAGAAAATGGGCCTCACCGCAACACGCTCTCCATGCTGTGCATTTTAATACTCTTTAACTAAAGAACTCTCTTATCAGATACTCGTATTTTGGTTTTTAGAGAAAGGAGTTTTAAACAACTCTTAACTTTAGAAAATACTGACTTTTCGCTTTCTTACGAAAGTTTACCGTTTTCTATTATTTACCAAAATACCATTTTTTGACCATTTAAAAATAATATAGACAATGATACCCCATTCTCTTAAAAGTTCTACAAAACTCAAACTCCCATTTTTACCATTTTTATCCATAAACTAGGATCTCTTTTTGTGTTATTTTTGAAAAGAAGGGTGTACGCCTTGATTTTCCACGGGCTATTAGCGAGCTGAGATATGGCCTAATTATATCAGCCACGTGGATACCACATGACCGGAGCTGCTGTCGTCAGGTCCTACCTCTTTAGCTCGAGGTAACCAAAGGTTCACCAAGATTATTTAAGGGCCGAGTCAGGAAAATGAAGACTGCAGGTCAAGAAGGCGTCCAGCTCGAGGCACGAGCTGGAGTTGGAAGTTGTGACCCTTTATAAAGTCAACCACGCAATGTAAACGTGCATATATCAAACATCACGTGTCTGATATATCCCTGAATTCTCGGACACGCCGCATGAACGTGCGTGTTCAGGCACCCACGACTGGGTTGGGCCGTGCGGCCCATTATCCCCCTTACCTATTGATTAGACCACACTTCATTTGTCAGGTTTTAGAAATTAATCATGAATGTCACAGAAAGTGACATGATGGGTCAGAAGGTCACGGGATGACCCCCCTTACCAACTCCCAGGTGCCCTCTCCTATAAATATGGAGACCCTGGGAGTTGCAAAGGGTTGGATTCTATTGTGTAACGAAATACCCTGTAAAGAATACTAGAAATATAGCAATAATATTGGCTGGTGGAGTAGAAGGATTTTAACCTTTGAACCACCTAAAAATATAATTGTGTCATCAATCCATTTAAAGATCATTCACCTGTTTCGGTTCATTATTAAACATTAATCTCTTTCTCTTATTTTCTTAATTACCTGTTGGCGAAGAACCGCGTCAACAAAGGGAAATTGGCCCCTTAACTTATAAAATGGTAAAAATCAACTTTTAAATTAACTCAAGCTGATTTGAGATTGGTTAAATCTTCAATTAGTTAGTTACCTTTGCAAATAATTTTTTTTTTCATTTCCAAAACTTTAATGTCATTATATGTTTTAAAGTGACAAAGTCCCATTTTTAAGCTTTTGCCATAAATTGAGTTTTTTTAACCAAAACTCTTAAACTATCGTTCACGTATTCTGTGTCATAAGGAGGGGAACTACCCTCCCGAAAATCACTTTTCGTAAAGGTTTGAAATTACTACCTTTCACTTTTTAGGGAAAATTTAGAAAAATTATTTCTCTTAAACAGTGGCATAGTTTCTCTAAAATTTTGCAGGAGTCCTTATACACATCTTAACTAATTCCCTTCAAAATTTCATAATTCTTGAGATGGCAAAACCCATTTAAATATTTAAAGAAATATGGGCAGTGCCTGCTAACTAGAAGTTTTTCCCGGATTTTAAGGTAATTTTGAAAATTTATTTCTCTTACATCATAGCCCAGTTCTTTCTGAAATTTAACAGGGATCTTTATACATGTCTAAATTAGATTTTTTTTTTTCAAAATTTATAATTTTTGGAATAATAAAACTCATCAAAATGTTTAAAGCAATCTGGAAAGTGTTTGCTACCCAGAAGTTTTGTTTCCAGATTTAAGGGCAAACTTTGAAAATTCATATCTCTTATACCATAACACATTTTCCTCTACAATTTTATAGTGACCCATATACATATTTAAAATAACACCCTACCAAATTTAATAGCTTTTAGATTAGGAAAACTTATTCAAAAGTCAAAATAATCTGGGCAGTGCTTGCTGCCCAGAAATTTTCCAGATTTACATGCCAAAAAGTGCATAGCTTGGGTTTAAAATTACATTTTTACGATTTTTCAAAGCCTATCATCAATTAATCACAAAGAACTATGCAAATACACAAATATTTTTCACAAACAGAGGCATTAGAGTGCGATTTGACCCATTGGAAGCCAGAGCACGAAATCTTGGCAGCATGCATTTTTACACAATCTAACAACAATAATCATCTCTAGCATAACCATATCCACATGCGTGCATGCAAATCATCAAATCACACAATCTCAACATTAAGCATAAAATAAACTGCAAAAACAATTAAAATAACCTATACAACCAGATCTACCAACATAAATCACAAAACTCAAGAACAACATAAAATTTCTACCTTTGATAGTTCTAGCTTGGAGATGTGTTTTCCTTTGCTTCTCAAACTCTCATTTGTGCTCTACACTCTCAAACCGAGCCCCAAAGTCCCACATGCAGATTTTTAAGAGAGAGAGAGAGAGTTAAGGTAGAAATACTTAGATGAGGGACAAAACATGCAAACTACCAAGATCTCTTACTTTGTTTTCATTTGAACACCAAAGTGCTAAATCCTTGAGATCCAACTAGTACAAAGCTTCTCTTGAACCCTAGAACACAAGATCAATGCTATGCATGGCTATTATATCATATGCATGCATAATAAACCCTTAGGGTTTTGGGTTTGAAGAGGAAAAGAGAAGAAAAAATGAAGTAGGTTTCGAAACTTACTCTACACAAGTGTTCTATTGAGCTTCTCTCTTCTTCAATGGGGAATGAGTGTGCTTAGCTTATGGAGAGAACTAATTGCAGCAATGGAGGGCTAGAGGAACTGAAGGAGTTGCAGGCTCAACTGCAGGAGCTGTTGGATAAAAAGTTCATAAGACCGAGTTTTTCTCCCTGGGGAGCCACAGTGTTGTTTATAAAGAAGAAAGACGGCTCCATGAGAATGTGTATAGAATATTGAGAGTTGAACAAGGTGACAATTAAGAACCGGTACCTGCTTCCCAGGATCAATGATTTATTCGATCAACTCCAAGGAGCATCGGTATTCTCCAAGATAGATCTTCGATTAGGTTACCATCAGCTCAGAGTGAAGGAGTCAGACATACCTAAGACAACATTTTGAATGCGGTATGGGCACTATGAGTTCGTAGTGATGTCCTTCGAACTCACCAATGCACCCGTTGCATTCATGGATCTTATGAACCGAGTGTTTAGCGAGTTTCTGGATAAATTCATCATCGTGTTTAGTGACGATACTTTGATATACTCGAGGAATTCAGAGGAACATGTGGTGCATTTTGAGGCGGTTCTTCAGCGTTTGAAGGGACATAAACTTTATGCCAAATTCTCCAAGTGTGAATTTTGGTTGGAAAAAAAGTGAGTTTCTTGGGCCATGTGGTGTCAGGAGAAGGGATATTCATGGATCCTACCAAGGTAGAGGCAGTAAGTCAGTGGAAACCTCCAAAAAATGCTCAGGAAGTGAGAAGTTTTCTCGGATTAGCAGGGTATTATAGGTTGTTCGTAGAAGGGTTCTCGAAAATAGCTACGCCAATGACCGCTCTTACCTGTAAAAATGCTAAGTTTGTATGGATCGAACAGTGTGAGATGAGTTTCCAAGAACTAAAGACAAGGTTAACCACTGCCCCATTGCTTACTATCCCCAGTGGGACAGATGGATATGCGATCTACAGTGATGCCTCAGGACAAGGATTGGGGGCAATACTGATGCAATATGGTAAGGTGGTAGCTTATGAGTCCGGACAACTAAAGAATTACGAAAAAGAACTACCCGATGCATGACTTAGAGTTGGCTGCAATAGTGCTCACATTAAAAATATGGAGGCATTATCTCTATGGGATACATTGCGACATTTACACCGACCACAAGAGCCTCAAGTACTTCTTCACTTAGAAGGAATTGAACATGAGACAGCACCGATGGTTAGAATTGTTCAATGCTTATGATTGTGATATTCTATTCCATCCCGGAAAGGCTAATAAGGTGGCAGATGCTCTGAGTCGGCAGGCGATGGCATACGTAATGCCGGTGCGGGAAATGCCCTTGGAACTGCAAGGTGACATATCTATGTTGGATCTCGAGGTAGTTGTTGGCAAATTAGCAAATCTTTCGATGCAACCCACCATTATGGAAGCCATACAAGGAGGACAACTTTTGGAACCTTGGTATGAGCATATCAAACATGAGGTGAGGAAGGATATGCGATCGGAATTCCACATATCGGAAGATGGGGTGTTAGGATTTAAAGGTAGAATTTGTGTTCCCAACGTTGCAGAGATTAAGAAGCAACTCTTATATGAGGCACACAATGCCCCTTACGCAATGCACCCCGGCACTACAAAAATGTACCAGGATTTAAGAAATTTTTGTTGGTGGCCGAAGATGAAAAAGGAAGTAGCAGAATACGTGGCTCATTGCCTCACTTGCCTACAAACCAAGGCGGAGCACCAGCGACCAGCCGGGTTGCTGCAACCGCTAGAGATTCCAGAATGGAAGTGGGAGATGATCACAATGGATTTTTTCACTGGATTTCCTAATACTCCTAAGGGTCAAGATACGATATGGGCTATTGTTGATAGATTGACCAAGTCGGAACATTTCTTACCCATTAAGATAACTTATTATGCGGATAAGTTAGTAGACTTATACATAGCAGAGATTTTATGACTACCTGGAGTACCTAAGTCCATCATTTCAGACCGAGACAGACGCTTCACCTCAGCATTTTGGAAAAGGATGCAAGAAGGTTTGCGGACTCAACTTAAGTTTGCCACTTCTTTCCATCCCTAAATAGACGGCCAGAGTGAGCGAACAATCCAAACCCTAAAAGAGATGCTGAGAGCCTGTGTACTCGACTTCCAGGGGTCGTGGAGCAGAAAACTTCCACTGATGGAATTTTCTTACAACAATAGCTACCACGACTCTATTAAGATGGCACCGTATGAAGCCTTGTACAGGCAAAAGTTTTGATCCCTAATTCATTGGCACAAAGCTGGTGAAAGAAAATTCTTGGGTACAGGGGAAGCGGACAAAGTTACTAAAGATATCAAGAAGATTCGGGAGAGGTTGCAGACCTCAACGGATCGACAGTTATGCAGATCGATGCCGAAGACCTTTGGCATTTGAAGCTAGAGATAAGGTGCTCTTGAAGGTGGCTCCGTTGAAGGGAGCTCTGTGTTTCGGTAAGAAAGGAAAATTAAGTCCAAGATATATCCGACCATTTGAGATAGTGGTGAAAATCGA
Source organism: Humulus lupulus (assembly GCF_963169125.1). Lineage (NCBI taxonomy): Eukaryota > Viridiplantae > Streptophyta > Magnoliopsida > Rosales > Cannabaceae > Humulus > Humulus lupulus. The sequence goes on from NC_084793.1 coordinate 44,346,211, forward strand.
CATGGTAGCCTACCGATTAGCTCTCCCACCTACTTTGGCTCGAGTACATGATGTATTCCATGTATCTATGCTGAGAAAATATGTGAAAGACCCGAGTCATGTACTTAGTTATGAACAATTGGAGGTGGGTCCGAAACTATGTTACAAGGAGAAACCAGTGATAATTTTGGATCGTAAGGATAAGGTGTTGCATAATAAGACTATACCCTTGGTTAAGGTGCAGTGGTGTAACCACGGGGTAGAATAAGCAACATGGGAACCCGAAGACCAGATGGGAGAGTTATACCCACAGTTGTTCTAAGTTTTGAGGACGAAACTTGTATAAATTATAGGTATTGTAACATCCCGCGTTTAGGGCACCGGGTAAACCTTAGCTTCAAGTGTTTTAATTCCCTGTATTATGTATTATTTCAGGGGAAAATTTTATGTTACAAGAAGTTCGTGATGTTCGAATGCTAGCCATATTGTGGTAAGTGCAGTTTTTTTAGAAACCGAGACCTTTGGTCGTGGACCGGGTCAAAACCCTAATCGGGTAAAAATCTCGGATTAATTAAATAGGAAATACTATGATATAAAAATATTAATTTTGTCTGGCAACTAGGACTTTATAGTCACCAATAAGTTTAAGAAAAAATTGATTGGGTTTGAATTCCAATCAACCAAGCTTAAGAATGAGAGTTTCTTGCTCGGGCTTCTAAAAGCATTTTGGTCAATTTGATAAAATTACCAAAATTATATGATATGTGACAAATTTTATTTTTGGGTCACATTTAATTTAATTAATCTTATGGAATTTTAAATAAGTAAAACTACCAAAGGGCCCTTGAGTGTCTAATGAGAGAGATAAAAAGGAGAAATGGCATAAAGGTCTTTTCCAAGGGAGGAGAGAGAGAAGGGGGGTGGCAAGACTATGCCTAGGGCTCTCAAGAGCCTAGGACATCTACTCTAGGAAGAGTAAGTGCCTTACCCCACTCATTGGCTAAAACTCAATCATTTCTCTCTTACACATCTAATCATTTTCTAAAAATTTCTTTTTCCTCAAGAAAAACAGTCTCTCCATTTCCTCCCCCCAAAAATGAAACTCTAAGTCTTTCTACTCTCCATTGCTACAATTTTTCTCTCCATGAGCCAAGATCACTTATTTCCCCATTGAAGGAGGGAGAAGCTCAAGAGCACACTAGGGAAGAGTAAGTTTCGAACCCTACTTCATTTTCTCCTCTCTTCCTCTTCATACCTAAAACCCTAAGGGTTTATGTTGCATGCATGTGATCTAATAGCCATGTATGGCTTTGATCTGGTGTTCTAGGGTTCAAGAGAGGCTTGTACGGGTAGTACCTCAAGGATTTAGCACTTTGGTGTTCAAGTGAAAGCAAGGTAAGAAATCTTGGTAGTTTGCATGTTTTCTCCCTCATCTAAGTTTTCTACCCTAATCCTTTTCTTAAAAATATTCATGTGGAACTTGGGGCTCGGTTTTGAGAGTGAAGAACACAAGGGGGGGGGTTGAGGAAGCTAAGGAAAACACATCTCCAAGCTAGAACTATCAAAGGTAGAAATTTATGGTTGTTCTTGAGTTTTGTGATTTATTTTGGTAGATCTTGTTGTATAGGTTATTTTAATGATTTTTGGAGTTAATTTTATTCTTAAGGTTGAGGTGGTGTAATTTGATGATTTTCATGCATGCATGTGGTTAGGGTTATGCTAGAAATGTTTATTGTTGTTAGGTTGTGTAAAAAATGCATGCTGCCTAAATTTCGTAGTCTGGCTTCCAACGGGTCAGATCATACTCCACTTCCTCTGTTGGTAAAAAATATTAGTGTAGTTGCATATTTATTTGTGATTACTTGATGATAGACTTTGGAAAATCATAAAAAATTATTTTTTAAACCCAAGTTATGAATGTTTTGGCATTGTGATGTAAATTTGGAAAAAAATTCGGCAGCATGCACTGCTCAGATTGTTTTGACTTGTGAACGGGTTTTACTAATAAAAAAGCTAAGAAATTTGATATGGTGTTATTTTAAACATGTATAAGGGTCACTGTAAAATTTTAAAGGAAAATATGTTAAGGTATAAGAGATATGATTTTTCAAAATTTGCCCTGAAATCTGGAAACAAAACTTCTGGACAGCAAGCCCTGCCCAGATTGCTTTAAACTTTTTGATAAGTTTTATAATTCCAAAAATTATGAAATTTTTAAGAAAACTAATTTAGACATGTATAAATATTCTTGTAAAATTTTAGAAAGAACTGGGCTATGGTGTATGATAAATAAATTTTCAAATCTACCATAAAATCTGGGAAAAACTTCTGGGCAGCAGGCACTGCCCAGATTGCTTTAAAAGTTTGAATGGGTTTCGTCATCCCAAAAATTGTAAAATTTTGAAGATAATTATTTAAGATGTTTAAAAGGACCCTTGTAAAATTTCAGAGAAAAATGTTGCACGATTTAAGAGAAATAAATTTTCTAAGTTTTCCCTAAAACCTGAAAAGTAGCAATTTCGAACCTTAACGAAAAGTTGATTTTTACCATTTTATAAGTTCAGGGTCCAATAGCCCTTCTTTTCAATTATAATATAAAAAGTGATCCTAGGTTATGGGTAAAAGTTGGTAAGAATGGGAGTTTGAGTTTTGTAGAATCTTTAAGAGAACGGGATAACATTGTTTAGATATTATTTATAAATGGTCAAAAAGCGGTATTTTGGTAAATGATAGAAAACGGTAAACTTTCTTAAGAGGTTGACAAGTTGGTATATTTCTAAAGATATGAGTTTTGTAGAACTCCTTTTTCCTAAAACCAAAATACAAGTTATTCGATAAGAGAGTTCTTTATTTAAATAATATTAAAATGCACAGCATGGAGAGCGTGTTGCGGTGAGGCCGATTTTCTTACTGTAAAGACTGAAATGAAATCTGGCCTTATACACTATGAAGTGTATAAGAGAATATAGTATAAAGTCTCTAAGAATTTATTTCAGTAGCTATCGTAGAATATTAGCTATAAGAATATGCCATAGTTTAATCCTAGTCACTGTGTGGTTTCACTACAGTGTTATCTAAGCAGGAAGGTTTCCTTCCGGAAAGAAGATTTCCACAAGCAAGCGCTAATTAATCTGGATAAGACAACTTATGATATGTTTGGCTACAACAAGATCATAACTAGTTTAGATAACCAAGATACAAGCTAATAATTTGAACTAGTCTTAGAAGGTTTACTCAAGACTATGGTCCTAGAAGGTTCGCATACTCATGACTAAGGTAAGCAATCCGGCTAGCTACCGTAACGACTACGAACTCCGGCTAGCCACTAGGAACTAAGTAAGAAACTAGTTCACCACCAATGATTATGTAACTAAGGTCGATTGGCAACCACAATATTCAAGAAGTTTGGTTTAACTCCCATGACATAAGAGTTCGGTTAAACTCTGTGACACATAAGTGAGTTGATTTCGCAATATGTAAGAAGTCAAGTTTAACACCCATGACATAAGAGTTCGGTTAAACTTCGTGACACATAAGTAAGTTGATTTCATAATCAAATCTCTATGACTAAGAAAGTATGCTGAATTCTTCTAGGAGTCTGGATAACTGGTGTAACTAGTTTACAACCGTCGACGCTATGGTAAGATATGTTAAGTTATGTTTGATGGTTCCTCCGGAACCCTAAGTAAGTATGAATGCTAAGATGAATGAGTAAGTAAGTATATATGTTAAGATATGTTAAGTTATGTTTGATGGTTCCTCCGGAACCCTAAGTAAGTATGTATGTTAAGATGAATGAGTAAGTAAGTATGTATGTTACCTGTTAAGACTGTATGTATGCTCTGGAATCTTTTGCGTGCATGTGTATTTTCAGAACATTAATTTTGGTTATGAGGCATGACCATAAGTTTGCCAGAACGTTCACACTTTCTTAAATTGTATGTTAGGGTTCGGTTTCACCAGAATCCTATTCTTTGTTGGTTATCTACCTAGTTACAATTGGTTTAAGTTCTTGCTTTGTTGATGTGGTTATGTTTGTTAAGTTATTCTTACTAAGTGTTTCGCTTACCTAGTTGTTTCGTGTTGTAGGTAAGCTTAACGGCAAAGTGGATCAGTAAGCGCTGTAGTTTATCAGCAAGGATGTACATGTGGACCTACCTTTTGGGAATTTATGTTTTGGGGACTAGAACCCATATGATAATTAAGAAATTATTTTGGGCTTGTTGAATGTCTTAAATTATGACACTGTAATTCACTTTTAAGTATGCGCATACTTCTGAACTATTGGATGTTTTGAAAAGTTTTTTTACTTAGCTAGATAGTAGTAGTAGTAGCTAGTAGTAGATTGTAGTATGTTAGTTTCCGTGGATTTTGGTTCAAACTGAGACTTAGTTGGAAACTCATAGCAACAATTATGGATTTTATAAGTTTAACCTATAGTTTAAGAATATTAATTATAACATAAGGTTTGATTAATATTGTTGGTTCTAGAAATATTATTTATTATAACCTAAGGTTTAGATATAATTATTAAGAATATGACACTTGTCATAATCATGTTTATTAAAGATTTAAGTATATTTGATGAATAGATTAAATAAAAGAAAGATCTAGAAGCTCTAGAACCTTCCAGAAACTGTTAGGATCACGTTTAGACTTAGTCAAAGTTTTTTTATCAATTCAAAATATGCTAAAAAAGTGCAAATACGTGTTTGATATATCAATGTATGCCGATATATCACAGCTATAGGGGCCGATATATCACCTACGGAACATACGGAAAACACGTCGACTTCGCACGAACGATCGTACAGGGCTCGGGAATATGGGGGAGGTGATATATCACCTATAGGGGGCGATATATCGGCTCCAACTCATTTTTTTTTAAAGTTTGTGGTTTTAAATTTAAAAATAGCCTTAACCACTTAGACCAGCCTTTGAACGATTTTGACCGAGTTCTGGGCGTCTATTGAACGAAAATTCAAATCTTTTTCATTTTATATTCATTCATTTATTCAAATTAAAAGGGGTTAGTTTCACTCCTTGAACTCTATAAATGGGACAAAGTACTCAGCCATTTTCTTCATTCTTCAAACATTTGTTCAGAGCCTCCAAGTTACTAAGGTTACTATAGAGAGAAACACTTGGGTTTTGGGTTAAAAGCTTTATCATTCTAAGCTTTTCTAAACACTTGGGAAGTGAGATATAGTGAGATTTTGGTATCGAGGTTTAGATCAATTCATAAGATCATTCAAGGTATTCTTATCCCTAAGTTCAGTTCTTTATGGTTCTTTAGTTTTCTTTAAATTTCTTTTCAGATCCTAACTCTTGTTTATGATTATTGGTTAGGTATTTAAGTTTCTTGAAACTTAAGGTTCTTTTGGGTAAGTTTCTTCTTGATGGCTTAGCTCTCTTTTCATCATCATTCTTTAGAAATAGTCATGGTTTTGCTGTTGGTTTTTAGGAGTGTTCCAATCCTGTTCTTGTTCTAAAATATCTCAGTTTTTTGTAAGGAAAATAAAATAGATTATATGTGTTTATATGTTTATGTTATGATATGTTTTATGATATAATATGTATATGCATAAATATGTTTTGTAGTCTATGGGCATATGGCTTGCTTAGATAGCAAGCCCCAAGAATATGTTTTATAGACGCTTGGGCATATGACTTGCTTAGATAGCAAGCCCCAAGAATTTATATCATTTTCATGGTTTAGAGTTATGATTTACCCTACCTCGATTAGTAGACAAAGGACCTAGATGGGTTATCATATACTACCATGTGATCTAACCTACCTCGATTAGTAGACAGAGGACCTAGATGGTTTATCACATGCCATGTTAATGAGTTAATGGTCATTAATATTGTAGTCCTATATGATATATGTCTTTATAGTCATATGTTTTATAGTATATATTTATGTTATAGTCTTATGTTTATGATGTATGTTGTTAGTAGATTTTCCTTGCTAGGCATTAGGCTCATTCCTTTATTTTTAGCTTGATGCCGAAAAATGATTATGGAAGGCGGAAAGATTCATGGCAGCTTGGCTTGTGTGTTGAGGATGAATGGATTGAATGGACTGCGTGAACGATCGAGGATGATGTTATTTTTAAGTCTTTTGAATTATGTTTTGATGCATTTCCACAATTAGTATTTAATTAATTTAAGTTTGTTTTTATGTATTAAATAATGGGTACCCATACCATATTTTATATTTCATATTTTACTTTGTATTTTGCACAATATTTATTTTGGGGTTTTAAATAAAGTTATGTTATTTCTTATGTGTGTTTCCCAAAATAGTAGCTATGTCTAGTAGTTTTAATGGTCCAAGGTCTTAGAAATAGTTGGGTCATTACAACCATGGTCGTCCCACATCGAGCCTCAATCAGACTCATGCGCCACCATAGGACCGCCCTTGTCGTTGCAAGCAGAGATCTAAAATTTTGAGGTTCGACTTGACTTTGGGCTGCATGTGCAAGGCGTCGAATCTGACCAAAGTTAAGGTGGGTCGTTGTCGTTAATGGAGATCTCCTAGGAAGGTGTGGAGAGAAAAAATGGAACCTTCACATTGAGAAGAACACGATGTTGTCAATGGTTGGCCGTGATGTTTATCAGAATTTCTAGATTGAACTCACAAGAGAAGCCACGATATGGGTTTCAACATGGTCGTGATGTCGTCAATCTGAGGTTCTATTTTTTTTTAATAAAATCCAAGATCTAATTCTCTTTGTTATTTGTTATTTGTTTGTATAGAATCCAAGATATTTTGTTTTTGGAAATGTGTGGAATCCAAAATCTGGGTTTCAATATTTGCTTCACGGTCATACATGAAACACTATAGTGTTCATACATAAACAAGTTTTATTGTTATTTTATTAGTTTATTTTAACATTTTGTTTTTAGTTGGTAAATTTTAATATATTTTGTTTTTTAAATAAATAATTTTGATTTGCTTTAATTATTTATATTTTTAAAATGAATTTATTAGATTTTTCTTTTGACAAAAAATTAATTTATTAAATTTAAACATTTAAAATATTTTTTTCTAATTTAAGTTAAAATTTTAAAGATATTATGAAGTGGACTAATTAGGAGATGCCACGTGTACACCCAGTCAGCTTTTGACAGAATTGTTAAGGTGGGTACTAGCAGATACAAACAGAACTTGACATTGAGTACTTTTCTCATAAAAAAAATGAATGGGTACTAATTCACAAACTTTTTAAAATATTGAGTACTTTTGCCTCTAATTCTCCTTAAATTATTATCTCATAATAATCTAATATTATATCATTCTAAGAATTAAATATATTCTTTCAATATTAATATAGTTTTCAAATAAAATATGTTAATCAATTTTGTTAAATTAATTACTTATAATTATATATTTGCCCCATAAAATTAATTCATCTACAAATTAGTATTTCCCCTTTTGTATATGACATTCACACCCTACACTATATAGTATAAAGGTGACATGTGGACCATTGACCTATAATTATAAGCTTTAATAAACCATATTGTTAATTAAACTCTTTAATTAAATAATCTTATTTATTAATTACATCATTACTCCACTATAAATATGAAATTACACTTATAGAATTATATTTATAGAACTATCTCGCGTAGTCCATTTATATAATCACTTTATATAGTTCTCGTAGGAAAAACATATACATGATCTTGCTTATAATAATGTGATTTCTAATTTAATCAAACACAAATAGAAATCCTAGAACATGCATCTATTAAAATTTTACTATAAACATAGAGATAAACTAAATTACTTACTTATGTATAGCGAAATTAATAAGACTCCACCCTTTCAATTCTCTATCATTTTGTTCTTTTCTGATTGCTAGGAATTGCCAAGAATTGAAACACAAACGCAACCAAATTCTTCCTCGCCAATCTTTGATCAAGCCTAAGCAATTTTCTCAACACGTGAGATCAAGATCTAGAAGAGAAGAAGAGAGAGTGGCTAGAAGAGTGTAATCTAGGATTTTAACTCAACACTTACAAAAAAAAACTTGTCTTCTTTTATAAAAACTCTAACTATAACATTCTATTTATAGACACATCAATGGGTTTATTTTCTTAATTAAGTTAATTATAGGGAATTTAAAAAAAATATATGGCTTTTATATTATAATTGTGCAAAAATATGGAAATTATACTTTTCTTAATTTGTATGGGAAAATTTATTAAAGAAAAAATTAAAGTATGGGAAACACAATTAGTAGTTAACTAAAACATGAAAATGCCACTTTTTTTTTTATCATAGTTATGTTTTCTTAGATTTTAAAGATAATTTTATTTTTTTTTCAATTTTTTATTTTTTCCTACATTTTGTAATTATTTTTTCTTTCTTTTTTCCCTACTTATTTTCCTTCTATCATCTTTTTTTTTCTTTCTATTTTTCCATTATTCTTCTTCTTCTTCTTTTCATTTTTATTCATTTATCTATTTTTTTCTTTCATTTGTATTGTTTTTTTTTTGTTCATATTTTTTTAGTTTTCTTTCCTTTTTTTTAAAATTTTTTTTTCTTCATTTTGTATTTATTATTTTCTCCTTCCATTTATTTTTTTATTTTTTCACACATATGAGTTTTTTTTCTTCTTCCATTTTTTCTTTTTTTTTTCTACCAACTTTTTCATTCATATTTTTTTCTACCAATTTTTTCTTTCCATTTTCCATTATTTTTCTTCTTCGTCTTCTTTTCATCTTTATTCATTCATCTTTTTTTTCCTTCATCATTTCTTTTCTTTTCTTTTTTTTCATATTTTTTTAGTTTTCTTTTCTATTTTTTTTTCCTTCTTTTTTCTTCATTTTTTGTACTTATTCTTTTCTCATTCCATTTTCTTTTTTTTTTTGCTTTTTTTTCACACATATTTTAACAATACATAATTATTTTACTATTTTTTTTATTTATTATCTTTTATAATTGTAATATTTTTTTATAGTTTTTTCCACTATATGTAAAAAAATTCGAATCAATTTTTTCAGCATTTTCTTTTTACTATAACCCTTATAGGAACTCCAAATTTTGAAAAGAAAACTAATAAAAAAATGAAAATGTGAATGGATAACCAGTTACCCTAATGAGAACATTCAAATCTAGAAAAAAAATTATATAAAGAAGATGGGAGAGAAGGGAAAATTGGTGGATCTGTGGCAACTAGTTACCTTCCCCTTCATTGTGTGCATATTTCTGGGGGTAACTGGTTACCTTCATGTTCTTTGTATGTATATTTCTGGGGGTAACTGGTTACCTTCAAGTTCTGATGTGTGTGTATATTTATGAGTTCTTTATGGTAAATGGTTACCTATGTTACTAAAATCATAGTTACTTCTTCTTCCTTTTTTAATGAAGTTTTCTTTCTCTTTTTCCTTCAAAGTTTATATTTCTTTTCATATTTAATATGAGTAAATCGTCATCCCTCTTATGGTAGAAAGTTACTCCACTCAGGATAACTGATTACCCCTCTTAGTACATGTTATTTAACCTAGCTCTAGGATTTTTTTTACATAACTGTCAAATATCAATCAAGTAATTGGTTTCCTTACCCAGGATTTGAAAAAAGAAACGTACAATCTAAAAAAAAAGGAAGAAAATGTTTATAATAAATAAAAAATAATTTTAAACACAATTCATATTAAAAAAAATTGCAAAACAACCAAAGAAAATTTTAATATAAAATTAGTTATACAAAAATAATATAAAAAAAAAATAAGCTAAAAAAATAATAATCAAATTACAAACATACCCTTCCAAATTAATAAAACTTGATTAAGAGTAAAACTATGGCATAAACCAACTTTTATACAAAAATATGAGAAAATAAACTCATAAAAGTGAAAATTCTTAAAAAAATCATATTTTAGCACGCTCTATTAAAAATCTCATATAAAATGTAATTTCCTCCTAATTATCAAATAAAATGTAAATAAGGCCCTATCATGACTGACCCACACCATGTGGGTTGGGCTCATGATGTGTGTCTTAAATTTAAGGCCCAATGGACTCAAATTCAAAACCCTTTTATTTATACATTTTATAATTAATTAATTAAATCCTTATTCAAATTAGCTATTTATAGTTTGAAACTTGATTTAATATTTACACAAATTTGTCATTATTAATAAATATGCCCAATATTTTACAATAACTCTATTCTTTTCTCTAATTCATAATTCATATAAATATCACAAAATTGACATAGTCAATTCAATATCCTAAATTGATAATTAAATCAACTGTTTGAAACATTTAGACTTGATTTAATCAAAGATGACATGGGGACCATGGATCCATGAATACAAGCTACAATAAGTTCTCGTGAGTTTATTTATAGAACAAATTATCTCACAACTTATTAATTCATTGTGACTCCACTATAGACTTAGAATTAGACTCTTGAATTCATATAATGTATTTCCACTAATGTAAAAACATTATCCATTGTTATAACCAATACTGTTAGTCAATCCTCTATCGATGACCTACTAATAAGCCAGGTGAATTTTACCGTTTTACCCCTCATTGGTATTTTATCCTTAACTCCCACTAAGTTCCTTATAAATGATAATTCCGTAAACTCAATTACAGAAATGAGTACTCAATCATTTAACCATTTGAACTAAGCTATTAAGGAAATCATATTTTCACTTCTATTACAGAAGTTATAGATTTCATATCTATGATAAATACTATCATTCAATTACACCATTGACTTTCCAAGATGTAAGTATAGGCTACTCCGTAGGGTAAGCTTTTAACGAACAAGTCAAAAGATTCAGATAATATAATTAATAGAAATATTATCACACATAATTGAAATCGACTAGACCTATGGTCAACGTTAGGACACTGATTGTTGACGCCGTTTTTCGTCAACTTAAGAAAGAAGAACAATTAAACAATAATATACCTGAAGAAGTGAATTAAAAAGAATGAAAAACAAGATCTTTTTATGTGGTTCAATAGTTAAAATCTGTCTAGTCTACGAGTCTATATTATTAGCTCTTTGTAGTTTTCTGGAAACTTTCAGAGAATAATTGCCCAGAGTTTTCTCTCCAAAATATCAATAATCCTCCCCTACAAATGAATCAACCATCTCTATTTATAGAGAGGGTTTCAAAATTGCTTCCCACATATTTCAGGAAGATATTCGGTAAATCAAATGATATAATGCTAAAATATGCATTATTTACTACATATGCGGTAACATCCCATAATACGTGGGATTGGGTAAAAAATTACATCATATCCCTTAAACATAGGGAATTTATAACAATAAATACGTTTACACACAACCAACGAGCTTAGACACCAAATCCATGCCTTCGAGGCCGTTTGTCTATTACGAGCTCATCATCCCATTTCGTCTATGATCCCAATAAGTAACCATTGACAAAGCCGCCAGGTTTGAGCTTACCCTTCTCGAGCTCGAACCATCTTGTTTAAGGACAAGAGAAGCATCAAGAAACTTATACAAGTGTTGAACCCTTGCTATTGTGAGTTGCGAGTTCGCCTTATAAGCTCGAAGTACCTTCGAGGCTACATATTGCTCGAGCTCACGAGGTGTTTGACTGGTGGATCACATAATGACCTTGTTTATTTCGAGCTTACACCTTATGAACCTGGATTTTGAGATCAAGATTCCCATTCTCAGAATCTGGGTGTAACATTTTGCCCCCTCAAAAGTATCAGTTCGAATCCCCTGAGAAGGAAACTTTTGAACTGCCCTCTTAGAAATTGAGCCACCTAATATAATCAAGTGTGGACACGCGTCAGTCACGGGTTGCTTAATCAGAGCATTCAAGTACTTGTTCAATACGCCCACGTCCCTTCACCTTTCAGCTTTTTGCCGCCATTGTCATATTTGCTCCTGATCGTTCGATCAAAGACCAAATCCAGCCAAAGGCCCTGATGGTCTCGACCTTTGACCTCCTTAAGGGACGTATATATAACCTTTCTTCTTCTCTTCTTCACTTCTTCACTTTCCATATTTCAAGCTTCAGAGAGAAAGGAGAAACCAGAGCCAAAAAAATTTCTTTCTTTTTTTTTTGTTGCATGTTCTCTAAACCGAAGAGATATAATACTCTTGGCATTTTCGATTCCATGAGAGCTTCTTTGCAACCACTTCTACAGTCAACAATCTCTCTTTATTCGCAAGCTTCAGTGTGTAAGTTTCTTGTTCTTGAACCCGTACGTTTATTTTTTTTTATTTTTTTGTGCATCGTGAGCAATTAGCAATTAGCAATCTTAGCCACATTGTTTAGCTGATATGGCATAAACTTTGGATTAAACAATCTTGGGTATCATGGGTTTCAAACCCAAATTTTAACTCAAAAAATGCAAATGTAGATTTTTTTATTTTCTTTTAGACTACGGATGATATGATGTGTAGACCAAGAAAAGGGGTACTGAATTAGGGTTTTAAATCGCACGTTTCCCAAAATTATCACCTTTTTGAGTAACCATCAACTTTATCCCTAAAAATCCAGGATCCTTAAAATGAATCCACACTTTCCTTCCTTCGCGTCGAATACACGCTCGAAACCCGAACCTTATAACGGTACGGGGTTTTTCCTCGTATTCGATCCGTTCTTTCAAGATTTTGGTCTCGATCGAGCTTACTCCATGATCTCGAGTCTTCAAGCTCAAGTCACATAAAATCTAACTCTGATTTCTTGTATGCCCGACCCTCACCATTTTCTTTCTTACTAGATGTCGCAAATTTCTTAGAAATGGTGGGGGTCAGTGCTCGCAATTCCCTACTCTCTAACAATTCTGAGTCCAGAATCACCTTTCACCCAAAACCAGTGGCTAATTCGCGAGTATGAAGTGCGATGCGAGCAAGAAGATATTCGAGCTCACTTCCGGCGTCAGATCAACAAAGTTGAGGAAAGGAAAAGGAGGAAACTTTGGGTTGCAATCCATGACCCAGACCTATCCCTCTCAACCCCACGGTCAAAGTAAGCGTCGCTTACAAGCTTGGTGATCTTACTTTCTCACTGATGGAAGATTCATCAAACCATCCATCCACCTCACAACCTTCTGCCATTCCCACCTCCAGGGAGGAATTCTTTGAGGCCGAGCATTATTGGAGCTCGGTAACTTCATTGGGACAAATCTCTGACATCCTCGCTCGCCACGGCTTGGGACTATCCGACTTGCTGAGGTGTCGAGCTCCTACCTCAAACGAATGGAGCTGCTATGCCCCGGGTGATGGTCGACCCGACAATAAACTTAAGCTCGCGGCCTGGAGTCACGAGCATATGAAGGCAGGGGCTCTACTGCCCTTGAAATCCTTTTTTAAGGATTTTTTAGATTTTATTGAGCTCGCACCCTTCCTACTCTAGACCAACTCATACAGGGTCTTGTCAGCCCTGAGGTCGCTATTCCACAAATTAAAGTGGGAAGGACCTTTGCCCAGAGAGATCCTGTATCTCTTTTGCCTGAAAAGCAACCCCTCCCGAGCTCGGGGAGGAGATGGCTTCTACTACTTGTCAAGCTATCCCAAGGAGAAGAAGATCTTTGAAGACATGCCCAACCATCCCCCCAACTTCAAGCTGGCCTTCTTTTGGACAGATGGCCTGGCTCCTTCAAAATTCTATTCGTTCCAACGAATTCGTAAGTACATATCCCCTTTCTTTTTTTGCTCGATTAATGTTTAGGCTCAAAATAATTAACATGTATCCTCTTCTTCATCCAACTATCATCGTCCCACTCCTACGAACACGATGAGGGAGCACAAGACATCCTTGCTCCAGCTACCGTATGGTAGGCGTTCTCTCTCTTATCTTCTTCACAAAGATAAGCTTCAAGCCTACGACCTCCTAGAGCAGGATCAGTCGACAGATGACGTTGCTTACCGTAAATATACCGTGTGGGAGCTCGTGCCACTCCCTACTGATAAGCTTCCTCCGAGGCAGAGGTCAACATGCTCGAGGGTCCGCTCCCTAGTTCATCGCCATAAGAGTCCATGCTCGGGAAACGAAGCAAACGACAAGGCTTCGAGCTCGAGTGACAAAGGTAAAGTCATTCTCAGCTCAGCCTTGTGGTCCCCTTTTCTACTTAAACATAAACCCAACACCCTGATCCTATTCCTGGATTCCAGGGATAATTTCCATGTATGGTCTTGGGTAGACGAGAGGGTTCATAGATTTGATAGTTGGTTAGAGGAATACCAAACTATGTATAGTTTAAATGAATTTTGGGATGGGGTAGCCGTTCAGTATGGAACAAACAACTATAGAGACCTTTCGAGGTTAACTTCCACATATAGGGAAAGGACTCCCTGTAACATCCCAAATTTCCTAATAAGGCTTAGTGCCTGGATTAGGGGGCTGGGACGCAATTATTGAGTTTATTATGTGAAATATATTATAATATAATCATGCTTGTATTTTAAAGATATTACATATGTGTATGTGGGCCCGTTTCTTATAAGAAGGGTATATTGGTAATTTGACTTGTTAGGGGTATAAATGTGAATATGTGTTTGTGTGATTGAGACCACATTATTATGTGGATATATTTGGGTTACTCGACAAGAGTCAGTTCCGATGAGCAAGTTAGCGAAAAAGTCACAACGGGGTCTTAATACCCGGCTTAGGGTGAGCTTAGGGGTATTCTAGTAATTTAGTACATTACCGGGAATTAGTGGGTAATGGGAATTTATTGGTGACCGTGTGAGAATACTGGAAGTAGCGGGAATTATAGAATGCAAATTGTGGATAGCGGGATTTACGGCAAAGGACAAAATTGCCCTTGTGAGCACTTGTTGAATAGGCTAAGGGCAAGGGGCAAATTAGTCATAACCATTCAATTTAGGATATAGATGGCTGGGTAATTATCAGAAGGTTAAGGAAACTAAAGGAAAGAAATCAGTAGCTCTTCCTTTCTCTCTCTCGTTCTACACCTTTTCTCTTGGGGCTTTGGTGATTTTGATCATCTTGAAGGGTCTTGCTTGGAGGGAAGGCTTGAAACCAGGGGGATTGCTAGAGTTATTGCTACTGGAGTCATATAGCTGAGGTAAAGATCTTGAATTGAGGGATATTATGTTAATTCAGTCGTATATCTAGAATTATAGAGTTCATGCATGTTTGTTAATTGGGAGATTGGGTTTTGGATTGTGATGAGTTTAATTTGGTATTTAGTTGGGTTTGATTGCTGGTAATAGGTATATTGTTTGTGGGGATTTAATTGGAAGGTTGGGATGGAATTTAGTGAGTTTTGGTTGGGTTCGGTTGCAGAAAAAACCCTGAAAATTCTGGGTTCGTGGTGATGACCCGCGACTATTTTATGGTGAGCCTCGACCTGCGAAGGGGATTTTAGGCCCACAGGGCTCGAATGTAGGGGCGGGCCGCGGTGCGCATTGATTTCCAAGGAGGTCGAGCCTCTGGAATTAGAGGCAGGCAGCGGCTCAGATTTTTGGGGTCGCAGCCCATAAGGGGAAAATTGACCTTAATGGGATTTTTTAGGTTGGAAACTTAACCGTTTGGGCTCGGGATCGATCCTACTTCCTTGTTAAGTAGAATTCGATGTCCCGGAGGCTAAGAGTTGGTCTGGAAGTTGTTATTTACCTGTTATTGATGGGAACTTCTTTATCGCGGTTGTGACTAGGTTTTCGCTAAGGGCTTGAATCGGGGACCGTGCTCGGAGGGCTGTCACTAGTAACCCGCATACGGACCAAAGGTAAGAAAATTGCACCTGTTATGTGAATGCATGATTAAAGCTTAGTTAAGATGATGAACATGACTATAATTATGTTGTGAATGTCTGATTAGGTATGCTGTAATGTGCATAATTATGATTATGCTTATAACTGTTGAGTGAAAGTATTATAATGCATTGTGTGATTATCTGCTAATATGCTATATAAAACATGTGGCTGTCTGTTATGACTGTGAGGCTTAGTTTATAAACTAGGGTATCATAGAATGTTAATTGGGGATCAACTTATTAGTTGAGAATATGATGGGCTCTGGGAGATTCTTAATAGTTGAAAATCCCAAGGCTTCAACTTATAAGTTGGAGGCACGTGGTGGCTTGACTTATAAGTCAAGGGCATAAGGAACTTAGTTTATAAGGTAAGATTGGCATAATGCACGTGGAGTGCAGGCCACCATGGCTAGGCCACCCTGGGAGTGCAACATGCACTTGACTGGCTCAGATGCCAACAACCTGAAAGGAAGTGCGACATGCACTTGTGTGACTCTATGGTCTCCAATTGGGTTTAATGAATGCACTGGAATCAGTTATTACTGTTTGATGGTTGTTTTATTCACTGAACTGTTAATTAAGTTTCCTTGCTGAGTCTTCTGGCTCACAGGTGCTTTGTGGTGCAAGTAAAGGTAAAGAGAAGCTCAACCAGCCATGAGTCAGAGGGCATTAGCAGTGGTATGTACATATGCAGTCCACTCGACCACCATGGCCGAGATGCTCAGAGGAACTAGGGTTAAACCCAGCTTTTGCCGCTTAGGACGGCTTAATGTGTAACCTGAGTTTTGTAATAGGCTTTTAAACTAATGTTTTTGGGATCCCATGTAGAGAATTGGTTACTAACTTAATGGAAATGTTTATGAGATAATCAAAAGTTTTTAATACCTAAACCTTAGTGGCTTAAGCACATGTTTAGTCCAAATGACTTGTTAGTAAGTTCAGCACTGGTTTCAAAACACATCTGGTAATGGACCCTAATTAGTAGGGCGTTACAATGTGGTATCAAAGCAGCCAAGGTTTAAGGGTTCCTGATGTTGGACTGGGCATGTACATTCACTACTAAAGACAAGCTCGACTCAGGGTTCGGTAACTATCAATGAACTTATGTGTATATATGTTTAAATGAATTATGTGTGCTTTATCTGCTAGTTTGAATAAGAAGCATGAGCTATTTTGATAGGGCCTGGTCCTTGACTACTGCATGTAGGTTGAGAACGTGTTTATTAGCATGATAGATATTTGAAATGTTGTAGGATTGCTTATTAGCGTCATTGAATTTGATAAATGTCAGAAATGCTTATTAGCGTTGTTGTATGTGTATCCTGGATAGAGAATGCTTATTAGCGTCGTAGCATGCTTAAGGAAAAATGTTTATTAACATTGTTAAGTGGTTATGCATGCCAAGGAACATGCTTATCAGCATTTTGTTTAGGTGATGCCATGAATTTCTCTGCTTATTAGTATGATTGCTGAGTGTGAGTTATTGGGATGCTTATTAGCATTATCAATGCATGTGTGGATGCTTATTCGACCAGTTTTGAACCATGGGTTAAAGTGAGATACTGTTATTACTGCCTGATAAGTTGAGTCATTGATTGCAGATGCACTTGGAAGTATGCTTCCAGGGCAATCTATTGAGCCAGCCAGCGCTAGGAATCAGGCCGAAAGTAATGATCAGGGTCAGAACCCTCCGCCAGCCCCTGAGAATTGGCAACAGGTGCTTGCAGACTTGCAAGCTCAACTACAGAGGCAGAATGAAGAGATATCACGATTGAGGCAACAACAGGTTCCAGCTGGGTAGATGTTCGCCATTCCAAGCTCGTGGTACCAATTCTCCGTTTAATCTAGCCAATTTATATACTCCAGGTTGAATAATGGACTCGATCTGGTAAGGTCCTTCCCAGTTAGGTCTGAGTACTCTAGCAGACGGGTCCCTATTAGCTAGGAATACACGTCCTAATACTAAGTCTCCCAATCTGAGTTGTCTACTTTTTATTGAAGTATCTGGTGGCTCGCTGCTGATATGTCAGATTCTTTAGTTGAGCTTCATCTCGTCTTTCTTTAATAAGGTCTAGACTTACTTCGAGCTGGGATTGGTTCGAGGCTTGATCGTAAGCATGGATTCGAATTGTAGGTATTTCAACCTCAATCGGTAAGATGGCCTCGCAACCGTATGCTAGGGAAAAGGGGTATGCCCTGTGGAAGTGCGAGCTGTGGTTCGGTAAGCCCACAAAACCTGGGGGTAACTCCTCGGACCATTTTCCTTTAGCCTCCTCCAACCTCTTTTTCAAGGAGCCTTTAAGGGTTTTATTGACCGCTTCGACCTGGCCATTTGCTTGGGGATGGGCAACGTAAGAGAAGCTTTTTATTATTCCATTTTTTTCACAAGAAGGGGTAAATAATTCGCTGTTGAATTGGGTACCGTTATCTGACACTATTTTTCTGGGCATCCCATATCGGCAGATGATATATTTTACCATAAAGTCTAGAACTTTTTTCGAGGTAATTGTTGCTAGGGCTTCGGCCTTGATCCATTTTGTAAAATAATCAATTGCGACCACATCATACCTCACTCCACCTTTTTCAGTTGGGAATGAGCCTATAAGATCAATTCCCCATACTGCAAATGGCCATGGGGAGGTCATCATGGTTAGCTCGGACGGTGGAGCTCGCAGAATTGTAGCGAATCACTGGCATTTATCACATCTCTTGACATATTCAAATGCATCTGCTTTGACAGTGAGCCAAAAGTATCCTTGTCTGATAAATTTTTTCGATAGACTATGCCCCCCAGTGTGGTCTCTACAAAATCCTTCATGAATCTCCTCTAGAATTTTCTTTGCCTCAGGTGGAGTCACACATCGGAGTAGTGGCATAGAATATCCTCTTCGATACAACCTTCCTTCCACAATAGTGTACCTCAGAATCTGATACATTAATTTCTGAGCAATATTCCGTTCTGCTGGGAGAATGCTGGTTTCGAGGTAATTAACTATTGGGGTCATCCAGGTTGTCTTCGAGTCAATCATGCACACGTCTTCTTCTTCAAGCTCGTTGATACTGGGGGTTAATAGAAATTCTATTGGGACCACGTTTAGAGTGTCAACCTCGTTGGGTGTAGCGAGCCTGTCTAGGGTGTCTGCATTTGAGTTTTGTTCTCGGGGAACCTACTCTATGGCGTAGAACTCGAATTTTTCGAGTGCGGCCTAAGATTTTTCTAAATACGCAGCCATCCTTATGCCACGAGCCTGATATTCCCCTAAAATTTTGTTGACCACCATCTACGAATCAATGTAGGAGTGTATTGCCTTTTCTTTGAGCTCCTTGGCTATTCGAAGTCCTACCAATAATGCTTCATATTCAGCTTCATTATTAGATGCTTCGAAGCTGAACCTCAAAGCGGAATGAAAACGATTTCATGCTGGAGTGATTAGTATGATTCCTGCCCCCGATCCATTTTCGTTGGAAGATCCATCGACATAAAGTTTCCACAGCTCGCGAGCTGGGGTTATAACCTTATTGTCAGACATTCCAGTACATTCTATGATGAAATCTGCCAGGGCCTGTCCCTTTATGGTCGTTCTCAGGTGATAAGTGATTTCAAACTATCCGAGTTTGACTGCCCATTTTAATAACCTACCCAAGGCCTCTGGTTTGGACAAAACTCGTCGTAGTGGTTGGTCAGTCACACACATGGATAGGATGTGCTTAGAAGTAAGGTCGGAGCTTTCAAGATGACTGGATCAGGCAGAGAGCCAGTTTTTCCATTAAAGGGTATCTTGATTCTGCCCCCAGTAACCTTTTGCTGACATAATATACTGGTTTTTGTACCTTCTTGTCTTCTTGGACGAGCACAACACTGATGGCGTGCTCGGTAGTAACGAGATACAAGTATAAGACTTCTCCTGTGATAGGTTTTGACAAGATCGGAGGCTCCGTGAGATGCTTCTTTAAATCTTAGAATGTGAGCTTGCATTCATCTGTCCACTCGAACTTTTTGCCTCCTCTCAAAAGGTTGAAGAATGGAAGACAACGGTTTGTAGATTTCGAAACAAACCTACTTAATGCTGCCATCCATCCTGTTAAACTTTGGACTTCTTTTGCTTTCAAGGTGAGGGAATATTGATTAATGCCTGGATCTTGTTAGGATTAGCCTCTATCCCTCGCGCGTTTACTATAAAACCTAGAAACTTTCCTGAAGATACTCCGAAAGAGCATTTTTGTGGGTTGAGTTTCATGTTGTATTTTCGTAATACGACAAAGCATTCTTCGAGGTCATCAACATGGTTATCGTTATGTTTAGACTTGACTAGCATGTCATCAACATAAACTTCGATTTTATTACCTATCTGTTCAGAGAACATTCTATTCACAAGTCTTTGGTATGTTGCTCCAGCATTTTTAAGCCCGAAAGGCATGACATTGTAGTAGTATAGTCCTTTATCGGTTACAAAGCTCGTATGTTCTTGGTCCGGTGCATGCATGGCAATCTGGTTATATCCAGAATAGGCGTCCATGAACGACATGAGGCCGTGACCTATCGTGGCATCTACGAGCTGATCGATCCGAGGTAAGGGAAAACAATCCTTGGGGCATGCCTTGTTGAGGTCGGAGTAGTCGATGCAGGTTTGCCACATTCTGTTGGGTTTTGGAACCAACACTGGATTGGCGATCCAATCAGGATAGAAGGCATCTCGTATGAACCGATTTGCCTTTAACCTGTTGACTTCTTCCTTTAGGGCTTTCTTTCTATCATCATCCATGAGTCTTCATTTTTGCTGCTTCGGGGGGAAGCTCTTGTCAATATTAAGTGCATGGCTTATCACATTTGGACTTATCCCTACCATGTTCGAATGCGACCATGCAAAGACATCCTGGTTCTCTTTTAAGAAGCAAATTAATTGCTACTTCGCCTTTTCAGTAAGGTTTTCACCCACATTCACAGTCTTTGTGGAATTGACTTCTTCGAGCTTGACCTCTTCAAGCTCTTCTAGTTGTTCGAGGTCAGCCATTTCCTCTATTCTGGGGTCAATCTCTTCATCTATCTCAAAGATCATCCCGTCCTTGTTCTGAATTATGACAAGTGCCTATGCACTTGTTTGTTTCTTCCCTCTAACAGAGATGCTATAACATTCCCTTCCCGCAAGCTGGTCCCCTTTCAAAGTCCCGGTGCCACTAGAAGTCGAGAACTTGATGGCCAAATGCCTAACCGATGATACCGCCCCCAGCCCAACTAAGGCGGGTCTCCCGAGCAGTACATTGTAGGCATATGGAAGATCCACCACAACAAACTCCATCATCTTGGTTACAGAGACTGGACAGTCTCCCAAGGTCACAGGGAGTTCAATGGATTCCATACAGGCAATCCCTTCTCCTGAAAAATTGTACAACGTGGCTGCACAGGCTTTTAGGTCGCGAAGCGCGAGTCCCATCTTTTCTAGAGTGGCTTTATAGAGGATATTCACCAAGCTCCCGTTATCAATTAGGACTCGGTGTACCCTATTGTTTGCGAGCATGAGGGTTATGACCAGGGGGTCATTATGGGGAAACTGGACATGAGGCGCGTCCTCTTCAGTGAAGGTTATGGGTTGAGTTTCAACCTTTTGTTGTTTTGGAGCTCTTGGTTCGGGTTCCTAGGGAGAACCATCACCAGTTTTGAGCTCATTTACATATCTTTTTTGGGCATTCTTGCCTGATCCTGTGATATGGGGTCCCCCCGAGATGGTTATGACATCTTCTCCATCAATCGGAGGGGGTCGATCAACCTCCCAAGCTCGGGAGTTACTGTTCTGGGTAGGCGGTGCAGCTGCTGCCCTTTGGCTGGTAGAAGCTTGGTTGGGATTTCAGTTTCTTACGTATTGCCCGAAATAACCCCTCGAGATCAATCCTTCGATCTCGTCTTTTAATTGTTGACATTCATCGGTGGTATGTCCAATATCCTGGTGGAATCTATAGTACTTACTAGAGTCTCTTTTTGCCTTTTGGTTCCTCATGGGGTCATGTCGTCTGAGTGGGACCTGGTTTTCATTAGCCAGGTAGATATTCTCCCGAGACTCATTGAGCTTGGTATACACTTTGTATACGGAGAAGTATCTTTCTCCTTTCTTCTTCTTTCCTCCATCCACCTTGGGGTTATCTTCTTCATTTTTCTTTCTCTTGGAAGGGTTGTCTTCGGGGGGTTTTGAAGCTGTGGGGCTCGCCGAGGTCGAAGAAAAGTTTGTGTTTGTTGTTGTAGTTACGGGCTGAGAGGTCATATTCAGTGCTAACCTCGCCTCCTCTACATTAACAAACCTCTGGGCTCTTCGATTGAACTCGGTTAAAGACCTGACAGGTTTCCTTTGTAAGTCTTCCCAGAGAGGACTTCCTGGCATTACACCGGCTCGAACTGCCATTAAATGACCACTATCGTTGACATCCTAAGCTCGAGCCACTTCTAGATTAAACCTTGTGAGGTAACCTTTCAGTGATTCGTTTGGTTGCTGTCGGACGTTGGTTAAGGCTGAAGCCTCGGGCCTAATGCAGACCATATCTTTAAATTATTTCTTGAAATCTCTTGACAATTGATCCCAGGATGCGATCGAATGTCTTTTGAACTTTTCAAACCAATTTTTTTGCTGGTCCTGTGAGTGTGGCTGGGAACAACATACATCTGAGCTCGTAGCCCACATTGCTGGCTCGCATAATAGTGTTGACGTGCTCAGATGGCTATATGGATCTGAATTTCTGTCGAATGGTAGGACATGAGAAATTCTAAACCCTTGAGGAAACGAGGTGTTAGAGATATGTGGGGAAAATGGCTTAAGCTCCTCATCGAACTCTTCATCCCTTTCCCGGCTACGCTCGTTCTGTAAGAGCTTGAATGCTCTCTCCAACTGTTCAATCCTTTCTTGAACAGGATTTACAGGAGGCCTAACTTGGACCTAAGGGGGCTGGTTATCGTTGATAACAACTCCAGCTCCCTGTCTCGGTGCAGGATTGTAAATCGGCTGTTTGCGGCCATTTAGATTATTTCGTAGATCTGGGTTCGGGGGATTATCACGTCCCCGATTATGGTTTAAATGTTCCCGTAGGTCAGGGTGATCTCCTCGATTCCTGACATTCCTTGGCTTCGTGTCATAAATTCTCACGGACCTAGTGTAATCTGAGCTTTCACTTACATAGCTTGCTGCTCGGTGATTGCGAGATGGGTCCCTTGCTGGTCTCCTTGTCCCAGCAGCTTGTGATCGTGACATTTGTCTTCTAGTAGGTTGAGGAGCCCTGCGATCCCTGGCAGCTTCTCCTTCATTTCTTTGTCCGCGTCTAGCCTGTCGATCCCTATTTTGATGGGCAAGTCATGGAACTTCCTGGATTGGTGAGGGGTGCCTTATTGGTGATGGAGGGTGCCTTATGGGAGACGGTTGATGTCTTCCATTGTTGGGCCTGGATGGTCCCAAATTTTCCCGGTCAGGTTCCGAGACGTTCTGCGCAGCACCAGGATTTTGGGTCCGAGTCACTGAAGGGGCTTGGTTATTCCCCATTCCCGTTTGTGTTTCTGCAGTCGGGTTGGCAGTAGCCTCAGCCCGATTGCTCCTCTGGGATCTCAGCTAAATAGGATAGGACGTTGGTGGTGGTGCTTGTTCCGCCCTCCTGGCGGCCGTATTCTTACGAGGGCTTCCCCTAGGCCTACAAGGTGGGGCCCGAGTATCTCAAGGAGGCGCCTGTGCTTCAGTAGCTAGTCTGGCTAGCTCCTCATTGCATTTTGTAGCTTCTTCCAACTATTTGTGCAGTTGGCGATTCTCAAGTTCCACAATTTGAACATATCAAACGGGATTATAATACATGTCCTCGTCGGCCCTAGGAGCAGGTGGTCCCCGAGAGTTGGATGAGTCACTCCTTTCATCAGGATCAGGAACCACCATAGGCTGCTTTCCAGGCCGTCAGGGGTACTCTTCATCATGAGGAATTCCCTCCTCAGGTATATTAGGGTTGTTTGTCGCGGCCATTGCTGATCTGAGAGGCTCTCTGACTAAACAGACTCACGCTCTGTTTAATGGCTCTCAATGAAAGCACCAAACTGTTGACGTCATTTTTCGTCAACTTAAGAAAGAAGAGCAATTAAACGATAATATACCAGAAGAAGTGAATTAAAAAGAATGAAAAACAAGATCTTTTTACATGGTTCAGCAGTCAAAATCTTCCTAGTTCATGAGTCTATATTATGAGCTCTTTGGAGTTTTCTGGAAACTTTTAGAGAATAATTTCACAGAGTTTTCTCTCCAAAATATCAACAATCCTCCCCTACAAATGAAATAACCATCTCTATTTATAGAGAGGGTTTCAGAATTTCTTCCCACATATTTTGGGAAGATATTCGGTAAATCAAATGATATAATGCTAAAAAATGCATTATTTACTACGTATGCGATAACATCCCATAATACGTGGGATTTGGTAACAAATTACATCATATCCCTTAAACA
This sequence comes from Humulus lupulus, assembly GCF_963169125.1. Taxonomy (NCBI): domain Eukaryota; kingdom Viridiplantae; phylum Streptophyta; class Magnoliopsida; order Rosales; family Cannabaceae; genus Humulus; species Humulus lupulus. The sequence goes on from NC_084793.1 coordinate 44,370,394, forward strand.
TAGGGAATTTATAACAATAAATACGTTTACACACAGTCGATGAGCTTAGACACCAGATCCATGTGCTTTCGAGGCTGTTTGTCTATTACAAGTTCGTCATCCCACTTCATCTATGCTCCCAATAAGTAACCATTGACGAAGCTGTTAGGTTTGAGGTTACCCTTATCGAGCTCGAACCATCTTGTTTGAGGACAAGAGATGCATAAAGAAACTTATATAAGTGTTGAACCCTTGCTATTGTGAGTTGCGAGTTCGCCTTATAAGCTCGGAGCACCATCGAGGCTACATACTGCTCGAGCTCACAAGGTGTTTGACTGGTGGACCACATAATGACCTTGCTTATTTCGAGCTTACACCTTACGAACTTGGATTCCGAGATCAAGATTTCCATTCTCGAAATCTGGGTGTAACACTGATTAGATTTGATAATCACGATACTTATTTATCTATCAATAATAAATGTTGGTCCTAGTGCGATGTAACTAGATAAATCTGCTCTTATCTAATTGGTCAATGTCTTGGATAAGACACTACACCATTGTGCAAGTAGATCATATTGTAGATTACTAAATCAATGAAAATCCTATGCAATGATTTAATATTAGGACTAATTCTTTTGAACATGTAATTACAATTATAATCCACTGTGACCTAGTCACTATAATTGTAGCTAGTCACACATGTTCAAGATTTTATAGATGTTTGTATTAAATAAATAATCATGTATTAAAACACATGAGCAATGCAATTGATAAAAAAAAATGATTTTTATTCTTTATTGATAATAACATGTGTTACATAAGAAATACAGTTTTACAAGGGAATAAAACCCAACAGTCCTGTCATCCAATTATTGGTTCGTAAATTAGAGCGGGTCAAAATTACTGTTTTACCCTTCTAATTAACTCTTGATTCTTAAGTACCAATAATTCACTAGCAAATGATTGATGTATAATCACATTATAAATTTGAGCTCAATAACTATTCAGTTCCATAATTATCCTTTAAGAGAACCAATATACAATTTGTTACGAAAGCTTGGATTTCAAATCTTGTAAGAACATGTTCCGAGCCACCTATGCCCCTGAATCTCCAAAACAAAAGTCATTAGTCTGTTTTACAAACAAACCTTATTGAGTGACTCAAAAGATCAAATAGACATGAATATGAGTTCATAACTACTCAGGATTCAGACAGATCTACATATGATCATGTAGATTATATGAAATAAATCTTTTAGGCAAACAACAAGTTTACAAAGAAATTAATTCACATCGATCTTTTCATATATAATCTAATTATATAAAGTACCTTCACTAAAATGTCTATCAACATCAACAATCTGGATTTAGATCACATGCATTCAAAATGCTTAGAGAACCATACTAGCAACCATTCAAGATTCCATACTTTAATATGTTGTTGACCATCATATTCATTATTTATGATCTTAATCATCTCATATTAATACAAGATCATACTCTCATTAATGAATATATAATTTTATGATATTTATATTAATTATTCAATAATAATTCAGATATTCAATTATAAGAAGAATGCACTTTTATTAATTTCCAAAATAAAATGTCTTTACACATGGTTTTAGGGCATAAACCCTAAAAATTCAAACATTCAATTTGAAAATGTTGAAATTGATTAAATATAATGGTTAAGTAGTCTTACCTAAAGTGGTGTAAAATACTTAACGGTGTTCACTTAATTTGAAGTGAAAATATGAGATTTTGTTGTAGGCATCTATAATTGACTTTTAGGGGTATAAAATGATACAATGAGATATCTAAGCATGCCCAAAAAGTTTGGGAGAATTTAGAGGTATTTAAGATCTATTTTGAGAAGTTAGACCTGCCTATATCGCGTTGCTTTACCTCCCTGTAGCCGAGGCATCACCTAAAGTGTGAAGTACATGATGAGACACTACATGTGATGCATCGCCTGCAGTGAGGTGACGCATTGCCTGGCGTGTCTTTTAGTTAGGTGTTTTAGCTCCAAATGATGTGTTCAAAAGCTCTAATCCTAAAGGTTAGACTTAATGACAGTGCCTACACTATAAATAAGGATTATTAGAGTTGTAAAGTCTTGATCACACTTTACAACTCTCTCTAACCTCCCTCTCTCTCTAGCTCTCAAAGATCATAAGTTTTTTCTAAGAAATTCACCAAGAATTGCTTGACTTGTGTGAGTTTCAAAGGCTTGTTTGATCCCACTTCTCATTCCATTTTGGTGAAGCTTCAAGCAATTAAGGGAAGGTTTGGAATAGATTTTTTTGTCAGTAATATACTTATTGTGGCAAGCCTAGGTTTCCAAAATAAAGGTTGTATCTTGCTAAACCCTAACTTTGTAATTGTGTTATTCTATTGCGATTTACTTCTTTAATTGTGATTATTATTGTTATTATTGATGATTAAATGTTTCTAAATTCATGTAATAATCATTTAATTTTTTATTATCAAGATTTGCATTCATACTTTGAATATGGTTATTTAATTATCAAGATTTGCATTTATACTTTGAATATGGTTCTTTATTAGTCTATAGTGTTTGCAATATTGAATTAATTCATTCAATCATTCTTGATTTAGAAAGTGTAAGCCATAAATTCCCAACATTCAAAATCTCTAATTCTAATTTCTTTCCTTTTTGTGTTTTGCATAATCAACAATGAAGGAAATTTGTTCATCTTTTACAATACTCAAATCTTTTCTTCAAGATTTGGTTTGTGTTGAACACATAACCATGGGAGACCAAAGAAAATTCTACTTCAATATGCTCTACATGAATGTGATTATGGATTCAAAGACTTCATCAAGAAAGGATGAGACTACTCTATGGGATTACATGCTTAAGGAAAATGGTATCATCAAATTCCTTATTTCTGAATGTGTAGATTTCAAGAATTTGAATGAAATGTGTTTGTTGCCATATTTTTATGAGTTTGAGTATATTGTTTATATTAAATGCACAATGGTGTTCACTGGTTTTTTATCCAACTGACGCAGAGTCAAATAATTAATTAGAGAGCTTTCAATTAGACAATCAATGAACAATAAATGAGCCAAGAACCTAGTAATAATGAGCAATAAATAAAAGAGAACACCAGGATTTAGAGAGATTTAGCCCCAAAGATTGGTATCGACCTACTTCCTATTAGATTTGTATTAATCTTGAAGGTTTACACAAGATCACAAGGGATTACAAGTGGATTTCTATGTGTAAAAGACAATACATTATAGCAGAATCGCTGCTAAGTACTAAGCCAGGCTGCTCGGTATGTTTCTGGTGTTGGCTGGTACTCTATTTTTGTGTGTTTGTTTCCCCCCATTGTGGTGGAAAGTTTTTATTTATACCGACCAACTGCTATCTTGGCAAGCGTATCGAGCAGTGACTGTTATTCATTTGTCAAGTGTACTCCGACCAGCTGGGCCTCTGGTTATAGTATGCCGAGCAGTAAATTGTTGTATACCCTGCAGGTATACGCTGACCAACCTACCGGGGGGTCTGCCCAGTTTACTCCACGTATTCAAGATTAGTGCCATGTCAGATATGCAAAATTTTGGGATAACATTTGCCCCCCAAGTTTGTAATGGTGCTAAGCAGCATGGAAACTTTCTTCTGAGGACTATACCGTCCAGCCTGGTCAGGGGTATATGCTCCTTGCTACGTGGCATAGCATCTAGTATAACTAATAGCCTTTGTATTTCTTCAAGTTTCCAGGAAATGACTTTTCACTCTTTCACACCTCTTTTTGATACTATAAAGTGTCATGATGGCTTCTCTTAATAAATGTACCGAAGGTTGTGCAGTCTCCGAAGAGTGGGTTGGCGTTTGCGGCGGTTGAGGAGACGTGACTGGAGGGACATGCTTGCAGCAGTTGAGGAGACTGTTGAATGGGTGGTTCCATTAATGCCTGGTAGGAGAGTGGGTATTCTTCCTTGTCTATAAATCAGAGCAGTTTTTGAGTTATGCAGCTCTGTTTGGAGCTGTATGGCTCTATAAATCAGAGCTGTTCAATTTTTTTGAATGAGTTGTAAACAAAAATTGTTCAACCCTATCTACAAAAATTATTTTATGGCTTTTTTTGTTGCTTGGTACATACTGAGCAACGCGCAAGCACTTTAACATTAATAAAATTTAATGTTTCTAAGTCGTTTTAATTACACGCTTTTTCCTCTACTTGTCCATGTATGACTATGGTGCCCCCCAAATGACCGAGCATGATTCATAACTCTTGGATTATCCTCTTGGTCACTTGATAACTGACCATAGTTGCTCGTAATAACCTGTTCGGGACCACTTGGGTTTGCCAAAACCTATAAAGGTTTCATTTACTACCGACAATCCGTGAAATAAATCACTAGTTAGTAAGATAATCATTGTAAAAGTAAGGCTTGTAAAAATGGACAAAAATCGTGTCTTATTGGTTAAAAATTAACCATACAAGATGCGCCACTACAATCATAGCTTACATTCATAAATATTAATTATTACAATAATTGGGTAAATCGTGCCTGTGCATGATTAATACAGCTAATTTGAGCTGGTCGGTGGTATGGGAAATATGTGCCTGTACCAGCCAGTCAACGATCACTTAAAAGTGATCTTTATTGGTAGTACTTCCTTAGGTGTTCCCCATTCCAGTAACGGGGGACATGTACTAATTGGAGATCTTGGTCATACCATTCTAGCTTGTACTTGTCGGGCGGTACTATCTCTGTGACCTAGTAAGGACCTTACAAGCTTGGCCCTAGCACTCTTGTTGAGGCATCTCGAGTTTCTGGGAATATTCTTCGCAAGACTAGATCTCCCACTTCAAACTTTCGTTCCTTAACTCTAGAATTGAAATACCGGGCAACTTTTTGCTAGTGGGCAGCCAGGCGTATGTTGGACTTTTCACGTCATTCTTCAATCTGGTCTAAGGACTCAACTAGCACTTGGTGGTTATGATCTTGATCGTATATTGTACATCAGTGAGATGGTGGAGTTATCTTGACTGGCAGCATTGCATCATACCCTTACGTGAGTGCAAATGGGGTATCACCAGTAGTTGTTCGCTCGATAATTCTGTATGACTAGAGCACTTCAGGCAATCTTTCTAGCTAGTTTTGTTTAGCTTCTTCTAGACGCTAATTCAGAGTGTCTTTGAGAGTTTTGTTAACAGCTTCTACCTGCTCGTTTGCCTGAGGGTGCGAGACTGCTGAAAAACTTTTGTGATGCCCTGTTTGGCACAGAAATCAGTGAACAGTTGGTTGTCAAACTAGGTGTTGTTGTCGGACACTATCTTCTGGGGTAGACCAAATTTGCATATAATATTTTTCACCACAAAGTCTAGTACTTTTTTGGAAATGACGGTTGCCAGTGGCTCGGCTTCCGTCCACTTGGTGAAGTAATCAACTGCCACGACTGCATACTTTACTCCCCCCTTTCCCTTTGGTAACCAACCAATAAGGTCGATTCCCCAAATAGCGATGGGCCATGGACTTTGCATTTGAGTAAGCTCATTTGGGGCTGCTCGGGGTATCTCGGCAAATCTCTGACACTTGTCACATATTCGAACATATGCAAAGGCATCTTCGTTCATAGTTGGCCAGAAGTAGCCTTGCCTTAAAATCTTCTTAGACAGACTTTGCCCCCCTGCATGGTTCCCACAGAAACCCTCATGTACCTCCTCCAGCAGCCATCCTGATTTTTTTTGGTGGACACACCTAAGTAATGGCATGGAGAACCCCCTCTTGTACATAACTCAGTCCAGGATTATGTACCAAGCAACTTTCCTCATTAATTTTCTGGATTCATTGCGACTGTTGGGCAGGATGCCGTGTTCCGGATAAGCTGCAATCGGGGTCATCCAGGATGGAGTGTTGTCTATAAGAAAGGCTGGTTCTGGCAGGTTTATACTTGGTTCGACCAGGTATTCTATTGGAACCAAGTTGGCTTTGTCTACCACGGCACTGCTGCTAGTTTGGCCAGCACATTTGCTGTGGAATTTTGTTCTCTTGGTATCTATTGGATGTTGTACCTCTTGAGCTAAGAAAGCAGGTCTTTGATCTTATCAAGATAGGCCATCATTTTTTCTCCCCGAGCAGTGTACTCATCGAGGATTTGGTTGACAACTAATTGCGAATCATTATATATGTCCAAGACTTCAGCCTTCACTTCCCTTGCTAACCTCAGCCCTTCGATTAATGCTTCGTACTCTGCTTCATTATTAGATGCTCTAAATCCAAAATGAAGTGCACAATGGATGTGTTGCCCTTTAGGATTGATTAATGTTAGTCCAACTCCAAACAGCCAATCGGTAGATGAGCCATCGACATGCAGCTTCCAGACTTGGGGTTCTTCCACGGAATGAACAGTGTTGGATGCTAGGTGCTCGGTGTTCTGCTCAGCACTTGTATTGGGCGGTGGTCCAGACTCCGATGACTGCTCAGCCATTTCTTCATCTGTTCCTGGTATTCTGATACATTCTGCTACAAAATAAGCAAGAGCTTGGCCTTTTATTGTTGTTCAAGGCTGATAAGTGATATCATACTACCCGAGCTCTATAGAACATTTGAGTAGCTGTCCAGAGGTGTCCGAATTTTGCAGGACTTGGCGCAATGGTTGGTCGATAAGAACCTTTATGGGGTGAGCATGGAAGTATGGGCAAAGTTTTCTGGACAACAGGAGCAGGCTGTAAGTTAATTTTTCAATTAAAGGATACCTGCTCTCGGCTTCAACCAACCTTTTACTGACATAGTAGGTTGGATGTTGGAACTTGTTTTCTTCTCTGACCAGGACGACACTAATAGCGTGTTGAGTTATTGCCAGGTATATGCATAGTTCTTCACCCTCCAAATTTTTTGAAAGGATCGAAGGTTGTACCAGCTGGTGCTTTAGAGCTTGGAAGGCTTGTTTGCGCTCCTCAATCCATTCAAATTTCTTTGTGCCTCTGAGGATATTAAAAAATGAATTACACCTATCAATGGATTTGGACACGAATCTGTTGAGTGCTGCTATGCGTCCTGTCAGACTCTGCTCGTCCTTGATCCTGGATGATGAGGGCATGTCCAGCAGCGCCTTTATCTTCTCGAGGTTTGCTTCAATTCCCCGGGAGTTCACTATAAACCCCAAAAATATTCCTGACCCTACACCAAACTTCATTCTATACTGCCTCAAGATGTTGAAGCATTCCTCCAAGTCCTCAATGTGCTCCCCAGCCTTGTTGGATTTCTCCAACATATCATCCACATAAACCTCCATGTTATTTCCTATCTGGTCTTTGAACATACAGTTTACCAGCTGCTGATACGTGGCTTCAGTGTTTTTTAGGCCAAATGACATAACTTTATAGCAATACAACCCATCCATGCGAAAGTTGGTGTGCTCCTGGTCGAGTGAATGCATACTTATCTAGTTATACCCGAATAAGCATCCATAAAGGTTAAGATCTCGTGGTTGGCAGTAGCATCCACTAGCTGGTCAATTCTAGTAAGGGAGAAGTAGTCCTTTGGGCATGCCTTATTTAAATCTGTGAAATCTATTCACACCCTCCACTTGTTATTAGGCTTCAGTACCAACACGGGATTGGATGCCCATACAGGCTAGAAGGCTTCCCTAATGAAGTTGTTATTTTGAAGCTTCTCCACCACCTCCTTCAATGCCCTTGCCCTCGTTGGATCCAGTAACCTCATTTTTTGCTGTACGGGCTTGAAGTGTTCAGTATCGATGTTGAGGGCATGACTTATAATGGTTGGGCAGATCCCCACCATATCATCATGGGACCAGGCGAATACATCTTGGTTATTCCACAGGAACTGGATCAAGGCGGATCTTATGTTCTCGGACAACCATTTCCCTACCTTGAAAACCCTGGTCGGGTGTTTTGGGTCAAGCAGGACGTCTTCTAATTCTTCGACTGGACCCACCCCTATATCAATATCCCCAAAACGAGGGTCTATATCTCCCCCCCCCGTTTTGGGCTGCATCCTATTTTCGGTGACTGGGCCTTGTAGGTTGTGCAGTGTTGTCCGACTTCCCTGCCTTTTTTACTGATGAATTATAACATTCTCTAGCCACCAATTGGTTCCCTTTAAGATATCCTATACCTGCCCGGGTTGGAAATTGAACGAGCAGATGGAAGACTGAAGTGACTGCTCGGAGTTCATACAGGGCTGGTCAGCCTATCATGGCATTGTATAGAGATGGGATGTCGATTACCATGAACAAAGCCATTACAATGTTGTTATTAGGTGTCGTTCCCACTGTCAAAGGCAACCTTATGCTTCTTGTCGGGGCCATGACACTGCCTATAAACCCATACAACAGCTGCTCGCATGGTTCCAGATCTCTGATGCTTAAATTCATCATCTCCAGGGTACTCTTGAACATGATGTTGGCAGATGACCCATGGTCAATCATTGTTCAAGCCACAATCATATTAGCGATCTATACTTCTACTACCAACAGATCGTTATGTGGATGATGTACATGACTTGTGTCTTCCTCATTGAACGTGATGGGCTCACACTCGTAGCGAGGTTGTTTGTGTTAGGAGTATGTCCTAAAATCATGTAAAAGACATTTATTATTTCGATGAATAATAAATACAGTGGTTTATTATTGTTATATTTAGATTATTAAATTATTGTTTGAATAATTTTGTAAATATCAGAAAAATTCCATATTCATTATTGAGGATGTGATCTTGTATTAGTACGAGAGAATTAAGATCACATGAATGAATAAAAATAGTCAACAACAACAAATTAAAGTTATGGAATTCTTTAATTGGGGTTGTAAGTACGGTTTGCTGAGTATCATGATGATACAAATAATCTAGATTCGGATTATTGATGTGGTAAGACATCTCGGTAAAGGTGTTTTATATAATATGATTATATATGACATGGACCGATATGAATAAAAGTCTTTATCCAAAAACCATTTAATAATGAAGACTTGTAATTCATATCATAACTGATGATCATTTATAGATCAACCTAAATCCTGAGTGTTCATGAACTCCTATTCATGTTTATTAAATCTTTTGATTCATTCGTTAAGGTCTCTTCATAGAATGAGGCTAATGACTTTTGTTTTGGAGATTTAATATCATGGATGGCTGGGAACATGTATCAACAATACAAAATCTAATCTTTCCTAACGGATCATATATTAGTTCCTGTTTACTGAGATTTTTGGAAAACTATATTAATAAAAGTTAAGAGAGATTAAAGATAAGGGGTTTAGAAGATGTAAACAAGATTTTTACGTGGTTGGGGCGTTAATGAGCCTTAGTCCACGAGACAGTTGTATTAGAGCTTAGAAAGTCTATAACAATGGAGTTTTCTCTTCGTTTTTGCAGAGTAACTGTATACACACCAAAGAGAGATCCCCTCCCCAGTGCTCTGTCACATGTATTTATAGGTTCACAGGAGCACTGGGCTTGGGCCGGGCTGACCCGGGCCCAATAAAGGTATAAATACTACTGGCTTCTCTATCGGAAGCCCAATACAAAGGATAAAAACATAAAAGACAAACATTAACCAGAGCCCACTGGGCCAGCCCAAAGCCTATCTATCACCGGACAAATTGGGGCTTTTGGTCTGGGCATCTCGAGTTATGAGGAAAATTCAGGGGACAAGATCGGTCAGAGTAGTGGCGGCACAGGTCTGAACCAGCGGCGTACAATCCCGAGGTGGCCTTTTCCGCAGGTGAAACGTGGGGACAACTCCCACGCTTCATGGGGCAGAGTCAGGATCACGGATGCTTTATCCTGCCAACCCTGAGGACTCGACCCAGGTTTGTTTACCTTTGTCCCTCTTTGTTTACCGTAAGCCCAGATCATCCACCAGGAGCCCAGATCATTTATTAGGCTTTGGGACCGTTTGCATACATCCCGACTGTAACCCCAAACAGCTGTACGTCTCCCGGATGAACGTCCCGGATCACTCTTCCCAGACACCTTCCAGGCCTAGGCCCACAATTGGGCTGTCGATGTCAATCATACTTCCTGCCAAACGGGTCTGGGCTGGGCCCAACCTCAATTGCCCAGCTAGTGGGCCTGGATCGCGGTCTCGGGTCCAAGGCAAGAAACGGGGAAAACAGTTCCCTTAAGGGTTAATTCTGGAACTAAATGATTTTGAGCTCATATCTATAATTAGATTATAGATTAATTATTCACTAGTGAATTAATGGTACTTAAGGAATAAGAAGTAAATTAGAAAGGTAAAATGGTAATTGTTCCATTCTAATTTATGAACTAATTAATTAGAGGGTTGAGCTATTGTAAGATGGTTATATCAATGGACAACTTAGAATAAGATTTCTGTAAAAGTATATCTATAACATAAAGAGTGCAATTATGAATTTATAGTGGAGAAATATCAGAATTAATAAATTAACTATTATAATTAAAGAGTTTAATTATTTATTTATAATTTATTGGAGCTTAATGTTATAGGTCCATGGTCCCTGAAATGGCTCAAACAAACACTGACAAAGGTAAATACAAAAATGGGCAAAATGACTTATTTGATAAGTAAAATATTTTTCTATGCACTAAACATAATTATTGTATAATTATGTGTAATTAACTAATTGAGAATTAATTAATTATTTGATTTAACAAAAATAAAATTAATTTTGAATTAATTTATTTTTGGGATTTTTGGTATTTAAATAATAAGAAAAAAATTGAGAAAAATCACATGCCTTCATTGGCATGTGGTACACGTGTAGCACAGTGACTACTATGCTACACGCATAAGAAGCTCTCGGTAGTTTTTTGGTTCCACAATTTTAGTTATTTAAATATTAAATAAATAATGAGATATTGTAATATGATTAAAATATTATTATTTAATCAAAATCTGATAACTGATTAGTTATTTTAAATTTTTTTAAAAGAACTAATATTTTATTTTTAATATATTGGATATATTAAATATATGGTATCCGTTTTTCAGAACGATACTTTTCAGGGATAGAAAATATATCGTGAAATATCTCTGAGAGAAAGAGAACAGTGATAGAAGCATAGGACACTGTTCTTCACAAACTTAGGTCCAAACTTTATCAGATCTCATGTGTTGCGAACATCTGATAAATAGATTTTGCCTATTATTTTGTATAGCGAGCCCACACTCGTTCTTTGTGTGCTGAGAACATTTTGGAAGATCTTGGTGTGAGATCTCAAGGATTTTTTCCATACAAAAAGTTAGCAGCAAGGAAGGACTTGAGGTAATTTTCTGTTCATATCTTTGATTCAATATATATATATGTATGTGAAGAAGTAGATCTAGAAATCTTGTGGGGTTAAATTAACAATTTTGATTGTTGTTCCGCTGCATATAATATCTTATTTGATCTATAAAAACCAACAAATGGTACTAGAGTCATCTTCACATATATATATTGAATCTGTGTGGGTTTAGTTTTATGCATTTATTTATTTTTTATGAATGAATGGATGGCTTAATATGATTGAATGCATGGGAATGTTGAATCGTTAATTGTATGGTGTTTTGGGTTAGGATTTGTTTATGATTAGATCATTGTGTAAGACATTATGGGGCATAGGATTTATGTAATTTTATTCGGTTTTTGACACCATAAAATTGTAATTTCGATCACACAAAAGTCAAAATGGAGCCCGGGATTCAGAATTCAGCCACCGTTCCTCCGAGGCCGCCCTCCGAGCCGCTGTCGGGGACGTCGTACGGACCGTATAGACGGGTCCGTACCGGCAACACCGTTTGGTTCCATGTGTCCCCATCTTGCTGGTCCATAATTTTTTTTTTTTTGAAATTTTTCTGTTATTTTTAAAAAAAAAATTAAAATGTTAAATATCCTATTTATTAGAAATTTAATATTTAAATAATGAGATAATTTGTTATCCTAACAAACTTTTTTTTGAAAATATTATTTAAATTTTTTTAAAAATAATAGATTCTAATTAAATTTATTTCAATTTTAATTAAAAAGGAAAATAAAATAATGATTATTTAAAAGTTTTGTTTTAATTAATCAAGACAATTAGAAAATTATTTTCTTATTATTATTCTGGACCAACAACGACACATATCCTACCGAAAGTAAAGTAAAGAAGCCCGATGGAGATCAATGCGATTTTAATTTTAATTTTATAAAGTGGTTGTAAAATTAGAAATACCCAAAAGCACCTGGTTCAACATTTATTGTTTGTTTATTTATTTAAATAATTGTTTTCATGTGATTGATAACTGTTCATGCATTTTGTGCCATACATAAAAAACCCACAGTCATTATCATGCATCTCATTGGTAGAAACATGATTATTAGGATTGTCCTATATGTTTATATAAATTGTTTTGCGAAACCAATTGCATATAAATTACTTAGTTTTATTCTTTGAAAACTTGGTAAAATATCACACCAGTTTTAAGTCTTTATGACTTTATTTCTTTAAACCAACTTTATTTTAAAATTGTTTTTTAGTAAAGTTTAGATGAACATAATTGGTAATTTAAAATTGGATATGGACCTAGAAACTCGATTTCTTTCCAATTTTAATTATGTTCATAAAGTTTAAAGAATCTATAATTAATTTAGAATTAATTAGGTTAAAAACACTTATTTCAAAATAGTGAGTGGGAGAGGGTTGATATCTCAAACATAACCCGTGGTCTCCATTATTAATATAACACCATGAGATATGAATAGCGCCTCGCGACGACTTTGTTTTCGTCCCCCTAAGGAAGGTGTCTAGACATATCAATAACAAGGTTATATTTCTTACATGAACTAATGATGTATTTTAGGTTTGACCGACCCTAAGGCGGCATGTCCTAAGTTAAGTCATGAACTCCGAAATAATGGGTTACACTCACAAAGTTATGATTAAGCTTTTGCAGTGGATAATCATAACTTGACCAAACTAAGCGGTACTTTAATGTTTAAAAGAGAAAATAAAGAGTTATTTTAAATTTTAAACAATAAAGATAAGAATGTCTAATAAATTCTCTAAGATTAATTTGACCGACCCTAAGGTGGCACTTTAATTGTTAGAAAGTTTTATCGTGGAAATTAAACTTTATTTATGTGTTTTAATTGTGCTCATGCATCACATTTAATTTCTGAAACTTTGATATTTATTTTTCTAAATATAATAATAATATTTGTATTTATTTATTTATTCCCAGCAAAAATGTCTATTGGTGAATTACACACTGATGCTTTTCTCAAATCCTTGGTTTTTGAATCTGAAAATATGCAACACTAGTTTCGAGGCATGTTGACCATTTTTTCTTATAAAAAGATGATGTCAACCATTTGTGAAAAACCTCCAACAGAACCACATTTGGCTACTAGCTATGAAGCAGAAGAAAAATATGCAAATTGGATGAAATCCGATCGGTTGGCACGTTATTGCATGCTTTCGACCATGCCTGACGAAACAAAGGAAAAATATATACACTTTGAATCAGCACATGAGATGTGGCGAGCAATGACAGAGGAAGTCTTTGCTGAGTGTCATCGTTTATATCAAACGAAAAAGGTAAATAAGATTTACATATATTTTTTCAACTTTGAATAGTAGATTCAAATACTATGAATATCATATTCAAATTTTTGGATAGTAGATTCAAAAATATATGCCACTAATCTATTTTTCTTTTGTTTTTCCTTTCGCAGAATCAGAACCCTGAAAAGGAGGAAGAAACTGATGAGGATTTGATGGCTATTAATTTACCGTCATCATTAAGGGATTTCACTCCGGTGGCTTCCTGCATAAAATGTTGAATGTAATCCTTCAAAGGTTCATTATCTCATTGTTTTATGTTCACCAAGTCATTCAGCTTGGCGGGAAGGTGTATTGCTGAGGAGAATTGGGAATAGAATGTGCGAACAAATCCATCCCATGATGTAATCGACCCTAGCTGTAGCTTGAAGAACTATTGCTGGGCAATTTTTGACAAGGTGGCCAGGAAGATCCTGCATCTGGCATCATCCCGAACCCCCTGTAAATCAGTCTGTAGTTGAAAGTTGTGAACATGAGATACTGGGTCCTCCAGCGCAGTGTGCATCTTCCAAGTCGGCATATTGAATTTGACAAGGTATGCACAGCTGATTAATATCGTCTAAAAATGGGGTACCTCTCTATCTCTCCATTTCAATTTCTGTTAACTTGGGGGCTGTCAAGTCCCTTACCAGTCGGGTTAACATATTCAGATGGGCCTGGATATTAGGGTCTGATGCTGCCTGGGGCTGCGCTGCATTGTGGACCTCATCCATTCTTGGGTCTCAAACAGGCTCAGGCGCAGCTATGTTGTTCGAATACTGATTTTCCCTACTTTGATTAAGAGCATCCCGAAGGTCTTCACCTCCCATGGGGCCCATTCGGTTGAAAATGGAGTTTGACCGAGGTTTTCCCCCAACATTCTGGCTATCTGTTCTGCCTAGTACTAGAGGTAATCCCTGGAACCCTCCACCTCGAGGTGGTTGGTTGTTTGGGATATCCTCCCCTTGTGGGACAAACGGTCCTTCAGGCTGGTTACCTCTTTGACCTTGATTATTCTGTTGGCAAACTTGGCTTGCTGCCTCATCATGGTCACACCCATCAACATAATGAGGGCATGTATGCGCTACTACCTCCGGCTCATCTCTTTTGGACCTTGGTCAGTATTCTTGATGCTGTCTATACTGATCAGGTTGCTGCTGGTAGTTTTGGCATTGACCACTCCTATTCGGTGCTGGAGCTTGGGGGTTATCATCCCGCCTTGTAATGCCAGGATTCCTATCACGTCCACTGCCCTGAGATCTTGGCCGAAAATTTCCTGTTTGGTCTTGTCCCATGCCACACCTTGGCAGGACCTGTTCATCAGCTGGTAAGGGTCGACTATTGTTGTTGGCTTGAGCGCCCCGGCCAGATCTGTGACTCCTAGTCGGACCCTGATTCCCATTCTAAGGTTGAGCCTCTGGCCCATGCATGACACCCTCACCAAAACCATAAACGGGAGGACGTTGTTGGTTTTGGGTAGTAGTTCTAGTTGCAGTTCCCATACTTTGGGTTTGCTGTTGTTGCATATAATTGCAAATGGATTCAACAGCCTCTCTAGTCCAGCGCTCCATGTCCTCTTGCCGGGCCTGCACCTCCCGGGTATGTCGATCCATCCCTTCTTGGAAATTTCTCCTTTGTTTTTTGAAAGCCTCATTAAGGGCCTCCTACGCAGTGGCTCGCCCCTGGTTCATGGTGGCAAGCTGATCTTGCATCTGCCCCACGACTTCCCTTATCTTATCAATTTCAGGATCAAATCCTTCAATATCTATGTGGGGCTCATACCGTCCAAGACCTCCAGCTCTTGGTCCTGGCTGGTCGGTGCCCCTTCCAGCAACTCCACCTGACGTTCCTGCATGGGTGACTCCAGCAGAGGTAGCAGCTTCATGTCCTGGTGCTATGGGCCCAGCGGTTTGCCCCCCGACACAGATGGATTTCTAGGTGGCAAGTCACTTCGCTGCCCATTGATGGGACTTGGTGTGAGACTTCAGCTTCGGGCTCTAGAGGCTCTTGGCTTGACCTTCTAGTTGAGACTACCATCCTTGCAGCAATAGAATCCGAATGTGATTGTCTTAGGCTCTCAATGAAAGCACCAAAATGTTGACTGGTTTTTAGCCAACTGACGCAGAGTCAAATAATTAATTAGAGAGCTTTCAATTAGACAATCAATGAACAATAAATGAGCCAATAACGTAGTAATAATAAGCAATAAATAATAGAGAACGCCATGATTTATAGAGGTTCGGCCCCAAAGATTGGTAATGACTTAC
The DNA here is from genome assembly GCF_963169125.1 of Humulus lupulus. NCBI lineage: Eukaryota > Viridiplantae > Streptophyta > Magnoliopsida > Rosales > Cannabaceae > Humulus > Humulus lupulus. Next base: position 44,386,201 of record NC_084793.1, read on the forward strand.
TTCCTCTTAGATTTATATTAATCTTGAAGGTTTACACAAGATCAGAAGGGATTGCAAGTGGATTTCTACGTGTAAAAGACAATACAGTATGACAGAATCACTGCTAAGTACCAAGCCAGACTGCTCAGTATGTTTCTGGTGCTGGTTGGTAGTCTATTTTTGTGTGTCTGTTTCCCTCCACTGTGGTGGAAAGTTTGTATTTATACTATTCCTCTCGCCTAAGGGTTGCACCTGAGCATATCTGATGGGGAAATATCCCTTTCTTCTCGCAGGTGGTTGCCTTCCTATTTGTTAGGAGGTTTAACCGAGTCTTCAGGACTGTTAAGCGCTCTTTGCGTGTGGTTGGACGATTCTTGTGGAGTGCTAACGGAGAGTGTAACTACTTTCATCCGAGCAGGTATGTCTGTTCAACATACCGACCAACTGCTTTCTTGGCAAGCGTACTAAGTGGTGACTGTTATTCATTTGTCAAGTGTACTCCGACCAGCTAGGCCACTGGTGATAGTATGTCGAGCAGTAACTTTTCATATACCCTGTAGGCTGACAAACCTGCTGGGGGGTCTGCCCAGTCTACTCCACATTTTCAAGTTAGTGCCACGTCAGATATGCCAATTTTTTGGATAACAAATGGTGAATGTTAATGAACAATTCAAGGGTTATTGCTATACTTGTTTTGTTTGTAAAATTATTGATCATCATTTGAAATATGGTAATTGTAAAATTAACCATAATTAAGTTAGGTTTAAGGAAATTGATGTTGAGATCATTGCACTGTAAAAGGAATATAATTGAGTCACTTTATTTGATGATGAGATCTTTGTGACCTCAATTAAATTTAATGCATTCAATGAGGAATGCATTATAACTCTAAATGAAATTGACATAGTTTATGCATGTAGTGATGAGATTAATGCAACATTAAGAGAAGGTAAACATGTCAATGTAATTGATGTTGAGATCATTGCAACCTTGAGTGAAGTTAATGCAACCCAAGGAAAGGTGCAAGGATGGTGTTATGATACTTGTGCCACCATTCATTCAACCTATGATGTGACCTGTGATAAGACTCTTTTCAAAACCTTTGAAAGTACAAAGGATGGACATGAAGTCCAAATTGAAAATGAAAAGAGTTCCAACGTACTTGGAAGGGGATGCGTTGATTTGTGTTTCACTAAGGGAAAGAAAATGACCATAACTAATGTTTTCTACATTCCTGATATGAAGAGAAACATTGTAAGTGGAAGTCTAATGGGTAAATCTGATATCAAATGGAGTTCAAATCTGGTAAGCTCATTTTGACTAAATTGGACACTTTTTGTGGGGAAGTGTTATTCATGTGATGGTATGATCATGCTTTGTGCTCTTGATAATGACAATCATAATATGGCGTCTAATTCTTGCAATGTGATTAATTCTTGTTCTATTACTTCTTGGCATAATAGACTTGCTCATATAGAATATAGCACAATTAAAAGAGTTGTTAAATGTAGATTAATTAATTGTGATGTGAATGAGCATGATAAAAGTGAATTATGTGTTAAATCTAAAATGGTTAAGAAACCATTTCCAGGTGTTGATAGAAGTTAAAACTTGCTAGATTCAATACATAGTAATATATGTGAATTAAATGGTATGTTGACTAGAGGAGGAAATAGATACTTCATAATTTTTATATATGATTGCTCTAGGTATACTTATGTGTATTATCTTAAGAGTAAGGATGAGGCATATAATGCATTTAAAATCTTTGAAGCTGAAGTCAAAAAATCAACTAGATTAGAAAATTGAGACTCTTAGAAGTGATAGAGGCGGTGAATACTCTTCAAATGATTTTAATGTGTTTTGTGAACAACATAACATCATTCATGAATGCATGATTAACCCCCAAACGTGACTTTCACTAAGCGGTAGTCGTAGAATAGATGGGCAGTCGATTCCACAAGGAGGTAAAGAAACAAAAAGACAAGTAAAACGTTAGAATGTAAGTAATATAAGAACAGTAAAAAAGAAATAATATTTTTGTGGTTTTGCGTTTGAAGGATTAAAATAAAAAAGAAAATAAATAATAAAAAGGCTTGGTGAGGTATCGGGGTTCCACAATATATTTTGGTCGCCTATTTACTTGATAATTTGCAAATGTATTTGAGTAATAAAACTTCATACTTGAAGTACATGAAAATGTTATTATTATGAGAAACCTAAAATCGACATAATACTGTTAGCAATATGCAGTAAAATACTACTCACAAAATAACAAATTAAGAGCTCATGCTAATAATATTGTCATGAGAAATCCTAAATTGACACTATACCATTTTGGCGATAATGCAGTAAATGACTTTTCATAAAATAATAAAATTAATATAAATTATTTTTGGTAAAATTGCATAGAGAAAAGGTTGACATATGAATCTATATAAAATTAATAATAAATATTAATTGCATAAATAAAATAATGATAGAAATAATAAAACTCAAATATTAGGCTTTGATAAATATTTATAAAAATAAATAAATATTACAAAATATAAGATTTTACCCCTAAACCTTACCAAAATTACTCTAGTCTAAGTAAATAGTCATTCTCACAATTTTACTAGAAAATTATGAGAAGACCATTTATTCTAACCTAGAGAGAGAGGGAGAAAGAATTCTCTATATTAGAGAGAGAGAGAGAGAAGAGAAGAAAAATGGTGTGGTGAATGAGTGAAATTATGATCCTATTTATAGGAAGAGGAATGAATTGAAACAGAAAATACAAAAGTAGCGGGTTACAAAAGGAAAAGGACTAAAACATAATCAAACAAACTAAATAATAATAATATAATGTTAATGGCAACTCTTAAATCCAAACACATTTATGATAGTATCATTATATATAATTGTTGCCATTATTATTATTATTGTCTTTATTCTTATATATGACCCTATATATATTGTTGCTTTTTTTCTTGTTTATCTCCAGATGGGAGACGTGAAAGAAGAGTTGTTGCATGCATGCACGGAGCGTGGGGTGATGGGATAACAGCAGGCTGGCATGGCAGGGGGTCTTGGTTGGTTAGGTCGCGGGCTGGTGCGAGTTGCAGAGCTTCGGCTGGGGCGATGTGTGGCATGGCTAAAGGCTGCCATTTGGTAGCTGCTGGTGAGAAGGGGAGAGCTGGGCCGAATGAGTTTTGGGCCAAATTCCTGGGCTTTTGGACTTTAAAAATGATAAGTTTCACTTTTTTAAGTTTTAAGTTATGTCTTCTTTCTTTTTTTAAATGCCAAAAATACAACTCTAATTCATTCAAAATAACAATAAATTAAATCATAATCAAATATTTTCATTCATAAAATATATCATAATAATTTAATGAAAATAATAATTAAAACTTAATTTATTTTGACATATAAGATCAATAAAGTTGCACTTTTGACCACTAGTCAATGCACTGCACCCTACACTCAACAACATAATAGGATAGCTGAAAGAAATAATAGGACATATCTTGAGATGATTAACTCTATGCTTTTACATGCTAAAGTGTGTTATAATTTGTGGGGTGAAGCTTTACTTGCTGCATGTCATATATTAAAATTCCTATGAAAAAGAACAATGTGTCTCCATATAAGTTATGGAGAGGAAAGAAGCCTAACCTAGGCTATCTTAAAGTGTGAGGGTGTCATGCTTATTGCAAGAGCATAGAGTCTAAAAGGACCAAGTTGGATCCAATGGTCATTAAATATGCATTTGTTGGCTCTGCCTCAAATAGCAAGGCCTATAGGCTATTAGATTTGGAGTCTAATGTGATAATTAAATCAAGAGAAGTGTAGATCTTTGAGAACATGTTATATTGTAATAGAAACTCTCAAGAACCCACATGTATTGGAGAATCTGGTGAAGAAAAAGATCCAAAGGTTAATAAGCAACCTATATTGCCTCGAAGAAGCCAAATGCTTAAAGAGTTGGGATCAAATGAGAAGTGTTATCAAGTAGAGATACTCTACCTAGTCGAGGGAAACCTTGAAGAAGTCACATGGAAATTTCCTATGGTTTTTCAAGTTGAAGATTATCCCAAAACCTACCAAGAAGCTATTTCTTCGAGAGACTTCGCTATTTGGAAGGAGGCAATAAATGATGAGATGGATTCAATTATGTCTAACCATACATGAGAATTGGTAGACCTTCCACAAGGTTCGAAACCAATTGGGTGCAAGTGGGTATTTAAGAGGAAATATCACGTCGATGACACCTTACAAACCTTCAAGGCTAGATTAGTAGCCAAAGGGTTTAAACACAAGGAATGAATTCATTACTTTGACACAGGCACACCGGTTTCCAGGACAACCACAATAAGAGTTTTAATTGCATTATCATCAATGTATGACCTTTATGTTCATCAAATAGATGTCGAAACGACATTCTTAAATGGAGATCTCGATGAGGAGATCTATATGGAACAAATGCAGGATTCTGGTCTAAGGGGAAATGAACATAAAGTGTGTAGGCCTGTTAAATCATTGTATGGATTTAAACAAGCACCAAAATAATTGCATGAGAAGTTTGATAAAGTCATAGTTTCAGATGGGTTTAGACACAATAATGCGGACAAGTGCTAATACTCTAAGACTTGTGATGACTATGTCATCTTAGTGTGTCTATATGTTGATTTTGAGTAATGAGATGAGAGGCATAATATAGACGAAGATATTTCTATCTTCCATTTTTAAAATGAAGGATCTTGGCGAGGTCGATACCATTTTAGGTATAAAAGAGAGGATAAATAGTGGGGGTTATGAAATATTGAGCCATTTTCCTTTTAGTGGATCGTGAGGACGGACTGAAATACCCCCCCATAGCACTCAAGATCACTATGTTGAGAAAGTTCTTGACAAGTTTAGTCATCTCAAAATCAAATAGGAAAATATACAATTTGATTCAAGCATAAAACTTGAAAAAAAAAATCACCCCAAACGGACACCTGAGTGAAAAATTATGTCTTTTACAAGAATCGCATCGAGCCCTTCAAGCTAGTGTCGAGCACCATCGAGCAAGGTCAATTTTCTACAAATTTCAGAGTTCTAGTTCTAAAAAAAATCGCAAAAAAAAACCCAAAAACCATGCACAGATTTGTTCAAAATGCAGTATTTAGTGTGGTGGTGGTGTCATGAGGTGAGAGAGAGTGAACCGAAAGAGAGAGAGGGGGGGGGGGGGGGGGGGAGAGAAGAGGAAAGACATGGGGGTATTTTGGGTAGAGTGCCAAAAAGTGGCATTATTTTGAAATACTTAATATGCCTAACATATTTTTTAATTAGCACCCAATATGATGCATAGAAATTGAAATTTTTCGAGTCTAATGTACATTGCTCATTGTACAAAAGCGAATATTGCATATGCAATTAGTAAACTAAGTAGGTTTACTAGTAATCCAAGTATGGAACATTGGAAGGAAATTGAGAGAATTCTAGGGTACCTTAAGAGGATCAAGAACTTAAGCCTCCATTATTCAAAGTTTTTTAAGAAACTTGAGGGATATTCCGATGCAAGTTGGATATCGAGTGTGGGACAAAATCTCTCCAATACTGGTTGGGTTTTCATGCTCGAAGGAGGAGCAATTTCTTGGGGTTCAAAGAAACAAATATGTATTTCACACTCAACCATGGAGGTTGAGTTTATAGCTCTAGTGGTAACCAACAAAGAGGCCGAGTGGCTTAGGGATCTCATGGGGATATCCCAAATTTTGCATAAAAGGTATCGACGATCTCGATACACTGTGATAGTCAAGCCACATTAGCTAGAGCCTATAGTGGCATATACAATGGGAGATCTAGACATATAACTCTAAGACATAAGTATGTGAGACAATTGATTTAAGATGGAATCGTATCGATCTCGTATGTGAGAACTAGTGAGAACTTAGCAAATCCATTTACAAAATCTCTTGCAAAGAGGTTAGTAAGTTCTACATTTAGAAGGATGGGACTAAAATTCCTAGAATAATAGATTCACTAATGGCGGCAACCCAACTCCAAACTTGTACATATCAAGGGCATGAGTTCAATGGGTAAGAACAAGTCATTGATAAGTGAATAGTTTCAACACTAACATAATCATGAGTCCCATCCAAAGATGGTTAGTTTTGGTTTCTACCGGACATGAGGGTTAAGCCTAAGGCTTTTAATGAAGTTCAATTGAAGAGAAACTAGCATCTCTAAAGGTAGCAAAGATATTGTAAGAACATCACCAATGTGAACTTAGAGGTGGTGCTACCTCTCATAGGAGTTGAAGTTTCTCCCCATAAATCTCATGAATGGATAAAAAAAAGGCCATTAATAGTGCTAAGCACGCACAGTGGGAAGATGAATGATCAAGTGGTGGTGTGTGATGTATTATCGGTTTTATCACTAGGAATCCTTAGTTCAATCTTTAAGATAACAAGTATTTCGATAAGGCTTTGTAATGCTTTCACTAAGGTAAAGTTCAAATTGAAAGATACTTAATTTTATGCACAAATACTATTGAGATAAGAAGTAGGAATTATATCTAAACAAGTAAGGGAATTTCAAGACTGGTTAAATATAATAGTTAAGTGATCTTACACAAAGTGGTGTAAAATACTTAACAATTTTCACTGAAGTTGAACTGAAAATATAAGATTTTGTTGTATGCATCTATAATTGATTTTTATGGGTCTAAAATGATATGATGAGGTAACTAAGCATGTGAAAAAAGTTTGGGAGCATTTGGAGGTGTTTAAGGTCATTTTTATGAAGTTAGACCTGCCTATATGGCGTTGCATCACCTCTCTGTAGGCGATGCATCGCCTAAAGTGTGAAGTACATGACGAGACACTACAAACAATGCATCACCTATAGGGAGGCGACACATTGCTTGGCGTGTCCATATAGTTATGTGTTTTAACTCCATATGATGTGTTCAAAAGCTCTAATCCTAACAGTTAGACTTAATGATGATGCCTACACTATAAATAAGGGTTATTAGAGTAACGCCTTAATCACACTTTACAACTGTCTCCCTAGATCTCAAAGATCATAAGTTTTGTCCAAGAAACTCAGTGAGAATCGCTTAACTTGTGTGAGCTTCAAAGGCTTGTTTGATCCCACTTCTCATTCCATTTTGGTGAAACTTCAACACCTAAGAGAAGACTTGGAATAGAGATTTTGGACAACAATATACTTATTGTGGAAAGCTTAGGTTTTCAAAATAAAGGTTGTATCCCTCTAAATCCTAACTTTGTAATTGTGTTATTCTATTGTGATTTACTTCTTTAGTTGTGTTTATTATTGTTATTATTGATGATTATATGTTTCTAAATCCATGTTATAATCACTTAATCTTTGATTATCAAGATTTGCATTCATACTTTGAATATGGTTATTTAATTATCAAGATTTTCATTCATACTTTAAATATGGTTATTTAATTATCAAGATTTTCATTCATACTTTAAATATGGTTCTTGATTTGTAGAGTCCAAGAACTTTACTTAGCTAATTATTCAGTAGTATTATAGTATGTATAGTATTATCTTTGTAACTGTGGATTTTTGGTTCAGACCGGGAATTATTTGGACACTCGTAGTAGTACTTATAGATTTTCTAAGTTTAACCTATAGTTTAAGAATATTAAGTATAACCTAAGGTTTGATTATATGACTGATATTAAGGATAATATTTGTTATACTATAAGGTTTAGATGAGGACCAATAGGATTTTAAGCACATGTTATGAATGGATGATTAAGAATTAAGTATTTTGAGATTAAATTTAATAAGGAGTAAAGTTTGAATGTTATAAGGTCAGTCAACAGCTTTGAATACGATGAGGGCTTAGTCAAGGTTGTTTACTCCATTCAAACTTAGCTAAAAATGTGTAATTTCGTGTTTAAATATTCAGCGTGTGCCGATATATCGCAGCTATAGGGGGCGATATATCGCAGCACGTAGATACGAAAAACACGAGACGATGCACGGTCGCCTCGGGCATACTGGCCCAGGCGATATATCGCCTACAGGGGGCGATATATCGCCTCCTTCAGCATAATTCAAATGTTTTTGAATTCTTTTTCCTTTCAGCCATTCAACTTCTTCATAAGTCCAGCATCTTTTGAACGAGTCTTCAGCCTCTGCTGAACGATTATTCAAATTATTTTCACCTAAAAAGCTATTATTTTTATTCAAGTAAAATTAAGATTCCTTCATTCCCAAACTCTATAAATAGGACCTAGTACCCAGCCATTATTCACCTTTTACTCTAAGTTCAGAAGCTGCAAGTGCTAGGAGAGTGTGAGAGTTAAACACTTGGGTGGGGAAATCATAAGCTTAATCATCTTAAGCTTATCAAACACTTTGGGAAGTAAGATTTCATAGTATTTCGGTTCGAGGGTTAGATTGATCTACAAGTCCTCAAGGTATTCAACACACTCTAGTTCATTGGTTTTATGTTATGTTTCCCTTCTCTTAGTCTTCTACTCAGTCTTCTAAACTCATTCTTATTTTGGTTAGGGAATCTAAGTTCTTGAGCACATAAGTTTTGGTAAGTGTGACTTTCAATGGTTTAGTCTTTCCATTCCTTTCATTTCATCTCTTTTTCTTCATTAGACTCACCCTGTTATATATGGTTTTAGGAGTGTTCCAAAAAGTCCCAATGCTATCCTCTTATCCCGGTAACTTTGGTAAGGAAAATAGGGTAGAATCAATATGTTATATGCTTATGTTATCTTATGTTTTATGTTATTAAATGTATTATGATATGTATGTATGTATGTAGGCTTGGGCATATGACCCATTATGACTAACAAGACCCCAAAAGATTATGGGCATATGACCTACTTAGCTAGTAGGACCCCACTAATCTAATGGGCATATGACTTGTTTAGTCTATGGGACCCCAAGTAACAATGGTCATTATAGTATGTGTATGTTATAAGTATTATGTTAAGTCTTTATGTTTCTTATGAAATTATGTTTATGACTATGTGTTAGATTTTCCTTGCTGGGCATTAGGCTCATTCCTTTTTGTTTTATGTGCAGGAAAATAGCTTTAGAGGCGATCAGGTTCGTGGATGCTTGGGCTTGTGTATCGATGGTGAATGGAGTCAAGGAGTCGAGCGTTATGCGATTCGAGGATGTAGTTTTGTTTTATGTCTTTTTATATGTATTTTCCGCACTATTTATGTAATGTCTTTTTAATTTAAATTATGTTTTGTTTTTAAGACAATGGGATCCCATATCCTACTTATTTTATGAAAGTAACTCTATTTCTACAAGTTTCCAATAAAGTATGGTATTTACGCAAAAATGTAAGTTTTATGTATAGTTTCGTTAATGGTCCAAAAGTCTATTTTAGTGGGTCATTACATGATTAGACTATAGGATTTGTAATATTGAATTAATTTTATTAATCATTGTTGATTTAGAAAGTGTAAGCCATAAATTCCCAACATAATATATATATATACCCAAAAAAATGTTTCCTAACCAGGCTAAGAAGAAAAATAAACCTTAATTGTGGAAGTAGAGGAAGTGGTGCCTTAGGCTACGATCCAGTGGTCATTGTCGTAGGTACGGAAGCAAAGTTTGAGAGCAAGAACTTTCAGGAGGTAACTGACTTTAGAGATCCAACAGAAGAGACAGTCGAAGCTAAAATATATTGTCGGTACTAAGGTAGATCAAAGAAAGAAGTGAGAGGGAGGGTTAATACAATCTAACCACTAAAATATTACAATACAATCTTATGCAAACCTTTTATTATGTATGTGTTAATTCATTTTTTCGTCAAACTCGTCAAACACCAAAGGAAAATTTTGTGATAGTGGACTTTAGTGCTTGATGCGTAATTAATGCTAGAAAGAATAATAAGTGAATAGAGGATTTTATAGTGGTTTAACCTAAGAATTGACCTATGTCTACTTGGTCACTTTTATTGATGTATGAGCTTGAGGGCCATAGAATTCGGTGAAGCAAAGCTACCAAAGTTATCTACTACCCTTTGGCTTTGATTACATGAGAGCTCTCTAAAGTATGGAGCTTCTAAGGTGGCATTTAATTCACTGTAATGGAATTCTAATGGTGATGGGAATAGCAATGGGATGTAATAAGAATAGTAATGAGAATAGTATTATGATGTTTAGTTTATTTTTGTAATGAACATGGGAATCATAATTCTTTTATTTTATTTGGTATGGGAATGTAATGGAATAACTGGTGTATTGATAAAAATATCCATACTTTAATGGCTTTATACATTTTTGGACCTTGTGTTTTGTCCCATTACCTGTGTTGGACCCTGTGTTTTAACAAATTCCTTTTTGGACCCTGTGTTTTGTAAAATGGTTCAAATAGACCCCTAAATCCAATTTTTGATAAAGAAAAAATTGAATATGACAACACAGTTGTTAGGCAAAATTGTTTTTTTTTTGTTTTAAATTGTTAGTTTGGTGAATTATTTGTAATTTTAGCTCAAAAAACTTTGATCAAAATTGAGTTTAGGGTTCTATCTGAACCATTTTACAAAACACAGGGTCCAAAAAGTCATTTGTCAAAACATTGCTTTAAATTTTGGAATTATTATTCACATTGTTGGGAATTGTGCCCTGAAAGCATATGCAGTAGACATTGTTTTTAAGAAATAAATAAATAAATTGAATTTGGTATGCATATATTTTATGGACTATATTATTCTATGATAAGATTGAGTAAATATCAGAAAAATTCCTAAGTTCATATATGTGATCTCAACCACGTATTGGTACGGGAGGATTGTGATTGAGATAAATGAACTTGAATAGTTCATAGTAAAATAAAGTTATGGAATCTTTAGATTAATTACTGCAAATACGGTCCACTAGTATTATGAATACATGTGATATAGATCCGGATTACTAGTGTAGTAAGACACTTTAGTGGAGGAGCTTTATATATTAGAGAATATATAGAACTGGACTAGATATGTTTATTAATACGTAGTTAAATACTGTTTTGAAGTATTAATTAAATATATCAAGTGATGATCATATACAAATAGATCTTAATCCTGAAGTTACTATGAACTCATGTTTATGTTATATGAGTTCTTTGATTCACTCGTTAGGGTTTTGTAAAACACCGAAGTCTAATACTTTGTAAATATTTGCATGCTCATAATTTTATAGAAGAAAAGTCACTTATTATAAAACGTCCCAATAGGGCCTTGCGGAAAACATGCAAGTTGGGTCCAATAGTTTAAAAAGAAAATAATAGTTTTTATGCAACGTTTTAAAAATAATTAATGTTCAAGTCTCACTGATAAGTTCTAAAAGTTAAAAATGAACATAACAGTATTCTTTAGAAATTGGCATTAAACTGATCATTTTCTCGTCCATAGGTTTCCCCCACGCCATACACACCCCGAAGTTGGAACTTCCCACATCACCACGCGTGCCACAGAGAAATCCTATTTGCTACATGGAAGGGAAAGTAAGGGGGGTGAGCTAAAAGCCCAGTAAGGAAGTACTAATAACACACAAGTATACACACTGTTGACCTGTGAAATTGGCCACGGTCGTATGTGCAGTATACGACACCTTTTGAACAAAATAAATAAAATAAATGGTAGAGTACGATATCTTAAATAAACACACATGAATTTTATAGTGGTTCAGCCCTGTTCTGATGAACAGTAATAACCTAATCCACTTATCTTTTAGTATTGAATCACTCAACAATTACACTGTTGAACCAAAATATCCACTTGTTCTCACTTGCCCAGAATTTCTCCCCAAATATTCTTTAGGTCTCCAAAATTCCAGAAAAAGAGATCCAGCCAAGAGTTTAAAAGTCCTTGTAAATGAAGCCTTGGGTCGTTTATTTATAGTACCTAGGGGATGTTACATGACCAGTAGTTCTGGGATCGTGGTTTTTTACATGATTATCATGTAATGGAGAGACGTGTCCACCTTCCCATGATCATGAGATCGTGGGTCTTCTCGTTGTTTCTTTAGATCGTGGTAGATAATGCATGATTGAAACTTCTGGGAAAATGTTAAGTCTTTGTTGGTATATGAGAATTAGGTGCTAGGCCTGATGACCAAAGCTTGGCTGCTGGACCTGTGACCCTCTGGGTGCTAGGCCTGTTGGTCTTTGGGGTGCTAGGCCTATTGATCTCAGTTTGAACGAGAGTGATTATTTCTCAGTGAAGTGTACTTGGGGGTTTAGGTCGACCACCCTATGAAAAATAGGGTGGGCCGACCACTCTGGCTCTTGATCCTACTTAGGCTGACCACCCTAGGGGTTGAGGTCAGGCCAACCACCCCTAGGGATCCTTGGGCATACTGGGGTCGACCACCCTAGGGGTTGGGTTCAGGCCGACCACCCCTAGGGGTCCTTGTGCATGCTAGGGCCGACCACCCCCGAGGTAGGGGTCAGGCCGACAACTCCTAGGCCCTTGGGCCTACTTAGGCCGACCACCCCTAGGGGTAGGGGTCAGGCCGACCACTCCTAGGGGTTTTAGGCTTGGTCGACTTCCCTAGGTCCTGGACCTATCTTTTTTGCCAGTTGGTCTTTTCTCAATATTTTATCATTTTTCCCTGATTTGTGATGTCATGTGTCACATTCTCATTCGCCACGCCATCCTCGTATTTTTTAGGGATAATATTTGCCCCCAAGTTTATATTAATGTACTCAACATTAGTGAAAACTTGATTCAGGCCCGAGAAACATACCGTAGCAGTACCTAGATAGTCAAGTCCCTCGGGACATTACATAGTACTTTTTTTTACTATCGATACTTTGCTTGGTACGAATTTTTCAGGGACAATTAGTAATTCCTAAAAATAATTAGGTTTTTCAAGGAAAATTAATTTCCTAAAAGTCTAATATATTTTTTAAGGAAATTTGAGATCCTAAAAATATAACATATTTTTCAAGGAGTTTTAAAGTCCTGAAAATATATTTTTCAAGGATATTAATTCCTAAAAATAAAAAATATTTTTCAAGGAATTTTAATTCCTAAAAATATAAGATAGTTTTTCAAGGAATTTAAATTTTAACCATATCAGATATTTTTCAAGGAAGTTTGAATTCCTAAAAATATCTTGTCTGCCTGAGAGGTTATAAGTAGATCCTCTCTTCTCATTTTGCTCTATGCGCCACTTCCAAGCAAAATCCAAGCCTGATTTCTCCAGTTTCTTCTCAAACTCAGATATTTGGTAAGTACTTTCTTCTAATCCTCACATCATTTAATTTAAATGTGCTTAGATTCATAAGAAACACTTTGCATTTTTGAAGAATTTTTGTCTGAATCTTCTTGCTTTGTTGTATCCTGATAAAAAATAATTGACCTACTTGAATCAAGATTTCTCTGTAAAATTCCTTAGTCCAGGCGATTTCCAGGATTATAAACCCCAGACTGGACGATTTCCAAGGATGCAAGACCCTAGGCCGACCACTCAATAGCCCTGGCGATTTCTGGGACTCCAAACCTAGTGCTTGCGATTTCTAGGGATAGGCCCAGGTTTGGGCCGAGCACCTCCTTGGCACCCAATCATGGGCCAAGTACCTCCTTGTGTATCCTAATTTCAACACGAGTCTTTTATTTAGATTGTGTACATCTGGAAAATAACTGCATGGAAGAAATAGCCAAGGAGTCCATGTATCTTCCATATAGACAGCACGATTTTCATGATGGTTGTACGAGCTAGGGATGCATAAACTGATAAGCGCGAGCTTATAATATTTATAAGGCACGACCTCCATGATACGAGTTTGACGGTGTATTCAGCTCGTGGTAATTTGAAGATATGGCGTATCCGTGGATCCCTAAAGACCCATATATTGTATACGATCATTTATGGCCAGCCTATGATATTTAATGTCCCAGATATTAGGAGACTATTTATTTCATGATCAGATCATATCCTAGTATAAATGGGAATATTTCATATTAAATGTAATAAATACGCAAATCCGTGATTGACTCACGCGGTTACCCAAACCTGTCCAAGGAATTTCTCTATAAATACTGAGAATATTGGACAGGAAGGGGATGATTATTCTGTGATACCGAAACTCTATCAAAATAGAGAGACAAAAGAAGTAATAATATAGACTCGTGGACTAGGTGGATTTTAACCACTGAACCACGTAAAAAGACCAGTGTTCTTGAGAGTTATTTTCTTACTTCGGTTTACCATCAAGCACTAATTCAACCTTGTTATTTTCTTAATTCACTGTTGGCGAAAAACCGCGTCAACACTCCTGCTTCTCCTTGTGCGATTTCCAGGTAGAGGAACAGGTTTGGGCCGAGCACCTTCAGAGTTTCCAACCTTTTCCTTAGGCGATTTCCAGGCCTAGGTACAGTGTTTGGGCCGAGCACCTCCAAGGCTCCCCTTGTGTGATTTCCAGGTCTAGGAACAGTGTTTGGGCTGAGCACCTCCAGGGCTCCCCTTGTGCGATTTCCAGGTCTAGGAACAGGGTTAGGCCGACCAACCCTAGAGCTTCATGGGCCGAGTACTTCCCTTCCCTTGCCTTAGGTGATTTCCAAACCTAGAATTAGGGCTAGGCCGACCACCCATAAAGCTCCATAGGTCGAGTACTCCCTTTCCTTCCCTTAGGCGATTTCCAGGCCTAGAATTAGGGCTAGGCCGACCACCTTGGAGGTTCATGAACATACCCCCAGCTGGTGGTTTCATTATGCTCATTTACTAACTTTAATCTTTATTTTTCTTCTATTACAGATGTCCAGCTCCTCTTCATCAGACAAGTCAGTAAGTGATCGTACTCCCTAGGAGTTCTTGGAAAGGTTGAAAAGGATTCTCCCTCATTTTGCTTTATACTTATTCAGTGAGGAAGATTTCTTAAAGAGGTATTGTCCAATGGCGAGAGTGAAACAGACAAATTAGCAACCCTCTGAAGATGATCCTCAGATTTCTAGGCATATCACTCAGGGCTCCTCACCGAGCTCTTCTCAGATTACTTCTCAGCACAGTACGCCCCGTGGCTCCCAAGGCACCCAAGGCATACCTCAGCGGAGTCATTCTTCTCAGCGGGAAAGATCAGATCAGCGAGAACCATTGCAACGCCCTTCGCACCGAGATACTAGTCGAGTTCCCAATCAATCTTCTTCTCAACAAGATTATACCGTGGGCTCTCATCGCCATACTACTCATCCTCAAGAGCGTCCCATGCACAGATTCCATCCTAAGGTGGTTTGCCCTCCTTCCGAGAGTAAGACAGCCTCGCCAGCTGAGCAGCAGAAGAAGAGACGACAAAAGGAGTTCCATTTATCAAATTCTGGGGCCACCCTCACCAGTGAGATTATATGGACTTCGATTGAGAAGCCTCGCCCTACTGATTATGAGGTTGTTTGGTTCAAGGGGGCGACCTCTGACATGACTGAAGAAAAGGTAAATAACTTAAGGAAGACTTTTGACCTATCCGACATGTCTATTACTATCCATGGTCCAGATGACAGAGTTGAGGACCCCCCTCTGGGTATGTGCGCTTAGACACGTTCTGCCATTAAGTTCGGGGCCCTACTTCCTCTTCATCCATACTTCCGTAGTGTTGCACACTATTTTGGTATTAGTCCTTCTCAATTGGCACCTAATGTGATCTTGGCCTTATCTGCATTGTACATTATCTATCACCGCAGAAAATTGGCTGCTCTATTGCCTCACGAGATCCACTACCTGTTTGACCTGAAGACAAACCCTTCTCAACGCAACTCGGGGTATTTCCACTTCCACCATTATATGAGCGAGGGTACCAACACCTTCTTGGAAGAGATATTTGGAAATAGCAAGGCATTTAGATACGTCGACAACTATTTCTTTACTAAGGACGCAGAGGCCAACCACTCCAAGTTTAAGCACATTGGGCCTTTTTATAGACCGTTGCTGACCCGGGCTATGATAGTTAGGGCCAAGACACTGATTTCCATGACCCCTAAGGGGAAGAATGTAAAGACCCTCGTTACTCCAGAGAACCTTAGGAAGGTGGGGTTGTTTCCTCCTACTATAGCTGATGTTCCGAATGATGATGGTCCCGAGCCCGTGACCACCATAGACTCCCCAAGACCCATTCATGTCAAGGAAGTACCCTCTTCGTCTGTGCCGGCTGAACATGAGGGTGATGAGGTGGGTGCATCTATTGCGTGCTCATTGCTTGCTTCAGATGACTTTGATGAGACTACGTTCGAACTCGAATCTCATTTAGAAGGTTCGACACTTTATCACCTTTATTTTATGATTCATATGTGCTTAATATCCTTCTAACATTTGTATTCTTTTGCAGGCTCAGACATGTTTGGTTTTGTTCATGCCCAGTAGAGGTCAACTCCCACTGAGGCCAGTCCTTCTATTCGAGTGGAAAAAAGAGCCAGGGTTGAGGCCGATTCGGCCATGGAGGTTCTTCTTGAGGTGTCCCCTCCGACTCCTTAGGTGTCTAGTCCAATTATTTTGGCGTCTAGTTCTGTTGTAGAGGTAGAGCCATCTTTGTCTACACTAGTTCCTCCCATTTTTATTGATGTGGGTGCTTCCTATTCTGTGCCTACTCCCATATCTGAGCCACATCAATCTGCTATACGGAACTTAAGTGCCCTCATGGACCGAGCATCTAATCTGGAGTAGACGACAACAACTTTTAATGGGATTAAGAATGAGGACTTGAACACCATTCTAACGAAGTCACTCCTAGACATTCAGAGTGTGAGTCCTTTACAGTTCTCTTCTTGCCTTGTTAGCTCGTGCTCTGACGTTTATCTAACACTTTTATGTTTTTTGCAAGCACTGATGCTAGTCTCTCATGTCCGTGATAGGTCTGTGGAGTATACCTCTACGCTCTCCAACCTTTGTTCCGAGCTTGAAGTTGTCCGCCAAGAGGTGTTGGACCTTAGGCGGGTTCTTGGCTCTAGGGATGTTGATGTTGCCTTAAAGGATGAAGAGATCAACACCCTCCATAGTACCGTGGAGCTAAAACAGAAGGAAGTGACCGAGTTGACTTTCAGGATAACCCAGATGGAGGGGAAACTTGTCGAGCAACTCCAACAGTCTGAAGCCGAGAAAGAAAAGTTGATTGCTGACATGGATCAATTGTGGAAGGACGCTCTTGTCAAGAAGGAGCAAGAGGTCAAAGCATCCCGGGACAAGGCTCGAGAGGAGTATTCAGAGACAACTTTCTCTTGCTTTTACTTGATCTGGAAGTCCAACAAAAATCTGAACTTGGATTTCTTTCCCGAGAAGACGCGAGCGAAGGAGCTTAGGAAATGTCTGGCTCGTTAGGCTGCCGAGGCTCAGGGTGGTCTTTCAGATGGTACTCCTCACCCTAGTTAGTCTTCTTTTGGTTTTTTTACTCTATCTTTCCTTTTATGCCATTGGTGGGGCACCTTGTACATGACAATTTTATGCCTTTATGCTTTTTTTTTGTTAAGAGTACTCAGTGTATTGATTGAAAATTTTAATTTCCAATGCTTACTAAGTATATCAACTCACAACCCTCATTGGTTCAGGTATCAGTATACTTTGAACACATGTATTTTGCATGCCATACTAACCTTACTCTTTTATGTTTTTCATGCTAACAACCATGGTAATGTGAGTAGTACAATACTTCACCAAGTACCGTGAAGAAAATGGTCAGGTCAACCACCCCATGGGTGATAGGCCGACCACCCCATAAGGGACATGGCTAGGAATCTCCCTACCAATGCCTTTTTTTTGTTTTTGTTTTTTGCACTTTCGGAACATATGTTGAACAAATGTCCTAGAAAAACTTGAGCTTGCCTAGTACTTAAGGTCATGCCCTCATTGCTCGTGTACACCCCAATTGGTATGTACTATATGCCCCCCAAGTGATCATGGGTTTTAAAGCCTTGGTCACTTGCTACTTGACCATGCCTCGCTTCGAGCATTTAGACACATAATACTATCCTTTTCACCCAATGATGCAAGCAGCAAATGCTTGTCCCTCATTGGTAGTCGGGTGATGGTTTCATACTCAGTAGTAATGATACCTATACATAGATGCATATTGTGTAGCAAGTGTCAATCACAATCTACGTAATCTCTCGTGTACTCGTTATAATGATTGTAGACAGAAGTGTGTAAGTTGGACCAACCGGGTCTAGATGGGCTAATCGAGCCTGTAATGAGTCTTAGATCAAATTATCGATCAGTCTCTCAAGGACCAGATTTGATTATTATCCGATGATGGCGACTGGTCTTCGGACCAGTCTCTGTTTTTTTATCGTATAGGTTGATAAGTTCCTCAAGAACCATGATCGAACGTGATCAAATAATGGCGACTGGTCCTCAGACCAGTTTCTTTTGTTGATCATATAGGTTGATAAGTTCCTCAAGAACCAGGATCGAATGCAATCAATAAATTTAGCGACAAGGTCCTAGGACCTGCCTCTTGTTAGGATCATATGGGTCGATAGGCTTTTCAAGAACCAAGATCGAACATGATCCATAATTTGGCGACAAGGTCCTAGGACCTGTCTCTCATTTAGATCGTATGGGTCGATAGGCTCCTCAAGAACCAAGATCAAATATGATCCATAATTTGGCGACAAAGTCCTAGGACCAGTCTCTCATTTGGATCTTATGGGTCGATAGGCTCCTCAAGAACCAAGATCGATCATGATCAAATAGTTTGGTGACAAGGTCCTCGGACCAGTCTTTCATTTGGATCTTATGGGTCGATAGGCTCCTCAAGAACCAGAATCGAACATGATCCAATAGTGTGGTGACAAGGTCCTCGGACCAGTCTCTTGTTTGGATCTTATGGGTCGATAGGTCCCTCAAGGACCAGAATCGAACATGATCCGATGGGGTTGACAGGTCTATAGGACAAGTCCCTCGTTGAAAGAAATTTAAAGAATTAAGTGAAACTTAAGAAATTAAATTCATTCATTTATTGAAGCACCATGGATTTTACACAAATAATTAAAAAAATAATGCATTAGCCTCCTGCTTGGTTATGCTTCTTTCCGCCAAGAATTCGATGGGAATGACATTAAGGGTGTCCGCATCTTTGGCACTGGCAAGCTTAGCTAAGGCATCAGCATTGGCATTATGCTCCATCGAGACTTGTGTAATCGAGTATCTCTTGAACTGTGTCAACAAGTCCTTCACCTTGTTCAGGTACTGCTCGGAATCGCTAAATATCTCCAGGGACTGTGCATGTACATCCCGAGACAAGTGTAACCCTGCTAACAATGCCTCGTACTCAGCCTCGTTGTTTGAAGTGTTGAATCCAAATCTGAGAGCGCAATGGATTCGATGATTCTCCAGAGAGATCAGTATGATTCATGCGCCTGAGTTGTACTCATTGGATGCTCCATCAACATATAGCTTCCATACAGGAGTATCTCCTTCCTTCTCGGTATCTCCCTTTTCCGATTGGTAGGAAGGGCCTTCAAGGTTGGTGCCTTCGACTATAAAGTCTGATAATGCTTCTCCTTTTATCGTCATCCTCGAATGATAAGTGATATCAAACTATCCTAGTTCCACTACCCACTTGAGTAATCGTCCTGAGGCCCCCGGTTTCTGGAGAACCTGTCTCAGCGGTTGATCGGTCAGGAGTCGGATCGAGTGAGCTTGGAAATATGGACGCAGCTTTCGAGAGGCAATTACTAAACAGTAGGCTAGTTTTTCAAGAGGGGGATACCTAGACTCCACACCTACCAGCCTTTTATTGATAAAGTATACAGGGTGTTGTACCCTGTTCACTTCCTTTACCAAAGCAGCACCAATTGCATGCTCGGTGATTGCCAAATAGATGAATAGTACTTCACCATATATTAGCTTCGTTAGGCGGGAGGTTGGGCGAGGTGCTCCTTCAAGGCTTAGAAAGCTTCCTCACATTCCTCAGTCCATTGGATCTTCTTGCTGCCCCTCAGTAAGTTAAAGAAAGGGACACACTTGTTCGTAGACTTTGATATGAACCTACTGAGGGCAGCATTCTCCCGGTCAAGCTTTGCACTTCTTTGATTGTGTTAAGTGACTTCATGTCGATCAATTATTTGATCTTCTCGGGGTTAGCCTCGATTCCATGTATATTGACTATGTATCCGAGAAACTTACCAGAGCCAACTCGAAATGAGCACTTGAGAGGGTTTAACTTCATGCTATACTTTCTAAGTATTGCAAAGCATTCCTCCAAGTCTTGAACATGCCCTCCTGCTTCTTTGGACTTGACCAACATGTCATCGACGTATACCTCCATATTTTTGGTGATCAAGTCTCAGAACATGCCATTCACTAAACGTTGGTAGGTGGCTCATGCGTTCTTCAAGCCGAATGGCATCGCCTTATAACAGTACAATCCCTTGTCTGTCCAGAAGCTGGTATGTTCCTCGTCAGGAGGGTGCATACTTATTTGATTATACCCAAAATATGCATCCATGAATGAGAGTATTTCATGTCCTGTCATTGCATCGACTAGTTGGTCTATTCTGGGTAGTGGGAAGCAGTCTTTGGGGTAGGCCTTGTTTAGATCTGTGAAGTCCACGCATGTTCTCCACTTCTCGTTTGGTTTTGGGACCACCACGGGGTTTGATACCCAATCAGGGTAGTAGGACTCCCTTATAAAACCATTTTCCTTGAGCCGCTTGATCTCCTCCTTCAGGGCTTGAGATCGATCTTTGTCAAGCAATCTCCTTTTTTGTTGTACTGGTGGATAGTTCTTATCTATATTGAGGACATGACTTATCACCGATGGAGAAATTCCAACCATGTCCTTATGTGACCAGGCAAAGACGTCCTGGTTTTTCTTCAAAAATTCCACCAACCGTGCTTTAATTTCCACCTTTAACTCCTTCCCGACTTTAATTACTCTAGTCGGATCCTCCTCATATAGTAGGACTTCGTCAAGATCTTCGACTGGTCCCACCCCCATGACGTCATCATCATATACATAATCATCATAACATTATCATCATAATCATCATCATCATATACTTGTGAATATGGCCCGCTATCTTGTCCATGTCACATCTTGAGGTAAACAGGATCTCTGGTCCTTGAATAACCTCGGTGCGTCTGCCCTATGAGTTACGTCTTTATATCCTTAGTAACTCGGGCTATGTCTTCACATCCTTAGTAACTCTTTTTTTATGTCGCGTTCATCACACTAACAACTATTACATAACATACAACATTCAAATCACATACAATCCAGCCATATCAACACAAAATAGCATTTCATAATCCATATCGCAAAATGTATCATCATACATAACATTCTTATTCATAACAGCCAATCTTCCTTTCACAGCATGAATAACCAAAATTTCTATCTAACTTTCTTACCTCAGGTCCAAGCAAAACAAAACTGACAAACTTCACAACGAGTTACGAGCCTATACCATAATCAAATAACATTCTTTAGCATCACATAAGACTTTCTTGGGCCCAACTCATATATCTCATGTGTGCATGGCTCATGCACACATGGTGAAAACTACTCGTAATTTTCAAATAGGCATAATTACACATAAAATCACTAAAAGAATAATGCAAATTATACATATGTTACATGCATGGTTTTTAAATAAAAATCATATAGTTGAATATTATACATATTTTTTAAAGTAAAAGTGCATTTCCATGCGACATGCATACGTGGGAACGTTGTTAAAAAGTGACGTTAAAAACGATAATTCTCACGCACTTATTTCTATTGTTTTCAAAACAAGGATTTAGTAACATACTTTTATTACCATTATTTATCTCTTTAAAATCACTAAGTTGATTAAACCTCTAAACCATTATTTTTATTTCATAAAATAATTTATTTAGCCATTTAAAAATATAATAATTCTATTATTTATTTTTGAATTACATAAAAATATAAAGGCTAAAAATTATGTGATATACTTATAATTAGCATGTTTTCTTAGAAAATAACAATTTAATTTACATTAATAAATTTACAAACTTGGTGTGAGAAAAATATATTTTATTTGTGTTATTTTAAGACTTTATTTTAAGTAAAATAAATTCATAAGTGATAATCCATCAATTATTTTTAAATTATTAAACTAAACTTTCAGCCACTATTTAATTTATTTAAAAATCACAAGTGAATTAATCTCAATATTTGTCTTAATTAAAATAAAGTAAAATCATATCTATTAAAATGAACACTCATGGTTACATTTAAAAATACAATGTTTAATATTGACATAACTTAGGGTTATATTATTTCACAAACACACAAATTTTCCTTTCATTAAAAAAAAAAACTTTCCAATACTTTACCAAAAATTCCAGCAACCATATACACTCCCAAAAATCAAAATATTGAATTTAAAACCTCATATTTTCTCTAAAAATATATAAAATTCTGTATGTATTTATTTGAGTAAAAATATCATTCTAATGTATATTAAAGTTCCATTTAATTTCTTAAAAACATTATAGCACTTGCAAATTATTTAAGCATGCAAAAACATTATTTTCATCATATTCTAAACCATTTAAACACCAAAATCAGCAAGCTTAACAAATCAAAAATCCATCTTTTACACCATGCTTCACAAAAATTTACATCATTACCATACATGTTTTAAAGCTATAAAATTAATTCACAAACCCTAGCATGTTCCTAATATGCATGGGTGACACAAAAAATCAAACAACTCATGCATTACACCCTTTTAGCTAAAACCCTCATGAATTAAACATAAATATAAAACAAAATTCTCATTTACATTCACATGCATCCTAGCATGTTTCTATCATCATTCATGCATACAATAACCTATTGATACATAATCTCAAAAACATATTCATCAAATTTCATGGATTCAATAACAAGAGTCCAAATTATTTATTATACCAAAAATTATATAGGGTCCTAGAACATGGATCTAACATAAAAACACAATAAAGATATCAAAATATAAAGGGGATCCCTAGACATGCATAAGCCGAAACCCACATATACACAAACATAAAATATCATCGATCATAATACTTAGCAAATCAAAACCAAATCCCTTCATGCATTAAACCACAAAACCCTTCATGCATGATCAAAATAACATACCACCAACAAAATAAAAGGAAAACAAAACAACATATTATTACAATTCATAAATCATTAATCTCTCCAAGAAAACAAAATCAACACAAGGTTGAGGGAGGAATCAAATACCTTCCTTGATAGAACACAAGAACCAACTATGGTCACCACCTTGCTCCTAGGAATTTTATAACACCACAAGAACATGAGAAGAGAAAATCAAATACTTAGAAATCATGGAGATGATCTAAACTAAAGAATCAACCAAACCAAGATAATCCTTACCTATAGAGAGATTCGGTCCTCTCTTCTTTCTTCTTCTTCTTCGTCTTCTTCTTCTTCTTCTTCTTCTTCTTCTTCTTCTTCTTCTTCTTCTTCTCTCTCTAGAAAATGCCTACTCTCTTTCTCTCCTTCCCTCTAGGCCGACAGTCCCAAATGAGCATAATGCTCTCTTCCTTTTTCCCTCCCTCTTTATTCTAATCTATCCATAATAGCCTAAGGAAAAGAATTGGTAAGTGTCCTAATTGTGCTTATTTTCTTTTAATTCTAATTTATTTGATTGAAGAAAATATATATATATATAAATGAACAACTCTCATTCCCTCCTTTCCCACTTGCCGTCCACACTACTTCTTGTTACCCTTTCTTTTACTTATTTTTTTGATTAAATAATCTAAATAAATCTAATAAAAGGAAATAATAAAGTGTGTAGAAAATTCTACACAAGTGCACCATGAAACCATGCACATGCACACACTCAATAACTAGGTTGCATCACTACCTACCATATACCTTAGTGCATTCAACCAAAACTCATTTATTCAAATAATAAAATAAATAAATAAACAATTAAAAATTAAATTCACAAGATTCTACCAAACATTTCTAACAATTAATTTAAACAAATAAATAAAATAATTCACAACACTTAACAATTAAATAAAACAAAGCACAAAATTTTAAATTAAATAAAAACTGGTGCGTTACAGGTTTGTCAGAATGATTAGGCTAGAAACTTTTGTTTTGGGAACGCATTAATGTAAATGGATGGGAACATAGTATACAGATAAGGAATCTATACCTTCTCGTAAGAGATTGAATAATAGTTCTCTTAAGAGTTGACTTTTGGGACTGAAGTTTATTGAGCTCAAATTCATAATTTGGTTATGAATTAACCTTCACTAGTAAAGTCGATGGTACTTAAGGAAACAAGTTATAATTAAAAAGGTAAAGCCGTAATTTTATTCCTGGTTAATTATGAACCATTATTATAGGGTTAATTTGTATGTAATTATTATATCAATGGACGTTTTATTGTTATAAAGTACTTAGTAAATGAAATGTCTATAATTACAAGAGTGTAGTCTCATATTTATAGTGGAGTAATCATGATATTAATAAATTAAGATGATTTAATTAAAGAGTTTAATTAATAATCACAAATTTATTGGAGCTTGGAATTATAGGTCCATAAGTCCCCACAGCGGCTCTATAAACATTATTCAAGGCAAGAATTGATATAAAGGGTAAAGTTCTTCGGGCCAAATATGCAATTATGTGATAATAGTGATTAATTACAAATTAGTTGTAATTATAAAAATTAATTAATAATTAATTCTTGTATAATTTTCGAAATTATATAAATAATTAATTTATTATAATTTTCGAAATTATAATAAATTGATTATTAAATTTTTGAAATTAATATTTAATTAAAATTAGTTTTAATTAGTTAGTAGAATTAATTAAATATCTTTATTTGAGTGGGAGATAATAATCTGACAAGTTTAAATTGGATTTGAATTTAAAAAGATTAATATTTATTCAAATAATTAATTATATGTGATTATTAGTTAAAAAGATAGTATATTCAAATTTGAATTAATTATCAAGTTGTTGGATTTTTATCTAATAAGGTAGTGTGAATAAATAATTAAATAATTGTGGAAAAATCACATTCTCCTATTTTATAGGGTACTTCACGACACACACAGTCCCTGGACTATGTGTGGCATGCAGCTATAGAAATCAGGGAATTATTTTTTTACTTTTATTTATTTAATTAATTAATTAATGAAAAATTCAAAAAGATAGTTTCGATATTTTCATTAATAAGATAATTAATTAATTAAAAGATAAATTGTAATTGGTTACATATTTATTTTTTAAATTTAAATATTTTCTATATAAGTTAGACTTATCAGAAAATAACAAATATACTCAATACTCAGTTATTCGCTCTAAGAAAAGAACGATACTTTCCATCTCTCCCTGAAAAGATACAAAACCAATCTCAGGCTTATTATATTGATCTCATGTGTTGAGTACATCAAGTTGAATAAGAAATATACCATCATTTATTCTCTAAGTGCCCACACACTTCTTAAGGTGTAGAGAACGTTGTGGAAGATCTTGGTGTGAGTACCTGGGAGTAGCTTTGTAACGCCCTGAAATCCCTAATGTGGTTTAATGGTCGGATTAGTAGGCCGGGAGGGCCATAATTGATTTATTATGCCATTAAACTGTTATATGCATGTTTATGTGAATTATATTATAATATGATGTTAAATGCATGCATGTGGATCCACATTTCATCATGAGGGTACTTTGGTAATTTGGCCCATTGAGGGCATATTTGTATATTTTGATGCATGTTTGTGATTAATTTTTGAGGCCACATTATAATGTGGATTTGTTCGAGATATTCGGCATAAGACGATCTTTGAATATTAACTATCGGTTTGGTCATAACAGGCTTAAGCTCGGGGCTCGGCGTGAGTCTCGGGGTGTTTCGGTGATTAGAGCGTTACCATGAATTAAAGGGTAACGGGATATGAATTATTAGTATTTGAGAATATCGAGAATAGTGAGAATTGAAGGGTGTTAATTATGATTAACGAAATAGGTGGAAAATGACGTTTTTGCCCATGGGAGTCTTTAGAAACTTTTATTTGACCTAGGAGAATTTTAGTCTTTTTACCCCTAGGATTGGTATATGGGCTGAAGCCTGTAGAAAATAGGACCAAAACTGAGTTTGGTTACCTTCCTCACGTTCATCATCTTCCTCTTGTTTCCTTTGGAGTTTTTTATCCTAATTTGAAGAACTAAGCTAAGGAATCAAGGTTTGGAGCTTAGGACTTTAGTTCAACCATTGAAGAGGACTTAAATCCAGCTTGAGGTAAGAATCTATCCATGAAACCTTAGTTATTCTCTGTTTTTCTTATGGTTTTCAGTTGTCAAATCTAAGGTGTTAAGTTGAGAATTAATGGAAGTTTTTGGAGGAAGTTCACTTGGGTTTTGATGCTTGTATGGTGGGTAAGTTGTGGTAGCAATTGGGGGCTTTGCGTGGTGATGTTGGGAGAGTTTTAATGAGGTTTTGGATTGAGTTCAAAGGGAGGAAAACAGGGTTTTTGACTGAGTTTCAGGTGGGGACGCGGCTCTGTTCTAGAGCGCCGCGACCCAAGCTTAAGAAAATGAGAGGAAGAGGCTGAAGGGTCGAAGGGCCGCGACATGGCCAGGGAGGGCCGCGGCCTGTGCTGGGAGTTGAAGGGAGGCCGCCTCTATTTGAGGGGCAGGCCGCGGCATGGCCAGGGAGGGCCACGGTCCTTAGTGGCATTATGGCCAGAAATAGGTTTTTGGCTTGGGGATTCAAGCCTTAGGCCTCGAGGTCGATCCTACTACCCGGTTTAGTAGGGTTCGATATCTCAGAGGCTAGGTTTTGGTTCAAGAACCTTTGTTATTCATTTTTATTGATGGAATCCCATATTTGGTTATGACCAGGTGACCGTCAAGGAATTAAAAGGTTGACCATTCTCAAGGGTCGTTCTTATACTAATTCTCGCTCGAACCAAAGGTAAGAAAATTGCACCCTATATGTGACATGCAGGGTTATTGTAGAGGCATGTTTGTTGTTAAATGTGGACATTGATTGCATATGAAATGCTTAGCAAAGCTTGCTTACTTGTGTATGGCACTGACTAGTCAAGGTCGGCATTGGTCGCGTATTACTGACCTGAGAGTTAGAAACGGCATAAGCGTCATGAACGCAGGGCCGATAAAAGATTAGATCTAATCGATATCAGCGTTAAATGACTCTAGGAGCATTAATTCTGGACCAACCCTAAGGTCGATGAAAATTATAAGCGCTTGACTAGTCTAAGACTAGTTACTCAGAGCCAGGGCTAGAGGCCTAAGTGACTATTTGTCACGTGGCTAGGGAGCGGAATCCCATGATTGTGACTCTATGGTCACGCGGTAGGTTATGTTGGTGACCAGTTCATCAAACACCTATCTCGTTTAAGCTAGTGAAAGAATCACTTATCTGAAAAGGGAATGGAACCCACTTTAGTGACTCTTCCAACTGTCACTCCTCTACTTTGGACTGAAAGTCCTAAATGACTATTATGATCATTGTTGACATTCTATTCATGCATTATTGTGTTTTCTTGCTGGGCTTTGGCTCATGGGTGCTATGTGGTGCAGGTAAAGGGAAAGAAAATCTCACCCAGCCTTGAGTGGAGAGCTTAGGTGGTGCTGTGTACATGTGCGGTCGCTTGACCACCACGGCCAAGAAGTTCTCAGAGGAACTAGGGGGTTTACCCTATTTTTTCCGCTTAGGTCGGCGGGTTGTAAATTTCAAACTATAATGACCATTTTGAATTGTAAATAACTTGTAAATTTTTTGATGGGCCCATGAACAGTTCTATGTTTTAAATAAAAATATATCCTATCCTTTTGATTGGTTTTCCACCTTAGCCAATTAATAACACCTAGAAGCACGTTTTAAACCAAAGAACTCAGGTAGTGAGTTAAACTCACGGTTCATCGTTCACCGTAACTGTCCTGGGGTAACCGGGGCGTTACAAGCTTGGATAGGAAGATTGTTTATTTTACGAAAAGATAGCAAGGACACTTGATAGGCATCAAGAGGTATGTTCTTTATTCTTTTCTTGTTTATGATTAATGTATGTATATTAATGGATCTGCATATTTAAAAGTAGTTTAAATATGTTACAAAAATTTTGTCGTACACTGGGCCAACCCATCACACAATTCTGCTGCATATTAGGTAACTTGTTCCTAACAATTGGTACCAGAGCGGTCATTAATCTCTGCATACATTAATTACTATGTGAGCATAATATGCATTCTTATGTTATCGTAATATGTGTGAATGGATGGATGTATGTATGTTTAAAGTTTATTCTTAAGGGTCGTTAATTATATGGTGTTTTAGGTTTAGGAATTGTTCTTAAATTTCTAGATGAAAAATGTAAGCTATTTTGGGGCATAGGAATTTTTGTAATTTAATTTTCTGCATTAAATTATTGGAAAAAATTTTGTAAGGCCCGAGCCCCGGATTCCGTGCCCCGAAGCCTGAGCCCAAGGCTATCGCACACTGTTGTACAACCCCATGGCCTATGACTCCCCAGCCGCGCCCCCCTGCACCTGCATCTGCGCGCTCCCTGCCGCAGCTTGCGTGCCTTCCAGCCATGGCCCCAACTGTTGGCCCATGCCCCCTGCGCACCCCGTCGAGCAACTGCCAGTCACTGTCGTGGCCTCCCGCCATGCCTCCTGCCCCAATCGAGCCACCTTGTACCGTCGGCCCTAGGGTTCTTAACCCTAAGGTTTGCACAATGTTATCAATTTAAATTATGGGCCTAATTAATTTAAGCTCATAATTAAAATTGTTTTGTTTTGAATTAATTGTTTGAGCCCAAATTCAAAAATGGGCCTAATAACTTGTTGGGCATTAAAGCCCAAGTTAATTATTCTTAAAAAAATTAAGATAATTAAAAGTTATTTTAATTCAAAATTAAATGGATAAATGACTTAATAGATCAAGACTACTTGTGAAAGCCCAAAATTGAAGATAGAGATCTCTTTAGGTTTTATTTAGTTTCTTACATTTTTGTGTATAATTTTGCAAGTGTTGTAATTTTTTTAGAAATACCCAAGGCACCCGGTTTGCATTTATTTATTTAATTAGTATTTATTTATTTAAATGTTTGAATGTGATTAAATTGTTTAATACTTTATCATGCCTTTTTTGGCATGCCATACATATTACCCACACAGTATATAAAATTAGCATGCATCTCATATGAGTAGAAACATGTCTTAGGATTGTCCTTTGTGATTATATGCTTTATGTGATTGACCATACAATAATAAATATAGTTTTAACTAGTTCAAGAGCGGAAATAGATTTTAAAAGTAGTTTAATTTCTAGTATTTAATGAAATTATTTTATTAAATAATAAATGATATTCCTAGTAATTATAGCAAATTAAAATTGAATTAATTAGGGCATAGTTCTATAATTTTAATTCTGCTTAATTGGATTAGTAATTATTAGAATATCATTTGGTAAAAATAGATCACTTTATTTTTACAAACTAATTAAAAAGCATAGGATGTTTTGAGAAAACACAAATAGTGATTGGGAGAGGGAATTATGACAATAAGTCCCATGGTCTCCATTATTAGTTGGCACCAAGGTAACATGGAGAGGGTCTCGCGACACCATTGCTTGTATCCCCCTAAGAAAGGCTTCTGACTGTGTTATTCTCAAGGCAAACTTCTTTAAGAATATGATTTAATGATGTATTTCAAGTTTGACTGACCCCAAGGCACACTCTTGAGTTAAGTCATTAATCTAAAATAATGGGTTACACTCACAAGGTACATTAGGCTTTCGAGCGGACTAGTGTATCCTTGACCAAACAAGCGGTTGTTTATAAGTCAAAAGATAAATGTTGATTTGAGTTTTCACTTATAAATTTGAGAAATTGTCTCAAAATTAATTTGGAATTAGTCTGACCTACCCTAAGGCTGGTCCATTAATGTTTAAATTAATTAATCGTGGAATTAGTAATTATTTTTTTATGTGTTCTTTAATTGTTGCATTCATGCATCACGTTTACTGTTCCGAAAATTACTGATATTTATTATATGCATAAATTCATTTTTGTTTATTTATTTATTTTCAACAATCATGTCTAGCTCAAATCATGTATCCTCTTTACTTGCTAATGAAAAGTTGACTGGTGAAAACTACATGAAATGAAAATCAAACATGAATATTGTATTAATATGTGAGAACCACAAATTTTTCTTGACTGAGGAGTGTCCTGAAGTCCCTCCCACTACTGCTACCAAAACTACAAGGGAAAAGTTTGATAATTGGATCTTATCAAAAAACAAAGCAAAGTGTTATATGCTTGCGAGTATGAGCGGTGTGCTCAGAAAGAAGTTTGAGGACACTAAGACTGCTTATGAGATCTAGGATTCCCTTCAAGATATGTTTGGGCAGCAGTTAGATCAGTGCAAGCATGAGGCTACCAGATCCTACATGACCAAGAAAATGATGAAAGGAGTTTCTGTCAGAGAACATGTATTAGGCATGATCAATATAATGCACGATGCTATTATCCATGGGGCAACCATTAATGAAAGGACTCAAGTGAGCATTATACTTGAATCGATTTCTCCAGCTTTTAAAGGTTTCACAACCAACTATGTCATGACCAAATTAGAATATAACATGACACAGCTGTTGAATGAGTTGCAAACTTATGAATCTCTTAACAAAGGTTCTGAGAAAGAAGGAGAGGCAAATGTTCCTGATTCTGGCCCATCCTCTTCAAAGGCTAAAACCAAAAAGAGGAAAAATGGATATGGAAAGGACAAAGAGATAGAAAAAGACAAGAATTCAAAGAAGCCTAACAAGTCATCCAAAGGCAAAGAGAACAAGAACACCAAGAACTCCAAAAAGAAGACCCCTAAAGGGACTTGTTTTCACTGTGGAGTAGATGGTCACTAGAAGAGAAACTATCCAAAGTATCTCACTGACCTGAAAGAGAAAAAGAAAGGTAAATTTGATTTACTTGTGTTAGAAACTTGTTTAGTGGAAGAAAATTCCTCATCTTGGATAGTAGATTCAGGAGCCACTAACCATGTTTGTTTTTCTCTACAGATTCTTAGTTCGACGAGGAAGCTTGCTAATGGAGAGGTGACTATGAGGGTAGGCATTGGTTATATTGTCTCTGCAGCAGAAGTTGGAACAACCTGTCTGGAATTTGAGAAGAATAAATTTCTTATTTTAGAGAACATTTATTATATTCCTGGATTTTCTAGAAACTTAATTTCTATTTCTAGGTTGCATGAACAAGGTTTTAAAATTTCTATTAATAATAATTCGATTGTTATTTCGAGATATGGTTTTAAGATATGTTCTGCAAAATCTATTGATGGGCTTTATAAACTGCAAGCTAAAGAGAAATTTGCTTATAATTCTGAATTATTTAAAACAGCTAATTCTAGATCTATTAAATGACAAAAGACTGATTCCAATAGTGAAACATATCTATGGCACTTGAGATTGGGCCATATTGGTCTAGATA
The DNA here is from genome assembly GCF_963169125.1 of Humulus lupulus. Classification (NCBI taxonomy): domain Eukaryota; kingdom Viridiplantae; phylum Streptophyta; class Magnoliopsida; order Rosales; family Cannabaceae; genus Humulus; species Humulus lupulus. Next base: position 44,417,612 of record NC_084793.1, read on the forward strand.
GAATTAATAGGCTTGTAAAGGATGGTCCTTTAAGAGAACTATCTATTGGATCTCTCCATGTTTGTGAGTCATGTCTAGAAGGAGAGATGACCAAGAGACCTTTCTCTACTAAAGGTTCAAGAGCTACAAAATCACTTCAGCTAGTAAATACGGATGTTTGTGGTACACTTAATGTACAAGCAAGAGGAGGTTATGAATACTTTTTCACTTTTGTTGACGATTATTCAAGATATTGTTACCTATACTTAATGCAAAGAAAATCTAAAAATTTTGGAAAGTTCAAAGAATTTCGAGCAGAAGCTGAAAAGCAATTAGGTACATCACTGAAAGTTCTTCGATCTGATCAAGGAGGAGAGTACTTGGATTTTGAATTCGAGGACCATCTGCGTGAGCTTGGTATTCAATCCCAACTCACAACACTTGGAACGCCACAGCAAAATGGTGTTTCAGAAAGATGGAACAGAACGTTACTAGATATGGTTAGATCAACGATGAGCTTCTCATCATTACCACTGTCATTCTAGGGTATGCGATTCAATGTGCTCTATACATATTGAATGTTGTTCCATCTAAGTCTATCCAGAAGACAGCCATGGAATTATGAAATGGTTGTAAACCTAGTTTACACCATTTTCGCATTTGGGGGTGTCCTGCACATGTGCTAAAAGGAAAGACCGGGAAGTTGGAATCACGCTCTGAAGTGTGCATGTTTGTTGTCTATTACAAAGAGACTAAAGGTGGAATTTTCTATAGTCCCAAAGAAAATAAAACATTTGTATCGACAAATGTGGTTACACTGATTCTGATTTTGAATCATATAGAGATAGTCAGAAATCGACTTCTGGATCAGTGTTTACTCTTGGAGGAGGAGCAGTAGTCTGGCGAAGTATTAAACAAAACAGCATTGCAGACTCCACCATGGAAGCTGAGTATATAGCAGCTTGTGAAGCAGCTAAAGAGGTTGTGTGGCTCAAGAAGCTCTATTCCGATCTGGAAGTAGTGCCAGATGTGGATAAGCCACTAGTCCTATACTGTGACAATAGTGGGGCAATAGCTAACTCAAAGGAACCACAGAGTCACAAGATGGGAAAGCACATCGAGAGGAAGTATCACTTGATCAGAGAGATAGTTCATCGAGGAGATGTTGCAGTTATGAAGACAGCTTCACAGCATAATCTTGTTGATCCTTTTACAAAGACTTTATGTATGAAATCTTTTAAGGAGCATGTAAGAAACATGGGAATGAGAGAGATGCCTCATTTGCTTTAGGGCAATTGGGAGATTGTTGGGAATTGTTCCCTAAAAGCATATGTGGTAGACATTGCTTTTAAGAAAGAAATAAATAAATTGAATTTGGTATGCATATATTTTATGGACTATATTATTCTGTGATAATATTAAGTAAATATCAGAAAAATTCTCAAGTTCATATATGTGATCTCAACCACGTATTGGTACAGGAGGATTGTGATTGAGATAAATGAACTTGAATAGTTCGCAGTATAATAAAGTTATGGAATCTTTAGATTAATTACTGCAAGTACGGTCCACTAGTATTATGAATACATGTGATCTAGATCCAGATTACTAGTGTAGTAGGACACTTTAGTGGAGGTGCTTTATATATTAGAGAATATATAGAACTAGACCATATATATTATTAATACGTAGTTAAATATCGTTTTGAAGTATTAATTAAATATATCAAGTGATGGTCATATACAAATAGATCTTAATCCCGAAGTTACTATGAACTCATGTTTATGTTATATGAGTTCTTTGATTCACTCGTTAGGGTTTGTCAGAATGATCAGGCTAGAAACTTTTGTTTTGGGAACTCATTAATGTAAATGGTTTGGCACATAGTATACAGATAAGGAATCTATACCTTCTCGTAAGAGATTGAATAATGGTTCTCTTAAGGGTTGAATTTTGGGACTGAAAGGTTATTGAGCTCAAATTCATAATTTGGTTATGAATTAACCTTCACTAGTAAATTCGATGGTACTTAAGGAAACAAGATATAAATAAAAGGGTAAAGCGATAATTTTATTCCCGGTTAATTATGAACCATTATTAGAGGGTTAATTTGTATGTAGTGATTATATCAATGGACGTTTTATTGTTATAAAGTACTCAATAAATGAAATGTCTATAATTACAAGAGTGCAATCTCATATTTATAGTGGAGTAATCATGAGATTAATAAATTAAGATTATTTAATTAAAGAGTTTAATTAATAATCACAAATTTATTTGAGCTTGGAATTATAGGTCCATAGGTCCTCCACAGCGGCTCTATCAACACTATTCAAGGCAAGAGTTTATATAAAAGGTAAAATGGTAAAAATACATATTTAAGAAGTTTTGTTCTTTGGGCCAAATATGCAATTATGTGATAATTGTGATTAATTAATTAATTACAAATTAGTTGTAATTATCAAAATTAATTAATAATTAATTATTGTATAGTTTTTGAAATTATATAAATAATTAATTTATTATAATTTTCAAAATTATAATAAAATGAATATTAAAATTTCGAAATTAAAATTGGTTTTAATTAGTTAGTAGAATTAATTAAATATTTCTATTTGAGTGGGAAATAATAATCTGATAAGTTCAAATTGGATTTGAATTTAAAAAGATTAATATTTATTCAAATAATTAATTATATGTGATAATTAGTTAAAAAGATAATAAATTCAAATTTGAATTAAGTATCAAGTTGTTGGATTTTATCTGATAAGGTAGTTTGAATAAATAATTAAATAATTGTGGAAAAATCACATTCTCTTATTTTATAGGGTACTGCACGACACACAAACTGTGTGTGGTGTGCAGCTATAGAAATCAGGGAATGAATTTTTCACTTTTATTTATTTAATTAATTAATTAATGAAAAATTCAAAAAGATAGTTTTGATATTTTCATTAATAAGATAATTAATTAATTAAAAGATAAATTGTAATTGGTTACATATTTATTTTTTAAATTTAAATATTTTCTATATAAGTTAGACTTATTAGAAAATAACAAATATACTCAATACTCAATTATTCGCTCTAAGAAAAGAACTATACTTTCCATCTCTCCCTGAAAAGATACTGAACCAATCCCAGACCTATTCTCTTGATCTCATGTGTTGAGTACATCAAGTTGAATCAGAAATATACCATCCTTTATTCTCTAAGTGCCAACACACTTCTTGAGATGTAGAGAATGCTGTGGAAGATCTTGGTGTGAGTACCTGGGAGCAGCTTGGATAGGAAGATCATTTATTTTACGAAAAGATAGCAAGGACACTTGATAGGCATCAAAAGGTATGTTCTTTATTCTTTTCTTGTGTATGATTAATGTATGTATATTAATGGATCCGCATATTTAAAAGTAGTTTAAATATGTTACAAAATTTTTGTTTTATACTGGGCCAACCCATCACACAATTTTGTTGCGTTTTAGGAAACTTGTTCCTAACACACATATATGATGTAATAGTGATTACAGTGGAAAGATATTACAAGAGTTAAAAGAGGAAAGAAAACAATGGAATTGACATTTTGATTCCATAATCCAACCAAAAATTATGTACGTGTTTGGAACTAAGAGGTGCCTCATTCTATTTGGATCCCTTCTCTGTTTCTTTATATTGAGGAGTTCGAGTTACATTTGGGTTGTAGGCCTAAGCGATTAGGCTTGGCCCAAAGATAAAAAATACAAAGTTTTGAATAAACTAACTGGGTCACCTACCTCGATTGAGCTGGTGCTTTTTCTTCTGCGACCAGCTCTTGGTACCTTAATTGGTGATCCACTTGAGGTCGTGAACAACTATAAGTGATGTCCTCTCTGGACCAGCGATCAAACTTTATGGAGTTGCATTTTACAACCGAGACCTTACCGTGGTGTCTAATTCTTTGAGACTGGAGACCAGGGTATGTTGCTTGGGGATAAACGACCAATGGCTATGCACGATGTGTAGTGACTAGGGCTGGTGCCTGATGTTAGGTGACTAGGGTTATTCCATTACAAACTTGATTACAGCCAACCAAACATGTTGGAAGTGTTTGGAACTAAGAGGTCCTCATTCTATTTGGATCCTTTCTCCATTTATTTATGTTAAGAAGTTCGAGTTACATTTGGGTTGTGGGCCTAAGATATTAGGCTTGGCCCATAGATAATAAATACACAGTTTTGACTAAACTAACTGGGTCACCTACCTCGATTGAGTTGGTGCTTTTCCTTCTGCGACTAACTCTTGGTACCTTAATTGGCGATCCACTTGAGGTCAGTGAACAACTATAGGTGATGTGCTCTCTTGAACCAGCAATCAAACTTTATGGAGTTGCATTCTACAACCGAGACCTTACCGTGGTGTCAAGTGCTTTGAGACTGGGGACTAGGGTATGGTGCTTCGGGATAAGCTGCCAATGGCTATGCGTGATGTTTAGTGACCAGAGCTGATGCCTGATGTTGGGTGACTAGGGTTATTTCTTGGGTGTTTACGAGCTTGCCTTGGATGCTAGACATTGCCATTCTCATTAACTATAACTGTAACGTCCCGAATTTGCTATTAAGGTCGAGTGCCTTGATTACTGTGCCAGAAGGGCATAATCAGATTTATAGGTGGAATTAGTTGAATATATGTGTGATTATGCGATATAAATGATTTTTGTGGTAATGGACTAGATATGCATGTTTATGTGTATTAACTATGCATGTGGGCCCATTTCTGTAAATTGGGGCATATTTGTAATTTTTGACCCGTTGAGGGTATGTTTGCATTATGTATTTGTTATGAGTGAGACCCCAGTATTATGGGGCTATATTTGAGATGTGAGGTCCGAGACGATCCTAGTGAGCGAATTAGCAGAATAGTCACAACGGAGTTAAAATACTCGGCTCGGTGTGAGCCTAGGGGTATTTTGGGAAACCTAGTGAGTATTCGGGATTTATCGGGTGGCGAGTAGTTATTTGATGATTATTCGTGTATGTCGGGACTAATTGGGAATTTATGGGGCTACTTGAGGATTAGTGGGAAATGTGGTAAATGGACGCTTTGCCCTTGGGGGCGTGAGGGAGTCAAGGTTAAGGCTAGGGACAATTTGGTCTTTTCCCAAGCCTAGAACCAAATAGAAGAATCCCCTCAATAGACTCTCTCTCTCACTCACATCCCCCCCCCCCCCTCTCTCTCTCTCACTCCCGTCCCCCCCCCCCCCCCTCTCTCTCTCTCCCTTGCAACTGATTCTCTCAAGTTTGTGAAAGGAATTTGTTGAGTTTCAAACTTAGGACTGTCCTTGGTGGGAATTGGGAGCTAGACTTTGGGGATTAGAGGTTGTCAAACTAAAGGGATCCAGCTGGGGGAACTCGAATTCCAGGAGGTAATCTCAATTCTCAAGCTTTGAGTTTATTGTTTTTGGTATTTTGGTTGAAATCTTATAGTTCTGAGTTAGATGGTGTTTAGAGGGTTTTGATGATTGCTTTGTGGTATTTTTGTATTGCTGGTGTAATTATGTGGTTTAAATGGGTTAGAAATTGAGTTTTGAGGTGGATTGGGAAGGATTTGCGATTTCTGGAATCACAGGAATTCTGGGTTCGCGGGGTCGCGCCACGGTGCTGTTCTTGAGTGTTGCGGCCCGATGAACCCATAAGGCCTTAAGGGGTTTGTTGAATCGCCCGAGCACCGCAGCGCAGGTTGGGGCGCAACGCAACCCGTGTCCCCTAGGAAAGAGCCTTGGGCTCTCTAACTTGTAGCGCGTCGCGGCCCTATGGGCTGGACCACGACTATAATTAAAGAAAATAACCTAAACAAATTTTTAAGCTCAGGAACTCAAACTCAAGGGCTCGGGAGTAATTTGTTTATGATTTGATGGTTATTTACTATTATTATGTTGTGACTAGGTTTTACCGCTAAGGCTCAAGATTAGAGATCGTGCTCGGGATTGCCTTGTACTGTCAGCTCAGGACTTAGGTAAGAAAATTGTTTGTGGTCGTAGAGCAGGGCATGGCCCGATTATCTATGCTTAGTGTTACATGTGAATATTTGTAATTGTTATGTCATGTATGTGTTTGTGATGGATCGGCAAGGGCCGGGATCGACATTAAGCATGCTGAATGCAGGCCGCCATGGCATGGCCATCCAAGGGTGTCGTACTCACCCGCTCGGTTAGGACAATGAACCTGGTGCCTGGTAATACACCTTGATTGGCGTAGGCCGCTGTTGGGAATTGTCTATTGTGTCTGTTTAGTTATGTATTTACTGAAATAAGTTGTTATATGATATGTTTATGAAGTTTTCTTGATATGCCTTGGCTCACGGGTGCTCTATGGTGCAGGTAAGGGCAAGGGAAAAGCCGACCAAGCATGAGTTGGAAGGCATGGAGTGGTGCGTACATGTTTGGCCTACCTGGCCGCCACGGCTGGGGTAGTTTTGAGGAACACGTTATAAATGTTTGATTTTGTCACCTAGGTCAACTGTATAATAACTTTGAATTGTAAATACAATTTAAACATATATTTTGGGGTCCCAATATAACTCTTTTACAATCTTAATGAAAGTACAAATATTTTAATATGAAAGTTTTATTAAATGAGTCTCTGTCTTAATTTAATTACACTTTTGGGTCTAACACCTCGACTAACGAGTCAAATACACATTTTAAAATCACATGATAACGACTCTAGGGCAGTAGGACGTTACAATAACAATCATAATCTTATAAAGTTAGTGCCCTTAACGTTGGGCAATATTAGGCCTCGAATATTTTGGACCTTGGCGATGACAGATAGGCGACCCCATCCTCAATGATTCCAACGTTGGTGATCCCCTTAAGATATTGCGATCCTTTTGTGCAATATAGTCATCACATTTTTGTCACGTTGTCTATCATGTCATTATGTCAAAAATGGGTGTATCAACATGTAATAATATGATTGGTATTGTATTAAAATTAGTGATTGTAATAATTAAAACAATACAAATTTTTGTCCTAACATGGTGCTGTGGTTATTTAACGCAATACAACCTTCTTATACGGTGTGCCAAACGCACCCAAAGAAGTCGAGTATATCAATCTTGTATTGTTCTTTTTTATATTTTCAATTACAATAATTATTTTAAAAGGATATTTACGATAAAAAAAATACAATGTTTATATTATGTTGCATTTAAATACCCAAACTTTTTTTATAGGAAAAATACTCAAAGTTTGTTAAACATAGCACTTAAATATCCAAGTTTTTTTATTTACAGCAAAAACAGCCAAATTTTGTTAAACATTGCACTTAAATACCTAAACTTTTTTATTTGCGTTAAAAATAGCCAAAATTTACTAAAACATTGCACTTTACTACCGAAACAATTAAAAATTTAATATAAGCTAATTTTAAATTATCAAAAATAATTAAAAATATACATAAAAAATAACTTAAATTAATTCTAAAATTAAAAAATAGTTTTAATTAAACAAATTAAAACAAAAATAATGGCTAGAAAACTTTCAAATAGCAAAAAAAATAATAAGAAAAAATGTAATGAAAAAAACATAAATAAAAAATAAAACAAACTACAAGAAAAGAAAAAAACTTTAAGAAAAAAAAAACCATAAGAAATTATTTAAGTAAAAAGAAAAAGAAAATAAATAATTTATATAATATAATTTTTAATCTATATAAAACTAAGTTATTCCCATATCAACTTTCATAAGATATTATATTTATAAAAATAGTTGATAAATATTTTTTTTAATATATTAACTTTCCTAATTATTTTTTATAATTTAAAATAAGTTTATATTAAGTTTTTAATTATTTGGGTAGTAAAGTGCAATGTTTTAACAAATTTTGAGTGTTTTTCTGTAAATGAAAGTTTGGATAATTAAAAGCAACATAAGATAAATATTGAGTATTTTTTACGGCAAATATCACTCTTATAAATGCCATATTTTGAAAATACCAAAATATATTTGTAAACTTTGGCACTTGGCAGTACTTTTGTAAATGATTCTTACTTGTTAGTATTTTTGTAATACCAACCTTTAAATATAGTATTTTTGTAAAGAGAACTTAACATAAATATGGGAATGTTAACTTAACTTTTAATATATATGGACAAAAAAATAATTAAGCCAAATATAGTAATACACGCTTAATACAAAATATAAAATATAGAATTCCCATAAACCAACAAACCAGATTCCCATTTTTTCCAATCAATTTCCGATCAAGAAAAAGATTTCGGCCACTGCAATTCGTCGACCATTTTTTCCGGTCACAACATCATATTCTCCATTGTTTCCAATCAATTTACGATCAAGAATTGGTGGCTGCTGCTCTCCTCTTGGTCCATATTTCGACCGTAACATCATCTTCGCACTGTTTCTCGCCATATTTGTACAGTCATCGAATTAAACATCCAATTCAATTTCCGATCAATTGCTCTTCTTCTCCGGCAGCTGAAACTGGTTTTGGATTCTTTTCCAATAATCAGATCTTCTTCTCCGATTACATCACCTGCTTTTACCTTCGTTCACATCAGCAAAAGCACAAATCAATCAACTTCTCTGATTTCTCAAACAGGTAAGCAAAACTTTTTTGAAATATACGACATGCAAAATATTTACACAAAGAATCTGCAAATTACTTCTTGAGAAAATTCTTGACTCAAACTACTTGATTCAAAACTTTTTTAATTACTCACATGAAACCAGTTACACACACAAAATTGAACATAATGCAAAATAATTCTTGATTCACTAAAAGAAACCGGTTACTTAAATAATTTCAACATATGCTAATATTCATTCACTAACATAACCCGATACATTTGAAACAACACTAAAAATTATGTTGTGCTATATTGTAGATATGGAATCCATAATGACATTGATTCGATTTGGAGAAAAATGGACAGATAGATATCAGTATGATGACTACACCATGACTGGACTGATAATACCAACAAATTGTTCACTAAACAATTTGGTTCATTTAGTGAAAACTGAGATAAAATGCAATATTCAAAATATTGAGCTGAGTTACCAGTTATCACCAGGTATGTCACCAATGAAATTACTCACTGACAATTCAGTCCTATTCTACATTGAGCTGAAAAAAGAAGCAAAATGAAGTAACTGAGCTACCACTATGCATCACCACTTTTGATCAAACAATAGCTGAAACTATTCAACACAATACATATGAAGAAGAAACACAAAAACATAACACAGATTTAGAAAAGCTAGTTCTTCAACTAAACAACCAGCAATCAGCTCCAGATTTACAATATGACGAAGCAACCTTCACGACAAATAACCAGGTACAAACCTTCCCAAATATTATAGACATAGCTGATAATGTAGCAGATTTTATCATAGAGAGAATAGAAGAAAACAAAAGAAAAAGAGAAGAAGAAACAGAAATTATAACTGATCATAAAATTTTCAAAGTTGAAGAAGGCCAGATTTATAAGGACAAAAAGCTCTTGAAATCTGCTCTATGTTATTATGCTATGATGCACAACATCCAATTCAAGACAAAAAGATCTTAACCGAGAGAGTACCTGGTAACCTGTGTGGATGACAATTGTAATTGGTTACTTAGAGCTTCAAAGTTTAGGAAAACAGAAACATTTAAAATCAGAAAGTATGTAAAAACTCACACCTGCTCTTTGGATATAATTATGGAAGACCATAGGCAGGCAAATTGCAATGTCATTGGAGAACTAATAAAAACAAAATACATGTGAATAAAGAGAGTACACACACCAAATGACATAATCAACGACATGCTAGATGATTATGGTGTTTCAATGGGGTACCAACAAGCTTGGAGAGCAAGAGAAAAAGCTTTAGAATTGGCAAGGGGAAACCAAGATGATTCATACCAAAAGCTTCCCATCTACCTTCACATGCTAAAAGTCTCGAACCTAGGTACAATAACGCACCTGGTTACAGACAATAAAGATAACTTCAAATATATGTACCTAACATTTGCAAATTCCATCAAAGGATGGAAACACTGTAGGCCAGTCATTGTGATAGATGGAACTTACTTGAAGACATCATTTGGGGGAACTTTATTCACTGCTTCAACAATGGATGCTAACAACAACATATTTCCATTAGCCTTTGGAATAGGTGACTCTGAAAATAATTCATCATGGTTATGGTTTTTCACAAAGCTAAAGGAGACATATGGAGAAAGAGAAGGTACTGTTTTTTTTTTATATTCTTATTGAAACAAACTAAACACATAAAATAAACTGTTTAATAATAATCCAACAATATAATAGTAAAAACAGTGTAAAAAAATAACAGTCAAATAAATTAATGAAACCAGTTACTTAATTTGAACACAATAACCAGTTACTCCATATTGATTTTGCAAACAGGTATAACAATCATTTCAGACAGGCACAAAAGCATAGAAAATGTTGTAGACAATGTATACCCAAAAGCTTTCCATGGAGCATGCATATTCCACCTGCTAAACAACATCAGAGTCAATTTAGGTGTACATGGGGAGGACCTAAACCTAAACTTTGTCAAAGCAGCAAAGGCATACAGGGTACAATCATTTGAGCACTACATGCATGAAATAGACAAGATTGACACTCGCATAAGACCATATTTACAAAAAATTGGATATTGCACTTGGTCTAGATGCCAAGCTCCAACAAGAAGATATACAATGATGACATCAAATATAGCCGAATCAATAAATGCTGCATTGAAAACTGCAAGAACGCTGCCAATCACTACAATGATGGAAGGCCTTCGAAGTTTAGTTCAAAAATGGGTATGGAAAAATGGTAACGAAGAAAACAGAACATTCACACAAGTAACAACAGATACTGAAATTGTGCTTAGAGAAAACTTTATTCGAGCCATTAAATTTCAGGTAACTAACATATATTGAGCGATGAATATTATTACCAAAACTTTCAGTAACCAGTTACTAATAATTACCACAGTATCTAGTTTCTAACATGTATTCCTCTACTAAAATAAACAGGTCTTCCCAGTAAACACTATACTGTACCAAGTTGTGGTTGAAGACAAATGAAATATTTTGGTCAACCTAATGGAGAAAACATGTGAATGCAAAAGGTTCCAACAAGATGAAATACCGTGTGCACATGCAATAGCAGTATTCGCCAAAACACAGCTGAAAACATATGATTATGTTGTTGATTACTACAAAACTACAACTATGAAAGCAACATATGAGTCAACTATTCATCCATTGCCAAATGAAAGCGAATGGACACTGCCAGAGACTTTAAACAAAATTGTCCTACCACCAAAATCAAGAAAACCACCAGGCCGCCCCAGAAAGAAAAGAATCAGATCTAGAGGAGAACCAAAGGTGCAGATAAAATGTGGAAGATGCGCGCAGCCAGGACATAATAGAAAAACATGCAGGAATGAACTAATCCCAAAGCAGCGAAATCCAACAAAGTCAAAGAAAATAGACAAATAATTTTCTAAAGAATAGATATATTACAATTTCAATTAATTCAATTGATATAATAAAATTGTATCCTAATGTTTTCTACTTCAATAAAAGTACATACTTTGTTAAGTATTTTACATTTTATAAACTTGATACTCAACTTCCTGGTTCCAACACAAGATATTCAAAATCTGAAGACTCAAGTACCTGGTTACAACACATATTATAGAAAAAAAAACAGTTACTATAAGTAAATTTAACAAATGACTATATATATATGTAACCAACGACTTAAAAACCTAGTTATATAATCACAAATCTTTCACAAAAACAAAACATAAATATATCAAAAAATAAAAATAAAAACTAAAGAAACAGTAACCAATTACCTGAAACATATGGATTTCACTATCAAAAAACAGAAGTAACCGGTTACACCATCCTCATACAAACCTACTTAAAAAAAAAAACATTTACAAACCAGTTACATAATGAAGAATCTCTTTAAAATACTTTGAGAATTCATGAAGAAAAAATTATTATAATTTAACAAAAAGTAATTCATAAGCTAAAAAAAAAATTGTACCCAGTTACCTGTAACGAAAAACTGATCTTTTCAAACTATACAATAATCAGTTATCCATTAGCACACAAACTTCTCCAAAAATAATTGAAACCTATATGAAAAAAAACATGTACATAACAATATATTCAAACTTTTAAAAAAATCACCAACTCTATTGAAAAAAAAATACACATTAAAATAAAATACAAATTAAAAAAAAAAACTTTATATTAAGCCAAAATGTGAAACCAGTTCTTTACATTGACCCAAAAAAAAAAGTATCGAGAGATAAGTATAGTACTAAACCAGTATCCAGTTACAAACCAGAACTTCACTATTAAACAAAGAAAAAAAAAGACATGGTCATTAATGCAACTAAAAAAATCTACAAAAATCTCTACTTATAATTCCTCCTCCTCTTTGATTTCTTTCATGGAGCATCATCCACTACAAGAAAAAACAGTATTCATAACACTTAAAAACTGCTAACCAGGACTATTGATAGCACTTCTGAAAATGCTAACATAGCCCCTGTTATTAAAAGTCCAGTCTTTTCTATAACAGTTTTTGAATGTTATGTTCGGTGTTATCTTAAACTATTCAATAACACATTTTTAGGTGCTATAATATTGAAATAATAACATTTAGATAGAGTTTTTGGTTATAAATTTGAAATTTAATCTTGTACTTTTTTCATAACACTTTTCAACTGTTACATTTGATTATTTTGATAACATTTTTAATTTGTTATATTATATAAACCATAACGATTTTTTACGCTTATAATATGTTTCTAAATCATAACATATTAAGGTTTTTTATTGTGATAATGGTACTTATAAGTTTTTTTTTTAATTAAAAGATTTTCATTATTGTATTTTGATAAAAAAAAATCAAAATTAATCATAAAATATAATTCTCAATAGATTGATAAGCCATAAGTATTACATTAAACAATAACTAATTCAAACTCTAAATGTGTCTATTTCATGAGATCTTAGTTCTAACTTAAGTTTGAAAGCATAACATAATAAAGTTTTATAATCTTGAACATTTTTTACTTCAAAAATGAAAAACAAAAAATTACAAGATACACAAAAGTAAACCATGCATGAAACTTGCTCCATCCTTCAATTCATCATCCTTTGTGCACTTGTCTTTGTTGTGAGTCCATTTGTTGTGCACTTGTCATATACCTGTTTCCCTTTCTTGTTTCCCTTTCTTCCACAGGTCCATGTGTAATTCTCTTTGCAATAAAGCCAGTTGTAGTCCACAAAAGGCCTATTGCTGTCACGCTTATGTTAAGCTCCGTCTTTAGAGCACTGTAAGCTCCAGTCACATCTACACACCTGTAATATTCAAGTGTAATAATGGAATCACATCAGCAATTACTTAAAGTGGTAATTCTAGGGCTTTTATAAAAAAAAAAAAAAAAAACATAACCAAATTTCCTTGTATTAATTAAAAATGCATGAAAATTGTAATTCTAGGTTTCTATGTTGGAAGTAATGAAATTATAAGATTTTATCAGTCAATCCAAGTATAGGTATCAGTGTGTGCCTATGCATGTGTGTAATCGGTCACTTGATATATTATGTCACTGCACAATATAGTATTTGATAAAACTGGAAGATTAGAACTTATTAAAGTGTCAGCTATAGTCATCCATGTTGCATTAATGAAATTATTAGCTCTTATTAAATATATATGTATTATACTTTCAAAAGCATCAATCAATCAATCAAAGAATATGTACTATTATCTGATACAAGTGTCAAACATAAGCATGAAAAATCATAGACAACCTATGACTTCAATACAGTAATGTGTATAAAAAGGAAGAATGAAAAGGCTAATAAAAGCATACATTACATTCTATGATATCCCTTTGGGTTTGGTTGACAAGTCCTGGAAGTGATCTGAACCTAAAACAACACATATGGATTGATCTAATGCATCTAGTGCCATCTAACACTTTCTTAAAGATCATAAATTTTCACCTAAAATATTATAGATATATATAAAAACATATATCCTACTAAACAAACAGTAAGTTACATGATTTACCTAAGAATTTAAAGAGGAAAGAATATTGAAGTCGCTGTACTGGCCAGACGATTCCCTCAATAACTTTTTCACACCAGTAGAAACCTCCTGTCAAGATAAACTAAAGCTTAATATACTTAAACAATTAAACTCTATAAGAATGTTGCAAGAAAATCCCAAACAAAAATACTAGTTTCTAGTTACCAAATAGAGATTAACAATTTTCAAATAAATATGAATTACAATATAGAGAGCAAACCTTATTTACATTCAATCCTAATGCCTTGTTTCCTTCATCCAAGTCTTCCAACTTTTTTAATCTTTCACGCTCCAACTTTAGTGCAGCTTCTGCAGCTTTAGTAATGTCACCTACCACCAATAGCCCCTTTCACGCATCAAATAACAGAAAAATTCTTAAAAGAGTACAGAGAACATGAATAAACTAAAAAAAATAGAGGGGAATACAGTGGAGTGTCAAAAATGAACTATTGCCAAAACCTAGCTGATCTTTGTGAAAACTAGGGCTAAACTAGATTTTTAGATAAAAGGGAAAATGATTATATTTATAGATCAGTACAAGGTTGCTATATTTTCCTGGTAGCCAAATTACCTGCTGATGCTGAATTTATTGGTTTTTCAAATTCAAATTCCTTGGTTTTGGCTTTAGTTTGCAATCCTAAAGCTTCCTTCTGAACAGCAGCCTGGCTTGACGCTTCATTGGCCTCCCTTTCAGCAGCCTCTTTTGTTTCTCTTCTCTGAGCTTCCATTGCAGCCCTATTTTCTTCTTCAGCTCTGAGTTTTGCCTGCATCAGAAAATACTTTTATTACTAACAACAGCATAAAACCAAAATAATATACCAAAGCGCATTAAGATTATATCAGAAGAATATGTGAGAATAATAGAGGACTGTGACAACCATCTTTAGACATCTACCAAAAGAAATGAATAATCTGGGCAAAGTCAACAAACCTCAGCTTCTGCTTTGGCTTTTTCTTGGCGGAGTTTTTCTTCCAGGAGAGCTTTCTCTTTTCTTTTGGCCCCTTCATAAGCCGCATCACTTCTTATTTTCCTTTCTTCTATCTGGGACCTGAGTTCATGGTCCCTTTGGATAGCAGTTAAGTGATTATCAAGTGCTTCAACACTACAGATGATGACCCAAAAATTAGAAAACAGAAAGTCCAAATCTGACTTAAACAATAAAAAAGAAGAAGGAGATGAGAAATCCTTAAAATTCCAGGGAAAAAAAATATCAAAAGCATGAGCACTTCAATGAGGGAAGGCAAAAAAAACAATACAACATTATTAACAAAGGAATTGCAGTCTTACATTTTTCTTCCATCAAGTATGGCTGAATTTCAAGTGCCGACTCATTCTCAGAGTCGTCATCATCACTAAGAGATAAATCAAGAAAATACAAAGTATTAATAGAAACTAGCGAGATCTCTAACAATCAATGTGATATCACATACCATAGAAATATCATAGAAGTCTGTCATGAATACACAACAGCTGAATAAAGCTTTTGATGACATAATAGGGATGCAAAACTTGAATTTATAAATGGAATATAAGTAAAGGAAAACAATCAAGGCCAGTTAAATGCATACCTAACAACCATATACTTCACACTAGTAAAAACAGAACATTTCACAAATGACAAATATGGAATAGAATATAGAAATAAGTTGAGACAACTGCAGTTATATAAATATATATAGAGAGAGAGAGAGAGAAAGAGACCTTTTCTGAACTATGAGGCCTTGAAAGTGAGTATCAAAATATGAAATTCCAGAGCTTAACTGGTCAGAATCCATTGATGCTTCTGCTGCTTCAGCAACGCCCAAAAGCTTTAAACACTCATTCCAACACTCAGCACCCCTCCATAGAAGCTTAGCTGCAAGACCATAATACCCAACATCATTAACATCTTACATGAACACCCTATTACATTAACTGCGAATTGTCTAAGAATTTGGCCAACTAGAACTAAATAAGTTAATCACAAATTTAAATGTTGTATTTATCTTTCCTGAAACTTCATAGAAAAAAATAAAAATACAATTCAATGCAACGGTACCCTAGTCGCATTGAAGTCCACGTTGTTACAACACCATCCCCACAGTCCCACCTCCATGCTAACATCTGCAACAACAAAGAAAGAAAGAGAGAGAATGAGATCGTGGGTGAGAGGGAAAGAACTAAATCTGGAGACACAAACAGATGTACATATATCCTTGTATATATATAATACCTATACATGAAATAAATACATCAAAATAGAACAACATCAAAGCAGAAACAGAACTAAGAAAACTTAAGAAAAAATAGGACAGAAATGGCAAAATAGACAATGAGAGTCACTAAGGAGGGACAAGTGACTAGCATAACAACCAAATAATAATCGCACCACACTTAATTCATAGTAACTGCTCTTTAAAAGTTCTATGCATCTGCCTTCATATAATATGCAATGTCCTAATGGGAATTTATATTTGGAAAGACAACCAAAGAAAAAAAGTTACTTTTTGTAAACAAAAGTAGACCCTACAAGCAAACAAAATTAACAGAAAACAGATGAAAATATTGAATACACCATAACAGATGGAAATACTCATCACAAGCTAAAATGACATGGTGAAAACTTATAAGAAATCAAGCTATAGAATCATGCCTTGTGTAGTCATGATAGCAACAAAAAGGATTATGCCAACAGGTTGCACCTTAAAAAAATGCCAAGCTTTATGCATTTTAATTTCTCATTAAGACCTGGCTAAAAGCATTGAAGCAATCAATACAAAATATTATATTACCACTGTGTCAAAAAGCAATCAGTTGAATATTTATATTAGATGAAATTAGCGCATAAATGATCAACTCTTAATAATGGACCATTCTAAAGATACTTTCATCTTTTACCAAAACATTGATAAGTGCTTATAGTAACTCTTAAAAAAACCATATTAATTATCAAAAGCATCAAACAAAGAAGCCTAAATATGATTTTGATTAAGAGCTTATCCAATTTTAGTTTAAGGATCAGGTTGTTTAGTTCTACCTCTTTTTATAAATTCCTACTTTGTAGGACTCAGCTAAGTGGCTGAAGCTATATATAAACTCTTGTAATTCTTTTGTTTCTTAGTGAAGTGGATTTAACAATGTTTTAGTGTTTCCTTCCTTAACCAGCTTTACTCATTATGTAATCTTCATTTCATCTTATTGTTTGTTTTATCATTTTATTCTTCTTTTGACGATATGATTTTGACAACTTGTAAGTTTCAAATTAACTTCATAACTATTACTAATTTTTTAAAGAAAACATACTAATCTATATACTAAAATTTATCAAAGTGCACCAGACACTATATAAGACTAAAAATATTCCTGTCCAGTCATTTCTACTGAAATCCAGTCCAAAGGTTTATTTAAATAACTAACTTCTTCGTGTGACTGGAGAATACATACCACAAGCGTAAAGCAAGCAACTAATGGCATACAAAACAGTTAGCTGAATACAGTAAGTTGTCCCCCGAAACCTATGCACACAAAGGAGCCAAAGACAACATACTATCAGGCAGTATAAAATGCTCCGAACTTACTTGCATTTTGGGTGTTGATCGCAGCCAATAAAGTAGCCGGCACCGAATCGACTGACTTTAAAAACCAATGTGCCCTCAAAACAGCTAAGAAGCAAAACCATGAAATAGACTAATTAAAATTTAAAAAATAAATAAATAAGCATTTAATTAGGCAGCATAGACATTCCCCATTAAAGAGGAATAATAGAAATCATGCCCCCCCCCCCTAAAAAATGATTAGCACCAACCTTGAAAAGGAAAAAATTTAAAACCATCTAAGAACCATTATGCAAAGAAGGAAAAATAAATGTAGAGAACTTTTTAAATGCAATTCAGAAATGTAAAATAGAGAGGACAAGAATATTTCTACACAATACATTTTGCATAAAACTTTGCTATTACTTAATGTTGAAATTATCATTGATTCTAGGTGATATTACAGCCGTATTTTACAGCTGTGATCAGTTATTAATTTTCTCATTTGTAATAATGCTGATAGTATGCTATCATAATATATCTTTATAAGCAATTAATTAGGAGAAAACTCTTATATATTCAACCTTAAATGAATGAATAAATTGCCTGCATATGGAAGCGAATTTTCAATTATCAAATGGCCAAATTCTCACAATCCAATTTGGTTGTATCCTCAATTAGACAAGTGCCAATGATCTCCATTTCATCATTACAAAAAAAGACATAAAGGTAGTGTGCAAAACATAGTATTTCAGGCAAAAAAATAAGTAATAAAATAGAAGAACAAATTTACAAAACATGCAAAATTTAAATCTAATTTCATTTCTTTTCACTTCTGTGATCAAGAACCTAAAATATGCAAATGAAATACAATTGCAAAAACTGATATGCAAATAATCATAGTTTAACTTTAAGAGAGTAGAGCTTCAGATCACACTTATAACAAAAGCTTAATAAAATCAGATAATAGAACATGCATAAATCAAATCTAGACAATCCTAACTTCATACAAAAAAAAAATACAGCAAAAAGGACTAAAGGAGAGGTAACTACAAAAAGACCAACACAAGCAATTCTAACCATGGTAGAGACTAACTACAATCAGTTACAGGAAGAGTCTATATTAACAAATCAAACAGTAATACTAACAGAACTAAAGACACTAACAAATACAAATAGTAAAGTATTGACTAAGTGTTGCCGGCAAGAGAATACTCAATAGTTATATGGTTAATAAATTTATTAATTAATTGATTTTAAAATCACTCTTCATTTACCTAAAAGTTTCATTTACTTTCGGTGAATTAATTCCAAAGTGAGTCAAGGATTTGATTTTGAGACCAAAAGACAAACAATCATTCATTTATAAGAACTTTCAAAGCCTAGTAAACTGTAGACGCCTAGAACATCCTAAAAATTACTCAGATCATCAAGAATAAAGATCATCCTAAAAATCCTGGTAGCATAAACAAATGGAATTAGAATAAAGATCATCAAGAAAACCAAATATTTATTTGCAGACATTCAGAATAACATTAAAGCAGATAAAGATGGTCAAGGTAAAGGCAGAATACAAGTACCGCAATAACAAACCCAAAGAAAGTACTTGCACATTTTTGGGGGTAAGGACAATGTTTCTCTTTGATCAACTGATAATTCAGAACCAGGACATTGTAAAGCACTGCCAAAATCTCAAATTAAACCAAAAACTTCTATATTGTCAGGTCACAAAAGGCAGATATGCTATTATATTTCGTATTAAAATACCGGGAGATGCCAATTTGAAAGAAGCAGCAAAATTGAATCTTTGTTTTTAAAGAAGCTAGGAAAAACCTTTTTTTTTATAAAACAAAAAAAAAAAAAAACAACTTGTGTTAATAAATGAATATTACAAGACAGTGAGTGGTGAAAACCACCACAAGTATCGCATCAAAACAAAAAACTAAGAAAAAAGAAAAAGGTAGCTAAACTACCACTACATCAATATACAAAAGAATACATTACAACAAAACAGAGGACAAAGAAATGAAGTTATATAACATCAAGAAATGGTAAAAAGTAGTATACCTCCATAAGGGATGTTATTCCAATCAAGTCAACAAGCTTCTGCATAATGATTTCTAGTTATAAATTACACAAGTTCAAACTATAAGAATAAATAAAAGTGAGATCAAGAATGAAATATAATAATATTTTCTAGTTATAAATTAAAACAGATACAGCTGGTACAGACAAAGAACTAAATCTAAACATCTCACAAAGTGTACATCATACATGTTTTTAATAATTTCAAAAAGTAGAAGCAGCAACACACACATGGTTCTTTGAGGTATTTTCACAAAACATGGTTTACATTGTATCAGTTTAATGAAATAATTACATATGATCAACACTTAAATCTCATCAATAATGAATACATTAATATATACCCAATAATAGAAAAGAACAAGAAATCAAATGGACAAAGTAAGATCTTTTGGAATTGGCAAGGCTAGGTACCAACATAAAATGAATAGCACGTCAAAAAGAGAAAAATCAAATAAACCACTCAAAAATCAAAAGAATATGACAAGCTTTCTTGAAATTCAGCATAACTAAAAAAATTCAGATTGTATGCCAAAAATGAGTTTCATGCAACTTTCTAGAAAAAATTATTTTGTAGCATCTTAAAATTATTTAAATACACATGTTAGAGCAAAAAAACCACTGGAAATTCAGAAATTAAAAAAAAAATGGCATGTTTTTGGACTTGGTGCAGTAGGGGATCCAAAAAAAAATTAAAATAATAAAGACTCAAAAGTATTATATATTCATATATCCTTAGAGTGAGTATTCAAGGATGAGGAGTGGATATTATTAATAATTACTCAGCATCATTATGTATTTATATTTAGTTATTTATACATTGAATGATTACCCTTATTATTACTTTATGTATGAATGATTACCCTTAAATGATCCTAACACTGCACATGAATCAGACTACAGGCTTTCTTTTTTCTTTTTCTATTAGGAAAATTTGGCCATTGATTAATTTTCCTACAAATCTAACCATGAAAAGCCAAGGCTTTTCTACAACTAGAAAGTGATTCCAAATAGTATATACCATATGCAGTTATACAATTGAATGACTGCATGACTTCATTGCAAATCCATTTGAAAGAGAAGAAAGGTTATCAAAATCTTGTCATCATTATTATTGTAATAATTTTAAATAAAGTTAACATATTTAGAAACTGCATCTACATCAAGTCAAAAGAAATATAAATTCACAAGACCCAATTGCATATTGACTAAGAATTCCAAATCCAATAATTCTATTGCTTAACATCATGAAAAACTAAAACACCACAGCTTGACACCACAGTGTCCAATTGCAAAGCAAGTTTAAAAGCTCCCATCACCAAAAGTTAAAAAAAGGCATACCATATACACATTTTCTTTATTACTCAAACAAGAAGCAAAATCATATGAAATGGGAGAGCCAATATCTCAATCATATTCTTCAATTAAAAACAGAAGAGAAGAGACCAACCTCCTGCATCGTCCTTGGCGGCTGCAGTGGAGCCACCCGTTGAGCCGGTGCTGCTGCGGCGGACCCCAGAAGAAGACAAAGGCTTGGATTTGATAGAGGAATAAGACTTGGAATTGGAGTTAACAGAGAGACGCCTATCGACCTTGAGAAAGCTCCTCTGAGCACCACCATTCCGGTGATTAAAGCCACCAGAAGCAGCCATTGCAAAGAAAGAAAAAGACTTTTAAACAAAAAAGCTTAAGAAAACACATTTCAATCACCGCGTTCCACTTTTCAAAATAATGCAGAAATACACTAGTGAACACTAAATCAGCTAGACCAGATGTGGACCCTAATTATAAACAAAAATGGAGATGACTTAGAAACACACTCATTGTCCAAACATAATAGTACTAGTGAAGGACCAATGGTAATTATTAGTGAAGTTATTACCGTGCCTGTTAATACCACGAGTAGAAAAGATTGAGCAATAACCTAACCATTTTGACAAAAATGAATACATATTGACCACAAGAAATGAATTCTTTTATTTGGCATTCATTTACTCTTACCTCCAAAGGAATCATGCACTGGGACATGTGCACTATTTTCTGCCACTGCATTAATACACTTCTCTAGTGCACTTAAAGAAAGACTAATTGATTTTGCTTCCTCTAACATATGTCCTTCACTTCCTGCAAAACACTCCATTAAAAAAACCAAATAAGTGATTAAAAATTATGAAGGTAAAATAACTTTGAAAAAGCTCCCTTACTATAATCACACATATGAATTAATCTTCAAACAATTTTATACCAAAAGTTGCTTTGGATGTAGAGAAACTTTGCTTCCAGCAAAAAATGTGAAGAAACTTTGCTAAATGCATTAGATTCAAGACTTGAACTCAAGGATGAGCATGCTGGCCACACTGAATCGAGTTTCTCATTCCATTTACCATCCTTCTACTAAAGTTCACTAGTATCTAAGAAACGATTAATTAATTCCAACATGGTTAATTGCTCATGAGAGAGTAGAGAGTCGAATCAAGAAACAAAATGAGAAAAAAAAATAAATGTATAAATATATATATATAACACCTACCTTGTTCGCCATCACAAAAAATGCCAACTTCCCAAGGCCGGATGGACTAGCCTAAAAATCATGACATATTACATTAAGAGACATATTACATTAGGGCAATTAAAGACCTAAAGTACCGTATAAGAACACAAGAAAGCCCATCAAACTATTAAATTTGAATTCTACTCACCCTTAAGAATAATCTGCCTGAAGAAGATCAAGGTAAGTATCCCATTTGTTCCCAATAACCTACACGAATCATTTCAATAAACCAAAATAGATTAACCATATGCTATGAAAAATCTTCCCACAAATAATTCAGGTTTGATCAACCATGGTTTAACAGAGCATTTCGACAAGAAAAAAGAATACGACCATCTTAAGTATTGGAACCCAAACGGAATATGCAAAAAGAACATAAACCCTATCAAAACTATGGTAAAGAAGAAAGTGAGATCAGTTCGAAGGGGCTATAGAATAGAAGAGAGAAATACCTTGCCGCAAGTGAAACAACGAACAGGAATGATCATCTTCAACCTCTCGCTACGGTTTCTTCTAGCTCTCTACGTTATTAGTCCCAGAGAGTAGAGAAAATTATTTCAGAGAACTTGAAAACAAAAATTATTACCACAATAAGATTAAGAACAAAGAATCATCACAAATCTCTACTAACCTCAGGAGCCCATCACGTGCTCAAATCCCACACATCGTCTCTGTAATTGCAAGTAGAGAGAGAGAGAGAGATATACCGTGGAAAAGAGTTATTGTGACTGAGAAACAACACAAGGGGAAGGCAAACAGTCCTTGCCCGAAGCCCATGTTGGGGTTTTATGCCCTAATTAAAACCCAAATTCTTTGTAATCTCATTTTATTATCAATAAAAGAATAGAAATCATTTTTTGACTTGGTCAATCACTTTGCTCACATGTTTTATTTTCATGATTATTTGTTTAATATAAACTAATATTAAATCCCGAGCATATAGCTAATCTTATTTATAGTGACGTAATCACAGTGGAATATAAATATGATTATATGTTCAAAATAAGTTAGTCCTAAGATTAGTCAGTGCACCGGATTTACACTGACTTGCCAATATACGATATGATCTACTTACACATTACAGTGTTATGTTCTTTCCAGAACATTAGCAAAGTAGATAAGATCGGATGTATTTGTTACATCGGACAGGACCGATATTGACAGTTGATAAGATAAGTAAACATACCGTTATTATCTATTCTAGTCATATCATATAGTTGACCATAGGTCAATTCAATCTCAATTCTGAGTGGTTAGTATTCTAACTGATTGTATTATTTGAGTTCTTTGACTTGTTCGTTACCAGCTTACCCTACGGACTAGCCCATACTTACATCTTGGGAACTTGGTAGTATAATTGAGTGGGAGTGTTAATCATAGATATGAACATCTATAGCTTCTGATAAAGAAGTGAAACGATGGTTTCCTTTTAGTTTGGTTCAAGGTGTTAAATGATAGAGATCTCATTTCAGTAATTAAATTAGTTTACTGAAATATCATTTACAAGGAACTAAGTGTTTTAAGGAAAAAATACAATGAGGGGTAAAACGGTATTTTAGTCCTATCTCATTGTAGACCGTCTATAGAGGATTGAGTGACAATTATGGTTGTAACAATGGATAATTAATAGCGTATCTATATTTGTTATAGAGCGTTCTATGAATTCAAGAGTGCAATTCCAAGTCTATAGTGGAGTCACGAGGAATTAATAAGTTAGTAAATTTATTTGTTAGATTTATGATAACTTATTGGAGCTTGATTTCATAGGCCCATGGTCCCCATTGTACCTTGGATAAAATCATCTAGATAGTCTCAATTAATTGATTTAATTATCAATTAGAATTATCAAAGTTTACCAGGTCAATTTTGGATAGTTTTACAGAGTTGTGTAATTTTGAGAATAAAAGAAAAATTATGGCAGATTTATTAATTAAGATAAATTGGTATCTAAATAAGTTTAAATCAATGTTCAAATTATAAATAATTAATTTGATAAAGGATTTAAATAATTATTTAATTAATTAAATCAATAGAAAATAATACAGGCCTTGATTTTAAGTCCAATGGGCTTATAATCAAATGAGAAATTTCACGGGCCTATAGCCCATGATAATTTCGACCTAGGGCTTCAAAATGACTATTATTTTATTGATTTTTTAATTAAATTAAATGGCCTAATTGAGTCTATAAAAGGAGTGCTTAGAGAGAAGATTTCAGAGATGATAGATAAGTCACAAGTCAGATTTTCTAATAGTTTTATATTCTCTCTAAACACAAGTCCTTTTCTAAGCCATTTTGTTATTTTCTCTTCTTCTCTCTATATCTATCTCATGTGTTGAGAATTGCCCACACTAGTCTAGGTGGTTCTAACAATACATTGGAAGATCGTGAAGAAAATAGAAGATCGGTTCAGTTTCTTGATAATACTCTACGACAGAGAGGATACAAGAGTTAGAGAAACTGAAGGAAGGACTCTTTAATTCCGCTGCGTATACTGTAAGTATTCTATTATTTGTTTCTCTTGAATTCAATTTTAGAAACATGTTTTAGGCTATCTCGTATTAATTTGTTTAATATTAGATATACATGAAAATAAATAAAGATCCTGTATAAGCTAATCCAACACATCGCTGAGAAATGGAAGCCCCTGTACCCTTCCATTCATCCGTTGGCCATGCGAGAGATAGAGAGAGAGAGAAGGGATAGAGAGAAAGAAAGACCGAGTGAGGCGAGAGATAACCCATTTCAGGAGAGTTTTTTTTTTGTTTTATGATTTTAGAGAATGAAAAAGTGAGTTAAGAGTGGGGAAAAAGTTAAAGGCGGGATGTTTTAACAAAAAAATTCATTTGGCGCATTTTTACTCTTTCTCCGTGTTTTTTATGCTAATCAACAATAGCACTTTTAAAATTATGTTATATTTTAATGTAATATTTTGTCAAATTTGTTGTAGTGATCTTCAGTCTTGTACCCACCAATCTTCTTCTATTTTGCATGACTATACAAGTTAATAGCAAGATAATCGCGATAGGTAGCAACTTTGGCAGCCATGTTCTTTGGGATGTCATCAATCTTCCCATGGATAAACAAATCGGCATACTTGATAACAAATACTCCACAATCACTGCAAAAGAAACAAAAAACAACAAATGAAATTATTTTAAACAAACAAAATAGAAAAATAAACAACAATATACAAAAACCAGTTACTTACTTGTCCTCTTGAAAGGGCAAGTCTTTGGCAAAGTTAAAATCAATTGGATCCTTCTTCCCAACAAAATATGGACCAACATTCAAGTCCAAATCTTTCCTAGAACCATAAAAATCAAGAAAGTCTAGAAAATATGGTAAAACAACAGAATAAGCCTTCACATATGGCGAAGCAATACTCTCATTATTCTTCCCCACCAAAGAGTTGTAGACAGTTAACATCCTACTCTTTACTATTAAAAATCAATAAAAACTCAATGCAACTGAACCTTCACATGCACAGGAAAAAAAACATGATCCACATCCACCCAAGGAGTGTTACAAAACAAATAATCACCAATAATGTAATCTGAAATGAGGTTATCAAAATGAATGTTGCTTGGATCATATTTGGCTGCCACAAAATTATCATACAAACCCTTGATAGTTGCATCAAACCAAATGTCTGTAGTTGTAACCCTCTTGTTCAAACCATCATTTAACTTAATCTTCCTCCTCAAGTAATAAAAACATACATTGATATGCTACAAAAAATAAATAAACATACAAAAGTTAAGAACCTAGTTACTAGCCAATAAATAATAATCAAAACAACTTACACACAATACTACAAGAACCTGGTTACTAGCCATAAATAATCAAAACAAGTTACACACAATAATAAAGGAGTCTGGTTACTTGTCTTAACCATGATCAACAAAAATAACAAAACATCTAAACAAAAAAATACTAGTTAATAAACATTATACCAAGAACCTGGTTACTTACAGTGTCCATACGGTCCTCCCCACAAGTTTGAAGCTTGTAAAACCACATATTCTCAGAAATTTTAACAAAAGAATAATCCATCGGTGGATTGATAATGCTATTAACATCAGAAAATTTCTTCTTCCTTCAAAACAAAAATATATATATTAACAGACAATTAAATATCAATAACAATAATATTAAACAAAATATAAAAAAAACATACTTATTTTTAAAAATCATTTTATCCTCAATCCATGTAATATAATCCATGCATTCATTCTTTGAAACATTCTGTCCAATTTCATCTTCAAATGGAAGCAACCTTCTAACAATCACCACTTCTTCTCCCTTCCTCTTCACAGTTTCTTTTACTTCAGATGAACAAAACTCGGTAACAAAAGGAGATTTAACATGAGTACTAAGTTTAGGCTCCCTCTTTTTAATAGCAACAGGAACTTCATCAACATCACCAACCATCACAACTTTTCAATCATCCTTACTCCCACTAAATCTCTTTTCTCCTTCTGCATACTCAACAGTTTTATCAATAACCTTCAAAATCTCTGGATCCAAATATACTTCTTCAAAACTTAAACCAACTGAACTGAACTCAGGCTTCTTTGAAAAATCCTATAATGAAGAACAATAAAATCAATTACAAAAAATTCAATTTTAAATAAAATAATACAAAGAAACAAAAACAAAAATAAATTTCAAAACCTTATCTCCATCCACAACATTTGACAACTCCAACCCAGAATAAACAACATCAAAATTTTCATTTAAATCCTTCCCGACACCCTAAAATAAAAAAAGAAACTGGTTACACCAATAACTTGTTACACTAATAAACTAACAAAAACACAACATACTATTAAGAAACATAAACCAGATACCTTACTACCATCAAAATCTTCACCTAAATTCATCCTACAATCCTAGACCAAAAAAAACAAAAAAAAACCAATTTGGTTACAACAAAAAATGATTAAAAAAAACAATAAAGCATAAAAACAAACAAGTTACCTTAGAATCATCAGAAATAGGACTGGAAACTTTATCAAAATCAGCTGGCTTTTTCACTTCATTATATCCAGCACTTTCATCACTAGAACTTGCAACTTTTTCAGAATTTTTTTCAACAATTTTTGCAATCATTGCGGACAAATCATTGAGTTTCCCCATGAACTCAGACCTCATAACTGCAATATCACTAATAATAGATTGTTGGCTCACTTTTATTGAAGAAATTGATTCACAAATCAATCTCAAATTTTCACTATCAACCTGAAAAAACATAATAAAATAATTTACAAAACAGCAAAAAATAAACATAAAAACAAACCTATAAATTTCAAAACAAAAAAATATTTCTTTTTTTTTTTAACTAAAACAAACACCAGCACTAACCAGTACCTGGGTACCAAAACTACTATCTCCATCTTCAGCACACTCCTTCGGCAAATATAAATGCTCAAACTTAAACTTCTTCACTGTCGGTTTCTTCCTCTCCTCAGAAGATGGATAGACATTTAAGATAGTCAACTGAATAAATTAAAAAAAGATATAAAAAAACAAGAAACTGGTTACCATCATCTGTAACCAGTTACACAAACAAAAATCTTAAAATGAATAAAACAAATTTAGCAAGTAACCATGTACAAAACAAAAATATTATACCTTTTGATTGTTAAAAATCTTAGCCACCAAGTTTGAATAGAAGGCATTATCAGTACTCTTCCAATTCAACAAACGGGGATATTTTTTCCCAACACGTTGACAAAACTCAGGACTCAATTCAGATATACATTCATATATCCAAACAAGAAAAGCAATTGGAAAACCAAGAAGTTTGTAAGGGTGAAGGCCAACCTTCCCATCAACGAAAACTCCATCAAAAATTTTATTTCCACCCTTCAAAGCAATTTTCAAATAATGAAAACTCCTATCCCATACCAACTTCCCAAAACTAATATTTCCCAATCCAGAAATATCACGATCAACCATCTCAAAAAAGAAATCATCAACCAACTTCTCACTAGTATACCCGTACAAATATTTTACTAAAATATGAACTATACCCAATTTCACGACATCATCGTCATCAACTAAATCCTTACTAATGAAAGCATTTCGTAATTCAGCCTTTGACACCTTACCAACAAAACGACCAAATATTTTTTTCTTAAACAAAACTTTCTTTTTTTTAAAAAGACTTAAATCAAAATCACCATCACATTTAAGACCCGTAACTAGGGCAAACCCCTCAACAGAAAACCTACAAACTCTACGACCCAGCTTAAACCACATCTCCTCGTCCTCCCTCTCATGGGACACCTCTCTCAACAACACAAGTTGGGCAAGTTGAGTTTGGAAATTAATATCAGATACTTCTAAGAAGTGCCCAAATGGCGTCTTCTTAAACAATGCTTTCTGACTTTTGGTCAACTTAGTTTTCAAGTCATTAATGACACTCTTGTCATTAAAATGTTGAACCTTACTTCCAAACCTCCTGGAGGGATTTATCTTTAAATGAGCCTGCAGAAGAAAAAAAAACCAATTAAACAACATGTAACCAGTTTCAAAAAATATAACACATGAAAAATTGATAAGTACTTTACATTTATAAAACCAGTTATATGTCTTTAACTTTTTTATGGTTGAAATATATATATATATATATAAAATAATACATTCACTAAGATAACCAGTTACACACTCAAACAAAACATTAAACAAAATCTTCCACTGTTATCTGCAAGTAACCAGTTACACATGTAACCAGGTACAAAGAAAACAAAACACTGAACATTATGGAAAATTAACTACTTATCCACAAGAACCAGTTACATATAACCAGGTACAAAGAAAATAAAACACTTTAAGAACAAAAGAACACAACCATAAAAATAAAACAAACACAATCCACCGAACGTGAAACACAATAACAGAAACATAAACATATGAACATTTTTTTATTATTATACTTAATAAAATAAACACATACCACAACATGCTTAGTCTCAAGAGGATCATCTACAACATCCTTACTACCACTTGCACACGATTCCTTCATATGTTTAACAATGGAAGGGGATTTACTCTTCTTCCTTGCAACAGACTTCAAACGTGTAATGTTACTCCTTCAAGGAAGAATCTCGCTAATATCATCCCCTACATTCTTCGATTCATCCTCTACTATACCAGAAATTTTCTTCTCAGAACCAAAAACACCACCAACTTCACCAGAATGATCCATGACTAAACTTTGAAATTAAAATAGACAATGCAGTGCATAAAATAAAAACAAACAACACAAATGAAAAAAAAATAACAGATATACATATATATAGAGCACAAAATAACTACCCATAAACTTCCCCAAAATATCTGATCAAAAACTGACAAAACCCCCACTAAAAAACTAACGATAAAATCGTGCACCAAAAACAAAAACCACCATTAACACAGAATAAAAAACAACCATCCACGACAGAAAAATAGATAATCCAAAGCAAAATTAACAAAAAAAATACATTAAAAAAATTAAAACATAAACCCTGAAACTGGGTACTCACCGAGACAAAAACAACACAAAAATGCACAAATCCACAACGAGAAAACTTATAAAACCCTAAAAAAAGAAACAAAAAGAAGAAATCAATTCAAAATATCAAATGCTGAACGAGAGAAAAAAGTCGAAATAAAGGATATACAAAAACCTGATACTGAAACAATCTGAAAATAGACCCCTGAAACCAGGTACTCACCGAGACAAAAACAACACAGAAAGCACAAATCCACAACGATGAAACTGAAAAAACCCTAAAACTGAACGAAAAATGAGAACAAATATCACAATATCAATCGTTGAAGGAGACGAGAATGATGAAATCAAGCTTAAACAAAAACGTGATAATGAAGAAAAAAAAAAATTAGAAGATATAGGTACAAGACTACCTGCATGCATAAGAAAAAACTACTGAATATTGATTTTCTTACAAAATTTGTTTTCCAAAAAATAATAATAATAATACTTAAAATGATTGAAATGCCTTCACAAAAATTCTCATTTAGAATAAATAAACTTATACAATAAAATAAAATATGGGATACAAAATAATGTATTTGATAAATATGAGAAAACAAAACCCATAAAAAAAAGTTAAACAACAAAAAATACTACAAAAAAAAAACATATATATCAAAATTTATTTAATTTTTCTATATTTCGTGGAAATTCCAAAAAGCCCCAACTGAAAAGCGAACACACACGTGCAAACCACGTGATATTCTTCAACATAGGCAGTTTCAGCTGCAAATAATCCAGTATTGAAACTAACGCCATGGTTTCACTCCGATTCCCATTTCCGTTTTCTCTGCCCTCAAGCTCAAGGCTACCTTCAACTCCCTCCGCTAACTCACGTCCGTTTAAAGCCTCCACCGTCGCAGTCACGGTCGCTGCCACCGCAGCCGTCGCCACCATCGCCGCCACCGCAGCTATCTCAGCTTCAGCCGAAGACACTGGCACAATCCCAAAACACCATTTTCTCCAAGAAGCGCTAAACTTCTTCTTCACTAATCGTTCGGTCCCCCTTTGGAGCTCACTTTCTCTGGCCAACTCTTCAGACCCAGTCGTTAATTCCCGGGCCGGGGTATCGTTCCCTTCGGTCCTGGCCGATTCTCGGAAACTTCTCGGAATTGGATTTAGGAGAAAGAGCGTTTTGGGGTTAAGGAACATCGATGTTTACGCATTTGGTATCCTTTAATTCCTTTCTCTTTACGAACAAAATTAGTATTTTTTTGTAATGATGTTTGTGCTGTATGGAAAATTGAAATGTTGGTTAAAAAACAATTTTGTTTTACAATTCTATTTTATTTTGTAGATTTCAATAATCTAAATTGGGATGAATAAGGATACTTTTATTGATGGTGACCACATTGTGCTCATTACAATAAGTCCGGAGATTAGATGCTTCTCATGAGATTTGTTTTGTGTATTTTGATTGTTTGTGACGAAAAAAAATATTGAGTCTTTCTTGATAATAACTAGTCTATGCTTTACTAATTGTGAGACACGAGGTTAGATCGAGTGATCAAGCTCTGCTGCTATGAGGTCTCGGGTTCAATTCCTTGTGGTGACCTATTTGGCAAGCTTTTTGCCTCTTAAAGATTGTAGAGTTTAGCATAATGATGATTGTATATATATTATATGTATGAAGTTAATTTTTCTTGTAAACAGGCGTTTATGCTGATAATAATGACGTAAAGAAAATGATGGGGGAGAAGTACCAGAAATCTTCTAGTTCTGAAATCAAGGAAAGCAAAGAGTTTACTGATGATCTCATAGAAAACGATATAAGCATGACTGTTAGGCTTCAAATAATGTACAGCAAATTAAGCATTCGATCTGTGCGAAATGCTTTTGAGGATTCAGTGGGAAGCAGACTGCAAAAGTTTGGGGGACCAGATAATAAAGAACTTCTTCAAAGGTGAATCTTTATCAACCACATTTATGGTATGAGAAAATAATAATATCATAAGCTGATAAATTTTGAATTTTTGAACAGTCGACCTTGTTGACTTGTACTAGTTGCAGCTGACAATTGTTGGTTTAGGAAATGAGTGTCATTTAGTAATAAGTTTAGCAACAGCTTAATAGCCAAAACAAATTGCAGGTTCACTTCTCAGTTCAAAGATGAATATAAGATACCACGAGGATCTGTGATCGAACTTGCGAGGGAACGGGGTTATGTACTTCGAACCACAAGTAAGTATTCGTTAACTTTCTTTATTATTCATTAGTTCCTTCATTTTAGATGGTTTCTGGATGTATGAGAATTTTCACCTTCAGGAAGTGATAGCTTTCTACTTGTAGAATTAGATTAGTACACCAACTCTTAAACCAACGAGCTTTCATGAATTTGAAAAGATGTCTGCTCACTCTTAACAAAATTATTCTATAATATAGTTATGGACATTAGACTTTTCCAATATCTATACAAAATAGGGCAATATAATATAGAGGGGGTTATTCTGGAATCCAAACACTAATCATTTAGAGGATTTTGGTTCTTTCTTAGTTTGAGCAGGTAGTGAAATGTAGCTTTTGGAGTTGAATCCGTTATAGAGTCAAGTCTTAACACTTTGTTTGATTTTTATTTTTTCAGTTGATGGGAAAGAGGTGGGAAGTATCCAGAGCAAACTTCTGTGTAGGTCAATTCTGGATCTTTATATTGGTGAAGATCCATTTGATAAACAAGCCAAAGAAGATGTCAAGCTCAATGTAGCCTCACTCCTTCAGAAATAGAGAAAAGTTATTTTAATGAAATCTGTAGAATACAGAGTAAGGCTTCAAGAATTCTTTTTTTTTTTTTCAGTCTTAAATCATAACTCTTCATGCTTTAGTGTAAGGTAATAAAATTGGAGAGTAACCGTGCTTAAAGTTAATGGCCATTGCATTTATGCTCTTCTTTACTTGTCTTTCTAATTATGAGCAAATTTTGGGA
This sequence comes from Humulus lupulus, assembly GCF_963169125.1. NCBI lineage: Eukaryota > Viridiplantae > Streptophyta > Magnoliopsida > Rosales > Cannabaceae > Humulus > Humulus lupulus. The sequence goes on from NC_084793.1 coordinate 44,450,328, forward strand.
AAGAATCCATTTGTAGCATTGTAGCAACCTGTGTGCCTGTTTTTCGGCTTAGAACAAACGATGTACTCTAAGACCACAATTAACAATTAGATCTAATATATATATATATGGAGGACCTCTTATTTCATGGTTACCATAAATCACTAAAATGGAGGACTTCTTATTTCATGGATACCATAAATCACTAAAATGATTATAAAAATAAATAAATAAAATCAATAATTTTGAATTTTTTAGATTAATTTGGCAATAAACATTAGTTAGAAAGATAATCATCACATTCATTATTCTCATTAATTCAAAAATGATTTTTTTTTCTCGTGGATAAAATGAATGAATCAAGAATAAAAAAAAATGGAGAATGAATATTAAATATATTTTTTTATTTATTAATTAAAAAATATGTGTCTGCTATGTTATTAGATAGTCATTTCAAAAGTTTAAAAAAGTAAATTTATATTTATAAATATTGTTTAACAATTATAAATTTAGACCATTGATCTTAATTAAATGGTTAATTTTAAAGTAATCATCCATGGTAATATCTATTAAGAGTGCCCCATATATATTATTTAATTAATGGCTAGAGCAATCATTAAAAAAATCAAACGACAAAATGAGAAATATATATTTATGTCTTATATCTTATGTCACTATTATTATTACATGTATGTTTGGATAAACAAAATACATTAAATGCAAAGAAAAGAATAAATTTAAGCACATAATTATTTTTCAAGTATAGTTTTTAAAACATAATTAATATAGTAATTTAAATATTTTAATATGAAATTTTAAAATGTCATAAAAAATTATTATGGCACATTTATTACTTTTTATTTTTATTTTCAATATTTTTACTTTATCTAGCTGATTTTTATTTTTTTTAATTTATTTACCTTATTTAGATGAATTTAAAACTAATGGTGTGAGAAAAAATTTAAAAAGTGTTAATTCTAATGGAAACCAACAATTTTCGTTAAACTCACATTTATGCAAAACTCCTTATCTTTATTCTTTTTTTTCACTGGTGAAATCTCTCAATCCCCTATTTTGTTAGCAAATCTAAGATCTCTGTTTGTTGTGGTTGTTAACTGCTAATGTAGATACACGTGTCTATAATTTATTGGTTACATATTGAATAGCAACATCACATCATTCTTTTTTAAATTAAAAATAATTAAAAACTAAAAAAAAATTAAATAAATCAAATCTCTCTGTTCTCTCTCTCCCCCCAATACCTCGCTTTTTTTTTCTTTGACTTCTTCTTTCTCCCTACTTTTTTCTGCAGATCCACCCATGCCGACCTCCAAGAGAAAGAAAGAGGGAGGGAGATCGAGAGAGAGGGGATCTGGGCAGAAGAAGAAGAAAAAGAAAAAAAGAAAGAAAGGGAGGAAGATTGAGAGATTGAGAGATCGAGAGAGAGAGGATATAGGAGAAAGAAAACAGAAAGAAAGAGAGAAGAAAAAAGAAAGAAAAAAAAGGAAAGAAGATTGAGAGATTGAGAGAGAAAAAAGAAAGGAAACACGAGAAAGAGAATAGAGCAAAGAAAAAAAGGGAGAGAGAGAGGACTTGGGTAGTAGACAAAAAGAGAAAAAAAAAAAAAAAAGGAAAGAAAATAAAATTAGTTATAATTTTTTTAAATTTTAATTCATTTTTATTTTTTATTATTTTTAAATAATTTTTTACAATATTTAAATAAATAATTAATATGGATCAATAGAAACGTGCTACGTATACCCTTGTATATATATATACTAGATACATGCAAGCTTAGTTTTATTATAGAATTTATTAATTAAAAAAAGAAAAAAGAAAGAAAATAAAATTAGTTATAATTTTTTTAAATTTTAATTCATTTTTAATTTTTATTATATTTAAATAATTTTTTACAATATTTAAATAAATAAATAATATGGACCAATAGAAACGTGCTACATGTACCCTTGTGTATATATATATATACTACATACATGTAAGCTTAGTTTTATTATAGAATTTATTAATTAATTTTATTAAATTTGTGTCATTGTCATATAAATTTCAAACAAATAAACAATATTATATGTAAAAGAATGAAATAAATATATTGAATGAAAAATTAAACCAAAATATTATTTATGATTTTTTTAAAAATATATATATAATATAATAACTTTTTTAAATATAAATGACAATTTTTTTAATAAAATTAAGATGATGTATCTTATAATGATATTTTATAATATTTAAATTTATATTAATATAAGTATTATAAATATCTAGTCTTGTATTAAATATAAATGACAATTTTTTTAATAAAATTAAGATGATGTATCTTATAATGATATTTTATAATATTTAAATTTATATTAATATAAGTATTATAAATATCTAGTCTTGTATTAAATATTATTATAATAACAATATTTTATAATATTTAAATTCATATTAATATAATTAGTAAAAAATCAGGATTATATATTATTATCATAATAATATTTTATAACATTTAAATTTATATTAATATAATTATTAAATATTTAGTCTTGTATGACATGCTATTATAATAATGATATTTTATAACATTTGAATTTGAATTTATATTAATATAATTATTATATATGTAGTCTTATATGAAATACTATTATAATAATGATATTTTATAATATTTGAATTTATAGTAATATAATTAATAAATATTCATTTTTAATTAGTTTTAAAGGTATATTTTGTTAAATGTTTAGAATATTCCGTTAAAGTTAACAAAAATAAACCGTTGAATTTTCGTTATCTAGACAATTTTTATATAGAAGAGATATATAACTAATTAAAAAATAAATATTTATTAATTATATTAATATAAATTCAAATGTTATAAATATTATTATTATAATAATATATAATAATATTTAATAATTATATCAATATAAATTCAAATGTTATAAAATATTATTATAATAATAATATATAACATATAATATATAATCCTACTTTTTATAAAATTTTGCTAGAATGAATATTTAGTAATTATATTAATATAAATTCAAATATTATAAAATATTGTTGTTATAATAATAATATTTAATACAAAATTAGATATTTAATAATTATATTAATATAAATTTACATGTTATAGAATATTATTACAATAATATATAAAACATAATAAATATATTATATATAAGTGTCGTGTGTGTGCAAATAATATGACTATGTAACTAAATAATAAATTAAAATAGCATTTGTCTTCATTAAGGTGTGATTTGAATAATATCATGAATGTTTTGTACTTTAAATATGATAGTTTGTGATATAAAATGTTATCGTATTATTTTTAAAAAAAAATCATAAACAATGTTTTAGTTTAATTTTTCTTTTAATATGTTTATGTCATAATTTTATTTATTTATTTAAAATTTATGTGGTAATCATAAAAACTTAATAAAAATAATTAATAATTTTTCTAAATAAAATTAATTATAAACAAGCATGTATTGCACGTTGTTTGCACCTAATATATATATATATATATTTATATTTTTTAATGATTTTAAAAATATTTCATAAATTAAAATTAAAATTGACAAAGAAAAATTATTTAGTGACTTTGCAAACTTTTTTTTAACTAACTTGACATAGAGCACTCACAGCAAATGTGTTATTTTTTCCTTATTTTACATCACCAAATTTTTTTTTTTTTTTTATTTTACCTCACAATATCATACATCAGTTTCTCTATTTTACATCACCAAAACTCAACTTTAATATTTTTTTATTCATTTTAAATATTCTCTCGCACTTTCAATAAGAGCAACTTTAATGGTGACTACCGCATTGGTTGCCTAAAATGTCCAAATCATCAAAAATATAATTTTTTATTTTCTCTCTCATCCACATCACTTTTGGTAACACTTTTCATAAAAATGCTCCAGTGCTAAGCCACCCTAAAATTTATCAACTACGATCCCACATATTATTATTTAATATATTATTTTGTAATTATAAATTTTGTCACACTAATTTTTTTAAATTCATATATTAATATAAATAAATATTACATAAAATTTAAGTAGAAGAAATTTAAAGGAGCTTATAAAATGACATAATCATAATTAATCAATCTAACATAATTAAAAAAATGCTAATTAAAATGATTTCCAAATTTTGACCATTTATGCTCCACGAAGTCCGCTTGAAGATTGCGATGAATGTTTATGTCATGAATTTCAGCATTTCTTTGAAGCATTTTCGGGAAGTCAGAAATAGGTCCATGCAATACTTCAACTGTTAGGGTGTCAGCGGGGCCTTTATCATAATTAAAATCAAACAAACTCTCATATGCACCTCTTTCATCCTCGACAATAATGTTGTGCATTATGATGCATGCATACATAATATCTTTGAGAACATCTCTCTGCCAAAAACGTGTTGGTCCTCGTACAATAACAAAGAGAGATTGAAGTACTCCGACTGCTCGCTCAACATCTTTGAGTATCACTTCTTGGCATCAGGCAAATAATTTTCTTTTTTCTCCTTGAGGCAGTAGGATAGTTTTAACAAATGTACCTCACTCTGAAGAGATACCATATGCTAGATAGTACCCCTTGTTGTATTGTGTGTCATTTATCATAAACTCAACTCTTAGAGCGTGCCCTTGTAAGATGTCAGTGAATAATGAGGATTGATTTAACACATTGAGATCTGTTGACGCGGTTCTTCGCCAACAGGTAATTAAGAAAAAAAGAGAAAGGGATTAGTGCTGATAATGAACCGAAATAGATATATGATCTTAGAAAATGGAAAGGTGACTTAAGACACGGTTTTTAAGTGGTTCAAAGGTTAAAATCATTCTACTCCACTAGTCAATATTATTGCTCTATTCTGGGTATATGATTACAGGACATGTCTTACAAGAGATCATCCAACCCCTATCAACTCCCAGGGTCTCCATATTTATAGGAGAAGGCACCTGGGAGTTGGTAAGAAGGTCATCCCGTGACCTTCTTACCTATCATATCAACTCTGTGACATTCATGATTAATTCCTAAACCTGACACATAAGTGTGGTCAAATCAATAGGTAAGGAGATAATGGGCCGCACGGCCTAACCCAGTCGTGGGTGTCTGAATACGCATGTTCCTGCTGCGTGTCCGAGAAGTCAGGGGCATATCAGACACGTGCACTCTGATATATGCACGTTTACCTTGCGTGTGTTGACTTTACAAAGGGTCATAGCTCCATATCCAGCTCGTGCCACGAACTGGATACTTAACTCGACCTTCGGCCTCCAGAGTCCAGACTCAAATCTCGGGCAATCTTGGCGAACACTTGGGTTGCCTCGAGCTAAGGAGGTACGACCTTATGACGGAAGCTCCGGTTTTGAGGGCTGTCCACGAGATAATCATGACTAGGCCGCAACCTAGCTCGCTAATCAGCCCGTGGGAAAATCAGGACGTACATCTGCCCCCCAAGATCCTGCTAATGGTATGCCACGTCGTGTAAGACCACAGTAGGGGCTTTTAGGCTTCCCCATGAACTCTTTACATTCCACCTCTTACGCAGGCGCCTGATACGTGGAACATCGTGGTTGGTGACGGTACATCTTACGAGAACCGCATTTAATGGCCTAGCCTATGCCCAGCCGTCGTTCCGTATTTCGAGTGGAGGGCCTCGGATCCCTCATCAGGGCCATCCAACAGCCCTCTACACGTGACCCTTCACGTATATAAAAAAGGGTGGCCACCCTTTCATTTGAAATTTCTCAGAACTTCTCTCCTTCTTCTCTCTTCATCTCAAAAGAAAAAACCCTCTTCTCTGTGACTGCTACACGCAGCGTTCAAGAAACTCAAACGTAAGGATTTCTTCAAAGCTTTGGAAGCCAATACTCTGATGAAGCTTTCACCTAGGCGATACCTTCATCCACCTCCCAGTCAAACACTGTAAGTTTCCTGACCACGTGCGTTTTGAAAATATATTTCACTGTAGCTTAGGTAAATATTTTACTGTAGCCGCATGCAAGGGTTTACTGGGTTTTGTGGATGCGGAGGGTGAAATCCTTTTAGGTTAGGGTATTTTTGCTGTAGGAAATCACTTAAGAGTATGGTTTACAGGATGCTTTTTCTGGGGACGATTTCTGGGTAGGATTTTTGACATATTTTGGGTGCAAAACCGGGTAGCTTAAGGGACACGCCTCACAGGCGGTTTTGCCAACCTTGCCTATCGAAACTTTCCCCCCAAGGCAAATTTTATCCTGACCCTCCTGACACACGAATTCCGAGTAATCGGGGATTTGTTGGGAGCACAGGCGCGTGTTCATTGAACCGCGTGGTCCCACTCTCCACGGGCTGGGCTTACCTCAGCTCGTGCAAATAACATTTGATTTTTCCTCACGCTTGGGTCGCCTTTTCTGAAATGTTTTCTTTTGTTCGTTAGGCGACCAGATGGCACCGAAAAGGAACGCTCCCAAGAAGACCGTCAGCAGCTCGGCCTCACAGCAGGACAAAGGAAAGGCGGTGATGCCGGACTCCCCAATCCCCAACTTTGGATCGGCAGTGGAGCAGGAGGTCGAGGTCGTCCCCGATGCCTTCTTTGAGGCGGAGAGGATCGTCTCAAAGGTCACTGACCAGACGAAGATCAACAAAATCTTTCTCTCCCACAACATCGCCCTGGGGAGAGCATCCGTGGTGGCCCGGCCTCCCGCGGAAGGCGAGCAGAGCTGCGTGCCGCTCGATGAGGTATTCGCGACCTGGAGCGGTGAGCATTTCAAGGCGGGGGCATTCCTCCCGCTGGACTATTATTTCGCGGACTTCCTCAATTATGTGAGGTTGGCACCATTTCAGCTCCCCCCCAACTCTTATCGGTTGTTGGCAGGGTTGAAATATTTATTTTTGAAGCATGAGTGGGAGGTCCCCACTCCAGCAGACATTTTATACTTTTTCTGCCTCAAGGCTAGCCCGGATCAGCGGGGGCGAGGCGACGGGTTTTACTACTTAACCCGATTCCCCAATACGGCTGCGGTCATTGAGCTGCCCAGCCACCCCAACGACTTCAAGGATCAATTCTTCATGTCGACGGGGTTCAGGAATTGCAAGCTCCACTACTTCAATCGTCCTCATAAGTGTTTTTCATCCTTAGCTCGTAAGTTAAGTGTCGTTTTAGCTCCTCCCGTACCCCTTTCTGACTTAGACTAATTCTGCAGCCATCTTCGCGAGGACAGAGAAATTTGTGACCCTCGGGGCCCAATACGAGACGCTGGCGGGCTTGCCCCCCAGCGAGAAAGATTATCGCGTGCTCGTAACAGACGAGACGATGATAGCCTGCAAGCTGATTTTCCCGAATCAGACTTTAAACCTCAGGAGGCCCCGGGGGCTTCCCCCAGCTCGCGACACCAGACCCATCATCGTGGAGGAGGTCGTGGGAGATGAAGACGAGGAGGACGAGGACAATGAAGTTCCGCTCGTGAGGAATAGGAAGCGGGCTTTGGAGGTCGTCCCGGGGACGGGCGAGGAGAGGACCCAGTCCGGAGTAGCCGCGGGTCCTTCTGGCCAAGGTAACCCTTACATGTTTAGGAGTCTAGATAGGGCCACAGCCGACCCCCGGCTGGCTAGGTTCAATCCTAGGCAGCTCGTCCATCGTCACCGAAGTGATCCGGACCTGAACACAACCCTGCTCCATGTGTCGACCGGCTTGTGCTGGACTACCAAGATAACCGGCCTAGGGGTACCGTAGTAGTAGATAACACCCTAGCCTTTAGGTCGATCCTATTCGAGGAGTATGGGACCAACCTTCATACATGGCCATCACTCCGGAGGGGTGTCGTAGCTCTGGGGCTTAGGCAATATGTAGAGGAATCTAGCCCTGAGTCAGACTCGGACCCAGAACTTGCGCCAGCTCGGGAAGTAATCGACTTAGATTCTTCTTCTAGCTCGGGGGGTAGGATTCCCTTAGTATTCATATACTTTTTATTTTTACCCCTTTGTTTTTGTATCTGTATGGTTGCTAACTCGTACTAACCATGTTTTTGTTTTGACAGAAGAGATGTCTCAGCCCAAGGAGAGCCTGCGAGGTGCGGTCTTTGGGGGGAACCCCTCAGCTGGGCCAAAAATGAAAAGGCTCTGGACGTCCAAGAACGCCGCCGAGGTCCCCACTAAGTCTCCGGCAAAGGAGAAGGAGCAAACCCCGGCTGCCTAGGTCGCGGGAGCGATTCTTCCTGCTGCAGGGGGAAGCAACATGCCTCCACCCCCTCTGCGAGCTCCAGCCACCGCCCGGGACGTAGGAACGGAGCTCGGGGCTTCGGCGGTGGTACCCTCCGATGTACATATCCCAGTCAATCCCCAGGACCTGGAGAAGATCCCCGAGGCCTTCCGGGGAACAGTGTATGAGTCGACGAACTACGCCGTCAGCCACATATACCGGTTCACCGAGAAGGAGCTCCGGGCCATTGAGACACTGAGCCCGGTAGGCGTGCTGGAGTCTTCATTGGGCATGGCCATGACGGTAAGCTAACTTATTATTATTTTTTTTTAATTTTTTTTTTTGTGTGGTTTTTATCATTACACTTTGCTCTGCTTTTCCTTCCCTTTTTTCCAAGGCAATTGTCTTTTCAACTTCGCAGAGCGCCGTTGCCCTTCACCGGAGCATCGTCAGGACCAAAACTCAGCTCGAGGACATGAGGAGCGAGCACCAGACTACCCTGCAGGCGGCCAAGGATGCCTTGGCGGCCTCGCAGGTCGAGTTGGAGAAAACTCGTTCGAAGGTCCAAGAGCTCGAGACCTCCCTTGCCACCTCGAGGACGGACCTAGATGCTGCGAAGACTGAGGTCCAGGTCGCCCAGGCTGCCCTAGAGGCTGAGCGGACAACTTTGGAAAAGTCCATGGAAGATCTGTTCTACCATTGATGGGTCTACAATCTAGATGCAGACTTCTCCTTCATGTCAGCGAGCCTCTGGGAGCGCTTGCTGATGAAGTTCCAAGCTCGCCTTGATAAAGAGGCGCCCTCGGAGACCAGGGAAGGCTCTGGCGCAACTGAGCAAGGCGAGACGGCGACCTCCAAGGGGCCACCTGACGGAGCTTAGGGCGTTTCTTTTCTTGTGCCCTTCAATATTTTTAAATACTTTTTATGTAACCTTTGCACGAGGTGCTTTCACCTCGAGACACTTTGATTTAACGCTTTTAATTGATCCTCTTTTTTTGCCTTTACGAACATTGGTTACAATTTCTTGAAAAACTTAGTTCGTGCTGATCTTTATCCATATCTCGAACTCCTTTAGGAAGAACAATGATCCATAGATTTAAATCAACTTCTAAGTTTTATGACCCGGTTAGGACCAGGAACTTAATTTGAAAACTTAGTTTGCGTTAACTTTTATCCATGTCTTGAGCTCTTTAAGAAGAACAACAATCAATAGATTTAAATCAACTTCTAAGTTTTATGACCCGGTTAGGACCAGGAACTTAATTTGAAAACTTAGTTCGCGTTAACTTTTATCCATATCTTGAGCTCTTTAAGAAGAACAACGATCAATAGATTTAAATCAATTTCTAAGTTTTATGACCCGGTTAGGACCAGGAACTTAATTTGAAAACTTAGTTCGCGTTAACTTTTATCCATATCTCGAGCTCTTTAAGAAGAACAACGATCAATAGATTTAAATCAACTTCTAAGTTTTATGACCCGGTTAGGACCAGGAACTTAATTTGAAAACTTAGTTCGCGTTAACTTTTATCCATATCTCGAGCTCTTTAAGAAGAACAACGATCAATAGATTTAAATCAACTTCTAAGTTTTATGACCTGGTTAGGACCAGGATAGGACTTAGTTAGCGTTAACCCTTATCAATATCTCGCGTTTTTTAAGAAAACAACGGTCAATCGATATGAATCAACTTCTAAGTCATTAAGGAGACCTGGTTATATCCAGGTACCATATGCCCCCCAAGTAACTGGGAAAGGGTCTTTCGTGGTTACTTTAGATTACACTTGCAAACATGCATAAAAAGCTAATTCTCATTAATACATAAAAAGTGGCCTTCCAAGCCTTACAAGTGAATCATTGATAATATTTCTTTAAGTGGATGGCGTTCCAAGTCCGCGGGACCGCCCCTCCATCAAGTCGAGCTAACTTATAAGTTCCCTCCTTAATGATTTCGATGACCTGGTATGGTCCTTCCCAGTTTGGTCCTAAAACTCCATCTTTGGGATCTTTCCCGGCCAGGAAAACTCTCCTTAGGACCAAGTCGCCAATGCTAAAGGTGCATTTTTTGACCTTGGCGTTGAAGTAACGAGTGATTTTCTGCTGATAATGGGCGAGCTGGAGTTGCGAATCCTCTCGCCTTTCATCAACTAGATCGAGGGAATTGCACAGGAGCTCATGGTTTCGATCTTGGTCGTACGACTGGACTCTATGTGAAAGCACCTTAATTTCCACGGGGAGGACTGCCTCACTCCCAAAGGTCAGGGAAAAGGGAGTATGACCCGTAGGAGTCCGATGCGAGGTCTGGTATTTCCACAGGACCTGGGGGAGTTGTTCTGGCCAGACCCCCTTCGCTTCATCTAATCTCTTCTTGAGGCTCGTCTTTAGGGTCTTGTTGACAGCTTCGACCTGGCCATTAGCCTGAGGATAGGCCACGGAGGAGAAACTTTTTACGATTCCGTATCTTTCACAAAACTCGGTGAACAGGTCGCTGTCGAACTGAGTGCCGTTGTCGGAAACGATCTTCTTAGGCAGGCCGAACCGGCAGATAATGCTCTTGACCATGAAGTCGAGCACTTTTTTGGACGTTATTGTTGCCAAAGGTTCTGCCTCAGCCCACTTCGTAAAGTAGTCGATGGCTACCACGGCGTAACGGACCCCGCCTTTTCCAGTGGGGAGGGCGCCAACCAAGTCTATCCCCCAAACGGAAAATGGCCATGGGGACGAGATCATCTTCAGCTTGACTGGAGGAGCTCGGGCAACTGCGGTGAATCGCTGGCACTTGTCGCACTTCTTCACGTATGAGATTGAGTCTTTGGACAGAGTTGGCCAGTAATACCCCTGCCTCAAGACCTTTAAGGCCAACCTTTGCCCCCCAGTGTGGTCTCCGCAAAACCCTTCGTGCACTTCCTGCAGGATGGCCTTTGCTTCGCCTAGAAGAACACACCGGAGGACAGGTAGGGAGTGCCCACGTCGGTACAACGCCCCATCGACTATCGTATACCTAGGAGCTTGGTATAGGACTCGCCGTGCATCGTTACGTCCTTCAGGCAGCTTGCCCTTGATGAGATATTCAAGGATGGGGTTCATCCAGGTCGGCCTGGCATCGATCATCTCGACCTCCGTCCTGACATCTTCTACGCTTGGTTTCTCCAAGAATTCGACTGGTACTAGCCCCAAGGTCTCCGTTTCCCCAGAGGTGGTGAGCTTGGAAAGGGCGTCTGCGTTAGCGTTCTGCTCCCGAGGTATCTGTTCGATCGAGCCTCGCTCAAACGCGGACAGCTCAATTTTTACCTTTGCCAGATAGGCGGCCATCTTGGGTCCCCATGCTTGATATTCTCCTAGGAGCTGGTTTACCACAAGATGGGAGTCACTGAAGCACTGGACGGAGCTCGCCTCCAACTCCTGGGCTATCCTCAGTCCTGTCAGCAAAGCTTCATATTCGGCCTTGTTGTTGGAGGCTTTGAATCAGAATCTCAGTGCCGAGTGGAATCTATGTCCCTCAGGGGATATCAAAATGATTCCAGCTCCGGAGCTGTTCTCGTTGGATGAACCATCTACAAAGACCCTCCACGAAGCCTGAGGCGAGCTGATTTGGGGTGAGTTTTCTGCGGGATCCTCCTGGAATCCCGTGCATTCTGCCATGAAATCGACCAGGGCCTGACTTTTTATAGCAGTTCGCGGAGTGTACAGAATCTCGAACTGACTGAGTTCGATGGTCCACTTTAACAGACGTCCCGATGCTTCAGGTTTTTGCAAAACCTGCCTTAAAGGTTGATTGGTCATGACATGAATCGAGTGGGACTGGAAGTACGGCCTGAGCTTTCGCGAAGCCGTAATAAGGCAGAACGCCAATTTCTCCATCAGTGGGTATCGGGATCCAGCCCCGAGAAGTCTCTTGCTGATGTAGTAGACTGGCTTCTGAACTTGGTCCTCTTCTCGTACCAGTACGGCACTAGTGCGTCCTCAGTGACAGCCAGGTAGAGAAATAGAGGCTCTCCTGCCTTGGGTTTGGATAGCATAGGCGGCTCAGCCAGATGTGCCTTCAGGTCGAGGAATGCGCTTTCGCATTCTACTGTCCATTCAAATTTCTTGTTTCCTCGGAGCAGGTTGTAGAAGGGCAAACACTTATCGGTGGACTTGGAAATAAACTAGTTGAGGGCTGCCACTCTTCCTGTCAGGCGTTGGACATCTTTTCGCGACCTGGGCGAAGGAAGCTCGAGCAGTGATCTGATCTTGTCGGGGTTTGCCTCGATTCCTCGGGTATTGACTATGAACCCCAGGAATTTCCTTGACGCGACTCCAAAAGTGCATTTCTGTGGATTGAGCCTCATGCCATATTCTCGTAGTATCTTAAAATATTCTTCCAGGTCAGAAACATGGTTATCGGCAGTCTTTGACTTGACTAGCATGTCATCAACGTACACTTCCATGTTTTTTCCGATCTGGTCTGCGAACATTCTATTTACTAGCCTTTGGTAGGTAGCTCCGGCGTTCTTCAGACCGAACGGCATGACCTTGTAACAATAGACGTTAGTCGGGGTCATGAAGCTGGTGTGCTCCTGATTTGCCGGATTCATCGCGATCTGATTGTAGCCTGAGTATGCGTCCATGAAGGACATGAGCTCGTGCCCTGCCGTGGCATCTACCAACTGATCAATCCTGGGCAATGGAAAGCAATCCTTGGGGCAGGCTTTATTCAAGTCGAAGAAGTCGATGCAGGTCCGCCATTTCCCGTTAGGCTTCGGGACCAGCACGAGGTTGGCAACCCATATTGGAAATTTGGCTTCACGAATAAAGCCGCATTTCTTGAGCCGGGCTACCTCTTCCTCTAGGGCTTCAGCTCGAGTTGTTCCTAAACGCCTTTGCTTCTGGGACTTGGCCGGGACGCTCTTATCCAGATGAAGTGTATGCATGATGACACTTGGGCTGCTTCCCACCATGTCCTCATGGGACCAGGCAAACACGTCCAGGTTATCTCGCAGAAACCTGGTCAGCTCCGCCCTCCTCTTGATACAGAGGTTTTTCCCGAGCTTGACCATCCGTGATGGATTCTTCGGATCAATATTCACTTCCTCGAGCTCCTCAATCGCCTGGAGCTCGGATCTGTCCTCGCCTACTCGGGGGTCAATATCCTCACTTAAGACGACATTTTCCCCCTCGGCCCTTTGAGGTTTTTCAATCTCAGGATCTGCTAAGGGTTCCTGAGATTCCTCTTCACCTTGAATGGCCATTGCCAGCTGCCCGGGTTTAGGTTTTCCCTTCATGGAAATGCTGTAGCATTCCCTGGCAACGAGCTGATCGCCATGGATAGTGCAGATTCCCGTCGAAGTAGGGAGTTTCATCGCGAGGTGGCAAATGGACGTGACGGCCTTGAAAGCTATGAACGTAGGTCGTCCCAAAATGGCGTTGTAGGCAGCGGAGCAGTCAATGACCACGAACTCTAGGAGTTTGGAGACTATCCGAGATCCTTCACCTAGGGTGATCACCAGCTCGACCGTCCCTATCGCTGCTGATCCTTCTCTCGAAAAACCATACAACATCATGGAGGTTGCCTTCAGCTTGGCGATAGTCAAACCCATCTTCTCTAAGGTGGATCGGAATAGGAGGTTCACCAAACTCCCGTTGTCTATCAGTACCCTCCTCACTCTCTAGTTGGCGATCTGGACTGCTACGACCAGAGGATCATTGTGAGGGAACTGGACATGGCCCGCATCTTCCTCCGTAAAAATGATTGGTTGCCTTTCCAATCGCTGCTGCTTTGATTGACGCTGTTCCGGGACGAACTCCACTCCGTTATGAGCCTTTAGTTCGTTCACGTATCTCTTCTGGGCGCCTCTGCTCGTGCCGGCCATGTGCGGACCTCCAGAGATGGTGGATATCTCTCCTCCTACCACAGGAGGAGGGACATCCTGGTCTACCCGAGACCCCGGCTGACTAGCCGGGACTTCCGGAGTAGGTCGGTTTGCTAGAACCCTGTTCCGTGCGTATTGAGCCAAGGGGCCGGCTCGAACGAGAGTCTCGATCTCGTCTTTTAAATGCCTGCAATCGTCGGTATTGTGGCCAACATCGTTATGAAAACGACAAAACTTGGAGGTATCTCTCTTCCCCTTGTGGTGCTTTAATGGCTCCGGTCTCTTCCAGGGGACTCGAGCAGAGTTGGCTAGGAAGATATTCTCCCTAGACTGGGTGAGCTCGGTATAAGTCACGAAGACGGGCTTAAACTTGTCTATGGACTTATTCTTCTTTTGGCCGTGCGGACTATTTTCGCCATTTCCCTTTCTTTTGCCTCCACCGGGTTGGTTGTTTTGTGTGATGTTTTGGGTCGCTGCCACGACCTCCGTCCCCACTCCAGCGGGCTGCTCGGGGACCTGGCTGGTTCCCGCAGCTGAAGCTTCGGCTTCCTCCAAGTTTATCCATTCTTGGGCCCTGTTAAGGAATTCGTTAACCGAGCTGACTCCCTTCCTTTGTATATCCTTCCAGAGGTCTCCTCCGACGAGGATTCCAGTTCTCATGGCCATGAGCTTGGAGCTATCATCCGCGTCTCTAGCTCGAGCAGCAACGTTCGCGAATCTGCTCAGGTAGGCCTTCAGAGTCTCACCGGGCTGCTGCCTCACGTTAGCCAGGGAGTCGGCCTGAACACGGGCGACCTGGGAGGCTCGGAATGCCCTTTTGAAGTCAGCTGAGAAGGTCTTCCAGGAACTGATTGACTGTCTTCTACTTTGCTTGAACCACTGCTTGGCAGGTCCAGTCAGTGTGGAAGGGAAGATTAAACATCTCAGCTCGGGGCCAATGTTATGGGCCATCATCAGGGTGTTGAACATCCCTAGATGGTCCGATGGGTCTCCGTCCCCATTGAACTTTGACAAGTGAGGCATACGGAAACCATATGGGTACGCCGTTGCCGCTATACTGGGGGTGAAGAGTTCCATCTCGTCCCCTGAATCGTACTCATCTTTTTCTTTCTCCGTCAGGAGCTTCCTCATCAGCTCCTCCATCTGAGTTAGGTGTTCGAGGGTTTGGTCCTGGTGTCCTTGGTTATTCCGGGGCTGTTCAACAGCTCCGGATCCATCGTACATATTTGGTGGGTTATTGCCCCTCCTATCTTGAGATAGGTTATTTGGGGCATTCCCTCCGTTACGTACTTCGGACAGGGCCCCCCCTGAGCGAGCATGGCTGTCTCCTCTTGCCTGCTCCCCTCTATGAGAGTTGAGGCGATCTCGAAGGTCGCCTCCTTGGGTGACTCAAGGACTTTGCACCGAACTCAAACGCTGGCGTAGGTCTCCCCCAGAGAAATCACTTCGGCGACTGTCGGTCCAGTGGCTCCTGCTGGATAGGCTTGGAGTCCGCCTTTGGTGGTGAGGATCCGATATTTCCCTTGGCGCCCTGCTACACCAAGAAGGTCTAGCTGATGGCAGGTTTCTCCTACTACTCCCATAGGCTGGGATGTCTCGGACGGGCCGAGGAGGAGACAGATATCTGATTGGAGAAGGAGGATGCCTGACTGGAGAGGCGATCCTAGTTCCGTCAGAACGGATCAAGTTTGGTGGGGGCCTTTCGGCCCTGCCAACCTGTTGGTCCCGCGCTTGACGATCTGGACGAGGCGCAGGACGGTTGTTGGGGATGAGCTGATGCTGTGAGCCCTCTCCGGATCTCCTTCGGGAATTTCCTCGAGCTCTCCTGGGCGCGCTCGAGGATGGTTGGGAGCTAGGAGTCGATGTTCTGACCGAACGGTTGTATTGCTGTTGTTCGGCTCTAGGCATTCCTCTGAAGTCTGCCTCTCGATGGGGTGATGAAGGAGTGGAGTTGGGCGTCGGAAGTCTGTCTGAATGGCTACGCCTGGATCGATTACCCCGGCGAGACTTAGAAGCCTCGCCTCGCCTCTCTCTGACGTTAACGTCGGTTATGAGAGGGGGTAGTCGGGCCAGCACATCTTTGATCTGCTGACTAGCTATTGCTAGCTGGCTCCTCAACTGAGCATTCTCCATTTCCACCGCAGTGTAATAACATGGGTTCGGGTTAGGCGGCCGAGGCGCCGAACTTCCGGTGTCGTCTTGGCCCACCGGCTGCTTTCCTGGCCGCTGCTGGACTTCAGGAGCTTGTTCACCAGGGGTGGCGGTATGATGAGCCTCCTGCCCATCATGCTGCTCTGTCTCGTTACCGTGCCTGGATCGAGTTGTCACCATAGTGGGATGTTTGCGACAGCATTGAATCAGACTTGGTCTCAATGAAAGCACCAAACTGTTGACGCGGTTCTTCGCCAACAAGTAATTAAGAAAAAAAGAGAAATGGATTAGTGCTGATAATGAACCGAAACAGATATATGATCTTAGAAAATGGAAAGGTGACTCAAGACACGGTTTTTAAGTGGTTCAAAGGTTAAAATCCTTCTACTCCACTAGTCAATATTATTGCTCTATTCTGGGTATAAGATTACAGGACATGTCTTACAAGAGATCATCTAACCCCTATCAACTCCCAGGGTCTCCATATTTATAGGATAAGGCACCTGGGAGTTGGTAAGAAGGTCATCCCGTGACCTTCTTAGCTATCATATCAACTCTGTGACATTCATGATTAATTCCTAAACCTGACACATAAGTGTGGTCAAATCAATAGGTAAGGAGATAATGGGCCGCACGGCCTAACCCAGTCGTGGGTGTCTGAATACGCACGTTCCTGCTGCGTGTCTGAGAAGTCAAGGGCATATCAGACACGTGCACTCTAATATATGCACGTTTACCTTGCGTGTGTTGACTTTACAAAGGTTCATAGCTCCTTATCCAGCTCGTGCCACGAACTGGATACTTAACTCGACCTTCGGCCTCCAGAGTCCGGACTCAAGTCTCGGGCAATCTTGGCGAACCCTTGGGTTGCCTCGAGCTAAGGAGGTACGACCTTATGATGGAAGCTCCGGTTTTGAGGGGTGTCCACGAGATAATCATGACTACCCTGCAACCTAGCTCGCTAATCAACCCGTGGGAAAATCAGGGCGTACAAGATCATTATTTGATCTTGGAACACCAAAAAATGCATGTCATATCCAGAGATCTTGTGATGCAACTGCTTCAAGCATGATTGTTGGCCTGCTCTAATCACCTCGAGTGAGTTGGCCTTTCCATGCAAGTGGGAAATTTTTCTATTCCCAGTGCATACAATCAATGCTTCCCAACATGCTTGGAAAACCACACACCTCCCCTACTATTTGAAGTAACCGACGAATGTCCCCAGCTTTGGGCCGTCTCGAATATTCCATCCCAAAAATCTCATTCACTCCCCGAATGAAATTGACTAGGCATTCAATAGTGGTGATTTCACCAATTTGAACATACTCATCAACATAATCGGCAGGTGCTCTGTATGCCAACATTCACATAGCAGCGATGCACTTCTGTAATGGCAAAAGCCCCCTTCTATCGAGTGCATCAAACCTCATCTGGAAATACTCCAAATGATTTTATAGAGCTTGCACTATGCGTAGGAATACATGTCTACGCATTCTAAATCTTCTTCGAAATTGATATTCTATATACTCCGGTTCATCAAAAAAGTAGTCACCGAACAAACGTTGGTGTCCTTCTACATGACCACTATTAATGTGGGCTCTCTTTCTTCCTTGCCTTGTTGAGCTACCCCATCCATGAAATATTTGAAATATTGATCATCATGATCATCAATACACTTTGCAATTATGATATGATCTAGACTTATATTGTCGTATGGATTCGGAGAATTTGGCGAATCCATTGTCAAACTTAGAGTATATGATATTTGGGAATGAAAGATGAATGACAGAGTAAAATGAAAGATGGAATGGAGTTGAGTAAAAGGAAGGTTGAAATTTGGTATTTATATACATGGTGACATATATAGTTGTTAAATTATAGCTGCCAAAATGCAGCTGTTGAAATATAGTCGTTAAAATATAGCCGTTAAAATATAGGTGTTAAAATATAGTCGTAATTCACTCACTAAATAATAAAGGATAATTTATTCAAAAAAATATTACATAATAATGTGATTGATAAAAATACATAGCAATTACAACCTTAGGATATTAGTCTTAATATAAGTACACAAGTTTTCATGATCTTTCTTTTGCTCAGGAGTCATATGCGACGAGTCCATGATGAGATAATCCATGTATCTTGTCATCCTATTATCTTCTGCCTCTTTCTCCCTTATCGCCACCAATTTCTCCAATGCAGATGCTTTCCATTCACTAATCTCTATTAATCTAGTATGTGTGTCTTTTTTTTTCCTTCACTTTTATCTCTGCTGCCTTTTGCCAGTAGGGCGCACTTCACGTACTTCATCATCACTGATGTCTGCATTGGATGATGAAGTATATGCCCCTGATTCTAATACATTTGTTCTCTTACCACCTTTTGGTTGATACATTGTATTCTATTTTGGCTCATCCTTTAGCAATCTCCAACAATCTACAAGCAGAAAATTTGAGTTGCTATTTTCAGATTTATACATTTGATGTGCATTCTCAAGAATTTTCTCATCAGACCAACCACTGTGATGTGCTTGTTGTACTCGCTTATAACACCCATTGAAACACGCCACCTTTTGATTCATCTTGTTCCAATGGTCTTTGCATTGCCTTCCAGTTCTTGTTTGCTCACCTTTTTTGTTGGTGCTGTAGTATTCTGCGATCCGAGCCCTGAAATTTGTAGAAGTTTGATCATTCCACACGATAGCATCCTTAGATGTATTGAACCATCTACTTATCAGAAGTATTGTTGCTTCCTTGCTCTATTTGACTTTACATTTATGGCTTGATTCATCTTTATTGTGCAGAACTACATTTTCCAACCTTTTAACACCATGATCAGGTTGGGTTTAAGAGACAGATGTCGATGATATTTCACGATTCAAATCAATACTAGAATTTTACATACCTGGCCTATAATTTCTTGAAACCATTTCGGGTTGGTGTAGGGAAGGTGTATGAAAGACATATGGTCGTGAATTTCCTGGTGTGAAGAATGAGCATGTTGGGGTGTCTCAAAAGAACCAAAATTTTGGAAAGGGTGAGAGGACATGGGATAATTTTGAGAATTTGGAAAATTTTGGTTAAATTGAGAATATTGAAAATTTGGATTTTGAGGATTAATAGAGGGAGAATTTTGAAATTTTTTATTGAATTGAGAATATTGAAAATTTGGATTTTGGGAGTTGGTTTGTGGAGAATTTGATGAATTTTGAAAAATTTGGGAATATTGAAAATTTGGATTTTTGGAGTTGGTATGTGGAGAATTTTTGGAATCCATTGGTAAGAAAAAAAAATTTGTGATATTGATATTTTTGAAGAAGAATGTATGAAATGATGTGAAAACTGAATGAAATAGATGAGTATTTATAGAAGAAAAAAAAAAGTGTGATAAAAAAAAAAACCAATGATAAATAAAAAACAGTCACAATTTGGACCTTTTTTTTTTTTACAAGAGTGTAACATTACATTATATATATATATATATGCATAATTAAAAAAAAAAAAGTAGAAAGCATCGTTGCTTGACAGAAGCAACATCTGCTTCAATTTTGAAAGCCATGACTCCTCTCCAATGTAGAGGTTCTCATCTCTCAAGTATCTTGTCTGAGAAAGTCAACAACCCACACCTTTGGCAACAAGCATTGTAGTTGATCTAATATCACTATACATTTTAAAACTTGTAATATTTATCTATATATTGTCAAATATAATTATACTATATAATTAAAAAATAATAATTATACTTTACAATTAAAAAATAATAATTATACTTTATTTTAAATTAACCCAAATTTATAAATTAATTCAAAAATAATAAAAATACTCATTCTAAATATTGTAATAACAAAAAAAATATAAAAAATAGTACATATATTGTAAAATTTAATAAATACCTAAGTAACAAAACAACTAAATAATAAATCATAAAGAATAATAATTAAATATCTAAAATAATATAATATCAATATGTATAATATTATATTATTATATATGTATGTACATCACAAATCATAAACACATACTATATATATATATATTAAGTGCAACCAACGTACTATGCTTCTTAGTTTTATTTAGAAAAATTATTAATTATTTTTATTATATGTTTTGTGATTTCCATATAAATTATCTATGTTTTTTTAAATATGATTATACTCTACAATTAAAAAAAATTATACTTTATTTTAAATTAATCCAAAGTTATAAAATAAACTAAAATATAAATTAATTAAAAAATATATAAAAATAATAATATGCATTCTAAATATTGTAATAACAAAAAAATTAATTAATGAGTCATAAAAAATAATTAAAATAATATAATATAAAAAAATATTTATATGATATTGGAAAAAAACGTAAAAATATTAAATGAAATAGTTTATAAAAAACGTAAAATAATATTGTAGAGAATTTAGAGATTGAGAAAATATTTATAGGGGAATTCTCCTATAGGGGCTTCATTTTAAGCCTTATCGGTATAGCTCTCAGTATTTACAACCCGTGAATAGTTTTCGGCGCGATTTTTTTTATGACCGTGTATATTGTAGCTATTTAGAGCATCCTGTAAATTTTCAGAAAATTCCGAATAATTTACAGTACCGAAAACTAGGTTCAAACATGTTGTTGCATGCATGACTAATTTTTTTTATGCGCGTGGAAAACAACATGTTTGAACCTAATTTTTGAACTGTAAACTATTCGGAATTTTCTGAAAATTTGCAGGATGTTCTAAATAGCTACAATATACACGGTCATAAAAAAAAAGTCGCGCCGAAAACTGTTCACGGGTCGAAAAACATTGAAAGCCCTACCGGTAGGGCTTAAAGTGAAACCCCTGTAGAAGAATTGTTCAATATTTATATATTGTTATATGTTTTTTTAAAGAGAACATATATATTAGGTATATGTGTGTCTATATATAAAAGAGAAGAAAGAGAAAGAGAGAAAGTAAAATAATAATAAAATAATATATAGTATTCTATAAATTTACAACATGAATAATATTTTGAACTAAAATTGTTGTATTTTACAACATCTGATTTTAAGTCGTATTTTAGGTTTTTAGCTATTATAATTTATACCTACATTACACTAAAATGTGACAAAAGTGATTTTTGCCATAAAAAAAGTTTGTATCTTACGAATATTTCACACTATTTAATAATTTTCGCGGCAAATTTTTGTATATTTTACACTAGAGCACACTTGATGGATAAGCTAAATTAACTCATTTTTCAAAATTTTGAAACAATAAGAAAAAAATATGTTCCATTAGATGAGCTAAAATATGTATATATATATATATTATATCTCACCACTAATCCATCTCCACATATATAGAAAGTTTAGCTCTTTTTCAAAAATATTTTATTATTTTTTCTTTATTTCTCTCTTCATTTTAATTATATCTTATTCTTTTTTCTTTCTTTTTCATTTTCTATTATTTTAATAAATAATAAATAATATTTAAATAATGTAAAGAAAATATAGAAAAAAATAGAGAAATTAAAATATGATATAATGTAAAAATTTGATGTAAAATAAAATGAATAGGTTTTCAATGATGCATTGAATGATGGAATAAAACGCTCATTGAGAGTGTCCACTTTCGGCAAATTTCTCATTATATGTATTATATATTATATTTTTTATTGTGTGTGGGTGAAATGACCATTATATTACATTTGTATTTGTAGCAAACAAATGTTGTTAGATTAGTAATAATGCAAATTTTATTAGTTTGTCTCATGCAGTCAAAATAAATAAAAACTACTTTTACTCTCACAACTAAATTTGATTTGAAATAGTATTGGGTTAAATGAAAAATTGAATAAAAAGATATTTTTATAAAATAATAATCTTATGAATAAAAACTACTTTTACTCTCACAACTAAATTTGATTTGAAATAGTATTGGGTTAAATGAAAAATTGAATAAAAAGATATTTTTATAAAATAATAACCTTTACATAAGATTTTTTTTGGGTACTTTTAATTAATCATTTGTTTGAATGAGATTGTGTAGCTTGGTAATTTAAAAAAACAAATCAGGTAAAGTGGTAAAATTTGAATCAATTTATTAATCTAAAAAAAAAAAAAAATTCTCAACGAATACACATGGAATGTTGTTATTACCTTGAATATAGCATACCATTGGAGAAATATATACCTGTGGGAAATTCTTAAGAACACTTACCAGAAATTTTCAAGTACTCTTAGAATTGTTATAATCCTAATTTTTTTATATGTATGTATATATTGTAGTTATAGTAGGTATCACATTAATTTTTCAGAAAATTTTAAATAATTTACAGTGCTGAAATTATGATTCAAACATTTTCTGTACATACACACATGCAACAAAATATTTAAACCATATTTTTCGACACCGTACCCACTATAGCTATAATGCATACAATCATATAAATTTTTTTAAATTATTACTATATAGGTGCCAAAAACACGAGGGGTGTACCCGTGCTCCCATTTTCAATGGGAGTACTGGAGAAGACCCCTATACTTCTTTCAATTCTACAATTTTGATATTGGCTATGATGTCATACCAATTGCTCTAACATTTATATGGCATGCCATCAAGATATCATATTGGGCACATTTTCAAGGTTTATAACATTTTTTTCCCATAAGAAACAATGTGAAGACATGTTGTTGCTTCATTTTTCCAAGAAGAAACTCACTGATTGGACTCATTTTTTTTTTCATTATGCCAAGCTAGCTTATGGATCTCATAAACAAAATGAATGAATAAGGTTCATCTTCGGAAAGAAATCTCTTTCTTAATCTAGTGTAACAAGCATGTAATAATACAAGTAATTGACAATAAAAAAATATGGGCAGTTCCAAGTTCGCTACAACTAAAGTTCAAGCATTTACATCTTTGTTGGAAATCACTATACTGATAGGTTTCCTTTGACCTATGTGTATGCTTGTAAGAAGAAGAATGGTGAGGTGGTTGCCCAGTCAACGGTTGGGAATAAGGAATCAACAGGAGTGTAAAGAGTGAGTGAGTTAGTTATATGGGTTGGGGTATTCTGTATTGGGTACAAGGAATACATGATAGACATCCATGGGATATTAATATTGGAAGTCTAGTGAGAGTGTGGTGTGGAAAAAGTTATGAGTAAATTGTATTTTGGAGAGACACGGTCTCTCGAAATCCTATTAGTTCAATGAATTGCTCCCATTGTTTCTATTATTGCTTTATTTCTCTGGTTATGTAATCTCAACTTGACAGGTTTACACTATCAATTGGTATCAGAGACAAACAATCCTTCATGGCTAAGAAACTTGAGGCGATGGTTGACTCATGGGAAGGGCGATTTTCTGAGATGCAACAAGGAGTTCAAGAAGAATTAGCTACACTGAAATCCAATATCTCATTGTTGAATGAAGAAATCTCTCGAATGCCAACGGTGGAGAAGGCTTTGGAGTTGCTAGCAGCTCAATTAATCCAGCCCACTTGTAAAGAAATCGATGACTCTTCAGCTATTATGGCCGATCAATCTCGTTGTGCTCTCGATGACGATGCCACCATGAGAAATCGACCACCTACGTCGCAGGTTCACAGGTTCACTCCACTTCCTCCATCTTCTGAGTTCGATTCTCTATTACCATGGCTTGGCCGTGACTACTGTCCTTCTCGGATGGAGCTCCCTTTGTTTTTCGACGACAACCCGGAGGGATGGATCTACCGAGATGGACGTTACTTTCTGCTCTCCCATATGACTAAAGCCCACATGTTGGAAACGACAATCATCGATCTCGAAGGTGACACACTCACTTGGATCCACTAGGAGAACCAGCGCCATCCAATAACTTCATGGGCAACCCTCAAAAGTTTTCTACTCTCCAGGCCGTATTCAGCCGATTGGTTCATTGTCTGAAGAATTCTTGTTGGTCCGGCAAGAGACCACCGTGAAGGACTACCGAATCCAAGGGGAGGCATTGGCGTCTCGGGTCCCGAATGTGCCCGAGCATATCCTTGAGGGCACTTTTGTCAAGGGTTTGAAAAAAGAGATCAAACTATCCATTCATATTTTAAAGCCCATCGGGTTGGCCCAAGTAATGGACATGGCCCAACGAATTGAAGAAGGCCATCAGATGTGGGGTGGCTCAACCCAAACCAATCGAGCAGCAACTCCAAAGACCTCGTTGAACCCGATTGCCCCCTTCCATTCCTCTTTCTCTTCATGGTCCAGCAAGCCATCTTCCACACCAAACTTCTCATCGACCCACAACTTCTCTTCATCAGCATCAACGATTCCACCTCCATCGACGTCGAACACGGCCGTGGTTTCCAAGCCTCCTCTGGTGAAGCGCCTATCGGAAGCTGAGTACCATGATCACAAAGCTCGGGGAGTATGTTTCAAGTGTGAAAAGAAATGGAATAGGGGACATGAATGTGACCAGAAACAGTTACAAGTGATGTTGATATTGGATGAAGAAGACGGTACTCCTCAAATGGAGTCTCCACCACTTATGCCAGACTCCTTGGATGATAACACAGTTGAGGAGACATTGGCCACCTTATCTCTCAATTCCATGGTGGGTATTACTTTGGCAAATACAATGAAATTAGGGTGCAAGATTGGGCAGCAACCGGTCTTGATACTTATCGACAACGGGGAAACGCATAACTTCATCTCTATGCACATAGTTTCTGCTAACAATACACCAATTCTAGCAACTTTTAGCTACAAGGTTTTGTTTGGGACTGGAGGCAAGGTGCCCACAGAGGGGATTTTTCGCGCGGTTGAGCTCAATTTGGGCACACTTAGAGTGGTCATTGATTTCTTACCCTTGGAGTTGGGAGGAGTAGACGTTATTTTGGGGATTAAATGGCTAGAAACATTTGGGAACATGCAGGTTAACTGGCAGACAATGGTGATGAAGTTCGAAGTGGGCGGTTCGTGGGTGACTTTACAAGGGGACCCTAGCCTTCGTAAGTCACAAATCTCGCTCAAGGCTATGATTCACACTGTTCAGCAGGAAGGGGAAGGATTTTGGGTCGAATTTGGGGAAATCTCGAAAGAAGCAGGACCGAGTACCACGCCCGTGCCATCGTCAGTTGAGAACATTCTGCAGAGCTATGATTTTGTGATTCATATGTCAGGGATTACCTCCAAAATAGGTCAGGGAGCATGCGATTTGCAAGAAGAGGCTGGTCCGATTAGTGTAAGGCCTTATCGTTACGCACAAGCACAAAAGGATGAGATTGAGAGGTTGATGGCAGATATGTTGCAGGCAGGGATTGTGCAACCGAGTACTAGTCCATTTTCGAGTCCAGTGCTTTTGGTTAAGAAAAAAGATGGGAGTTGGCGCTTTTGTGTTGACTATAGAGCATTAAATCGGGCAACAGTGGCTGATAAGTTTCCAATTCCAGTGAGAGATGAGCTATTGGATGAGTTGCACGGAGCTACTGTATTTTCGAAGCTTGACCTTAAGTCGGGCTATCACTAAATTCAAGTTTGTGCTAAGGATGTAGAGAAGACTGCCTTTCGAACCCATGAAGGCCACTATGAGTTTTTGGTCAAGCCGTTTAGTTTGACAAATGCACCAGCAACCTTTCAGGCACTCATGAATAAGGTATTCTGAGACTATTTATGCAAGTTTGTCTTGGTCTTTTTTGATGACCTCTTGGTGTATAGCTCCACCTTACAAGATCATGCGAACCATTAAGGATTGGTCCTTGATCGATTACACAAACACCAACTCTACGCTAATAGAAAGAAGTCTTTGTTCACTCAAAGTCGCCTTGAATATTTGGGTCATATTATTTCTGCGGAGGGTGTGTCGGCTGACCCCAATAAGCTCGTTGCCATGACCAATTGGCCTTTTCCTAAGACTCTACGAGATTTGTGCGGGTTTTTGGGAGTAACAGGGTACTACTTAAAGTTTGTTAAAGGATATGGCCACATTGCTCACCCACTAACTAACCAAGTGAAGAAGGATGCTGTTGGATGGACAGCTAAAGCTTAAGAAGCTTTCCTGCGCCTTAAGGAGGCTATGTGTTCAGTACTGGTTTTGGCCTTACCAGATTTTTCTATTCAATTTGTATTGGAAGCTGATGCATCCAGCCATGGGTCAGGGGTCGTGTTAATGCAAAATCAGAGACTTATTGCTTTCTTCAGCCAAGTTCTATCTCTCCGCGCCCGTACCAAGTTAGTCTACGAACGAGAATTAATGGCCATAGTATTGACTATACAAAAATGGCGCCCTTATTTGCTAGGACGCAAGTTCTTGGTTCGTACTGACCAACGCAACCTTAAGTATTTATTAGTGCAGAGATTGGTGGCTTCGGAACATAAAAAATGGCTCACCAATTTATTGGGCTACGATTTTGACATTGTGTACCGACCTGGCCTTGAAAATATAGCTATTGATGCTCTTTCGCGTGTTCACCAAGATATTTCCTTAGCTACCATATCCATTCCAACACTCATTTCTATCCTGGACTTGCAAGCTCATGTGGCCACTGATCCAACCCTGTCTAAAGTGATTCAAAATCTTAGTTTGGGTCTTGACGGTGGAGGGTACTCGATGGTGCATGGGTGCCTAAAGTTTAGGGTTCGTTTGGTTATTCCCTCTTCTTCACCGTTTATTCCACTGTTACTCCAAGAATACCATAGCAACAACATTGGGGGTCATTCAGGGGTTTTCAAAACATTTCAGCGACTTGCAAGAGATTTGCATTGGTCAGGAATGAGGGATGATGTTCAGAAATTTGTCGCTAAGTGTTCCTTTTGTCAGCAAAGTAAGTATTTGGCACAATCTCTAGTGGGTTTGTTGCAGCCACTTCTCATTACCAACCAAGTTTGGGAGGATCTATCAATGGATTTCATCGAAGGCTTGCCGATATCAAATGGGTTCGATACAATGTTGGTGGTAATTGACCGCCTCAGCAAGTATGGTCATTTTATTCCACTCCGCCATCCTTTTTCAGCAGCAACATTGGCCTCTATTTTTTTTGGGAAGTGGTTAAGCTACATGGAGTTCCACGTTCTATGGTATCAGATCATGACAAGGTATTCTTGAGTTTATTTTGGAAGGAATTTTTTCGCTTGCAAGGGACTGCACTAAAGCATAGCACCTCATATCACCCTCAGTCCGATGGACAGATAGAAGTCGTTAATAGGTGCTTGGAAACATATCTCAGATGTTTTGTTAGCACAAAACCCAAGCAGTGGGTGGCATGGTTGCCATAGGCAGAGTTTTGGTACAATACTTCATACAATACGTCGGCATGCTTCCATTTCTTGTTGTGTACCACCACGACCCACTACCTTTATTGAGACTTAAGCAGAGCATCACAATAGTTTCAGCAGTAGAAGACCATCTCTGAGCTCAGGATGACATGTTGGACTTGCTCAAGCTTAATCTTCATCGAGCACAGTAGAAAATGAAATCTAAAGCGAATCGCAAGCGTTGAGATGTCCAGATTTCAGTTGGGGATCTAGTTTATCCGAAGCTCCGCCCTTACTGTCAAAAGTCTCTGGCACGACACAGAAATGAGAAGCTAGCTCCATGTTTTTTCAGCCCATTTCCTATCCTTGCTCGCATTGGTACAGCGGCCTATCGCCTTCAGCTTCTCCCCAACTCGGTTATTCATCATGTTTTCCATGTTTTGTTGCTGTGTGCTGCGTTGGGGCCCCAACAACAAGCTTCCCAGTTACTGCCAGAGCTCACAACTAACTTTGAATGGGCCCTGTTATCCATGTTTTCCCCCAAGACACGTGGCACGACACACTGGGTCCATGGGCTATTTTAAAGAGATCCAAGGCCCAGGCTGAGCCCGATGGATAGGGAAGGATTAAGTCTGGATGACCCAATTACCAGTAAGCCCATCATTGCCCACTGGGCACCACCACACAAGGGAACTGGAACCATGACGCGGGCCCGATTTTTCCTCCCGGACCCAGCCTAATGCGTCATCCAGGATGTGATTAAAGGTGATGGACTAAAGTCTAAGAATGGACCGGGATGATAGTGGATGAACCCGAGCTCTGGTAAACGAACCAGGGTCCTAGTAAATGGACTGGGATGTTGGTAAACGAACCCGGACCAGGCATCCGGGTTGGGCATGATAGACTGTCCCCGTCACTAACCTCACCCCGAGAACACACGGAGTTTTGTATCCTTAACTAACCTGCAGAAGAGGTTACATACGGAATTTACGCTGTTATTTAGAACAGTACTGCCACTACTCAAACGGATCTTGTCCCCAGGATCTCCTTAGAAGCCCACACAAACCAGACTGAAGTTGCGTACTGTTGTCAGTTGTATAGCGTGGTTATGCTCAAGTCGGCCCAATGGGCCCTGATTAGTGTATTTTATTTGATAGAATCCTTTGTATTAAGCCTCCATTATTGAGAAAATCATAATTATATCCGCATTGGGCCCAGATTAGTCCGGCCCAAGTTCAGTGCATCCAACTGCCTATAAATAGGATCAGTTGTGCACTGTAGAGAGGATCCGTGTTTTCTTTTGTAAGCACATACTTTGCTCAAAATTGCAGAAAGCTCCATTGCTAATGCTCTCTAAGCTCTAATACAATAGACTCATGGACTAAGGCTCATTAACACCTGAACCACATAAAAACCCTTGTGTGATTCTCTTTAAATCCTTTCTTTTCGCTCTTTTATCTTTGATAATTCTAGTTTTCGAAAAACTTGGTAAACATTTTGGTGCTTTCATTGAGAGCCCGAAGAAAGCTTGAGAGAAATATTGAATATCTGCAACAATGGTGAACACTAGACACACTTTGTTCAATCCTGCTTACCAACAACAACAAGGAAATGGGGAGCCATTGCCCAATCAACCATTTCCTCAGGACCAACTCGAGGACACACCCTATCAAATGCCTCAGCCTGACAATTCCCAGAATTTTGAAGACAAAGCAGACTACGAGGAGGGTTACTATGAGGAAGATGAAGAAAATGAAGGGGGATACTAGGATCACGATGCTGAAGATCCTACTATCCCTAAAGAAGAGATGAATCCCGAATAGGAGGACCTAGAGGTGGTCAGAATGAAACAACAAGTCCTGGATCAAGAGGCCAGGATAGCTGAACAGAAGGAGGCCACCCGCCAGATGCTAGAATCCCTCCTGGCCTTTCAGGCCTTCATTGCTACCCAAGGATTGGTAGCCAATCCTCCAACCGTTCCACCTCTAGGAACGCAACCACTGGCCTCACCAGTTAGGACTGGCGGACCTAAAACATAAGACCGACCCCTCCTCTGGGACCCCATCCCGAAGAAGGCCCTTCAAACCCTGCTCAAGAAAAAGGGAAAGCCAAGATGGCTGACCCTGTGGGAAAAGCAAACCCCCGGAGGAAAACTCATCTCGTCCCAAAAACTGGGGCCAACCCAGGGGAGAGAGCAGATGCGTCCCGTCTCAGGACAGGATCATCCAATCGATCCGCAAGAGAAGCGCTCGCAGGGTTCCAGACTGTCCCTGGATAGACCGGATGAGAGAAACGTCTCCATCCCAGTGCCTCTATGAATAAAGATCACAGAGGGCGATAGCATGCAGAAGAGCCGGAGGCCATCAGTTCAGGGGACGACACGTCCCGGATACAGTTGCGTGATGGTTTGAATGCCCGAAAAGAATGGGCCTGCAAGGAAAAGATCTGCCCCCGAGAGGGAGATCTGAGGAATATCCTCAATGACAGGAGAAACGAAAGGGTCCCCCTAGACAACAGAATAGCCAGACAGTTCATGGAACAGTTGGTCGCATTAAAGTAGGTCACGGACTGTCTGGTCCGGAAACAAGAGGGAGGAGGTTCTGATTCCGAGGAGGAGGAAAAATAACCATGCACCAAACACATCTTGGAAGTGGTGCTACCAAAGGGGTTCAAAATTTCGAACCTGCCCACACACTGGGAACACATACCCCAGGGACTACTTGTCCCGCTACAACCGGCTGATGACCGTAGCCCATGTCTGTGAAAACGGAAAATGCCTATGCTTCTCAATAACTTTGTACGAACCCGCAGAGGAGAGGTGGAAGAGACTCAAGCCAGGATCAATCCAATCCTGGTCCGGATTATAATCGACGTTCCACAAACAGCTCGTGGCCGCCATGAGAATGGATATGCAAATCAGTGCCCTCGCTAATATCAAGCAACTCCCCATGGAGACCTAAGGGCATACATTCAGCGCTTCATGGAGGAAGCCTCAAAAACCAAGGTGGATGATGGACAGCGCCTAGCGGCTCTCCAGTCCAGGATTCAAGTCGGGTCCCCTCTTTGGGACGACATGCAGCGCAGCAAGGCAGCCACCCTCGAAGAATTCATAAGGAGGGCGCAAGGCTTTATCAACTGGGAAGAGGCCTGAATCCAAGCATTCGGATGGCAGCCAGCCCCCCCAGCCAAATGCCCAGACCTTTCCTGGATATGGAATGCAATACCCTGCAAAAAATTATCCGACACCCCTGGTGACGCCAGGATCAACTGGCACTCATGGAATGACCTTCGCAGCCCCAAAGGTCTATGCTCCCACTTCCTCGGGATATGCACTAGCTCAATCCACCCCATTCTCTGGATACGGTATGGCACCGGGAGGATACAGTGCCGCTCCTGGTGGAGCCCAGCCGTCTCTAATGGGGGAGACGAAGGCAAGCGTGAACCCCTCCCATGGGAAAAGATCGGGGAAAGGAAAAAACCGATTCGAGCCCTCCAAGAAAGGCAAGAGGGGCTACGAGCCCCAGTACACATAATACACCAACCTAGTGGACACTAGGGAGAACATATACCTGGCCACGGGAAGTATGGTCCATTACCGGAAACCTACCTCCATGTTCGAAGGGGGAAAGAACTTAAGGGACACCAGCAAGAGGTGTGCCTACCACAAAGATGTGGGTCATATGACCAAGGAGTGTCGTCAGCTGAAGGAAAAAATAAAAAATTTGATCAAGCTGACGCATCTCCACCAATGGGTTAGGATGCCAGTGGGAGTTCCGGGACTGCCAGTAGCTCCCAGACAACCCACGGTCCCGGGTGCGCCTGGACCGTACTGACCTCCCCATGGAGGGTATGCTGCAGGCCCGCGAGCACAGGCCCCTCAGAGGGCCCCAATTGTGCAGGCACCCAAGACCCAGAGTGTCATTTCCCTCCGGAACTGTGCCCCCGTGGATAGATGGTCATGTGGCCACCATATCAAGAAGACCACATCTGGGGGGACCATCCCAAAATGATCAGAAATGGTACCTCAGTGAACTCAACCACGACCACGAGGTATGCGCCTTAGTCCAGACCTTGGCTCAACGCCCAAAGTTGACGAATTTACCCATCACTTTCACGGAATAAGACGCTCGGAACGTCCACTTCCCACATCATGACCCTCTGGTCATTGATGCTCAAATCACCAAAAAAATGGTGTCCAGAGTGTTGGTGGATGACGGAAGTTCCTTCAATGTGTTGTTCAAGCCAGCCTTCATTGCAATTGGCTTGACTGAGGCAAATCTGGCCTCATGCTTAACGCAAATCTACGACTTCAATGGGGATTCGATACCCCCGATGGGGAAAATCCAGTTGCTGGTAACGTTGGGGAATGAGATTCAAGGCTCGTTCAAGTTCTGTACGTTCGTAGTGGTGGATTGCCCCACCGCTTACAATGTTATTTTTGGTCGGCCCGCACTGGTCGATTTCGGTGCCATCACCTCCATCCACCACCTTTGTATAAAATTCCCCTGCGACAATGGAGGGGTAGGAACTGTCCGGGGAGACCAGAAGAGCACCCGGAAGTGCTATCACATCTCTGCCCGACCAATTTACATGGTTTGCGAAGAGGCTCTTGAGAAGGAAAATGCTGATCCAATCCGCCCTCTCTCCCGGTGCGGAGGATGGTCCAGGAAGAAGATGAATTGGATCCGCGAATAAGAGCGGACCGGGCACTAAAACCCATGGAAGAGATTGAGGAGGTATGCATCAGTGACAGCGACCCGACCAAAGTGATCCAGGTCAGGAAGAACCTGAACCCGGAGGTTAGGGTTGCCATCGTCGCCTGAGTGAAAGAAAAATAGGACGTCCTGGCCTGGTCACATTCGGATATTACCGGGATTGACCGCAACGTCATATGTCACACCTTGAACATTGACAAGAGTGCAACTCTGGTCCGACAGAAGCAGAGACCTCTAGGGGCGGAAAGGGTCGAAGCCCTCAAATTAGAAGTTGAGAAGTTATATTCGATCAACTTCATCCGGGAGGCCTTGTATCCTATTTGGCTTGCCAATTCGGTGTTGGTGCCAAAGCCAAATGGGACGTGGAGAACTTGCATCGACTCCACTGACCTTAACAAGGCTTGCCCCAAAGATTGTTTCCCTTTGCCCTGAATCGATCAGATGGTAGATGCAACGTCTGGGTATGAGATGTTGAGTTTCATGGACGCCTACTCCGGCTATAACCAAATCTTAATGCACATAGCATACCAAGAACACACTAGTTTCCAGACAAGCAATGGGGTATACTGCTACATAGTCATGCCCTTAGGGCTCAAGAATGCCGGAGCCACTTATCAAAGGCTAGTCAACAGAATGTTTCAAACCCAACTGGGAAGGAACATGGAGGTCTACATAGACGACATGCTAGTCAAGTCTAAGACCTTCGAGGGACACGTTGATGATCTGGTAGAGGCGTTTGCCATTATTCGGAAGTACGGGATGAAGTTGAACCCCAAGAAGTGCACTTTCGGCGTGGCATTCGGGAAGTTCCTGGGCTTCATAGTAAGCTCACGAGGGATAGAAGCCTACCCGGACAAGATCAGAGCGTTGATCAAAATGCCCTCGCCACGTAAGCACAAAGACGTGTAGAGCCTAACAGGAAGAATAGCGGCCCTGAGTCGCTTTGTCTCAAAGTCCACGGAAAAGTGCATCCCATTCTTCAACATCCTTCGCGGAAGCCAAAGGTTCGAATGGTCGGCCGAATGTGAAGAGGCCCTCCAAAAGCTAAAGGAACATTTGGCTCGGGCACCAATTTTGGCAAAGCCAGTACATGGGGAGTCGTTATACCTTTACTTAGCCGTGTCCAAACATGCCATCAGCACCGCATTGGTACGGGAAGGAGGGAAAAGTCCAGCTCCCGGTTTATTACGTGAGCAAAAAGTTATTGGGCACAGAGTCCAAATACTCGCTAATTGAGAAATTAACATTTTTCTTACTGATTCCGTCCCGAAAGCTGAGGCCTTACTTTCAGGCCCACGCCATAAAGGTACTGACGAATCATCCCCTACGACAAGTGTTGCAGAAACTCGAGAAATTGGGAAGACTCCTGAAGTGGACCAAAGAACTTAGTCAATTCGACATTGCATATGTCCCCATGATTTCAATCAAGGGGCAGGCCCTGGCCAACTTCATCATGGAGTGTACCAGGATCACTGAAGATGAAGATCCCGTCGACCTCGTCGTGCCTCTATGGAAGGTCTTCGTGGACGGTGCCTCAAATGAAAAATGGGGTCGGGGCCGGGATCATCTTAATATCCCCCAAGGACATCAGTTGCAGAGCGCCCTACGCTTCCAATTCGAAGCATCGAATAACGAGGTCGAGCACGAGGCCATGCTAGCCGGACTACGTCTGGCCCGGGAGGTAGGGGCAGCAAGTCTAGAACTCTACAGCGACTCCCAATTGGTGGTCAAACAAATCTTGGGGGAATACCAAATGAAGGGGGAAAGGATGGTCGCTTATGTAACACGAGCCTAGGAGCTACTCCAATCTTTTAAGAAATATTTCATCCGCCAAATCCCCAGGGAAAGGAATGTGTTTGCAGACACATTAGCCAAGCTGGCCTCAGATGTTGAAGTCGAGCTCTCTGGGCTTGTCCTGATCAACAACCTTCCCGCACCAAGTATTCAAGCTCCCACAGTCAATGCCATAGAATATTCCACGTCCTGGATGGGTCCTCTCATCCATTACCTAACCATAGGGGGGTTGCCCGTGGATAGGGCAGCCGCTAGGAAGATTCAGTACCAGGCTCCCAGATATGTCATGATGGATGGCAAACTCTATCGCAAAGGGTTGTCCATGCCATACCTCAGGTGCGTGTCCGGGACGGAAATGAGTGCAATCATGCACAAAGTACACGAAGGTTTTTGCGGAGATCACACAGTTGGACTCAATCTGTCCAAGAAAATCCTAAGGCAGGGCTATTTCTAGCCAACAATGAAGAAAGACTGTGTTTATTACGTTCGCAAGTGCGAACAATGCCAAAGGTGCGCGAAGATCCTGCGAGCCCCTCCGACGGAGATAACCTTGATGACCAGTCCCTGGCCCTTTGCAGTGTGGGGAATCAACTTGGTAGGATCGCTCTCAATTGGGAAAGGTGGCATAAAGTATGCCATCGTGGCCGTCGACTATTACACCAAGTGGGTCGAGGCGGAGCCAATGAGCATCATCACCTCCAAAAAGGCCCTGGACTTTGTCATCAAAAACATTGTGTGTCGATATGGCCTCCCTCACAAAATCGTGTCCGACAACAGGAAGCAATTTGGCAGCGTCCACTTCACTAATTTCTATGAAAGACATGGTATCGTTAAAAGCTTCTCCGCAGTCGCCAGGCCTCAAGCAAACAGGCAAACAGTGGCAGTAAACAAGATTTTGAAGGGGGCATTAAAGAAAAAGCTTCAAGCCTACAAGAGCAAGTGGCCAGAAGAATTGCCTCGCGTCCTAGGGGCATACCGGACCACAGAAAGAACATCTACCAGACACACTCCTTACTCAATGGTGTACAAATGTGAAGCGGTCATCCCAGTGGAAACGGCAGTCCCGTCTCATAGACGATACACATGATCCCGCCCAGAACCATGCCTTGCTCCAGGAATCTTTGGACCTCATTGAAGAGATCCTGGAAGAATCACATGTTCAGCTGAAGATTTATCAGGGAAAGATCTCCAAGCACTTTAACTCTAAAGTTAAAAGCCGAAAGTTTGAAATCGATGATCTAATCCTGAGAAGAGTCTTCCCTGCAACCCAAGATCCAGGAGTAGGGGTTCTAGGACCAAACTGGGAAGGACCTTATGAAATCCAAAATGAAGTATGTCCGAGAATGTATCACTTAAGGCGACTAGACGGGACAGAGGTCCCAAGGGCCTGGAACGCAGAACACCTCCGCCGGTACTATCAGTAATCGGGAGGGCATGGTTCTATTCTTAGTTTTTCTTGAAACAATGTATGCCCCAGGGCAATTTCTTATTCAATGATGTGTACAAAACATCATAGAGAAATATTGTAAAGAAATAAAGTTTGCATCCGTCTTCATCTTTTTTACTAACAAGTGACCCAAGACTACAGTCTTCGCTCACTTAGGGGGGGGGGGGGGGGTATGACCATCTATACGAACAAGTCTAAGAATAAAAAAAAACAAAACAGGATGCAAAATGCAGAGTTTAGTCTTGGTCCAGACCGTATATACTGGGGGTGAAAAACCCAACTCCCAACAAAATAAGATGCAAGGCTCAGGCCCAGTCCTAACCCCGAACGCACACGGTCCGGGGGGTACGAAACCCAATAAGACACAAGGCTCAGGCTCAGGCCCAGGCCTAGTCCCAACCCGGACGTACATGGTCCGAAGGGTAAAACACCCACCAGGAGGTAAGGCCCAGGCCTAACCCTAACCAGGATGAACATGGTTCGAAGGTATAATACCCAGTAGAAAATACGCCTTAGGCCTAACCCTAACTCAGACATGCATGGTCTGAGAATACAAAATACCTAAGAATTAGTCTTATAAATGGCCCAGGCCGTTGGAACCTAATCCCTTGGTTCAAAATAAGCTAGTTAACAAATCTCTAATGGCTCGGGCTGTTGGAACCTGAACACCAGAATGAGGACAAATAAATGTGATGATAATTATTAGCTCCCTAACGGCCCAGGGCATTGGAACCTGGACGTCAGGATTAAAGCGAGTTAGTTAGTTAAGTCACACCTAAAAGAAATCTCTAACGGTCCAGGCCGTTGGAGCTCAAACCAAAACGGTCCAGGTCGTTGGGACCTAAACACGGGTCCCTGGACGGGTTAGCCTTCTACAACTTTTCTCTAGTGGTCCCGGCTGTTGGAACCAGGACCAAACGTTCGACTCATGTTCATGCAAAGTGGTAAAACACTTAGTAAATTTTCGAGGAAAGACAAACGAATGAAAAAGGGAAAACTTTGTGCAAGAAATAAATTCAATATATATATAAAAAGCAACTAAAGAAAATTGTCTTAGACACACCCGCGTCCATAAAAGTGATAAATACAAATACGAAAAAAAAGAAGGAAGCCACAAGTGCAACTTAAAGGCCTAGGACTAGGCTTTGACGTGCTCCGGGGCCTCCGGAACGGTTTCATCTTGATCGTCCCCGGCCAAGAGCTCCGCAACGGCTTTTCCTTGGCCTCGAATTCAGCTCTCTTCACGGCAAGATCGGGGTAAACAAGGAGGTTCATGTTTTTGTCCTGGAGCCAGACCATATAGATGGCATCATCAAAATTGGTCTCCAGCAAAGCATCCACCTACTCCTTTTCTTTGCAAACCTCCTCATTTCGCTTCACCTCTAGCTGAAGCAAGTCGTCTAGGGCTTGGATCCGGATTTCAAGAGTTGCAACCTTCTCCCGATCCTGGTGAGATTGGGCTTCGTCCGCCTCCAGGAGGGCTCTGGTCGATGCCTCTGAGCCCCAAACGTAAAGGAGCTCCGCCTACAGACTGTCCACCAATTTTTTGTTGTCGGTTTCCTTCCTAGACAGGTTTACCTCGAGTTGGAACTTAACTCGGGCAGCCTCCTCGCGGTCAGCCTAAACCCGAGCAGCCTCCTTGGCCAGGGCCTCCCTAGCGGCTTCCTGCTGGTTCACGGCCTTCTCCAGCTCCATTTGGGTTGTCTCCAGCCTCATCGCCATCTCCACCACCAAGTCAGTGTTCCTGTGGGCCAGCAGTGCGTCCTAGAACAAATCAAAGTCAGAAAACGTACAAGTAAAAAATACGGTAAAGTAAAAGATCACGCGAACAAGTAACTTACAGCAGTGGCTTAGTGACGGATGGCCTGGGAGATGAATAAGGCGTCTTGAATGGCCAGAGTGGCGTACCGCTTCAACTGCACGTTGGACATGGTTGTTCCAACCTGGGCCAATAGATACGCAGCTAGAGGAGTCTTATTCTGTCCCAACTTGGGACGACACCCAGTCTCAACAACGAGCCGGTCCACAATCGGTTGCGAAGCGCTAAAGGCAGTTGGGCGCTCGATGAACTCCACCTTTCGTCGGATAGTTAAGGCCCAGTAGACCTCCTCCCATTTGTCCCGGCCATCTTCCCAGGCCCGAGACACTAATCTCCTCCTCTCCTCCTGGAGGACCATATCGCCCTCCTCAGGGAGAGCCGAATTGACGGGGAGAACGGGAGCCTCTGGGATCTCCTGAGTGACGATAAGGCTCTCCCTAGAAGAATGCTCCTTGGTTGGGGCGAGATCTTTGGTCCTGGCCCTCTTGGCCCGACTCGCGGACTCGCTAGCGGCTGAATCCGGGACTCTTTTCTCTGGCACCTAATTCGCCAAGGGCTCATGCTCCAAATCGATAACCTGGAGATGAGCGAGCGGAGACGGAACGACTTCAATGTGTACCATCGGGTGAACAGTCATGGTTGGAGTCTTCTCAACTACCTCCAGGTCCGGCCTTGAATCCCCGAGGACCAACTCCAGCAGCTTACTCTAGGGCAGGCCCTTGGCGGCCTTCTTTGCCGAGGCTATGACCACGGCTGCCCGAGCCTCCATCATTTCTTTCATCTTGGTCACGGGGTTAGACATGTCTGAATCGTCTGAAATGGACAAACAGAAAGAAGTCAGCAAGATATATAAATGGGGACAAAAACTAAATAGAAGCAAGTTAGTCTAAGGTCCTCCGAGACGAACCTTTATCTAAAATACGGGCACGAATCAACTCCCCTAAGGCAAAGGAATGAATGCGGTCCCCCATGTTGTCCAAGTCCCAAAAAGTTACCATATTGCAAGAACCCGGACAAATACATGAGGGCTAACGTATCCAGGACAATGTGGCAGGGAAGCCCCCACTTCTCGGATAGCCCCAATCAGATAATCTAGGTAACTTTGCCTATCCCTAACTAAGTCCTCGAGGTGAGGAGCATAAGTTAAAATCAAAGGCGAATTACCTTGCCCCAAGATGTTGGCTCTGAGAGCCCCAACGTTTGGCTAAGCCTCCCCAAAGAGGGCGTCCAGCTCCTTAGATGTGGCCCTCTCCGCTTGTCAAGCCTACTCTATTTTCTTCTTGGTCGAATCAGCGTGGGCCGCGGCCTCAATAGCCTCGATATGCACGAGGGCCAATTCCTCCCTCAGGGCGGGATCTCTCTCGTACTGCAGCCCCCAGAAGCTAGGGGCCACAATCGTCTAGTTGGCTGTGAGCATTCCAACCAGCCGTAAGTTCTCCGTGTTCGCGTAGTCCCCCACGTCCAGATCCTCCATACTCAGGCTGGCGTAATACTACTTTCGATCCAGGATGGACTTGGTGAGGAGAGTTTGGGCATACGGTCCTGTTTTCCAGGAGCATGAATGAGGAACAGGAAATAAAAGGAAAATGAAAAAGATTTAGGTTGAAAACAACTTACCCAAGCACTGGAAGTCCAGCATCAACGTGGGGTTCTTCTCTAGGAGAAACTCGGATGTCATGAACTAGTAGTGCCTGACATCTAGGGGGTGCTTCCAAGAACTATAAGGAGCCAGATAGTATTCATGGGGCTTCAGTCTGTAGAAGTCGTCCCGGGTATTATCTTTAACGTTAAGCTGCAGCTCCATCTTATAGAACTATAACACCTCCGTGGAAGTAGGCGTCAGGATATCCTTTGACGCACAGAAAATGTGCCACCCCGCGAGCAACTTGTAAGTCTGGGGCAGGAGTTGAAACGGCGTGATCCCCACAAACTTAAGTAATCGCGCGAAGTATTCATGAAGCAGGAGAGTGGCTCTCGCACTAATGTGGCCTATGCTCCAAGCCCCGAATTCGCCCACACTGGTGTGGGCCTTCTCGCCCCTCTTGGCAAGTCGGTTATAGAAGAGTCTGGGAGTCGATTCTTGTAACGACCCAAAATTACTAATAAGGCTTAAGGAACTTGATTAGTGTGACGGGAGGGCATAATTGGAAGTTATGAGAACTAATGGTAAGAAAGCATGTTTATGGGTACTGGATAAGCATGCGGGCCCTATTTGGATGGTAAGGGCATAGTTGTAATTTTGGCCCGTTAGGGCATGAACGTGATTGTGTGTGATAAATTGTTGAGACCACATTATTATGTGGACATATATATGTGCTTATGTGAGTTTTCAGCTTTCGGCACGAGGCGATCCTAGGGAGCAGGTAGCGGGAAAGTCACAACGGGACCCGATACTCAACTCGGGATGAGTCAAGGGGTTTTTTGGATATTAGGTGGTTATCTGGGTTATCGGGTTATGGAAATAAATAATTGGAGATATATTTGAGGTTAGGAAGCTTAGGTGGAACTACTGGGGAATTTTACCATTTTTCCCTCGGGGACGTTTCGGTACCCCGAGCCTTGGGATTGATTTAACTAGTTAATGATAGATTAAGTAAAGTGTAGAACTCGGTGGAACAAAGGTTAGAACCGAACTTCTTATTCTCTCTCTCTTTCTCTTTCAAAGGGACCACAGAAGCAAGAGGAGATTGGCTGGAAATTCAGAGAAATTGAGCTGAGACTTTGGGGATTAGCTCAGGGTTAGCTAAAGGATCTAATCAAGAGTTAAGGTATGTTCTGAGTTTTGTTTCTGGCGGTCAAATTCTATGTATATAGTTGAGTTTTAAGTGTTTATGGGTTTTTGCATTAAAGGTTGAATTTGGGCAGAAAGCTTGGGAGATAGCACAGTGAGTGTTTGGAGGATGGATTCTTCAATGAAGGTAAGCTCTAATTTGTGATATAGTATTTGAATTCTGGGTTTTTCTGTCTGGTTTTGGAGTTCTTGAGTTGTTGGGTTTCAAAGATGGAGATGTGGTTTTGATGAGTTCTAGACTAGGTTTCTGTTGGGTTACGTGGTTGAAATCATGTTAGAATGTTGGGGTAATTGGATTATGTTATTGGGATGATTATGAGAGGTTTTGAGTGAGGTTTGAGAGTTGAAAATGGTGGTTTTCTACGTTCGAAGGGGTCGGGTCGCGGCATAGTTCTTGGTGAGACGCAGCCCTTCGAAGTTGATGGTGCTGGAGAAGGAGGGCGAGCCGCGACATGGGGCATGTAGGGCCGCGGCCCGTGTCTATTTTTGGGCAAGGTTGGGCTCTGTTTGGAGCCATGTCGTGGCATGAGGAGGATTGAGCCGCGATCCTTAAGGAAATTTGTGTCCTTGGGATTTTAAACATGAGAATTTAACCTAGGGTGCTCGGGATCGATTCCACTACCGTGTTTGGTGGAATTCGATGTTCCGGAGATTAGAACCTTATCCGGAAGCCTTTTACAACTATTGATGGAATCCTTTATTATGGTTGTGACTAGGTTTATGCTTTAGCTTAGGGCAGGATCGTCCTCGGGGGTCGTCTTTACTAGTTAAAGCGCTTGGAGATTAAAGGTAAGAAAACTGCACCCGGTTGTGGATTTATATTGGGACTAAGGGTTCCCTGTCTTGTATGCTCTTTAAGAGGATGGTATTATGCCATGTGAATTGTAAATGGATGGTATCATGCCATGTAAATAGTAAACGAGCGGCCTAAGAGCGCCGGAGTTTACACTTGCGCATAGGGCGTGGCTCGGCCACTGGTAGCCAAGGACAGCTTAATATGCACTGAGCTCAGTTTAAGCGAGCCGGAGTCAGTGGGATAAACAGGGGGTGCGGCCTATGTTGTCGACCCTAATTATCATGTGATTTGATTGTTATTATTCTGATGAAAATGATATGTCGGTTATTTGAATGACATATTGTTAGTTTGTTAACTGTTATCGTTGAATAGATGATTGTTGTGTACTGTTGAGTACCTGGTTATGTCTTGTGAAATAGTTGGCTATTAATATTGATTGTGTTCTAAATGTTATGTTTTCTTGCTAGGCCTTGGCTCACGGGTGCTACGTGGTGCAGGTAAAGGCTAGGGTAAGATGAGTTGGCCATGGGTTGGAGAGCTCTGAGGGCGAGGTGTACATTGTCTGCTGCTCGGCCGGCACGGTCGAGGGATTGTACAGGAACGAGAACCTAAAACATGTATTTTTCCATTAGAGTGGCTTGATTATTTATAAGTTTGGAAATTCTGTAGTTACGTTATTTAAACCCTGATTTGGGATCCCATGTACCAAACACTTATTTTAATGAAAATTATTTCGTTTACAACCAAAATATTTTAAACCTAACCTGTTTGTGTCATTAGATTCACGTTTTTATCTAAACGGCTTGATTAGCAAGTCTCACACTATTTCAAACACACAGTGTAACAGTTTTGGTTATCCAGGGCATTACAATTCTACTCCCAAGTGCTTCTCCAAAGCGTCCAGCATTCGGTAGTTCCGGAATTCATTTTTCTCCCCGTCCATCTCCCATGTGTTACCACTGGGAGGTTTGCGCCCTTCCAGGACGATGGGGCCCGACTGTACACAGTCCTCCGAGTGAAGGGTGACACCGCCGCTCATGATTGATGATCTGGGAACAATTAAGGAAACAAGAAAACCAAGCAGTTAGCACCAGAACCTAAAAAGATTAGTTAAGGTACGGGGGTTTTCTCCTAGAACTTCTTGGAGAAGTCCCCTCCGGACCCAGATCCGGGTTCAAAGGAGATCCCGAGAATCTTGATCGGGAACTACGAAAGAGGTTTTATCTCGATTTTCCTGAATCAGTCCGGGATGCCCAAAAGGATCCGGGACGGCTCTACTAGAAATACTACCTAGACTGTCTATTCTACAAGTCTCTATTTTGCTCAGAACCACCCAATGCGGTGGTCCTGACCTTAACAATCAAAAGAAATAAAAAAAAAAGAGTAAAGGACTAGGAAACTTACTATGGGGGACTGGATCTGGAAGTCTTGGGGTCTTCGGCAATAGTGTCGGCAGGATCTCGGCTTTGAATCGGCGGAGGCGATGTAGGAGCTCGTCCACTGGTTGAACTAGGATCAGATTGTCTGATGGTGGTGCGAAAAAGATGTGGTCCGGGAAGAAGCGGCGACAGAGGTGAAGCTGTCGTCGGAAAATCTCGTCGGCAAACTCGGACATAAAACTCTCTCTCTCTCTCTCAACTCTGATTGTTCAGAATGTGTAAAATGACAAATGAAAATCTGAGGGTATTTATAGGGCAAAAAGCATACTGCTTGATCCAACAGTTTAGAATAACTTCCCTCATCTAACGATCCCAGATTGCGCAGAGTCTTTAATTAGCCCACTCGAGTATCAGATCGTGGATTCGTCGATTGGCGATCCACGCCCACCCGATCCAACGATCCACAATAGGAAATTTTAGAAGTTTCCTCATCCGACGGTCCCAATTGGTGCATAAACATTAAATGACCCACTCAATTACCCTATCAGCATCACTCGTACAGACGGGACGCCTCAGAAATCATGCTGACGCTTGGCTGTCAACACGATTATCAAGAGATTCTCCCCAAACATGTTAGGCGAGAGTAATATGGGCGCACCAGTACGTATAGCATGATGAATGTGAAAGGATAGGGGTCGCCCGAACGTCCCATAAGTAAATGAACCCGCCTTCTGGGAAGCAAACCGAGTTGTTGGGATTTGATCAGGGACATTGGCACAAACTATTTTCATGCGAGTTTAACCAAGTGGCCCCCCATGGAAATGGACCCGTCTCCTGGGAACGAATCGAGATATTGGAATTTGATCCGGGAAAATGAAGCAAGTCTCCACTGTGCAAACACAGATGAACACTTGGGGGGTAAATGTTATCCCTGTTTTCCCCCAGGACACGTGGCACGACACATTGGGTCCATGGCTATTTTAAAGAGATCCAAGGCCCAGGCTGAGCCCGATGGATAGGGAAGGGATAAGTCTGGATGGCCCAATTACCAGCAAGCCCAGCATTGTCCACTACGCGCCACCACACGAGGGAACCGGGACCATGACGTGGGCCCGATTTGTCCTCCCAGACCCAGCCTAATGCGTCATCCGGGATGCGATTAAAGGTGATGGACTCAAGTCTAAGAATGGACTGGGACGATAGCGGATGAACCCGAGCTCTGGTAGACGAACCAGACTCCTGGTAAATGGATCAGGATGTTGGTAAATGAACCCGGACCAGGCATCCGAGTTAGGCATGATAGACTGTCACCGCCACTGACATCACCCCAAGAAACACAGAGTTTTGTCTCCTCAACTAACCTGCAGA
The DNA here is from genome assembly GCF_963169125.1 of Humulus lupulus. Classification (NCBI taxonomy): domain Eukaryota; kingdom Viridiplantae; phylum Streptophyta; class Magnoliopsida; order Rosales; family Cannabaceae; genus Humulus; species Humulus lupulus. The sequence goes on from NC_084793.1 coordinate 44,493,821, forward strand.
AGAGGTTACATACGGAATGTACGCCGTTATTCAGAACAGTACTGTCACTACTCTGATGGATCCTGTCCCCAGGATCTCCTTAGAAGCTCACGCAGACCAGACTGAAGCTGCGTACTGTTGTCAGTTGTATAGAGTGGTTATGCTCAAGCCGGCCCAATGGGCCCTGATTAGTGTATTTTATTTGATAGAATCTTTTGTATTAAACCTCCGTTAGTGAGCAAATCATAATTATATCCGCATTGGGCCCGGATTAGTCTGGCCCAAGTCCTATGCATCCAACTGCCTATAAATAGGATCAATTGTGCCCTGTAGAAAGGATCCGAGTTTTCTTTTGTAAGCACATACTCTACTCAAACTTGCAGAAAACTCCATTGCTAAAGCTCTCTAAGCTCTAATACAATAGACTCGTGGACAAAGGCTCTTTAACGCCCCAACCACATAAAAACCCTTGTGTGATTCTCTTTAAATCCTTTCTTTTTGCTCTTTTATCTTTGATAATTCTAGTTTATGAAAAACTCGGTAAACAACAAGCTTCCCAATTACTGCCGGAGCTCACAGCTAACTTTGAATGGGCCTTAACCCCTGAAAAACTTCTGGATGTGCGCCCAGGCACTCACAAGACACCACCACAAGCGCTTATTAAATGGAATAACTTGTCGGAGTTTGAAGCAACGTGTGAGGATTTTTCATCTATCCAGCGATAGTTTTCTCGATTTCACCTTGTCTACTTTGGACAGGAGGTATTAATAGGCCTCCTTTGACCTATGTGTATGCTCGTAAGAAGAAGAATGGTGAGGTGACTGCCCAGTCAGCAGTTGGGAATAGGGAATCAACATAAGTGTAAAGAGTGAGTGAGTTAGTTATATGGGTTGGGGGTACAGAGAATACATGATGGACATCTAGAGATATTAATATTGGAAGTCTAGGAGAGTGGTGTTGGAAAAGTTATGAGTAAATTGTATTTTGGAGAGACACTTGATAGGGTAAACCTGCCAAGTTGAGATTACAGAACCAGATAAATAGAGCAATAATAGAAACAATGGGAGCAATTCATTGAACTAGCAGGATAAATAAGGTTACAATGTGAAGACATGTTGTTGCTTCATTTTTCCAAGAAGAAACCCACTGATTGCACGCAGTTTTTTTTTTTTTTTTAATTATGCCAAACTAGCTTATGGATCTCATAAAGAAAATGAATGAATAAGGTTCACCTTTGGAATAAAGATCTCTTTCTTAATCCAGTGTAACAAGCATGTAATAATACAAGTAATTGACAATCAAAAAATATGGGCCAGTTCCAAGTTCACTACAGCCAAAGCTCAAGCATTTACATCTTTGTTGGCCATCACTATACTTTCAGCAACTCCTGAAAAACAAGAGCAGACATAGACTTCATATATGAATTATACAATTGAATATGCCTAATATGTAGGCAAATCCAATAGCAAATACTGCTTAAAAAAATGGTGCGATGACTAAACTTTCCCGCAACACTAAAATACAATGAAATGTAGATATTGAAAAGCACAAATTCCCTTATAGGACAACAATAATTGTATGACTTGTACCTTCTCTTTCTGTTTGAAAATGGTTTCAATCTTCTTCATATACTCATCTATCAATTTCTACAAAAAATCAATGTAGAAAAATTAGTATTGAAGTTGAAAACGTGGAGGAAATGAAACAAATGCCTTGAAAGAGAAATAACAAATGAAAGAAACCCTCTTTTCTTTACTACTAGTACTAAATTATAGATACCCCTATAGATAAAAGTCTCAACAGAAAGAACCTACACAAAAGGCATGGTACCTGCAAATCACTCGACAAGTCCTTCACATTATCTTCAGAGAGTTTTTTGTCCTGCAAAAATGTGTGAAGTATGGAGGATCCTAGTCAAAAATGTATGGAGGATCCTAGTCAAAGCCAAAGCAATAACAAGATACTGGAAGGAGAACTGAAACAATGGTGGAATCTAACGTTTCAAACCTTCTCAAGTTTTTCATAGGCCTTCAAAGCATCCCTTCGTATATTCCGCAATGCCACCTGCAGCATACAGTACATTAGATGAACACGAGTGACAAGAATTTAGGCAATTAAAAGATTTCAAGTGGCACGGAAAAGTTTCAGCATGACATGATGAGAACCTCAAGGGCAACAAGAAAAGGGGCAATTAACAAAATAAAGTATGATTTACAATAGATGGTTAGCAAACTCACCCTGACCTCAAATCATAAAAATCTTAAGATGCTGAGTAACTAACTTCACAACAAATTAAAAACATTAACTTTCTGAAAGTAAACAAAAATTTGTAAACTTACTTTTCCTTCCTCAGCCTGTTTTGCTACAACTTTTGACAATTCCTGTATTCGCAAAACAGTAATGCCATATTAAAAATAAAATAAAAACAAGAAACAACAACAAAAGACCACTACGGAGTTTGTTTAGAAGTATCTTTTAAGTGCTTTATTGATTCTCAACAAAATAATTCAAATTGATGTAGAACCTACTAGGCACCATGTAAGTACAGTGTAAAGGGCACTTTAATCAAGAGGAAATACCTTCCTTCTGTCTGATGTCAATTGTGGGAGGGACAATCTTATAACATCACCATCATTGTTTGGTGTCATACCAAGATCAGAACTGACTATTGCTTTCTCTATAGCCTTCAAGCTGAAATATAGATAATTACAAGAAATGTAAAGATAAAACAGAACTATAGATCCTATATATTGTATTAAATGATGTAATTCCCATATAAAAAGTTTTCTAGCTTTGAGGTGACAATGAGAAAGGCAATTAAGAAAATATCCAGGCCTTTCTCTATGGCAAGTATATATTGCCAAAAACAGAATTAGAATGATATGCTGGTATTGTGAAATTCCAAACTCTTTTCAAACCCAATGATTTATGGAATACCTGGATTTGTCATATGGCTGGATCATGAGGGAACTTGCATCAGGAGTACTGATTTGAGCAATGCTCTTCAAGGTAACTGGAGTTCCATAGTACTCCACCTAGAAAAGCAACGAGTAAAAGATATTCTTAGTAAATGTAAGGCCAAAATTGAACATTAGTTAACACTAATGATCCACATTGGCTCTTAAAACAACTGTTGACCAGGAGCTCTAATAAATCATTATTTGGGGAAAAATTATTAATAAATGAGCTTGCAATAAGTATTCACTAAAATGATAAATACCCCTATAAAAATTACTAGATTTCGATACGAAGTCTTCATACTATAACAAACAAAAAGAGAGTATGACATAGCCAGCACCATTTGCTTTCATAATATAGCATTTGTTAAAACTGTGTATATCCTCATGCTCCTCCATACATTACGAACTCTCCCGCACCCAAAATATAATAACAGAACAAACCAGAAAATTGATCCATACCTCAATTTTGTCAAGCATGGACGGGTTTGATCGTCCTGTCCTAATGGAATTGAAATTGGTTCGTACAGTTTCAATCGTCTTCTCCATCCTTTCTTTCTAAAAATTAAACAGCAGTGTCAGCAACAAGTACTTGTAGTAGCACAATGAAAATCTACTAGACTTAAATCAATCATGCGAGAATAGCTTACAACATCTTTCTCAATTGAAGATTTCTCTGCTTCTATTTCTTCAATTGTAGCAGCTCTAACAATGCCACCTCTGAAATTTTACCCAGAACCACACATATAGATGCAAAATTTAATCGACCACGCAGCTACAAACACAATCTTGTGGTACTAATATCATACATATATTTCAAAAGTGAAAACCCAATCACATTCTCACTTGTTTATACATAAAATAAACTGAAAGTAAATGAACAAAATGACTAAAGCTTTCTTAATGAGTTTAGTCAGAGGAGATTGTATTTGTAGAGAGTGTAGTACGGTAGAAAAGAAAAGTTACATTAGTTAGAAGAATAACAACAAAAACAGTCTTTAACATCTTATTAACAACCATTCTATAACTAACATAACAGTATAACAAACTACACTATCTATTACTGTCTTCGCAAGCATTTAATCAATGAAACAAATAGAATCTCCAATATTTAATCCAAAGCAGCATTATTTCATACAAGAACGCAGAGTTTGAGGCAATAAAAGTTACCTCCTATTGGACACATGCTTGGTGAGAATAGGCTTTCCGGAAAACTTAGCAACACCATCCTGAAGTCTCACGTAGCTAGCAGCTGAGCTCCATGTAACCACACTAACTCTCTTCGGCCTACATTTGGCGCAAACCGATCCTCCACCAGATGAATCTGCAAAACAACAATGTTAGAGAGATACCCATGAAGCTAAACCGAATGAATAGTCAATTACTTTTCCTAACTTGCCCTAAAATTTCCAAAGGAGACGCCATGGAAACTCATTCATTCGTAGTAAGCAAAAAAAGAATCATTTGTTATCACTAAAACCCAATTTAAAAGAGATAATAAATAGCGTTTAAGGCTTCGCCAACCTCGAAAGGAGAGGATGATTTGAAGAGGGTTTTGCTTGGGTTTAAGGGTGGTTGCAGGAGAGAAGTGGGACGCCATGAGAGCTACAGTCTGAGTGTAGGGGCGATGAGTCGTGACCCTGTAAGACGGAGAAAAATATTAACGGGCTCGCCTTGTGGATAAGAATTTTTTTTCTGTCTGTTTGGGTCCAAGATTTCAATAAAACCCAAACACCGGAATATTGTATCCAGTCTCCGTGTTTGGAAATAAGGAGTTTGTATTAGTTATAATAATAATTGGAGTAAATGACTGGTAAAATAGATAATACTTTGAAAATGTTGTATTTTTATATATATATATTTTTTTTTTTTTGCAGTAAATATATTTAGTATTTTTAAAATATTGCAACTTATATCTTTGTTTTTTCTGGCTGTAAATATATTTAATATTTTTGAAATATTGTACTTTTATACTTATTTTTTATTATTTTGATAAATAATAAAAAAATGTATAAAAAAATATAGGATTTTAATATTTTTTAAATTTTAAATTATTTTTTCTATCTTATTATTTTTCAAAATAACTATTTAAAATTATACATTAATAAATATTTTATTCAAGTTAATAAAAATGATTTAAAATAATTAAAAACTTGTATATTTTCATCAATTTAAAATATAGGTTTTTTTAAAAAAAGTAAAGAAAAAATATAAGTTTTAATATTTTGATTAATTTTACTAATCTTAATTTTTTTTATTTTGAAAGTGAAAATAATTTAAAATATTAAAAATAACAAAAATCATATATTTTTCTTTCACTTTCTTATTATTTCTTAAAATAATTTTAAAAAATATGTATAAAAGTGCAACACTTTAAAAAAAATATTATATTTACCACAAAAAAAAGTTTGAATATAAAAGTGTACTATTTTGAAGACATTGATTATATGTACCGCTAAAAAAATAGATTAGGTATAAAAGTGCAACATTTTAAAAACTGTATTTTAGCTGTCATTTACTCTAATATGTATTTTACACGTATCCTTTGAAGTCAATTCGAGAGAAAAAATCAATCGCAAATGTAATGTATAGATGTTTTAGGCATTTTTTTAGGGTAATACCACGTCAGTAGTCCCTCTAACACATGGTCGCCTGTTAGAAATTCATAAAACACTAGGATACAAGATTGTATATAATTTAGAATACAATAAGAAATTGAAGAATACTTAAGAGCACATACCTGATTCTTTTATAACAATAACTGAGATTTGGTAGTGTAATATTAACCAACTAAATCTTCATCCTTAGATCTCTAAATCAGAAGTAGATCAAATAGATCAACCACCATATAATTGTGATAAGACGATATTTATTTATAGAGTTAGGGAGGGGACTTAGCTACATAACCTTAGTTGGACTGGGCCTCCTCATCAAATGTTTCAATCAACTAGAAAGCCCACACTTCTGTTTCAATTAAACATCACACATATGCTAAGCCCATCAACTATAGATCACTAATTATATGGGCTAATACAGTAAATAACTATCTAACAACTCATATTTTAATAAAACAATTAAAATGTTAATGTAAGCCCAAATAAAAGTCTTACACGTCGTTCATCCCAAATGGTGGATCTCCTAGAAGGAAATTAGAAGAGTATCACACCTCGACTTCATGTGTCCCGAGAGGGTGCTCGGATGCTCTCCAAGATGTACATTAATACAATTCTCAAAGACTCCTCGACAACATGTGCCAGAGGCATTCTCGAGCACCTTGTCGAAAGGTTCAAAGGACGTAAGCTTCTTGGAAGCTCGAGGAGTCCCACCAGAAGACACGTTAGCGCAAATCCAGTAGAGTAGGGCCCACAAGGAGTACTTCGGACAGGTCCGCGTGCCCACCTACTTCTAACATGGCGGCTCTCCACTTTCCTATATACAGTGTCAGTCGAGTGGTGGTAGTACCACCTATATGTCCCTTTTGCATTTCCCATGCACACGGGGACTACTTTCTTTCCACAAAAAGGAAGTTCGTGAGGCCGAAGCAACCCACCTAGCCTCACCAAATTAAGCATAGAGCTTTTAGCACAACAACAAGTGTTATACATCCCATCTAATCAAAGAATTAGCACTAAGCATATTACTTAGTTCTCTATACTAACTCTTTTTGCCGCCTATAAATATATCATGGATGCCGCCTATAAATATACCATGGATGAGTCATTTAGAGGGGATCTGAAACCCTATTTTTTAATCCACCATTGCTAGATTATCCACTGCCTAAGTTGTAAACCTAAGAAGCGTGTGATTCTGACAAGCTTCCTACAATACAAGTGACTCGTGGATTAAGCCTCATAAACAGTTGAACCACGTAAAAACTCCCATTATTTTATTTTCATTTTTCTACAAGTACTTTTTTTAAAACAAGATGTGCAAATTGAGAACGTAAAATCATTAAGGAGTTTTTTATACAAGAAACATCATGAAAAAAAATAGCATGAAATTCATTGGTATAATATATATATATATGCATTCATTAGCATGTTAATAAATATATATATAAATATAAATAAGAAAGAAAAAATACGTCAATTATTAGTATATAAATTACACATTGTAAAAACAAAAGTTTAGTGGATAGGAAAAAAAAGAATGAAAGGAACACTCAAGTTTAATATAATAATTCCCTCAAAAAGGTTTAATATAATAATTAAAGTATATATAATTAACTTAATGATTTTTTGATTATTGAAATTTCAGTATTGTACTTGTTGTTCTATAAAATAATGTGTAATTTTTAAATATTAAAGGCTTAATTTTAAAGATTTTATTTAGTTTATAATTCTATCAGATTTTGGTTAAGTGAAGTGTATTTATTGAAAGTAAAATTTATAAATGGAATTAAAATTTACAATTGTAGTAGTCATTTTACACAAGGATAAATTTGTAATTTAATTTTTTAACAAAAAAGAGTGTCATTATATTAATTATGCATGTAAATAAAATAAGAAATTATATTTACACCACATAAATATATAAATATACCCCATTTAAAAAATATATTACGTATTTATTATAAATTAAAATGACTAAAATATCCATTTTAAAATCTTTAATTATAACTATAAAATTTTACAATTAGTATACCATTATTTCTAATAAAATTAAAACTATAATTTTCTTTTTATTATAAAATAATATAATCTAGAGAAAGAAATAAGAGAATGGATGAGACAGAGTGAATAGAGAATTTTCAGAATACTTTATTTCAATGGGGTGATCTCCTATTTATACATGTGAGCCATAGATTAGGAAACTAAAGAAAATAAATAGTAATTATAATTAATTGAAAAGATTTGGACATATATATATATCTATTATTTATAACACTCCCCTTGGATGTCCATAATAACTGCCTCATTAAAAACCTTGCCGAAAAAAAAACTCAATGGGACAAAAACTCGGTCAAGGGAAAAATAGTGCAGTATGAAATCACTCCTCCTCATTTTGGCATTCTTAGAGATCTTTTAATCGACACATTCCGATTTTGTGAACCATCTTCTCGAATGTTGATGTTGGTAATGATTTTGTGAATAAATCTGCAAGATTGTCACTTGATCGAATTTGTTGAACAACGATATCACCATTCTCTTGAAGATTGTGTGTAAAGAAGAATTTTGGTGAAATATGTTTAGTTCCATCTCCTTTAATTTACCCTCATTTCAGTTGAGCAATGCAAGCAGCATTATCTTCATAGAGAACTGTTGGTACTTCTTTATTGGCTTTTAATCCACATGTGTCCCCAAATATGTTGTGTCATTGATCTTAACCATACACATTCTCGACTTGCCTCGTGGATTGCAAGTATCTCAGCATGATTTGAGGAAGTAGCCACCAGAGTTTGCTTTGTTGACCGCCAAGAAATAACAGTGTCACTGCATGTGAACAAATAGCTTGTTTGAGATCTAGCCTTGTGTAGATCAGATAAATATCCTGCATCTGCGTAGCCAATTAGTTGTGACCCATAATTATTAGAATAGAACAATCCTTTATCAATAGTACCCTGAAGATAGCGAAGTATGTGCTTAATCCATTTCCAATGTCTATATGTTGGAGCAGAACTAAATCTTACTAATAAATTGACAGAAAATGCTATATCAGGTCTTGTACAGTTAGCAAGATACATTAATGCTCCTATTGCACTAAGATATGGTACTTCAGGACCAAGGAGCTCTTCATGTTCTTCTCTAGGTCGGAAAGGGTCCTTTTTCACATCAAGTGATCTAACTACCATTGGGCTACTCAATGGGTGTGATTTATCCATATTAAACCTTTTTAAAATCTTTTCAACACAAGTTGATTGATGAATGAAAATCCTATTTTTTAAATGCTCAATTTTTAAACCAAGAAAAAATTTTATTTTTCCAAGATCTTTCATCTCAAACTCTTTCTTTAAATATTCTACAGCTTCTGAAAGTTTTTCAAGAGTTCCAATAATATTCAAGTCATCAACATATATAGCAATGATAACAAGCTCGGAACTTGAACTTTTTATAAAAACACATGGGCAAATAGGATCATTTGTATATCCTTCCTTTATTAAATATTCACTAAGTCGATTGCACCACATGTGTCCTGATTGTTTTAGTCCATACAATGATCTTTGTAATTTAATTGAGCACATTTCTTGATGGCTTGAATTATATGCATCAGACATCTTAAATCCTTCAGGGATTTTCATGTAAATATCACTATCTAGTGATCCATACAAATAAGTTGTGACTACAACCATTAAACACATATCAAGTTTTTCACTAACAGCCAAGCTAACCAAATATCTTAATGTTATTGCATCCACCATAGGAGAATATGTCTCTTCATAATGAATACCTAGTCTTTGAGAAAATCCTTGTGCTACAAGTCTTGCTTTGTATCTTACAACTTCATTTTTCTCATTTCTTTTTCGTACAAATGCCTATTTGTATCCAACACCTTCAGGTGTTCGGACTATAGGTCCAAATATTTTGCGTTTAGTAAGTGAATTTTAATTCTGCTTGAATTGCTTATTTCCAATTTGGCCAATCTTTTCTATTTTGACATTTTTTGACAGATTTAGGTTCTAGATCCTCGTTTTCGTTTAAAATTTCTAGCGCTACACTATAAGCAAAAACATTGTCGACAACTACTTCGAGTTTGTCCCATTCTTTCCTTGTGTTAACATAATTTATTGAGATCTCATTATTTCTAATATTTTCAGGTACCTGAATCTCTTCAAGAGATTTGTTTATGCCAACATCTTCCTCGAAATTATCAGCCTCTTCATTAGGACCATCTTGATTATTTGCTCCTTTTCTTTTTCGAGGATTTTATCTTTGGAACCGACTGGTCTACCACGTTTCAAGCGTGCTTTAGTCTCATTAGAAAATTGTCCTTCTGGGACTTCGATTCAAGCTGGAGCATTTTCAGCTGGAATATATGATTTTGTAATTTTCTTTGGGCCAGTGAATGTGTTATCCCAAAATTTGAAAACGATGATGTGGCAATAGAAGTGACAAATGGCAAGGAATGGCTGGGTGATCTGGCTTAGGAGTGATCCGGTAGACCGGTGAAGATTTTTGACTAACCAGTCAAGTGTCATGACCGACCAGTCATGTGCTTGACCGACCAGTCAAGTGTCATGACCGACCAGTCATGTGCTTGTCCGACCAGTCGTGTGCTTGCCCGACCAGTCAGGTGCTTGTCCGACCAGTCAGGTGCTTTGTCCGACCGGTTAGGTGCTTTTCCGACCAGTCTAGTGTTTGGCCGACCGGACATGTGTTTGGCCGACTAGTCACTTGTCTTGGCCGACTAGTGAGAATGTGGCCGGCCAGTGAAGTGTTTTGGCCCTTCAGTTTTCCTTCTGGGTGTGATGTGGACCGACTAAACAGAACAGTGCTACGCAAAAGATCCCAGTAACGACTTCAGCAAGAATCGGTCATACCTGCGCGAGAATCTCTCATTTTATCCCAAAGAATCGCATATTGTTGCATTTTAGATATTATTATTAATTAAATATTGAAAGAATAACAAAAAGATCCCGATTATGAGGGACTGCATTTGTACGATCCTGGGCTTATAAATACAAGGCTCATGGCATCATAGAGAGGATTCAGATTCGAATTTTCCAGAGAGAGTATTTGTATCTTGAGAGAAATCTTATATTCTTTTCATCTGCACTGAAGAAACTCAGTTGACTCAGGTTCATCTGATCTTGAGTGTAGATTCATAATCATAACTCTAAGTGGTCTAGGCTATTACCAACACATTGGGGCTGAACCACTATAAAAATTGTCTGTGTCGTATTTTTCTCTTGAAGGTTTTTTGTCATTTTGACGTATACACGTCGTTGGCCAAAAACGCGGTCAACAGAATGCATCTGGTAATTGATTTGCAATATTTTGCAAATGAATTATTCTTTGAACTTCAAGTTCACATTGATTTGTACGAAGATCAAATTGAGATAATGATTGTGCATTCCATGTAATTTGTTTTTCCAGCTGTTTCTTTTCCCCTCCCCCTAAAGCTGGAAAACTTGTCTCATCAAAATGACAATCGGCAAAACGTGCCGTAAATATATCTCCAGTTGTGGGTTCAAGATATTTAATGATGGGCGGAGATTCATACCCAACATATATTCCCAGCCTCCTTTGAGGACCCATCTTTGTTCGTTGTGGTGGAGCAATTGGAACATATACTGTACAACCAAAGATTCTTAGATGGGAAATATTTGGCTCCTGACCAAAAGCCAATTGTAATGGGGAGAATTTGTGATATGATGTTGGCCTAATGTATACAAGTGCTGCAACATGTAAAATAGCATGTCCCCAAGCTGAAATTGGGAGTTTTGTTCTCATAAGTAATGGTCTTGCGATTAACTGGAGGCGTTTAATGAATGATTCTGCTAGAAAAATGTATGTACATGAGCAATAGGATGTTCTACTTTTATCCCTATTGACATACAATAATAATTAAAAGCATGTGTTGTAAATTCACCAGCATTATCAAGACGAACTGTCTTGATTGCATAGTCTGGAAATTGTGCTTGTAATCGAACTATTTGAGCAAGCAATCTTGCAAATGCTACATTACGAGTAGATAATAAACAAACATGTGACCATCTAGTTGATGCATCTAACAATACCATAAAATATCTAAATGGTCCACATGGTGGGCTAATAGGCACACATATGTCACCCTGAATTCGTTCAAGAAATCTAGGGACTCAATTCCAACTTTTACTGGGTGATGGCTTAATGACTAACTTTCCTTGAGAACAAGCAGCACATGAGAACTCATTGGATAATAGAATCTTCTGGTTCTTCAATGGATGACCATGTGAGTTCTCCATAATCCTACGCATCTACACATCATGATTGAACCGAGATGGCCTAACTGGTCATGCTAAACAATAAATGAATTTTTCAGGTTTGTGAACTTCTTGTTCACAATAACATGAGTTTCTATTGTACTTATACGTGTAACGTACAAACCAGAAGACAAAGCAGACAATTTTTCTAATAAACACTTTTTTTTCTTGAAGCAATAGATGTAATGCAAAGATACTCAATATTATTTTCATCTATTGTCGCAATATGATATCCGTTACGACGTATATCTTTAAAACTTAACATTTTCATTTTTGATTTGGTGGATAATAAAACATCTTCTATAATAATTTAATTCATTTAGGCATCAATATAATGGCTCTTCCGGAACCTTCAATTAAACTTGCAGTGCTTGATATTGTATTAACATTTGCCTCCATTCTTGTTAAATTTGAAAAATATTTATTGCTTCTAAGTATTGTATGAGTGGTTGCACTATCCACCAACACATATATCTTCACCATTATTTGTGGAATCATGTAGAAGATAACAAATGTCCATTTCTTCATTAACCAACAAAAAAAAAATGATAAGTTTAAAATATAAATACTTAAACAAAAAAAAATTTTATTACATAAACATCCCAAATAAAATAAAATAAAATACCGTAAAGTAAATAAATAAAAAGAACATGACAAAGGAAAATGACTCTAATTGTAGACATTCTCATCTCCATTATAGATATTTATGTTGCTATTAATGGGATCTTCATTAAAAAAATCAGTAACATCCAAGTGTGTAATATCCAAGGGCTCTTTGAAAAGATCATCATCTTGATAGGCAAAGTTTGCTTCTATACTTTTCTCCTTCCCCTTCACATATGCTTGATAAGGATCAACAAGGTGTTTTGCCGTACGACAGGTACGTGACCAGTGTTCTTTCATACCACATCTGAAACAAAAGTTTTCAAAATTTTTACAATTATTATTTTGAGGATCTTTTCCCTTGTTCTCAGTAGTTGTGCTTTTCATTGGAGTATAAGAGTTGTTATTCTGACCATTATGACGCCAAACAATGTTTCGACCGCAACTTTGATTATAGTCACGACCACGTCCACGACTTTGATTATGGCCACAACCATGACCACGACTATTATTGTCAGATATTGTAGCATTCGTTTCAGGGAGTAGGGCAGATAACATATTATAAATAATATAATCTAGAGAAATAAATAAGAGAAGAGATGAGACAGAGTGAATAAGAGAATTTTCTGAGTATTTTATTTCAATGGGGTGATCCCCTATTTATACAAATATGTGAGCCATAGATTAGGAAACTAAAGAAAATGAATAACAATTATAATTAATGGTAAATAATTGAAAAGATTTGGACATTCATATACATCTATTATTTATAACACTTTTCATTTAAATTGAGTCTTTTTAATTTCTAAAAATTATGTAGCAATACAATAATAATCATCTATTGTGAAAGTAAGTTCATTCTATTTTTTAAATTAATTTTTTATAAATTTATATTTGAAATTTCTAATTTTTAATAAATGATGTGCATCATTTTATTTTTATTTTTATATTTTGTAAAATGGCTATATAATTCAAGACCAAATATAGGATATATATGGGTTGTAATTATAAATAAATGTATTTTTCTATTTATAGAATGGGGTATAATTAGCTTGGTGTAAATATAACTTCCCTTAGAATATTAGATAGATTTATATTGATCTTATTAAACTAGCCCTCTAAACAATTCTATAAATTTGAAACCCGTATAGATGTAAACATATCAACGATATTAGCTCCTATTTTCATAGTTGAGCCTCCTATTTACATGGCTGAGCCTTAGATACAAAATTCATACAATATTGTTTCACAAATTCATATTGAAGACCTTTTTCTTTCTTTAAATTTATTCAGTCATGTTTTCTACTTGTTTTTTTTTTCACACAGGAGTTTACAGTTTGGTTGGAAAAAAAAAACAATTAAAGAGTAAATTCATTGTTTATAATTTAAAAAATAAATAGTATTTTTACACTTCGAATTATGACCATTATATAATCGTGTCTCTCGTATAATTCTTGATGTTAAAAATTCTCTCCGAATTATACACGTTGCTGAAATATGAGAGATCTATTAGATTTCGTCTTAAGTGGCTAACAAATTGATAATGTGACAATGTTATGTGTAGAATAATTTGCAATTTGACCCTTGAACTTTGACCACTACCAAATTATGCACTTTTTATTAAAGCTAAATTAATTTTTTTTAAGAAAATCTAAGTTTTTTTTTCTTAAGAATAATAATTAAATCCTTAAAAAATATAAAAAAATAATTTTAAAAGATTAATAAAATAAACAATACTAAAAGTTTCAAATTAATTAAATAAATTTCAAATATTCAAAAGTTAAGAATCTAATTAATAAAAAATAATATTTTTCACTTTTTTTTCCTTCACAATATAAAATAAATATATCTTAAAATAAAAATTAAAAATAAATCCTAAAATAAAGTTTTTTCTCCTTCCTCTTCCTCTTTAGTTAAAAGTTTATTTGTATTAATATTTATTTTAAATTTTCATTCTAAAATATATTTATTTTATATTGGAAAAGAAAAAAAAGGGAAAAAGTAAAAAATAGTTATTTGTTATTAATTAGATTTTATTTTTTTAAGGATTTAATTAATATTTTTAAGAAAAAAATTATATATTTTTTAATAAAAGGGCACAATTTGGTAGTAGTCAAAGTTCGAGGGGTAAAATTGCTAATTATTCTACACATGACACTGCCATATCAACAAACAAAATATCAAATCATCAATCTATTAGCCACCTAGGACGAAATCTAACAAAAGTCTCATATTTCAGTAACGTGCATAGTTCGGGGGCAAAATTTTTATTTATTCTAATTTAAATTAAATAAATTCCAATTGATATGAGTTTGGTTTCAGGGTATGAAAGAGTTTTAATTTCGATCTTCTTTATTCTGTTTTAAAAGTAAACTCATTGTTTGCAGATTGGTTAAATAATAATGGTAATTAGCAGCTAAAATTCCCGTTCTTTTACAAGTGTAGCATTTAAGTCCCTTATCTTTTTTTTTTTGCTAACAAAAGTCCCTAACGTTAGACAATTGGTGCACATTTTCTCAAAACCATTATCCGTCCATTAAAATGTGGACTAAACATGAATGTTAGGGACTACTACTGCCAAAAAAGGAAATATCGGTGACTTAAATGCTTCAATTTCGAAAGAACAGAGACTTTATCCGCCAATTTCCATATAATTTTTTTTTCAAGAATATCAAATACTATATAATAATTTTTGAAAGAACGAGGACTTTAGCCACCAATCAACCACTGTATAATTCGATATTAATTTTTTTAATTACTAAATTAAGACAAAATAATTTTTTTTACATTACGTCATATATCAGTTTCTCTATTTTTTCTTTACATTATTTAAATATTATATCTTTAAATATTTTTATTAATTAAAATAATAGAACAAAATAAATAAAAAAGAATGAATTTGGAGAGAGAAAGAAAGAAAATTGAATAAATATTTTTTAAAATGTTTAAAGGAGCTTTAAAAAATCTATAAATTTAGATAAGAAAATTATTAAATCTTTTATATTAATAATTTCTTTCTCTACATTTATAGATTCTTAGAGCTCCTTTAAATTTTTTTTTTTACATTATTCAATTTTCTTCTCTCTCTTCAAGTTTATTAGTTTTTATTTATTCTTTTTTATTATTTTAATTAATAAAAATGTTTAAAAATATAATATTTAAATGATGTAAAGAAAAAAATAGAGAAATTGATATATTGTAAAAAAAATTATTTTGTCTTAATTTTGTAATGAAAAAAATTAATATGAGATTATATAGTAGTAGAACCACAAGTTGTCTAGGGCAGTCAATAGCCCCTTAAAATATCTAATAAATAATTTTTTTTATATGATACTTATAGAGTATTTGATCTTCTTGAAAAAAAATAATTATATGGAAATTGGCGGCCAAAGTCTCCATTCTTTCAAAATTGAAGCATTTAAGTCCACGATCTTTTCTTTTATAGCAACAATAGTCTCTAACATTCATGTTTAGTCCCAATTTTAACGGATGGATAACAATTTGAGGAAAATATGCACCAATTATGTAACGTTAGGGACTTTTGCCAGCAAAAAATAAAATAAGGGACTTAAATGCTTCACTTGTAAAAGAAGAAGGACTTTAGCTGCTAATAACCCAAATAATAATTAAAGAGTAAATTCATTGTGTTACAGTTTGATTGAAATCAATATTTAAAGTTTAATATAATTTTTTATAATTTAACTCAAATAAATGCCTAAAGATTACTATAATTTTGTACAATTTTGTTGAAATAAATGCTTAATTACTGATTAACATAATTTTTCTACAATTTCATTGAAATAATTGCGTAAACTCATTGTTTACAATTTTATTGAAATAAATTGGAAAAAGTATTATTGTAATTGCATATTGAATTCTATGGTCTTTGCAAACCAGACTAATGTTGGTATTAAATGTGTAAATAAGAGTTACACAGCAGAATGTGTCTTTTAAAAAAATTATTAATACCAGCCAAGAACATACATATATAGATATATTAAATCATATACAAATAGATTAGAGATTACCTCTTGTAGCCTATCAATAATCTACAAATCTTTTTGTATAAATCAATCATCTTCCAATCCAGATTCAGAATGCTCACATATTGATCTTCTAGACCAATCCTCAAACACACAAGGACGCGTGTGGGCACGTAAGATTCAAAATGTTGATTTTAGAACTCTCTAGATGTACTCAACACATGAGATCTATAGAGGTTCCATTGAGAGAAGATGTATTGAGTAGTTTTTCAGGTTTAGGAAAAACTATCGTTTTTTTAGAGAGAGTCTGACAGTTTAAACTTTTTAATCGCTTAAAATAACTTACTTCTGAAAGTATCGCTCTTTCAGTTTTATAAAGATAATTAACTTAATTAATTAATTTTTATTTTATTAAAATAAAACTAATCAGTTATAATCTATTTAATTATTTAATTTTAAATCATATTTAAAATGAATAATTAAATAAATAATTTAGAAATTCAAAATTCAAATTCCAGGGATACAAATATCCCTATGTGTGGCGCCACAGTCACTATGTTGTGAGTGTGTCACACCACACAATTAGGGTTCTCTTTAATTTTCTCACTTGTTTGTTTAATCAATATTTAAGACAATAAATTTATCCTAAAATAAATATTAGTTAATACAAAATTAACTTTATGTTAAAATATCAATTTTAAATAAATATATATCTTATTATAAATAAGATAACTATTAATCGCTCTCTTTATATTAATCCAAACATAATTTATAGTTTTTCAAAATAAAAACTATATAGTAAAATAATTAATTAATTCACAATTAATCAATTGCACATAATTATCATATAATTATTTTGTTGTCTTGGAAAATTAATTCCCTTGCAATTAAGTCATTCTCTCTACAAATCTTTCTTTTGACATCCTTACCATTAATAGTGTAGGATAAAGGTGATCTGGAGACCATGGACCTATAATACGAAGCTCCAATAAACCAGATTATTAATTAAACATTTTAATCTAATCATCTTATATATTAATTCCATGATTACTCCACTGTAAATATGGAATTACACTCTAAGTATTTATATAATTATATTTATAGAGTTTTCTCTTGTAGTCCATTGATATAATCACTAAATGTAGTTCTGTCATCCATTTATTGGTTCGTTAATTAGAGTTGGTTAAGATTACTGTTTTACCTTTCTAATTACCTCTTGATCCTTAAGTATCATTAATTCACTAGCGAATAATTACTCTATAATCAAATTATAGATTTGTGCTCAATAATTATTCAGTTCCATAATTAACCCTTAAGGGAACCAATATTCGATCAGTCAGGAAGGTATGGATTCCATTATTGTAAATCATGTTCCCAACCATTCTTGATATTGAATCTCCAAAACAAAAGTCATTTTGTCTCATTATACTAAGAAACCTTAACAAGTGAATCAAAAGATCCAATAAACACAAACATGAGTTCATGAATACATAAGATTTAGAGTGATCTACAAATGATCATCTATTATGATAAGAATTAAAACTTTATGTCAAACGACTACTTTATAAAGATAATTAATTATCATCGGTCTTGTCATATATAATCTCTATTATACACAACACCTTTACTAAGATATCTATTCACATCAGTAATCCAAATCTAGATCACTTGCATCCCGTATGATTAGTAAACCGCACTAGTAACCATTCATAAAAGATTCCATACTTTAATATGTTACTGACTATTTTATTCATTATATATGATCTTAATTCTCTCGTACTAATACAATATCATATTCTCATGAATGAATATGGACTTTTCTTGATATTATTATATAATTAATTCAAGCAATAATTATAACATTCAAATATAGTAAAATTGTACTTTTATATAAATCAATAAAACGTCTTTACATGCTTTTAGGGCATTAATCATAACAATTTCCCCACTTGCCCTCAAAGCAAGTGAGACTTTCTCCCTTAATCCCATGTTGCATACATGACCCGTAAACGAATTTACAGGGAGTGTCTTGGTAAGCGAGTCTGCCAGGTTCTGTTCCGACGCTATCTTCATAACAGTCACATCACCTCTATGCACAATCTTTCTAACCAGATGATATTTCCTTTCAATATGCTTTCCTCTCTTATGGCTTCTAGGTTCCTTGAAATTAGCTACTGCTCCACTGTTGTCACATTAGAGGATTAGTGGCTTATCCATATCTGGAACTACTTCCAGATAAATGTAGAACTTCCTTAACTAAATCGCTTCCTTAGATGCTTCATGTTGACCACGATTTTGGCCAACGACGAGTAGACGTCAAAACTACAATGAACCTTCAAGAGAAAAATACGACACAGATAATTTTATAGTGGTTCAACCCCAATTTATTGGTAATAGCCTAATCCACTTGGAGTTGTGATATATATCCTACACTTAAGATCAGATGAACTTGAGCCAACTGAGTTTCTTAAGTGTAAGTAGGAAAATACATAGTTTCTCTCTCTAAACATTCTTAGAAAAATGCCCCAAGAATACCCCAAGTAACAGTCCCAAAGTCTCCAAACTAGAGAGTATTTCTCAGTCTAAAAAGATCAGATCCCCAAAATGATGCCATGAGCCATTTATTTATAGGCTCATGGATCGTACTGTAAGAAAAAACTTATACAGGATCTTTATTTATTTTCATGTATATCTAATATTAAACAAATTAATACGAGATAGCCTAAAACATGTTTCTAAAATTGAATTCAAAGAGAAACAAAGAATAGAATACTTACAGTATACGCAGCGGAATTAAAGAGTCCTTCCTTCAGTTTCTCTAACTCTTGTATCCTCTCTGTCGCAGAGTATTATCAAGAAACTGAACCGATCTTCTATTTTCTTCACAATCTTCCAATGTATCCTTAGAACCACCTAGACTAGTGTGGGCAATTCTCAACACATGAGATAGATATAGAGAGAAGAAGAGAAAATAACAAAGAGGTTTAGAAAAGGAATTGTGTTTAGAGAGAATCTAAAACTATCAGAAAATCTGACTTGTGACTTATCAAACTTATGTTTTGACTTCTCTCTAAGCACTCCTTTTATAGACTCAATTAGGCCATTTAATTTAATTAAAAAATCAATAAAATAATAGCCATTTTGAAGCCCTAGGTCAAAATTATCATGGGCTATAGGCCCGTGAAATTTCCCATTTGATTATAAGCCCGTTGGACTTAAAATCAAGGCCTGTATTATTTTATATTGATTTAATTAAATAAATAATTATTTAAATCCTTTATCAAATTAATTATTTATAATTTGAACCTTGATTTAAATTTATTTATTAATTTAGATACCAATTTATCTTAATTAATAAATCTGCCATAATTTCTCTTTTCTTCTCAAAATTACACAACTCTGTGAAACTATCCGAAATTGACCTGGTCAACTTTGATAATTCTAATTGATAATTAAATCAATTAATTGAGACTATCTAGATGATTTTATCCAAGGTACAATGGGGACCATGGGCCTATGAAATCAAGCTCCAATAAGTTATCATAAATCTAACAAATAAATTTACTAACTTATTAATTCCTCGTGACTCCACTATAGACTTGGAATTGCACTCTTGAATTCATAGAACGCTCTATAACAAATATAGATACGCTATTAATTATCCATTGTTACAACCATAATGGTCATTCAATCCTCTATAGACGGTCTACAATGAGATAGGACTAAAATACCGTTTTACCCCTCATTGGATTTTATCCTTAAAACACTTAGTTCCTTGTAAATGATATTTCAATAAACTAATTTAATTACTGAAATGAGATATCTATCATTTAACACCTTGAACCAAACTAAAAGGAAACCATCGTTTCACTTCTTCATCAGAAGCTATAGATGTTCATATCTATGATTAACACTCCCACTCAATTATACTACCGAGTTCCCAAGATGTAAGTATGGGCTAGTCCGTAGGGTAAGCTGGTAACGAACAAGTCAAAAAACTCAAATAATACAATCAGTTAGAATACTAACCACTTAGAATTGAGATTGAATTGACCTATGGTCAACTATATGATATGACTAGAATAGATAATAACGGTATGTTTACTTATCTTATCAACTGTCAATATCGGTCCACTCCGATGTAACAAATACATCCGATCTTATCTACTTTGCTAATGTTCTGGAAAGAACATAACACTATAATGTGTAAGTAGATCATATCGTAGATTGGCAAGTCAGTGTAAATCCGGTGCACTGACTAATCTTAGGACTAACTTATTTGAACCTATAATCATATTTATATTCCACTGTGATTACATCACTATAAATAAGATTTGCTATATGCTCTGGATTTAATAGAAGTTTATATTAAACAAATAACCATTAAAATAAAACATGTGAGCAAAGTGATTGACCAAGTCAAAAAATGATTTCTATTCTTTTATTGATAATAAAATGAGATTACAAAGAATTTTGGTTTTAATTAGGGCATAAAACCCCAACACGTACATCAGATATTCCCTTTGACTGGGTCATTTATGTTACTCTCACAATATTTAATTAATAATAACATTTAAAATACAACAATATGCGACTTCTTTGGGATAAATTGAGATATTCCCGCATAGGTACGACTAATTCTAGCCGAAGCCGTTACTGGAACTTCGCTTGCATAACGATGATCTGTCTAGTCGGCCAACTTCACTCCTTGAAGAAAGACTGGTCAGCCAAAACACTCGACTAGTCGGCCAAAACAGCTGACTGGTCGGCCATGCACTCCACCGGTCGGCCAAACACCTCACTGATCGGCCATGCACTCCACCGGTCGGCAAAATACTTCACTGGTCGGCCATGCACTCCACCGGTCGGCCAAACACCTAACTGGTCGGTCATGCACTCCACCGATCGGCCAAATACTTCATCGGTCGGCCATGCACTCCACCGGTCGACCAAATACTTCACTGGTTGGCCATGCACTCCACGGATCGGCCAAATACTTCACCGGTCAGCCATGCACTCCACCGATCGGCCAAATACTTCACCGGTCGGCCATGCACTCCACCGGTCAGCCAAATACTTCACTGGTCGGCCATGCACTCCACCGGTCGGCCAAATACTTCACTGGTCAGCCATGCACTCCACCGGTCGGCCAAATACTTCACTAGTCGGCCATGCACTCCACCAGTCGGCCAACCAAACACCTCACTGGTCGGCCATGCACTCCACCGGTCTAACATGACACATCTCTGGTCTAACATGGCACATCTCTGGTCTAGCATGACACTTCTCTGGTCTAACATGACACATCTCTGGTCTAACATGGCACATCTATGGTCTAACATGGCACATCTCTGGTCTAGCATGACACTTCTCTAGTCTAACATGACACATCTCTGGTCTAACATGGCACATCTCTGGTTTAGCATGACACTTCTCTGGTCTAACATGACACATCTCTGGTCTAGCAAAACACTTGACTGGTCGGCCAAAACAATTGTCTGGTCAGTCAAAACGTTTGACTGGTCAGTCAAAACGTTTGATTGGTTAGTCAAAAATCTTTACCGGTCGGACAGAAATTCTATCAGATCGGTCAGATCACTTTATCACAACTCCGAAGAGCCAACACATTTATTGACTATTAATGTGCCATTTACTGACCATGCATTGCCACTTGTCACTTCTGATTGCCACGTCATCGAACTGAAATTTTGGGGATAACATTTCACAAGTCGCTATATACTCGACTTCCATGGTTGAATTTGCTATACTGGATTGTTTAATACTTCTCAAGACTACAACTCCTCCACCATGAGTGAATACTGACCCAGACGTCGAATTACGATTGTCTTTGTCTGATTGGAAATCAAAATCAGGTATCCAGTTGGGTTTAACTCACCCCTTGAATATACAAGCATATAATCTCTTGTTCTCCTAAGATACTTGAGGATGTGCTTGACTACAATCCAATGTTCCAAACTAGGATTTGATTGATAACGACTCACAATCCCTATTACATAGCTTATGTCAGGCCTAGCGCACAACATAGCATACATAAGACTCCCAACTGCTGAAGCATAGGGATACTTTCTCATGTCCTCTTCCTCATGAGGTGTCTTTGGACATTGCTCTTTAGAAAGAGTAATTCCATGTGGTCGGTAACTGACCTTTCTTGGAATTCTCCATAGAGAACCTTTCATTCACCTTATCTATATAATTAGCTTGAGAAAGTGCCAAAAGCTTGTTCATCCTATCCCTTAGGATTTGGATTCCCAGAACATAGCTCGCCTTGCCCACATCTTTCATTTGGAACTTTTCAGCTAATCACTTCTTTACATTTGACAGTGTCTCTATATTGTTGTCAATGAAGAGAATGTAATCCACATAAAGAACTAGGAAAACCACCACTTTTCCTTTGATATATTTATACACACATGCTTCATCGATTTTCTGTTCAAAGCCATATGTTTTAATCATTTCATCAAATGTGATATTCCAAGATCTAGATGCTTGCTTTAATCCATAAATGTATTTCAGCAACTTACACACCTTTTGATCTTCCCCATTCTTGATGAACCTTTCTGGTTGTGTCATATAGATACTTTCATCAAGATAGCCATTAAGGAAGGCTGTCTTGATGTCCATCTTCCATATCTCATAATCATACGTGGCAGCTATGGATAAGAGGATGTGAATGGATTTTAGCATGGCCACAGGAGAAAATGTTTCTTCATAATCAACACCTTCTCTCTGAGTGTAACCTTTGGCTACTAGCCTTCCTTTGAAAGGCTCCACTTTCCCATCTACACATTTTTTCTTCTTGCATATCCATTTACACCCAATGGGTTTGACATCATTAGGTGGGTCTACAAGTTCCCAGACATAATTGGAATACGTCGATTCCATTTCCTGGTTCATAGCTTCTTGCCATTTCTCATTTTCAGGATCATCCATTACCTCTTTAAAGGTTAATGGATTGTCCTTGTCTGTATCAGAAACAAGGACATGTGCCTCATGTTCGTAGCGAACATGTTGTCTCATAACCCTCCCACTATGATGTTGCATTAGGGTTTTCTTTTCAATAATAGTGGTTTCCTCAGTTTTTCATTTATCATTTAATGATGACGATGAAGGTGATGGAATCTTATCAGTTGGGAGTTCTTCCAATACTACCTTGCTCAAAGAAGGTCGCATTTGTTGAAAAAAATACCTTTTGGTTCTAGGGACTATAGAAGTAACTGCCTCTTATTCTGGAGCGTAGCCCACAAAAATGCACACTTCAGACCTCGAATCAAGTTTCCCTAACTTAGGTCTAGGAACATGAGCAAGACAACCCAAAATGCGAAAATGGTGCAAACTAGGTTTGTTTCCATTTCACATTATTATTGGAATGGAAACCATTCTTCAAAATAACAATCACATTATTATTAAAAGAAATATCAAAAAATTGTTCATGCAACATAGATAAAGAAACCAAGTTTCTAGAAAATTCAGGAATAAAATAAACATTGTTCAAAACAAGATAATTATTCCCAAAATGTAAACGGACTGTTCCCTTTGCTCTAGCTAAAAGGATCGCTCCACTTCCAACTCGCATTGTCACCTCGCCATCAGCTAGTTCCCTTGAATACTCAAGTATCTGCATAGAAGAACAAACATGGTTAGTGGCTCATGAATCTGAAACTCAGGATGACATATCCTCTTCCACTATACAAGCTTCAATTACAAGCAAATCAAATTTACCTTTCCTTTTTAGCTTAGCGAGATACTTTTTACAGTTTCTCTTCTAGTGACCTTCAACTCCACAGTGGAAACATTTTCCTTTTGGTTCTTTCTTCTTGGAGTTGTTGTCATTCTTGTTCTCCTTGGATTTTGGTGCCTTCTTTCCTTTCTTGGTCTTCTTGCCATTACCTTTGTCCTTGTCATTGTTCTTCTTCCTCTTCTTGGTTTTATCCTCAGAGGTTAAAGGTTTCTCCTCTGCAACATTTGCCTCAGTCTCTTTGGTTATGGTTTTGTTAAGAGACTCAAATTTCTACAATTCATTCAACAATTGGGTCATGTTGAAGTCCAACTTATTCATAATATAGTTGGTTGTGAACGTAGAGAAAGCATGAGTGAACGATTCAAGTATGATGCGTACTTGTGTATGCTCATCAATGACGGCCCCATGTATTTCTGCTTCATGCATCACGTTAATCATGCTCAAGACATGTTCACACATAGAAACACCTTTCTTCATCTTAGTAGTCATGTAGGTTCTAGTAGCCTCATGTATACTTTGATCAGATTGCTGCCCAAACATGGCATCTAGAGATTCCATTATCTCAAAAGCAGTTTCCATGGGTTCATGCTTTGTTCTCTGAACATCATTCATGCTCACAAGCATGTAACACTTAGCCTTATTATTGGGTTGAATCTAGACATCATATTTGTCTCGAATATTCTTCGGGGCATTGGCAGCGGGCTCTTCAGGACATCCCTCAATTATGACAAATTCATGGTTCTCACAAATTAACATCAGATTCAGATTCAATTTCCATCTTATAAAATTATCGCCATTAAGTTTTTCTAGTGAAAGTAAAGTAATTATTGGATTGCCATCGTTCGACATTACTGAAAGAAATAAAATACAATAATATTACTATTTGAAAAAATATCAATAATTTGGAAAGTAAATATGATGCATGAATGCAATCAATTAAAACACATAAACTAATATTTACTATTCCACAATAAAACCACCCAACAAATAAAGTGCCGCCTTAGAGTTAGTCAAGTTAAATTCATATAGCTTATAAGACAATCTTATCTTTATTATTTAAAACTTAAAACAACTCTTTATTTTCTCTTTTAAATAAAAGTACCGCTAGTTTGGTCAAGATGCAATTATCCAGTGCAAAAGCTTAATTGCATCTTTGTAAGTGTAACCCATTATTTCAGAATTCATGACTTAACTTAGAGAGTGTCGCCTTAGGGTTGGTCAAGACTAAACTACATCACTCCTTCCTATCTTTGTAAGAAGCCAACCTTGATATTAATATGTCTAGAAACCTTCCTTAGGGGGACGGAAACAAAGTCGCTTCGAGGCCCTATTCATATCTCACGGCGTTGTACTAATAATGGAGACCATAGGTCACATTGAGATGTTCACCTTCTCTCACATACCATTTTAGATATAATGTATTTTTATTAAACTAAACAATTAATTCCAAATTAATCACTAGTTTGTTAATAACCCTATGAATGTAATTAATTACAAAATACATTTAATTATAAAAGAGTTTGTTTCTACAATCAATGTGATCTAAATAATTACCCATTACATTCATCTAAATTTACTAAAACACATTTTAAATAAAGTTTGTTATCTTAAATGACTATTGTTGATGCAATTTTTTACCAACAGTGGATTAAGAAATCTAACAATTGAGATATTAGGCTTTTTTACTAAACCATGATTAAACAAATGAACGATGTCACAAACACTCACACTTTTACGTGGTTCAGTGGTTAAAATCCACCTAGTCCACGAGACAATCTTATTAATCTCTTTAGGGCTTGGGTGAAATTGTTTCTTACAATTTCAACTGAGTTTCTGTATCTCCGGAATCGATCCCTTTTTCTATCTATGCCCCTAGTATTTATAGAGGGTTTTCCTGGACACCTTTGGGTAACCGCGTACATAATAAATAATAAAATAGGATAACCTCCTATTTACATAGGGATATGATTGCCTATAAAAATTTACATCCGTTTTCTCGGGTAATAAATGTGTAATAAAATCTAGGCATTAATGAGCGTATAAGGAATCTTTGAGTCTTTTGGGATCCTTCACTGTGCGTCATGACCAGGCTTCCGCGAGCTGAACAATTCCTTCGAGCTGAATGTCAAAGAACTAACCTACCCTGACACAGGCTAAGTTCAGAGTGTCTAGAAGGTAATCATGAGACTATCTGGTTGTCGTAAGCTGTCAAGTTTGATTTGAGCTGCTCACACAAGAGCTAGCTAGATGTTCTATCTACACGCTTTCTCCATGTGCTTATCTACCTGCTGTACCCTGTGCTGATTGATTCAGTTCGTATTTATTTTGGGGCACAACATTTGCCCCCCAAAGCTCCTGCTCGTGCATGACATCACCTCTAACATGCACAGTAGGGGATTTTAGGCTTATGTTATGTGAAATTGTGCCCACCCATTACTCGAGTGCAAAACATGTGTCAGTCTGTAATAGGTGCTTGTTTGGGTTTCGAGTAATGTGACAAATGTCATGTCCAATTTTTTCCGCTGCATGGGTTATTTAATCTAGACCCTTGGATCTCAAACTGACCTAATCAGTTGGCCCAAATTGGTTCCTGAAGTTTATGTATAAATAGGAGAAACAAACTTGAAACTCACCACCTTTGCATTAAATTTTTTTCCTTTTTCTTCTTTATTCACCTTAAAAAACCTTCGGCACTCCCTCATTTTCCAGAAGCTTTCAGGCTACTATCTTTGGAGCTATCATCACTTCCCTCGATCGAACATCTAATATGTATGTATTTCTATACCCGATTTAAATTTCATCTTCTTATTTTTCAATAAGTTTTACAAAATTTTCCACTATAGTTTCTTACTTTGGCCATGTTCGAGTTTAATATGGGTTTTTTTAGGCCAAAAAATAGTACTAGGTCTGATTAGAAATAATGTGTGTTGTCTGGTTTTCACCAAAAGACACGTGGCAATCCGAGCAGGGCATGTGGCAAGGACACGTACTTCTTCAAGTGAGGCCACACCCCAAGGGTTAGTCCTCGGAGGGTGGATATCTCAGCTAGAGGCCACGTCCCAGTGATAAAGGTAGGACATAGACATCTCTCCGAGGCCATGCCCCGAGAAATGGTTAGTAGTCTTTGTTTTCCTTACAAACAGTTGTCTTCCAGGCCAAGGACCTTGTCCTCGGGACCTAGAAGGCTAGCCAAATGTCAACCAATACAGGTTTGCAGTGTTAGAGAATCGCTTGATAAGGTGTTATTTTGTTGGATTTTTGATTCTATTTTGTTGAAAAAAAACTAATTTAGCCACTATTTTAGGAAGAAGAAACTCCCACATACATGCAGCCGTAGAGGATATACTCAAACAATGGATGACATGGTAGTTTTTTTTAATAAATATTCTTTGTCCCTAAACCTCAAAATAGTAATATATTTTTCTAAAAAATGTACTTGGATACAGAGTAGGGAAAGCTCAAAAGTTGTAACAATAGTTGAAGCTTTTCTAAAGACACACACTAAGAAGAATGGTGAACCTGTCAATGCACAAGCTGCTGAAGTTATTGTAAGTAATCTACTTATATTTTGTATAAATATAATATCTAAGTATATGCACTCAAATTTATATAGTATTCAACTTAAAATGATTTATAGGAGAAGCTCCAAGTACTTGCAAATGAAAAACCAGATTCATGCACAACACATAATACAATACAAGATGTTTTGACCATTATATTTGGTCCTGACAAGCCTGGTGGATCATTAGCTAATTGGAGGGGGTAACTAGTACAAAGTTAGCTACTCAAAGAGACGGGGATGACCATATTTCACAATTGGAATCATATCAATGCGAGATGAAGAATAAAATGGTGGAAATGATTCATCTTCTTAAGAACATTGCAAAAAAATGCAAATATTCAGGTAAAATGGCAGATTACTTGTCTTATTTTAAGTAGTTTCTATTTCATTTGAAATTATAAATGACTAAATTATTGCAATACTTATAGGGGTTTACTCCACCAAGTGAAGGGGATTCATATATTCCATCACCTTCTCCCGAGGTAACTAACTTTTAAGTATTAATGATATTATGTTGAACTTTATAGATCTAAGTTTTTTAAACAATTTGATGTTGATCATTGAACATAGTGTTAATCTAAAGTTCACAGATGAAAAAAATGCACACAATTTACTTGACTGGTATGGAAGTGGAGAGATTATTGCAGAAGGTAGATGGGCTTTTAGTGATCCTAATTGTGAGGTACATCATCTTCGTCTTGGACCAAATGCAATGAAAGTTTGGGTTGATGCTCCTAAGAAACATGATGCATATTTATGGAGACCAACATCAGTGATGAGCACAATTCAAGATGCAATTGGCTCCATCATTGCATGGCCTTCTAATAAAGTTATAATGAGGTTAAATTTGCATCCAACTTAAAATAGATTTGCAAATATTACAGCATGATAAACTAGTTAGTGCTAACTTATCTTATTATCAAAATTTATAGCAAATGAAAGTAACAGATATTTTTCATATTTTGTGGTACATATCCTTTAATGAATTTTTTTAACTATATACATGTAGATGTGCCTTTTGTCTTCAATTTTTGTGTGTTTTATAAAGTTGTTATGTATGCTCTTTGTTTTTACAGGTGTGAAACTGATGAATGAAGTGCATTATTTTGGATGGGCATTCATGGTGAAATAGTGGCTGGATTAGTTTGTTTTGAATACTTTTGCTGAATTAGTGTCTTCAAAACAATTTAATATTTTTTGCATATTGATATTTTAGCTTTAAGTAGACACTTGTATTTTAAGAATACTAGATGATATGTTTGAACTTAATTTAAATTTATGTTAAGGTGAACTTGTTCTAATTTCATATTTTTATTTATATTATTGTAGTAACTATTAGTATGAATGTAATAAGAAATTAAAAAAGACAAAAGCAACGTAATTACATAGTTATATTATAATTGTATCTATAAAAATTACAAATTATTCTTGTTGACGCGGTTCTTCGGCAACAGATAATTAAGAGAAGAAGAGAAAGAGATTAGTACTTAAAAGTAGAACCGTCACAGATATGAAATCTTTGTGGAAAGAACTAGGTGACTCCAGACACGTTTTTAAGTGGTTCGAAGGTTAAAATCCTTCTACTCCACTAGTCAATATTATTGATCTTTTCTGGGTAATTGGTTTACAAAGTATATAGTTCTTACAAGACTATTTTTCCAACCCCTATCAACTCCCAGGGTCTCCATATTTATAGGAGAAGGCACCTGGAAGTTGGTAGGGAGGTCATCCCGTGACCTTACCATTTGTCATATCAAGTCTGTGATATTCATGATTAATTCCTAAACCTGACACACAAGTGTGGTCTAATCAGTATGGAAGGAGATAATGGGCCGCACGGCCCAACCCGTCCGTGGGTGTCTGAATACGCACATTCCTGCTGCGTGTCCGAGAAGTCAGGGGGATATCGGACACGTGATGGCAGGATTATGCACGTTTATCTTGCGTGTTGACTTCCCATAGGGTCAGAGCTTCCTGAGAAGCTCGCTACCGGAGCAATCCATAACCCGAGCTGATCCGTCAGTGGTCGCCGGATGTTGTTCCCAGCTCCAGGTGCAACAAGAGGGAGCTGGAAACAGGATCCCCCTCGAGCTAGAAAGGGCCCGTCCTGAAAATAGAGCCTCTGGCCTGTGGGAGCCTCGGGCTAAATCATGTTTAGTCCGAGGCTCGTCCTGCTAAACAGCCCGTGGGAAAACCAGGGCGTACAATTCTAATAATAATGCTATTGAATAATAATGTTTTTTAAATGTGATGGTATATGATTTTACAATATGCAAATTGTGTTATCAAATAATTAACATTAATTTTTATAAATGTCATCAACGCTATCAGAAAACATTTTGCAAGAGCTATACTATCAACTTATATAACAAGTAAACAATGTTGTAAAATTTCTCACATTATGTTCAACAAATGTCATCAAAAGTGTTAAAGATAACAATTGAAAACGCTATCGTAAATAAGTATTCACGGTCTTCACAAAAGTAGTTGTGACAAACACAAAGCGTAATGAAATCTTACTATAATATTTATAAAATGCCATAGTACACGTTTCTATAAGAGGGCTTAATGTAAAGACCCAACTATTTCTAAGACCTTGGACTATTAAAACTACTAGACATAGCTACTATTTCGATACAAACATAAGAAATAACATGCCTTTATTGAAACCCAAAATATAAGAAATAGCATGTCTTTATTAAAAATATAAAATAAAATGTGATATGGTATGGGATCCCATTGTTTACAAAACATAAAACATAGCTTTAAAAACAAGTTCAAAAAAATTTGAATGTGAAATTACAAAAGAGACATATTTCAAAAGACTAAAATAAACGTCATCCTAGATCGACACGCAACCCATCCATTCCATTCATCCCCAACACACATGCCATGCTACCAAGAATCCTTCCACCTCCATAATCATTTCCTGCATCACACTAAAATAAAGGAATGAGCCTAATGCCCAGCAAGGAAAATCTACTAAAAACAAAACATACATCTTAAACATAAGCATAAGACTACATCAAATACTATAAAAGAACATAAGACTATCTAAAACATATATCATATATCATAAGCATACACTATAAAACATATGGCTACAAAAACATCTATTACAATGGCCATCATACATCTTGGGGCTTGCTAGCTAGGCAATCATATGCCCATAATTCTACAGGGCTAGTTATCTAAACAAGTCATATAAATTTATGGGGCTTGTTATCTAAACAAATCATATGCCCAAGGAATATACTATTGGGACTTCTTATCTAAACAAATTATATGCTTGTTATCTAAACAAAACATATACCTAAGAACTAAAACATATCATACATATACATATCATAGCATAAACATATAACATAACATAACATAAACATAACATAACATATAAGCACATAAAATATATCCTATTTTCCTTACCAACACTGGGATATGAGAACAAGAACGGGATTTGTAACACTCCTAAAACCAACAATACAAATGGTGAGTATTTCTAAAGAATAAAGAATGAATGTGGAAACTAAACCATCAAGAAGAAACTTACCAAGAAAGAACTTAAGTTTCAAGAACCTAATCAAGAACCAATAACGAAAGTTGGGATCTGAATAAAAGGAACTAAAGAAAACAAAAGAGTTTTAAAGAATTGGACTTAAAGAATAGGAGTACCTTAGCTGACCTTATGGATTGGTCTAACTCCAATACCGAAATACATTAAACCTCACTTCCCAAGTATTTTATAAAGCTTAAGAATAGCAAAGCTTTTCCCCAACCCAAGTGTTTATCACTCTATGGTAGTACTAGCACCTTGGAGTCTGATCACAGCTGAAGAGTGAGGAGAAGGGCTGGGTTCTAAGTCCTATTTATAGAATTCTAGGAATAAAAATCTTCTTTTTAGCTTTGAATAAAAATAATGAATTTAATTGAAAATATTTGAATATTCGTCAGTCAAAGGCTTAGGACTCGGTCAAATTATTTAGAGGTAGGTCTAACGAGTCAAAGCTTGTTTTAAAAATTAAAATAAAAAAAATAGAATCCTAACTTCTAACATCCTAAATCTCGTAACTCTAAACTCACATGTAGTAAAATCAACATAACTGAAGCTGTAGGACTCCAATTTAGACCATCTTTATAAAGATAGAAATCTAATTCAATTATCTACAACTTTGTAGAAATACTATTTTTCGAAATTCATAATATAACTGGGTCAAAAATAGGTCGGAAGTTATAGTACCCTAAAGTTACGAGAAAATCTATTTAATTATCTAAATAACAAACTAATCCAAAAATTTCTTAACTAACCATAAAATAACAAACTCTAATTCCATAATAATCATGCTTATGACAAATGTCATATTCTTATTGGCTCTATCTAAACCTTAGGTTATATTAAATAATACACCTAGGACCAGCAATATTAATCAAACCTTATGTTATAATTAATATTCTTAAACTATAGGTTAAACTTATAAAATTCATAACTATTGCTATGAGTTTCCAACTAAGTCCTGACTTGAACCAAAATCTACGGAATCTAATATACTACAAACTAATACTAACTACTACTACTACCACTACTATCTAGTAAGTTAAGTAAATATTCTGGGACTCTACAATTTTCCCCGTCTAAAAAGAATTTCGTCCCCAAAATTTACTTATCAAACAATTCCGGATACCGGGTTAACATGTCTTCCTCCAACTCCCACGTTGCCTCCCGTTCAGAACAATTACTCCATAGGACCTTGACTATTAGAAAACTCTTAGACCGTAATTCTTTCATCATTCTATCTAGGATGCTGGCTGGTCGTTCCTCGTAACTCAAGTCTTTCTGGAGTGCTATCATATCATATTTGAGGACGTGAGATGGGTCTGACACATATCTACGCATCGAGATGTGGAACACATTGTGACTATCTGCTAGAGCTGGTGGTAGGGCTAATCTATATGCAACTGCTCCCACTTTGTCCAATATCTCAAAAGGACCAATAAACCTGGGACTAAGCTTGCCTTTCTTCCCGAACCGCTTCACACCTTTCATAGGAGATATCCTTAAGAAGACTTGATCTCCGACTTTGAATTCCACATCATGCCGCTTGGAATCCGCATAACTTTTCTAACGGATTTGAGCAGCAAGCATACGCGTTCTAATTAGCGTTATTACATCCTGAGCTCCTCTAACAACTTCAGGTCCAAGTAGTTGCCTTTATCCTACCTCATCCTAATGCAACGACGATCGACCCTTCTTCCATAAAGTAGCTTGTAGGGTGCCATCCCGATTGTTGGTTGGTAGCTATTGTTGTAGGAAAATTCTATCAGTGGCAAATACTTACTCCAAGATGTCGATGTAAACACCGATCCTCTATCGAATATTATTGTCTTAGATATTCTATGCAGTCGTACTATTTATTGGACTTAAACGTCTGCGTATTGATCTGTTGTGTACGAAGTCTTAACAGACAGGAAATGAACTCACTTAGTTAATCTATCTATTACTATCCAAGCTGAATCATGCTGCTTACTTGTTCGTGGCAAACCTGTCACGAAATCAATGGCTATATCATCCCATTTCCATATTGGAATGCTAAGTGGTTGCAATAAGTGGTTGCGATAAGCCTGCAGGCCTCCCGTTCGTAGAATTATGCTAAGGATTAATGTTTTGCTTTCACTTGTTGGCATACCAAGCATTTAGACAAATACTCCGCTATATCTTTCTTCATTCCTGGCCACCAATATAACACTTTAAGGCCGTGAGTCATCTTGGCCGACCCTGGGTGTACTAAGTATATGGTATTGTGCGCTTCTTCTAAAGTCTTCATCTTAATCCCTTGATCATTTGGCACGCATACTCGATCCTTGTATCTTAATAACCCCTGACTAGATATTGGGAAATCTGTGGCCTTCCTTTTTCTAACTGCATCCATATGTGCTACTAATGTGTCATCATGTCCTTGCCCAATTCGTATATCTTCTAACAGGCTTGACTGGATGGACAAGTTAGTCAGGTTACTAATGACTACTTCTATTCCAACATTGATCATCTCCTACTGTAGCAACTTTTCTATTCCAGCTAATGATGCTAGACTTCCGTAATTCTTCCTACTTAGCGCATCAGTAACTATGTTTGCCTTGAGGCGTAGGCTATCACCTTATTATTCTGCATCAGCACACAACCCAATCCTTGCTTTGACGCATCGCAATAGACTACAAACTTATCATTTGGGTGTCGGTACATAAAGTACTGGTGTTGAGCATATCCTTAAGCAACTAGAAACTCTCTTCACACTTATCAATCCAGTTGAACCTTTGCTATTTCCGGGTTAGGTTGGTAAATGGAGTGGCTATCTTAGAAAAGCATTCTACGAACCTCCAATAATAACCTGCTAGTCCCAGAAAACTTCTTACCTTAGATGCGTTCTTTGGTCTTGGCCAATCTTTACAGCCTCTACCTTAGATGGGTCTACTGCAACTCCTTCCCTGGATACTATGTGCCCGAGGAACGTTACTTGCGAAAGCCAAATTTTGCACTTTTTGAACTTGGCGTAAAGTTGATGCTCCTTTAGTCATAACAAGATCAACCTTAAATGTTCCTCATGTTCGACTTCATCCTTTGAGTACACCAAGATATCATCAATGAACACTACGACAAATTCGTCCAAATAATCCATAAAGACCCTATTCATTAAATCCATAAATGCGGCTGGAGCGTTGGTAAGACCAAAAGACATAACTAGAAACTCGTCATGTCCATAACGAGTTCTAAAAGCTGTCTTAGGATTATCCTCTTCCCGTACTTTGAGCTGTGATAATCGGTTCGTAGATCAATCTTTGAAAACACGGTTACCCCTCGGAGTTGATCAAACAAGTCTTCAAGTCGGGGTAGCAGGTACTTATTGTTAATTGTCACCTTATTCAGCTCGCGATAATCTATACACATATGCATACTTCCGTCCTTCTTCTTCACAAATAGAACTGGTGCTCCCCATAGTGAATGGCTCGGTGCCCGGTACTAGCTCGATTGTGAAGTCTATCTCCTGTGTCGGCGGCAATCCTACTAGTTGGACATACCTTTGGGAATTCCTTTACAATGTGGAAGTCTCCAATTTTTAGTGGTGTTTCCTTTACCACATCCGTAACATTGGCTAAGAATGCGGGACATCTTTTTCTATCATCCTCTGAGCTTTGAGAGATGAAATAAGCGACGTATGTAGTCCAAAAAATTTTCCCATATGGCATCTTTTCTGACCGTCAGGAGTCTCGAACATCACTAACTTACGTCTGCTATCGATGGTGCGCCATGCCTTGCTAGCCTGTCCATGCCTAATATCATGTCAAAGACTTTGATTTCCAGCTCTATCAGGTCTCCTTCTAGTTCTACGTCCTCGATTTTGATTGGTACGCCTTGTACTATCCGTAATGATAGGACTATTTTACCTGAAGCCAACTATGTCACAAACCTAGTTCTACAAGGTTTGTCTAGTTTCTCTATCATTCCTAACGAGCTATACGAGTATATTGCTTCCGAATCAAATTATTCAGAACATACATTATTGAGGATAGAAATCTAACATGTAACCAATTTATTGCTAGCATCAACTTCTCCTTGGGTTAAAGCAAATACCTTGGCAGGAACCATTGTATTGTCCATTTTCTCCTCTTGCTTGAGCTGGGGACATTGCCTCCTTCAGTGACCTTCCTGAACATAGTTGAAGCATCCCTTGATGTTTGCATGACATTCCCCAAGATGTTTCTTTTGGCACTTAGAGCATTGCGGGTATTCTACATAACCTGACTTATTGCCTCCATCATTTGTCCATGCTCTTTTATCACCATTGGCCAACTTATCATCTGGATGCCTTCTCTTTTGACCATTACTATTACTATTGCTATGATAACGGCCGTTGTTGTGGTTGTTCCGACCATTCTGAGGTTGACCCTGCTGTTTAGGCTCAGGCTTAACAACCTTCTCCTTACTAACATTCGCCTGAAGCCTTTATACTTTTATTGTCATTTCTAGAACATCGGCATAGGTAGTATTTCCCGGGTTTGCTAGCTTAACTCCTAGCTCAATCTTTGGTCTAAGTCCTCTAACAAACTTGGTCACCCTAAGAAAGTCAGTTGGAACCATCTCTGGTGCAAACTTGGCTAATCTGTCGAACTGCCGAGCATATTCTACTATCGTCAAGTTGCCCTTCTTCAAACTAGTGAACTCCTTGATCCTTGTAGCGATGACTGCCGAGTTGTAATACTTCTTGTGGAACAGCTCCACAAATCTCGTCCATGTCATGGTGGCGACATCGTTAGTCTGTTGAACTAAGTCCCACCATATTCTAGCATCCTTCTTAAGCAGAGACGAAATGCAGGATATGCGATCCGCGTTGCTGAGATTCATATGCGCTAGGACCGACTCTACATTTATGAGCCATTCTTTTGCCTCAAAGGGGTCTGTTGTCCCTTCAAAGTTTGGAGTGTGTTGTTTACGAAACCGCTCATAGATTGGCTCCATTTGTTGAGCTGGGTATGGCGCATGGTTCACCATTGGCCATCCCCCATAAGGACCTAGTTGATGGGGTACTTAAGCCATTTGCTGAGGCTGCGGTTGCGGCTGAGGCGGAGGCTGATTCTGAGTCTGAGCCTGTTGCTGCAGCAATTCTTCCACTTGTTGTCGTAGCCTGATAATTTCTGCAGTGTTGTCGACCAGCGGTGGCGGTGCACTTCGGTTAGCAGAAGCAGTGGTTGCACGCCTTCCCCTTCTTTAAATTGGAGGGGCTTCATTAGTCTCAGGAGCGATGTTGGAGGCATTAGCGTTTGTGCGTGCAGACCTTCTGAGCGACATCCTCAGAAAAATTCTAATAGTCGAGAAAGCATATTAGAACTTACCCTAATAGGCTCTAAGGAAAAAACTTAATCTAAGCAAACATAACTCGAACCTATTAATTACAACTTCTTATGAAATTTTTTATAAGCCTTCTTTTAATTAGGGTGTGTTTCTATACTTCGAAAAAAATAAGCCATCTTTGTTATTTTCTAAGTTTGTTTCTAATCATCCTATATGACTTAATTCTCAGGCTCGAAACTCATCGTTGTTCCAAAGTTAACCATATTGAGGGAGAGCTGGGATCAATAAAATTGTTCCCACTACTATGGCCCCCTAACTCTCAATTTAGAACCCGGTTCATTGATTTGTATCCACCCTCACCGAACTTGGTCATTATTTAGTAAATTTATTATGATTGTAAAAGAAAATCAAATTTATACATGTCATTCAAAAGTAACAATGATATTTATTTGGAAAAAGGTTTTCACTATATACAATCATAAATGTAAAGATAATAAATAAAATAAATAACGAAAAAAATAAACTAATTTATAAATATTCTTAACTGAAAACATAAGGGCTAATACACATAATCATAACAACTATAACATAAACACTTACATTGGCAGATAGATTCGGAGCTTGAGCATGAGTATCAAGGAGAACTTTATGTAAATGGACCGTTGCTCTGATACCAACTTTAATGACCCAACTATTTCTAAGACCTTGGACCATTAAAACTACTAGACATAGCTACTATTTCGATACAAACATAAAAAATATCACGCCTTTATAAAAACCCAAAATTTAAGAAATAGCATGTCTTTATTAAAAATCTAAAGTAAAATGTGATATGGTATGGGATCCCATTGTTTACAAAACATAAAACATAGCTTTAAAAACAAGTTAAAAAAAAGTTGAATGCGGAATTACAAAAGAGACATATTTCAAAAGACTAAAATAAACGTCATCCTCGATCGACATGCAGCCCATCCATTCCATTCATCCTCAACACACATGCCATGCTACCAATAATCCTTCCGCCTCCATAATCATTTTCCTGCATCACACTAAAATAAAGGAATGAGCCTAATGCCCAGCAAGGAAAATCTACTAAAAACAAAACATACATTCGAAACATAAGCATAAGACTACATCAAATACTATAAAAGAACATAAGACTATCTAAAACATATATCTTATATCATGAGTATACACAATAAAACATATGGCTACAAAAACATCTATTACAATGGCCATCATACATCTTGGGGCTTGCTAGCTAGGCAATCATATGCCCATGATTCTACAGGGCTAGTTATCTAAACAAGTCATATAAATTTATGGGGCTTGTTATCTAAACAAGTCATATGCCCAAGGAATATACTATTGGGACTTGTTATCTAACCAAGTTATTTGTTATCTAAACAAATTATATGCTTGTTATCTAAACAAAACATATACCTAAGAACTAAAACATATCATACATATACATATAATAGCATAAACATATAACATAACATATCATAACATAACATAACATATAAGCACATAAAATCTATCCTATTTTCCTTACCAACACCGCGATATGAGAACAAGGATGGGATTTGGAACACTCCTAAAACCAACAATACAAATGGTGAGTATTTCTAAAGAATAAAGAATGAATGTGGAAACTAAACCATCAAGAAGAAACTTACCAAGAAAGAACTTAAGTTTCAAGAACCTAATCAAGAACCAATAATGAAAGTTAGGATCTGAATAAAATGAACTAAAGAAAACTAAAGAGTTTTAAAGAATTGGACTTAAAGAATAGGAGTACCTTAGTTGACTTTATGGATTGGTCTAACTCCAATACTGAAATACACTAAACCTCACTTCCCAAGTATTTTATAAAGCTTAAGAATGGCAAAGCTTTTTCCCAACCCAAGTGTTTATCACTCTATGGTAGTACTAGCACCTTGGAGTCTGATCACAGCTGAAGAGTGAGGAGAAGGGCTGGGTTCTAAGTCCTATTTATAGAGTTCTAGGAATAAAAATCTTCTTTTTGACTTTGAATAAAAATAATGAATTTAATTGAAAATATTTGAATATTCGTCAGTCAAAGGCTTAGGACTCAGTCAAATCGTTCAGAGGTAGGTCTAAGGAGTCAAAGCTTGTTTTAAAAATTAAAAAACTAGAATCCTAACTTCTAACTTCCTAAATCTCGTAACTCTAAACTCATCTGTAGTACAATCAATATAACTGGAGTTGTAGGACTCCGATTTTGACCATTTTTATACTGTTAGAAATCTAATTCAATTATCTACAACTTTCTAGAAATACTATTTTTTGAAATTCATAATATAACTGGGTCAAAAATAGGTCAGAAGTTACAGTACCCTAAAGTTACGGGAAAATCTATTTAATTATCTAAATAACAACCTAATCTAAAAATTTCTTAACTAACCATAAAATAACAAACTCTGAATCCCTAATAATCATGCTTAGGACAAGTGTCATATTCTTGTTGGCTCTATCTAAACCTTAGGTTATAATAAATAATACACCTAGGACCAGCAATATTAATCAAACCTTATGTTATAATTAATATTCTTAAACTATAGGTTAAACTTATAAAATTCATAACTATTGCTATGAGTTTCCAACTAAGTCCTGACTTGAACCAAAATCCACGTACTACAAACTAATACTAACTACTACTACTATCTAGCTAGTTAAGTAAATATTATGGGACTCTACACTTGTGGTTTCCTTTGAGAGAGAAAGAGAAGAGGAAGGAAGGTCGGTTTAGCTTTTGTTCTACCGTTTTCTAAATTTTACGTTGTCTATCCTTAAGCAATTAAGTCAATCTCGAGGCTTGGGGTATCGAAAACGTCCCCGAGGGAAAAATGGTAAAATTCCCCAGTATTCCCACCTAAGCTTCCTAACCTCAAATATATCTCCAATTATTTATTTCCATAATCCGATAACCCAAATAACCATCTAATACCCGAAATACTCCTTGACTTGCCCCAAGTCAAATATTAGGTCCCATTGAGACTTTCCCGCTAACTAGCTCCATAGGATCGCCTCAAGTCGTATGCTGCAGATTTACCCACATAATAATGTGGTCCCCACAATTATAACATATAATCACATTTACGCCCTCAACGAGCTAAAATTACAAATATACCCCTTTACGCTAAACATGGCCTACATGCATACTAATACTCGTAGACATGCATTTCACATATACATTCATATAACCATACAAGCATACTTATCACAGAATCATGCATTAAACTATTTAACTCACACGTAAACCAATCGTGCCCTCTCGGCACACTAATCAAGGCTCTTAAGCCTTATTAGTGATTTTGGGTCGTTACAACATCACCATGGACTTTGTGGTTGGATTGCCTAGGATGGTGGGTCAACATGACTCGGTATGGATGATCGTGGATCGATATACCAAGACGACTTACTTTTTGCTAGTGAGGATGAATTTTACTTTGGATTAGTATGCAGAGCTGTATGTGAGGGAGATTGTATGTCTCCATTGGGTTCCGAAATTCATAGTATCAAATCAGGATCCCATCTTTACTTCCATGTTTTGGGGGACCTTGCAAAAGGCTATGGGAACTCAGTTGAATTTTAGCACAACTTATCATCCTCAGATAGATGGACAGTCTGAGAGGATGATTCAGATACTAGAGGACATGATTCAAGAATGTGTATTGAATTTTGATTGGTCCTAGAGTAAGTATCTCCCCTTGATTGAGTTATCAGTCAACGATTGGAGTGGCTCCATATGAGATGTTGTATGGTAGGTGTTGTAAATACGAGTTGAATTACTCAG
Source organism: Humulus lupulus (assembly GCF_963169125.1). Taxonomy (NCBI): domain Eukaryota; kingdom Viridiplantae; phylum Streptophyta; class Magnoliopsida; order Rosales; family Cannabaceae; genus Humulus; species Humulus lupulus. The sequence continues at coordinate 44,534,225 of NC_084793.1, forward strand.
CATGGGGTACAACTGGTAGACAAGCATATGAAGAAAAGCATACATAGAGTATCTTGTTAACTCTGGAGTGAGCAGCTCGAGTCAACTTCATAGCCTACGACAACCAGATAGTCTCCAGATCGCCTCTTATGCCAACAACTTAGTTCGAGGTATGCATCGCCCTGATCACCTTCATGAAACTCTGAAGGTGACCCGTGTCAGTTCGGACTAGTCCTACAATACCCAACTCGAAGAATGTGTTCAGCTCGCGGAAGCCTGGAGATGACACATAGTGAAGGATCCCAAAAGAATAAGAGATTCTTTAAACGCCTCATAAAGGCCCATATTTTATTATGTATTTATTACCCGATATAATGATATCAAATTGATAGGCAATCGTGTATTTATGTAAATGGGAAGTTACCCTAATTTGTAAGTTACCATATTAAAGTGCGGTTACCCAAAACTGTCCATGAGAACCTCCTATAAATACAAGGGGAATGGACAAAAAAAGGGATCGACTTTCTCTATGCAAAAGCTATGTTGAAATTGTCATAAATAATTTCACCAAGAGTTCTAAATAGATCAATAAGAATGACTCGTGGACTAGGTGATTATAACCTCTGAACCACGTAAAATCATTTGAGCATTTTATGCTCTTGTTTTTTGTCATTTCTTTCTATTCAGTTTATTAAAAAGCCTAATCTCTCTATTGTCGGATTTTTAAATCCCATGTTGCCAAAAACCTGCGTCAATAGATTGGAAGTGTAGATCACCCATTCATTGGGATGAAATGGGTGAGAGGAAATATTTGGGTCCTGAAGCAGTGCAGAGGACTAGCGAGGCCATTGAAAAGATTAGAGCTCGAATGCTCGCCTCGCAGAGTAGGCAGAAAAGCTACGTTGATCCTAAGCGTAGGAACATGGAGTTCCAATTTGGGGACCACGCCTTCCTTTGAGTTTCACCGATGAGAGGAGTGAAATGATTTGGGAAGAAGGGCAAGTTTAGCGCTAGGTTTGTAGGACTTTTTGAAATTCTAGAAAGGATTGGGCAGGTAGCCTACACACTGGCTATGCTTCTAGCATTGTCAGGAGTACATAACGTGTTTCATGTATCGATACTTCGGAGATATGTATCGGATACTACACACGTGTTGAGTTATGAGGACCTAAATTTACAGACAAATTTGTCTTACGAGGAGAAATTAGTTTAGATTCTGGATAGGAAGGACAAAGTCTTCCGAAACAAGACTATTTCATCGGTTAAAGTACTATGGAGGAACAACAAGGTCGAGGAAGCGACTTGGGGGCTAGAGTCAGATATGCGAGATCAATATCCCAGATTGTTCAGGTAAATTTCGAGGAAAAAATTTCTATTAGGATGGGATAGATGTAGCGTCCCAAAACTCCTAATAAGGGTTAGTATGTTGATTAGTGTGTCGGGAGGGCATAATTGGAATTTGCGTGGAATCATGTGATTTTAATTAAATATATATGTGATTATGTGAATTATATGAGTATGATATGATGATTTATGCATGTTTATGTATATTAAATGTGCTTAAAGATCCCCCTTTTGTTAAACATTTTTCATAATTTTGACCCGTTGAGGGTATAACTGTAATTTAAATGTGTTATGTGTCTGAGACCACATTATTATGTGGGTATTCATGATATTTGGCAAAAGTCGATCCTTTCTAGAAATTTAGCTATAAAGTCACGACGGGGATAAATACATGGCTCGGGGTGAGCCAAGGGGGGTATTTTGGTATTTTTTCATATTTCGAGATTTAATGATAGATGAAAGTGTTTGATGGGAAATAAATTGTATTTGATGAATTGGCTGAATAATTTGGAAATTAGGGGTATAATCTGAGGTTTAGTGGGGAAATAGAAGCTAATGACGATTTTCCCTTGGGGTATAGTTTTGAGGTTAAGCGGGACCGGGGGTAAATTGGTCATTTGAACAATTGGTATGGATTTTTGGTCAAGTTTGAAAGGCAGCAGCACTCACGTTTCCCTCACTTCCCCTATCCTCTTTAGTCTTTGTCTCAAGAATCATCTCAAGAGCACAACCTCAAGGCCTAACTAAGGGCTTGGACTAGGGAATTCTAGAGAGCAGTTGAGCATTGGAGGAAGTAGGAGCTGCCCAAGACACATTTGCACCTAGGAATTTCAAAATTTCAGAGGTATGATTGCTTAGTTTTGAGCTTCTTTGTGTTTTTAATGATTTTGAAGGAATAAAGTGAATTTTGAACTTTGATGTGTCTAGGGGACTTAGTTGTTGTGATTGGTGGTGGATGCACGATTCTTAATTGTTCTTAAGCTTGGGATTGAACCGAAAACTCAGAATTGGGGCTCAGATTCTCATATTTGGGTTAAGTTTTTGAGTTTAAAGCTCATATGGTTAATTTTGATAATTATGTGTTTTTTGGTTGTTTTAGGGTGTTTTTATGTTGTGTTGGGGTTTTATAATTAGGTTATGGCCGTTTGGTTATGAACGCTTGGCTGGAATTGCGTTAGGCTAAGATTTTGGTGTTTGAAAATGCAGGGAAAAACACAATTTCTGGGATGTCGCGGTGGCGTCGCGGCGCCTGGGTTAAGCATCACATCACGTATGAGTTCCTTCGAGGGTGGGTTTGCTCTCGGACCGTTGTGGCGCTGCGGCTCAAAATGGGAAAATTTTATTGGGGAGGCTTTCGGTTAGTTGTGACGCCACGACTCAAAATGGGAAAATTTTATTGGGGAGGCTTTCACTTAGTTGTGGCATCGCGACTCAAAATGCATAAGTTTCTAAAAGGCTTCTTGGCCTATTGTGGAGCCACAACGCTACTGGGGGTGTCGCAGCGCTAATGCAGCTTTATGGTGCATTTGTCTAGGGCTTTAGGAGTTAACTTAGGAGGCTCGGAGGACGATTCCACTATCTAGTTCAGTGGAATCCGAGGTCCTGAGAGCTAGGACTTAGCCTTGAAGCCCATTATCGGAATTAGTTCCTAATAAACATATCGTCAATGTTGTGGCTAGGGTTTTCGCAAGGCTGGAAAAAGCGATCACACTTAGGATCGTACTACCATTTGCATGGGACTCGAGGTAAGAAAGCTGACACATGCACCGAGTGGAGGTCATTGGCCCAAATTATCGAACATGGTTATGACCGTGCCTTGAATTTGTTTAAAGTTAAATATCCATTATGTATATGCATTTATTACAATAGTTGTTGGTAACGATTGTTTATTGTTTGTGATTGATTGACTGGGGGTTGTTATCAGCAATATACATGCGTAATGTAGGCCGTTATGGTATGGCCATTATAGGGTTGCGATATGCATCTATTCGGCATGAGCCGTTATACTTGTTGAAAAATAAATACGAATCTGATTGTGATTTCTAAGGACTTCATTAGATATAAATGCTAATTTGGATATTTTTATACTTGATTGAGGTTTCTTGTTGGGCCTCGGCTCAAGTTTGATTTGTGGTGCAGGTGAGGGCATGGAAAAACTGGATTAGCCATGAGTTGGAGAGATCTAGGGGCGGCACGTACATGCTCAGTCTGCTCGGCCACCATGGTCTAGATACTTTTGAAGAACATGGGATATTAGCTCGATTTTTGCCACTTAGGTCGGCTAGTTCTTTAATTTTTCTATACCTGTATTTTGATTTAAAATCTTTGGGATCCCTTGTAGATATTTAAACCTTTTGTAATGAAAAGTTTAACTTCATTGACCAAAATTATTAATACATAAAATATTGTTTAACCTTAATTACACTTTTGAGTCCTAATGACTCGCTTAACGAGTTAAGCTCTATTTTTAACACACAGTGTAACAGTCCTAGATTAGTAGGGCATTACAAATATCCTGAGGTCCCTGCTACCACTGCTCTCAAAACACCTAGGGAGAATCTATCCAACAACAAGGCTAAATGCTACATGCTTGCTAGTATCAGTGATGTACTTAGAAAGAAGCATGAAGACATGGAGATTGCATATGAGATATGTGAGTCTCTTCAAGCCATGTTTGGATAGCAATCCAGTCAATGCAGACATAAGGCTACTAGAACCTATATGAACATGAAAAATGAAGAAATGAGTTTCTCTCAGAGAACATGTTCTAAAACTGATCAATACAATGCATAATGCGAAAGTTCATGGAGCAACCATTGATGAAAGGACTCAAGTTAGCTTGATACTTGAATCACTCACACCAGCTTTTTCCACATTTACTACCAACTATGTTATGAACAAGTTGGAGTATAATATGAATCTGTTATTAAATGAGTTGTAGACTTTTGAATCACTCAAGAAGAGTAATACAAAAGTAGAAGAAGCAAATGTTGATGATTCTAAACCTTCCTCTTCAAAGGAGAAAAACAAGAAGAGAAATAAATCCAATGAAAAGGACAATGATAAACAGGAAAAGAAGCCTAAAAATTCATCTAAAGGTAAGGAGAACAAAGAGAATAAGGCAACAAAACTTCCAAAAAAAAAAAGCAGCCCAAGGGGGCATGCTTTCATTGTGGAGTTGAGGGTCATTGGAAGAGAAAATGTCTCAAGTATCTCTCAGACCTAAAAGAGAAGAAGAAAGGTAAATATGATTTACTTGTTTTAGAAGCCTGTTTAGTGGAAGTTGATACATCTTGGATCGTTGATTCTGGTGCCACTAATCATGTTTGTTTTTCTTTACAGATTCTTAGTTCTTCGAGGGAGCTTGCTGATGAGGAGGTGACTATGAGGATTGGCAGTGGTCAAGTCGTCTCTGCCAAAGCAGTTGGAACAAACCCGTTTAAAATTTAATAAAAATAAATTTCTTGTTTTAGACAATGCTTATTTTATTCATGGATTTACTAGAAACTTATTTTCTGTTTCAATGTTGCATGAACAAGGTTTTGATATTTCTTTCAATAATAATTCGATTGTTATCTCAAGATTTGGTGTTGAAATCTGTCATGCAAAATCCAATGATGGGATATATAAATTGAAGGCAAAAGAACGATCAATCCACATCTCTGAAATGTTTAAAGTTGTTAACCCAAGATCTAATTGTTGGGGTTTTATGCCTTAATTAAAATCCAATTTCTTTATAATCTCATTTTATTATCAATAAAAGAATAGAAATCATTTTTTGACTTGGTCTTTCACTTTGCTCACATGTTTTATTTTCATGATTATTTTTTTTAATATAAACTTCTATTAAATCCCGAGCATATAGCTAATCGTATTTATAGTGACTTAATCACAGTGAAATATAAGTATGATTATATGTTCAAAATAAGTTAGTCCTAAGATTAGTTAGTGCACAAGATTTGCACTTACTTTCCAATCTATGATATGATCTACTTACACATCACAGTGTTATTTCCAGAACATTAGCAAAGTAGATAAGATCAGATGTATTTGCTACATCGGACTAGACCGATATTGACAATAGATAGGATAAGTAAACATACCGTTATTATCTATTCTAGTCATATCATATAGTTGACCATAGGTCAATTCAATCTCAGTTCTGAGTGGTTAGTATTCTAACTGATTGTATTATTTGAGTTTTTTGATTTGTTCGTTACCAGCTTACCCTACGGACTAGCCCATACTTACATCTTGGGAACTCGGTAGTATAATTGAGTGGGAGTGTTAATCATGGATATGAACATCTATAGCTTCTGATGAAGAAGTGAAACGATGGGTTCTTTTTAGTTTGGTTCAAGGTGCTAAATGATAGAGATCTCATTTCAGTAATTAATATTAGTTTGTTGAAATATCATTTACAAGGAACTAAGTGTTTTAAGGTTAAAATACAATGAGGGGTAAAATGGTATTTTAGTCCCATCTCATTGTAGACCGCTTATAGAGGATTGACTGACAATTATGGTTGTAACAATTGATAATTAATACCGTATCTATAGTTGTTATAGAGCGTTCTATGAATTCAAGAGTGCAATTCCGAATCTTTAGTGGAGTCATGAGGAATTAATAAGTTAGTCAATTTATTTGTTAGATTTATGATAACTTATTGGAGCTTGATTTCATAGGCCCATGGTCCCCACTATACCTTGGATAAAATCATCTAGATAGTCTCAATTAATTGATTTAATTATCAATTAGAATTATCAAAGTTGATCATGTCAATTTTGGATAGTTTCACAGAGTTATGTAATCTAGAGAAGAAGAGAGAAATTAAGGTAGATTTATTAATTAAGATAAATGGGTATCTAAGTTAATAAAGAAGTTTAAATCAAGGTTCAAATTATAAATAATTAATTTGATAGAAGATTTGAATAATTATTTAATTGATTAATCAATAGAAAATAATATATGCATTTATTTTAAGTCCAACAGGTTTATAATCAAATGGAAAATTTCACGGGCCTAAAGCCCATGGTAATTTCGACCTATGGCTGATATTATCTATTATTTTATTGATTTTTTGATTAAATTAAATGACCTAATTGAGTCTATAAAAGGAGTACTAAGTGAGAGATGACAGACACAAGTTTCTGAGAATATCAGAAGATCTAGTAGGTTTTAGATTCTCTATACAAACATAAGTTCTTTTATAAGCCTCATTATTCTTTTCTTTTCTTCTCTCTGTATCTATCTCATGTGTTGAGAATTTCCCACCCTAGTCTAGGTGATTCTAAGGATACTTTGGAAGGCTGTGAAGAAAATAGAAGAACAGTTCAGTTTCTTGGTAATACTATGCGATAGAAATGATACAAGGGTTAGAGAAACTGAAGGAAGGACTCTATCATTCCGCTGCTTATAATGTAAGTATTCTTATCATTATTTTTGTTTGAATTCATTTTTAGAAACATGTTTTAGGTTTTCTTATATTAATTCGTTTAATATAAGATCTGCATGAAAATAAACAAGAACCCGTATAAGTTTCCCAACACTAATAAATGTCAAAAGACTGATTTCGATAGTGAAACATATCTATGGCACTTAAGATTGAGGCATATTGGTTTTGATAGGATAAACAGGTTGTTGATGATCAAAATCTCACCAAGAGAAAATATGAGATCAATGCCATGAAGCCCCCATTTACACGACATAGATGCCAAGACGCCATGGCCTCGCTCGGCCACCCAGACGCGAGACGCCATGGCCTCGCTCGGCCACGCCCGCACACCAGGTGGCCTCGCTCGGCCACACCCGCACACCAGGTGGCCTCGCACGGCCACGCCCGTACACCAGGCGGCCTCGCGCGCCAGCAGGCCCTCGCCCTCGCGCGGCCATGCCCGCACACCAGATGGCCTCGCTCGGCCACGCCCGCACACCAGGCGGCCTCGCGTGCCAGCAGGCCCTCGGCCTCGCGCAGCCGTGCCCGCACATCAGGTGGCCTCGCGGATGGGGGGATGCGTCAAAGGAGCCTCGCCACCAAGGGGCTCGCGAAGAAGTCATCTCATCTCGCACCCGTCCGTCAATGCCCCATGCCTATCACGAACGCACGTCAAGTGTTCCGTTCCCTATACCTTGGGACCCCAATGCTTGGGGGATCGGATATGAGATGAATGGGACATACTTGTACGATCTCATACGGAGTACGGCCGCTAAGACCCCGTATGTCAAGTACGGACACCCATACCAGTGAGGGAGTGGGAGTGCTGGAATAAGAGTTGTGGCCCGTACGTCTACGGCCAGGAGTCAGAGCCGACACCACTACCACCTGCGCCACTATGCCTGTCACCACCCATCAGACATGGATACGGAAAAGTAGTGGAGGCATCCTCCTGACGCCTGCCCCTGTACTGGATGTACGACCACCACCTCTGAAGCTACTCTCCTGACAGAGTACTTATGTACCATTTGGTCCCCTGGACCACCATGTACCCAGGGCCATTAGAGCCTACTATAAAATGAACTCTAACCCCACCTGAAAGGGGGTTGGGAAATTTACTGTAGCAAAGGCTTGAGAGTGAATGAAGGATTGATTTCTCCATTGTTATTCTGTCATTGTTCTTGAGTTATCACTTACATTTCTACAGCTTTTTTATTGACTATCCTTACTTGATAATTTTATCCAACTTAACTTAGTTGACGAGTTCTCACCGTCAATAGTTTGGCGCCGTCTGTGGGAATGTTAGTTTCAAGCTACTGTTCCACCATTGTTTCAGGCAAGAAGAAAATGCCAAGACGTTCAAAGTGACTCAGGGAGCCACGAGAGGTAGAGGTTCACCTGAACGGAGTCCAGCTGAAGGCCTCCATGAAGGACGCTCCTCCGCCCAGAGACGTGGAGCCCCCGAGGGGCCCTGAGGTTCACGAAGGTGATAGAGTGGCCTCGTCACTGGCCGCTCCACCTGGAGAAAGTCCTCCAAGAGCACCACTGGGAAATGCTAATGAGTTCCCTCTCCCAAAACCACCGCAGGTACCGAACTCCGGCCGGTAAGACCCGGGCCCTTCTACCCGTAGGCATGATAAGCACCCCCAGGTCCATTCCGTGAGCTCGAGTTCAAAATCTCGATTTTATGAAGAGGAAATATGTGAGCTCCACCGTAAGAACCAAAGGTTGGAAACCACCTTGGAGAACATGCAAGAGGTCCTGAATGGCCTGCTTCAGGGTAAATCGAGCGTGACCTTGCCTAAGGGGAAGGAGAAAGGCAAGGATGGGGTGGAAACCACCGTACCGGTAGATGATTGGAGAACCCGACACTCTACCAGTAACACCCCCCGAGCGAAGCAACGCGAGCACCCTGAACCACCTAAGCAGGCCCAGAAACCAACGCCAAGGACCAACGCTGCCCCTCGCAACGATGACAAGGTCACCTCTAAAAGAGCACCTTCGGATTTACGGGAGGAGCTTAATAAAAAGAGGGCGGGCAAAGGGACCACGCCCCCTATGGCGCCTCGGGAGGGCAAGGGAAAGGCGGATCTTAGCCCGTCCGCTTTGAGGGACACTCTAAGCAAGAGGAGGCAGGACCTGGACACGGAGATGAGGAGCCTGCAAAGCAAGATCGTCACCGCATCAGGTGGCCAGGCCTTTGAGGAAGAATTTGACTATGAGTCGCCCTTTGTGAGGGAAATTCAGGCGATCCGGCTCCCTGCCAACTTTAAGGAGCCCAACATGACCCCCTACGAAGGAAGCACGGATCCAAAATACCACCTGGATGTGTTTAATGATCTGATGAAACTGAGAGGGATTGGAAGTGGTGCCAGATGCCACTGCTTCGCTGTCACTCTGAAAGGACCCACCTACAAATGGTTCAAAAGATTAAGGCCGGGGTCCATCAGGTCCTGGCAGCAGTTTTCTGACGAATTCCTCCAACAGCACCATGCCGTGCGGGACTACACGATGCCAGGTACCAGCCTGGCCAACGTGAAGCAGGGGGAGAATGAGAGCCTGAAGAGCTACATCCACTGGTTCAATATGGAGGCTGCGAAAGTGGGGAGCCTAACTCGCCGAGAATTAAAAATGGCCATTACCGCCGGAGTGCTCCCAGGAAGCAAGTTGTGGGACAACATGTTGAAGAGGGAAGTCACCGACTTAGACGACTTCTACGAGAGAGCGCAGAAATACATCCATGTGGAGGATGGCCACGCGAACTTAAAGGCGGGGAAGGAGGAGCCCCACGCGAAGCCTCCAGCTAACGACGGGTCGAATGTAACGAAGAAGAAAAGGGCGTACGATGGGTCGAGAGATGACCAGCAGAGGAAGACCAAACGAGGGAATGATCATAGGCAAGCGACTTATACTTACTTTACGCACCTCACAGATACAAGGGAACATATTTACCTCACCAACGAAGATCGAGTTCCCTTCAAAAATCCCCCACCAATGAGGAAGGATCGGTCCAAAAGGGACCCCAATAGATACTACCAGTACCACAAGGACATTGGCCACACCACGGCAGAGTGTATCCATTTGAAGGAAGAAATTGAGGAGCTCATCCTCCGGGGACACCTGGGCCGTTATGTCAGGAGAGAAAGGCCAAGGCCAGAGGACGAGCTTGCGACACCCCAGGCACAAGACCGAGCCCCAGAAATACAGGGGGAGGTCCGAACCATTTTTGGAGGTCCAGGATTTGGGGGGGACTCTCGGAAGGGGCGAGATAGATATGCTAGAGAGGCTCGGTGAAGTCCGCCCCCCTGCGTCATGAGTTTAGAACAGTGACCCCCAAAAAGTTTCAAGGGGGAAAACGACTCGATAACATTCACTGAGGAGGATGCGCGGGGGGTACACTTTCCCCACAATGATCCGCTAGTGTTGACAGTTCAATTGGCAAATATGCGCGTGCATCGAGTTCTAGTGGACAACGGGAGCTCGATGGACATCCTATATTGCCCTGCCTTGGAAAAGATGGGACTGGGCATTCGTCATCTGAAGCCCTGCCAATCATCCCTATACGGATTCATGGGGGACTCAGTGCAACCCCTAGGAATGATCGAATTGGCACTCACCATGGGGGAACAACCCCGACAGACTACAGTCATGGCTAACTTTGTCGTAGTAGATTGTGCATCAGCTTTCAATGCAGTATTAGGGAGACCATCCCTAAGAGAATTGAAAGCCATAACTTCAATATATCACTTGGTTGTCAAGTTCCCAACACTAGGAGGAGTCGCTAGTATGAAGGGAGAACAGAAGGAGGCAAGGGAGTGCTACATACCGCACTCCGCGCACCTGTGAAACCGCGGGAACCAATGGCCATGGTGATACATGAGGCGCTACGTATGCCCACGGGGGGTCCGTAGGAGCTGGACCCTCGGGTCGTGGACGAGTCAAGAGTAGAACCTGTGGAAGAAGTAGAGGAGGTTACGGTGACGGAGGAACCGCTAAGGAAATTGAAGATAGGGAGAAGCCTGCAAAGTGACGTGAAGGAGGAGTTGATAAGATTTTTGAAGGATAATCTGGACGTGTTCGCATGGAGTCATGAGGAGATGGTGGGTATAGACCCCAATGTGATGTGCCACCATCTGAATATCTCCCCAGAAGCGAGGCCCGTCAGGCAGAAGAGGCGGGCGCTAGACCCAGAAAGGTACGCAGCGTTGAAAGAGGAAGTTGAAAAGCTGAAGGCCAACGGGTTCATCCGTGAGTCTTTTTACCCTGTGTGGATGTCGAACCCAGTACTCGTTCCGAATCCAAATGGGAAATGGAGGACCTGTGTCGATTTCTCGAACCTGAATAAAGCTTGTTCTAAGGACAGCTTCCCACTCCCAAGGATAAATCAGCTAGTAGATGCGACGGCAGGACATGAATTACTGAGTTTCATGGACGCCTACTCGGGGTACAACCAGATCCCAATGAACCCAGCAGATGAAGAGCACACGTCATTCATTACAGACAAAGGGCTCTACTGCTACAAGGTAATGCCCTTCGATTTGAAGAATGCGCGTGCCACCTATCAAAGGTTGGTAAATAATATGTTCGCTAACCAGATAGGGAGGAACATGGAGGTGTATGTGGATGATATGTTAGTGAAGACCAAGAATGCCACAGAGCTCAACAAGGACCTTGGTGAGATGTTCGACACACTTAGGACATACCGAATGAAGTTGAATCCCGTCAAGTGCACCTTCGGTGTATCCTCAGGAAAATTCTTGGGCTTCATGGTCAATTCCAGAGGCATCGAGGCCAATCTTGTTTTTTCGATCGCCAAAGAACAAGAAGGAAGTGCAATGCCTAATGGGAAGGGTGGCGGCCCTTAATAGATTTATCTCAAGGTCCACAGATAAGTGCCTCCCCTTCTTTGACATCCTCAAAGGGAGCAAAAAGTTCGCTTGGGATGAAAAATGCGAAGAAGCATTTGTCAAGCTGAAGGAGCACTTGGGGAAGCCACCCCTGTTGGCAAAGCCTGAGAATGGCGAGAAGCTGTACCTGTACTTGGCAGTGTCTGAGCAAGCCATAAGTGCAGCCCTGGTTAAAGGGGAGAAGAAGCAGCAACAACCCGTGTACTATATCAACAAGCGTTTGGTGGACGCGGAGAACCGATACCCGGAGATCGAAAAATTGGCCTATGCGTTAGTTGTGGCTTCGAGGAAGTTGAGGCCGTACTTCCATGCGCACACGATTGAAGTCCTGATGGATAGTCCTTTGAGGCAGGTCTTACATAAACCTGAGACCTCAGGGAGGCTGATGAAATGGTCGATCGAGTTGAGTCAATTTGACATTGTGTATACCCCAAGAGCGTCCATCAACGGACAGGTGCAGGCAGACTTTATAGTAGAGTTCACCCATCAGCAGAATGGAGAAAGAAGTGAAGAAGGGGAGCATCCTGTTATAGAGGAAGTGCAAGGGGGTCTAGAGGAATGGAGTTTGCATGTTGATGGGGCGTCTAATGAAGGAGGATCCGGAGCAGGCATCATGATGACCGGGCCCGAGGGACACAAGATGTATTGCGCGATTCGGTTCGGGTTTGAGGCCTCCAATAACGAGGCAGAGAAAATATGAGATCAATGCCATGAAGCCCCCATTTACACGACATAGATGCCAAGACGCCATGGCCTCGCTCGGCCACGCCCGCACACCAGGTGGCCTCGCTCGGCCACGCCCGCACACCAGGTGGCCTCGCACGGCCACGCCTGCACACTAGGCGGCCTCGCGCGCCAGCAGGCCCTCGGCCACGCGCGGCCACGCCCGCACACCAGGCGGCCTCGCGCGCCAGCAGGCCCTCGGCCTTGCGCAGCCGCGCCCGCACATCAGGCGACCTCGCGAATGGGGGGACGCGTCAAAGGAGCCTCGCCACCAAGGGGCTCGCGAAGAAGTCATCTCATCTCGCACCCGTCCGTCAAGGCCCCATGCCTATCACGAATGCACGTCAAGTGTTCCGTTCCCTATACCTTGGGACCCCAATGCTTGGGGGATCGGGTATGAGATGAATGGGACGTACTTGTACGATCTCATACGGAGTATGGCTGCTAAGACCCCGTATGTTGAGTATGGACACCCGTACCAGTGAGGGAGTGGGAGTGCTGGAATAAGAGTTGTGGCCCGTACGTCTACGGCCAGGAGTCAGAGCCGACACCACTACCACCTGCGCCACTATGCCTGTCACCACCCATCAGACATGGATACGGAAAAGTAGTGGAGGCATCCTCCTGACGCCTGCCCCTGTACTGGATGTACGACCACCACCTCTGAAGCTACTCTCCTGACAGAGTACTTATGTACCATTTGGTCCCCTGGACCACCATGTACCCAGGGCCATTAGAGCCTACTATAAAATGAACTCTAACCCCACCTGAAAGGGGGTTGGGAAATTTACTGTAGCAAAGGCTTGAGAGTGAATGAAGGATTGATTTCTCCATTGTTATTCTGTCATTGTTCTTGAGTTATCACTTACATTTCTACAGCTTTTTTATTGACTATCCTTACTTGATAATTTTATCCAACTTAACTTAGTTGACGAGTTCTCACCGTCAACACAGGTTAGTAAATGAAGGTCCTCTAAGAGAATTAAATGTTGGTTATATTCCAGTTTGTGAATCCTTTTTGGAAGGCAAGATGACCTAAAGACCTTTCTCTACAAAAGGTTCAATAGCCATAGAACCACTCCAACTTGTACACACTGACGTGTGTGGTCCACTAAATGTACAAGCAAGAGGAGGATTTGAATACTTCGTCACTTTTATTGATGATTATTCAAGATATGGTTACCTATATTTGATGCAAAAGAAATATGAAACTTTTGGAAAGTTTAAAGAATTCCAAGCAGAAGCTAAAAAGCAATTAGGTAAATCACTAAAATTTCTTTAATCTGATTGAGGAGGAGAGTACTTGGATTATGAATTCGAGGACCACTTGCGTGAGCATGGAATTCAACCCCAATTCACTACACCTATAAGGCCACGACAAAATGGCATTTTAGAAAGAAGGAACATGACGTTATTAGACATGAAATGATCAATGATGACTTTTTCATCATTACCACTATCGTTCTGGGGCTATGTAATTCAATGTGAAATGTACATATTGAATGTTGTTTTATCCAAGTCTATCCAAAAGACATCGTTAGAAATACAGACTTGTACTGAACCTAGTTTACACCATTTTTCGTATTTGGGGGTGTCCAACACACGTGTTAAAAGGAAAGACTGGAAAGCTGGAATCACGCACTGAACTATGTATGCTTGTAGGGTATTCCAAAAGAGACTAGAGGTGGTATATTTTATAGTCCAAAAGAAAATAAAATAATTTTATTGACAAATGGTAGTTTTCTTAAGTATGCCTATATTAACAACCACAAGCCTCACAGTAAGGTTGTACTGGAGGAAATGGTCTCAGTTCAAGTAAATAGATCACCAACTGTTCACAATGAAGAATGACAAGAAGAAGCCACAAGTTCTAGTCAGAATAATATAGAGTTTCGTCGTAGTGGGAGGGTTGTCAAACAACCAATTCACTATGAACATGAAGTTCAAATGCTTGTGTCTGACACAAGCAAAGATGATCCATTGACATATAAAGATGCAATGAGAGATTCTGACAAAAGAAAAATGGAAAGACGCCACCAACTTGGAAACATAATCGATGTATTCCAATTCCGTCTGGATTCTTGAAGATCTATAAGAAAATATTAAACCTGTCAGTTGCAAATGGATATTTAAGAAGAAAATAAGAGCGGATGGGAAAGTGGAAACTTTCAAAGCTAGGATTGTACACAAGGGCTATACTCAGAGAGAAAGGGTTGATTATGAAGAAACATTTTCTCATGTGGCCATGCTAAAATCTATTCGCATACTCTTGTCAATTGCTGCTTGCATAGATTATGAGATATGAAAAATGGACGTTGAGACAACATTTTTGAATGAATTTCTTGATGAGACCATTTATATGTCTCAACCCGAAGGGTTCGAAATAAATGGTCATGAGCAAAAGGTTTGCAAGCTTCTTAGGTCCATTTATGGACTCAAACAAGCTTCAAGATCTTGAAATCTGAGATTTGATGACACAATTAAAACGTATGGTTTTGAATAAAACATTGATGAACCTTGTGTTTATAAACAAATCAAAGATCGCATTGTGGTCTTCTTAGTTCTTTAAGTTGATGATATTCTACTGATTGTGAGAATAGTGGAGCGGTAGCTAATTAAAATTAACCAATAAGTCATAAGAGGGGCAAGCATATTGAGAGGAAATACCATCTTGTCAGAGAGACCGCACACCGAGGTGATGTGATAGTTATGAAGATAACGTTAGATCAGAACCTGGTTGACCGGATTACCAAGACACTTCCTGCTAAGTCGTTTAAGGGACATGTGGTAAATATGGGATTGAGAGAGACGCCACATTTGTCTTAGGGAAAGTGGGGGATTTTTAGGGTTTATGCCTTGGAAGCATATGTAAAGAATACAAGTGCATTTTTCTTCTAATTGAATATCTAGATTATTGTTTAAATAATTAATATAAATATCACAATATATCATATTCATTTATGATACTATGATCTTGTATGAGTACAAGAGAATACAATGATTCGGTAAGAATTCTTTGAATGCATGTGATCTAGGTCTAGATTTTTGATGTGGATAGGCATCTTAGTGAATGTACTTTATATAATTAAATTATATATGATAGGACCGATGTGAATTAATTGTTTGGAATTTATGGCTTTACACTTTCTAAATCAACAATGAACAATGAGAACAATTCAATATTACAAACCCTAAATGTTAATCAAGAACCTTATTCAAAGTATGAATGCAAATCTTGATGATCAAAGAACAATATTCAATGTATGAATACAAACCTTGATATTTAAAGATTATATAATTAAATGATTATAACATAGATCTAGAATCATTTAATAATCATATCTAACAATAATGAAAACAATAAAAGAAGTAAAACACAACTACAAAGTTAAGTGTTAGAGAGATACAACCTTGCTTTGAGTACTTGAATCTTCAAACTTTGGGGAACATCTAAGACATATATACGAATTAGCATCACTGTCCAAAATCTCTATTCCAAGCCTTCCCTTTGTTGCTTAAAGCTTCACCAAGATAGAATGAGTTTTGGGATTGAACAAGCCTTTGAAACTCACCAATTGAAGCAATAATTAGTGAGTCTCTTGGAGAAAACTTATGATCTTTGAGAACTAGAGATATTTGAAAAGTGTGACCAAGGCTTTACAACTCTAATAACCCTTATTTATAGTGCAGGCACTATCAATAAGTCCAACCAATAGGATTAGAGATTTCAAATACATCATTTGGAGCTAATTCATGCATCTGTACAGTCCCGTATGGACTGCCTAGGCGATACGTCGCCTTCTAGGTGGCGATGCATCATTTGCCAGGTGATGCGTCGCCACCCAGCATGCGATGCATTGCCTACTAGGGTTTTTCCTTCTATGCACTTTTAGGCGATGCGTTGCCTTCCACAGGCAACACAACGCATATGTCTCTGCTTTAATGCCCCGAGAATGACCCCAAAATGTCTCCAAATGCCTCCAAACTTTTAGGAATGTTTAGATACCTCATTGTATTACTTTAGACCCATAAAAGTCACTTTTTGATGCCTACTACACAATCTCATATTTTCACTTCAACTTAATCAAAAGTCATTAAATTTTTTGCACCTCATCTTGTAAACATCTTAACCATTATATTTACCAATCTCAATATTCTCCCACTTGGTTAAATATAATCCTCTCTTCTTAGCTCATACAGTATTGCTGCATAAAATAAAGTATCTATCGATTTGAACTGTACCTTAGTGAAAATATTACAAAGCCTTATCGAAGTCATTGGTATCTTAAATATTGAACCAAGTATTCCTTAGTGATAAGACCGGTAACACCTCACACATCTCCACTCGACCATTCATTTTCCTAGTTTTCTTGCTTAGCACTCATATGGCCATGTGCTTATCTATTTCATGAACTTTTCGGGGAGAAACTCCAACTCCCATGAGAGGAAGTTCCACCTCTAAGGTCTCATAGGTGAAGTTCTTACAACATCTTTGCTACCTTTAGAGATGCTAGTTGCACAAAGATGAACTTCATTAAAAGCCCTATGCTTAACCCTCACTTTGTAGCAACCAACACTATTCACCAAATGACTTGGTCTTACCCATTGAACTTTTTCCCTTGATGTTTACAAATTTGGAGTTGGGTTGTCATCATTGGTGAATATATTATTCAAGGAGTTTCAGTCCTATCCCTTTTTAAGTAGAACTTATGTTTAGCAAGAGATTTTGTAAATGGATCTGCCAAGTTCTCACTTGTGTTAACATATGAGATCAATATGATTCCATATTGAATCAATTGTCTCACATACTCATGTCTTAGACTGATATGTCTAGACTTCCCATTATATATGCCATTATAAGTTCTTGCTAATGTGGCTCGACTATCACAATGTATCGAGATCGTTGATACCTCATCCGCGAAAATTGGGATATCCAACATGAGATCCCTAAGCCACTCGACCTTTTTTCTGGTTGTTGCTAGAGCTATAAACTCAGCCTCCATGGTTGAGTGTGAAATACATGTTTGTTTCTTGGAATCCTAACAAATCACTCCTCCTCCGAGCATAAACACCCAACTGGTTGTGGAGAGATATCTACCACACTGGATATCCAACTTGCGTCGGAATATCCTTCAAGTGTCTTTGGGAAATTTGAATATTGGAGGCCTTGCTTCTTTGTCCTCTTAAGGTACCCTAGAAATCTCTCAGGGTGATCTCATAGTTATTGGTCTGTGAAGATACGTTGTTAGGTGCTCCATTTTATTTTCCCATTGAGATTGCCTTCCAATGTTCCATACTTGGACTGCTAGTAAACCTACTTATTTTACTAACCGCATATGCAATATTTGCTCTTATACAATGAGAAATGTACATTAGACTCCATAATGCACTTGAATACTTAAGTTGAGCCACCACTCTACCATTGTTCTTTTCAAGCTTTATGCTTGAATCAAATGGTGTATTTGCCTCTTTGATTTTGAGATGACTAAACTTGTCAATCACTTTCTCAACAAAGTGAGCTTGACTTAATGCAGAACCCCCAATATTTCTTATCACTTTTATACCCAAGATGGTATCAACCTCTCCAAGGTCCTTCATTTAGAAAGTGGAAGATAGAAACCTCTTCATTTCTATTATGCTTCTCATCTCATTACTCAAAATAAACAATCACCAATATATAGTCATACCAAGATGACATAGTGCAACGCCCTGCGTTTCGGGCACCTACTAGTAGCCGGTTCGGACCGGTGAAAACTTAAATGAATATTATTTTGATTAATAATATAGGCTTGAGAAGCCAAAATCATGTTGTTATGATAGCCATTAAGTGTGATGTGTGATTGTAGCAAAATTAGAAATTTTGGTGTCGGAATGACACGAAAATCCCAATTGGGTAAAATCTCGGATAATTATGTTGAATAATTATGGGCATAAAATTTATTGGAAATTTATAATAAAATAAAAAAATCTCTAGAAACACATTTTAGCCAAAAATGGGATTTTTGTTAATTAAATTATTTTGAGTAACTAATATTGGAGTGTGAGTACTTAAATTAAATAGCAAGGTCCATTTAATTTAATTTCCATAGGTTAAAATTTTAATTAGGATAAGTAAGAAAAAATTACCACAATAGTAACTTTTTTGGAAAATTACCATTAGACTAAGATTAATTAGGAAGTTAATCAAAGCGTAAGAGAGGTTAAAGGGGGTGGCAGCTAGGGGATGGTTTTATGGTCATTTTACATGTTTTTAGAGTTGTTATAAATAGTAAAAAGTCAACCAAGTCTTCATTTTTCACATGAGTTTCTCTCTCAAGAATTCATTTTCTCTCAAAATCCTCTTCCTTCTCTCTAGCTTGGCCAAGTACCCCTTGCGCTCTTCTCTGAAATTCTTTAATAAATTATCACCTAAACACTCGTATCTCACCTCTTTCTTCTAAACACATAGCCTTAGGTCACTTGAGTTTTGGTTTGAAGTTAGAGAAAAAGCTAGACTATCAAAGGTAAAAGTCTTAACTCTACTTTGTCAAAGTTTGAGTTTTTGTTCTTAGATAACTTTGCATGTTGATGTAAACTGATTTTTGGTATTGTGGAGAATATATAAATGTAATGACAAGGCTAAGAAAATATTTGAAGAGCTAGAAGTCACCTAGATCACAACCAATGCCATAAAGAGGTATATGGTAACCTCCCATGAGTTTTCATTCAAAAATTTTGTTACATCTGTTGTGTTTAATTTATTTTATATGTTTAAATTATATTTTGGGACTGTAATAATGATTATTCATTGGCTGATCATGCATGCATGAGTGTTTGTATATTGGTTAGGGTTGGAATCCAACATTCCATAGGCAAAACGATGATTTTGTAAGAAAAATGTTTAAGCCTTGACTTCCAAATAGTCAAGCAAATAAATTTGAAGATCATTGGAGCTATAGTTTTTAAAATATAAATTGCTAAACTAGGTTACTTATAACTTTAATTTACAAATTTTTTACTTAAGAAATATAATTGAAATTATTCTAAGTATTTGACTAAAGGAATGTGTTTTAGTTATAGTAATTATTAGTGTAGGTTTAACCCACTAAATAAATTAAGAATAAATTGGATTTAGAAAGTTAATATTTTATTGATTTGGTTTAAGAAAATTTAAAAAGGGGTCCAAAACCCAAATTTTTCCAAAGCTTAAATTTAAAATAATCTTTTTAATCAACTTTTATTCCAATTCCTCTCAATTACCAAAAACTAATCAAAATTTATTACAACCATTTCTTAATTGTTTTAATTAAACTTAATTACCAAACTTTATAATTAAAGTGATTTTATTAGAAAATATGAGATTTGTTTGGTAAAAATCAAAAGAAGGGTAAAATCGGTTAAGCTTTAAAGCTTCCAAAACTAAGTTTTCTGGCTAGGATTGATAGCGAGAACGCAGTGGCAAATGTTGTAAAAAGCCAACTTTCAAAAAACTAGACTTGTTAAGAGAAGTTTTGTCGAAAGTTTTAAAAGTCACTTAGAGGACTAAACTAAGTAAGTGTGATACTACCCTTACTTAATAAACGACAACGACTAAAATGCCCCAATGGTTTATTAATAATTCAATTTCCATAATTAATTCTAGTATACTGTATGAATTAAAATATTTTCTAAAAGTGTAGCTCACCAACTTTTATTTTATTTTATTAATTTGTCTGCTTTATTTTGAATTTATAATTGTTCAGTGTTAATTGAATTTCAATTGTTTGGTAGAAAATATGTGAATTAAAATTTTTAATTGTTTTATTTAATTATTTTAATTTGTGAGTACTTGAGTTTTGGTTGTGTGCACCAATGTGCATGGTTAGTAGAAATGCACCTTAGCTGTTGTGTGTGTGCATGTGCATGATATGCATGGTGAGCACGTTTTAGTTTCCATGGATAGTAATTTTTATTCTCCATTTATAATTTTATTAATAAAGAAAGAGAAAAAATTGGAGAAATAAAGAAGGAATGTTCTAGAAGGCCGGTGTTCACACTAGTGAGAACTGGGAAACAAATGGTAAGAAGAGAGTTGCCTTTTATTTTTGAGTTCCCGTAACTTTGGACCCAACCTTAGTAAAACAGTCATAACTTGCATTGTAGATATTCGATTTAGGAAAACTTAGTATCAACAGAAGCTTATTAAATTTTCTACAATATTTTAGAAATAGTAGTTTTCCAAAATCATGGTGTAACCAAGTCAAAAATGGGTCTCAAGTTAATGGGTGTTTGGGTTACGAAAATCCCACTTTGAATTTTCATTCTTTTTTTTCCCTTATCCTAGCTATCACCTATAAAAAAGTCCTTAAGCTTCTTCCTATCAGTTTTGAAACCCTAGCCACCCATCTAAAGAGAGAAAGGAAGATAAAGAGCTTGGGAAAGAAAGAAAGGAAGCAGGAGAGAATAGATGGCTTAGAAATCCCTAAGGTAAGCTTTGAGATTCATAGTTTTCTTCTTCTTCTCCTCCTTCTTGATTCTACGTATTTTGGGATTCAATGGTGGTGATAGGTTTAATTCACAATGACCTAGACATGGTGTTTGATAGATAATCGACCTACACAACAAAGCAGTTACAAAGGATATGACGTAACTCATAGGGCAGACTCACCGAGGTTATTTGAGGACCTAAGGTTATTCTTATGTATGATTATGACTACGATTATGATTATTATTTAAGAGTATGAATATGATATGTTTTGCCATGAGTTTACGATACGATTATGCCCTCCTTATGCTTTCTTGAATATTGTTGTATTTGTTTGTACTTCCTTACTGGACTTTTAGCTCACCCTCTTACTTTCCCCTTACAGGTAGGCAATATGTTTTTCTCCTTGGCACACACAGTGATGTGGGAGGTTCTGACATCTAGGCATGTATGACACGAAGTGTCCTATGAACAAATAACAATCAAGATGAGCGCGAAGAATAATTACGAAACTTATGTTATGGATTATGTTTCAAATTTCTTCAATGGGGCTTATTTTGTCTATTTTATTTCTAAATACTTCATAAAGACATAATATTTTTTATTTCAAACTATTGGGCACAAATTGCATATTTTATCAATGCCTCACTGAACTTTTTCTTAAATGGTATTCTTCTAATACATGTGAGTTGAGCGACGTTCTATAAGGTAATATAATAGGATGCACTTTGCAAATGGTATCTGTAATGACTTGGTTAGACAAGACTATTACACTATGTATTTTAAATAGTGCTTAACTCGCTAAACTAGTCATTAAGCCATAATGGGCATCTAAATGTGGTTAATGGTTCAGGGTTAAAAATTTCAGTTAAAAGGAATGGATATTTCCCTACAAAATTAAACTGTACATGGGATCCCATAATAAATGGTTACAAGGTTGTTTACAGTTCCAAAAAGGTCATTACAACTCAAAAGCTACAACCCGCTGATCTAAGCAGCAATAGGGTTTAACCCTAGTTCCTCTAGGAAACCTTGGCCGTGGTGGTCAAGCGGCCACATATGTACACATCACCACCTAAGCTCTACAACTCATGGCTAGTCCAGCTTTTCTTTCCCTTTACCTGCACCACATAGAACCCATGAGCCAAGGCCCAAAAAAAAAAACTTAAACATGCTCATAAGCAGTTACCAATACATTATCAAACCATAATAAGCATGCCCAGCGATAATAACCCTACTCATGCATGTATACCATTCATATAAATGACTACAATTTCATATGGGACCAAATGCCCTAATTAAATGATTAACTGAATCATATCGGTGCTCGTTGCCCAAGTACATGACTAGTAAATCACACTAGGCTCAACGCCCTAGGATATGGGACTAATAAGTCACCCTGGGGCCCATTGCCCTGTCCTCTGAATAACCAGCCTTGGACCTAGCCTAGCGTACGTGGCGCTTCAGTTTTCAATGACCATTGGGTGGAACAATCGTATGATGCGCTCTTGATTAGATCTAACCATATTGACTAGCGCTCTACGCGCTATTTCCACCCTTGACTCATAAGTCAATGCTTTTCGACCAGCGCTCAATGCTATTGCTATCCTTGACTGATAAGTCAATGCCTTTTCCAATTATACAATGCTAATAAGCATTCATCAAATAACAAACATACATATACAGAGAACTCAACATGCTTAATCAATAATCACAGGCATAATCATAATCATGCGCATTTATAGGGGCCAACGCCTAATCAAAACTATATTCAACATTTGGGCCAAGCCTTAATCATGTAGATCACGTAATGGGTGCAGTTTTCTTACCTCAGGTCCAAGTGTAATGTAAAATAAGAACGACCCTCGAGCATGATCCTAATCCCGAGTCCCTAGCGATAACCTAGTCACAACCAATTATAGAATCCCTTCAATAATGAGTAAATAAAGGCTTCCAGACCGAGTCCTAGCCTTCGAGACATCAAATCCTACTAAACCGGGTAGTAGGATATATCCCGAGCCCTTAGGTTTGAGTTCTTGCACTCAAAACTCCCTAAGGACAAAATCGCCTTAAGAGCCACAACCCCAAGCCTCTGAGTCGTGGCTCGCCTAAGACAAAGGCCCAACCTTTTTTCTGTATGTGCCTCGCCCCGCGGCACAACTACCAGGCGCTGCAACCCAAACTACCAAGAACAAGGCTACAACCCGACCTGGAACCCAACCATTTCCTCCATTTTTCTCATTTTTAAACCCTCCACAAACCTATCCAAACATATCCAAATCCCAAAAACAAAGTTCCCAATCAACTCAATGGCCCAAAACCATCAAAACCTAAGTTTCAAACAACTCAAAAACTCATCAAAACATAGAATCCAATCAAACTTAAAAACTCGACAACTCAAAACTTAAAGCTTGGATTACCTCTGATTGAGTCGTTTTCTAGTTAAATCTACCGGCTATCAAGATTCTAATCTTTCCTAGAATCAATACGTGTAACGCCCTGGATAACCAAGACTGTTACACTGTGTGTTTAAAATAGTGTTTAACTGCTAAGCAAGTCATTTGAACTTAAATGTGTAATTAAAGACTAAGTCAAGATCAAGTAGTAAAATATTTGGTCAACAAAATATTTATTTTTCATTAAAATATTAAGTTCGTACACAGGATCCCAAAAATTAGTTTACAGATTGGTAAAAGATAAACAAATACAATTTATCCATCCTAAGCGGCAAAAACAATATTTAACTCTAGTTCCTCCCAAGCTACCCCGATCGTGGCGATCGAGCAGGATGCATATGTACACACCGCCCTTGATGCTTGCCAACTCATGGCTGATCCAGCTATCAACTCCCTTACCTGCACCACATTGCACCTGTGAGCCAAGGCCTAACAAGAAAACTTATAACAACATGCACAAATAGGCAACAATATAAAGACAATAAATATAATTCACTAGATTAAATTACTCAACAGAGTACAAGCGTTAAGCTACACAACGACAGACATATATTCTTAAACATACATTTCAATCAGTAATACAAATATTCAGGGTCAGCGCCATTAGGCCGAGCCCTCTGTTTACTTAACTAACCTCGACTCGCTTAGCCTGAGTCCATTGTTTATTAAGCTGACCCTGGCTCATAGTGGCCAAGCCGTGTCCAATGCACTAATCATCAGACCCGGCTCCCTTAGGCCATACTTTCACATTTCACAAAATAACAATACAATTACACAACACATATGTCCAGATACAGGGAACCTTAGTCCCAAATGCAACCACATGGGTGCAGTTTTCTTACCTCAGATCCCGAGCAGCGAGCGTATGGCAGCCTCGAGCACGATCCCTAATCCTTGAGCCCTTGTGGTATAACCTAGTCACAAGGCGATAATAAATAACCATAAGATTCTAAACCACTTAAAAGCTTTGGATTAAGATAGTAGCCTCTAGGACCTCAATTTTTACTAAACCAGATAGTAAAAATTATCGCGCTTAAGTTTGGATCCTCGTGCCTTCCTGAGCCTTAAGACACACCTAGGCTAAAACTGCCTAGGCGGGCCACGACCTAGTCTGAAGGGTTGCAGCGCACCTCAAGTCAGAGGCGCAGCCTCTGCATCTGGAGGGAGACAGGCCGTGACTTGCCCCCTAGGGTCACGACGCGCCTATAAATCAGCAACCCTCCCAGGGCATCTAGGGCACGCAGGCTGCGGTGCGCCCCCGTGAACTCAAAATTCCTTGGGTTTCCTCAACCCTTTTTCCTACCTACAACATATAAATTCTACTCAATTGTACACCCAAAGCAGAATCAGGTCCAGAACTCATATTATCACTTCAAAACCAACACATAAAGCCTATATCACTACTTCAATCCTTCCCAAAATACCAAATTCAGATTCCTTCCTCAAGACCCCAACAAATAAAGGTCAAGCTAGCTAGGAAATCAGAAATTTAGAACCAGAAATCATACCTTAGTTAGAAGCTTTAATCTTCAGAGGTTACTTGCCTACTTCTAACTTCAATCTTTTAGCTTTTAAGCTTTAAATCCTCAACTGAATCCCCCATCTCCAACCCCAATCCTAAGCCCTTCCTTCAAGCTTCTATGCCTTAGAGAGAGAGAGAGAGTGAAATCGTGAGAGTGGAAGAGTGAGAGTGAGCTAAAGCTTCTATCACATTCTAGTTAATCCTTGAAGATTAAGTCACTTTACCCCTTAACCAAAAAGACCAAAATGCCCCTTAAGCTATCCTAGCCTCTTATTTTCCCTTTAAGGGCGAAATGGTTATTAATCCTAGTTCCCGCTATTTCCTCGAGTCATCCTACAAATCACCAATTACTCCCGTCATGTCTAATTAGTTACCAAATGTTTACCCATTGCTCAATAAACCCCAAATTAGATTAAACTTTCCAAAATACCCCTAGGCTTGCCCCGAGCTAGTTATTAATCCCCGCGGTGACTATTCCACCAAACCGCTCACTAGGATCGTCTCGAGCTGTATACTACAAATATATCCACATAATAATGTGGTCTTAATCATTTAACACATATAATCATATTTATGCCCGCTACGGGCCAATATTATCATATATATATATCATGCATGCCACATAGTCATGCATTTAATCAGTTAATCACACATATATCCAGTTATGCTCTCCCAGCATGCTAATCAAGGCACTAAACCCTATTAGCATTTTTGGGACGTTACAACTATCCCCTCCTTACTGAAATTTTGTCCTCGAAATTTATTCAAACACTTCGGAACACAAATCCTGTAAATCTGACTGTAACAACAGAGTCTAGTCTTTTACCCTTTTATCCTTCAATAACACTCTTATTAGAGTGACAGTCTTAATCCATAAAACCTTATCTCGTTTATCATAATTCTACTATGTTTCCTTGCACGGTAACTCCCGTTGAAATCCTAGGGTCTCCTTACCTCATCAACGGTGATATCCTACCTTTCTTTCCTTGATATTGGCACTAAGAACATTCATAAGGTCGCACATACTAGGGTAAGGTTATCCTACAGGCCTTCGACATAGTCCTTGGTATGATCTTAGAACCATTATTAAATTGGGAGTCAAAACCCCTCTTTCTTTCCCATGATATCATATTCTTTCTTGTCTGCAATATTCAAAGAAATATAAGTCTCCCATCCTGGAGCTTCATGTTCCCATACTTGAGACTTGCGAACTTTTATGTCCTTTCAGATAGGCAGACACTTTCACACTAATAATCCTAATAACTTCATTGGTTTCTCCGAACCAATACTGAACCACAATATTCTTTGTCTTTCATCTCATTACTTAGAACAAGTACTTCTTGCTCTCTACCTTTCTATATCATATGTCGAGTCACCCTAGCCGTTGACCGACATTCACCACTGTGACTATTCCATCAAGGGATTGTACTTGTCTTGATGCCCCAAACACTTGCACGTTCGATGCATATTTCTTCAAAATCCGAATTACTTCTTCAGATTGCCAGTCTATCTGAGGATAACCAATAATTCCAGGTTTCAATCTTATACTCTTTGTCTTCTACATCTTTTTCCAAAACTTGGAAAACAATGGGTTTCAGTCCAATGCCACCAACTTCCGTGTCCCACGGAGACATACAATCTCCCTTCACCCATACCTACCATTATGATACTAATTCACACGAATCAAGGTGTGTTAGCTTAACTTGTTGAGTCACAACCTTCTATGTCCAAACATCTTACTTATGGTCCAATGTGGTCCACTCTTATGGTCCATTACTATAACTTTTTACCTTCCAATATACGGATTTTTAGATTTCAACATCCATTTAAAATTCTTGGTTACAATATCCATCTAGGATCTCCACCTCAACACCAAGTTCCATCGGATCACTCATTCGATCTTCATATCTTAATTCGTTCATACTAAAATAGTAGGATTCCGAACCATTCCTACAAGATCTTCTCTTTGAATACCATTGTCCATAGAGGTATATCTATCTACTATCAACTGCAGAAACTATATCGATCTTGATCGTTACCTTGTTTGATTTTACTGTAATCTGTGGCATCTTATCCAACTAGCACAAATCTTACCAACTTAAAAGGTCAACTTCCATATCAATTTTCCCTTATGCATCAAGGATTTCCAATATGAATCACCCATTAATTCTAACTAGGTCCTGGTCTCAAGGTTATTCCTCTACAGATGACAAAACCCTAAAATCCTTTGCGCTAATACATTCACTTCTATTCCATGGGTGCCAACAT
Source organism: Humulus lupulus (assembly GCF_963169125.1). Lineage (NCBI taxonomy): Eukaryota > Viridiplantae > Streptophyta > Magnoliopsida > Rosales > Cannabaceae > Humulus > Humulus lupulus. The sequence continues at coordinate 44,561,301 of NC_084793.1, forward strand.
TGCATCTTAACCGTGGCTATCTAGCATTACCGCCAACTTAATGTTCCATGTATACCATTCATGTTCCTATTCGTTCATCTACTGTGAAGCACGAACAACCATCCTTTTAGTCTATACCTGGACGTATCTTATTCCTTAATGCACTGCCCTTTAGTTCCATGTCTCAAACAAAAAAAATATCCATCATGTTGTCGTCCCACATTCGTTCATTGTTTATGGATTCTAATTCTATTGAGTGCTAACCAATACTTTTTCCATCTTCTGAAAATCTGATACAAACTTTCCATTAAGTCAAACTCTAGGTTCTTATGTCATCTCAACCTTGGGTATAGTTGTCTTCAAAGATGCTTCAAGTATTTGATGACATGTCTACCGGTTTCACTGTACTTCTTACCCCTCAGGCGTTCATCCACAATTTCTTTGTGGCTTCTGAATAAATTCCTTCCTACTTGATCCCATCACTCCCTATATGTGACCTTGATTACCTTTGGAGAAATCAAAGCTTACACTTTCTGGAGCATTACTTGAAACCTTGCTTCATCAGTCTTAATATTATCAATGTAGTAGTTGTTCGTGTTCTACTTCTAACTGAGAGTAAACAACCACATTCCTAACCAATCTGGGTGTGGTTTATCCGTGTCGTTTCTGTATTCTCTACTTGTCGAACTTACTTGTGTCGTTGAAGCATTGGTCAATTAAGAACCTCCACTGATAACCTATCATATCCTACTTGGTACAAGAAGTAATTCCTAAAATATCTCTCTCCTTGATCCTCAGCTGGTAATAACCAAATCGAAGATCAATTCCTGAGAACATTGTCCTATCTTGCAACTAGGTAATTGAACCCTTCATCCTTAATAGGCGATGTCGATGTGTCTCACGACGTGATGCTCCTTCTGATTCATCCTCAAATCAGATACTTCTTTAACTAAACCATTAATTCTTTCTGCTAGGCTAATATCATTCTTCACAATGTCCCTGATACCGAGTCTATCCATACCCAAAGCCCGTAGTGTACCGAACAATTCCTTGTGCACCCATCTGAAACCTTACTGGCTAATCTAGTTTCCATCCACTCTAACTAATATATTCTAGGTGTTATCTACCCCAACGTCCAGGCATCTCATAGATGCAACCGGGTCCTTCCCTTCCAAATCTAGACATTATTACCATCTCCTATAATCCATGGTTGTCCTTTATTTAACAGATTAGCTCCTACTCAGGCTCATATTAAAAATCTTATACGACGAGCTCATTCACCTTTACTATAAACCTTTTACCACTTGTATTCTAATTCTTCTCTTGAAAATTACCAACTCTTCCCCAACATGCACTAGTATCTTGGGCCTCGTTGTATTACAAACTTGAGGCATGTACATCATATCTGAACTTTTTCTAGGAGATCCACAACACTGAACTCTTCCAGCTCATTATATTGTAAAGAACGAGGACTTAACAAGTCAACCAGCTGCCTCCGAGGGACTAGCCTCGGACTCTGACTATAACAGGGCAGAACATTCCTCCTTTCTCTAATCTCATGCAATCCGCCCTAACATGCTTAGCTATTCCATGTAGAAAATATGCCTTCACTTAATGTCCTTCCAGATGGTGTCTCCCGCATCTGGCGCATACTAAGTAACCTTACCAGGTCTCATCGCCACCTTGGGGGCTAACCTGTAAACTATAACCCTTCCTGTCAAAGCCAGAAGCAGTAGAACTATCAGGGGCCCTTCTTTTCTAGTTACTTGGCATTTGCCCTTACTAAAAGCCCGCAAATGGGAATACCATTGCCTAAGCTTCCTGTCCCACAACACTCTCGCTTCATATTCCATCTCTTATGTCTTTAATAACAAGGCCCTCCATACTGCCCAAGCATAGATGAAAATCTCATGCACTAGAGCGACCCTGGTGCTCTGGGCCATCCCAGAGTTCAGTCTTTGGATAAATCGTCCTTTCCGGGCTACACCCGCTTGTACCAAACCCTTAAGCAGATTGATAAACCCATCAATTTCATTAACATACTCTATCGTTGTCCTGCCATTTTGGACCGGGTTCATAAATCCATTAGTCTTCGCAGTTTAAACTGCATCACAGTAGTTTCTTTTATCAAATCACTGCCTGGATTACTCCCAACCCATCATGACAACATTCTGGGTCTGGGGTGCTATTACCTACCACATCCGTGCATCCCTCTGCATCATACACAAGGTGCAACTACTCTATCATGGCCCACTATTCTCATATCATCAAGGATGAAGTTAATCTACTGGTCAGTTCCTGAGCAAACCCAAACCTTCCTCGCAGACTAGAGGCTAATGCTGCTAAAGCCTGCCATATGGTAACTCTAATCTGTTTCCATCCTCAAGTTGAACCAACACTAGTTATCTTAACTATTAAGACATACGACATAGCTTTTCCCCAAGGGAACCCGCTGTCTCATCTAATCTCCTTATCCAGATCTAGCAGCCTTACTCGCATACCAGTAAACGTATCCTGCAAGTTCCAAAGGCAGATGGAGGGTTCCGACCCCAACTATCATATGCAGCCCCCCATTCTAACAATACAAGGTCCGATTAACCATCATGACTTCATACATTTTGAATCAGTCCATAATCACCGACTAAACCCCTCAGCCCTAATGTTCATATCCAATAATCATCCCATGGGCAGGTCCAAACAACCACAATAATCACACTAACAATAAGCATATCAAAGCACCAATCTACATTACTCATGCATTAATTATCAAATCGCATTACTACCAGATATATTTATACACATCATTCTTTCTATACTAACATGCAGATAAGTCACATAGGTTCAATTTTAAAAAATTAACCACATATTCATATCATTAAATACCTAACCGTGAGTCGAGCTTATCTTTAGCGGCAAGTGTACACACCCAGCTAGTCTTCAGGAACCCTTAAACCTAGACTGCTCTGATACCAAGTTGTAACACCCTGGATAACCAAGACCGTTACACTGTGTGTTTAAAATAGTGCTTAACCTGCTAAGCAAGTCATTTAAACTTAAATATGTAAAAGACTAAGTCAAGGTCAAGTAGTAAAAGATTTGGTCAACAAAATGTTTATTTTTCATTAAAATATTAAGTTCATACATGGGATCCCAAAAATTAGTTTACAAATTGGTAAAAGATAAACAGATACAATTTAGCCGTCCCAAGCGGCAAAAACATGATTTAACTTGTAGTGTCTTGGAATTTTACTTAGTTAGTAGTAGTAGTAGTAGTAGTAGTAGTAGTAGCTTGTAGTATTTTAGTTTTCATGGTTATTGGTTCAAGTTGGGATTTAGTTGGAAAATCATAGAAACAATTATAGATTTTATAAGTTTAATCTATAGTTTAGAAATATTAATTATAACATAAAGTTTGATTAATATAGCTAGTCCTAGAAATATTATTTATTATAACCTAAGGTTTAGATAGAATTAACAAGAACGTGACATTTGTCATAAGCATGTTTATTAAGGATTTAAGCATTTTGGATGAATAATTTAATAAAGGATAAATCTAGAAGCTCTAGAACCTTCCAGCAGCTGTTAGGATCACGTTTTACTCAGTCAAAGCTGTTTAAACAAATTCAAAATATGTTGAAAGAGTACTAAAACGTGTTTGATATATCAACGTATGTCGATATATCCCAGCTATAGGGGCCGATATATTGCCTACGGGAGATACGGAAAACACGTCGACTTCGCATGAACGAAAGCACGAGACATAGGTAGGGGCGATATATCGCCTAGGGTAGACGATATATCAGCTCCTGGAGCCATTTTTGAATCTTTGTGGATTTAAATTAGAAACAGCCCTCAACCACTTGGACTTGCTCTTGAACATTTTGACCGAGTTCTGGGCATCTGTTGAACCGAAAATTCAAATCTTTTTAATTATTATTCATTTATTTATTCATTTTAAAAGGGGTTAGTTTCACTCCTTGAACTCTATAAATAGGACCTAGTACTCAGCCATTTCATTCATTATTCAAGCATTCTTCAAAGGCTCCAAGCTGCTAAGTTTATTCTAGAGAGAAAACACTAGGGTTTGGGATTTAAAAGCTCTTCTAAACACTTGGAAAGTAAGATAGAGTGACTTTTCGGTATCAAGGTGTAGATCAGAGTTCTAGATCATCCAAGGTATTCTTATCCTCAGGTTTAATCCATCATAGTTCTTTTATTTTCTTCCATTTTCTTTTAGATCCTAACTCATTATTATGGCTTTTGGTTTGGTGTTTAAGTTCCTTGAAACTTAAGGTTTTTCGGTAAGTTTCTATCTTAATTGTTTAATTATCTTTTTATCTCTTTGTTTTTTTAGAAACTCATGGTTTTTACTGTTGGTTTTAGGAGTGTTCAAATCTCGTTCTTGCCTCCAATATCCCAGTTTTCGGTAAGGAAAATAGGTTAGATTATATATGTTTATATGCTATGATATGTGCTATGTATATATGCATAAATATGTTTTGTAGTCACTTGGGGCTTATAATTGCTTAGATAGCAAACCTAAGGTTTTTATCATTATCGTCGAGTAGAGTTATGATTTACCCTACCTTGATTAGTAGACAGAGGACCTAGATGGGTTATCATATACTATTTTGTGATCTAACCTGCTTCGATTTGTAGACTGAGGACCTAGATGGTTTTATCACATACCACGGTAATGAGTTAATGGCCATTAATATTGTAGTCCTATATGATATACATTTTACATCATATGTTTTATAGTATATGTTTTATGATATAGTTTTATGATTTATGATATATGTTTTTTTAGTAGATTTTCCTTGCTGGGCATTAGGCTCATTCCTTTTATTTTAGATGGTACATGAAAATGAACTTGGAAAGCGGGACAGATTCGTGGCAGCTTAGCATGTGTATTGGGGATGGATGGATTGAATGGACTGCGGGAATATGAGGATGGCGTTGTTTAAAGTCTTTTAATTTATGTTTTATGCATTTCTGCACTTAGTATTTAAACGATTGATTAAAGTTTATGTTTTATGTACTAAACAATGGGTACCTATACCTTATTTTGTATTTCGTACCGTATTTTGGATTTTTAATATAGTTCTACTATTTTATGTATGTATGTATTCCAAAATAGCACTTATGTTTAGTAGTTTTTAATGGTCTAAGGTCTAGAATTAGTCGGGGCATTATAGTTGGTACCAGAGACGGTTCATATGCATGAAGTTTTCCTTGATACACACGCACAAGCTCCGGATTTAACAGCCAATGTAAGTGTTTATGTTATGATTATTATGTTTATGTTAATAGCTAACGTTTTAGCCATTATGTTTTCATTTAAAATGGATGGAGCCTTAACCTATCGTGATATCCGAGCCATTAAGGCATTTAAAAGGATTAGAAAGCCAAGGAATACAATATGAGTGTTAGAAAGAATCACTCAAAGATTGATCCCATTTCACAAGGGGATAGTTCACCTTCAAACTACTAAGCAAATTATGATGAGAGCCATGGAACAATATGTCCTAGTAATTAGGCTTTTTAAAGATTTTCCTTCTGTAATTTCAACATTAGAAGAATTATGGGAGACATAGTCTCCCACTTGGAACTCCACGTTCCTACGTTTGGGATCAGCATAACTTTTCTGTCTGCTTTGAGAAGCAAGCATCCGAACTTTGATCTTCTCAATAGCCTCATTGGCCCTCTGAACTGCCTCGGGACCCCAGTATTTCCTTTCTCCTGTCTCATTCCAATGAATAGGAGATATGCATTTCCTACCATACAACATCTCATAAGGAGCCACCCCAATAGTCAACTGGTAGATGTTATGGTTGGAAAACTCTATCAAAGGAAAATACCTACTCTAAGATCCATCAAAGTTCAGCACACATGCTCGTAGCATGTCCTCTAATATCTAAAATGTCCTCTCAGATTGTCCATCTGTCTAATGATGATAAGCAGTACTAAACTTCAGTTGCGTACGCATAGCCTTTTGATAACTTCCCCAAAACTTGGAAGTAAATGTGGGGTCCTGATCTGACACGATCGACCTCGGAGCCCCATGGAGGCGTACAATCTCTCTCACATAGAGATATTCATACTGATCAAATGTATAAGTTGTCCTCACTTGTAGGAAGTGAGCTAATTTGGTGTATCGATCCATGATAACCCACACCGAATCATGTTGACCCACGGTCCTGGGTAACCCCACCACGAAATCCATCGTGATGTCCTCCCATTTCCACTCTGGGATGTCCAGAGGCTGTAATAGCTCTGGTTGTCTTTGATGCTCAACCTTGACCAGTTGACATGTGAAGCACTTAGCCATATATTCTGTCACATCCTTCTTCATCCCATGCCACTAATACAGTGATCTCACATCCTAATACATCTTCGTGGTGCCTGGATGCAAAGAGTAAGGAGTAGTACAAGATTCATCCAGAATCTCTCGTCTGATAACAATGTCCATCGGAACATAGATTTGACCCTTGTATCTCAACAAGCCCAAATCTGACACTGTATAATCCCTAGACACTCTAGCTAGGATGTCCTCTCTGATCTTGGTCAGTTGTAAATCACCTAACTGGCCTTCCTTTACCTTTTTATTAGCGTAGACTGTAGCGTAATATTGGCCATTTGGCCCACCAACAACTCTATACCAGCTCTGGCCATATCCTTTACCAACTCTCTGAATATCTGTCTTGCAATAGATATCTATCACAAGCCCTTCCGGCTTAAGGCATCTGCCACCACGTTGGCCTTACCTGGGTGATATAGGATTTCACAATCATAATCCTTCACCAACTCCAGCCAACGCCTCTGTCTCATGTTCAGATCTTTCTGTGTGAAAAAGTAATTTAGGCTCTTATGGTCAGTGTATATCTCACACTTCTCCCCATAAAGGTAATGCCTCCATACCTTTAATGCAAAGACCACTGCTGCTAACTCAAGATCATGAGTGAGGTATCTCTGTTCATACTCTTTTAACTGGCGCGATGCATAGGCAATGACCTTCCCCGACTGCATAAGAACACAACCCCAACCCTGATGTGAGGCATCACAATAAATCATCAACTTCTCTTGATCTGTTGGAAGACTCAGAACTAGAGTTGTGATCAATCGTTGCTTCAACTCCTGGAAGTTGCTCTCACACTTATTTGACCATGCAAACTTCTAATTCTTGCGTGTCAGTTTAGTCAATGAAGTAGCAATCCTAGAGAACCCTTCCACAAAACGCCTGTAATACCCTATCAATCCAAGGAAGCTCCTGATCTCTAAGGAGTTCCTTGGACTTGGCCAATCCTCGGCTGCCTCAATGTTAGTTGGGTTTGATCCCATCCCTACTGACAATATGACCAAGGAAAGTTACCTGAGGTAACCAGAACTCACACTTCTTGACCTTTGCAAACAGTCTATGTTCACTCAGTTTCTGTAGAACCAACCTCACATATTGCTCATGTTCTGACTTTGATTGAGAATAAACTAGAATATCAATGATGAAGACGATCACAAACCGGTCTAGGTAATTATTGAACACCCTGTTCATCCAATCCATAAAAGCAGCTAGGGCATTAGTCAACCCAAAGGACATGGCTAAGAACTCATAATGCCCATACCTAGTACAAAAGCCAGTCTTTGGTATATCTCCCTCCTTATTTCTCAACTGGTGATAACCAAATTGAAGATCTATCTTCGATAATACCATCTTACCCTACAACTGATCATAAGATCATCTATCCTTGGCAGAGGATACTTATTCTTAATTGTCAACTTGATTAGTTCTTTGTAGTCAATACACATCCTCAAAGAACCATCTTTCTTCTTTACAAATAAGACTTGTGCACCCCATTGTGAGAAACTGGGTCTAATAAAACCCAAGTCTAACAGCTCCTGCAATTGTACCTTTAATTCCTTAACTCTGCTGGGGCCATTCTGTAAGGTACCCTAGACACTGGCTCTGTCCCTGGTGCCAGTTCAATCACAAATTCAATCTCTCTGTGTGGCGGCAACTCTGGTAAATCCTCTAGAAACACATCCAGAAACTCACAGACTAATCTGGTCTCCTGTGGTCCCACTGGCATGACCTGAGTGGTATCTACCACACTGGCTAAGAATCCTATGCAACCACCTTGCAATAGATCTCTATCCCTCAATATAGATATCATAGGTACACGGGGTTCATGCACAGTACCAACAAACACAAAAAGATCCTCACCTTCAGGCAGAAAGGTTAGAATTTTCCTTCTGCAATCTATGGTTGCCCCATACTTCACTAACCATTCCATACCCAAAATTATATCAAAGTCGACCATAAAATACTCTGTCAAATCAACTGACAACTCTCCGCCCTCTATTATCATTGGCAATGATCTGACCCATCTCTTGGATACTACTAGCTCCCCAGTGGGCAATAAGGTCATGAACCCCACAACATAATAATCATATGGTCTACACAATCTATCAATAATTCTACTAGCAACAAAAGAATGTATAGCACAAGAATCAATCAAAACAGTATAAGGGGTTCCAGCACTAAAAAGTTGACCTATGACTATTGAGGGACAAGCCTCAGCTTCTGCCTGTGTCAATGCGAACACTCGAGCTGGGGTCGAGCTGTCTGCCTTTCTTGGTTCTTCCTTTCTTCCCTTCAGACAATATTTCTTTAAGTGTCCCACTATCTCACATAAAAAGAAAGCCTTTGCTCGACACTCTCCTATATGGTGCCTCTTGCATCTGGCACAATCAGGAAAAGTCCTCCAGCCCTCACTGCCACCCTGGCGGCCTATCTAAATACCACGTGGTCTTCTATCACAGCCTGGATCTGGAAAGGCATCAGGAGCCTTCCTTTTCTGATCACTGGGGGTCCCCGACCCTACCTGAACTCATAAATGGAGGTCCCATCTCCCTAGTATCTCTCCTGGCCGCATTCTCACGTCAGATTTTGTTCTCTGCTCTCTCAGCTGTGAGCGCCTTCTCGATAACGTGTGCAGAGGTAGTCACCCCAAGCACAGTGGTAATACAAATATCTCGGGCTATCATAGGTTGTAGCCTCTGGAGAAATATCTCCCTTCTGGTCCCATCAGTGGGCACCAGTTCCCCGACAAACTTTGCCAATCTATCAAATTTCAGGGTATATTCAGTCACTGATAAGTTGCCCTGAAGTAGTCTGCTGAACTCTTAAGACTTTGCCGCCCAGATGGCATCATTGTAATACTTTTCACTAAACAGCATCTGAAACTCTTCCCAATCCAGGGCATTAACATTTCTAGTCTGGGATATCACCTCCCACCAGATTCAGGCATCCTCCCGAAACATATATGTGGAACAGGCCACCCTCTCATTACCAACCACTCTCATAAAGTCTAGGATGGTGGTAACCATGCTCATCCACTATTCGACCTTGGCTGGATTTGCACTACCCTCAAAGACAGGAGGGTGTTGTTTCCTAAACCTTTCATAAAGAGGTTCCCATTTATTCCCAGCCTTTGGCAGCTGCTCAACTATTGGTACCATCACAAGTGGTGCATTTGGTAAAATATTCCATGCAGGAACTTATTGCTGTCTCAGGAGGCAGATTTCTTCTTCCTGCCTCAATACCCTAGCTTGCAAATCAGCAAGCACTTGCTGCAAGTTCTCAGGAGCTGGCGGAGGGGTCTAACCCTGGTCATTATCCTGACCCTATCTATCATTCTGGACTTGTTCTTCCTGGCCAGCTGATGATTCAATCTGCCTTGGAAGCATACTTCAAAGCTTATACCTTGCTACAACAATCAATTTGGCCAATTAGGTAGTGATAACTAAACCTCTTTCCACCTAATGGTCCATGACCAAGCATATAATCATTCACATTCAGCAGTCATGCTAATAGGCATGTCGATTCATATTCATATCCAAGTATGGTGCTAATAAGCACTTCCTGATATTCATAACAATTAACAATGCTAATAAGCATATTCTAACATACATGTATCTATGACAACGCTAATGAGTGTGCCTGACCTACAAGTCCATATAACAGTGCTAAAAAGCAGTTCCTTTGCATTCAAAAGCAATATCATTGCTAATAAGCACATCCTTTTTAAATCATGCAACAATCAAGGGCCAAGCCCTATCAGTATATCTCATGCTACCTAATATGGCATGCAGATAAGACATTTATATCATATTTAAGTAGCTAAACACATAACCACATAAATAGTTACCGAACCCTAAGTCGAGCTTGTTTTTAGTGGCGAGTGTACATGCCCAACTTATCTCAAGAACCCTTAACCTTGGCATGCTTTGATACCAAGTTGTAATACCCTGGTTAGCCAAGACTGTTACACTATGTATTTTAAATAGTGCTTAACTCGCTAAACGAGTCATTAGGCCATAAACGTGCATCTAAATGTGGTTAATGGTCCAAGGTTAAATTTTTTTGTTAAAACGAATGGATATTTCATTAAAACATTAAACTATACATGGGATCCCATAATAAATGCTTACAAGGTTGTTTACAGATCCAAAAAGTTCATTATAACTCAAAAGCTACAACTCGCCGACCTAAGCGACAAAAATAGGGTTTAACCTTAGTTCCTCTGGGAAACCTTGGTCGTGGTGGTCAAGCGGCCGCATATGTACACACCACCACCTAAGCTCTCCAACTCATGGCTGGTCTAACTTTTCTTTCCCTTTACTTGCACCATATTGCACCCGTGAGCCAAGGCCCAGCAAGAAAACTTAAACATGCTTATAAGCAGTTAATAATACATTATCAAACCATAATAAGCATGCCTATCGGTAATAACCCTACTCATGCATGCATGCATGCATACCATTCATATAAATGACTACAGAGTCATATGGGACCAAATGCCCTAATTAAATGATTAACTGAATCATATCGGGGCCCATTGCCCAAGTACATGACTAGTAAATCACACCAGGCTCAGCGCCCTAGGATCTGGAATAATAAGTCACCTCGGGGCCCATTACCTTATCCTCTGAATAACCAACCTTGGAGTTGGCCCAACATACCTTGCACTTTAGTTTTCCACAACCATTTGGTCGAATAAGCGTATGATGCGCTCCTAATTAGATCTAACAATATCGACCAGGGCTCTACGTGCTATTGTCGCCCTTGATCCATAAGTTAATGCTTTTCGACTTGCGCTTAACGCTATTGCTGTCCTTGACTGATAAGTCAATGCCTTTTCCAATCATGCAATGCTAACATGCATTCATCACATAACAAACACCCAAATATAGAGCACTCAACATGCTTAATCAATAATCATAGACATAATCATAATCATGCGCATATACAGAGGCCAACGCCCAATCAAACTATATTCAACATTCGGGCCAAGCCCTAATCATGTACATCACTTAATGGGTGAAGTTTTCTTACCTCAGGATGCAGTGTAATGTAAAATAAGAATGACCCTCGAGCATGATCCTGATCTCGAGCCCCTAGCGATAATCTAGTCACAACCAATTATAGAATCCCGTCAATAATGAGTAAATAAAGGCTTCCGGTTCGAGTCCTAATCTCTGGGACGTCAAATCCTACTAAACCGGGTAGTTGCATTGATCTCGAGCCCTTAGGTTTAAGTTCTTGCACTAAAAATTCCCTAAGGCCAAAATCCCCTTAAGCGTCGCGGCCCCAAGCCTCTAAGCCGCGGCCTGCCCAAGATAGAGGCCCAGCTTCTTTTCTGCCTGCGCCTCGCGCCGCGGCACGCCTACTAGGCGCAGCGACCCAAACTAACCAACAGCTAGGTGCTTTTTCTTTGCCAAGCCTAAGCCGTGGCGCCCAAGAATAGGGTCGCGGCCTGACCTGGAACCCAGCCATTTCCTCTGTTTTTCTCATTTTAAAACCCTCCATAAACCTATTCAAACATATCCAGATCCTTAAAACAATGTTCCCAATCTACTCAATGGCCCAAAACCATCAAAACCTAAGTTTTAAACAACTCAAAATCTCATCAAAACATAGAATCCAATCAAAGCTTAAAAACTCGAAAACTCAAAACTTTAAGCTTGGAGTACTTCTGATTGAGTCATTTTCTAGTTAAATCTTCTGGCTATCAAGCTTCTAATCTTTCCTAGAATCGATACGTCTCTAACCTTGCTTGAATCTGCATCCAAAAACTCGAGTTTCCTTCGAAAATGCAACGAATGGTAAAAAGGAGAACGGGAGAGAGAGAAAAAAAGAGTTTTGAATGTATATCTATTCTGTCAGGTTACTTCGAGCTCAAGTAACCCTAAGTAAAACCCAAGGTTTGGGGTCCCAAAAACTCCCTCAAGGGTAAAATAGTCTGAATTCCCAAAATTTCCTCTTGATCTAACTAACTCCCAATATATCCTCAAATATTCATTTCCGTTACCCAATATCCCAGTAATGTACTAAATACCCAAAATACCTATTGACTCACCTCGAATCAAGTATTAATCCCATTGTGAATTTCCCACTAGCTTGCTCTCAAGGATTTTCTCGTGCCGAGTAACCCAAATATATCCACATAACAATGTGGTCTTGCACATATATCATATATATGCAAAATATACCCATTACGGGCCAAATTACGAAAATTTCCCATCTAATAAGAAACGAGTCCACATGCATATTTAATAAACCTAAACATACATATCAAGTCATATTGTAATATAACTCACATAATCATACAATGATACTCATAAATATCACATAAACACATAATTTTCCATAGCTTGTCGTCCTAGCCCCCTAATCAAGGCCCCAAGCCGTATTAGGTAATTTGGGATGTTACAACTATTCCTTCCTTACAGAAATTTTGTACTCGAAATTTTACCAGAATAACTCGGGATACTGATCCTGCATATCTGACCCCAGCTCCCAGGTCGCTTCCTCGACCTTGTTGTTCCTCCATAATACCTTAACCAAAAGTAAAGTTTTGTTTCTCAGGACCTTGTCCTTCCTGTCAAGTATCTGGATTGGTTGTTCCTCATAGGAGAGATCTGCCTCAAGATCCAGATCCTCATAACTCAAAACATGAGTCACGTCTGACACATATTTCCGAAGGGCCGAAATATGAAATACATTATGTACGACCGACAGTGCCGGAGGTGTCTCAACTCTGAGCACAATAGAGACACCTCTACAGAAAGAGATTATTAACACTGGTATAGAGTTAGTAGCGGGAGGTCTAGCAAACCTCACTCTATAGTCCTCCCTATTGGAACAGATCAGAGAAGGGCAGAAGGTGGATGAAGCCCTAATGAAGCAAGAGACTTTGGTACAAGAAAATGGTAGCGGTGACTTCGTTATGTCCAACGGAGGATTGCTGCGAAATAAGGATAGGATCTGTGTGCCTAACAATGATGAGATTAAGGCAAGTATTATGAAAGAGGTGCGCACAATGCCATATTCCTTACATCATGGATTGACAAAGATGTACCAAGACCTTAAACTGTTGTATTGGTGACCTGGAATGAAGAGAGATCTTACTGAGTTTTTCGCTAGATGTTTGACATGTAAAAGTAGAACACCAAAGGCCAACAAGGCTACTTTAACCACTTTATGTTTCAGAATGGAAATGGGAAGGCATAGAACAATGGATTTTGTGGTAGGGTTACCTAGGACCACAAGACAACATGACTCTGCTTGGGTAGTAGACATGCTCTCTAAGTCCACCCATTTTCTACTAGTTAAGACCACCTAGTCGGCGGATCAGTATGCATAGTTATATGTTAGCGAGATAGTGAGACATAATGAGGTTCCAAATTCGATTATTTATGACCAAGGGTCAGTGTTCACATCGAACTTTTAAAAAGGATTATAGAAAGCTATGGGTACAAAGTTGAAGTTCAGTACATCATTTCATCCCCAGACTGATGGGCAATCTGATAGGACTATTCAGATTCTAGAAGATATATTGAGATGTTCTGCTTTGGACTTTTTGGAGTCTTGGAGTCAATATCTATCCCTGATGGAGTTCTCCTATAACAATAGCTATCAGTCCAGTATTAGGATGGCTCCCTATGAGATGCTTTAAGGGCACAAATGTAGATCTTCCTTGCATTGGGATGATGTTAGGGAAAAGCAGATTTTAGGCCTCGAGGCTGTTAGGGAAGCAAGTACAATGATTGAGAAAATTCTCCAAAGGATGCTTATTGCTCAATGTAAGCAAAAGAGCTATGCAGACCTTAAGAAAATGGACATCGAGTTTTTAGTTGGAGGCTTTGTGTTCTTGAGAGTCTCGCCAATGAAGGGTGTTATGCGTTTTGGGAAGAAAGGGAAATTGTAGAGTCCCAGAATATTTACTTAGCTTGCTAGATAATAGTAGTAGTTAGTAGTATGTTAGTTACCGTGGATTTGGTTCAAGTTGGGACTTAGTTGGAAACTCATAGTAATAGTTATGGATTTTATAAGTTTAACCTATAGTTTATTAAGGTTTGATTAATATTGCTGGTCCTATAAATATATTTATTATAACCTAAGGTTTAGATAGAACCATTAAGAGCATGACACTTGTCATAATCATGTTTATTAAGGATTTAAGTATTTTGATGAATAGTTTAATTAAAAGAAAGATCTAGAAGCTCTAGATTCTTCCAGCAGCTGTTAGGATCGTATTATGACTCATACAAAGTTGTTTATCCAATTCAAATTATGCTGAAAAAGTGCAAATACGTGTTTAATATATCAACGTATGCCGATATATCGCATCATAGGGCTGATATATCGCCTACGAAAGATACAGAAAACACGTCGACTTTGCATGAACGATCAAACGAGGTTCGGGAATACAGGGAGAGGCGATATATCGCCTATAGGGGGCGATATATCAACTCCATGTATCTATTTTTGAAAGTTTGATTTTTGAATTTTAAAATTACCCTTAACCACTTAGACCCGCCTTTGAACGATTTTGATCGAGTTCTGGGCGTCTGTTGAACAAAAATTCAAACCTTTTCATTTTATAATCATTTATTTATTCAAATTAAAAGGGGTTAGTTTCACTCCTTGAACTCTATGTAATGACCCAACTACTCTAGACTTTTGGACCATTAACGAAAACTATACATAAACACTAATTCTTAATAACACTTACAAGTGATAAGATCATAACTTTATTAAAACTTAAAAAAAAAACAAAGGTCAAACTCACATAAAATTTAAGTTTCGGATATGGTATCCCATTGTTTTAAAACCAAAACATGACATAATCATAATTAAAAAGAGATTACATAATAAAATGCGGAAAAATACATATAAAAACCATAAGAACAAAAACTACATCCTCGAATCGAAACTCTCGGCTCTTTGAATCCATTCCACCTCAATACACATTTCCCAAGCATCCACGAACCTTTCCCGCCACTATAGCTATTTTCCTGCACATATAAACATAAAAGGAATGAGCCTAATGCCCAGCAAGGAAAATCTAACATATAGCCATATACATAAAAAAAAATTTCATAATGCAACATAAAAACATACCATAACACTTATGTCACATACATACTATAATGGCCATTATTACTTGGGGTCCCATAAACTAAACAAGTTATATGCCCAATAGATTAGTGGGGTCTTGCTAGCTAAGCAAGTCATTTGGCCATAATCTATTTGGGGCTTGTTAGTCATATAGGTCATATGCCCAAGTCTACAATCATACTTAACATAACATATTTCATAACATAAAATCATAAGATAACGTATAAAAGCATATAACATATAAATTCTATCCTATTTTCCTTACCAAAATAATCGGGATATGAGGACTGATTTGGGACCTTGGAACACTCCTAAAAACCATTTATAATATGGTGAGTATATTGAAGAAAAGGGATGAAAGTGAAAAAGGGACTATGCTATCAAAATATACTTACAAAAAACCTTGTGCTTAAGAACTTGGATTTCCTAACCAAGAATAAGAATAAGGTTAGAATGAGTAGAAGACTATGAGAATTTTAAAGAACATATTACAGAAATGGACTAGAGTTTGGGATACCTTGAGTACTTCTATGATCAATCTAAACCTTGAACCAAAATGTGAATAAACCTTACTTCCCCAAGTGTTTGATAAGCTTATAGTGATCAAGCTTATAATTCCCAACCCAAGTGTTTACACTCTCACACTCACCTAGCAACTTGCAGCCTCTGAACTTAGAGTAATAGATGAATAAATGGCTGGGTACTAGGTCCTATTTATAGAGTTTAGGAATGAAAAGATCTCATTTAACTTGAATAAAAATAATGGCTTTTTAAGTGAAAATAATTTGAATTATCGTTCAGCAGAGGCTGAAGACTCGTTCAAAAAGATGTTGGACTTATCAAGAGGTTGAAGGTTTGAATGGAGAACGTTTTTGAAAACTTTCAAAATATGCTGAGAGAGGCAATATATCGCCCCCTGTAGGCGATATATCGCCTGGGCCAGTATGCCCGAGGCAATCGTGCAACGTTTCGTGTTTTCCGTATCTTCGTACTGCGATATATCGCCCCCTATAGCTGCGATATATCGGCATACGCTGAATATTTAAACACGAAATTACATATTTTTAGCTTAATTTAAATTGAGTAAACAACCTTGACTAAGTCCTCTAACGTTTTCAAAGCTGCTGACTGACCTTAGAGTATTCAAATTTTAACCTTAATAAATTTAATCCTCAAAATACTTAATCATTAATAAACCTATACATAACATGTGCTATTATCTAATTGGTTCTTATCTAAACCTTATAGTATAATAAATATTATCCTCAATATCAGTCATATTAATCAAACCTTAGGTTAAAATTAATATTCCTAAACTATAGGTTAAACTTAGAAAATCTACAAGTACTACTATTAGTGTCCAAATAAATCCCGGTCTGAACCAAAAATCCACAGTCATAAAGATAATGCTATTAATACTATTATACTACTATCTAACTTAGCTAAGTAAAGTTCTTTGGACTCTACACTCTATAAATAGGACTTAGTGCTCAACCATTTTCTTCATTCTTCAAGCATTTGACCAGAGCCTCTAAGGTGCTAGTGTTACTATAGAGAGATACACTTGGGTTTTGGGTTAAAGCTTTTATAAACACCTGGGAAGTGAGAAATAGTGTGATTTCGGTATTGAGGTTTAGATCAATCCATAAGATCATTCAAGGTATTCTTATTCTTAAGTTCAATTCTTTATGGTTCTATAATTTTCTTTTATTCAGATCCTAACTCTTGTTTATGATTCTTGATTATGTATTTAAGTTCTTCAAACTTAAGGTTCTTCTTGGATGGTTTAGTGTTTTTTTTTATCTCTTTTTCTTTAGATTCTCATCATTTTTACTGTTGGTTTATAGGAGTGTTCTAATCCCATTCTTGTTCCCAAATATCCTAGCTTTTGGTAAGGAAAATAGGCTAGATATATGTGTTTATATGTTTATGTTATGATATGTTTTATGCTATGCTATGATATATGTTATGTTATATGTTTTGTAGTCCTTGGGCATATGACTTGTTTAGCTAGCAAGCCCCAAGAATTTATGGGCATATGACTTGCTTAGTTAACAAGACCCAAGAAGTATGATGGTCATTGTAGTCTTATATGATATATGTTTTTTATAGTCATATGTTTTTATAGTATATGATACAGTCTTATGCTTATGAATTATGATGTATGTTTTTAATAGATTTTCTTTGTTGGGCATTAGGCTCACTCCTTTATTTTTAGTGTGATGCAGGAAAATAAATATGGAAGGCTGAAGGATTCTTGGTAGCTTGGCTTGTGTGTTAAGGATGAATGGAATGAATGGACTGCGTGTTGATCGAGGACGACGTTATTTCTTTTATGTCTTTAAAATTATGTTTTGATGTAATTTCGCAATTAGTATTTAAAGTTATGTTTTATGTTTTATTAAACAATGGGTACCCATACCATATTTTACATTATATTTTGTAATTTGCACAATATTTAATTTGTGGTTTTAATAAAGTTATGATTATTTTCTTATGTATGTTTTTCTAAAAAACAGTAGCCATGTCTAGTAATTTTAATGGTCCAAGGTCTTAGAAATAGCTGGGTCATTACAGTTGGTATCAGAGCAAACAGTTCATTTGCATGAAGTTCTCCTTGATACACACGCTCAAGCTCTGAATCTAACCACCAATGTAAGTGTTTATGTTATAGTTATTATGTTTATATGTATAGTTAAGTTTTAGCCTTATGTTTTTAGTTAAGAATGGATGGAGCCTTGACCTATGAGGATATCTGAGCCATTAAGGCCTTGAAAAGAATTAGAGAGCCAAGAAATACAGTAGGAGTTCTAGAAAGAATCACTCGAAGATTACTCTTATTCCACAGGGAGATAGTTCACCTCCAAACAACTAAGCAAATCATGATGAGAGCTACGGAGCAATATGTTTTAGTGATTAGACTTTTTAAAGATCATCCTACTGTAATTGCAGCTTTAGAAGAAATATGGGAGACTATAGATGATGAAGATGAATTACTAGTAGCTATGAGATATTATTTTCTCATACTTAGGTTCACCTCTAAGATGGAATTCCAGTTCACAAATGAGCAAAAACATAGAATCTTTACGAATCTTCCTAGAGGAAATTTTGAGGCTCAAGATAATGATGATTATGAGGAGATAGATGATGATATGTTAGATGAAGGGTCAGATATAGAAGATCACGATTTTTAGATTAGTTTATTTCTTTATTTATTTTATTTATTATTTTTACAATTATGATTATACATAGTGAAAACCTTTTTCCAAATAATTATCATTGTTATTTTTGATGACATGTATGAGTTTGATTTTTTTTACAATCATAATAAATAATGACCAAGTTCAGTGAGGGTGGATACAAATCAATGGACCGAGTTCTATATTGAGAGTTAGGGGGCCATAGTAGTGGGAACGATTTTACTGATCCCAGCTCTCCCTCAATATGGTTAACTTTGGAACAACGACGAGTTTCGAGCCTGAGAATTAAGTCATATAGGATGATTAGAAACAGACTTAGAAAGTAATAAAGATGGCTTATTTTTCTAAGTATAGAAACACACCCTAATGATAAAGAAGGCTTATCTAATTTTTGATAAGAAATCATAATTAATAGGTCTGAGTTATGTTTGCTTAGATTAAGTTTTGGTTTAGATCCTATTAGGGTAAGTTCTAACATCTTTTTCTCAAGTGTTAGAGCTCTGGTGAAGATGTCTCTTAGAAGGTCTGCACGCACCAATGCCAATGCCTCCAGCATCGCTCATGAGACTAATAAAGCACCTCCAGTTCGCAGAAGGGGAGCACGTGCCACCACTACTGCTGCTAACCGAAGTGTACCGCCGCCACCAGTTGACAACAAGGGGAGGATTTGATGTATCAACAACGACAACAGGCCCAGCTGCAGCCATAGACTCAGCATCAATCGCAGCCTCAGCAAATGGCACCCTAACAAGTAGGTCCTTATGGGGGATGGCCAATGGCAAACTATGCGCCCTACCCAGCTCAGTACATGGAGCCAATCTACGAGTGATTTCATAAGCAACACACTCCAAACATTGAAGGGAAAATGGACCCCTTCGAGGCAGAAGAATGGCTCAGAAGTGTAAAGCCGATCCTAGTGCACATGAATCTCGGCAACGCAGACTGCATATCCTGCATTTCATCTCTGCTTAAGAAGGATGCTAGAATATGGTGGGACTTAGTTCAGCAGACTCACGGCGTCGCCACCATGACATGGACCATATTTGTGGAGCTGTTCAACAAGAAGTACTACAACTCAGTAGTCATTGCCACGAACAAATAAGCAGCACAACTCAGCTTGGGTAGTAGTAGATAGACTAACCAAGTCAGCTCACTTCCTGCCTGTCAAGACTACTTACACAGCAGATTAGTACACAGACATTTATGTTCAAGAAATAGTAAGACTGCATGGAATCCCTAAAACCATAGTATCCGATAGAGGTTCGGTGTTTACATCGAGATTTTGGGGAAGCTTGCAGCAAGCTATGAGTACCAAGTTAAGTCTTAGTACGACATTTCATCCTCAGACCAATGGTCAGTCCGAGCGTACCATACAGATTTGAGAAGATATGTTGCGCGCTTGTGTACTAGATTTTGGGGGATCATGGAGTAAGTATTTGCCGCTGATTGAATTCTCCTACAACAATAGCTACAAGTCAACGATCAGGATGGCACCCTATGAGTTTCTTTATGGAAGGAGGTGTCGATTGCCATTACATTGGAACGAGGTAGGAGAAAGGCAACTTCTTGGACCCAAAGTAGTTAGAGAAGCTCAAGATGCAGTAGTGCTGATTAGAAAGCATATGCTCGCTGCTCAGAGCTGACAGAAAATTTATGCGGATACCAAGTGGCGTGATGTGGAATTCAAAGTCAAAGATCAAGTCTTCTTAAAGATATCTCCTATGAAAGGTGTTAAGCGGTTTGGCAAGAAAGGCAAGCTTATTCCTCGGTTTATAGGTCCTTTTGAGATATTGGACAAAGTGGGAGCAATTGCATATAGATTATCCATACCGCCAGCTCTAGCAGATAGCCACAATGTGTTCCACATCTCGATGCTGCGTAGATACGTGTCAGACCCATCTCACGTCCTCAAGTATGATACAATAGCACTCCAGAAAGATTTGAGTTATGAGGAATGACCGGTTAGCATCCTAGATAGAGGGATGAAGGAATTACGGTCTAAGAGTATTCCAATAGTCAAGATCCTATGGAGTAATAGTTCTGAATGAGGGGGGGGGGGGGCAACGTGGAAGTTGGAGGAAGACATGTTAGCCCGGTATCCGGAATTGTTTGGTAAGTAAATTTCGGGGATGAAATTCTTTTAAGTAGGGGAGAATTGTAGAGTCATAGAATATTTACTTAGCTAGCTAGATAATAGTAGTAGTTAGTATTAGTTAGTAGTATGTTAGTTACCGTGGATTTTGGTTCAAGTCGGGACTTAGTTGGAAACTCATAGCAACAATTATGGATTTATAAGTTTAACCTATAGTTTAAGAATATTAATTATAACATAAGGTTTGATTAATATTGCTGGTCCTAGAAATATATTTATTATAACCTAAGGTTTAGATAGAACCATTAAGAGCATGATACTTGTCATAATCATGTTTATTAAGGATTTAAGTATTTTGATGAATAGTTTAATTAAAAGAAAGATCTAGAAGCTCTAGAGCCTTCCAGCAGCTGTTAGGATCGTATTATGACTCAGTCAAAGCTGTTTATCCAATTCAAATTATGCTGAAAAAGTGCAAATATGTGTTTAATATATCAACGTATGCCAATATATCGCAGTATAGGGGCCGATATATCTCCTACGGAAGATAGGGAAAACACGTCGACTTTGCATGAATGATCGAACAAGGCTCGGGAATACAGGGAGAGGCAATATATCGCCTATAGGGGGCAATATATCGGCTCCATGTATCTATTTTTGAAAGTTTGATTTTTGAATTTTAAAAATACCCTTAACCACTTAGACCTGCCTTTGAACGATTTTGACCGAGTTCTGGGCGTTTGTTGAACGAAAATTCAAACATTTTCATTTTATAATCATTTATTTATTCAAATTAAAAGGGGTTAGTTTCACTCCTTGAACTCTATAAATAGGACCTAGTGCTCAGCCATTTTCTTTATTCTTCAAGCATTTGATCAGAGCCTCCAAGGTGCTAGTGTTACTATAGAGAGATACACTTGGGTTTTGGGTTAAAGCTTTATCATTCAAAGCTTTTATAAACACCTGGGAAGTGAGAAATAGTGTGATTTCGGTACTGAGGTTTAGATTAATCCATATGATCATTCAAGGTATTCTTATTCTTAACTTCAATTCTTTATGGTTCTATAGTTTTGTTTTATTCAGATCCTAACTCTTGTTTATAATTCTTGATTAGGTATTTAAGTTCTTGAAACTTAAGGTTCTTCTTGGATGGTTTAGTGTTCTTTTTATCTCTTTTTCTTTAGATTCTCATCATTTTTACTGTTGGTTTATAGGAGTGTTCTAATCCCGTTCTTGTTCCCAAATATCCTAGCTTTTGGTAAGGAAAATAGGCTAGATATTTGTGTTTATATGTTTATGTTATGATATGTTTTATGCTATGATATGATATATGTTATGTTATATGTTTTGTAGTCCTTGGGCATATGACTTGTTTAGCTAGCAAGCCCCAAGAATTTATGGGCATATGACTTGCTTCTCTAGCAAGCCCCACAAATTTATGGGCATATGGCTTGCTTAGTTAACAAGCCCCAAGAAGTATGATGGCCATTGTAATCTTATATAATATATGTTTTTGATAGTCATATGTTTTTATAGTATATGATATAGTCTTATGCTTATGAATTATGATGTATGTTTTTAATAGATTTTCTTTGCTGGGCATTAGGCTCACTCCTTTAGTTTTAGTGTGATGCAGGAAAATAAATATGGAAGGTGGAAGGATTCTTGGTAGCTTGACTTGTGTGTTAAGGATGAATGGAATGAATGGACTGCGTGTTGATCGAGGACGACGTTATTTCTTTTATGTCTTTAAAATTATGTTTTGATGTAATTCCACAATTAGTATTTAAAGTTATGTTTTATGTTTTATTAAACAATGGGTACCCATACCATATTTTACATTATATTTTGTAATTTGCACAATATTTAAATTGGGGTTTTAATAAAGTTATGATTATTTTCTTATGTATGTTTTTCTCAAAAACAGTAGCTATGTCTAGTAGTTTAATGGTCCAAGGTCTTAGAAATAGTTGAGTCATTACAGAAATTGAGCCCAAGATTTATAGGTCCATTTGAGATTTTGGACAGAGTTGGGCAGATTTGCTTACCATTGAGCATTGCCCCTAGTACTAGCCAAAATGCATAACGTCTTTCATATCTCAATATTTTGTAAGTGTGTGTCGGATCCCTCCCATGTTCTGAGTTATGAACCGTTACAGCTGAAGCAGCACCTGAGTTACAATGAACAACCAGAGTGTATCATCGAAGAGGGAACCAAGGAACTGAGCGCAGAAAAGATTCCATTAGTTAAGGTCCTATGGAAGAACAGTTCGGAGAGAAAGGCAACATGGGAGCTGGAGGAAGACATGAGAGAAAGATACCCTGAGTTATTTGGTAAGAAAGAATTTCAGGATGAAATTCCTTTTAAGGAGGGTATATTGTAGCACGCCAAATTTATTTTTTATTTTATTAGTTTGTGTGCTTTATTTTGCATTTATAATTGTTAAGTGTTAATTATATTTAAATTGTTTGGTATAAAATATGTGAATTAAAATTGTTAATTATTTAATTTAATTGTTTTAATTTGTGAGTACTTGAGTTTTGGTTGTGTGCATGGTTAGTAGAAATGCACCTTATCACTTGTGTGTGTGCATGTGCATGGAATGCATGGTGAGCTGCATTAGTTTCCATGCATAGTAATTTTTATTCTCCATTTATTTATTTTATTAATTAAGAAAAAGGAAAAATCAGATAAATAAAGAGGGAACGTTCTAGAAGGCTTGTGTTTACACTAGTGCGAAATGGGAACCAAATGGTAAGAAGAGAGTTGCCTTTTTTTTTTTGAGTTCCCGTAACCTTCAACCCAGCCTCAATAAAAATGTCATAACTTGCGTTTTATATGTTCTATTTAGACAAACTTAGTACCCATAGAAAGCTCATTAAATTATCTAATTTTTTTTATTAATAGTATTTTTCTAAAATAGATGTGTAACTAGGTCAAAAATGCATCTCAAGTTGTAGGGTGTTTGGGTTACGAAAAACCCACTTCGAATTTTCATTCATTTTTTTTTCTTAACCTAGCTATCACCTATAAATAGGTCCTTAAGCCTCTTCCTATCTGTTTTGAAACCTTGGCTGCCCATCTAAAGAAATAAAGGAAGATGGAGAGCTTTAGAAAGAAATAGAGGAAGAGGGAGAGAATAGATGGCTTCGAAATCCCTAAGGTAAGCTTTGAGATTCATAGTTTTCTTTTTCTTCTCCTCCTTCTTCTTGATTCTAAGTATTTTGGGATGAAATGGTGGTAATAGGTTTAATTTCACAAGGACCTATAGAGGGTGTTGGATAGATAATCGACCTACATAACAAAGGAGTTACTAAGGAGATGACGTAACTCATAGGGCAGACACGCCGAGGTTATTCGAGGACCTGTGATCTTGGTTACCTCATAGAGGAGGTCTAACTGGTTTATGTTTTTCCTAGTTACCTCATGATGTGATGTGGACAATAGGGGTGCCAAGATCACATGATGTATGATTTTTTTAGTGTTTTATGCCCTAATTAAAACCCAATTTCTTTGTAATCTCATTTTATTATCAATAAAAGAATAGAAATCAATTTTTGACTTTGTCAATCACTTTGCTCACATGTTTTATTTTCATGATTATTTGTTTAATATAAACTTCTATTAAATTCCGAGCATATAGCTAATCATATTTATAGTGACGTAATCACAATGGAATATAAATATGATTATTTGTTCAAACATAAGTTAGTGCTAAGATTAGTCAGTGCACATGATTTACACTGACTTGCCAATCTATGATATGATCTACTTACACATTTCAGTGTTGTGTTTATTCTAGAACATTAGAAAAGTAGATAAGATCAGATCTATTTGTTACATCGGACTGGACCAATATTGACAGTAGATAAGATAAGTAAACATACTGTTATTACCTATTCTAGTCATATCATATAGTTGACCATAGGTCAATTCAATCTTAATTCTAAGTGGTTAATATTCTAACTGATTGTATTATTTGAGTTCTTTGACTTGTTTGTTACTAGCTTACCCTACAGACTAGCCCATACTTACATCTTGGGAACTCGGTAGTATAATTAAGTGGGAGTGTTAATCATAGATATGGACATCTATAGCTTCTGGTGAAGAAGTAAAATGATAGTTTCCTTTTAGTTTGGTTCAAGGTGCTAAATGATAGAGATCTCATTTCAATAACTAATACTAGTTTACTGAAATATCATTTACAAGGAGCTAAGTGTTTTAAGGATAAAATGCAATGAGGGGTAAAATGGTATTTTAGTCTCATCTCATTGTAGACCGTCTATAGAGGATTGAGTGATAATTATGGTTGTAACAAAGGATAACTAATAACGTATCTATATTGGTTATTCTGAGTATTTAGTGGAGTCATGAGGAACTAATAAGTTAGTAAAATTTATTTGTTAAATTTATGATAACTTATTGGAGCTTGATTTCATCGGCCCATGGTCCCCACTGTACCTTAGATAAAATCATCTAGATAGTCTCAATTAATTGATTTAATTATTAATTACAATTATCAAAGTTGACCAGGTCAATTTTGGATAGTTTCATAGAGTTATGCAATTTAGAGAAGAAAAGAGATTTTAGGGCATATTTATTAATTAAGACAAATTGGTGTCTAAATTAATAAATAAGCTTAAATCAAGGTTAAAATTATAAATAATTAATTTGATATAGGATTTAAATAATTATTTAATTTATTAAATCAATAGAAAATAATGCAAGTCTTGATTTTAAGTCCAATGGGCTTATAATTAAATAGAAAAGTTCATGGGCCTAAAGCGCATGAGAATTTCGACCTAATGGCTCATATTATCTATTATTTTTTTGATTTTTAATTAAAATAAATGACCTAATTGAGCCTATAAAAGGAATGCTAAGTGAGAGTTGAAAAAAAGATGAATAGAGTGGTGAATCTGAGATGAACAAAAGAACATAACATGTAGTTTTGATGCTTTAGGTTTTTAGATTCTCTCTACAGCAAAAAGTCACTTTCTAAGCCTCTAAATTTTCTTCTATTCTTCTTTTTGTATCTATCTCATGTGTTGAAAATTTCCCACGCTAGTCTAGGTGATTACTTTGGAAGTCTATGAAGAAATTTGAGGATCGATTCAGTTTCTTGGTGATACCCTACGGCAGAAAGGATTCAAGGGTTAGAGAAACTAAAGGAAAGACTACTACATTCCGATGCATATAATTTAAGTGCTCTTATCCTTGTCTCTGTTTTAAATTCAATTATAGAAACATGTTCTAGGTTTTTTATATTAATTTGTTTAATATATGATTTACATGAAAATAAACAATATCCTGTATAAGTTTTCCCTGCATGATTATGATGTATGATTATGACTACAATTATGATTATGATTATGATTTATGAGTATGAATATGATATGTTTTTACATGAGTTTACGATACGAATATGCCTTCTTGTGCTTTCTTGAATATTGTTGTATTTGATTGTACTTCCTTAATGGACTTTTAGCTCACCCCCTTACTTTCCCCTTACAGGTAAGCAAAAGGATTTTCTCTTTCGCATGCATAGTGATGTGGGAGGTTCCGACGTCTACGCATGTATGGCACATGGTGTCCTATGAACGAATAACGATCAAGATGAACGTCAAGAATAATGAAGAAACTTATGTTATGGATTATGTTTCAAATTTCGTCTGTTGGACTTATTTTGTTTATTTTATTCTTACATACTGCATAAAGACATAATATTTTTATTTCAAACTATTGGGCCCAAATTTCATGTTTTATCAAGGCCCCACTGAACTTTTTCTTAAAATGGTATTTTTCTAATAAATGTGAGTTGAGCGACGTTTTATAAGGTAATAGATTAGGACGCACTTTGCAAAAAGCAGCGTGTATGGGTGGTTTAAGGATTTACACTCAGAGCAAAGAAATCCAAGTAAGTCAACCTTTGACTTCTCTAGCTACAACATGAAACATACTAGTGTATTGATTGCTAGAAATAGGAAATAGGATATTACACTAGTTATGGGAAGACACTCAATTAGAGACAATGACTATGGGATGCTTAGGCCCTTTCTAGGATTATGTGGTAGGTACCCCGTGTAGTAGTGGTAGTGGTAGTGGTAGTGGTAGTGGTAGTGGTAGTACTACTACTACTACTACTACTACTACTACTAGTAGTAGTAGTAGTAGTAGTAGTAGTAGTAGTAGTAGTAGTAGTAGTAGTAGTAGTAGTAGTAGTAGTGGTAGTAGTGGTAGTAGTGGTAGTAGTAGTGGTAGTAGTGGTAGTAGTGGTAGTAGTGGTAGTAGTGGTAGTAGTCGTGGTAGTGGTAGTGGTAGTGGTAGTGGTAGTGGTAGTGGTAGTGGTAGTGGTAGTGGTAGTGGTAGTGGTAGTGGTAGTAGTAGTGGTAGTGGTAGTGGCAGTAGTGGCAGTAGTGGCAGTGGTAGTAGTAGTGGCAGTAGTGGCAGTGGTGGTAGTGGTAGTGGTAGTGGTAGTGGTAGTGGTAGTGGTAGTAGTATGTTTATTACTGTGGATTTTGGTTTAAGCCAGACTTAGTTGAACACTCGTAGCAACACTTATAGATTTTATAAGTTTAACCTATAGTTTAAGAATATTAATTATAACATAAGGTTTGATTAATATAGCTGATTATGAAGATGATATTTATTATACTATAAGGTTTAGATAGACCCAATAAGAGAATGACACTTGTCGTGTGCATGTTTATTAAGAAATTAAGTATTTTTGAGGAATAGTTTTATAAGAGGAATATTTGAAAACCCCAGAGTCTGCCAGCAGCTTTAAAATCGTTATAGGTCTCAGTCAAAGCTGTTTACTCAATTCAAATTAGGCTGAAAAAGTGCAATTACTTGAATAATATTTCAGCGTATATATCACAGCTCTAGGGGGCGATATATCACCACTCGGGGAATACGAAAAACACGTAACTTCGCATGAGAACTTTGCGAGCCTCGGGAATATAAGCCCTGGCGATATATCGCCTACCATGGGCGATATATCAGCTCTAGGGCAAGTTTTTGAATGGTTTTGAAACCGAGCTCAATTCAACCCATAACCTCTTAGCAAGCCTCGGAATCGTTTTGACCGAGTCTTAAGCCTCTGCTGAACAATTATTCAAATGTTTTTCAATTAAATAGTAATTATTTTATTCAAGCTAAAAGAAGATCTTTTCATTCTTGAACTCTATAAATAGGACCTAGTACCCAGCCTTCTCTTTCATTCTTCAAGCTGAGTTCAAAGCCTTCAAGCTGCTAGGTTTACTTTAGAGTATTAAACACTTGGGTTGGGGTTATAAGCTTTATCATCTTAAGCTTATTAAACACTTAGGAAGTAAGGTTAATAGTGTGTTTTTTGATATCGAGGTGTAGTTCGGTTATAGTGCATTCAAAGGTATTCCCGTTCCTAGTTCATTTCTGTATATTTCATTAGTTTTTATAGTTTTTCTCTACTCAAATCCTAACTCGCTGTTTTCAATTATTGGTTAGGCATCTAAGATCTTTGAACTTGAGGTTTCTTGCCGGTAAGTATCTTCTCGGTGGTTTAGTTCATTCCTTTTCTTCTCTTTTCTTTTAGAAGTACTCACCTTTCTATTATTGGTTTTAGGAGTGTTCCAAAATCCCGTCCTTGTTCTCACATCTCGGTATTGGTAAGGAAAATAGGATAGTTATTATATGCTTATATGATTATGCTATAATATGTTACGTTATGATATGTTTTTATATGTTATGATATATATGTTTTGGGGCTTATAGTTGCTTAAATAGCAAACCCCAACACTTTTATGTTCTTGGGGCTTAAAGTTGCTTAGCTAGCAAATCTCATTGTATTTTGAGGCTTATAGTTTCTTAGTTAGCAAACCCCAATGATTACCATGTACATGGGTTAGAATTGTGATATA
Organism: Humulus lupulus; assembly: GCF_963169125.1. Taxonomy (NCBI): domain Eukaryota; kingdom Viridiplantae; phylum Streptophyta; class Magnoliopsida; order Rosales; family Cannabaceae; genus Humulus; species Humulus lupulus. The sequence continues at coordinate 44,589,934 of NC_084793.1, forward strand.
TGTTATAGTCATATGTTATATGTTTATAGTTTATGTTTCATGCTTTTAGTGGATTTTCCTTGCTCGGCATTAGGCTCATTCCTTTATTTTTATATGTGCAAGAAAATAGTTATGGCGGCAGGAAGATTCTTGGCGGCTTGGGATTGTGTATTGAGGAAGAATGGATTCTGTGGACTGCGTGAACGATTCAAGGACGAAGTTGTTTTGGTCATCTCAATTATGTTTTCTATGTATTTCCCGCACCTGATCTTGTAACAAATTTATTTAAGATTTAAGTTATGTTTTATTTTCAAACAATGGGATCCCATATCATACCCTGAATTTTATGTATTAAAGTTATGACTACTTCGTATGTATGTTTTTCTTAAGATTAGTGTCTATGTATAGTAGTTATTAATGGTCCAAAGTCTAGAATTAGTTGGGTCCTTACACCCCGCCTATGTTAGCAAAGTGTAGACGGTTTCTACCTTTGACATTCTTTTAGTTCGGTTGAAATCAGTGACTATTATTATTGTTCTAGTTCAAGTCTGTGACAATAACTATTAAGTCTAGCTCAAGTCTGTGACCTTCTGTTCAGTTCAAGTCTGTGACCCTCTGTCCGATTCAAGTCTGTGATCCTTTGTCTGGTTCTAGTCCGTAACCTCCAGGCCAGTTCAAGTCCGTGACACCTGGCTATGGGTTAAGCATACGTGTAAAATGTAGAAGTCTCGATGAGTCTGTGTAACTCTGGTTACACTCTTAATAATATTTATGCCCCAGGTAATACAAAGGTTATCCTAGTTGGGGATTTAGGGCAGGGTTAATAGTGCTAAGATTTGGATCTCCACTATTGTTTGTTTTAAGACTGCACCAAAATTCCCCGACTTTATTGGCAACTCCCAAATTGGCTTCTATGATTTTGGTTATGAATATTGTTCCTATATATATATATATCTCTCTGCTAGTCCTAGGGTATTCTGTGTGCCGGGTTGATTTGACTATTTCTGGTTATCGGGCATAAATATGACCTTATGTTATATTTTATGGTATAGTTTATACTTGGAGGTGAAAATTAGAAAGACTTCTTTAGAAGTATTTTTTTTATAAGCTGTGATTTTATGATTTAGAAAATAATTGTAATTTGGATAATTATAATTATTGGGGTTATTATTTATTTTATGGAACTTAGAAACACATGATTAAATTAGTATAAGTTTTTCTTTAAGAAAATAAGAGTTACTAAAATATGTACACATGCTATTGGTGATAGATGTTGTGTAAATGTGGCATTAATTTGAGTCCCAATTATTTGAATTTTTATGCATGGCCGAAATTATCTATGGCATAGCTAGTTAAATTTTTAAGCATTTTGCCAAAAAATATTTAATAGGTGGCATGAAAAGCTTGTATTGAGGAATCAAAGTTTTACTTGGTTGAAGACCTAATGAAGGTGGCATGTGAAGCATAAAGTTAGGGAAGGTTGGACTTGTTTGAATATAAATGACTGTGTCAAGGAGAACTAGCAAAATGGAGTCAAAAACTAAAGTAGATAATGTAGTGTGGGAGGCTATTGAGGAATCAAGATTGGACCTTAACTTCATCTTGTTACATTAGAGGGTATGTGGCATCAAGAGAGAAGTTGTAGAATTTGAATAGAATGAAGAAAGGGGCTGGCCGAAACTACAACAGGGAGGGAAATTCAAGTTTTAATAAATTGTTTGATGATAGTGGAGAAGATTAAGGAATGGAGGTGGGATCTAGAGCCTACATTAGAGCTCTTCATTTTTCACACACTCAAAGCTTCAGAGAACTCTCTCATTTTCAAAATTGCTCTCCCAAAGTTCTTCCATTTTTTCTCATAAATACCCCATATAGCCGAAATCACCAAGAACACTAGTGTTATTCAAACTATTCTTCTTCTTTTATTTTTAGATTGAAACCTAGCATCGTCACCATCACCATCATAATTCCCTCATTTAGCCGAGATATACCTCGCCCAAATCACCATTCTATAGCCAAAACACCATAAACATAATAAAGTTCAAACCCTAGCTGTTTTGAAAATAGTCGTTGTTCTCAAAAGCTCGGTGTTGATGCTCATAATCTCATCAATAGAAAGTATGTGGCCGAGGCAAGGCCCCTCGGCCACCATCGTCTCGGGAAGCCATCACGCCATCACAACACAAGTCTGGGTTCGGTTCTCATGGAGTCGATGCCAAGTGGCCCACGTTGGCAAGGCATAAGTGCCAAGGCTCAGTAGCCTCGCGAGACCCATCTAGCCCACGCACTCGGCCCCACGGCCTCACCTATGCCCTCGGCCCCATGGCCTCGCTTGGCCTCGCCAGCCCATACCGCCCAAAGGGCCTCGCGAGATGCCTAGGCCACACCTCTCAAGTGGCCTCGCAAGATGTCTAGGCCACGCCACCCAAGTGGCCTCGCGAGATGTCTAGGCCACGCCACCCAAGTGGCCTCGCGAGATGCCTAGACCATGCCTCCCAAAGGGCCTCGCGAGATGCCTAGGCCACACCCCTCAAGTGGCCTCGCAAGAGGTCTCGGCCACGCCACCCAAGTGGCCTCGCGAGATGCCTAGGCCACGCCTCCCAAGTGGCCTCGCGAGAAGCCTAGGCCACACCTCTCAAGTGGCCTCGCGAGATGCCTAGGCCACACCCCTCAAGTGGCCCCACAAGAGGTCTCGGCCACGCCACCCAAGTGGCCTCGCGAGATGCCTAGACCATGCCTCCCAAAGGGCCTCGCGAGATGCCTAGGCCACGCCTCCCAAGTGGCCTCGCGAGATGCCTAGGCCACACCTCTCAAGTGGCCTCGCAAGATGTCTAGGCCACGCCACCCAAGTGGCCTCGCGAGATGCCTAGACCATGCCTCCCAAAGGGCCTCGCGAGATGCCTAGGCCACACCTCTCAAGTGGCCTTGCGAGAGGTCTCGGCCACACCACACAAGTGGCCTCGCGAGATTCCTAGGCCACACCTCCCAAGTGGCCTCGCGAGTCTCGGCGCCCCTGGCCTCATGAGGGCCACATCCACAACGCACTCGACCTTGTGAATAGCTAGGGAGCCACGCCCTCAAGAGGGTCACAAGGAGAGCGTCTCGCCACGCATCCTTAGACATCTTCCAGGGCCACATGCCTATCGCTCAGACTCGTGAGTGACCTCAGGAGGTTTCGGATACCCCATACCAAGGACCCAAGATCTCCACCTCACACTAAGGGTCCCATTCCTTACACCTCGAGATCCCTCTGCTTAGGAGATCTAGTACGAGTCGAATGGGACATATTTGTACGACCAAGTACTAAGTACGGATACCAGTGCCAGTGAGATTGCTGGGGTAAGGATCATGGTCCGTACGTCTACGACCATAGGTCAGAGCCGACACCACTACCTCCTGCACCACTACGCCTGCCACCACGCATCAAACATGGGTACAGACAAGTAGTGGAGACATCCTCCTGACACCTGCTTCTATATAGGTTGTACAACCACGACCTCTGAAGCCACTCCCCTGGACCACTATGTACCTAAGGCCATTAGAGCCTACTATAAAATGAACTCTAAGACCACTTGAAAGGGGGTGGAAATTTTACTGTAGCAGAGGTTTTGAGTGTGAATGAAAGACTGAATTCTCCATTATTGTTCTATCCTAGTTCTTGGGTTATTGTTCAAGTTTTTACAGCTTTCCGATTAGTGATCTTAATTTGATAATTTTTCCAACTTAACTTCGTTGACGAGTTCTCACCGTCAACAGTTTGGTGCCGTCTGTGGGAACGTTAGTTTCAAGCTACTGTTCCACCATTGTTTCCGACAAGAAGAAGATGCCAAGACGCTCGAAGCGACTGAGGGAGACGCGGGAGGTAGAAGTTCACCTGAACGGAGTCCAGATGAAGGCCTCCATGAAGGACGCTCCTCCACCCAGGGACGTGGAGCCCCTGAAAGACCCTGAGGTTCACGGAGGTGATAGAGTGGCCTCATCGCCGGCCGCTCCACCTGGAGGGAGTCCTCCAAGAGCACCACCGGTACACGCTGATGAGTTCCCTCCTCCAAAACTGCCGCAGGCACCGAACTCCGCCCGGCAAGACCCGGGCCCTTCTGCCCGTAGGCCTGACAAGCACCCCCGGGTCCACTCCGTGAGCTCGAGTTCGAAATCCCGGTTTTACGAAGAGGAGATACGTGAGCTCCACCGCAAGAACCAAAGATTAGAAACCACCTTAGAGAACATGCAAGAGGTCCTTAACGGCCTGCTGCAGGGTAAGTCCAGCGTAACCTTGCCTAAGAGGAAGGAGAAGGGCAAGGATAGGGTGGAGACCACGGTACCGGTAGATGATGGAAGAACCCGGCATTCAACTAGTAACACCCCCCGCGCGAAGCAACGCGATCACCCCGAACCGCCTAAGCAGGCCCCAAAGCCAGCGCCGAGGGCCAACGCTGCCCCTCGCCATGAGGATGAGGTCACTTCCAAAAGAACACCCTCAGACTTGCGGGAGGAGCTTAATAAGAAGAGGGCGGGAAATGGGACCACGCCCCCTGTGGCGCCTCGAGAAGGCAAGGGAAAGGCGGATCTCAGCCCGTTCGCTTTAAGGGACACCCTCAGCAAGAGGAGACAAGACCTAGACACGGAGATGAGGAGCTTGTGGAGCAAGATCGTCACCGCGTCAGGCGGCCAGGCCTTTGAGGAGGACTTCGACCATGAGTCGCCCTTTGTGAGAGAAATTCAGGCAATCCGACTCCCTGCCAATTTTAAGGAGCCCAATATGACCCCTTACGAAGGGAACACGGATCTGAAATACCACCTGGATGCGTTTAATGATCTGATGAAACTGAGAGGGATAGGAAGTGGTGCCAGGTGCCATTGCTTCGCTGTTACTCTGAAAGGACCTGCCTACAAATGGTTCAAAAGACTAAGGCCGGGGACCATCAGGTCCTGGCAGCAGTTTTCTGACGAATTCCTCCAGCAACACCATGCCGTGCGAGACTACACGATGCCTGGTACCAGCCTGGCTAATGTGAAGCAAGGGGAGAACGAAAGCCTGAAGAGCTACATTCATCGGTTCAATATGGAGGCCGCAAAAGTGGGAAGCCTAATGCGCCGAGAGTTAAAAATGGCCATTACCACAGGAGTGCTCCCAGGAAGCAAGTTGTGGGACAACATGTTGAAGAGGGAAGTCACCGACTTAGATGACTTCTATGAGAGAGCGCAGAAGTACATCTGTGTGGAGGATGGCCATGCAAACCTAAAGGCAGGGAAGGAGGAGCCCCACGCGAAGCCCCCAACTAACGACGGATCGAATGTAGCAAAGAAGAAAAGGACGTACGATGGGCCAAGAGATGACCAGCAGAGGAAAACCAAACGAGGGGGTGATCATAGGCCAACGGCCTATACTTACTATACAAACCTCACAGACACCAGGGAGCATATTTACATCACCAACGAAGATCGAGTGCCCTTCAAAAAGCCCCCACCAATGAGAAAGGATCCGTCCAAAAGAGACCCCAGTAGATACTGCCAATACCACAAGGACATCGGACACACCACGGTAGAGTGTATCCACCTGAAGGAGGAAATTGAGGAGCTTATCCGCCGGGGGCACTTGGGCCGGTATGTCAGGAGAGAAAGGCAAAGGCCAAAAGACGAGCCCACAACACCCCAGGCACAAGAGCGAGCCCCAGAAATACAGGGGGAGGTCCGAACCATTTTTGGAGGTCCAGGATTTGGGGGAGATTCTAGGAAGGGGCGAGATAGGTATGCAAGAGAGGCTCGGCGAAGTCCGCCTCCCTGCATCATGAGTTTGGAACAACGACCCCCGAAGAGTTTCAAGGGGGAAAACGACTCGATAATGTTCACTGAGGAGGACGCACGGGGGGTACACTTTCCCCACAATGATCCGCTGGTGTTGACAGTCCAATTGGAAAATATGCGTGTACATCGAGTCCTAGTGGACAACGGGAGCTCGGTGGACATCCTATATCGCCCTGCTTTGGAAAAGATGGGACTGGGCATTCGTCACCTGAAGCCCTGCCAGTCGTCCCTATACGGATTCACAGGGGACTCAGTGCAACCCCTTGGAATGATCGAATTAACACTTACCATGGGGGAGCAACCTCGGCAGACTACAGTCATGTCTAACTTTGTCGTAGTAGATTGTGCATCAGCTTTCAACGCGGTATTGGGGAGACCCTCCCTGAGAGAATTGAAAGCCATAACTTCAATATATTACTTGGTTGTCAAGTTCCCGACTCCAGGAGGGGTCGCAAGTATGAAGGGAGAACAGAAGGAAGCGAGGGAGTGTTACAACACCTCACTCCGCACGCCTGTAAAATCGCGTGAGCCAATGGCCATGGTGGTACATGAGGTGCTATGTATGCCCACGGGGGGTCCACAGGAGCTGGACCCTCGAGTCGTGGATGAGTCAAGAGCAGAACCAGTGGAAGAAGTAGAGGAGGTTACGGTGACGGAGGAACCCTTAAGGAAATTGAAGATAGGGAGAAGCCTGCAAGGTGACGTGAAGGAGGAGTTGACAAATTTTTTGAAAGATAATCTAGACGTGTTTGCATGGAGTCATGAGGACATGGTGGGCATAGACCCCAGTGTGATGTGTCACCACCTGAACATCTCCCCAGAAACAAGGCCCGTCCGGCAAAAGAGGCGGGCGCTAGACCCAACAAGATACGCGGCGTTAAAGGAGGAGGTTGACAAGTTGAAGGCCAATGGTTTCATCCGTGAGTCTTTCTACCCTTTGTGGGTATCGAACCCAGTACTCGTGCCGAAGCCGAATGGGAAGTGGAGAACTTGCGTCGATTTCACGAACTTGAATAAAGCTTGTCCTAAGGACAGCTTCCCACTTCCTAGGATAGATCAGCTAGTAGATGCAACAGCAGGACATGAGTTACTAAGTTTTATGGACGCCTACTCAGGATACAACCAAATCCCAATGAACCCGGCAGATGAAGAGCACACGTCATTCATTACAGACAAAGGGCTATACTGTTACAAGGTGATGCCCTTCGGGCTCAAAAACGCGGGAGCCACCTATCAAAGGCTGGTGAATAAAATGTTCGCCAATCAGATAGGAAGGAATATGGAGGTGTATGTGGATGACATGTTAGTGAAGACCAAAGTAGCAGCAGAGCTCAACAAAGACCTTGGTGAGATGTTTGACACGCTTAGAAAATACCGGATGAAGTTGAACCCAGTCAAATTCACCTTCGGAGTATCCTCAGGAAAATTCTTGGGCTTCATGGTCAACTCCAGAGGTATCGAGGCCAATCCTGACAAGATAAAGGCACTTATAGAGATGAGCCCGCCAAAGAATAAGAAGGAGGTGCAGTGCCTAACAGGAAGGGTGGCAGCCCTTAATAGGTTTATCTCAAGGTCCACCGACAAGTGCCTCCCATTCTTTGACATCCTCAAAGGGAGCAAAAAGTTCGCTTGGGATGAAAGATGTGAGGAAGCTTTTGTCAAGCTGAAAAAGCACCTGGGGAAGCCACCCCTGTTAGCGAAGCCAGAGAAGGGCGAGAAGCTGTACCTGTACTTGGCAGTGTCTGAGCATGCCATCAGCACAGCCCTGGTTAAGGGAGAGAAGAAGCAGTAACAACCCGTATACTATATCAGCAAACGTTTGGTGGACGCGGAGAATCGGTATCCAGAGATCGAAAAATTGGCCTATGCGCTAGTGGTGGCTTCGAGGAAGTTGAAACCTTACTTCCATGCACATACAATTGAAGTCTTAACATATAGTCCTTTGAGACAGGTCTTACATAAGCTAGAGAATTCAGGGAGACTAATGAAATGGTCGATTGAGCTGAGTCAGTTTGATATTGTATACACTCCGAGGGCTTCCATCAATGGACAGGTGCTGGCAGATTTTATAGTAGAACTCACCCATCAGCCGAATGAAGGAAGGAATGAAGAAGGAGAGCAGCCTGTTACGGAGGAGGAGCTAGGAGGTTCAGAGGAGTGGAGTTTGCACGTTGATGGGGCGTCAAATGAAGGAGGATCAAGAGCGGGCATCATGATGACTGGGCCCGAAGGACATAGAATGTATTGTGCAATCCGATTTGGGTTTGAGGCCTCCAATAATGAAGCAGAGTACGAGGCGCTCTTAGCTGGCCTGCGTTTGGCCCAGGAGCTGAGAGTGACGCGCCTTCAAATCTTCAGCGACTCTCAATTGGTAGTATGCCAAGTAAAGGGAGAGTACCAGGCGAGGGGACCCAAGATGGCAGCGTACTTGGAGAAGGTGAAGGGCAATCTGGGACGGTTGGTGGCATATACTATAGAGCAAATCCCCAGAGAAAAGAACACCCATGCCGATGCACTCGCAAAGCTGGCATCTACCAAGGATAGTGATGTCTTGGAATCAATACCAGTGGAATACTTACCAAAACAAAGCATCGAAGGCGCGGACGTGCACATGATTAGTGCCCCGAGGGACTCATGGACCGAGCCAATCAAGAGGTACCTGGAAGAAGGAACCTTGCCTGCAGATAAAAACGAATCCCGGAGGTTGGTGTACAAGGCCGCAAGATACACCCTGGTAGATGGGGTCCTTTACAAAAGAGGATTCTCAATGCCCCTCCTACGGTGTGTAGAAGAAGAGGATGCGTTGAAAGTGTTACAGGAGATACATGAGGGAGAGTGCGGAAACCACGAGAGCGGACCCTCCACGGCTAGGAAGGCCATGAGACAAGGATACTACTGGCCTTCCATGGAGAAAGATGCGCATGACTTTGCCACGAAATGCGACAAATGCCAGAGACACGCCAACTACCCTCGGAAACCCCCAAGCGAACTGACCAGCATGACCAGCCCCTGGCCCTTCGCTATCTGGGGGATAGACTTGATCGGCGCTCTTCCTACAGGTAGGGGTGGAGCAAAGTACGCGGTGGTGGCAGTGGATTATTTCACTAAGTGGGTAGAAGCGGAACCCCTTGTGAAGATAATCGCCAAGCACATCACCTCTATCGTCAACAAATTTATTGTGTGTCGATATGGAGTACCCTACAAGATTATTTCCGACAATGGTACCCAGTTCGAGGGAGGAGCCTTCGATGAATATTGTAAGGAAAGAGGCATAAGGAGGAGTTTCTCCGCGGTTGTGCACCCCCAGGCCAATGGGCAAGTGGAGGCCATAAACAGGGTCCTTAAGAAAAACTTGAAGACAAAGCTGGAAAAGATGAAGGGAGCCTGGGTAGATGAGCTACCAAATGTGCTGTGGGCTTACAGAACCACCCCACGCACGACTACTGGGGAATCCCCATTCTCCTTGGCCTATGGGTGCGAGGCCGTGCTCCCAGTCGAGATGCGAGTCGAGTCCCACAGGGTACAGGCATATGGAGACGAAGCCAACCGCGTAGCCCTGGCCGAAAACTTAGACATGCTGGAAGAGAAGAGAGAAAAAGCCCAAATGAGGGTGGCAGTATACCAACAGCGCGCCACAAGGTACTACAATTCGAGGGTGCGAGAGAGAACTTTCAGAGTTGGCGACCTGGTGCTAAGGAAGGTACTCCCAAACACACAAGACCCAGGCGCAGGAGTGCTGGGGGCGAATTGGGAGGGGCCCTACCAGGTTGCTCAGTGCATCCCCCCGAACACTTACAAGCTGGCTCGCATGGACGACACCCTCATACCCCGAGCATGGAACGTGGAGCACCTGAGGAAGTACTACCAGTAAGGCGCCCATGTTCGATGGAAAAAGAACAAGTGTTGCACACTGCCTTAATATGATAGAAATAAATCAAAGAGGTTACTTAGATAGCCTCCTAAGTAGGTGTGAGTCTTTTATTTTTGTTTTATATAAAAACTTCATATGTACCTTTGCAACTATTTGTATGAGACCGTTTATTATGAATGTGATGAATGGAACTGCATGTTGTGGGTAAAACTGTTCAACCTCATGTATTATTTTCCTTCGCTACGTGGGCATCAACCAAAGTGCCTGCCGAAATTAATTTCACTAGACACTTGGGGGGCAGGATAGGAGGCGACAGCAGGCAGCTGGCAAAGGGAACCTAAAAAAGGCCCTATAACAAAGGATCCTAAAAAGGGACCCCTTGCCCTCCTAAAAACGAGGCCCCTAAAAAGGACCCTCTACCAAGAGGACCCCTAGCCCTCCTAAAAAGGAAGCCCCTAAAAAAAAAAGATGAGGACCCTCTACCAAGAGTATCCTAAAAAGGGCCCTCTATCAAGGGGAAGTAACCCAAAACCAAAGAGACCCCCTATACTAGGGCCTCAAACGAAGTCCCTACAAGGCATCCCTTGGGATCACAAGGATTAGCTACCCTTATGAACACCAAGGGAGGCCATAGGAACTTACAAAAAATGCATGATGACAACAATAATAATAAGTCTAGAGCGGCCACCAAGCCGCCTAGCCAAAAAGGATCCCAAAGGAGACCCTTGCAAAAATAGTACTATGAATAACGACGAGAAGGACGCTTCTCGCAAAGAAATAATAAGTGCGCGCAAGAAAAACATAAAAGGATAACTAAGACCCAAGGGGTCAAAATATCCTTATAAAAGCAACCAAGAGGCAACAAAAAAGGTCCCAGCGAACCCTTTCACAGGGGCTCCAAAGGACCTCCAGCCTGATAGATAAAAGAGGGGAACCAACTAAACCCCATCACACGGGCTTAAAAGGGCCTCAGATGCAATAGAACAAGAAATAAACAGCAACATATGTATTTATACATTAAAAAAAAAAGAGTTCTCGGGATAGTACAAGAGTTACTAACAGAAAAGTAGCACTGGTAATGATGTTACAAAATAAAAAGAAAACAAAAAAGGAGCGAGACTATTTCAAGGTCTCCCGTAGTGGGCACTCCACCAGGCCGCTCGGGCAACGGCCTGTTCGCCAAAAGAGGAGAAGTCAAAGTTGGGATCCTTCTTCCACACATTGTAAAGAGCACGGTCTATAGACTTGCGCTCGGTTATGACCCTCTCCGCCTCCAAAGAAGCCCTCGCATCCTCCCAGGAAGCCCTCTCCGCCTCCAAGGAAGCGACCTTCTCCTGAGCCGACTGTAGTTCAGCCCTAAGGGCGTCAACTTCAGTCTCCAGTTGAGTAACCCTCTCCTGCGACGCGGTCGCAGCGGCCTTGGCCCTCCGGAGCTCGCGCTCCAAGCATCTAGCCTTGCCCTTTAGCTCCTTGATCTTGGCCTTCAGCTTCTCCCTCTTTGAGTCCAAATTGGCATACTTAGTCCGGGCCTTTGACAATTGGACCTTGGTTGCGCTAAGCTCATTTTCGAGCTCCTGGACCTGGGCCATGAGGCCGTCCCTCTCGGCAGTAGATGCAGAGAGGACGCCGGACGTGTCGGCATGCCGAAGGGACGTGTCGGCATGCACAAGAAAGTCAATGGTGTCAGCAATAAGTAACAAAAAGGAAAACACATGTACACCTATACATAATATTAATCAACGCAAGGTGCAAGACCTCACCCAGGCCGCAGCACGCCTTAGGATTTCCCCAAGATCTGGTTGGGTCACATTCCCTAGACCTCTCCAGTCGGAGGTAGGGAGGTCCAAGGCAATCTGAATGAAACGCTGGGCATAGGATGAGGCCATCCTAGTCACCCAAGGCTTCGCCTCCACGCTAGGAACATCTGGTTGGATAGGAATGGATGACCCAATCGCCGAAGCAGGAGGAGGCGCAGGGAAGAGGAAAAACTGGAACCCTGGTGCATTAGAAGGGGGCTCCGCGAGGTCGACATAATCAGCATCCGGCAAGCCAATATCATGAGGGACCTGAGGGAAGGCGTCATTGCCATCAAGGCCAGGAGGAGCGTAACATCCCGCTGCGGCCTGCGGGTCCGGAGATTGACAGGCCATGTCCTGGTCATGGGAATCGTAAGGAGGGCATCCTCCGGGGGACAGGGGGCGCTGATGAGACCCCCCACATTCGAGGGGAACATCCTCCATCTCCACCTCAGCCTCACCATCATGTAGTGACGGCCCAGCCGGCATAGCCATAGCCTTCTTAGACCCAGTAACTGACCACAGGAACTTGGGGTTAGAGACCGGGGACAATTGGTGGCAGTTGAGATTCACCACAGTAAATAGGACTGTTGCCTTCTTCAGGGCGGAGTCTGCAGCAAGAAGTTTGCCTATGGCCTCCGCCTCCGGCCCAATGACCGAGGGATTAACAAATTGCCCTACAAGAACCACGCCAATGTCAGTACAAGCAAGAGTGCAAAACAGTAAGTTCTAATAAGAAAAAGAGAAAGACCAGGATACTTACTAGGGCCGGCGCGAAAGCCTTCACGAACCGAGAGAGGCCCCTCTACCCAGAAAAAGTCTTGTTTCCAAGGCCCTGTGTTGGACACCGAGCCCTCTATTAAGGGAAGCTCACTATTGGCCTTCTGCAGGTAGTAGAAGCCCTTGGACTTGGGCACTCCCATAAGGTTATACAAGGAATGCACCTCCTGCGCCGTCGGGGCGCGTTGCACGTTATCCTTGAACCAAATGAAGAGGCAACTTAAAGTCAACCAACTGTTGGGCGACAGTTGAAGAGGGGCCAAATCAAAATAGTTGAGAACCGCCACGAAGAACAGGTGCAGAGGAATGGTGCCACCCACCTTCAAAATCTGCTAACTCAAAGCCACAAAGCCCTTCTCAGGGCGGTCGGCCCGGCAGGCCTCCTAAGGAACATGCAGGGCGTATTCTGGAGGAGCTCGGTAGTGCTTCACGATTGCCTTCAATTTGTTCGGAGACACGTGTGACACTAGACTAGACGCCAGTAGGGGGGCGTCGTCCTCTTCCTGGGCAGACACCTGTATGCGTGCTTTCGACATATCTGTAAAATCAAAAGAAATATGTGAGGAAGGGGCAGAGCACTTAACCCTCCATTTTTTCTTCCTAGCAAGAGTTTTCCATCGAGGGAGCGATGGCGGAAGCACTAAGCTAGGATAAACTGAGACTAGGGGCTGGGGAGAGGAGCTAGCAGCCCCATGACTGTCATCAGGGGAAGAGGGAGTATGAGGTTCTGGCGGAATGTGTCCCTCCATAAATTCTAACTCCCACCGCAATTCAAAAAGGGTCGTCCTAAGACGCGCTATATGGTCACTAAGGCCCAGGAGTGAAGGTCCTCCATCCCCTCTCGACACCGAGTCAATTTCGCTCTCCACCACCCAAATTTTACGTCTAAGTTCGGTCATGCACTCAAGGTGGCGGATGCGGGCTTGTCTTAAAGAGTCATAGTCCTGGTGAGGGTTGCCCTTAGGGGACTCTGAGTCTGAGGACAGGTCAATAAACTCAGCCCTTGGGGGTATGTCGGACGGGCCGTCACTGGCCATGAAACCGCGTCCCAACAGCAAAAAGGGGCTCACGTATAAACGAGGGGAAGGCTACAAAACACAAAGGAATAGGCTTAATACCTCTAGATGCAAACGCCCTAAAATGGCCTACTACAGGGTTAAAAAAAAAAAAAAACAACAACAACAAAGAGGAGGGGCGTGCATATGGTCAAACTCACTACAAGCTCCAACTGATGTACCCCATCCCAAGTACTGCTAGTTTGGACCCGATAAAAAATAATAATAATAAATAAATAAAAGGGAGAAGGAAAGAAAATATACCTCAAGCAATTAAAAGAACGAAGTTGGGGTCCAAAGAAGGTCGGGGAGCGAAAAGCACCAAAGCGTCGAAAATGCGCGTCTGCAAGAATTAATCAGAAATGTGTGTTAGTCATAAAATATACACACCAAGAAATTAGCTCATATAAAAAAAAAATGAAGTGAAAAAATATGCAAAACAAATGAAAGGAACTATGGCGAAAGTGAGGTTGTGGGGGATTGAACCCCTTACCTCTTGAAAGGAATAAGGGTCTATGCACCACTAAGCCAAGGGAGTAAGGTGAGAATATCAAGCCATGCATGAGGGCCTATTTATAAAAATCAAGGTGAATAGTCTACAAGGGCACCTAAAGGTACTCTCCTAGACTAGGGGGCAAGTGTTGATGCTCATAATCTCATCAATAGAAAGTATGTGGCCGAGGCAAGGCCCCTCGGCCACCGTCGTCTCGGGAAGCCATCACGCCATCACAACACAAGTCTGGGTTCGGTTCTCGTGGAGTCGATGCCAAGTGGCCCACGTTGGCAAGGCATAAGTGCCAAGGCTCAGTAGCCTCGCGAGACCCATCTCGCCCACGCACTCGGCCCCACGGCCTCACCTATGCCCTCGGCCCCATGGCCTCACTTGGCCTCGCCAGCCCATACTGCCCAAAGGGCCTCGCGAGATGCCTAGGCCACACCTCTCAAGTGGCCTCGCAAGATATCTAGGCCACGCCACCCAAGTGGCCTCGCGAGATGTCTAGGCCACGCCACCCAAGTGGCCTCGCGAGATGCCTAGACCATGCCTCCCAAAGGACCTCGCGAGATGCCTAGGCCACACCCCTCAAGTGGCCTCGCAAGAGGTCTCGGCCACGCCACCCAAGTGGCCTCGCGAGATGCCTAGGCCACGCCTCCCAATTGGCCTCGCGAGATGCCTAGGCCACACCTCTCAAGTGGCCTCGCGAGATGCCTAGGCCACGCCTCCCAAGTGGCCTCGCGAGATGCTTAGGCCACACCTCTCAAGTGGCCTCGCGAGATGCCTAGGCCACACCCCTCAAGTGGCCCCGCAAGAGGTCTCGGCCACGCCACCCAAGTGGCCTCGCAAGATGCCTAGACCATGCCTCCCAAAGGGCCTCGCGAGATGCCTAGGCCACACCTCTCAAGTGGCCTCGCAAGATGTCTAGGCCACGCCACCCAAGTGGCCTCGCGAGATGCCTAGACCATGCCTCCCAAAGGGCCTCGCGAGATGCCTAGGCCACGCCTCCCAAGTGGCCTCGCGAGATGCCTAGGCCACACCTCTCAAGTGGCCTCGCAAGATGTCTAGGCCACGCCACCCAAGTGGCCTCGCGAGATGCCTAGACCATGCCTCCCAAAGGGCCTCGCGAGATGCCTAGGCCACACCTCTCAAGTGGCCTCGCGAGAGGTCTCGGCCACGCCACACAAGTGGCCTCGCGAGATGCCTACGCCACGCCTCCCAAGTGGCCTCGCGAGTCTCGGCGCCCCTGGCCTCATGAGGGCCACATCCACAACGCACTCGACCTTGTGAATAGCTAGGGAGCCACGCCCTCAAGGGGGTCGCAAGGAGAGCGTCTCGCCACGCATCCTTAGACATCTTCCAGGGCCACATGCCTATCGCTCAGACTCGTGAGTGACCTCAAGAGGTTTCAGATACCCCATACCAAGGACCCAAGATCTCCACCTCACACCAAGGGTCCCATTCCTTACACCTCGAGATCCCTCTGCTTAGGAGATCCAGTACGAGTCGAATGGGACATATTTGTACGACCAAGTACTAAGTACGGATACCAGTGCCAGTGAGATTGCTGGGGTAAGGATCATGGTCCGTACGTCTACGACCATAGGTCAGAGCCGACACCACTACCTCCTGCGCCACTACGCCTGCCACCACGCATCAGACATGGGTACAGACAAGTAGTGGAGACATCCTCCTGACACCTGCTCCTATACAGGTTGTACAACCACGACCTCTGAAGCCACTCCCCTGGACCACTATGTACCTAAGGCCATTAGAGCCTACTATAAAATGAACTCTAAGACCACCTGAAAGGGGGTTGGAAATTTTACTGTAGCAGAGGTTTTGAGTGTGAATGAAAGACTGAATTCTCCATTATTGTTCTATCCTAGTTCTTGGGTTATTGTTCAAGTTTTTACAGCTTTATGATTAGTGATCTTAATTTGATAATTTTTCCAACTTAACTTCGTTGACGAGTTCTCACTGTCAACACTCGGGATACTAAGATTGTGTTATCTTGTTTCTAGGGTTAAGGTATGGTTTCTAAGAGGTATTAGATTATGAAATTAAGTTAATATTTTAAATCCTAATTTTAGTCTTTATTCTTTTTAAATGTATAAGGTATTGGACGTGATCCACCAGTATTTACAAGCAATCTCTCTACTCTTTTTCTCCACACTCAAGGTAAGGAAAATTAGATAGAATTAGATTATGATCTTAAGTAAATTTTATGACACTAACGTTTTAGGTACAAGAACATAAGTGTGGCTTGAAATATCTCTTTTCTCGAAAGGGTAATTTTGTAATTTCGCCAGTGAGGGCATTTTTGTCTTTTTCCATATTTTTAAAATTTGAATTGCATGAATTTATGATGTCAATAAAATCTCTGAATTCTTCAGTGAAACATTTTTTATGGTAATTAAATCTCGGTATGTGTTTATGCCAAATAAATAGTTAATTATTTGAATTAAATTAATTATTTATTTAAGAGAATATTATTATTAATATTAATATTGTTGACCTTCAAATTGGCCAACGACACGGAGTCGGATAAATGATATAAAGCATGATGAAAATGAGGAAAACTCCAGACGAAAAGATAAATGACACAAACGATTTATAGTGGTTCGACCCCAATAGAATGGTAACAACCTACATCCACTTATTGTTCTTATTAATGTAGTATTCCAAGAACAATGATCAATGAACTAGGGTTCACGAGTTTCACTAGATCTCAGATCAATACAATTGTGATGGATAACAACATTCATTTTCTCTTTTAAAATCTCTTTGCTCAATCGTTCTCAAGCCAAATGTTCAGAAAGCCAAAAGTCCCCTCTCTTGAGCCTTTTGATTCTTATTTATAGGGTCAAGGAGGTTTACATGGGCCAATGGGCCTTAATTACATTTAATACATGTGTATCTAAACCATAATGAAAATTGTCCTTAATACATAATTACAAGATTGCATATTTAAAGGAAATAACTGAATATATGCGACTAGGATGGTCGCCCTTGATAACTTGATAAGCCAATGATCCTGGTCGAGGGTCGAGGAGGATATGTTCACTTAAAACTGCCACGTGCTTCCTACATGTAGATCAATCCTGCCACATCATCAGGTAGTCCATTCTTGGGTAAACATTTGCCCCCCAAGTTTATTTTACTACGACCAGTATAAAGTAAACTCAAACGATCAGCCCTTTGCGTGACCCTTCGCGTGACCTGTCAGAGCCATCAATGCCTTTTTCAAAAAAAGGCAACCAATCATGTCATTGCAGTTTCCAAAAACTGATTTGACGGCTATCACACTTTTCCATGCCTCGAAAAACCATCTCCCATCATTACCTTATTAACCATGCATCGACCACTATAAATAACTCTTAGATTCACTTTTTACTTTCCTTCTGTCCTCAAGAACACTGAAGAACGAAGTAGAAAACTGAAGAAGAACGTGGTGTGAATGACCCAGAAAACTCAGATGACTTCGGTGATCCATGGAGTCTTTGTTTAGCCACTCGAATTAGCTCTCATATCTCTCTTTCAAATTTCTACTCAAGTAAGTCCCTTGAACTTCTTTATCTTTGAGATGCCATGCAATAGTTATATTTTGAGTTTTCTGGTGTATTTATGAATTCTGAGCTCTCGAATGTTCTTGAAAAAAAATTATTGGGGTAATCAGGCTAGTAGGTATTAACATGATAGGATAAGGAAAAAACACTAAACAAGGCTTAGGAATTGGTTTGGGAGTTAGGATTATTGATTTAGGGCGCAACATTGAAGTAAAAATTCGATTTTTAGGCACTTGGAAAAAACTGGGTTTTTCCCTCCCTTTTTTGGAGTTAAACAGTTTTCCTTGAAAAACTTTTCATTTCTGCTTTTTAATCCGTTTTCCAAACTGTTCGCATATTATTTAGTGTTTACGTTAGAATGTTGTTGGTCATATAAAAGCTTAACTTTTATACACGAGCAGCGTTATCCTAACGCTTCCACTTCTTTTGCCTGTTGGCCGTAGGTTCTCATCTCCCCTTCTCTGTTCGCAGATTTTCATGCACGACCCATAGGGAGTCGAGAGGCCGATTTACAATGACTTGCTTGCGCTACTACTCGAAGATCAAGAACAGTCATCACTGCAATTCTTAGAAATTCCCTTTTCTCAACACAACCATGCAGACAAACCAACGAGCAACCCAACAAATATGGGTCGTGTGAAGTCCATCGCTCAAAAAAGAAAAAAGAATATAACCAAACCTCCTACTACTTAGCCTACTCCTCGGGCTGAAACTCCTTCAACCAACCTTCAACCTAAAAACACTTCCTTGCCAAAAATTCAAACCAAAGCCCAACCCCACGACGTCCTTCGACCATAAATTGAATGGTACGTAGCACCTCCTAGTATTATTATAGCTAGGATGGTAGCCAATTATCTCAAGAAGTATGGCCTTCCTGGGATAACTCTCATCAAGCCCACAATCGACCAGCGGGCAAACCTGCTTGAGGGCGCCTTCAGCGCCTGGTCGAGGTATCACATTGAGGCAGGGGCAACCTTGCCTCTGCATCCGTTCTTCCAAGGGGTGGCCAACTATTTCGAGGTTCCTCCCTTCCAAATCACCCCAAACGGATATAGAGTGCTTTCTGTTCTCTATATCCTTTACATTCATAAGAAGTGGCCCGTTCCTATGCCACATGAGATCAATTACTTGTTTGATCTCAAATCTAACCCCAACCACAACAACACGGGGTTCTTCCATTTCTACCACCAGGAATATGTTCGCACCTTCTTGAGCAACATTACCCACAAGTCCAACGTGGGGAAGTACTTCTAGGAGTACTTTTTAACACCAGACTTGGTTGCCCACAACCTGGCCTTCACTGAAGGAGGTAAATCACTTACTTACTGGTCGTTTGTTTTCTGTTAGCTTTCTTATTCGCATTTTAGAACTTCAGTGTTATTCAGATCCATGGCATCGACCAATCCCCACTCCAAACATGGAGAAACGAGCAGCGACCCTAGCCAGCATGAAAAATATTGAAAAAAAAGTGTCAAAGAGCTGGTCACGGAGAATAACCTAAGGTTGGTCAGCCATTTTGCACCTCACCAAGATGTGAGGGAATCAACAGGGAGAAGTGCAACTGGGGGAGAAGTTCCTGAGTAGAACCAAGATGTATCACAACCCCCGAGGAGGGCTACGGGAGTGACCATCAGGGAACCCTCCAGTACTCCATGAGCAGCTGCTGCCCCTGCTCAACAGGGAAAAGGCAAGCAGAAGCTTTCTGAACACCCCGAGCATGTACTTGAGTCCTCGAATGAGAACGGTACTGACTTCTCGCTTTTAGACAGTTTGCCCATTCCCTGTCATTTATTTGACGGGGACGGCAACAATAAATACGCGACTAGTTTAGATTCGGACTTCTTCATGGCAGAGAGTGAGTGTAGCAGTAGTACAATAAATAATGCAACGACCAATAGTTGTAGCTCGGGTATTTTACTTATAATTTCTTTTCTCTCCATTTCCTTGTATTTTTTTGTATGACAACTTGCCCTAACTGATCATATGCTTCTTTTTTTTTTTTTGCACACATGCCTACCGAGAAAGCGTTCGATTTATACACCAAGCCTACTACCACCACTCCTGCAAGCAGGAAGAAATCGAACATGCGCCAGCCAGGAGAAGGTTGTAGTGACCCATCCGCAAAGAGGGCTCGGAAAGAGGACCCTCCTGCACCAACTCCTTCTAAAGAGACAACTCCCGCTCCATGCCCTGCCAACTAGACTCCTCCAGCTCCCACTAACCAGAATCCCCCAGCTCCTGCCAACCCAAGTCCTACTACTCAGCCAAATAAAACTTTGTTCGAGGCGATCCTAAACTCCGCCTGCACTTCGGTCAATGACAGGCTGAAGAAACTGTCCAAACACCGGCGTAGTTTGGAATCCTTCAGAACCGCTCCTACCATGCCGGTCCACCAGCTCCTTAGCCGCGGGCTGAACGAACTACTCACTGTAAGCTGCTGCTTCCATTGTGGTTTGATTGTTTATCTTTCTGATAGATACTAACATCCTTTTTACTTTTATTTTCTGATCGCAGGGGATTCTGACCGTGAGTACTAGTTGGCACCGCTCGGAGGAGGTGGTCGCCATGCAGGTTGAAGAGATCAAGGCAGCTGAGGAGAGGCTGGTCGAGCAGCACAAGGTGGTTGAGGCCAAGCATGATGAAGAGTTGTGAGCAGCTAAGGCTAAGATCGCCAAGCTTGAGGAGGAACTGAAGAAGAAGAAGAAGGAGGACTCTGTTGCCAAAATCACTGCCTCCAAAGATAAGTATAAGGAAGCCTCGCTGATAAACTACCAAGAAGCCCACAAACTTCAAGCGGAGTTGGAAATAAGCCCAAAGAAGTTGTCGACCTTGAGGAGACCAATGCTCGCAACCTGGAGAAGTACGAGGGAGCGGCGTTCCAGTGCTTCTAAATGTTCTAGAAGAGCAATCCCAAGGCAGACTTCACCTACTTACCAGACCCAATAAGGGAGGCTGAGTTGGAGAATTGTGTTGCTCGGCTGGAAGAGGAGGAAAGGGCTCAGGGATCCCCTGAGATATCTTTGGCAACAGGCATTGAGGGCGTCAAATAAGATGTTGTGGCCACCGTTGACCAACAGGACAAGAGCCTCAGGATCCTTCTTCAGTTTTATAAATTTTTACATGTATTTATTTTAACTTGTAACTTAGGACACACAAACCTCGGTTCGTGATGTCAAGACAATGTACTTTTTTGCTGCACGAGCAACTTTTACTTTTAATTAATAATTTCATCCAAGAAGAAACTGCTCGCGGTGAAAAGGATTTTACTTTTGACATTATAATATTTGCACTTTATTATAACATCTGTTCTTTGTTTCGATTTAACAAAATTTAAACAAATTTTTTGAAAAATACTCTATGTAGCATAGCATGCTTTCCATTCTTTTGCTCGTGTGTTTACATATAATTATTGATATGCTTTGCTTACTTGATATCTTATATGCCCCCCCAAGTGATTGAGGAGCTTAAGTTCCTCAGTCACTTGCCTTGACCAAGACTTGTTTGAACATTACTGCTCGGAATACATACTTATAGAAATGATAATAGAGCAAAACACACTCGTAATGAGCAAATACTTGTAATAAATACAATAATTAGCAAGAATAACTAACTGTGCATAGTTCATTTTAATTCTCGTAATAAATGGACAATCATGTCTGTATGAGTGATAAAAAATTTGATCTTACACTTATAAGCGATCAATCATATGATTGACTAACCCTTGTGCATAAACTAGTAAAAAGTGAAATTAATACAAGCCAATTCTTTAGAAGGAATTGTTTATTGATATACTTGCGCAGGTGTTCTCCATTCCAATAACGGGGAATGAGATCTCCATTTAAGCCAGCAAGTTTAAAGGTGCCTGGATTTAGGATTTCTTCGATTTGGTATGGCCCTTCCAAGTTAGGTCCAAGCACTCCACTAGCTTGATCGTGGGTGTTGAGGAAAACTCTTCTAAGTACCATATCTCCCACATTAAATTTTCTTTCGTGTACTTTAGAGTTGAAATACCGAGCAACCTTTTGTTGGTAAGCTGCTACTCGGAGTTGAGATTGTTCGTGCCTTTCATTGACCAAATCCAGAGATTCCATCAATAACTGACTATTAACATCTTGATCGTATGCAAACCTTCGGTGCGATGTGCGATGGCGAATCTAACTCAACAGGCAACATGGCTTCATACCCATAGGCCAAGGAAAATGGAGTACAGCCTGTTGCTGTTCGATGGGATGTTCTATACGACCAAAGGACTTCAGGTAACTGCTCTGGCCATGCCCCCTTCGCTTCTTCAAGCCTTTTCTTCAGAGTATCCTTCAGTGTCTTGTTGACAGCTTCAACTTGTCCGTTTGTTTGTGGATAAGCTACTGAAGAAAAAATCTTGATAATCCCATGCCTTTCACAAAAATCTGTGAATAGATCACTATCGAATTGTGTGCCATTATCTGAAACAATCTTCCTTGGCAACCCATAGCGACACACGGTGTTCTTGACCACAAATTAAAGAACATTCTTGGTCGTTATCGTTGCAAGTGGTTCATCTTCGGCCCACTTTGTGAAGTATTCAACAGCAACCACGACATACTTCACGTTGCCTTTTCCCGTGGGCAAATACCCAATCAAGTCTATTCCCCACACCACGAATGGCCATGGGCTTTGCATTTTTTTTAGCTCATTAGGGGATGCTCGTGGTATCTTGGAAAATCTTTGGCACTTGTCGCACTTTCGAACAAAATCCACAGACTCTTCATTCATCGTTGGCCAGAAATATCCTTATCTTAGGATCTTTTTTGATAAACTCTGCCCCCAGCATGATCTCTGCAAAAACCTTCGTGGATTTCCTGCATTAACTCTTTAGCCTTTTCTTTCAAAACACACCTTAGGAGTGGCATTGAGTACCCACTTCTATATAGAACTCCGTTGACCAGGATAAACCAAGTCGACTGCCTCTGGAAGGCTCTTGCTTTGTTTCTGTCCGACGGTAATATTCCACGTTCTAAGTACTCAATGAAAGGTGTCGTCCATGTGTCTGCTGCTTGGATGACCAGGGAGGTTTCTTCTATTTGGATGCTTGGTGCAGATAAATGTTCAACATGCACTATATTTAAGGTGTCAGCATCCTTTGCACTTGCTAACTTGGCGAAAGCATCAGCGTTTGAGTTCTGGTTGCGAGGTACCTGCTGGAGAGTATATTTGCCAAATTGTGCTAACAAATCCTTTGCTTTGTTTAAATAAGCAACCATCTTCAGACCCCTGGCTTGATATTCTCCGGCAATTTGATTAACCACTAACTGGGAGTCACTATAGACTTCAAGCGACTTTATGTTCATGGCCTTGGCTAATCTTAATCTTGCGAGCAAAGCTTCGTATTCGGCTTCGTTATTGGACGTTGTGAAGTCAAATCTGATTGCGTAGTGGAATCGGTGTCCTTCAGGTGTGACTAAAATCACACCTACTCAAGCATTGTGCTCGTTAGAAGAGCCATCTACGAACAACTTCCCAGAGGGAGTTTGGCTTTGAGGTTCAGGCTTTTCTGCTAGCCCAATGTCCTGGTGCCCCATAAATTATGCGAAATTTTTTTCTAGAGCTTATCCCTTCACTGTTGCTCGTGGCAAGTAAGAAATATCGAATTGTCCAAGTTCAACTGCCCATTTCAATAATCGACCAGCGGCTTCTGGTTTCTGTAGGACTTGTCGTAGTGGCTGGTCGATGAGTACTGCGATAGGGTGAGCTTGGAAGTACGATCGCAGCTTTCTGGAGGCTAAGATCAAGCAGTAGGCTAATTTTTTAATGGGCGGATATCGCAGTTCTGCTCCTATTAGCCTTTTGCTTATATAATACACAACTGTTTGCACATGTTCCTCCTCTCTTACCAAGACAGCACTAGCAGCATATCCTGTGACTGCCAAATAGATGAACAAAGTTTCCTTTTCGACCGGCTTAGATAAAACTGGTGGTTGCGACATATGAAACTTTAGAGCCTGGAAAGCTTGTTCGCACTCCTCCGTCCATTCAAATTTTTAATTTCCCCTAAGTAGATTAAAAAATGGGACACATTTGTCCGTTGATTTGGAAATAATCTGCTCAAGGCAGCAATCCTCCCAGTTAGGCTTTGAACATCTTTTATCTTTGTTGGCAACTTCATCTCGATCAAGGCTTTGATCTTTCCGGGATTACCTTCAATGCCTCGTGAGTTCACTATAAATCCCAAGAATTTCCCTGATCCAACTCTGAAGGAACACTTAAGGGGGTTCAACTTCATCTGATACTTGTTCAGGACATTGAAGCACTCTTGCAGGTCCCTGATGTGTTCTTCTGCTTTCTTTGACTTAACCAGCATGTCATCAACATATGCTTCCATATTTACACCGATCAGTTCTTTAAACATGTGATTGACTAATCGCTGGTAAGTCGCGCCAGCATTTTTCAAACCGAAAGGAATTACTTTGTAACAGTAAAGCCCGGTATCGGTCCAAAAGCTAGTGTGATCCTCATCAGGTAAGTGCATACTGATCTGATTGTACCCAGAGTATGAATCCATGAATGATAGGATCTCGTGCCCTGAAGTGGCATCGACCAGCTAGTCAATCTTGGGGAGTGGGAAACAATCCTTTGGGCAGGCTTTATTAAGGTCTGTGAAATCCATGCATGTTCTCCATTTTCAATTTGTCTTGGGAACCAGCACGGGATTAGAAACCCATGATGGATAAAACGCTACCCTGATGAACCCATTCTCCTTCAGCTTCTCGACTTCTTCTTTTAAAGCTTTCGATCTATCTTTGCCGAGCAGCCTTCTTTTCTGTTGTACTGGTGGAAAATATTTA
The DNA here is from genome assembly GCF_963169125.1 of Humulus lupulus. NCBI lineage: Eukaryota > Viridiplantae > Streptophyta > Magnoliopsida > Rosales > Cannabaceae > Humulus > Humulus lupulus. Next base: position 44,614,103 of record NC_084793.1, read on the forward strand.
TCTATGTTTAAGACATGGCTGATAACTGCTGGGGTAATCCCAACCATATCTTTGTGCGACCAGGTAAAGACCTCTTGGTTCTTCTTCAAAAATTCCACCAGTTTTTGTTTTGTTGTCGTCTTTAAGTTTTTATTGACTTTCACAACCCTGGTCTGATCTGACTCATCGAGTTAGACCTCGAGGTCCTCGACTGGTCCTACATCTTCCTCTAAATCCCCAAAGCAAGGATCTAAATCCTTATCCTCACTTTGGCGACATGCTCACTGATGGGGCTTGTATCTCATTGGCCAACCGCAACCCTTTTTTGGATCCTTCCCTCGATCCACCCTTTTTCTCTTTAGTAATTGTGGAATCATAGCATTCCCTCGCTTCTCGCTGGTTTCCCAACACACATCCTATCCCTGTGTCGACTGGAAACTTCATGGCTAGGTGCCATACTAAGGTCACGGCTCGCAGGTCGACTAGAATAGGCCTTCCAATCACATCATTACATGCAGAAGGGCAATCAACTACTATAAAAGTAGTGAGTAATGTCTTGTTCGCAAGTGCAATTCCTGATGAGACCGGAAGCCTAATTGACCCTGTTGGCGCGAGCCCTTCGCCAAAAAAACAATAAATGTTTTGGTTGCATGGCTCCAAATCCTTCACGGACAACTTCATCCTTTCCAGCGAAGACTTGTAAAGAATATTCACTGAGCTCCCTGTGCCCACTAACACTTGCTTAACCATTATATTGGCAATTTGGACATCCATGACCAGAGGGTCTGAATGGGGGAACCGGACGTGCTGAGCATCAAGCTCAGAGAAAGTTATATGTTTTCCTTTGTTCGAGCTTTCTTGGAAGTTCGCTCCTCCACATTCAACATTTCTATGTCTTGGTCGTGGCGTAAGGTTCGGACGTATCGCTCCCTTGCCTTCCCACTATCTTCTGCCAGGTGTGGACCGCCACAGATGGTTAGCAACGTACCCGCCACGGGAGTTGGCTGTAAAGGGGGCGAGCGTTGGCGTACAGGTGCCTGCTCGTTGGCTCCTTGAGCCTCTCGCTGAGAACCTCTAATGGCTCGTACGTATCTCCTCAGGTGTCCTTGTCTGATAAGGAACTCAATTTCATCTTTCAGCTGGTTGCACTCATTGGTGTCATGACCATATTCGTTGTGAAAACAACAGAACTTGGTTGTATCTCTCTTGGAGATATCTTTCCTTATCGGAGCTGGCCACTTGTAAGGGACATTGGCACTGGTCGCCTGGTACACCTCTGCTCTACTTTCAACCAGGGTCGTGTAATTGGTGAATCTTGGCTCGTATTTGTTACCCTTAGGGCGCTTATTCGCAAATGTCGATGGCTCATTGTTTGCCCTTTTTCCACCATTTTTCCCGTTGTTTTTGTAGTTGTCGTTGGGTTTATCTGACCCATTGGCGGCTTTGGCGGGATCTTCCTTTGGCCCTTTGTCTCCTGCAGGCGACTTCCCTTCGTTAGCAATCAACTCTTCGAGCTTGATGTACCGGTCTACTTGATCCAGGAATTCTTGGGTACTCTTCACCCCATTCTTCCTTAAACTATTCCAGAGGGGTGAATGGCGCCGCACTCCAGCAGCAAGTGCCATCATTTTCCCCTCATCACCAACTGTCTTAGCTCCAGCTACTGCTTGCATAAAACCCTAGACATATTCCTTATTCTCCTTCCTTCTGGCGTATCTCGACCAGTTGGTTGGCTTCAGTCAGATGTACTCGACCAGCATAGAATTGCCCGTAGAACTCCTTTATGAACATCTCCCATGACACTATATGATAACTCTACAAAATAGAGTTATTTTACCACTTTTTATGTGCTAATTGTTGCTTAATTCTTGAGTTTTTAATTGATTTATTAAGTTTTTAAGTAATTTTGAATTTATTAGTCTTATTTTGATTTTATATAATTTTGTGTGTTTTTATAGTTATTTTGTTGTAAAATGTTGTAGTTAATTATGTGAATTATTGTTGTTTAATTTGAGGTAAAAAATGTTGTATTATTGAACTTAAATGTTTAATAGAAATTAAGTTTTAATTAATATTTTCATGGAATTTATGAGGTATATTTGATTATTGAAAATATTTAGTTTTAATTTAATTTATATTTGTTTTATAGGGAATTTGTTGTATTTTATTTGCTCTTGAAAAGCAAGAAAAATGAGAGAAAAGTGGTATTTTTGGGAGAAAATATAGGAAAGTTGGCATTTTTGAAAACTTTCAGCCACAAGGCCCAAGGCCCATCACGTGAAGCCCAAGCTTCCAGCCCCAAGTCCCAGCCACATGCCGCCACCTGTCTCAGCCTCCAGCAGCAGCTTCCACGCTTCAGTCCACGCCTGCCTCTGCTGAAGCTTCAGCCTCCAGCCTTCCATCATATAACCAAAGTCACCACCCATGCACTCCTATCATCAGCTGCCTCCACCACGTGGGCCTGCCCCTTTAGTTCAGCCCAGCCCGTTTCTGTCCAGCCCTCACTCCAAGCATCAATGCCTTGCGCCTGGCCCAATCCGCCAGCTCTCACCTACCAAAACAGCACCAAGCCACAAAGCAGCCCCCATGCATGCCATTTTGTGTCTTGAGCCCAACAATGTCCCATTGTCCATTTTGTTCAAAAATACTACTTTTTACCCCACTTTCTACACTTTTTACCCCAAAACATAATTATTACACCCTATAATTTATCCCTATTTGCCATATTATAATTAATTCAATTAATTTAATCAATTTAATTAATTTGAATTGATTATTTTAATCATCATTTTTGGCTATAAATAATGGATTTGGTGTCCATTTTAGGGGAGAGGTTACTATACCAAAAATTCTACACATTCAAAACCTCTCAATTCTCTTCATCTTCTTCTTCTTTTTGGTTATTTTCTATGTATTTTTAGAGGATAAATTTGGGGGTTTCTCCTCCAAATTTTCCTATTTATGTTTGTAATTTTTTTGTTTGTATTTTCTATTCTAGTTATGAGTTTCTAATCTTTTTAAGATTATTAAGGTGATGATGAAACATTATGTAACTAGATAGTATTTATTTTGTATGTTGATTTCCCATTTTGTGCAACAAAGTTTATGGAATTTTCTTCTTTAAATATCTTCTTTCATCTTAAATATCATGTGTTTTGGATTGTTAGCACATATTTACACTTTGTTCTTCATTAGTGCATAAACATAATATTCTTTGTGTAAGATGTGTCATTAAATTGTACACATCCATGCTTAGAACAAAAATATTATGTTTTGCCTTATATATAATGTTCATTGATTTATTTTTTATTTCATTAGATTGATTTACACTAAATGCTTTGAAATTATAATTTTGAAAAGTGAAGAAAAATCCTATCTTTTTATAAGTAATTTGTGCTTAAAGTTATAAATCTATTTAGAAAATGATAGTTTAAATTATTTTAACTATCACTAAAACTTGGGAATCAATATACTAATAAATATTATTAAACTTACATTTTGTGGATTCTAGGATCTTAATAATCTTTTCTTTTAACACTTATTTTCAATTCATTATTGCTTTATTTTTATTCTCTTAAATAGCTTTATTTTTCAATCTTTTATTTTATGTTCATAATATTAAAACTCATCAATCTTTGGAGCTAGGTTAGAATTTATTACTTTTGATTTAAAATAGTTTTCTCTTTTTTTATTTTAGACAACTCCTTTGGGTTCGATCTCGTGCTTACACGAACACTATATTCCATATACGATTCGTGCGCTTGCGATTTATAAATATTTAAAACATACCCGTTTTGGGTCCATAACTATACTAGCATGAGGGAATTTGAAAAACCACTCCTAAGCAGTATCAGACAAGGTGGCTGGAAAGATTCTGCAGCGAGCATCATCCGACACCTTCTGGATGTCCATCTGTATCTCAAAGTTATTCACATGAGATACCGGATCCCCATATCCATCGAAGTTGGGCAATACTGGCATCTTAAATTTGCTTGGGGTTTCTTCCATCGCTATTCTTTGTATGAATGGAGTGCCTCTTCTTCGATCATACTCGATGTGGGATGTTTGGCTCCCCACCAGCTGATGTACGGCCTGATTCAGTGCATCGATCTGGGCCTATACTGCGTCTGGTATTGCTAGGGCGACCGGTGCTGGAGGAGCGTACTCATCGTGCCTCTCCCGCCTATCGTTGAGCACATCCCTCAAGTTATCATCTCTACGCCTTTGCTCACTAGTGCCCAACCGATCAAAGATGTTAGGTTTCCTAGGCTGCCCCCCAGCGTTCTGGCTCGTAGGCCCATTTTCCCTTGGTGGGGGATTCCGTTCTCCACCCCTCTCTCCTTGTCTTCGACCAAAATTTCCTCTGCCGGACTCAACTTCCTTGAAGTCGTGTCCATCTCTAAAATGTGACCTGTTATGCCGCGACCTGCTGATCGCACTGTCACCTCCTCTTGCTGGCATGTCCCGAGCATCAGGGGGAGGCCTGAGCTGGTCGGTGGGTCCCCAGGAATTATTATGTCGTGGGGGGCCCCTGGCCGCAGAGCCTGACTTGACTTGTCTTCTGCTAGCAGAAAGACACTGTCCCTTATTCGGTGGGTTCAGTTCCTCAGCAGTTTGGCGTCTAGGGCTTCGGGTAGGCTGTCCAACCCTATTCTTCCTTTGATGCTGGGGATTATCTCTACTAGAACAAGAAGGTGGTTGCTGCTCAGGATTTTGAAATTGAATATCCTGTTGAGCCGCAAGAGGTTGTTCTGGCCTCTGAGGACTTGCTGGCTGAGGTGGAGGACTTAGGTCTAGCCCCTGTTGTGGTGGTTCTCTTGGTGGCTGATCTGGTTGAGAAGTTGGCACAGGTTGTCCCCGGGCCAACTGGATGGCTGCTTCCAGGGCAGCAGTGGCTTCTCTCTGTTGCCGGTCCATGTCAGCCTGCACTCATTCAATTCTTGACATTGACGGTCAATTTCTCTCTATTGCAACGCCATTGTCTCAGCCACATTCTCTTGATTATCCCTCATATTGGCTAACTCCTCCTGCAACACAATCAGTGTTGTCCTCAAGGTTTCAGAATCCATCTCCTCCTCTTCGAAATCAAACTGTGGTTCATCTTTAGCCACATTTTATGGAGGAGGCTGGGTGGATGCAGCACCAGAGGTTTGTCCCATCTTTCTGGAAGTTTTCGCCATTTGATTTTTCTGAATGTCTTAAGTTCAACTCTCAATGAAAGCACCAAAATGTTGACCTTCAAATTGGCCAACGACACGGGGTCGGATAAACGATATAAAGTAAGATGAAAATGAGGAAAACTCCAGATGAAAAGATAAATGACACAAACAATTTATAATGGTTCGACCCCCAATAGAATGGTAACAACCTACATCCACTTAGTGTTCTTATTGATGTAGTATTCCAAGAACAGTGATCAATAAACTAGGGTTCACGAGTTTCACTAGATCTCGGATCAATACAATTGTGATAGATAACAACACTTGTTTTCTCTCTTAAAATCTCTTAGCTCAAGCGTTCTCAAGCCAAAAGTCCCCTCTCTTTAGCCCTTTGATTCTTATTTATAGGCTCAAGGAGGTTTACATGGGCCAATGGGCCTTAATTACATTTAATACATGTGTATCTAAACAATAATGAAAATTGTCCTTAATACATAATTACAAGATTGCATATTTAAAGGAAATAACTGAATATATGCGACCAGGCTGGTCGCCCTTGATTACTTGATAAGCCAATGATCCTGGTCGAGGGTCATGGAGGATATGTTCACTTAAAACTGCCACGTGCTTCCCACATGTAGATCATTCCTGCCACGTCATCAGGTAGTCCATTCTTGGGTAAACAAACATATTAAAGGGAAATAATATTTTTGGGATTTATTTTATCATATAGTTTTATTTTATTACATGGTTGGAATATTAGTATTATTATTATTGAAATGAATAAATAATAACAATTCTACATTTTATGTGAAATGACCATTTTACCCCTTGTGTTGGGTTTGGTAAAATGGCACATTGGGAAAAATTATCTTTATGGGTATTTGTAAGATTTAAAATGTTATTTTTCTGATCATTTTTTAATTATTAAACACCATTAAAATTGTAATATTTGGTCATTATTAATTTTCTAAAAATTTGAAATAAAATTCTTATTTTTGAGGGGAGGGATCGGGTAAGTGATATTTCCAGCCACGTTGTTTCTTTTTTTTATTCCTCTCATTCAAGACATGATTTTGGGATCCCTTAAAGAGTGTAGGACCCTCTAAACCGAGCACAATACATGTAAATGAGCCATTATCATTTTTTTTCAAAAAAAAAAAAGAGAGAGCATCAGGTTGGAGTGTGTGAGTTCTGGGCAGTTTTGGGTGTTTAGGATCGATTCTTAGTGGCCTAAGGATCATCTTGGACATGGGAAAAACAAGTTTAAGTTCTCAAATCAAGAATCACCATTTTTATCCATGAAAATGCAAGTTCTTGGATAATTTCATATTTGATAAGGTTGGGTTGTTTCTAGGTTCGGGGAGGCTTGTGTACAAGCTTAGGGGACCCCGAGGATCACTTTTAACTTGAAGAAATGGGCTGAAATATTCCAAGGCAAGAAAATCGATTTTTTGCTCCATTATTGGCGGTACGCTAGAGTTGGAGGAGGCGTCGATCTGAGGGCTACGAGCAAGTTCTTGGGATGGGGATTAGCTTTGAGGTGCTGGAGACGAGAGAATCACGTTGAAAGTGAAAGAACATGATGAAACGCAGCCAAAACAAAGCCCTAAGCTCGTCGGCGCCGAAGATTAAGAAACATCGGCATGAACTTTGACAAACCTGATATGGATGTTTCTGGAGGTTTTTTCTTTGTTTTTTCAATCTTAAAAATTAGTACATTACGTTTAGAGCATTTTCCAACTAGTTTAGTATTTTTCTGATTTTTCCTTGAATTACAGTGATTTATTGAAGTTTAAATAGAGATTAATTATGAAAAATATTTTTATTGTTCAGAAAAATATAATTTTATGTTTGAATAATCTATGTATGATTTAGAATGGATTTTTATATTTATATTTAAGTTTTGATCATGTTTGATAATTTTCTTCAATTATTTTCTTTTAAATATATGGTTTAAAGAAATAAATGTGAAAAAATTATTTAAAGTATTCTAAAATTCTGAAATTTTTTGATAATTTTTAAAATGAGATTCTAATGCTCTTTGTATTTTTTATTTCAAAATTTTATCATTTATGTAATTTTCATGATTTATTTGTCTTATTCTATATTTTAATTATGAAAAATATTAAATCTACTGTTCTGAATCCTAGGTAATTTTGTGTGTTATTGTAGAGTGTAGAAACCGGTTAAAATAATTTTTATAAGTCTATTTTGGATTTTTCAATAGTTCTGTATGTTTAGTTTGAATTTTGGGCTGGTTGTATATTTATTTGGATTAATTGAGAAAAAATAATTCATAAATGTTAAAAATTATTTTTCTGGTCTTATATGAGCCATTGCTAATTATTTAGGGTTTTGAAAAGTTGGTTGTTAAATTCTGTTGTCACATGATAATCTTTTTTAAAAAATAGAGTATTTTATGTAATTATGATATTAAAGGGCAATTTGGTAATTTTTCACATAAAAAGTATTTGTATGAATTCATGCTTTATGTTAGAAACATCCTTGTTTGTGCATGTTACATTATGGTTTAAACCATTGTGAAAAATGATTTCAATTTACGTGTCATGCATGTTAAAATTGCATAGTTAAATTATTTCAATAATAAGGGTTTTGAAATAAAACCCTAATAACGCATTTTTTTTATTTTTCTTGAATTGTCGCTATGTAATTGGACGTCTAGGAGCTAGCGATCCTCGAGGTGACACAGCAAGTGGTTCAGGACACGTCAGTGGACAATGCGCTGCTTAAGGTAAGAAGAGTGGACATTTGGGCACAGGGTGTACGTTATGCGTACACCCTTGTTTTCTTAATTGTTTAATTATGTAATTATATTTGTGACCTGAATCGTTGCATTAGATTGACTAGCATGAGGATAGTGCTAGAGATTTTAGTTAGTAGATTTGCTTAGATGATAGAGTAGGCATGCTACAAGATTCTAGCTGCTTGTGCGAGTATAGGACTTGCAGGAGTTATCTTGGGTGTGTATAACTCTGGATAATAGGATGCCACCACGAAATTGCCGAGTGTGAGTACAGCACAGGCAGGGAAACGATGTCTTGAGGGAACGACTGAGTGTGAGTACAACGTAGGCTAGACTAGGTGCCACAGTGGGAATACCGAGTGTGAGTACAACGCAGGCAGGGCATATTACATTTCATGTCTGATCAACGTGACCTGTTAGTATTTATGTGTGTGAGTATAACCCACATTATGTTAGTGTGATATTGTGTTCATATATCGCATGATGATTATTATCTTTATGATGTTTATTTATGTTTAGTTGAAAGTTTATGTTTTCTGGTTTGGAGAGTTATGTCCTACATAGCTCTTCTTAATGGGCGTTAGCTCACGGGTACTCTGTGTGCAGGTATAGGCAAAGCGAAGCAGTGAATGGTGCGAGCTCGAGGCGTGGAGGGAACATGTTAGAGGTTGGGCACAGTTATTTTATGTTTTAGAAATAAATGTCATGTTTTTAATTTTTAGACTTGAACTATTATTTTCTTGCGTTGTTGTTATTAAACCTAGCGTTCAATATTTTTATTTTTAAATAATGAGATCTCATTGTCTGTTTAAATTTTAAATATATATTTTATTTTAGTGTCTTAAAGTATCTATTTGTTTATTATTTTAAATGGACTCCCTAAGTAACGTCTCGTAAAATCATGGTGTTACATGGCTGGGCCTAAGTTAAGCTCATATATGGACCTAAGTGATGTCCAAAATATTATGATGGACCTAAGTGATGTCCAAAATTGTATGATGGACCTAAGTCATGTCCAAAGGGCTCGGATGCCCAAACTTTTTAAGCACTTTATCTATACTTTGTTGGGTTTTATGCCCTTATTAAACCACATTTCTTATGTAATTCATTCATTATCAATAAAGTAGTAGAAATTATTTTGTTCAATCAAATTGCGTTGTTTACATGTTTTATTACATGATTAATTATTATTAATATAAACATTTATAAAATCCCAAACAAATGTATAGTTACAATTATAGTGACTCGATCATAGTGGTTTATAATTATAACTATATGTTCAAAAGCATTTTGTCCTAAGACTAAATCAATACACTGGATTTTTATTGATTGGGTAATCTACGATAAGATCTATTTACACATCTGGTGTGGTGTCATATCCAGGACATTGACCAAGTAGATAAAGATCGGATGTATTTTGGTACATTGACTGGACATATATTGATTATTGACAAGATAAGTAAGTATCGTTATTATCTAATCTAATCATATCACAACATTGACCATAGGTCAAAGAAATCTTCATTCTGAGTGACTAATATTTCGTTAACTGTACTATTCAAGTCTTTTGATTTGTTCGTTACCATCTTACCCTACAAACTAGCTCATACCTACATATTGGAGTTTCGGTAGTATAATTGAGTGTGAGTATTTATCATAGATATGAAATCTATAGCTCTTTGTTTAAAACGATGATTTACTTATAGCTTGGTTCAAGTGCTAAATGATAGAGTACTCATTTCTGTAATTAAATTTACAAAAATATCATTTACAAGGAACTTTGTGGGAGTTAAGGATAAAATACCAATGAGGGGTAAAAGTATAACTTTCACCCGTATCATTAGTAGATCATCTACAGAGGATTGAATTATGGTTATGGTTATAACAATGGATAACGTATTTACATTTTGTGTAAAGCGTTCTATGAATTCAAAAGTTCAATTCTGAGTCTATAGTGGAGTCATGAGGAATTAATAAGGTAGTGAGATTATTTGTTATGAATAAACTCACAGTAACTTATTGGAGCTTAAGTTCATGGATACATAGTCCCCATGTCATCTCTTATCAAAATGAACCTAGCAGTCTTGAATAATTAATTTAATCATTAATTATACATGTATCATATTGACCAGGTCAATGAAAATAAATAATAAATTATTTATTGATATTTTGTGAGAAAAGAAATAGAAGAAACTTTGAGGTTTTTATTGCAAAGTCTCAAAAAGAGTGTAATATAGTCAATTGGGATAATTTTGTTAATATTGATATATTGGTGTTAATATTAATAAAATGAATTAAATAAATGTCAAAATTATAATTGGTTAATTTTGACAAGTATTTAATTAATTATAATTATTAAATAATTAAATTAAAATGGGAAACTGAAGAATATTTTATGTCCTAGCTAATTGCCTATATATACTAGTGTTATAGAATGCATTAGGTTAGATGAATTAACAAGGTAAGTATTCCTTGCAATACTTAGCATTCAACAAGGACAAAAGGTTAGAGAATCCAAAGGGTGTAGTCATTGTTCCGCAACGCATGTCGTAAGTATTCTAATGGTTTTGTTATTGTATTTACGTATCTCTGTAACATTCACGTGCTTGTATGATTTTATGCTTTCTACTATATATATATATTGTTTTGAATATAAATTTATAGGGAGCATGCATATAGACTTCAGAGCCAATGGTTGATAGTTTATATACATGTATGTGATTTTTTGACATATTAGATAGGTTAATTGATGATAGCATAATTTTTTGTATGTGTTAAGTTTTATATGTGTGTGATGCTAAAAAAATATTGTTCATGATTGTTTATGTGTGTTTTATTTTGTTGTATAAAACCATAAACTATATACATGAAATCAAAGTTTTTAAATTACACAAAAAAATATTTTTAGGTATATTTTATTTAGGCTATGAATATATATCTATATATGTTTATATGTTTTAAGTTCTATATATAATATATATATATTTATTTTTAAAGTGTAAAAAAATAAAAAAGTATACATGAATTTTTTTTTGAAAGATTAATATATATATATATATTTAAGTTAAATATAACATATTAAATAAAAAAAAAGTACAGGTTGCACGTTTATATTTTGGGTTTATACTTTTTAGAGCTTGTATTTTGTCTCATTACCTATTTTGACCCTGTGTTTTGACAAATTACTTTTTGGACCCTGTGTTTTTTAAAATAATTCAAATAGACCCCTAAACCCGATTTTGATCAAAGTTTTTGAACTAAAATCATAAATAAGTCATCAAACTAACAACTCAGAACAAAATTACAATCATTCTGCCTAAGAACTGTGTTGTTATACTCAATTTTTTGTTCATCAAAATCAAGTTTAGAGGCCTATTTGAACTATTTTACAAAACACAGGGTCCAAATATGTAATGAAGCAAAACATAGGGTCTAAAAAAGTATAAACCCTTATATTTTTTTGGGTAACTAGTATATACATATAGATATATTATATTTGGTAACATATTTTTTTATATGTGAGGCAATTACAAAAAATCATTTATTTTGGATTTGTATATTTAATTCCTTAATAAATGGTATATTTTTGTGCAAGTAAATATATATTTGGTATTTTTTTCTAAAAAGAGAATAAAGATATATATATTTTCAAATGGGAGCAACTGAATTCATTTTTATTTGATTAATATTTTGAAGATTAATTGAATTAAAATTGATTGTGATTAATTAATTGATTGATTAATTATGTTTTTAGCTATTCATTTGTTTTGGTAATAAATGTGCACATGCATAAATTAGTAACATGCCATATAGATTGTATGCTAGACCCATCCAATTAATTAACATGTCATGCATCATTATAATTGTCATTTTTACAAATTTGTACTTAGATGATGCACTTATAGTGATGGCTCATTGTTTTTTATAATGGGAAAAATGTCAAATAAAACGGGTCATATTCTTGATAAGTTTTATTTGGGCCAAATTGAACATGTAAAGTTTCAATTCCTCTCCTGTGGGTGGTTTCAATTGTGAATGCCCATTTGCTTTGAATTACTAGATTGGACATAATCAATTGAATAACGGTCAATAAAATGAAGGTTTAAATTTCTTTCTTTTGCGTTATGTATGGAAGTTAGGGAGCCTTGTAGTGGGAGCAACATACTAGAGCCAGCCCTCCTCCATCCAAACCCAAATTGTTAAGGCCCATTTACCTAGATTGGACTTGATTGTATTAGGTTAATTCTAGTTGAACCTAAATTAATTGATTAGCAACACAGTAATTCTAAATATTTAAAGTGGATTTAAATGATTATTTAATAATTAAAAAAAATTGTACTAAGGTTTATTAATTATTTTAAATAATATAAAAACCTAGTTTTATAAATTTCACAAGGAAAATACTAAATTAAAATAATGAGCTTTAATTTTTGAAATTCGATCTCCACCGTTAATTTAACAAGGTTAGAGTTTAGTGGGGCCTTATGATGCTTTGATTACGTCTCACTACGGATGGTGTGCACTGGACTTTAAACAATGTTAAATTTCTTAGGATAGACAGTTATAGATCAAACCCTTATTTACTCATACCTACGGTGACTATGAGAAATAAATCTATAATAATCAAAATCATGGGTCTAGCTCATAAAGTTCGAAATAATTGGATTTCGTGACTTTGATCGAATAGGAAGTGTAATACCCACTTTCTTAGAAAAATGTTATTTTTAGAAATTGAGCTGACCAATGGTATATTGATCATTTTGTGAATTATGTGATTTCATATTTGAATGTTTATATGAATTATATATGTTTAACACCCGTCAGTTGCGAGTACGGCCTTTTATGTGAATTATATATTTTATGCATTTTATTGATTTTCGACAATAGTGGATTCTTTTAAGCGATAATAGCAGAATGTCACAAAGGGAAATATTCGACTTGGGTCAGGTATGAATTTATTATTTGATGTAATGATTAGTAGTGGCATGATTACCAAATTACCCTTGATGATGACTAAGTGATTAAATAGATGGGAGGGGCATTTTAGTCATTTGGTGAATGGATAGAAAATATGTCCATTAGCTTTCCCATTTTATTTTCAGCATATGTTCTTCTTCTCCTCATATTCTCTCTAGAATTCTCACTAGCAAGCTCTTGATTTCCTCTAAGATAACAAGGGAAATTCGAGATTCTTAAAGGGTTAGATTGCTGCCAACCACTTTTGTAACGACCCAAAATTACTAATAAGGCTTAAGAGCCTTGATTAGTGTGCTGGGAGGGCATAATTGGTTTATGTGTGATTTAAATGATTAAATGCATTATTATGTGATAAGCATGCCTATATGATTATTTGGATATATGAGATGCATGATTATGAGTATTAGAATGCATGTAGGCCATGTTTAGATTATAAGGGCATATCTATAATTTTGACTCGTTGAGGGCATAAACATGATTATCTGTGATAAATTGTTGAGACCACATTATTATGTGGATATATTTGTAGCTTGTGACTCGAGGCGATCCTAGTGAGCAATTTAGCGAAAAAAGTCACGGTGGGGATTTATACCCGGCTCGGGATGAGCCTGGGGGTATTTATGGGAATCTGGGAAATATATTGGAGAATATTTGACATTGAGGAAAATAATTGGTGATTAATTAGATGACAGATTTGTTACTCCCAAATTTCTAGAAAAATCCAAAGTCCTAATAAAAAAGACTCGTGGACTAGGCAGAGTTAACTGCTGAACCACGTAAAAAATCCTCATTATTCTACTATATTATTCATCTTTGCCATAGTTTTTATTGTTTACGTGCTCTACATTTTATGTTGACAAAAAACGGCGTCAACAGTTTGGTGCTTTCATTGAGACCCTTAAGCAATACAATCCCTGATCAGCTATGGCTGCGAATGATCACAATATTCCTGAAGAAAACTATCCGCGGCGCCCTGGGAAGCAGCCGATGACGAATCCTGAACCTAATGAGAGAAGTGAGTCCTTCGATTCTCGAGGACCTCCAGCACCTCCGGCTCCAAGGGACGATGAGGACATGTACTATAATCCTGAACGGTACGTCCCCATTGTGGAACTTGAAAACGGATAGTTAAGAAAACAGCTGACTGAAGCCAAGAAGCGGAACGAAGAGTTGCCTAGACTAGTTGCAGATGCGCAGGCAGCTCAGCCTCAACCTCCCCAGGAGAACCAAGATCCACCTCCGCGAGACGTTCATGTTCCTCCCCACAGGCCTCGTGGGCGACCTCAGAAAAACGCTGCCACAAGAGGAGCGGAGCAACCTCCGCCACCCGCAAAGCAACCTGCACCCTCAAGACTCCGAAGAAACATTCGGGCTAGGGCTCCGGCTAACTCGACTGCGGAGTTACCAGTAGAAACTGGGAATAACCGAGCCCCTGCAGAGGCTCGGACTCAGGTTCCTAGTAATACGCAGAATGTTACCGAGCCAGCACGGGCGAACTCGGGGCCATCCAGGCCCCGAAATGGTTGGCAGCCACCGTCACCCATACGGTTCCCGCCGTCACCACTAAGATACCCCTCACCACCTCGAAGGAACGTACAACCAACTCAGGGTGATGAGACGAGGCGGGCAGGACGAAAATAGGGGAATAGAGAGGCTACTAGAGAGCGGAGAGGCGATCAGCCTGCGAGAAGCCAAATGTCTCGATCTCGCACTGTAGAGACGAGGCAGCATGAAAGAAATCCGTCTCGGAACAATCATGTGACAAGCCTCGCCAGTGACGACTCCGAAGATGCCAGATCAGTCAGCATGTATGATCAAGGATGGAGAAATACTGGAAACCATAGGAACCGCTCCGACCTGCGGGAGCACCTGAATCAGAATCGGGGTAGTGGTAATCCATCGAACCCGGACTTGAGAGATTGCCTAAATGGGCGGAAAGACCCCCTGCGAAGGCGCAAGCCTGGATTTGTGATTAATGATAGCCAATTTCAAGCAAGACCCCCTGCGGACCCGGTTCAAGAAAGAATTGATCAACTGGAAAGGGCATTTAGGCTCTTGCAGAATGAGCGAGGTTGGAGTCGGGATGAGGATTTTGATGAGGAGCTCGAACCATTCGCTCCCCATATTTCCAACACTCCGTTTCCTCAAGGGTTTCAGATTCCTCATGTCCCTCCTTTTGAAGGGAAATCTGACCTGTACAGTTATTTGAGTACATTTAACACCATAATGAGAGCAAGTAATATAGGTTACGAGCTCAGGTGCATGTTATTTCTAGCATCGCTTACAGGCCCAGCAAAAAAATGGTTCGAAAAATATAAGAGACATTCAATCACTTCTTGGGATCAACTATCGAAGGATTTCAAGAAGCAGTTTAGAGCCATGATCAGGGTAAGACCCGATGCATCGACCCTGACAACGTTCGGCAACAACCGGGTGAAACGTTGAAGAGCTACCTAACAAGATTTAATCTGGAAGTCTCCCGAGCTCGGGATGTAGACGACAGCGGTCATCTAATGGCCATCCAAGCTGGGGTAATGCCGGGAAGTCCCCTCTGTGACGATATGCAGAGAAAACGTGTGAGGTCCTTAACCGAGTTTAATAGACGAGCTCAGAGATTTTTCAATGTAGAAGAGGCGAGGTCAACGCTGAATATGACCTCTCAGCTCGTAACTACAACGATAAACATAAACTCTGCCTCAGCCTTGGCCTCGGCAGACCCATCAGCCTCAAAACCCCCTGCAGAAAATCCTTCCAAAAGGAAAAATAATGAAGGAAGTAACCCCGAGGCGGAAGGGGGAAAGAAGAAGAAAGGGGAAAGGTATTTCTCCATGTACAAAGTGTACACCGAGCTCAACGAGTCTCAGGAGAATATATACCTGGCTAATGAAAACCAGTTCCCTTTCAGGCATCCAGACCCCATGAGAAATCTGAAGTCCAAGAGGGACTCCAGCAAGTATTGTCAATTTCACAGAGATACAGGGCACACTACTGATGAATGCAGGCAGTTGAAGGACGAGATCGAAGGACTGATCTCGAGAGGATACTTCAAACAGTATGTCAGGAACCAGAATAATAATCAAGCTTCTACTAGCCAGAGGGCAGCTGCACCACAGCCTGCTCAAAACAATAATTCCCGAGCTAGAGAACAGGATAGGCCCCCTCCGATTGATGGAGAAGATGTGATAATCATCTCGGACAAGCCTCATCTCGCAGGGACAGGCAAGAATGCCCAAAAGCAATGCGTGAATGAGCTAAAAAATGGGGATGGGTCCCCCTATGAACCCGAACCTAGAGCTCCAAAGTGTCAAAAGATTGAATCTCAGCCGATAACCTTTGCTGAGGACGATGCGTCCCATGTTCAGTTTCCCCACAATGACCCACTGGTCATCACTCTCCAGCTCGCAAATAAGAGAGTTCACCGAGTTCTCATTGATAATGGGAGCTTAGTGAACATTCTCTATAAGGCCACCTTAGAAAAGATGGGACTCGCGCTGCAAGACCTAAAAGCTTGTGCAACAACCTTGTATGATTTTCAAGAGAGGGGATTGCCTGTATGGGGTCCATTGAACTCCCTGTAACCTTGGGAGACTATCCAGTCTCAGCAACCAATATGATGGAGTTTGTAGTAGTGGACCTGCCATCGGCCTACAACGTGCTGCTTGGGAGATCTGCCCTAGTAGGGCTGGGGGCAGTCTCGTCTGTAAGGCATTTGGCCATCAAGTTCCCGACTTCTAGTGGCATCGGGACGTTGAAGGGAGACCAGTTGGCCGGGAGTTTCCATAAGAGGAAAGAAGCAGGTAAGCGCACAAACGCTCATCATTATACAGAATAAAGATGGGACAATCTTGGAGATAGATGAAGAAATCGACCCAAGAGTGGAGGAAAGAGCTGATCTCGAACCATTAGAAGAGCTCGAAGAAATCAGGCTCGAAGAATCAGACCCCCCGAAAATGGTAAAGGTCGGGAAAAACCTCCATGAAGAAACTAAATAGCAATTAATTTGCTTTTTGAAGAAAAATCAGGATGTCTTCACGTGGTCACATTCGGACATGGTAGGAATAAGTCCAAATATAGTGAGCCACATGCTAAATATCGATAAAAGCTTCCCGCCGAAGCAAAAAAAGCAAAGACAACTGGATGACGATAGGAAAAAGGCCCTAAAAGAGGAAGTCGACAGGTTAAAGGCTAACCGATTCATTAGGGATGCTTTTTACCCTGATTGGGTAGCCAATCCGATACTGGTCCCGAAGCCTAATGGAACGTGGTGAACCTGCATTGATTACTCGGACCTTAACAAGGCCTGTCCTAAGGATTGCTTTCCTTTACCACGGATTGACCAGCTCGTGGACGCCATGGCAGGGCATGGACTAATGTCATTTTTGGATGCCTATTTTGGATATAACCAGATTTCCATGCATGTTCCTGACCAGGAACATTCGAGCTTCATAACAGATAAAGGGTTATATTGTTATAATGTCATGCCATTCGAGCTCAAAAATGCTGGAGCCACTTACCAGCGGCTCGTGAACATGATGTTCTCCGAGCAAATAGGGAACAGCATGGAAGTTTATGTTGACGATATGTTAGTCAAATCTCAACTTAACAATAACCATGTTGATGACCTCGAAGAATGATTTGAAGTGCTCCGGAAATATAACATGAAAAGTGCACTTTCGAAGTTTCTTCAGGAAAATTCCTGGGTTTCATTGTAAATGCTCTAGGAATAGAGGCTAATCCGGATAAGATCCAGGCCCTAATTGATATGCCTTCACCTCGAAAACTCAAAGATGTCCAGAGTTTGACAGGCAGGATGGCGACACTAAGTAGGTTTATATCAAAATCTACAGACCGTTGTCTTCTGTTTTTCAACCTTTGAGGGGAGGCAAGAAATTTGAATGGACAGAGGAATGCGAGTTGGCTTTTCAAGAACTCAAGAAACACCTCGCAGAACCCCCTATCTTGTCAAAACCTATTACGGGAGAAGTTCTGTACTTGTATCTTGCTACGACCGAGCACGCCATAAGTGCAGTACTCGTACGAGAGGAAGAAAAAGTGCAAAGGCCCGTGTATTACGTCAGTAAAAGGTTACTGGGGGCAGAATCAAGATATCCGTTGATGGAGAAGCTAGCTCTCAGCTTAATTCACCCATCTCGAAAACTTCGACCTTACTTTTAAGCGCACCCCATCAATGTACTAAATGATCAACCACTAAGACAAGTCTTGTCTAAGCCGGAAGCCTCAGGTCGACTTCTTAAATGGGCTGTTGAACTCGGGCAATTCGAGATCACCTATCATCCAAGGACGACCATTAGGGGGCAAGCCTTGGCAGACTTCATAGTGGAGTGTACTGGCATGACCAACGATGAAGTTACAACCCCGGCCCACGAGCTGTGGAAACTTTACGTCGATGGGTCATCTAATGAAAATGGGTCGAGGGCAAGAGTAATTTTGATACTCCTACAGGCAGAAGATTTCACTCTGTCTTGAGATTTGACTTTAGCGCGTTGAATAACGAGGTTGAGTACGAGGCTCTACTGGCGGGACTTTGTATAGCCAAGGAGCTGAAAGCTAAAGCAATACATTGCTACAGCGACTCCTAGCTAGTGGTTAACCAGATCGTGGGAGAGTATCAGGCTCGTGGTACGAGAATGGCAGCATACTTAGAAAAGGCAAAATCAGCATTGGAACATTTCGAGTTCTATGCAATAGAGCAGGTCCCTCGAGAGCAGAACTCGAATGCGGACGCCTTAGCCAGGCTCACTACCTCTATCAAAAATGACTAATTGAATGTCGTGCCAATTGAACATCTCTCGGCACCAAGTATTGATGAGCCAGAGCATGAGGACATGTGTATGATCGACTTCGAGCCTACCTGGATGACTCCGATAGTTGAATATCTCGAGACCGACATCCTTCCGAAAGAACGGACCAAGGCTCGAAAGTTGATGTACCAAATCCCTTGTTATACCATTATAGATGGAAGGCTATATAGAAGAGGATATTCCATACCATTACTTCGGTGTGTGACTCCACCCGAAGCTAAGAAAATCATAGAAGAAATTTATGAAGGGTTCTGCGGAGACCATACTGGGGGGCATAGCCTGTCCAAGAAAATCATTCGCCAAGGTTACTTCTGGCCTACCATCAAATCAGACTCGTTTGATTACGTAAAAAAGTGTGATAAGTGCCAATGATTTGCCACAATTCCTCGAGCTCCACCATCCGAGCTAACTATGATGACCTCCCCATGGCCATTTGCGGTATGGGGAATCGACCTCATAGGCTCTCTTTCGACTGGCAAGGGTGGAGTAAAGTACGCGGTAGTCGCCGTAGATTACTTCACAAAATGGACAGAAGCAGAACCTTTGGAGACAATAACCTCCAAAAATGTCCTTGACTTTGTGGTGAAAAATATCATATGTCGATATGGGATGCCGAGGAAGATTGTGTCCGATAACGGAACCCAGTTTGACAGCGATCTGTTTACCAACTTTTGCGAGAAAAAAAATGGAATAATAAAGAGCTTCTCGTCAGTGGCCCATCCCCAGGAAAATGACCAGGTTGAAGCTGTAAACAAGACCCTAAAAAGTTCGCTGAAGAAAAAGTTGGAAGAGGCTAAAGGAAGATGGCCCAAAGAATTGCCCCAAGTCCTATGGGGATATAGGACCACGGCCCATACATCGACAGGACATACCTCATTCTCTCTGGCGTACGGTTGCGAGGCTATGTTGCCAATTGAGGTCGAAATTCCCACAATTTGAGACCTCACTTATGATCAAGCCTCGAACCACTCTCAGCTCGAAGAAGCTCTTGACCCGATCGAAGAAAGAAGGAACAAAGCTCAATTAAAAAATGATGCATACCAACAGCGAGCTACCTGGTACTTCAACAAAAGAGTTCGGGATCGAAAATTTGGTATGGGAGATTTGGTGCTAAAGCGTTATTCTTGGCAACGCGGGATCCAACAGCTGGCGTGCTCGGGCCAAATTGGGAAGAACCCTACCAGATAGAGTTAGTCATCCGACCCGGTGTTTACAAGTTGGCGAGATTGGATGGAAGTCTAGTACCGCGAGCATGGAATGGCAAACACCTACGACCTTACTATCAATAGTATAGGAAGGATGTTGCCTGTAACCATGCTTGTTTATCTATACTGTTTTTCTATTTTTGGATTTTTTTTCAAATAAAGGTTGATTTCGTTTAATATGCTGTATTTTTTGAAATCTCTCTTAATTTAATAACCTATGTTCTAACTCATAGGATATTAAGGGGGCATCAGTGGCACATATACCACCAGCTTGAAAAAATAAAACAGCATATACGAAATACATATAAGTGTTTGGACGTAACCAAATACGCGAGCTAAGACAAGTCTGGATATAACCAAACTGGCAAAAAGATAAAAATGTTTGGATGTAACCAAATATGCAAACTATATTAAAATTTAAGTGTATGGATTAAAAACCTAACACGACCTTAATAGGTTTGGAATAAACCTGCTAAAACTAATCGGCAGTAAGTTGGAACATAACCCACTTCGTGTAAGCCAAGATCGAGGCTGGAGTATCTTACTAAACAATAGTTTCGACCTCATAACCTCGGAGAGATACCAAGGATGAGAAAAAGTAACTAAAAAGTAAGATATAACTAAACCATTTGCATTACACACCATACAAGTACTTTCGGGTGCATGGTAAAATTAATATCCGACCTTGACAAATAACAAGATCGGAAGTGGATAATTCGAGCAAACTATGCATGAATGCATTGAACCTTGAGCTTAAATCCAAACTATGTTTGTGTGATTAAACAGACATATATGGCACTTTAATATAAAATGTGCAAAATATTTCAACCCGAGAAATGTAAAGCATATATATTAAAATGAAGTCAAAAAGAAAATTGTATCAGCCCCATGGGCATAAATTAAAAGAATAATTACAAAAAATAAAGGGACGCAGCCCCGAGGTATCATCTAAAGAGATGGAGCAATCTCCTTGGCCTTCTCAGCATCCTCT
The DNA here is from genome assembly GCF_963169125.1 of Humulus lupulus. NCBI lineage: Eukaryota > Viridiplantae > Streptophyta > Magnoliopsida > Rosales > Cannabaceae > Humulus > Humulus lupulus. Next base: position 44,635,003 of record NC_084793.1, read on the forward strand.
TTGGCCTTCTCAGAATCAGGATCCCCCTCGGCTCCCTCCGCATCATCTCGAGCAGCCTCCTCCTCATTAAACCGAGCCTGCCATTTGGCCACGAGCTTCGCTTCAAGATGGCCTAAGAAGCTGGTATCGAGGTCGACATTGTTGGCCCAGATTATGTACATGGCCAGGTCGACCGCCCAATCCTTTTTCTCCTTAAACTCTTCAAGGAGACGAGCCTTCTCATTCTCAATGATCTCAAAAGTGACGGCCTTATCTTCTTCAAGCTTGGCATTGACCCCCTCGAGCCGAGCATTCTCCTTCTCAAGCTCTGCGAGCCTGGTGTTCTGCTTCTAAAGCTCAGATATCTTGACCTTAAGCTCCTCGGCTCCTACCTCTACCTTTGCTTTTGTTGCCTTGAGCTCATCACTCAGTTTGAGCTGAAGATCCTTCGCCTCCTGAGCAAGAGTCATGCTCGAGTGGACTTCGTTGTTCAGCCTATAATTAAGCTGAGCATCGACAGCAAGAGCCTGACATACACAAAACACAAAATTAGTATATGGACTAAGTGTAAATGCAGCTAACTGGTGGGAGAAGAAATATTACCGCAGCGTGGAGCTCAACACTCTTCTCGTAAAGAGTGTTGCAGTCTTTGGCATTGTTCAGAAACTGCCAGTGAGGAGCATCAAAGCTCCCAAGCTTTGGCCCACCCGAGACAGGATGTCCGAGCCTAGTGTTGCTCAGTGGGATCTAGCAGCATTGTCGACCACATCTCGTCAACATGAGTAGAGATCGAGAGCAGTGGTGTCTTCGAGGACGAGGATTTCTTCGGAGGCAGGCCAGCTGGGGGATTGGCTTGGGATGTAGAAGGAGCCGGGGGTAGGGTCTACGAGGAAGTCCCGACCAGGGCAGATGGACTTAGAGCTGAGCTCGGAACAACCGGAGCCGGGGGAGGTGGTGTTTTCTTGGTCCTCTTAAGGACCTTGGCAGGCCGGTTAGTCTTTTGTGACCCCCTGGGATGCTTACTCCTCTTGGCTCCTCCACTCTCAAGGATGTTGTCGAGATCGGAGTCCATCTCGCCTGCACAGTTACACTGCAAAATGAGTTATCAAAAAATAAAGTAACTCAGCATAATACAAACATACATGGGATAAAAAGACAAGTGGGGAGAAACCTAACTGGAACTCTCCCCTGAGCCTGAGCTCGGCGACCATGAAATTCCCCCATCTTCAGAAGAGGCGGGGGGAGTACCCTCCCTATAGGTGGACGTCAACCTCGAAAGGTCCCTATAGTCGTTGGTCCCATATTGGATGGCTATTCCGTTCCATACCTCATTTAGGCTATACATGGTGTCGTATTTCCCGAGCCAACTATCAAACCTATGAACCCGTTCATCTACCCAAGACCATACATAAAAATGGTTCTTATCGTCCTCACACAATACTAACCTATCGGGTTTATGCTTTAGTAGGGAAGGGGAACACATGTTCGAGCTAAGAATGATTGTACCTTGCTCATCCTAGCCCGAGCTTAAGGCCTTGTCGTTGGCCTCATTCCCCGATTGTGGACTCCTGTGACAAACTGGAGGCAGAGGCCTCACCTCTCTTCTCGGGGGAAGGTTGCCGGTTGGCAGAGGAACGAGCTCCCACCAGTTGTATTTCTTATTGGACCAGTCCGATGTAGACTGATCCTCCCCTAAGAGCCCACATGCCTGGAGCTTGTCTTCATGCAGGAGGTATGAAAGGGGTCTCCTGCCATAAGGAAGTTGGAGCAGAGTCTCTCTGTGCTCCTTCATCTCATCAGTGGGAGTAGGGCGATGATAGTTGGCTGAAAAGTTAAGCACATATTAGCTAAGCACGAGCCTAAAGCAAAGTTCGAGCACAAAAGAAGGAGGTTGAAATACTTACGAATCCGTCTGAATGAATATAATCGAGATGGGGCTAGGCCATCTGTCCAGAAGAAGGCCTTCTTGAAATCAAGAGGATGGTTGGGAAGATCTTCAAACATCTTTTTCTCCTTGGGATAGCTCGAGAGATAATAGAAGCCATCTCCTCCTCGAGCTCGGAAGGGATTGCTTTTCAAGCAAAAGAGATACAAGATCTCTTCAAGAGAAGGTCCTTCCCACTTCAGCTCGTGGTAAAGCGACCTTAGGGCGGACAGAACCCTATAAGAATTGGTGTTGAGCTAGAAGGGAGCCAGCCCAACATAGTCCAAGAAGCCTTTAAAGAAGGACTTCAAAGGCAGAACAGCTCCTGCCTTCATGTGCTCATGGCTCCAAGTTGCATACCTCAGCTTATTGTCAGGGTTTCCATCCCCCGGAGCACGACAACTCTGCTCGTGGGAAATCGGAGCTTGGCACCTAAGCGAGCCCGACAGTCCCAAGCCGTGGAGGGCCAGAATGTCAAATATCTGTCCTAGCGACATGACCGAACTCCAATAATGTTCAGCCTCAAAAAATTTCCTCCTCGGCTGCGAAGTAGAGGGTTCTCCCATCAGTGAGAATCAAAGATCTCTCGGCTTGTACGTGACTGTCACTTTCAGCCTGGGATCGAGGGGAATTGGTCTAGGCTCGGAGTCCAAATCTGGGTAAAGAGCCTCTTGGAGAACTTTTATTTTCCTCTTTATGTCCTCGACGATCTGACGTCGGTAGTGAGCTTGGGTTTCTTCTTGTTCACGTGCTAGCTCGTGCTCGCGAATCAGGCGCTGGTTCCGGGAAAACAACGACTCCGGGCTTGAATTTTTTGGCGAGTATGGGATTGCAAGCAATGACCCCCACCGTTTTTCCAGATTCTATGACATCTAGCAAGAAAGAAAAAATGGTGAGGGCCATGCACGCAAGGGATCAAGAATAATGATCTGGATGGTTCAAGATCGAAAGTGCTTGGATATGAAATGAGCTCGATCAAGGGGACCTGACTAGCATCAAGGTGTGTATTTCACGAGAAAGGGAGGAAAGTGGAGTTAATTTAAAAAAAAAAATCCTGAAATATCAGGGAAAAAAGGTGGCGGCTATTCAAAAGTGGTATTTTTGGGAATCGTGCATTCTTTAAAACCCAGATTTTGTACCCGATATCTTGGTATGCAAGATATGTCTTCTGAAATTTGAAAACCCAGAAAAAAGACCATATTTGGGTTTTCCTACATATGAACTAGAATTAGAACCAGTAATGTGGAAACCTAAACCAAATATCAATCAGTCGAAGCATCCTGGTGACTAAAAGGCAACAGAAGCAGAAACACACATAAAAAAGGAAAAAATATATAAAGCCAGGAACAGATACTTACACACTGTAGATGGTGGTTGCAGAGAGACAGATGATTGAAGGAGAGGCTGCAAGTACACTCTCACGGTCTCGAACAAGCTGATGGTTCTTTGTTTCTTTGGCTGAGAAAACATATAAAAACAAAGCAAGTTTCTTTCTGAGTTTGCTTTTGGTTTTCTTTCCTTTTTTTTTTCCTCTGATAAACATAAAAATGAAAGGAGGAAGACGACTGGAGTCTTATTTATAGGTCTGGGGGAATGCAAAGGGTCAGATCAATCTGGGCCATTGGCCAGATTCCGTATCAGATCAAGCGACTAGGAACCCACGTAGCAGGCGGATAGACGTGGGCAGGTTTCCAAGGTACTCAAGTACTTTGAGTGGGCAATACCCAGCTGACGCGTGTCCACACTCGAGTATGTTTGATGGAACAATTCCCTACGGAAGCAGTTCAAAAGTTTCCTTCTCATAGGATTCGAACTAATACTTTTGAGGGGCAAACCGTTACTCCCAAATTTCGAGACATGAGATTATGACCTCGAAATTTGATCTCGTCAAGTGTGAGCTCGGAACATATAAAATGCATATTTAAGGTCCAGTTGTAAAACCCTCGAGGCAAGACGGCAAGCTCGAAGGCGTGTAAGTTTGAAATTGTTTCTAAGCTCGAAAGAACATAGCAGCGGGATACATCCGTTGTCGAGTGCCTCCAAATTAGGCGGTCTGAGCTTAAAGGGATACGAGTTTGAAATGTGACAGCCTCGATGGCATTTGTTTGCTCCGAGTAAGTCTCGGAATAAGAAGGCCACTTCGCAACCTACCTGTAGACCTTGGTTGATAGAATGCTGGTTGCTGACCTCGAAGACTTGATGAGTCATCTAAAGTAACGTGTCTCCCACAATTAAAGATATTTATTGTTGTAACTTCCTTACATTAAAGGGATATTAACTAGTCTGTTATGTGTCTCCTGGTCTTTAGGGGACGTTTCCTTGAATATAGGAGTTACAGAATTTAATGTCATTATTCCCATTAATGAAGAGGAGTATCTTCCCGAAATATGTGGGAACGAACTCTGAAAACTCTCTATAAATAGAGATGTTATGAACATTTGAAGGGGACGGAATTTTGTTATCTTGAGAGAATTTCTGGAGAATTCATCCCTGAAGGATTTCCAGAAAACTCCAAAGTCCTAATAAAAAAGACTCGTGGACTAGGCAGAGTTAACTGCTAAACCACGTAAAAAATCCTCATTGTTATACTATACTATTCATCTTTGCCATAATTTTATTGTTTACATGCTCTACATTTTAAGTTGACGAAAAACAGCGTCAACAAGATTTAAGTGGTAATTATTTGGGACACTCGAGGAATTAGCGGGAATTGGGAGCAAATGACCAAAATACCTTTATAATGTTTAAAGGCTTAGGTTTAAATGGGAGGGAAAAATGGTCATTTGATGGTTAAAAGGGGATAAGGGTCATTTCTGCTTTTGGCCTTAGTGGGATTTGTAAAATGTGTTAGAAACAAAAAAGAAAGAAAGAAAGAAGAAAAACAGAGACTCCTTTTCCCTCTCCCTATCGATCACATTCTCTCTCACTCTCCTTGAAGATTTTTGAAGCTGTAACTCATAGGAAGCTTAGGCTGGAGCTTGGGGCTAGGGTCCTTGGTGAAGCTAGAGGGTTTAGCAGGAATCAGCTACTCAATTGAGGTAAGGTTTAAAGGTTTTGATGAGTTTTCTGAGCTTTGTTAGAGTTGATTTCTGAACTTGTGTTTTGGATGGAAGTTAATGGAATTAAGCTTTGGGAACTGAGGAGCGAAAGGCTAGAAGGGCTTAGAGGGAAACCTAGGGTCGAATTCCCCATTAAAGGTAAGGATTTATGAGCTTGACCATTTGAGTTGCTGGGTTGATTCTGGTTTTTCTGATGAGTTCTTGAGTGTTAAGTTAAATTCTTGCTTTCTTTGTTTGATGGTGCATGTGGCCAAATTTAAGGTTGTTGGGCTATGTGGGATGAGATGTAGTGGATGGTAGGCTTATTTTGAAGTGTAGTTGAGGTTTGGAAGGGTTTCATGGATTTTTGGCTCGGGAAAATTCAAAGGAAAACTCAGGGGAATTTTCAGTGCTGTCTGTAGCGCTAGTAGTAAAGCACTATAGCGCTATGCCTGGGTTTTCTGGGGGATTTTTCCTTTTCTTTTAGCGCTGTAGCACCCACCTTGTGGTGATGTAGCACTACCCTGCCTTCAGAAGTGGATTTTTGGGTATTTTCTTAGGGTTTTCGCCCGGGGGATCGGGGTTTGATTCCACCACCCTGTTTGGTGGAATTAGGGCTTCCCGAGGGCTCGAGATTGGTCCCGAGATTAGGTTATGAGATTGAATGTTAATGAGGGTCCCATGTTACGCTTGTGACTAGGTGTACGCTAGGGCTCAGACGGGATCGTGCTCGAGGGTCGTCTCAATTAATTAAAGCGCTCGGAATCACAGGTAAACTGCACCTGGTTATGTGATTATGTTGGGACTAAGAGCTCCCTATATTTGTATGTGATGTCATGAGATGGTATTATGCCATGGGGACATGTGATAAATGGCCTAAGAGTGCCAGAATCAACATTTGCGCACAGGGTGCGACTCGGCTACTGGTAGCTAAGGTTAAGTACATAATCACTGAGCTCGGCCTAAGCGAGCCGGAGTTAGTGGGATAATCAGAGGGTGCGGCCTAAGGGTGCCGACCCTGGATTTTAGTGTGATATGTTATTGTTGTTTAAACTAATGATTGTGATGAGTTTGTTATCTGAATAACTGATTACCGGTTTGTAGATTGATATCACTGTTTATGTGAGCAATATGACCTGTTGTATATCTGATTGATGATTTGTGAATTATCTGTCTGTTGGTTGTCGCTTATGATATGCATTACAGTTTTCTTGCTAGGCCTTGGCTCATGGGTGCTACGTGGTGCAAGTAAAGGCAAGGGCAAGTTGGACCAGTTCTGAGTTAGAGAGCTTTGAGGCTGAATGTACATAGTCAGCTGATCGGCTACCATGGCCAAGGAGTGGTACCGGATAGGAGAACCTTAAATGTCTATTTTTCCCTTAGAGAGGCCAGTAGCAGTATATAACCTGGAAATTTTTGTAAACTGTCTTTTAAACTCTATTTCTTTTGGGATCCGATGGATGAAATGTTATTAAAATGAAATGTATCTTTTATGAACAAAATTTTTTAACCCTAGTTCAATTATAGCTTCAATGACACGTTTTTAAATAAATGACTTGGTTAGCAAGTCTTGCACCTTTATAAACACACTGTGTAGCGGCCTTGGCTACCCAGGGCGTTCCAACTTCACCATTATCTTGAATTCAAATCTTAGAGAAAGGTAAAGGAATTTATACTTTTGTTCTTCATGTGTTCTTGATGAAAATTTTGGGGTTTTGCTTTATTTTTGTAAATTGATGATTCTAGGTTATTTAGATGAGTGTATTGATGATAGAAACATGTTTAGGAATTTATTTGAGGCTTATATTTAAACTGAAAGCTATTGAATTAATTGGATTTCAAAATTGGAGAAAGTGGGTTTTAGAACCCCTAGAATTTTAATTCTTGATTTGAGACTTGGATTTGATGTTTCGATGCTACCTATATGATGTATGTAGTGTTTTATAAACTAATTTGGTGCAAAGTTTTGAGTCCCCTAGTGTTTTGAGATGTTTGGGGTCGAAATGGTTGAGAAATCGCAAAAATTTCTGGGTTTTTTTGCACTGGCGCCGCGGCTCAAGTGGATGAGTGTCGCAGTGCAATTGCATCTCATTTGGGCTTTGAAATTCTCTCTGACTTCGGTAGCACCGCGGTCCTTTCAGGAGGGCGCTGTGGTGCAAATACATTTTCTGGTTACGATTTTTCGGGTTTCGTATTTTGACCACAACTTTTGACCCTGATGTCAGATTTGGAAGTTCTTTATATGGTTGCAATGCTTGTGAAAATATCTACAATTATAGAACCTAAACCAAGTTTATATGTGAATATTTTAGAGTCTTACTTGGGATCTAAGCTTGGTAGTAAGCGAATTCAATGGATTTTGATGGGTAACCTTAGGGGATCTTAAGCAAAGGTTCTTAGGACTTAATTGGATATATTTAAGGTCTAATTGGAGCCTATAATTTTGTTACAAAAGTAATGGTTAGTTTTGGTTTAAGGAGAAACTAAACCTACACTTTATTGTTTGTGACATAGGGTTGTTTAAAGAGGCTTGAAGGAGATCGCACTTGGGTTGTTATCAATTAATTGTTGGAGTTAAGGTAAGAAAAGTGGATAATTGCATGCAGAGAGTATGTTTGGTATTCGTTCTTGCTTATTGTTTTATGCTTGACATTATTCATACTATGATAGTATGGTTAACGATATGCTTCGGTTTTGGCCATGATACATGTTTGGATATATGCATGTATGGACTGTTATGAGCACGAGTGTTATTAGGTCTTTATATTATGATGATTTATGAATTTACAAACTATATAGACATGCTTGTATATGCATGTTGATTTAACTTGAGTGTACGGACTGAAGGGGTTGTCGCAAGGGCAGTGGGCCGTTGCAAGAGCGGTATTTTTGGATTATAATGAGATGCATATGTTGTATTGTGTTACATTGAAATATGCATTATGATGTTATATTTTATGATTGTGTTGAATATAATGTGTTTATGAATTGGTTATGTTTTGGGCTTGAGGGTTGTGTCCTATATAGCTCTTCTTGCTGGGCCTTGGCTCACGGGTACTCTATATGCAGGTAAAGAAAAAGGCAAGTAATGAGTCAGAGAGCTACGGTATCGTGAGTACATGTTAGGGACAATGTGACTATGGGTCCACTGGATGTATAATGTTATGTTTTAATCAAGTACTTTGGTTGTAAAATAACTATGAAATTCTGGAGTCTCCATTTTCTTTTGATTAATACTGTTTTGAAGGAAGTTTTACTTTCTTTTAAATCAAATAAAGTAAACTAATGGTATTTTGGGTGAAAGTAAGTACTTTTATGTCACGTAAGCAACCCTCAATAAGTTGAGGTGTTACAAGAAAGTTATTAATAATAGTTTTAGACTATTATTAATTGAGATGTTTACTCTATTTAACTAACTGAATTTGTGATTCTCGCCTACCGGGACACATGTATTCATGGCTAGTTAAAATACCTTAGAAATAGTAGATATGTATTTTTTTTAGTATTTTACATATCTATGCATATTTTATATGTTTGAGCTATTTCTGAATATGTATGTGATTAAAAGTTTGTTGAACAACACATTGATTTATACGTATTGATAATTGTAGCTCTATGTCGAATCTCATTATCTCCCCTCTCTCCAAGGAACTTCTCACTGGAGAGAATTTTCCTAAATGGAAATAAATTGATCGGAGACAACTCCAAGTTTGTTATGACTGAAGTTTTCTCTGACTTCCCTAGTGATTTATATTCAAAAGAATAAAGGGAGAAGTACGAGCGTTGGCTCGCTGCCAACAACAAAGCCAATGCGTACATGCTAGCAAGCATGTCAGACATGCTAAGGAAGAAGCTGGAGGATGTCGAAACTTCCTATGAAATCATAGAGCAACTTAAGGAAATGTTCAGACACAAATCTGGACAAGCTCATTTTGAGGCAATGAAGAAGTATCCTAATGCCAAGATGGCGCCTGGAATGCATGTTCGTGATCACTTTGTTAATATGACTAACTACTTTCAAGAGGCAGAATTGCACAGAGCCACCATAGACGAGGAAACTCAAGTGAGGCTTATTCTGAATAGTCTTACTCCCAGTTTTCTTCCATTCACCACCAACTACTTACTAAACAAACTGAAGTACGGAATGACTCAACTCATGAACGAGCTTCAAATGTTTGAAGGTATCAATGGTGGACCAAGTAAGGGACATGACAAGAAGCCTGCAGCTGCCACTGAGGTAGCTCCTAGAGAAGCTAACTTAGCTTCATCTTCAAAGAGCAACAAGAGGAATAAGAGAAAGAACAAGAAGGGAAAGGCCATAGCTACTGCAAAACCAGCTGGAGGTGCTGCAAAATTTGCTGGGGCAAAACCCGTTGCTAAGAAAGCCAAAGGAGCATGTTTCCAATACAAGGAGTTTGGGCATTGGAAAAAGTATCACTACTACAAATATAGGGTTTCTTTGCACTTTTTTTTCAATCTAAAATAAAAAGCGCAGAGAAAATGATTGAAGGACACTTAGGAATTATGTTACTGCGGTTTTTTTTAAAACGCAATGTAAAGTAGGAAAAGTGGGAAGTGAAAACTTTTTCTCTGCGGTTTTCTTTAAAAAAACGCAGAGAACAGTTGCACTACTTTTCTCCGCGGTTTTTTAAGAAAACCGCAGAGAAATAAAGACTTTTCTCTACGGTTTTATTGAAAAAACCGCAGAGAAAAGTATTGTAATTTTTCAAAACTTTTACCAAGCATAACTTTGTGCTCGATTGTCCGTTTTGGGTATTTTTTTTTTAACTTTGATATTTTTTAGAGATCTATTCAAAGAAAAGTATTTTCTTTGGATAGATCTCAAAAAAATATCAAAGTTAAAAAAGACAATCAAAATGGACAACTGAGCACAAAGTTATGCTTGGTAAAAGTTTATAAAAATTACAATACTTTTCTCTGCGGTTTTTTTTAGAAAACCGCAAAGAAAAGTCTTTCTTTCTCTGCAGTTTTCTTAAGAAAACCCGCGGAGAAAAGGTTCCAGACCTATATATATACTCATTCTTCCCCACAAGGTTCGTAAACCTACTTCATTTCGTAAAAAACTTCTTCAACAGCGGCGGTATGTCTTTCAACCTTAATTTTACTATTTTTTTCATCATTTTTAGCTAAATCTTAGTTAAAAACTCAAGTAGATGCTTGATATTTGTCTATTTTCAGGTTTTTGGTAGTAAAAATAGTTAGGATTTTGTTGAAAAATTGTCCATTTTCACTGTATTTTTGGGCATACATTGTGTTTTTGAGCTTCAAAATAGGTAATGATCTATATATCTTTGTTTGTATAGTTTTTTGTTTTTTTTTTCATCATTATTTTTAGAGTTTATTTTGTGTGAAATAGACAAATAGAAATCAAAATTTTGAGAGGTTTTTCATAAATCATTAATTTGGTTGCTGAATTTCTTTTCTTCAGATTTTTCGGTGACAAAACTTGAAAATTTTGTTTTTTTTTTTTTTCAGGTTTTCAAATTTTCTTTGTATGCAGCTAGATAGATCTCGAAAAAATACCGAAGTTAAAAAAAAACACTAAAAATGGACAACTGAGCACAAAGTTATGCTTCGTCAAAGTTTTGAAAAATTGCAATACTTTCCTCTGCGATTTTTTCAATAAAACTGCGGAGAAAAGTCTTTCTTTCTCAGCGGTTGTTTTAAAAAAACCGCGGAGAAAATTACATCTTTCTCTGCGATTGGCTTATTACAACCGCAGAGAAAGATGTTCTTTCTCCACGATTGGCATACCACTTTTCTCTGCGGTCGAATACACTGCGTTTTTCAGTACTCTCGAAAACCGCAGTGTATTAAGTAAAAAAACCACAGAGAAAAGCCTTTTTTGTAGTAGTGTATTTCCCAACTCTCAAGGCTAGTGGAACCCAAGGTAATTGTCAATCTTTCGTCTTGGATGCATATGTTTTGGAAGATGATAATTATGTATGGATTATAGATTCTGGTTCCACTAACCATGTATGCACTTCTTTGTAGCTACTTAGCAATTGGACACCAGTAAAGGAAGGCGAGCTGAAGCTTAGAGTCTGAAATAGATCGTTCGTGAATGTTGAAGCAAAAGGACAAGCTCGTCTAAAATTTGGAAATAAATATTTAGTTTTAAATAATGTTTATTTTATTCCAAACTTTAGTCAAAATTTAATTTCAATTTCTTATTACACCAAAAACATTTTGTTGTAACTTTCACTAGTTTTAATATATCAATTTCACTGAATGGATGTGAATTGTATGTTGGATGTATGGAAAATGGGCTATACCTTTTACAACCTATCGAACCCTCCGATTTTAATAAAAAGTTATTTAAGGTAGCTAGATCTAGGATTTCCAAACAACAAAAGATTGATAATGATAACATGACGTATCTTTGGCATCTCCGACTTGGTCATATTAACTATGATAGGATCAAAAGACTAACAACGGTTGGACCATTGAGGGAACTCACAATGGATGACCTACCTGTCTGCGAATCTTGTCTCGAGGGTAAAATGATCAAGCGTCCATTCTCTGCAAAAGGAGAAAGGGCCATAGAACCACTAGGGTTGGTTCATTCAGATGTATGTGGACCACTTAATGTTCAAGAGAGGGGTGGTTATGAGTGTTTTGTCACTTTCATTGACAACTACTCGAGATACTCGTGTCTTTACCTAATGCTTAGGAAATCTAAAAAATTTGAGAAGTTTAAAGAATTCCTTGCAATGACTCAAAACCAATTAGGTAAAACATTAAAGATCTTGCGATCTGATAGGGGTGGAGAATACATGGATATGCAGTTCCAAAATTATTTAGCTGAACTTGGGATATTATATCAACGTACTGCCCTAGGTTCTCCATAACAAAATGGTGTTGCGAAGTGTCGGAATCGCACATTAATGGAAATGGTTCATTCCATGATTAGTTATTCAACTCTTCTGACCTCTTTTTGGGGACATGTCACACAGACCACGTGTGACATTTTAAATGTCGTGCCGTCTAAAGCTATCTCCAAAACACCCTTAGAACTATGGAATGATCGTGAACCTAGTTTGCATCATTATACAATCTAGGGGTGTCCTGATCTCATCCTGAGGAAAAAGGAAGGAAAACTAGAACTGCGAACTGAAGTTTGCTTGTTTGTTGGCTATCCTACAGGTACTCGGGGTGGCATGTTCTATAGCCCACAAGAAAAGAAAGTGTTTGTTTCTACAAACAATACTTTTCTTGAAAAGGCCTACATGTCTAATTTCAAACCTCATAGCAAAGTAGTCTTGGAAAAATTGCAATCTAACTTAGCTATTCCTACTATTCTGATTCCATCAACGCAAGTTGATGAAAATGAAAATATTCCTACTGATCTTGCTCAAGTAACACAAGTCAAGATTAACGAGGAAGAACAAGAAACCACAGTTCTGGTTCAGACTATTACTATGCCTCGTCGTAGTGGGAGGGTTTCTTGTATCTCAATCTGCTATCGTATGGATGGTAAAACCAAAATGGTCGTTGGGGATACACATGACGATGATTCGTTGTCTTTCAAACAAGCAATGGGTAGTGTTGATAAGGATCTTTGGCTTGAAGCCATGAAATAGGAAATGGAGTCCATGTACTCTGACTTTGTCTGGGATCTTGTAGAAGCATCTAATGACTTTAAGGCCATGGGTGCAAGTGGATCTACAAGAAGAAGAGAGGAGCTGATGGAAAGGTCGAGACTTACAATACTCCACCTGTGGCAAAGGGTTATACCCAGAGAGAAGGAGTTAACTATGAGGAAACTTTTTCTCCGGTTGCCATGCTAAAATCTATTTGCATACTCTTATCCATAGTCGTAGCTCTTGATTATGAGATTTGGCAAATGGACATCAAGACAACGTTCCTTAACGGGAATCTAGACGAAACCATTTATATAGATCAACCGAAAGGGTTTAAAGTAACTAGACAAGAAAAGAAAGTGTGCAAGTTGAATAGGTCCATTTATGGGCTTAAGCAAGCTTCACGTTCCTGGAATCTAAGGTTTAACGAAATCATTAAAACCTATGGTTTTGAGTAGAATGTTGACGAGCCCTATATTTACCAACTCAAGGAAAACAACATTGTGGTATTTTTTATTCTCTATGTGGATGATATAATGCTTGTTGGAAATAATGTCAAGAAATTATCAGACATAAAAAATCGGCTAGGAACTCAATTCCAGATGAAGGACTTGGGTGAAGCAAGTTATGTTCTTGGTATCTAGATTTTGAGGGATAGAAAGAACAAAACTTTAGCTCTATCTCAAGTAGCTTACATAGGTAACGTGCTTGAGCGTTTCTCTATGAAAGATTCAAAGAAAGGACGTTTACCATCCCGACATGGAATCCATCTTTCTAAAAAAAAGTAGCCTCCACAGACTTCTGAAGAGGAAGATCATATGAAAAGGATTCCTTATGCATCTGCAATTGGAATTCTAATGTACGCTATGTTGTGCAATAGACCGGAGATCTTCCATGCAATGGGAGTTGTGAGCAGATACCACTCAAACCCAGGAAGGAAACATTGGATAGCAGTCAAGCACATTCTGAAATATCGTCGACGAACAAGGGATTATATGATAGTCTACTCGGGTGGAGTTATGAACCCGTTAGGCTACACCGATTTTGATTTTTAGACTGATGTCAATAACAGAAAGTCAACTTCTGGAATGGTGTTTACTCTTTGGGGTGGAGATGTGATAAGGTGAAGCATTAAGCAATCCGCAATTTCAGATTCTATCATGGAGGCTGAGTACATAGCTACTTTTGAGGTAGCTAAGTAAATAGTCTGATTGAGGAAATTCTATACAGATCTTGGTGTTATTCTAGAAATGGATAAACCCCTCATTTTGTATTGTGACAACAATGGGGCGATAGCCAATTATAAAGAACCTCGGAGCCATAAAAGAGTGAAGCATATAAAGAGGAAATACCACATCATTAGAGAATATGTGGCAAGGGAAGAAGTGAAGGTCATAAAGATTGCATCTGAGGACAATCTTGCGGATCCCTTCACAAAGACACTGGGAGAGACAACTTTTCTAAAGCATATAGAGGGAATGGGTTTGAGAGAAATGTTGCATTTGTCTTAAAAGTGCAAGTGGGAATTTGTTGGGTTTTATGCCCTTATAAAACCACATTTCTTATGTAATTCATTCATTATCAATAAAATAGTATATATCATTTTATTCAATCAAATAGCGTGGTTTACATGTTTTATTATATTATTAATTCAAACATTTATAAAATCCTGAACATATGTACAGTTACAATTATAGTGACTCGGTCATAGTGGATTATAATTGTAATTATGTATTCAAAAGAATTTTGTCCTATGATTAAACCAGTACACAAGATTTTTACTGATTGGGTAATCTACGATAAGATATACATACACATTTGGTGTGGTGTCATATCCAGGACATTGACCAAGCAGAAAAGATCGGATGTATTTTGTTACATTGGACTTGACAGATATTGATTATTGATAAGATAAGTAAGTATCATTATTATCTAATCTAATCATATCACAATGTTGACCATATGTCAATTCAATCTTAATTCTAAGTGATTAATATACCGCTAATTGTATTATTCAAGCCTTTTGATTTGTTCGTTACCAGCTTACCCTTTGGACTAACTCATACATACATATTGGAGTTTTGGTAGTATAATTGAGTGGGAGTGTTTATCATAGATATGAAATCTATAGCTTTTGTTTAAGAAGTGAAACGATGATTTCCTTATCGCTTGGTTCAAGTGTTAAATGATAGAGTACTCATTTCTGTAATTAAATTTACAAAAATATCATTTATAAGGAACTTTGTGGGAGTTAATGATAAAATACTAATGAGGGGTAAAATGGTAATTTTCACCCGTCTCATTAGTAGATCATCCATAGAGGATTGAATGATGGTTATGGTTATAACAATGGATAATGTATTTACATTTGGTGTAAAGCGTTCTATGAATTAAAGAGTGCAATTCTAAGTCTATAGTGGAGTCGTGAGGAATTAATAAGGTAGTGAGATTATTTGTTATAAATAAACTCACGATAACTTATTGGAGCTTGAGTTCATGGATACATGGTCCCCATGTCATCTCTTATCAAAATGAACCTAGCAGTCTTCAATAAATAATTTAATTATTAATTATACATGTGTCATATTGATTAGGTCAATGAAAATAAATAATAAATTATTTATTGAAATTTTGTGAGAAAAGAAATAGAAGAAACTTTGAGGTTTTTATTGCAAAGTCTCAAAAAATAGAGTATTATAGCCAATTGGGACAATTTTGTTAATATTGATAGATTGGTATTAATATTAATAAAATGAATTAAATAAATGTCAAATTTATAAGTGGTTAATTTTTACAAGTATTTAATTAATTATAATTATTAAATAATTAAATTAAAATGAGAAACTAAAGCCTATTTTATGTCCTAGCTCATTTCCTATATATACTAGTGTTATAGAATGCATTAGGTCACATGAATTTGACAAGGTAAAAAATCACTCCTAATATTATATACCTATCTGCCCATTCTCTCTTAGTTTTCTCTCTAGGAATTCTCTTCTCTTGTGTTGAGACTTTCCCACATATACACTAGGAGGTTTTAGAGAAAGACTTGGAAGACTGTGGTCTTATTTCAAAGCAGTTTGGGTTCCTTGCAATACCTAGCATTCAACAAGGACAAAATGTTAGGAAATCCAAAGGGTGCAATCATTGTTCCGCTACGCATCTCGTAATTACTCTAATGGTTTTGTTATTGTATTTGCATATCTCTGTAACATTCACATGCTTGTATGATTTTATGCTTTCTACTATGTATATTGTTTTGAATATATATTTATAGGGAGTATGCATATGGTGTAGTGATCCAAATTTTATTTTATTTATTTAATTGCTATGTTGTAGTTTAAATGTTTTATTTGTAGAAAATAATTGGATTTTTTGTTTTATATGAATTAGGATTTAATTGATTTATTTGGAATAATTGTGTAACTTGTTTGCTTTATTATTAGTGTTACGTTTTATTAAGTGTGACAGATTATGCGATAGAATAGGTTACAATTTTTTTTATTTAAATGTGTGTGTGTATGTGGATAATTGTTTTATTTATTTTTATTAAGAAATTAAGAGGAAAAAGAAAATAGGTTGTCATCTTTTGGGATAAGATGACGAGGCTTATCTTTAGATTATGTTTACATTGGGATAGGGTTTAGGTGAGGTGTAAGGAGAGGAATTGGTGGGATTGAAGCATATCTTTTGGGATTGGAGCATATATGGTGGGATAGGATTGGAGCTTTCACACTTGTTTTCTTTCCTTAGGTCTGGGTCACTAGGTTATTATAAATAGAAGAACATAGGAGGCTTGGAAACCCTTTTTGCTGGCTACCAAAACTTGGAGAGAAAGAGAAGGAGAAGGACACAAAAAAGAGCAAGAAAAAGAGAGAAGGAAAGAGGAGAAGAAGAAGAAGGAGGAGGAGGCTAGGGTTTCGAAATCCTAGGTATGCTTTAATCTTTGTGGTTTTTTATTCTCTAAGAATAACTCTTTCCCTCCATTATAAATATTCATTTCTTTTATTGTCTTGTTGGGTTTTAAAATCCCTAGGTGCCTAAGGATTTATTGGCTTTGTGTCCTTGAACACTACTAAGGAGGTAATGGGATTCCCTACCCTTTTGATGATTTGATGTTGATTTGGTTCTTGTTTATGGTCATTGGATTGTTGTTTGATGTTTTGGGAAAATTGCCTATGTTTGATCCTATAGTTTTAATGAATATGTGTATGGTGATGATCTCTTTATTAGTAGCATGATTAGGTTTTAATTGAATTTTTGGAAACAAGAGGATATCTTTGGGTATGTTTTGGCCTAGCATTGTAGTATGATTCATTTTATTTATTTTGAGTTTTGATAAACATGTTTCTTGATTAAGAGATTTTTTGTTGTGGAACATATAGGTTTCAGCCAAGAGGAGATGTGATGTTCCATGGTTGTGTCAATATTTTGTTTCAATTGTATTTTTGGTTGGATAAAAATGCATGATAAATTTTGGAAAATTATTTTGGTAAAAGGACTTATAGTGTTTCGGCCTAGGGTATTTTATAAGGGTTATGAGTTGTGTGTTGTTTCTTTATTTTTATTTTAAATCATTAAGCAATGAGCATGTTGATAATTGTAGCATTGTCATGTTAGTATGCTAAGAGTATTTCAGCCATGAGTGTTTGTTGTGGTTAGGGTTGTGTAATGATTTTGATTGTTAGTTTTTCATGTTCAAACGTGATATTAAGGTGTTCAGAGTGTAGAAACATGTTAGGACAAATTGTGAAAGGATTAATAAGCATTGTATAGGCACTTTTATGATCTTATGAGCTTGCTGATTTTTATTTGAATAAAGAAGTATGATGTGATTTTGTGGTAAACTTGGTTGCTAAGACCTATGTGTATTTCAACCTAAGCTATATTGCAGGGGGTGATATTGTTCTAAATGCGTAAATGAGATTAAGGATTATTAGGGACTTGCATGAGATGTTAGAAAGCATGTTAGATCTATCCATGTATTCTTGGTATATTATTAATGTTTTATTGGTCATTTTATAATTCTGTGTTACTTGCTGAATTTTATTGTTTAGATATTTACTTAGCAAGCAAGAGAAAATAGGAGTGAGTTTGATGCCATGATTTCATGATATATGCTAAAGATGAAAATAATTAGTTTCATATATTTTTTTCTTTCATTTCATTAAGAAAACCTTTGATTTTATGTGGACTTATATGCTAAAAAGATAAAAGTAAATAAATGAATGACATGCTAAATTTATTTTAGGTTTATGAGATTAGCAATCATGTATATCTAAGGGTGGTTTTTGTGTCATGATGATATTGTATTTATAATTATGAATATTAAGCAAGGTGTTATATATGTTTGGATTAAAGTTTGGTATCATTTGTCTATTGTTGATTCAGGCCATGATTAGTTTATGAGTTTTGGTTTTTGATTTTTGAGATTATGTCTTGATGCATGATTTCCAATGGTTTCAAGGTGTCAAAATGGTAGCAAGCATGCTAGGAAAATTTATGGGTAATTAATTGAGTGTTAATAATGCTTGCTGAATTTTTGTAAAATTGTTGAGAAATAAGTGTATGATATCATAAATTTTGGCATAGTTTTCAAGAAAGGTCCCACGTGTGCATGTTACATGAAAATGCACTTTTACGCATAATTATATATTATTTGATTAAGTCCAAGGTTCTTGATTAAAGGTCGTTGAGGATTGATGAGTAAATGACATTATTTTTGTGATTTTATGTGAGACTTGCAAGCATGATTTGATGTATGGATTGTTTCTAGAATTAAGACTGTGGTGCAACTGTATAAGATAGGTGCCACGTGTGCATGCCCTATGCACACATGGGATGTGCTTGAAATGTTCATGTGTGGTTTTACATGATATTAAGATGAGCGTTAGATTGTTATTCTAGGCTCGTTGTGAAGTTATCCCACTATTATTTTGTGTCTTGATGCATGCTGCAGGGAGTCCATGAATGAGGAAACGATCTGGAACGTCGTAGTGCCTTGGAGTCTTTCTTATGTTAATTTATCAATGGGATGTATTTTAATTATTTTTTAAAAAGACTGCATAAAACTCTCTTTTGTTTTAAACATTGGATCCAAACTCTCTATGTGTTTCCAATAAAGTCCCACTGTGTTTTCGGGAAAAATTATGAAATCCTTTTAGCTATTGTTAAAACCACTATTTTAATAAAGATAGGCAAGTAGGGGTGTTATATATAAACTTATATAAATGAGATCCTACATACTTGAATGATTCATTTATAGCTATTATGACTATGACAATATTAAGTTTATGATTATGACTTCAGATTTGTATAGATTACTATGATAATGGTTCTCTTTGTACGATAGTGTTATTATAGCAATATATAGTTGTTATGGTATTATTGAAATAGTGGAATAATTGTGATATGTATGAATAGTGTTTGTGTGCTTTTTGTGATTGTATTTTTCATATTGGGTTTAGAAACTCACTCCTTATAGTGTAATTATGCAGATCAAAGTAAGTAAAGAGATAGATGGATGGTGGGGAGTTGGACCTGGATAGTTGCTTGTGTATTCGTGAGGGCCATATAGCTACTGGAAGATCTAAGACTTATATTTTGTTTCTTAACTAGTATTTTTATTCCTCTAAAATAAATGTTTTTGTATTTTAGTTTTTTTTTAAACATCTTTTATGATTGTAAAACTAGGATCCCATCTGTTTTATGTTATTTTTCAATAAAGGGAAATCTTTATGTTTTGATGTTTCAACACTTGTTCTCTGTATTATATTTATGAGAAAATAAGGGTGTTACACTTTGGCATTCTTGAATTGTACTTTTAGGGTCTAGATTTATCCGTAATCCTAATTTTGTAAGTGGTTTGAATTGTAAGCGCTGATTAGAAAGCGTATGCTCGCTGCTCAGAGTCGTCAGAAAAGTTATGCGGATGCCAAGCGACGTGATGTGGAATTCAAAGTTGGAGATCAAGTCTTCTTAAGAATATCTCCTATGAAAGGTGTGAAGTGGTTCGGGAAGAAAGGCAAGCTTAGTCCCAGGTTTATAGGTCCTTTTGAGATATTGGACAAAGTGGGAGCAGTTGCATATAGATTAGCCCTACTACCAGCTCTAGCAGATAGTCACAATGTGTTCCACATCTCGATGCTGCATAGATATTTTTATATTATTTTATAATATAATGTAATATTATATTATATTATAATATAATGTTTTAGATTAAATAAATGTGACAAAGTGTGTCACATATTGTAACATATAATAGAGAGTTACAATATTTAGATATATAAGATATATCCAAATAATGTAACATATTTGGTGTTACAAATTTGTAACTTCCAAATATTACCCTTTGTTGTTACACAATATTGAGATGAATTTCATAAAGCCATATGTGATATGGCTGTTAGAGATATGATTTTAACCACAATAATGTGTTTTGGGAGTTACAAAATCATTTGGGAAGGTTTGGAACCGTTTGGGAAAACATCACATTTTTTGTACTGAAATTGGTCGGTGGCCGCGGCCACCAACATTCAGTGGCCGCAGCCTGTGGGTCAGAGAACAGTGGCCGCTAATGTCTCTAGCCGCAGCCACAGGCCAAAAAACGGACTAATTTTCAGTTTTTTCAATCTTTGTTGAACGGCTCAAAAAACCCAAATAACTCCCAAATCTCATTTTTAATTCCATATTAATCCAATTAAACATTGGTAACAGCCATGGGGGTTGGTGGAATTTGAAATTCAAAGGGTGTCTCTAAACTCTATAAATACGAGCCTCTAGCTCACTTGTAAGATACAACATTTTCTATCCATTAGAACACTTGGCTAGAAACACCTTGAGGCTTGATAATTCCAGAAAGCATTTCCTATAATCTGTGAGAGATCCCTTAGTGCTTGAGTTAGGGGGAAATAAGCTTTTGGACAAAGGTTTCAAACCTTGTTCAAGTTGGTGATCCCCAACACTCTTCACTTTGGTAGTGTGAGTGAGAGTTGCTTCTATTTAGTTTGTTTGTTCTTTCTTTCTATTCTATTTCTCTTCATCTTCATATTCTTCTCTTTTGTTTATTTGTATTTCTTGTTTTGAGTTGTAATCTTCTTTTCTTTATTTCAAACATTTTACTTTACTTGTAACATTTTGCTTTGAGTTGTATTTTCACCAATCTATTCTTCTTCTCTTCTTCTTGTTCTTTAGTTTATTTGTATTTTCAGTTATAGAGTTGTAATCTTATTCAATCAATCATTAATTATTTGTAATATATTGCATAGAGTTGTAATATTATTATCAATTTCCATTGAGGCAAAACAATTTTTCCTAACAGATATGTGTCAGACCCATCTCACGTCCTCAAGTATGATACGATAGCACTCCAAAAAGACTTGAGTTACGAGGAATAGCCGGTTAGCATCCTAGATAGAGGGATGAAAGAATTATGGTCTAAGAGTATTCCGATAGTCAAAGTCCTATGGAGAAATAGTTCTGAACGGGAGGCAACGTGGGAGTTGGAGGAGGACATGCAAGCTCGGTATCCAGAATTGTTTGGTAAGTAAATTTCGAGGACGAAATTCTTTGTAGTAGGGGAGAATTGTAGAGCCCCATAATGTTTCCTTAGTTAGCTAGCTAGTAGTAGTTGTAGTATTTTAGATTTCGTGGATTTTGGTTCAAACCGAGACTTAGTTGGAAACTCCTAGCAATAGTTATAGATTTTATAAGTTTAACCTATAGTTTAAGAATATTAATTATAACATAAGGTTTGATTAATATTGCTGGTTATAAATATGATATTTATTATAACCTAAGGTTTAGATGGAGCCAATAAGAATATGACACTTGTCATAAGCATGATTAATAAGGAATTATTATTTTAATGATAAAATAAGGAAATATAAGACTTAGTCTTCACCAGAAACTGTTAGGGTCGTAGTTTGACTCAGTCAAAGTAGTTATCCAACCTTAATTATGCTGAAAAAGTGCAATTACGTGTTTAAAATAATCACGTATGCTGATATATCGTAGCATAGGAGCCGATATATCGCCTGACAAAGAATACGGAAAAACAAGTTGACGTTGCACGATCGTACGAATGGAGACTCGGGACTAGGGGCAGCCGATATATCGCCACATAGAGGCGATATATCGCCTATATTAGATATTTTTTTATTTTTGTTTCTAATTTTTAAAAAAATAACTTTGACTCCTTAGAACTACCTCTTATAGTTTTGACCGAGTCTTCAGCCTCTGATTGACGAATATTCAAATATCTTCAATTAAATTCATTATTTTTATTCAAAGCCAAAAAGAAGATTTTTATTCCTAGAACTCTATAAATAGGACTTAGAACCCAGCCCTTTCACTTACTCTTTAGTTGTGATCAGACTCTAAGGTGCTAGTGAGACCATAAGAGTGATAAACACTTGGGTTGGGAAAAAGCTTTGCTATTCTTAAGCTTTATAAAACACTTTGGGAAGTGAGATTAGTGCATTTCGGTATTGGGGATTGACCAATTCATAAGGTCAATAAAGGTACCCTTATTCTTCAGTTCAATCCTATTTGATTCCTTAGTTTCTTTAGTTTTCATCCAGGTTCTAACTTTTGTTATGGTTTTGTGATTAGGTTTTTAAGTTCTTTGAACTTAAGGTGTCTTTTCAGTAAGTTTTCTCTTGGTGGTTTAGTTCTATTCTTTTCATCTCTTTCTTGTAAGAAATACTCACTATTCTTATTATTGGTTTTGGAGTGTTCCAAGTCCCTAATTTGTTCTCATATCCCGGTTTTGGTAAGGAAATTAGGATAGATCTTGTGTGTTTGTATGATATGTTATGCTTATATGTTATGTTTATGTATAATATGTTATGATAAGTTTCTGTTTTAATATGTTATGTTATGATTTACCCTACCTCAAAAATTAGACAGGGGACCTAGATGGGTTATCATACACTACATGTGATCTAACCTACCTCAAATATTAGACAGGGGACGTAGATGGTTTATCACATGTCATAATGGCCATTAATAGTATAGTCCTATATGGTATACATTTTTATAGTCATATGTTTATAGTATATGTTATGATATGTTTATAGTATACATTTATGATATAATTTATGTATATGATTTATGTTGTTAATAGTTTTCCTTACTGGGCATTAGGCTCACTCCTTTTCTTTTAGTGTGATGCAAGAAAATAGATGCAAAGGCGGAAGGATTCTTGGAAGCTTGGTGTGTGTATGGAGGTGAATGGAATGTGTTGACTGCGTTTTTAGCCAACGACGTGAGAACGTCAAATACGACAAGCCTTCAAGAGAAATAAAAACGACACAGACGGTTTAAACAAGAAAAGTAAATAACACAGGAGATTTTTATAGTGGTTCAGCCCCGATTGTCGGTAATAGTCTAATCCACTTAGAGTTGTGATTTATAAACCTGTACTCAAGATCAGATGGACTGAGCCAACTGAGTTTCTTCAGTACAAATTGCAAAAATACAAGAATTCTCTCTCTAGAATACTCAGACCCAACTTTCTCTCTCTAGAATACACAGTCCCAATTTTCTCTCTCTAGAAAGAAGAAGTAGAAGAAGACCCTCTCTCATCCCATCAGCACTCTATTTATAGGCCTGGGATCCTCAACTGATCTTATGATAGGGATATTTTATTATATTTATTACATTTATTACATTTAAACATTCAAAATTCGAAATGTAACAAACCCCCCATTTGTGGGAAGAATGAGAGATTCCCGCGTATGTTGTTGTAGCTGTCTCTGGGAATCTTGACTTAGTCTCCTCTAGCTAGTTGATCCACCTCCTACTGACCACCCATGCAAGTGTTGGTCGGACGTGCATGGTGGTAGGACATGCATAGTGGTAGGACATGTTTTCGTGGGTTGAACGTGCATGGTGGTAGACATGCACTTCTCTCCTCTAACATGGCACTCTCCTATAGCATGCCATGTTCCTCCTTGAACCAATCTCCTTGGCTTCTCCTCGGACCAAGGTGGTCCGAGGCAACCTCCTTGGCACCTCACCTTGGACAACATTGAGGCAACCTCCTCCATGACATCTCACCTTGGACAAGTTCAAGGCATTCTCCTTTAGCATCTCCCAAACATGTCCGATCGAACATTGTATAGGCTCTCCTTATCAAAATCTAAGTCTCCATCCTCTTGCATGAGACTCCTCCTCCTTAGCTACTTACCTTGGACACGTTCGAGCCAACACTTAGGAAACCTTGGGAGGCTTGCCTCCTACACACCCTTGGGGTCTCTTAGGACCACATCCTCCTTGGGGTCTCCTAATACCACTTTCTACTTGGGGTCTCCTAAGACCACTCCCTTGGGGTCTCCTAGGACCACACCCCTTAGCTCTCCTAGAATGCATTCTCCTTAGCCTCCTAGGATGCATTCTCCAATTTTTGGGTATAACAGAATGGCTGGGCTGCGTGTCGATTCGAGGACAGCGTTTTTTTTTTGTTTTAGTCTCTTTAAAATATGTTTTTATGTATTTTTCCGCATTTAGCTTTGTAAACAATTTTTTTTTTAAGTTATGTTTTATTTTAAAACAATGAGCTCATTTATGTATTACAAATATTATTTTTAAAGTTTTTAATAAAGTTATGAATTTTCTTATGTATGTTCTCTCCAAAGTTGTAGTTATGTCTAGTAGGTTTAATGAAAGTCTCATAGATAGTTGGGTCGTTACATAGCTAGATATGTTAGCTTCCATGGACTTTGGTTCAAGTCGGGACTTAGTTGGAAACTCATAGCAATAGTTATAAATTTTATAAGTTTAACCTATAGTTTATGAATATTAATTATAACATAAGGTTTGATTAATATTATTGGTCCTAGGTGTATTATTTATTATAACCTAAGGTTTAGATAGAGCCAATAAGGATATGACATTTGTCATAAGCATGATTATTAAGGAATTAGAGTTTGTTATTTTATGGTTAGTTAAGAAATTTGTGGATTAGTTTGTTATTTAGATAATTAAATAGATTTTCCCATAACTTTAGAGTGTTGTAACTTCTGACCTATTTTTGACCCAGTTATATTATGAATTTATAAAAATAGTATTTCTAAAAAGTTGTAGATAATTGAATTAACTTTCTAACGGTATAAATATGGTCTAAATCGGAATCTCACAGCTCTAGTTATGCTAATTTTAATACAAGTGAGTTTTTAGTTACGAGATTTATGAAGTTAGAATTTAGGATTCTATTTTTTTATTTACTTTTAATTTTTAAAACAAGTTTTGACTCCTTAGGCCTACCTCTGAATGATTTGACCGAGTCCTAAGCCTTTGACTGAAGAATATTCAAATATTTTCAATTAAATTCATTATTTTTATTCAAAGCCAAAAAGAATATTTTTATTCCTAGAACTCTATAAATAGGACTTAGAACCCAGCCCTTCTCCTCACTCTTCAACTGTGATCAGACTCCAAGCTGGAATAGAAAAGCCGCTACAGCAGGAAATGATCAATGCTGGAATAGAAGTAGTCATTGGTAACCTGACTAACTTGTCCATCCAGTCAAGCATGTTAGAAGATATACGGATTGGGCAAGGACATGATGACACATTAGTAGCACATATGGATGTAGTTAGAGAAAGGAAGGCCACAGATTTCCCAATATCTAGTTAGGGGTTATTAAGATACAAGGATCGCGTATGCGTGCCAAATGATCAAGGGATTAAGATGAAGACTTTAGAAGAAGCGCAAAATACCCCATACTTAGTTCACCCAGGGTCGACCAAGATGACTCACGACCTTAAAGTGTTATATTTGTGGCCAGGAATGAAGAAAGATATAGCGGAGTATATGTCTAAATGCTTGGTATGCCAGCAAGTGAAAGCAAAACATCAGCGACATGCAGGCTTATTGCAACCACTTAGCATTCCAGAATGGAAATGGGATGATATAACCATTTCGAGACGGGTTTGCCACGAACAAGTAAGCAGCATGATTCGGCTTGGATAGTAATAGATAAATTAACCAAGTCAGTTCATTTCCTATCTGTTAAGACTTCGTACAAAGCAGATCAATATGCAGATGTTTAAGTCCAAGAAAGAGTACGACTGCATAGAATCTCTAAGACAATAGTACTCGATAGAGGATCGGTGTTTACATCGAGATCTTGGAGTAAGTATTTACCGCTGATAGAATTCTCCTACAAGAATAGCTACCAGTCAACAATCAAGATGGCACCCTACAAGCTACTTTATGGAAGAAGGGTCGATCGCCGTTGCATTAGGACAAAGTAGGAGAAAGGAAACTACTTGGACTCAAAGCTGTTAGAGGAGCTCAGGATGTAGTAGCACTGATTAGAAAGCGTACGCTCGCTGCTCAAAGCCGTTAGAAAAGTTATGCGGATGCCAAGCGGCGTGATGTGGAATTCAAAGTCGGAGATCAAGTCTTATTAAGGATATCTCCTATGAAAGGTGTGAAGCAGTTCGAGAAGAAAGGCAAGCTTAGTCCCAGGTTTATAGTTCCTTTTGAGATATTGGACAAAGTGGGAGCAGTTACATATAGATTAGCCCTACCGCCAGCTCTAGCAGATAGTCACAATGTGTTCCACATCTCAATGCTGCGTAGATATATGTCAGACCCATCTCACGTCCTCAAATATGATATATGATAGCACTCCAGAAAGACTTTATTACGAGGAATGACCGGCTAGCATCTTATATAGAATGATGAAAGAATTACGGTCTAAGAGTTTTCCGATAGTCAAGGTCCTATGGAGTAATAGTTCTGAACGGGAGGCAACGTGAGAGTTGGAGGAAGACATGTTAACCCGGTATCTGGAATTGTTTGATAAGTAAATTTCAAGGACGAAATTCTTTTTAGTAGTAGCGGTAGTAGCAGTAGTAGTGGTTCAAGTCGGGACTTAGTTGGAAACTCATAACAATAGTTATGAATTTTATAACCTAACCTATAGTTTAAGAGTATTAATTGCTGGTCCTAGATGTATTATTTATTATAACCTAAGGTTTAGATGAAGCCAATAAGAATATGACACTTGTCATAAGCATGATTATTAGGGAATTAGAGTTTGTTATTTTATGGTTAGTTAAGAAATTTGTGGATTAGGTTGTTATTTAGATAATTAAATAGATTTTCCCGTAACTTTAAGGTACTGTAACTTTCAACCTATATTTGACCTAATTATATTATGAATTTCGAAAAATAGTATTTCTAGAAAGTTGTAGATAATTGAATTAGCTTTCTACTGGTATAAATATAGTCTAAATCGGAGTCCTACAGATCTAGCTATGTTTATTTTACTACAGATGAGTTTAGAGTTACGAGTATTAGGAAGTTAGAAGTTAGGATTCTATTTTTTTTTTATTTTTAATTTTTAAAACAAGCTTTGACTCCTTAGACCTACCTCTGAACGATTTGACCGAGTCTTAAGCCTCTGAACGATTTTATAACCTAACCTATAGTTTAAGAGTATTAATTGCTGGTCCTAGATGTATTATTTATTATAACCTAAGGTTTAGATGAAGCCAATAAGAATATGACACTTGTCATAAGCATGATTATTAGGGAATTAGAGTTTGTTATTTTATGGTTAGTTAAGAAATTTGTGGATTAGGTTGTTATTTAGATAATTAAATAGATTTTCCCGTAACTTTAAGGTACTGTAACTTTCAACCTATATTTGACCTAATTATATTATGAATTTCGAAAAATAGTATTTCTAGAAAGTTGTAGATAATTGAATTAGCTTTCTACTGGTATAAATATAGTCTAAATCGGAGTCTTACAGATCTAGCTATGTTTATTTTACTACAGATGAGTTTAGAGTTACGAGTATTAGGAAGTTAGAAGTTAGGATTCTATTTTTTTTTTATTTTTAATTTTTAAAACAAGCTTTGACTCCTTAGACCTACCTCTGAACGATTTGACCGAGTCTTAAGCCTTTGATTGAAGAATATTCAAATATTTTCAATTAAATTCATTATTTTTATTCAAAGCCAAAAAGAAGATTTTTATTCCTAGAACTCTATAAATAGGACTTAGAACTCAGCCCTTCTCCTCACTCTTCAGCTGTGATCAGACGCCAAGGTGCTAGTACTACCAAATATTTTCAATTAAATTCATTATTTTTATTCAAAGCCAAAAAGAATATTTTTATTCCTAGAACTCTATAAATAGGACTTAAAACCCAGCCATTCTCCTCACTCTTCAGCTGTGATCAGACGCCAAGGTGCTAGAACTACCAAATATTTTCAATTAAATTCATTATTTTTATTCAAAGCTAAAAAGAAGATTTTTATTCCTAGGATTCTATAAATAGGACTTAGAACCCAGCCCTTCTCCTCACTCTTTAGCTGTGATCAGACGCCAAGGTGCTAGTACTACCATAGAGTGATAAACACTTGGGTTGGGAAAAAGCATTGCCATTCTTAAGCTTTATAAAATACTTGGGAAGTGAGGTTTAGTGTATTTCGGTATTGGAGTTAGACCAATCCATAAAGTCAACTAAGGTACTCCTATTCTTTAAGTCCAGTTCTTTAAAACTCTTTAGTTTTCTTTAGTTCCTTTTATTCAGATCCTAACTTTCGTTATTGGTTCTTGATTAGGTTCTTGAAACTTAAGTTCTTTCTTGGTAAGTTTCTTCTTGATGGTTTAGTTTCCATATTCATTCTTTATTCTTTAGAAATACTCACCATTTGTATTTTTGGTTTTAGGTGTGTTCCAAATCCCATCCTTGTTCTCATATCCCGGTGTTGGTAAGGAAAATAAGATAGATTTTGTGTGCTTATATGTTATGTTATGTTATGTTATGTTATGTTATGTTATGTTATGTTATGTTATGTTATGTTATGTTATGTTATGTTATGTTATGTTATGTTATGTTATGTTATGTTATATGTTTATGCTATGATATGTTTTAGTTCTTGGGTATATGTTTTGTTTAGATAACAAGCATATAATTTGTTTAGATAACAAGTCCCAATAGTATATTCCTTGGGCATATGATTTGTTTAGATGACAAGCCCCATAAATCTATATGACTTGTTTAGATAACTAGCCCTGTAGAATTATGGGCATATGATTGCCTAGCTAGCAAGCCTCAAGATGTATGATGGCCATTGTAATAGATGTTTTTATAGCCATATGTTTTATAATGTATGCTTATGATATATGATATATGTTTTAGATAGTCTTACGTTCTTTTATAGTATTTGATGTAGTCTTATGCTTATGTTTACGATGTATGTTTTGTTTTTAGTAGATTTTCCTTGCTGGGCATTAGGCTCATTCCTTTATTTTAGTGTGATGCAGGAAAATGATTATGGAAGTGGAAGGATTCTTGGTAGCATGGCATGTGTGTTGAGGATGAATGGAATGGATGGGCTGCATGTCGATCGAGGATGACGTTTATTTTAGTCTTTTGAAATATGTCTCTTTTGTAATTTCGCATTCAACTTTTTTTTTTTAACTTGTTTTTAATGCCATGTTTTATGTTTTGTAAATAATGGGATCCCATACCATAGTACATTTTATTTTAGATTTTTAATAAAGACATGCTATTTCTTATATTTTGGGTTTTCAATAAAGGCATGTTATTTCTTATGTTTGTATCGAAATAGTGGTTATTATGTCTTGTAGTTTTAATGGTCCAAGGTCTTAGAAATAGTTAGGTCATTACATGTGTCCCCATAGGTAACCTGCAGATGAGGCTACCTCGGAAATGTACGCCATTGGTTCAGAACTGCACCGCCACTACACTGACAGATCTTGTCCCCCAAATCTTCCTCGTAGCCCATAACACCCAGACTGAAGCAACTGTTTGTTGCGAGTCTTATAATGTGATCATGTTTGGGCTGGCCCAATGGGCATTTGTTAATATATGTTTTTTATTTCAATCCTTTGTATTGAGCGTCCATTAGAGAGCAAATAATATTTACACCCTTATTGGGCCCGAATTAGCCCGACCCAAGCCCAGTGCACTGGCTTGCCTATAAATATGAATAGTGGTGCATTGAAGGGGGGATCCCAGATTTTCTCTTATAAGCAATTACTCTGCTCAAACTTGTTGAAAACACCATTGTCAAAAGCTCTCTAAGCTCTAATACAACTGACTCGTGGACTAAGCTCATTAACGCCCCAACCACGTAAAAACCTTGCTTGCAACTTCTAAATCCTTTATTCTTAAGCTCTCTTATCTTTCATAATTCTAGTTTTCGAAAAACTCGGTAAACATTTTGGTGCTTTCATTGAGAGTTTGAGAAAGCTTGAGTTGATCTCGAACATCCACAACAATGGTGAACATAAGACACACCACTTTCGACCCTACTAATCAAGAACAAGGCATTGGAGAGCCACTGCCTAACCAACCTCTTCCTTAGAACCAACCTGAGGACACACCTCATCAGATGCCCTAACCTGACGAGTCGCAATACCATGAAGGTGGAGCAGATTATGAGGAAGATTGCTATGAGGAAGAGGAGGGAAATGAGGGGGAATACCATGATCTCGAAGTTGAGGATCCACCGATCCCAAAAGAATTAGACCCCGATCAGGAGGACCCGGAGGTGACCAAACTAAGACAACAAGTCCTGGACCAAGAAGCTAGGATTGTTGAACAAAAAGAAGCCACTCAATGGATGCAAGAAGCCCTCCTGGCCCTACAAGCTTTCATCACCGCCCAAGGGCTAGCGGCCAATCCTCCAGTTGTTCAGTCTCCAAGAACACAACCACATGCTCCGCAGGCTAGGAATAACGTCCCCGAACATGCGAGGCCGATTCCTCCCTCGGGACAAGCTCCCGAACAGGGCCCGACTAACTCGGCCCAAGAGAAAGGGAAGGGAAAAGCAGCCAACCCCGAGGGAAAAATAAACCCCCAGAGAAAATTCCTCCCATTCAGAAAACTGGGGCCAACCCTTGGCCTCTCCCTAGGAGAGAGAAGGTGTGTCCCGGCCCAGGACGGGATCACCCGATCGATCCTCAAGGGACGTGCCCACAAGGTACCAGGCCCCAGGCTGCCCCTAGGTGAACTGGACGGGAACGGTTTTTCTGTCGAAGCGCCTCCGTGAATAAAGATCACCGAGGACGCCAACATGATGATGAGCCAAACACCCTTAGCTCAGGGGATGACATGTCCCGGGTAGACCTGCACGACGGGCTAAACGCTCGAAAGGAACGGGCCCACAAGGAAAAGATCTGCCCCCGAGGAGGCGATTTGAGAAATAATCTCAATGACAGAAGGAACGAGAGAGTTCCCCTAGATGATGGTACGGCCAGACAATTCATGGAACAACTAGCCGCCTTAAAAAAGGTCACAGATCTCCTGGTCCGCAAGCAGGAGGGAGGAGACTCCGACTCCGAAGAAGAGGAAAAGGAGCCCTGCGCCAAGCACATCCTGGATGTGGTGCTCCCCAAAGGGTTCAAAATGTTGAATCTACCCGCCTACAGTGGGAACACCAACCCCAGAGACCATCTATCGCGCTATAATCGGTTAATGACCGTAGCCCACGTTTGCGACAACGGAAAGTGCCTCTGCTTTTTTATTACTCTCGACAGACCTGCAGAGGAATGGTGGAAGAGGCTCAAGCCAGGATCCATCCAATCTTGGTCCGGACTGTAGTCAGTGTTCCGCAAACAATTTGTGGCCGCCATGAGGATGGATATGAACATCAGTGCCGTCGCCAACATCAAGCAACTCCCCACAGAGACTTTGAGGGCCTACATCCAGTGTTTCATAGAGGAAGCCTCAAAAACCAAGGTGGGCGATGGGCAGCGCCTGGTGGCCCTACAATCCGGAATACGGGCCGGGTCTCCTTTCTAGGACGACATGCATCACAGTGAGGTGGTCACCCTCGAAGAATTCGTAAGGAGGGCACAAGGCTTTATTAACTGGGAGGCCCGAATCCAGAAATTCGGATGGCAGCCGACCCCTCAGCCAAATGCCCACACCTTTCCGGGATACAGGGTATAATATCCAGCCCAGCAATATCTAACTCCCCTGATAATGCCAGGATCGGCAGCTGCGCCTGGAATGACCTTTGCCGCACCTGCGGTCTATGGCCATGCATCTTCAGGATATGCCCTGGCCCAGTCTACCCCTTTACCTGGGTACGGATTCGCGCCAGTCGAGTACAATGTTTCTCCTAGGGGGGCCCAACCGTCCCAAATGGGGGGAACTGAGGCAAGTGTGAATCCCTCCCGAGGAAAGAGATCCAGGAAGGGATAAAATCGGTCCGAACCCTCTAAGAAAGGCAAGAAGGGCTATGAGCCCCAGTATTCGGAGTACACCAACCTAGTGGATACCAGGGAAAACATATACCTAGCCACAAAAAAGACAGTTCATTACCGGAAACCAGCCCCCATGTTCAAAGGGGGAAAGAACCCAAGGGATACAAGCAAAAAGTGTGCGTACCATAAGGAGGTGGGCCACACAACCGAAGAATGTCGGCAGCTGAAGGACGAGATCTAAAATTTGATGAAGCTGGGACATCTCCACTAGTGGGTCAGGATGCCCGTGGGCGTTCTGGGACTGATAGCAGTCCCTGGACAGTCCATGATCCCGGGCGCGCCTGGAGCGTACCCACCTCCCTAGGGGGATACGTGAAGGGCCTGGGAGCACAAGCCCCTCAGGGGGCCCCCGCTGTGCAGGCGCCCGGACTTGGAATGCCTTACCCTACCGGGACCGCGCCCCCGTGAGTAGATGGTCATGTAGCCACCATCTCGGGCGGGCCCCATTTAGGAGGATCATCCTAGAATGATCAAAAGCGCTACCTCAACGAACTTGACCACGACCAAGAGGTATGTGCCTTGGTCCAAGCACCGGCTCAACGCCCAAAGTTGATGAACCTCCCCTTCACCTTCACGGAAGATGACGCTCGCAACATTCATTTCCCGCATCATGATCCTCTGGTCATTGATGCCCATATAGCTAACAAGATGGTGTCCCGAATGTTGGTAGACGACGGGAGCTCCGTCAACATCTTGTTCAAGCCAGCCTTCATTGTAATTGGCTTTACTAAGGTAGATCTGGCCTCATGCCCAACCCAGATCTACGGTTTCAATGGAGATTTGATAGTCCCGATGGGAAAAATCCAGTTTCCCGTAACACTAGGGAACAAGATCCAAGGCTCGTTTAAATTTTGTACATTTGTAGATGTGTACTGCCCCACCGCGTATAACATCAACTTCAGTTGGCCCACACTGGTCGACTTCGGGGCTATCGCCTCCATCCGTCACCTCTGCATGAAGTTCCCCTGCAACAATGGAGGGGTAGGACAGCCCGGGGAGATCAGAAGAGCACCCGAAAATGTTACCACGTATCTGCTAGACCCATTTACATGGTCCGCGAAGAACCTCTTGAGGAGGAAAACCTCAATCCAGTTCTGCCTCCTCCCCCGGCAATACAGATTGTCTGGGAAGAAGACAAGCTGGACCCACGGATAGGGGAGGACCGCATACTCGAGCCCATGGAGGAAATTGAGGTGTGCATCAGCGACACCGACCCGACCAAGGTAATTCAAGTCGGGAAGAAGCTAAGTACAGAGGCCCGGGCCGCCATCATCGCCCGGGTGAAAGAGAACCAGGATGTCCTGGCCTGGTCTCATTCAGATATGACCAGGATTGACCGCAATATCATATGCCAAGACTTAAATATTGACAAGGACGCGACCCCGGTCCAGCAGAAACGGAGACCCCAAGGGGTGGAAAGAGCAGAAGTTCTTAAGCTGGAAGTTGAAAAGTTATACTCGATCAACTTTATCCGACAAGCTTTATATCCCGTGTGGCTAGCCAATCCTGTGCTGGTGCCTAAGCTGAACGGGACTTGGAGAACATGCATCGACTTCACGGATCTCAATAAAGCTTGTCCTAAAGATTGCTTCCCGCTCCCTTGGATCGATCAGATGGTGATGCAACATCCGGCTACTAAATCTTGAGCTTTATGGATGCCTATTCAGGCTACAACCAGATCTCTATGCATGTAACAGACCAGGAACATACCAGCTTCCAAACCAACAAGGGGGTGTACTTCTACGTCGTCATGCCCTTTGGACTCAAAAACGCTGGAGCCACATATCAGCGGTTGTCAATAGAATGTTCCGAGCCCAGCTAGGAAGGAACATGGAGGCCTACATCGACGATATGTTGGTCAAGTCCAAGACCTCCAGAGCACACGCTGATAATCTGGCCGAAGCCTTCGCGATCATTCGAAGGTATGGGATGAAGTTGAATCCCAAAAAATGCACCTTTGGTGTGGCATCCGGGAAGTTCCTAGGATTCATAGTAAGCTACCGGGGAATAGAGACCAATCCGGACAAAATCAAAGCACTGATTGACATGCCCTCGCCACGGAAGCACAAAGATGTTCAGAGCCTGACAGGGCGGATAGCCGCTTTGTCTCAAAGGCCATGGACAAGTGCATCCCATTCTTCAACGTCCTTTGGGGAAGTTAAAGGTTCGAATTTTCGGCTGAATGTGAAGTGGCTTTCCAAAGACTAAAAGAACATCTGGCCCGATCACCAATTCTAGTGAAACCGGTGGAGGGAGAACCGTTGTACCTCTATTTGGTCGTGACCGAACACGCCATCAGTGTCACACTAGTACAAGAACACGGGAAGGCCCAACTCCCAGTCTATTACATAAGAAAAAGGCTATTAGGTGCATAATCACAATACCCACTTATCAAAAAGTTGATATTTTGCCTACTAATCGCATCCTGGAAGCTCAGGCCTTATTTTCAGGCCCATGCCATAAGAGTTCTGACCAACCATCCTTTGCGACAAGTGTTGCAAAAACCTGAATCATCGGGAAGGCTCTTGAAGTGGGCCATGGAACTGAGTTAGTACGACATTGCGTATGTCCCTCGAATATCAATAAAGGGACAAGCCTTGGCCGACTTCATCGTGGAATGCTCCGGGACCACCAAAGAAGACAAGCCCGCTGATCCCGCGGTACCGTTGTGGAAGGTTTTCGTAGACGGAGCCTCGAATGAAAATGGAGCAGGGACCAGAATCATCCTAGTGTCGCCACAGGGACACCAGTTACATAACGCCTTGCGTTTCCAGTTCAAGGCTTCGAACAACGAGGCCGAGCACGAGGCCGTGTTGGTCGGACTGCACCTGGCCCAGAAGGTAGGGGTCGTAAACCTAGAGATCTATAGTGACTCCTAGTTGGTTGTCAGACAGATCTCGAGAGAATGCTAAATGAAAGGGGAAAAGATGGCAGCTTATGTGGCACAAACGCGAGAGATACTTCAAACTTTCAAGAAGCACTCCATCCGTCAGATCCCCAGGGAACAAAACGTGTTTGCGGACACATTGGAAAAACTGGCCAAAGATGTTGAGGCAAAACTCTTCGGGCTGGTCCTGATCAACATCTCCCCGCACCAAGTATTGATGCCCCCACGATCACGGCTATAGACTACTCCACGTCCTGGATGGGACCCATCATCCAATTCCTAACAACCGGGGGGTTGCCCACGGACAGGGCAGCAGCCAGGAAGCTTCAGTACCAGGTCCAAAGATACATCATGATGGAAGGAAAACTCTATCGCAGAGAGTTATCCATGCCATACCTCCGATGCATGTCTGGGACCGAAATGAGTGCAATCATGCATGAGGTGCACGAAGGCTTCTGCGGAGATCATACAACCGGACTCAGCTTGTCCAAGAAAATCCTGCACCAAGGATATTTCTGGCCAACCATGAAGAAATACTGTGTTGATTACGTCCACAAGTGCAAACAATGCCAAAGGTACTCGAAGATCCTGCGATCCCCTCCAACGGAAATAACTCTGATGACGAGTCCTTGGCCTTTCGCAGTATGGGGAATCGACCTAGTAGGATTGCTCCCGACTGGGAAAGATGGAGTTAAGTATGCAATCATGGTCGTTGACTACTACACCAAGTGGGTCGAAGCAGAACCCATGAACAACATCACCTCAAAGAAGGCCTTGGACTTCGTCATCAACAACATTGTGTGCCAGTACGGGCTCCCCTACAAGATCGTGTCCGACAACGGGAAGCAATTTGACAGCATCCACTTCACGAACTTCTGTAAAAGACATTGCATCATCAAAAGCTTCTCCGCAGTCGCCAGGCCTCAAGCAAACGGGAAAACAGAGGCCGTCAAGAAAATCTTGAAGGGGACGTTAAAGAAAAAGCTTCAAGCCTGCAAGAGCAAATGGCCAGAGGAGTTTCCCCGCGTACTATGGGCATACCGGACCACCGAACGAATGTCTACTAGATACACTCCTTACTCCATGGTATACAGGTGTGAAGCCGTCAACCCGGTGGAAACAGCTATCCCATCCCAGAAGAGGGACACGTATGATCCCACTCAGAACCACGCCTTACTCCAAGAATCCTTAGATCTTATCGAAGAGATCCGGGAAGAATCTCAAGTTCAGTTGAAGATGTATCAAGGCAAGATCGATTGGCATTTTAACTCGAAAGTAAAGAGTCGAAGATTTGAAACCGGCAACCTAGTCCTAAGGAGAGTCTTCCCTACAACCCAAGATCCAAGAGTGGGGGTTCTGGGCCCAAACTGGGAAGGACCATACGAAATCAAACTTGAAGTATGTCCGAGAACGTACCTCTTAAGGCGAGTCAATGAGACCGAAGTCCCAAGGGCCTGGAACACGGAACATCTCCACAAGTACTATCAGTAGTCAGGAGAGCATTTTTGGCTTTTAATTTTCCTTGTAAACAACGTATGCCCCAGGGCGATCTCATGAATAATAAAAATGATGTGTTCAAAACATCATATATGAAAAAAAAAATTGTGAAACGATGAAAGTTCTCATCCGTCTCCATAAACAAGTGACCCATGACTAGTCCTCGCTCACTTGGGGGGGGGGGGGGGATACAAAAACAAAATAGGAAGCTAAATGCTCTTGGTTTGAACCGTACACACTAATAGTAATGGAAGCCCAA
The DNA here is from genome assembly GCF_963169125.1 of Humulus lupulus. Classification (NCBI taxonomy): domain Eukaryota; kingdom Viridiplantae; phylum Streptophyta; class Magnoliopsida; order Rosales; family Cannabaceae; genus Humulus; species Humulus lupulus. Next base: position 44,671,457 of record NC_084793.1, read on the forward strand.
CTCCTAACGAAAGGACACAAGGCTAACGCCTAGTCCCAACCCGGACCAACAAGGTCCGAGGGGTGCAAGCCCAAAAGGACGCAAGGCTAACGCCTAGTCCCAACCCGGACTGACAAGGTCCAAGTGGTACAAGCCCAAAAGGACGCAAGGCTAACGCCTAGTCCCAACCCAGACCGACAAGGTCCGGGGGGTACAAACCAAGTGGGACACAAGGCTCAGGCCTAGCCCCAACCCGGACATACATGGTCCGGGAGTACAAACTCAATAGGACTTAAGGCTCAGGCCTAATCCTGGCCCAGACATACATGGCCCAAAGGTATACTATCTAGTAGAACATGCGAGCCAACCCTAATCCTACCCGAACATGCATGGTCCGGGGATATAAAATACCTAAAAATCGGTTGACCAAGCATGGTCCTTAATAAACAAATACCCATCCACGTCTTCTCTGAAATAGCACAGGACCATTGGAGCTCGAGTCCCGGGTATAAGTTGTCTAAAATTAGTCTTATAAACAGCCCAGGCCGTGGGAACCTAACCCATCTTTCAAAATAAACTAATCAACTAATCCATGTTGGTCCAGACCATCGAAACTTGAACACTAGAATCGGGACAAATAAATTTAGTGATAATTATCAACTCCCTAATGGCGCAGGCCATTGGAACCTGAACAACAGGGTTAAAGCATGTTAATAAATTGAAACCTAAAAAGAGATCTCTGATGGTCCGGGCCATTGGAGCCCATATCGTAAAAATTAGGATAACTCACTCCAGGCCATAAGGATTTGAACATGGGTCACCAGAAGAGAAACGTTTTCTACAACTTTTCCCCAATGGTCCCGACCGTTGGAACCGGGACCAAACATTCGATTCATTCATGCATGGTGGTAAAACAATTAGTGAAAGCTCAACGAATGGGAACAAGAAAACCTTGTGCAAGAAACGAATAAATAAGAATATAAAAATTATCTCAGACGCACCCGCATCCATAAAAGTGTTACAAAAAAAAAAGAAAGAAAAACAAGTAAAAGACCTAGGCTTAGGCTTCGTCGTGCCCTGATGCCTTCGGGTTAGCCCCATCTGCCTCATCCTCATCCAAGGGCTCCGCGTCAGCTTTCTCCTTGGCCTCAAACTCGGCTCTTTTCGCGACAGGATCGGGGTAAAGCAAGAGGCTCATGTTTTTGTCTTGGAGCCATGCCATGTAGATGGCCTCGTCGAAGGTAGCCTCCAGCAAGGCATCTGCTTGTTCTTTCTCTTGACGGGCCTCCCCATGTGCTTTCACCTCCACTTGAAGCAGATCGTCCAATGCTTGGATCTGAGACTCAAGACCGGTGATCCTCTCCTGATCCTGGGTAGACTGGGCTTCAGCCACCTCCAACTGAGCCTTAACTTGAAGAAGCTCCGCCTCCAAATCAGCCACCAGCTTTCTATTCTCGGCCTCTCTCCAGGACAAATTCTCTTATAGTTGAAAACAAGTTCGGACAGCCTCTTCGCAGTCCGCTTTGGCCTGAGCTACCTCCTTGGCCATGGCTTCCTTAGCGGCTTCCTGCTGGTTCACGGCTGCCTCTAGCTCCAATTGGCCTGTCTCCATTTTCATTGCCATCTCAGCCACCAAGTCGGCATTCTGATGGGCCAGTAAAGCGTCCTGGAACGAATTGAAGTTAGAAAAATTTGAAGAACTAAAAATACGAGAAGAAAAAATAGGTGTAAACGGATAACTTACAGCGGTGGCCTGATGGCGGATCGCCTAGGAAATGAATAGTGCATCATGGTTGGCTATAGTCGCTTCAACTGCAGGTTGGACATAGTAGCCCCAACTTGCTCCAACAAGTCCGCGACGAATGGAGCCGTGTCCTGCCCCAGTTTGGGACGAAACCCAATCTCAGCAACAAGTCGGTCCACGATCGGCTGGGAAGCACTAAAGGCTATCGGAAGCTCTGAGAACTCGACCTTACGATGAATCATTAAGGCCTGGTAAACCTCCTCCCTCTTCTCTCGACCATCCTCCGACGTCCGAGACACCATTTTGGACCACTCCTCCTGCGAGATCGCCTCTCCCTCTTCGGGCACAGTCAGATGGATGGGAAGCACGGGCGCTTCCCGAAGTTCCTGGGTAGCGAGTTGACTTTCCCCAGAGGACTCCTCGGCCAAGCGAGCGTCTTTGGTCTTAGCCCTCTTCGCTCCCTTTGCGGACTCACCCACGCCCGAGTCTGCAATTCTCTTCCCGGTTCCCTGACTCACCAGCGGTTCCCGCTCCAGGTCGATTACCGGAGGATGAGCAGGGAGAGGCGAGACAGTTTCAGCACGAACTATCGTGATAGGGACCACGGCTGAGGCCTCCCCAACAGAGTACAGCTTCGGCACCGAACCCCCAAGGATTGCGTCCATCGCCTTCGGTTTGGGTGCACCTTTAGCATCTTTCTTAGCCAAAGCCCTGGCCTTGGCAGCCCGGGCCTCAAGGACCTGCTTCATCTTCTCCACCAGGTTGGACATGTCAGAGTCTTCTGAAATGGATAAACGGAAAAGGAATTAGCAAAATAAATGATCCAGGACAAGTGAGTAAAAGTAAAGCTAAAAGTACTATGGGACGAACCCCTGCCTAGAACTCGGACTCGACTTAATTCTCCTCAGGCGAAGGAATGGACTTGGTCTCCCATGTCATCCGGATCCAGGAAGTTCCCCTATTGAAGGAACCCGGACGAGCACATGAGAGTTTCCGGATCTACAGTGATGGGAGATGAAGGTCTCATTTCTCCATCAGCCCTGAATAGAGGGCCTCGATAAACTAGTCTATCCCTAACTAAGTCCCCAACATGGGGAGCATAAGTCAAAAGCAAAGGTGAATTACCTCGCTCTGATACACTAGCACTGGGAGTCCCCGTGTTCGGTTGGGCCCCATCGAAAAGGGCTTCCAGCTCCTCGGAGGTGGCACTCTCCCTTTGTTGAGCCTGGTCCCTCTTCCTTTTTGCCACATCTGCAAGGGCCACGGCTTCCACAGCCTTGATGTGCTTGAGGGCCAACTCCTCCCTCAAGGCTGGATCTTTCTCGCATTGTATCCCCCGGAGACTAGGGTCCCTGATCGTCTGGTTGGCTGCCAACATCCCGACCACTCGAAGGTTCTCGGTGTTAACGTAGCCCCTACGTCCAGGTCCTCCATGCTTAACATGGAATATAACTTTTTTCGATCCAGGATCGACTGGGTGAGGGGATTCTGGACATAAGGTCTTGTCATCCAGGGCAACAAGTTGAAAACGAGAAATAAAAAGTGAAACAAAGTTAAACTAGGAAACGGGAAGCTACTTACCCACTCGTTGGAAGTCCAACGTCAACGTGGGCTTCTTATCCAAAAGAAACCTGGATGTCATGAACCAGTAGTGTCTGACATCCGGGGGGGTGCTTCCATGAGCTGGTGGGAGCAGCGTAGTTGACATGAGGCTATAATCGGTAGAAGCCATCCAGGGTCTTGTCCTTGACATTAAGCTGCGGCTCCAGCTTATAGAAGTACAGCACCTCAGCGGGGGTCGGCTCTGGGATTTCCTTCGCCGCGCAGAATATGCGCCATCCCGCAAGTAGTCGGTAAGCTTGAGGCAAGATCTGGAATGGCGCAATCCCCACAAACTTGAGGAATTGTGCGAAGCAGTCATGAAGCGAGAGAGTGGCTCCTGCGCAGATGTGGCCTACGATCTAGGCTCCAAATTTGCCCGCGGCGGTGTGAGCTTTTTCTTTTTTTCTAGCTAGACGGCTGTAAAACAATCCGGGAGTCGACTCCACGGCCAAATGTTTCTCCAGGGAGTACAACATTCGATAGTTCCGAAATAAGTTCTTCACCCTGTCCATTTCCTATCTGTTGCCACTGGGAGCCTTAGGTCCTAACAGAGTGAAATGGGATGTTTGAACGTGTTCCTCTGAATGGATGGTGACGCGGGAAGTCATAGCTGATGATCTGAGAACAAAAGGAAGCAAAACAAAACAAACCAAGCAGTCAGCACCAAAACCCAAAAAGGTCGGTTAAGGTACAGGGGCTCTCCTACGAACTGCTTGGAAGAGTCCCCTCCGGATCAGATCCGGGATCACCAAGGATCTGCAAGATCCTGATCGGGAACAAACTGGAAGGGTTCTTGCTAAAGTTTTCCTAAGCCAGCCTATTGCCATTTGTCCCGGGACAGCCCGAACCTGAGAAGATCCGGGATGGCCCAGACAATTTTTTCCTCGCCTACTCTAACACACCCAGAGCCACCCTAAACAAAGGCAATGGCTCTAGCAACCTTACAATTATAAAAACAGTAGGACAATATGATAAACATGAGAAAATAAAAGCAAAAGTTAGGAAAACTTGCTGGAAAGGACTGGTCATGAAGAATGGCGTATGTCCGGCGACAGTGACGGCAGAATCACCGTTTTGAATAGGTGGAGGCGACGCAAAATTTTGTCTATTGGACAAGCCGAGGTCGTCCGTTCAAGCAAAGGTGTGGAGATCAAGCACATTGGAAATAAGTGACATTGAAGGCGAAGTAGCTAATGGTAAATGTCTTCGGTGAGCTCGGACATAAAAGGTCTCTTGTGCGATTTCGTGTTGAGAGTGTAAAAATTTCAAATGAGAATCTAAGGGTATTTATAAGAACTGAGAGGTTGTTTTTGATCTGACGGTTCGGCGTGATCCCACCCATCGGACGGTCCTAGATCGTGCAGGGACATTAATTGTCCTACTCGAGTACTGGATCACGGTTACCCAAAGGTGCGATCCGCGCCGCTCCGATCCAATGGCCCAGAGGAAGAGCACCTCAAAGGTAATCCCATCCAACGGTCCTCTTTGACACAGAGATAATAAAAAGGTCGTTCGTGCGGATGGGACGCTACGGAAATCAAGCTGACGTTTGACTGCCAGCACGGTAACCAATATAATGTTTTCTAACCCTTCAAATTCGAGTGCCATCGATGCACCAGTCGCAAGAGGACACGTACGCACTTCACGATGAAGCAGAGCGAACGAGAGGCCTCCAGACAACCCTGAAGTAAATGAACCGGGGCTCTGGTAAACAAACCGGGATTCTAGTAAACGGACCGAGCTTCTTGGATTCGGTCCAAGACACTGAAACAGGAGTTCACTCCATGATCTTTCAGTAAGCAATGCCCCCCATCAGCGGACCCGTTGCCTTGGAAATGAACTGGGAAGTGCTGAGCTGGTCCGGGAGGGAGACAAGCCTCCACCGTGCAAACCCAGATGAAGGCTTGGGGGTAATTGTTATCCCCATTTCTTCCTAAATGTACGGATCCACACTCTAAGTTTATGGGCCGCCTTCCAGGGAGTTAAAGCCCAGATTGAGCCCAACAGACGAAGAGAAAACGAATATTGGTAGTCCAAGTCTCAGCAAGGTCCAAAGGGCATCCGGAAGTGTAAGCCAAGACCATCGCCGAGGCATGTTGCATAAACCCGGGACCGCGTACCGAGATGTCTCCCGAGATGTAGTAAAAGAGGTCGTGGCTCCCAAGTCCGGAATCAGGTCAGGATCGCGGATGATCCCAGGTCCTGGTAAACGAACCAGGACCCCAGTAAATGAAGATGGATGTTGGTAAACAGACCTGGATCAGTTGGCCAAGTTGGGCGTGATAAAGTACTGACATCATCCCAAGAAGCGTGGAGCTGTGTCCCCATAAGTAACCTGCAGAGGAGGCTACCTCAAAAATGTACGCCGTTGGTTCAGAACTGCGCCGCTACTACACTGTCAGATCTTGTCCCCCCGAATCTTCCTCGTAGCCCATAACACCCAAACTGAAGCAAATGTTTGTCGCGAGTCTTATAATGTGATCATGTTTGGGTTGGCCCAATGGGCCTTGGTTAATATATGTTTTATATTTCAATCCTTTGTATTGAGCCTTCGTAAGAGAGAAAATAATATTTATACCCTTATTGGGGCCGGATTAGCCCGGCCCAATCCCAGTGCACTCGCTTGCCTATAAATATGAATCGTGGTGCATTGAAGGGGGGGATCCCAGATTTTCTCTTGTAAGCAATTACTCTGCTCAAACTTGTAGAAAACACCATTGTCAAAAGCTCTCTAAGCTCTCATACAGCTGACTCATGGACTAAGGCTCATTAACCCCCAACCACGTAAAATCCTTGCTTACAACTTCTAAATCCTTTCGTCTTAAGCTCTCTTATCTTTCATGATTCTAGTTTCCAAAAAACTCGGTAAACAAAACCCATTAAGGAAATTCATACAAAAATATTTGAGACTAAACCCTAAGTCTCGGGGAGACCTGTCCTAGGGTCTCGATACCTAGGCTCGGGTATTGCAATAGTATTTTCCCACAATCCGCTATAAATCTTATTCTTTAAATGCATCGCTATTAACCTGTACTTTCAACAAGTCGATTAAATATATGGAAGATTTTAGCCGGTATTATATCCAGAAAATACTAATTAAATTCCTTAATTATTTTTAAAGAAAATAAACTATTAATTTTCTTTTTATTTTTCTTAAGGTTTTAATCTATAAAAATTGTTTTAAGAAAATTGCCTAATTTGTCTTAATTAGGAAAACCGTTAAAAATTTCTCATCTTGACTAGTTAATCTTTCCGAAGTCAATTAATCATGTTTACTTACTAGAAAAATAATTCACTCAATTATTTTCTCAAAATATAGGGTTTTAAACCCTCTTTTAATTTATTAACTTATTAATAAATGAATTCTTTTATTTTTAAAAAGAATAAAAAAATTCTTTAATAAAAATAATTCACACTAAACTCAAAGTGGTATTTTAGGTCAAAATATGTTTTCAAGACATACCAAGTTTTTATCTTGCAATAAGCAAACTTTCACTTTTTACTTAAAGTTCCAAAATCTCATTTTTAGACTAAGTGTGAAAACCCTATGTTTCACATTTTTAACTACATACTTTGTTAGGTCATAACTTGAAATTTACTTACCCAATTGTTACCAAAATTTCCCAATTCCATTTTTGGTATGCCATTTAGGTCTTTATAAAATGTTAGGTCAAAAGGAGCTTTTTTGATAGGTGAAATTATTTTCCAACAATGATGTAAAAATGATCTAATTTTCAAGTCCTTAATTTTTCCAAACTTTGGCACTTAATAACTTTCAAACCGCTCAATATTTTGTTACCAAATTTTACAATGGAATACTAGGTTATGCTAAGATTATGTACACCAAATTTTAGAAAAAACTGGTTTAATTTCCCTATACAGTAGCTGTCCAAACTTGGTCCCGAAATTAAGAATACAAAAATAAAGTTTTTTACCTAAACTTTGAAATAGCATAACTCACTCATTTTTAAACATTTTTGAGTGTTTCAAAAGCTAAATTTTATGTACTCAATCTCAAAAATATCACAGTATACATTAATTTTACAAAATCAATATACAGTGGATGCTTGACCCCTTGGAATTCACAGCTCAAAACTTATATTTTGTTTTAGGGTTCTCACCAAAACCCTTAGGGATTTTGGTCCCTACTTTCAAAAATCAACACACAAGCATCATAAAAATTATAGAAAAACTACCATAGCCTTATTACATCACCAATAAGAAACTTTAAGCATTAAATATACAAAATAATGCTTAAAATAAAAACCATACAATAACAACCATAAAAAGTAAACTTTTTACCTCTTGTTGTTCTTGCTTAAGGTTTGGATGTTCCTACTAGCTTTGAGTTCTTCAAAACTCTTTCAATACCTTAACCAACTCCCCCCAACAACATAGATAGTTATCTATTTAAAAACCTATGGTTAAAAACTTTACAAAGTGAAGTTTTTTTAAACTTTACCTTAGGGAAACCCTTTCTAGACCAAAGCTTAGCTTCCAAGCCTTCTTAGTGTTCTTGAGGTTGAAGATGGAGAGAAAAATTGAGAGAGAGTTTTCAAAAAAATATGAGAGTGATTGTGAGAGAGAGGGGGTCAGATTTGGGGGGGTTAGAAGGGTTTAGACTACTCTAAAATATCCTAAAACACTTGAGTGTTTTACTATCCACTTGCCATTAACCCTAATATTTCAAATGGGATTTAAAACTTAACTAATTTTGTTTACACCATTTAAAACCTCACATGGCCAGCCACCTCTTTCTATTTATGCATTTATATTATTTTTTTTAGGTTTATTTTTTTTTATAAAGGTGAATCAATATTTCCTAAGAAGAAAAAAATTGTATTAAAATTGCGTGTGATATTTCTCTCTCTCTCCCCATGGGTCGGAAGAGGAAAGTAATATCGAAGCCGGTGGCGGTTTCCGATGAGACGACGGCGGAGGTCCTCACTTCGATTCTAGAAGTGGAGCTTGAATCGAGTAATGCTGAAGAATTTCATGAACCTTGTGCCGATTTAGAGATGGACCGTGGAGCTGAGGAGATGGGTGATGGATGTTTGATTCGCTCTTCGTCTAAAGCAGTGAATTGGGCTGAGGAGGTTGATGGAACTGATTATCAGAGCTCTGCAAAGGAAGTTTGGAGTAAGTTCAAATCGAATCAGGTTCTCACCCCTTCTACTTGTTTGAATTTTACTGAACCCGCGAAAGTTGGTGATCAAGTTGTTGCTCGTCTAGATATGGAGGAGGTGGAGATTGAAGCGTCATTCTGGAGAAATGCAATTGTCTGTATTGTGCTTGGTGCCAACCCACCCTTTAGAGTGTTTGAAGGGTTTTTCAAAAGAGTATGGGGGAACCTAGGAGTTAATAAGATAGTAAGAATGCATTCTAGTTTCACATTGGTAAATTTTAGGGATGAAGCTACTCGGGACCTGATATTGGAAACGGGTGCCATTCATTTTGACAAAAACCAGTTGTCCTTCGGCCTTGGACAACATATATGGATTCTGTGAGAATGGTTAAGTCTGTTCCGGTGTGGATTCGGTTGAATGGTTTGGGATTGCAATATTGGGGAAAAAATAGTCTCAGTGCTCTGGTGAGTACTATTGGCAAACCGATAATGGTGGACAAGGTGACTCAGAGTAGAGCGATGGTGATATATGCTCGGGTTTTGGTGGATATGGAGATTTCGGATCACCCTCCTAAAATTATTGCTTATATCAATGAACAGGGACAGTTAGTCGAACAAATGGTTGAGTATGAATGGCTCCCATCTAAGTGTGTTGCTTGTGCTCAATTAGGGCATATAGTGGCTAATTGTAACAAGGGGAATGGTGTGGTTTGGAAGAAGAAAACCTCTGTTGAAAAAGGAGAGATTTAATAACAGGAACTAAATGGCCCTGAGATAGATCAATAGCAAGTTTCTGGGTCTGCTATACCAGAAAACAGAGTGCATAATGCTACAATTACTGATGCAGACGATAGGGGTGAGAGATTGTACATGGGCTTTGAGTCAAAGGAGAGTAAACAGGGTACTCACATCTCTACTCAGTTAGATGGAACTGGCAGAAATGACAGTGCTGGCAATTGGATTACTCCAAAAAGACGAGGGCCTAAACAGGAAGTGGCAGCTCATCACAAGGCAGCTGTAGCTCCAAGCAAGGCTAATTCGAGTAATGGTTATGCGGTTTTACAAGAAACAGGGGTTGGGCATGTGGTCACCAATTCTAACCCAAATACTTGATGGAAGTTTGTAATATGATAGGGTGGAATGTGAGGGGTATGAATAAAAAAGAGAAGCAAAAAGCTATTCTAGATGTGTGTAAGGAGAATAAGGTTGGTTTTGGAGCTTTTTTTGAAACTAAGGTGAAACATGAGAAGATTCAAGAAGTCTTTGGGAATAATTTTCATAATTAGGATTACTTTTCTAGTTCTATCACTTCTGGTAGGATTTTGGTTATTTGGCAAGCTAAGTTTGTGAAGGTTGACATATTGCTCGAGGATCCTCAACTTGTTCATTGCAAAATAAAAGTTTGTGGCCAGCAGGAGGTTTTCTTTGCTACGGTAGTTTACGGTAGTAACTCTATGGAGGAGAGGAAAATTTTATGGGACAAGTTAGCTAACATTAGTCATCTGAATAATCCTTGGATTATATTCGGGGATTTTAATGCTATGTTTAGCTTCCAGGACAGGAATGGTGGGAGACAAATTTTAGCTAAAGATATTGTTGATGCTCAAGACTGGCTGGCTTTAGGCCAAGTGGAAGAATTTAAATGTTCTGGTGCGCACTTTACTTGGTCCAATAAACATGATATAGGTGACCAGATTTTTTCCAAGCTTGATCGAGTGTTTACTAATGTTTCGTGGCTGGACTTGTTCCCTAAAACTGAAGCTTGCTTTAAATGTGACTGTGTTTCTGACCATAGCTGCTGTATTATTGAAAGTCAGGAGTTGAACAAGGTGGGGATCAAACCTTTTAGATTTTGTAATCACTGGTTGCATTACAGAAGGTTCAAAGAGACTGTTTTGGAAAGCTGGAATTCTACTTCAGGTTCGGGAAGGGGTCTTAATCAGATCGTTCAGAAGCTTTTTAGAGTTAAACATGTGTTGAAACGTTTTAAAAGGGAAGAGGTTGGTGATGTTGTTTTGGATTACAAGCTGGCTAAGGAGGAGCTTAGTAATGCTCAGGAGGCCTTGGCTACTAATCCTTCTGACCATACTATGCATCAAGCTGTTATTCAAGTTCAGCAGAAGTTTACAGTTATGCAGAATCGTTACTCTAGCTTTCTCAAGCAGCAGAGTAAAGTTAACTGGGTAGTTTTCAGTGATGATAACTCGAAATACTTCCATGCGGTTATGCGGAAAAGAAGAATAGAAAACAGAATCACTTCTTTTACTACTGGTGATAAAATTGAAGATGATTATGAGAAAGTTGTAAAGCATTTTCTCTCCCATTTTGAGAACTTTATGGGGAGGAGTAGTTCGGCTACCAAGGAGATGGATTTAGAATGTTTGAACCAGGGAAATAGACTGACTATGGAGCAGCAAGTCCGTTTATTAAGGCCGTTTAGTAAGAATGATGTGAAGAAGGCACTTTTCAGCATTCATTCTTCTAAAAGTCCTGGGTTGGATGGTTTTGGATCAAGCTTTTTCAAGGGGTTATGGGGGAACATTGGAGCTAAAATATCTCAAGCTGTGTTAGATTTTTTCCAGGATGGTTTTTTGCCGAAAACAATGAATGAAACGGTGATTTCCCTCATTCCTAAGGTAGCAGACCCGAAATCAGCTAGTGATTACAGGCCTATTGCTTGTTTCAATACACTTTATAAGTGTATATCGAAGTTGCTTTGTACTAGGCTTTCGGAAGTGCTTCCTTTCCTTGTTCATAGCAACCAAGGGGCCTTCATTAAGAATAGAAGTCTTGCTCATAATATTATGATCTTCCAGGATCTCCTAAAAGGGTACACTAGGAAGAATATTTCAGCAAGATGTATAATGAAGATCGATCTTAGCAAAGCCTACGATACAGTCGATTGGCACTTTGTGGAGGAGCTGCTTAAGAATCTTTGTTTCCCTTCGAGATTTATTAATTGGATTCTGGTCTGTTTAAAAGGAACGAGCTACAGTCTCCTCATGAATGGAAGAATTTAGGGTTCCTTCAAAGGGGAAAAAGGTCTTCGTCAAGGAGACCCCATGTCTCCCCTCTTATTTTTCTGATTATGGAGTATCTTACCAGACTTTTGGCTCATAATTCTGGTAAAAAAGGATTTGGCTTTCATCCTTTGTGCAAACATCTTAGGTTAACTAACCTTTGCTTTGCAGATGACTTGATTATTTTTTGTAAAGGCAATATCAATTCGGTGAGAGGCATTCAAGAAGCTTTCAAGAAGTTATGTGATTCTGCAGGTCTTTCTGCGAATAAAGCGAAATCTCATATCTTTTTTGGAGGAGTTAAAGAAGAAATTAAAATCAAGATTCTTGGCCTGATGCAAATGGAAGAAGGTTCATTTCCTTTGAAGTATTTAGGGGTTCATCTTCAGCCTACTAAATGGAAGGCTTCAGACTATGGGGTGATTTTGGATAAACTGAACAAGAATCTCAACTATTGGGCGAGTAGGAATTTATCGTTTGCTAGTCGTGCTCAACTTATTCACTCGGTTATGCTTGGTATTAGGAACTTTTGGATGAGTATTTTCATTCTGCCTTATAAAGTTACAGCTGCCTTAGATAAATGCTGTCGAGACTTCCTCTGGGGTTCAAAAGGGAGTAGGAGTAAGCTTCATCTCCCTTCTTGGGAGAAGGTTTTTCTCCCGAAAAAGTTGGGTGGTATTGGTTTTCGTGAAGGCAAGAAATGGAACATGGCTTTGATGGCCAAGTTCATATGGGCTTCCTCTAGAAAGCAAGACTGCCTTTGGGTTAGATGGATCAACTCCATTTACCTTAAGGATCATAACATTTGGAGTATTCCTATTAAGCAAGATATGAGTTGGTATTTTAAGAAGCTGCTAAGGCTTAGGTAAGTTACTGATGAAGCTAATTTGAGACAAGCTGAAAAGGGAGGTAAATTTCGAGTTAAGCAATTTTATACTTCTCTTGTTTCTGCTCAAAAAGTTGTGTATGCTGAGACTGTTTGGAATAAACTTCTAGTGCCCAAGCATAGGTTTATCTATTGGCAGATTTTTAATTCTCAACTGCTTACCAGAGATCACTTAAGCTGTTTCTTACCTATCCAATCTTCTTTATGCCCTGTTTGTGACTTTGATTTCGAAACTCACAGTCACCTTTTCATGGAATGTATATTCTCAAGGAGGTTATTTGGGGAAGTTAGCAGCTGGCTGGGTGTTTTTATGTGGTCGAAGTCCTTCTTGGAGCTTCAGCATTGGTGTCTTTTAGCTGTTAGAGATTTGAAGTACCAAATTATAAATGTTGTACTTTCTGCAACTTTGTACTTTATTTGGAAAAATAGGAACAAGTGTATCTTTGATTCTGTGTGTAACTCGGCTAGAAGTGTTAGCTTTGAAATTAGGAAAGTTGTTAAATGTAGAATCTTGGGTATGGGTCTACATATCTTTAGCAAAAAAGACAGATATTTGCTCAATGTTGTAAAGGGTTGGTAATTGTTTCTTTTTTAGAGCTGTGGCTGTTTCTGCAGGCTGCGGTTTTTTTGTTTAGAAGCTGTTGCTTCTTCCTTGTTTTGTATCTTGGTTGGTTTTTGAATAAAATTTCTTCTCTTGTTCAAAAAAAAAAATATATTTCCTAAGAAGAAAAATCCAAATTGACTTTCTATAACATTTTTCACTCTTATTAAGTTTTAAAAATAAAACTTAACACATAATAATTAAATTAAATGGCTCTCACATTTAATTTAATTAATCACACAATAAATTTTAACCTAAGGTCCATTCATGGAATAAAATTCCCCATTTCGGTAAAATTAAGCATTTAACACAAAATGCCCTAAAATTTCCATTTTCTTTTAGGTTTATTATTTTTGACCAAACTTTAATTTTTATGAATATATTTTATGTCCAAAATATATTTGCCATAGTTTTTCAATTTATTTTTACTCGATCAGGGTTTTCGTGTCGGTCCAGGACCGAAAGTCTTTTCTTGACTTTTAAATCACAAAATTCATAATTTGGCTAAAAATAACTCATGGAAATAAATTCCAAACAAATATAATATTATTTAAAATAATATTCTTAACTCGGAGAAAAAAATCCCGACCCGAGTCGTTTAAAGGTACTCGAAAACGCAAGATGTTATAGATACAACTCAATGAGATTTCATACTTAAGAAGAATGGTATCATCAAATTCATTAATTCTAAATGTGTAGATTTCATGAATTTGAATGAAATGTGTTTGCTGCCATATATTTGTGAGTTTGACTTTATTGTTTATGTTAAGAGTACAATGGTGAATGTTTATGAAAAATTCAAGGGTTATTGTTATACTTGCTTTGTTTGTAAAATAATTGATCATCATGTGAGATATGGTAATTGTAAAATTAACCATAATGAGATGAGGGTTAAGGCAATTGATAATGAGATCATTGATTTTCTAAATGAATTTAATTGGGTTAATTTAATTGATGATGAGATCTTTGTGACCCTAATTAAATCTAATGTATTTGATGAGGAATGCATTGTAACCCTAATAGAAAATAATGCATTCAATGAGGAATGTATGGTAACTATATATTATATTGACATTGTTTAAGCATATAGTGATGAGACTAATGCAACCTTAAGAAAATGTAAGCATGTCATTGCAATTGATGTTGAGATCATTGCAACCTTAAGTGAAGTTAATGCAGCCCAAGGGAATGTTCAAGGATGGTGGTGTGATACTTATGCCACCATTCATGCAATCTATGATAAAACTCTTTTCAAAACCTTTGAAAGTGCAAAGGTGGGACTTGAAATCCAAATGGGAAATGAAAAGAGATCCAAGGTACTTGGAAGGGGCAGCATTGATGTGCTCTTCACTAATGGAAATAAAGTGACCCTAACTAATATTTTCTAGGTTCTTGATATGACTAAAAACATTATAAGCGAAAGTCTATTGAGTAAACCCGGTATCAAAATTGAGTTGAATTTGGTAAACCCACTTTAACTAAATTGGAACTTTCGTTGGAAAGGGTTTTTCATATGATGGGATGACCAAACTATGTACTCTTGATAATGGCAATAATTATATGGCATATAATTCTTGTAATGTGGTCAATTCTAGTTCTCTTACTTTGTGGCATAATATACTTGCTCATATAGGTTATAGAACAATTAAAAGAGTTGTTAAATTTGGATTAATAAATTGTGATGTGAATGAGCATGATAAATGTGAATTATGTGTTAAATCTAAAATGGTTAAGAAACCTTTTCCAAGTGTTGATAGATGTTAAAACTTGCTAGATTTAATACATAGTGATTTATGTGAATTAAATGGCATGTTGACTAGAGGAGGAAATAGATACTTCATGACTTTTATAGATGATTGTTTTAGGTATACTTATATGTATTTGCTTAAGAGTAAAGATGAGGTCTTTAATGCATTTAAAATCTATAAAGCTGAAGCAAAAAATCAATTGGAAATGAAAATTACGACTCTTAAAAGTGATAGAGATGGTGAAGACTATCAAATGATTTTAATGAGTTTTTTTAACAACATGGCATTATACATGAATGCACTGCACCATACACTCCACAACATAATGGAATAGCTAAAAAAAGGAACATAACTTATCTTGAGATGATTAACTCTATGCTTTTACATGCTAAATTATGTTATAATTTGAGAGGTGAAGCTTTGCTTGCTGCGTGTCATATATCTAATTGAATTCTTATGAAAAAGAAAAATTCATCTCCATATGAGTTATGGAGAGGAAAGAAACCTAACATAGGATATCTTAAATTGTGGAGTGTCTTGCTTATTGCAAGAGCACGGAGCCTAAAAGGACCAAGTTGGGTCCAAGGGCCGTTAAGTGTGCATTTGTTGGCTATGCCTCAAATAGCAAGGCCTATAGGCTATTATATTTAGAGTCTAATGTGATAATTGATTCAAGGGAAGTGGAGTTCTTTAAGAACATGTTATAATGTGATAGAAACTCTCAAGAACCCATAAGTGTTGGAGAATCTCATGAAGAGAAAGATCCAAAGGTTGATGAGCAACCAATATTACCTCAGGGATGCCAAAGGCTTAAAGAGCTGGGATTAATATAGAAATGTTCTCAAGTAGAAATACTCTACCTATTAGAGGGTATCCTTGAATAAGTCCCATGGAAATTTCTTATGATTCTTCAAGTTGAGGATGATCCCAAAATCTACCAAGAAGCGGTGACTTCGAGAGACTCCGATTTTTGGAAGGAGGCAATAAATTATGAGATGGATTCAATTATGCAAACCACACCTGGGAATTCGTAAACCTTCCACAAGGTTCAAAACCAATTGGGTGCAAGTGGATATTTCAGAGGAAATATCACACCAATGGCACCTTACAAACCTTTAAGGCTAGATTAGTAGCCAAATGGCTTAAGCAAAAGGAAGGAATCGATTACTTTGACACATATGCACTTGTTCCTAGGACAACCACTATAAGAGTATTATTTTCCTTATCATCAATATATAACCTTTATGTTCATTAAATGGATGTCAAAACAACATTCCTAAATGGAGCTCTCGCTGAGGAGATCTATATGGAACAACTGGAAGGTTTTGTTTTAAGGGTAAATGAACATAAATTGTGTAGGCTTGTTAAATCATTATATGGTTTAAAATAAGCACCAAAACAATGGCATGAGAACTTTGATAAAGTCATAATTTTGGAAGGGTTTAGACACTACAATATATACAAGTGCTTATACTCTAAGTCTTGTGATGGATATGCATCTTATTGTATCTATATGTTGATTTTGAGTAATGAGATGAAAGGCATAATAGAATCAAAGATGTTTCTATCTTCCACTTTCAAGATGAAAGACCTTGGAGAGGTTGATACCATCTTGGGTATAAAAGTGAGAGGAAATAGTGGGGTTATGCCTTAAGTCAAGCTCACTATGCTGAGAAAGTGCTTGAAAAGTTTAGTCACCTCAAAATCAAATAGGCAAATACACCATTTGATTCAAGCATAAAGCTTGAAAAGAATAATGGTAGAGCAGTGGCTTAACTTGAGTATGCATGTGTGTTAGGGAGTTTACTGTACGCTGCTCATTGTACAAGAGCGGCCATATGCAGTTAGTAAAATAAGTAGGTTTACTAGCAATCCAAGTATGGAAAATTGGAAGGAAATTGAGAGAGCTCTAGGGTACCTTAAGAGGACCAAGAAGCTAGGCTTCCAATATTCAAAGTACTCGAAGATAGTTTAAGGATATTCCGATATAAGTTGGATATTGAGTGTGGGAGATAATCTCTCCACAATCGATTGGGTGTTTGTGCTCGAAGGAGGAGATGTTTCTTAGGGTTCTAAGAAACAAACATTCATTTCACACTCAACCATGGAGGTCGATTTTATAGCTCTAGCGGCAACTGGAAAAGAAACCAAATGGCTTAGAGATCTCATGTTGGATATCTCTATTACCACGGGTAAGGCATCGATGGTCTTGATATATTGTGATAGTCAAGCCACATTAGCTAGAGCTTATAATTGCATATATAATGGGAAGTCTAGACATATAAGTCTAAGCCATGAGTATGGGAGACAATTGATTCAAGATGGAATCATTTCAACCTCATATGTTAAGACAAGTAAGAACTTAGCAAATCCATTTACAAAACCTCTTGCGAAGAGGTTAGTAAGTTCTAGTTCAAAAGGGATGGGACTGAAACTTCTAGAATAATATATTCATCAATGATGGCATCCCAACTCCAAACTTGTATACATCAAGGGCACGAATTCAATGGGTAAGAACAAGTCAATGAGTGAATAGTTTCAACACTAACATAATCATGAGTTCCATCTAAGGATGGTTAGCGTTGGTTGCTAACGAGTGAGGGTTAAGCCTAGCGCTTTTAGTGAAGTTCAGATGAGTGCAACTAATATCTCTAAGGGTAGCAAATATGTTCTAAGAACTTCACCTATGTGAACTTAGAGGTTATGCCGCCTCTCATGGGAGTTGGAGTTTCTCCCCGGAAAGTTCATGAAATGGATAAGCACAAGACCATGAAAAGTGCTAAGCGTGCATAGTGGGAAAACAAGTGGTCAAGTGGAAGTGTGTGAGGTGTTATCGGTTCTATCATTAAGGAGTACTTGGTTAAATATTCAAGACACTAATGACTTCGATAAGGCTTGGTAATAATTTCACTAAGATAAGTTCAAATCGAAAGATACTTTATTTTATGCACTAAAATTGTCAAGCTAAGAATAGAGGATTATATTTAACCAAGTGGGGGAATGTTTAGATTGGTTAAATAAAATGAGGTTCTAAACATTCCCTAAAAGTTTGAAGACATTTGGAGACATTTTGGGGTCATGCTCGGTGTGGCTTTGCAGAGGCATCTGTGTTGCGTCTCCTATGGAAGGCGATGCAACGCCTTGAACAACCTAGGAGACAAAATACCCAGTAGGCAAAGTGTTGGGTGGTGACGCCTCACCTGGGAGGTTCGTACGGGACCATACAGTTACAAATGATGTGTTTAAAAGCTCTAGTCCTATTGGTTAGACTCGATAACGATGCCTACACTATATATAAGGGTTGTTAGAGTTGTAAAGCCTTGATCACAATTTTCAACTCTTTCTCTAACCTCTCTCTCTCAAACTCTCAAAGAACATTCATTTTCTCCAAGAAACTCATCAAGCATTGCTTGACTTGTATGAGTTTCAAGGCTTGTTTAATCCCACTTCTCATTCCACTTTGGCGAAGCTTTAAGCAATAAGGGAAGGCTTGGAATAGAGATTTTGGACAACAATATACTTATTGTGTATAAGCCTTAGATGTTCCCAAATTTGAAGATTCAAGTTGCTCTAAATAAAATGTTGTGTCTCTCTAAACCCTAACTTTGTAAGTGTGTTATTCTGTTGTTTTTTACCTCCTTAATTGTGTTTACATTACTAGTATTGATGATTAAATGATTCTAAGTTCTTCTCATAATCATTTAATCACTTAACTCTCTATTATCAAGATTTGCATTCATACCATTGTTGGGAATAATGTCCTTAAAGCAATTGTAGTTGACAAATATTTTAAATGAAATAAATAATGAAATTGAATTATTATATATATAGAGAATATGCCTAATATTATGTTGATAATATTAAGTAAATATCACAAAATTCCAAAGTTTATCTATGTGGTCATAATCTCATATTTGTATGAGAGGATCAAGATTAAGATAATAAACATGAAACAGTTCGCAGTAAAATAAAGTTATGGAATCTTTAGAATTACTGCTAGTACGGTTCGCTAGTATTATGAATACAAGTGACCTAGATCTGGGTCACTAGAGTAGTAGGACACTTTAGTGAATGTACTTTATATATAGTGATATATAGAACTTGACCAGATGTGATTTGTTAATACTTGTTTAAACACTGTTTCATAGTATTAATCAAACGATGATCATATACATGATGATCTTAATCCTGGGGTTACTATGAACTCCTATATATGTCATCTGATCCTTTGATTTATGCGTTAAGGTTTGTCAGAATGATCAGGCTAAGAACAATTGTTTTGGGGACTCGATGATATATATGGCTGGGGACATAGTTTAACAGATGTGGAATCTATACCTTCTTATAGATTGAATAATGGTTCCCTATTAGGTTGACTTTTGGAACTGAAAAGGTTATGAGCGCTCGCGTCGCAAACTTGTTGTGCCACAACCTTCACTAGTAAAGTCAATAATACACTAGGAACAAGATATAGCAAAAACGGTAAAACAGTAATTTTATCCCCTTTTAATTATGAACCATTAATAGAGGACTAACGTTGTATGTAAAGATTATATCAATTGACACTTTATTCTTTAATAAATCTATAAATATATGTCTATAATTATCAAGAGTTCAATCTCATATTTATAGTTGAGTAGTCATGAGATTAATAAATATGATTATTTAATCAAAGAGCTTTGATTAATAATCTAATATTTATTGGAGCTTGATATTATAGGTCCATAGGTCCCCAGGGTGGCTCTATCAACACCATATCAAGGTAAGAGTTGATACAAGGGTAAATCTGTAATTTGAAAATTTGAGATGAATCTTATTCTTCGGGTCAAATATACTATTATATGATAATTAAGGTTGAATAATTAATTTGGAATTAATTATTAAATTTTCAAAAATATGTTTATTAATTTAAATATATAATTTCGAAATATATATAAATTAATTAATTAATTTTTTAAAATTAATTATTTTATTTGAGTGGGAAAAAATAAAATTGGTAAGTCAAAATAGTTTTTGATTTATTGAATTTTAAAAGATGATGATAATGATGATCATCAATTTGAATTTTGAATTTAAAATTTAAATTTTGAAATATGGTTGTGATTGTTATACCCAGATTTCGAGCCATGAGAATTGTGACCTCGAAAGCAGGATTCATAATGAATGAACTCGTAAAGTCTGGAATATGTTCGAAATCTAAACATCGAGCTTGCGAAGCAGAGACGACTTCGAAGATGGTAGCATCGAAATCCTCATGAGCTCGAAAGGTAGGCCCCGAGGTGCATCTGTTCTCAGGGATGACCTCGGATTAGGGGCTCCGAGCCTGACACGCGTACGAGCTCGAAGTCATGTGGCCTCGGGAGATGTTATAGCTCGAAAGTCAATAGGAAATCTGGGAGAATAGGGCCTTGGTGATATAGGATAATAACTTTGAATATCCTAATGAGTCATCTATAAGAGACGCGGTTTACATTTATTACTGTAAATCCCCTACAATCAAGGGATATTATTTGATCAGTTATACGCCCCCTGGTCTTCAGGGGAAGTTTCCTTTTATATCGGATTACAGGCATTTAATGCCATTTAATTTATTTGCGTATAAAGAGTAACTACCCGAAATATGTGGGATAGTATTCTGAAATCTTCTCTATAAATAGAGAGGTCATGCACCATTGTAAAGGACGGAATTTTTGTGATCTTGAGAGAAAACTCTGAAGAATTCATCCTTGAAGAATTTTCAGAGATCATCTTGAGTTTAATAACAAAGACTCGTGGACTAGGCAGATTTAACTGCTGAACCACGTAAAAAATCGTGTTTATATTATCATATTTTTATTGGCCATTACTGATTATTATTTACATGCTCTTCTTTCACTGTTGACGAAAAACGATGTCAACAGTTTGGTGCTTTCGTTGAGAGCCTTAAGCATTCATCCCTGAGTAAGTCATGGCCACTAATAATCAGAACTCTCCTGAAGAGAATTACCCAAGACGTCCTGGGAAACAGCCAATGGAAAACCCAGATGTCGAAGAAAGAAGTGGATCTTTCGATTCTCGGGGACCACCTGCTCCACCAAGGGATGAGGATATGTATTACAATCCTGAGCGGTATGTTCCCATTGTGGAACTTGAGAACCGGCAACTGAAACAGCAGTTGGCAGAGGCCAACAAACGGAATGAGGAGTTGGCAAGGATAGCCCTAGAGGCGCAGGTGGCTCAGCCCCCGCCTCCGCGTGAAAACCAAGCCCCTCCTCCAAGGGACGTACACGTTCCTCCCCGTAGACCCTGTGGGCGCCCATGGAAAGATGCTGCCACAAGATGGCCGGCTCAACCTCCGGCACTAGCAGAGCCATCCGCTCCCCCTAGGCCCCAGAGAAGTACTCGGGCTAGGGCCCCGGTTAATCCACCTATGGAAATACCTGCGGGAACTGAGAACAATCGAGCCCCTGCAGAGGCTTGGACTCAAATCCCTGGGAGCGCAACCAACCCATCTCGGGCAAACTCTGCGTGAAATACCTGGGAGCGCACCAAATGCAACCAACCCATCTCGGGCAAACTCCGGATCGTCTAGGCCGCGAAATGGATGGCAGCCACCATCACCCATACAGTTCCCTCCATCACCAATAAGATATCCTTCGCCTCTCGCAGGAATGCTCAACTAGTTCGAGATCAGGGTGAAAGGCGTGCGGGAGGGAGACAAGGAAACGGGGAAGCTTTCTAGGAGCGGAGAGGCGCCCCATCAGAAAGAAGTCAAACATCTCGGTCTCACACGGCGAAGACGAGGCGGCATGGAAGAAATCCATCTCGAAATAACTATGCGACGAGTTTTACCAGTGACGACTCTGGAGATACCAGGTCGGTCAGCAAGCATGACCGAGGTCATAAGAATACTGGAGGCCGCAGAAATCGCCCCGACCTGCGAGAACACCTGAATCAGAGTCGGGGTAATGTTGACCCGATAAATCCGGACCTGAGGGATCGCTTGAATAGGCATAAAGATCCCTTACGGAGGCGCGAGCCTAGAATTGTGATCGATGACAATCGATTCCAGACAGTACCTCTCGCAGACCCAGTCCAAGAAAGAATTGATCAGCTTGAAAAGGCCTTTAGGCTTTTGAAAAACGAGCAAGAGCACGATCGATATGAAGACTCTAACGAGGAGCTCGAGCCGTTTGCTCCCCATATTTCCAACACTCCATTTCCCCAAGGGTTTCGGATCCCTCACGTCCCAATGTTTGAAGGAAAGACCGACCCGTACAGTCATTTGAGTACGTTCAACACCATAATGAGAGCCAGTAACGTGGGTTACGAGCTCAGATGCATGTTGTTTCCAGCATCATTGACGGGACCAGCCAAAAGTTGGTTCGAAAAATATAAGAGACACTCAATAACTTCTTGGGAGCAGCTGTCTAAAGACTTTAAGAAGCAGTTTAGAGCCATGATGGGGATTAGACCAGAGGCATCAACCCTAACTAATGTTTGGCAACAACCGGGCGAAACGTTAAAAAGTTACCTAACAAGGTTTAATCTGGAAGTCGCCCGAGCTCAGAATGTAGATGACAGTGGACACCTAATGGCTGTTCAAGCCGGAGTAATGCCAGGGAGTGCCCTCTGGGACGATATGCAAAGAAAACCGGTGAGGTCCATAACCGAGTTTAACAGACGGGCGCAGAGGTTTGTCAATGTAGAGGAAGCGAGGTCGACACTTAATGTGACTTCCCAGCCCGAAACTACAACGATAAACGTCAACTTTGCCTCAACCTCAGTGGATCCAGCAGCTGCAAAGCCTGTTCGGAAAACCCCTCCAAGAGGAAAAAGAACGAAGGGAGTAACCCCGAAGCTGAGGGAGGAAAGAAAAAGAAAGGGGAGAGATATTTCTCCGTGTACAGAGTGTACACCGAGCTCAACGAGTCTCGGGAGAACATATACCTGGCCAATGAAAACCAGGTCCCCTTTAGGCGTTCGGACCCGATGAGAAATCAAAATTCCAAGAGGGACTCCAGTAAGTATTGCCAATTTCACAGAGACACCAGACATACTACCGATGAATGTCGACAGCTGAAAGACTAGATCGAAGGATTGATCTCGAGAGGTTACTTCAGACAATATGTCAAGAACCAGAGTACTAGTCAGGCGGCCGCGACCCAGAAAGTAGCCGCGCCTCCACCCGCACAAAACAATAATTCTCGAGCTCGGGAAGAAGAAAGGCCCCCGCCGATAGATGGAGAGGATGTAATAACCATCTCGGGAGGGCCTCATCCCGCAGGAATGGGCAGGAATGTCCAAAAGAGATACGTTAACGAGCTGAAAACTGGGGATGGGTCCCCCTATGAACCCGAACCTAGGGCTCCAAAAATCCAGAGGATTGAAACACAACCAATAACCTTCACTGAGGAAGACGCGTCCCATGTCCAGTTTCCTCACCATGATCCGCTGGTCATCACTCTCCAGCTGGCCAATAAAAGGGTCCACTGAGTTCTCATAGACAATGGGAGCTCAGTCAACATTCTCTATAAAGCAACCCTTGAGAAGATGGGACTCTCCCTTCGCGACCTAAAAGCGTGTGCAACTACTTTATACGGCTTTTCAGGAGAAGGGACCGCCTGCATGGGATCCATCGAGCTCCCCGTAACCTTGGGAGACTACCCAGTCTCGGCAACCAAGATGATGGAGTTCATGGTAGTAGATCTACCATCAGCCTACAATGTGCTGCTCGAGAGACCCGCCCTGGTCGGGCTGGGGGCAGTCTCATCAGTAAGGCATCTGGCCCTTAAAGGGAGATCAATTGGCTGGGAGGGAATGCTACAGCATTTCCCTGAGAGGAAAGAAACAGACGAGCGCACAAACACTCGTCATTATTCAAGATAAAGATGGGACAGTCTTAGAAATTGATGAAGAGATCGATCCAAGGGCTGAGGAGAAAGCTGACCTCGAACCCTTAGAAGAGCTCGAAGAAATTCAGCTCAAGGAAGCCGATCCCTCGAAAAAGGTGAAGGTTGGAAAACACCTCCAAGATGAGACAAAATAGCAACTAATTTTCTTTTTGAAGAAGAACCAGGATGTCTTCGCGTGGTCGCACTCGGACATGGTGGGAATAAGTCCGAATATAGCAAGCCACGCACTGAATATAGACAAAAGCTTCCCTCCAAAGCAGCAAAAGCGAAGACAGCTGGACGAAGACAAAAAGAAGGCACTAAAGGAGGAGGTTGACAGGTTGAAGGCAAACTGATTCATTAGGGATGCCTTTTACCCTGACTGGGTAGCCAATCCAGTGTTGGTCCGAAAACCCAATGGGACGTGGCGGACCTGTATTGACTATTCAGACCTCAACAAAGCTTGCTTGAAAGACTGTTTTCCGTTACCAAGGATTGACCAGCTCGTGGATGCCACGGCGGGGCATGGCCTGATGTCCTTCATGGATGCCTATTCTAGATATAACCAGATTCCCATGCATGCCCCCGACCAAGAACATACGAGCTTCATATCGGATAAGGGGCTATACTGTTACAATGTCATGCCATTCGGGCTCAAAAATGCTAGGGCCACATATCAGCAGCTCGTGAACATGATGTTTTCAGAACAGATAGGCAACAACATGGAGGTTTATGTTGACGACATGCTTGTCAAGTCTCAACTTAATAATAACCATGTTGATGACCTCGAAGAGTGCTTTGGCGTGCTCCGAAAGTATAACATGAAACTGAATCCTCAGAAGTGCACTTTCGGGGTATCATCAGGAAAATTCTTGGGCTTTATCGTGAACGCTCGTGGAATAGAAGCTAACCCCGACAAGATGAAGGCCCTGATTGACATGCCCTCACCTTGAAGACACAAGGATGTCCAAAGTTTGACCGGCAGGATGGCGGCCCTAAGTAGGTTTATTTCGAAATCTACGGACCGTTGTCTCCCGTTTTTCAACCTTTTGAGGGGAGGAAAGAAATTTGAATGGACAGAGGAGTGCGAGCTGGCATTCCAGGAACTTAAAAAGCACCTCGTCGAACCCCCTATCTTATCAAAACCTTAAACGGGAGAAATACTATACCTATACCTTTCCACCACCGAACACGCAATAAGCGCAGTACTCATTCGAGAAGAAGAGAAGGTACAACGACCCGTTTACTACATCAGTAAAAGATTACTGGGGGCAGAGTCAAGATACCCTTCGATGGAGAAGCTGGCGCTTAGCCTAATTCATTCATCTCGTAAACTCCGCCCCTACTTCCAAGCGCATCCCATCCATGTGTTGACTGATCAACCACTTAGGAAAGTCTTGTCTAAACCAGAAGCTTCAGGTCGACTTCTTAAATGGGCTGTTGAGCTCGGAGAGTTCGAGATCACCTACCACCCGAGGACGACTATTAGGGCATAGGCGTTGGGGGACTTTATAGTGGAATGTACTGGTATGACCAACGACGAAGTCATAACCCCGGCCCACGAGCTGTGGAAACTATACGTCGATGGCTCATCCAATGAAAATGGATCGGGGGCAGGAATCATTTTGATTACCTCTGCAGGAAGCAGATTTCATTCTGCCTTGAGATTCAACTTCAAAGCGTCGAATAATGAAGTCAAATACGAGGCTTTGCTGGCAGGGCTTTGTATAGCCAAGGAGCTCAAAGCTAAAGCAATACACTGCCACAGCGATTCCCAGCTCGTGGTTAACCAAATCCTAGGAGAATACCAGGCTCGTGGCACGAGAATGGCAGCATATTTGGAGAAGGAAAAATCCGCATTGGAGTGTTTCGAATTTTATACAATCGAACAGGTTCCCCGAGAGCAGAACTCAAATGCAGATGCCTTAGCTCAGCTCGCCACATCCGCCGAAAATGAAGAACTGAATGTTGTGCCCATAGAACACCTATCGGCACCTAGCATTAACGAGCCAGAGGAGGAAGATGTGTGTATGATCGAAACAGAGCCTACTTGGATGACCCCAATAGTTGAATATCTCGAGAGCGGAGTCCTTCCGAAAAATCGGAACCAGGCTCGAAAGTTAATGTATCAACTTCCCCGTTACACCATTTTGGACGGAAAGCTATACAGAAGGGGATATTCCATGCCATTACTTTGGTGCGTAACTCCACCCAAAGCTAAGAAGATCATTGAAGAAATTCATGAAGGGTTCTGCGGAGATCACACCGGGGGGCATAGCCTATCCAAGAAGATCATACGCCAAGGATATTTCTGGCCTACTATTAAAACGGATTCTTTCGAATACGTGAAGAAATGCGACAAATGTCAGAGATTCGCCACAATTCCCCGAGCTCCACCATCCGAACTGACCATGTTGACTTCCCCTTGGCCTTTCGCGGTATAGGGAATCGACATCATAGGCTCCCTCCCAACTGGCAAAGGTGGAGTAAAATATGTTGTAGTCGCCGTGGATTACTTCACAAAGTGGACGGAGGCTGAACCATTGGCAACAATAACTTCAAAAAAGATCCTTGATTTCGTGGTAAAAAACATCGTATGCCGATATGGGGTGCCGAGGAAGATTGTATCCGACAACAGAACCCAGTTCAATTGCGACTTGTTCACCAACTTTTGTGAAAAGAACGGCATAATAAAGAGTTTCTCATCAGTAGCTCATCCTCAAGCGAATGGCCAGGTCGAGGCTGTGAACAAAACTCTCAAGAGTTCTCTAAAGAAAAATTTGGAGGAGGTGAAGGGACGATGGCCCGAAGAATTGCCCCAAGTCCTATGGGGATATAGAACCACAGCTCGAACATCAACGGGGCATACCCCGTTCTCTCTAGCATACGGTTGCGAGGTAATGTTGCCTATTGAGGTCGAAATCCCAACAATCTGAACTCAGATTTATGACCAAAATTCAAACCACACTCAGCTCGAGGAAAACTTAGACTTGATTGAAGAAAAGAGAGAAGAAGCTCAGCTGAGAAACGCTGCCTACCAGCAACGAGCTACCAGGTATTTCAACAAGAGGGTTCGAGATCGAAAGTTCGGAATGGGAGATCTGGTGTTGAGACGCATATTTTTAGCAACACGAGATCCGGCAGCTGGTGTGCTTGGGCCGAATTGGGAAGGACCATACCAGATAGACTCAGTCATCCGGCCTGGTGTTTACAAGCTAGCAAGATTGGATGGGAGCCTGGTACCGCGAGCATGGAATGGCAAACACCTAAGACCTTACTACCAATAGTATAGGAAAAGTGTTGCCTGTAACCATGATTTTCTATCTGTATTAATTTGTCTACTTTTGAATTTCATCAAATAAAGATCTATTTCGTTCAATATGTTATCTCTTTTTATTTTTGCAATCTCTCTTAATTTAATAACCTATGGTCACACTCATAGGATATTAAGGGGGCATTATGGGTATATATACCATTTGCTTAAAAAATAAAATAACATGCACGAAAAACATAAAAGTATTTGGATGTAACCAGATACGCGAGCTTAGATAGTTTGGACATAACCAAATTATCAAAAACATAAAAGTATTTGGATGTAACCAGATACGCGAGCTTAGATAGTTTGGACATAACCAAATTATCAAAAACATAAAAGTATTTGGATGTAACCAGATACGCGAGCTTAGATAGTTTGGACATAACCAAATTATCAAAAACATAAAAGTATTTGGATGTAACCAGATACGCGAGCTTAGATAGTTTGGACATAACCGAATTATCAAAAACATAAAAGTATTTGGATGTAACCAGATACGCGAGCTTAGATAGTTTGGACAACCAAATTATCAAAAGATAATAACGTTTGGATTTAACCAAATGTGCAAACTTAACAGGTTTGGAGCAAACCAGCTAAAACTAATCGACGATAAGTAGGAACCTAAACCTACTTCGAGTTAAGTCGAGATCGAGGCTGGAATATCTTAAAGGAAAATAGTTTCGAACTCATAATCTTGGAGTAATAACCGAGGATAAGAAAAAGTAACTAAGCAATAAGATATAACTAAACCATTCACATTACATACCATACAAGTACTTTCGGGTTCATGGTTAAAGTAATATCCGACCTTGATAAATAACGAGATCAGAAGTGGATAATTCGAGCAAGCGATGCATGAATGCATCAAGTCTCGAGCCTAAATCCAAACTATGTTTGTATGAATAAATAAACATAAATGATTCATCAATATAAAATGTGCAAAATATTTCGAGCCAAGAAATGTAAAGCATATATAAGTCAATATAAAAAGAAATTGTATCAGCCCTGTGGGCATAAATTAAAGTAATTCCAAAAATAAGGGGACGCAGCCCCAAGATAAGATTTCCCCGAGATCAGATTCAAGAAGGTGCAGTCTCCTTGGCCTTCTCAGCATCAGCAGCACTGGACCCCTCAGGATGAATAGCATGACTATCCTCCTGAGCACCTTCGGAGGCGGCCTCCCGAGCAGCCTCTTTCGCCTCGAGCCGAGCACTCCACTTATCCAGAAGCTTCGCCTCAAGAGGACCTAAGAAGCTGGTATCCAGGTCTTCATTGTTGGCCCACATTCTGTACATGGCTGAGTCAACCTCCTGGTCCTTCTTCTCCTTATATTCAGCAAGGAGACGAGCCTTCTCGCCCTCAATTATGTCAAAGGTAGCGGCCTGATCTTCTTTGAGCTTTTTGTTAGCCTCTTGGAGCCGAGCGTTCTCCTTCTCAAGCTCCGCGAGCCTGGCATTCTCTTTTTCGAGCTCCGCGAGCCTAGTATTCAGCCTCTCAAGCTCGGACGCTTTGGCCTTAAGCTCCTCGGCTCCTGCCTCAAGCTTTTCATTTGCTGCCTTCAGGTCATCACTCGCCTTGAGTTGAAGATCCTTTGCCTCTTGAGCATAAGACTTGCTTGAGTGGATCTCATTATTCAACCTATAGTTGAGCTGGGCAGTAAAGGCAAGAGACTGACAAAAGAAAAAACAATCATTAACGCCAAGACTGTGTAAATATAACTAAGAAGTAGAAGAAAACTTACCGCGGCAGCGAGCTCGATACTCTTCTCATAGAGGGCAGTGCAATCTCGAGCGTTGTTCAGGTATTGCCATTGAGGAGCCTCGAGAATGCTGAAGCTCTGGCCGATTCGGGACATGACATCTGAGCACAACATAGACCCATGGGATCCAGCCGCGTTGTCAATTACATACTCATCGACATGAGTAGAAACTGACAGCTTCTGAGCTCGAGAAGCAGAAGGCTTTCTAGGAGCTGGACCAAGGGATGGCTGGACCACTACAGGAAGCTGGGGCTCGGCCATAGTGGAGGCACCAACCTGCGAGGTCAGCGCCACTGCAGAGGCACCGACCTGCGAGGTCGAAGCCGCTGTGGGAGCACCAACCTAGGAAGTTGTCGCCGCGACGGAGCTCGTAACAGGCGGAGCAGGAGGAGTTTTTTCGGACCTCCTAGGGACTTTGGTGGGTCGATCCACCTTTCGCGACCCCACCCTGGGACGCTTGCTCCTCTTGGAACCACCACTTTCGATGATGTTGTCAAGGTCGAAATCCATCTTGTCTGCACAAGTCACGACACAAGGTGAATCATAACAAAAAGAAGGAATAGTATATAAAGTGATTCAGTATCGCACAGATATACAAAGCAATGATAGAAGAAACCTAACTGGAACTCTCCCCCGAGCTCGAGCTCGGGGACCATGAGATTCCCCCATCTTCAAAAGAGGCGGGGGGAGTACCTTCCCTATAGGTGGACGTCAATCTCGAAAGGTCCCTATAATCATTGGTCCCATATTGGAAGGCTATCCCGTCCCACACCTCGTTCAGACTGTACATGGTATCATACTTCCCAAGCCAACCATCAAACCTATGAACTCAGTCGTCTACCCAAGTCCATATGTAGAAGTGGTCTCTATCATCCGGACATAAAACTAACCTATCGGGTTTATGTTTTAATAAGGTGGGGGACCACATTCTCGAGCTAAGGATGACTTTACCTTCTTCATCAGAGTCTGAGCTCGAGGCTTCATCGTTAGCCTTATTCCCCGATGACGGACTCCTTCGGCGAGCTGGAGGTGGAGGCCTCACCTCTCTCCTTGGAGGGAGGATGCCTGTGGGCAAAGGCACCTGCTCCCAATGATCATACTTGTTATTGGACCAGTCTGAGGTGGACTGGCCATCTCCCAAAAGCCCGCAACCTTGGAGCTTACTCTCATGTAAGAGGTACGAGAGAGACCTCCGGCCGTAAGGGAGTTGGAGCAGAGTCTCTCTATGCTCCTTCATGGTGTCGTCGGGTGTAAGGCAGTGAAAATTGGCTGGAAAATAAGACACATTGCAACTAAGTACGAACCTACAAATAAGAGCCCGAGCACAGAGATAAAGAAGGTTGGAATACTTACGAATCCGCCTGAATGAGTAGCATCGAGACGGGGACAGGCCATCTGTCAAGAAGAAGGCTTTTTTGAAATCAGGTGGATGATTAGGGAGATCCTCAAACACCTTTTTCTCTTTGGGATAGCTAGAAAGGTAGTAAAAGCCATCTCCTCCTCGAGATCGGGAGGGATTACTTTTCAGACAGAAGAGATATAAAATCTCCTGCGGCGAAGGTCCTTCCCACTTCAGCTCGTGGTATAGCGACCTCAGGGCAGACAGAACCCTGTAAGAATTGGTGTTGAGCTGGAACAGAGCCAACCCAACAAAATCTGTGAAGTCCTTGAAAAAATACTTCAAAGGCAATAGCGCTCCTGCCTTCATGTGTTCCTGACTCCATGCCGCATACTTTAGCCTGTTGTCAGGGTTTCCAGCCCCTGGGGCATAGCAGCTACGTTCGCTAGCGGTCGGAGCTCGACATCTCAAGGAGCTTGACAAACTGAGGCCATGGAAGGCCAGAATATCAGTTATCTGATTTATCGAGGTAACCGAGCTCCAATAGTGCTCGGCCTCGAAGATTTCTCTCCTCGATTGCGAGGTAGAAGGCTCCCCCATGAGTGAAAATTGGAGCTCTCCCGGGCTGTACGCAACGGTCACTGTCAATTTAGGGTCGAGTGGGATCAGCCTGGGCCCTGAGTTGGATTATGGATAAATAGCCTCTCAAAGGGTCCTCCTTTTCTTCTCTATGACCTCGTCAATTTGGCGGCAATAATGAGCTCGAATATCCTCCTGTTCGCGCGCGAGGTTGTACTCGCGAATTCGACGTTGATTCCGAGCAAACAGCGACTCCAGGCTCGGGGTTTTGGGCGAGTAAGGGATTGCCAGCAACGACCCCCACCGTCTTTCCAGATTCTGTGACATCTAGCGAGAAAGAAAAAATGGTGAGGGCCATGCATGCAAGAGTCCAAGAATTACGAGCTTGACAGGACAAGCTCGGAAGTTTAAGAACAAAACGAGCTCGATACTAAGACCCTATTAAAGAGTCAGAATGTGTATTCTACGGGAAAAAGGAGGAGAGTGGACATAACTTTTTGAAAATCCCGAAATATCAGGGAAAAAAGGTGGCGATCATTCAGAAAAGGTAACATTGAGTATCGTGCATTCTTTAAAACCAAGATTTTGTACCCAAATATCTTGGTGTGCAAGATACGTCTTTTAAATTTTGAAAACCCAGAAAAAAGAGACCATGTTTGGGTTTGTTCTACATATAAACTGGATTTAGAACCAGTAATGGGAAAACCTAAATCTAAATACCTATTGGTCGAAGCATCCTAGAATATCAAACTGTGAAATGAACTAGTGCATTCCCAGGAACAAAAACAGCAAAGCCAGAAACTGATAAAAATATATATACATATCAGATACTTACACAATGAACGCGATTGCAGAAAAATTGTCGACTGAAGGAGAGGCTACAGGTATGTGCTCACGATCTCGAACAGACTGACGGTCCTATGTTTCTTCGGCTGAGAAAACATGCACAACCAAGAAGTTCCCAGGGAGAGTTTCTGGTTTTGTTTTTGTTCTTTCCTTTGATGAACGAGAAATAGAAGGAAGACGATGAATGGGGTCTTATATATAGACGGTAAAAGGGGATTAATCTGGGGCATTGAATAAAATCCTTACAAGATCCAACGAATAGGGATTACTGATATGATGGTACCAGAAAAGTGGCAGACGAATGATCATGGGCAGATTTCCAAGGTACTCGAATACCCTGAATGGGAAATACCCAACAGACACATGTCCATTCTCAAGTATGTGACGGTACGGTTCCCGAAGAAAGTAGTTCAAAAGTTTCCTTCTCATAGGATTCGAACAAATACTTTTGAGGGGGCAAGATGTCATACCCAGATTTCGAGCCATGAGAATTGTGACCTCGAAAGCAGGATTCATAATGAATGAACTCGTAAAGTCTGGAATATGTTCGAAATCTAAACATCGAGCTTGCGAAGCAGAGATGACTTCGAAGATGGTAGCATCGAAATCCTCACGAGCTCGAAAGGTAGGCCCCGAGGTGCATCTGTTCTCAGGGATGACCTCGGATCAGGGGCTCCGAGCCTGACACGCGTACGAGCTCGAAGTCATGTGGCCTCGGGAGATGTTATAGCTCGAAAGTCAATAGGAAACCTGGGAGAATAGGGCCTTGGTGATATAGGATAGGGATATTATTTGATCAGTTATACGCCCCCTAGTCTTCAGGGGACGTTTCCTTTTATATCGGATTACAGGCATTTAATGCCATTTAATTTATTTGCATATAAAGAGTAACTACCCGAAATATGTGGGATAGTATTCTGAAATCTTCTCTATAAATAGAGAGGTCATGCACCATTGTAAAGGACGAAATTTTTGTGATCTTGAGAGAAAACTCTGAAGAATTCATCCTTGAAGAATTTTCAGAGATCATCTTGAGTTTAATAACAAAGACTCGTGGACTAGGCAGATTTAACTGCTGAACTACGTAAAAAATCGTGTTTGTATTATCATATTTTTATTGGCCATTACTGATTATTGTTTACGTGCTCTTCTTTCACTGTTGACGAAAAACGGCGTCGACAGTGATCTTTTCCTTAAAAAAGATAATATTATATTTTGTGGAAAGACTGATTTTAATTAAATAAGTAAATAAATAAAAGAAAATTACAAAATCCTTGAAAAAGGGAGTACTGCTATTCACGCATAACACAGTCCAAGGACTGTGCCATGCATGTAGCAATATACTGATAAAGTATCAGTATTGTTTTTATTTTATTATTTATTTAATTAATAATTTGAAAATATATATTTTCAAATTTGGTAAGTTAGATATTTACTTAAATCAATTCCTATCATCATTATGATATTATTTATATATTACTATAATGATTAGGAATAATAAGGTAATATATAATCTCTCTCTATATATATATTATGTAACAAGAAGAACAACAACAACAAGAGAGAAAAAGTTTCAGAATTTTTCAGACAAGAAATTGTCATCATCTTCTTCTTTTATTCTAACATTTTCTCAAGTCATAATCCAAGGTCTCATGTGTTGAGACATACTTGTGATTTCTAAATTATAAACTCATGTTCTCTATGTGCCCACACACATCTTGAGGTGTATAGAACACTCCGAAAGATCGTGGCTTGAGTACTCAAAGCGTTGCATAGGAAGATCGATATATGTACAAAAAAAACTCAATGACACTTGATAGGCTTCAAGAGGTAAATATTTCTATTCTTGAATATTTGTGCATATGATATATATAAGTATGTGTATATTTATATATATGTTGCATGATTAATAATATTGTATATTAACATTTATGTCTGGATGTTGAACATATAAATTGTTTGTATCAGAGATGGAAAATTGTTTATGTTACTACACTAGGCCCACCACGCAAATTTTGATGCACACTCTGCTTGTTTTTCCAACAATGAATATGGTTATTTGATTATCAAGATTTTCATTCACATTTTGAATAATATTCTTGATTAGCATCAATATTTTGTAATATTGAACTATTCCTATTATTCATTGTTTATTTGGAAAGTGTAAAATCATAAAGTCTCAACATATTTGTGTCCACATATGACAGTATATACTTGAATTGTGTTGTTTATTATACTTATTATTTTAAATATAATTAAAATTGTAAAATGAGTCATAAAAAAATTATAAATTTGTTGAATGAGTCATAAATATATTAAACATGCCATAAATGATTTATCACTATTTAAACAACTAGCAAGCCTTATTATTTCGACCAATTAGGCTTATTATGAACAACTGTGCCAATAGGGAACTTTATGGTTATAACTATGCAGTTTGTTATTTCTTTTAATTCACTAGTTTGTTATATTGTGATGTTGACACATTTTAGCTTTATAAATATTGTTCGTCTCTCTAATTTTGGACTTAATTTGTCAAACCTTTAACTCTGCACTAAAAGTGTACTTTTGTAGAGGATATCTTTCTTAGATTGCTTGATAACAAATAATCAAAAGATTACTCTAGGAAGAAGTGGAAAACTAGTTTGAAGGCTTGATACAAGATAAATAACATCTTGAAGGGATCTCAAGATTGAAGGCTAAAGGAGTTTAACATCATCACTGGAGGGATTCATGACTGAAATAAGATTAACTGTGGATGTTTTAGGAGAAATAATATATTTTCATCAAAGATTCTGATATGTCTTTACAAACATAGAAGCAAATAAGAAGATAGTTCTTAGTTTGATTCTTTCTTGATGATTAGTGTTTTTAATTGACTATCTTTGATTCTTAGAGAAAATTCTTCAATTGGACAAGGTCTTGTGGATGCCAAAAATCTACCAAGGAAAAAAAGTCTGGTCCCTTATTGAAATAAATGGCTAAGGGTCACCAAAGGTATCAAGTACATGTTGGAGGAAGAAGGCTACTATGTGCCACCAAGAGACCACATGCCCGCGAGGCCCCCATGCCTTCACTAGGTCATCTCGCCCCATGCCTCCACGAGGCTGCCTCGCCTTGCGCCTCCACGAGGCCACCTCACCTCGTGCCTCAACAAGGCCATCTCATCCCATGCCTCTGTGAAGCTGTCTCGCCCCGTGCCTCCGCGAGGCCACCTCGCCTCGCGCCTCTTTGAGGCCCACTTACCTTACACAACTACCTCACGCCTAAGGTCTCGCAAGGAGCCCCTTGCACCTGATGTCATGCCTCGCATGAAGGCTCCAGCCGCCTAGATTCGCGTGGCACACGCCTAACTAACGCCCCGTGCAACACATGCCCCTCACGCCCATGATCTCGCAGGGTGCCCCTCACGCTTCCCATATTTAAATCCATGAAGGCCACAATTAGTCTGATAATTAGCAGAATATAGAGTGGCTTGAGACATAGGCACATCTTGGAAAGGTGAAAACAACTACAGGGCACATGGAACACGTAAGGTTATGAAACATACGTATCAACCAAAAGAATACAAAGCACGGATATGGTGTCCATGCTAGACAAGTAGTGGCAGTACTAGAATGGTACATAGTAAGGACTCCCCAAGCCTATGACGTTTGTACCCAACAAGTAGTGGAGGTACGACACGATACCAAGGCAGGAGTACTTTTGCAGACCCCTGAATTATACTGGAGTCGACCACCACTCCTCCAATACCACTACCACCTACAGCCTGGATATGCAGACCCTTGTCTCTTCAGGACCACAATGTACCAAGAGCCATTAGAGCTCACCTATAAATAGGGCCTCACTTCATCATTGAATGGGGTTGAAAAATTCATTGTATACTCAGGCTATTAAGAAATATACAATTTTTTATTCCATTGTCGATCTGCACTTATCTTTCATTAAGTCTATTCTAAGTTCTTACTTAGTTATCCTCTTACTAAGCTTTGATTTTTTCGACTTAATATAGTTGACGAGTTCTCATCGTCAACAGTTTGGCACTGTTTGTGGGAAGAACAACTAACAAACAGTAGTTCTTCCATTAATTCCAGTAAGAAAACATGCCAAGGCATTCAAAACACCTACAAGACCACCAAGAAGCGGAGGTTCACCTAGACAGAACCCAACGAAGAGCATCCAAGAGGGATCCTCCCCCGCCGATGAATGGAGGTGAAATGGATCTACCCAAAGACAATGACGAAGAGTAAGAAGTATCATCCCCTGCCATCCATCTTACACCGGACCCTGTAGCGCATACCACCGCTCCAACAAAGGGTTGTACAACTCACCCTCTGCCACCGCCATCAGTGGCCCCAAGTCCGAACCATCAGGACTCAAGTCCCTCCAAACAAAGACATGGTAAATGCCAACGAGTACACTCAGTGAGTTCAAGTTCCTGATCTTGTCACTATGAAGAGGAAATATGTGACCTGCACTTGAAAAACCAAAGTTTGCAGGCCGCCATGGATAACATGCAAGAGGTACTCAACGATTTGTTACACGAAAACTCTAATGCTCCCCTCTCTAAGCATAAAGAGAGGGAACATGTACGTGAAGAAACCACCATGCCCGTGGACGATGAAAAAAGGCAACTCTCCACTAGTCATACCCCTCGTCCAGGACGCAAAGAAGATTCTACACAAACAGAGCAACCTAGCGCGGATCCCACACTACTACAAAAATAGGCTTTAACTTCGATTTTTTCGCTTGTTATTCTTCGGATCTCGCGCAGATATTAACCGAAGTTAATCCAAGCGAAGTTAAAAGTATTTAAAAACCGAAGTTAAAGGGTACTCTTTAACTTCGGTTATTATGTAAAAACCAAAGTTAAAGCTCTTTAACTTCGGTTTTTACATAATAACCGAAGTTAAAGGTATTTTTTCCT
Organism: Humulus lupulus; assembly: GCF_963169125.1. NCBI lineage: Eukaryota > Viridiplantae > Streptophyta > Magnoliopsida > Rosales > Cannabaceae > Humulus > Humulus lupulus. The sequence goes on from NC_084793.1 coordinate 44,707,801, forward strand.
AACAAAAAATATATTTATTTTATTTGAGTTATTAATTTGGTTTTTTATAAAATATTTTAATAATTATTTTTTAATTCTCATTTGCAATTATTTTAATATTAATAAATATATTTGAACATATATATACTTATTTGAACATTCCAATAAAATTAAAATAAAATAAAATTCACAAACTATATAGACTTAATGTACATATATATACACATTCAAACAGAAATAAAAGCTAAGTACCACATAAAAATCTAATGTGTTCATACAACTAAACATGTGAAGTTCACCTAAGTAATTATTTTAAATATTGAAATTTCTTAAGTATTAAATATTTTTCAAAAAATTTAGCGGAATTTTCCCTATAAACAGGACTACCCAAACTTGTTGACATTCAATTTACAACTAAAATTTGCAACAGTTCGTAGAGCAGATAAGCATAATCATGTCAAGTTTATCATAAATTGGAGGAATACCTCATAACGAAAAGCAAAGCTTAGTTTCCAATTACAATAGAACTCATGTTAATTCATTTTCATCTTGAATGTTTGCCTTGAATTTTGACGGTATCCATAAGCCCCCTAGCTCAAAGTAACATTTTCTAGTCAAGAGACATGATAAAGTTACTTCAAACTAGGGACTTATGGTTATCACCACAGCACACAAATTCCCGATATCCTATTCAAAACCTATTGCCAAACCTAAAAAGTTTAAATTATAACTCTATGAATAAATACTACATATTTAAAAACATGCTCAATTAATAAATCCTCAAAAATTGGGCAAAGTTTCCTCTATTTCTATTATATATCACAATTTCATAAGTATCTATTAATTCAACACAAAAAAACACAATAATCAACATGCATAATTTCATCCTTATACCACCGCAACATACAAATTTCTCAGAACCTACTTCACAAATTTTCAAACCTAATTTTCACTAAATTCAATATGATTTAACTATAATTCTATAAATATGTACAATAGTAATAAATAAAAATAAAATTCTCACTCACTTTAAAATTAATATTTAAGATAGGAACCACCAATGAAAAACTAAATTACCTCTAAAACAATAATCGTCCTAAAAATAATATAAATAAAATTAAATATTATAATTATTGAGTTTATAATAACTAATACCAAACATTAAAGCATATCATACAAATAAAACTTTATTTTAACTAAATATTAACTTGAATTTTTTTTCAAGAACAACATATCTAAACATTAAAACTATATTTTACAAATGAATTTTTCTTAACTAGATATTAACTTGATCTTTTTTTATTATAACAACAACATATTAACTTTTTTTTTAACAACAACAAAATATTAATTTCATTAGTTTTCTAAATAATTATTCTAAATAAAAATATATTATAAAATACAAAAATAAATCAAATAAATTATAAATTTAGAAATACATTAATACTAAATTCGGAATAATAAAAAAAATTATCACAAACACATTTTTTAAGATTCATACATTCTTAAATAATCAAATACAACTTTAAAACATTATTATCAACCATAAACACATATACATTATCAAAAAATATAAAAAAAAATCTGAAATAATATATATATATATAAATCATGTAAACATCTATTTAATGATCAATACATATTACAAACCTCAAAACCTTGTATAGAAGCTTAAAATCCATTGAAAGACCCAAAACAATGGGTATTTCCGACCACCATATGTCACCATTGTCAAGACACCATTTTTTTTCACTTAAAACTGAAAATAACCAAGTTTCTATGATATATTTGAGTTTTCTAACAAGATTGATGGAAGAAAATGAGGGGAAATGGTGCTAAATGGCGAAACCCTCATTTTTCTCACGGTGGAAATGGAGGTTTTCACTCTCTGTTTGGGGGGTTTTAGCATTTCGGAAATGAGGGAGAAGTCGAAGGTCTTAGGATATAAGCACCTTTAACATCGGTTTTCAGCAAAAAACCGAAGTTAAAGGGTTCCGTCATTTTTTCCCCTCTGCCTATTACCCTTTAACTTCACTTTACATAAATAATTGAAGTAATAGGTTAATTCCTATGAGTGCTAAACCAAAAAGTGAAGTTAAAAGTCCATCAAAAGCTTTAACTTCGATTTTTATGTATTTCCCAACAATTATATGTATAAAAACTGAAGTTAAAGCCTATTTTTGTAGCAGTGCCACCTACGAGAGGTGCAAACCCAAGGCAGCCTCCAAAAGACCCTCACCCGACCTGAGGGATAAACTTAACCAGAGAGGGTTCGAAGTGAAAACCACACCCCCTGCAGCTCCCTTGATGGACACAACCAAAGCAAGGGTTCTCCTAAAGAACCCACAGGACTCCTTAAACAAAAAGATGAAGGAATTAAACACTAAAATGCAAAGCCCTCGAAGCAATATTATCACTGCACCTGGGGGGCACAAAGATGACGCAGAATTTGACTGTGAGTCGCCCTTCACAAGGGAGATCCAGGTTGAGCAACTCCCCACCAGCTTCAAAGAGCCTCACATGACTCCGTATGAAGGCACTACAGACCCAAAATATCACTTAGACACCTTTAATAACCTAATGAAGTTAAGGGGGTCAATAGCAGAGCAAGGTGTCATTGCTTCATTGTTACACTCAAAGGGGCAGTGTACAAGTGGTTCAAGAGGTTAAGGCCAGGAATAATCAGGTCATGGCAGCAGTTGTCTAATGAATTTCTTCAGCAACACCACACGGTCCGTGACAATGTTATGCCGAGTACCAGCCTCGCTAACATAAAACAAGGCGAGAGTGAAAGCCTGAAAAGCTATATCCATAGATTCAAAATGGAAGCAACTAAGATGGGAAGTACAACTAAAGCAGAGCTCAAGATGGAAATCACATCCGAAGTTCATCCTGGAAGCAAGTTATGGGATAACATGCTCAAGAGGGAGATTACAAACTTAGACAACTTCTTCAAAAGAGCCCAAAAGTATATACGTGTGGACGAGGGCCATAAGAACTTGCATATTAAGGGAAGCAAACCTTCCTCCAATCACCCTTCTACCAATACGTCAGAAGACTCCATATAGAAGAGATCATTGTGATAGAGGATTCACTAATCAAGTTGAAGATTGGAAGAGATCTACAAGAAGGCTTCAAGGAAAAAACTAGCGGGATTCATCAAGGATATCCTCTGATAAGACTCCCTTTATCTAAGTCGCTTAGGAACCAAAAAAGTCATCACAATTGCCCCCCATAAATATTTAGAATGGTTGCCAAGCTGACTCCAGAGATGTAATGGGACAATGACATTATGTGTAACATCCCAAAAATGCAAATAAAGTTTAATGCTTTGATTAGCGTATCGAGAGGGCATAATTGGATATATGTGTGATTAATTGATTAAAATGTGTGACTACGTGGTATGCATGAATTATATGATAATATGAGTATATTTATATACATGTTTATGAGTATTAGATATGCATGTGGGCCCGTTCTTGTTTATAAGGGCATATTTGTAATTTTGGCCTATTAATGGCATAAATTGATTATATGTATTAAATGGTTGAGACCACATTATTATGTGGATATATTTGCAGTATATGGCTCGAGGCGGTCCTAGTGAGCGGGTTAGAGAAATAGTCACAACAGGGTTTAATACCCGACTCGAGGTGAGCCTAGGGGTATTATTGGAAGTTTAACGTATATTCGGGATTTATTGAGTAATGGGTAAGTATTTGTTAGTTAGTTGGGAATAGTGGAATTAATTGGGAATTCGTAGGACGACTCGAGGAATTAGCGAAAAATGGGGAAAATGACCATTTTGCCCTTATGGGCAATAAAAGAGGCTAAGTTAATTTAAGGGGTATTTTGGTCTTTTGGTTAAGGACGTACTCAGATGACTTTAGGAAATAACCAGAGCCATTAGGATTATTCTCAAACTCTCTCTCTCTCTCTCTCTCTCTCTCTCTCTCTCTCTCTCTCTCTCTCTCTCTCTCTCTCTCTCTCTCTCTCTCTCTCTCTCTCTTACACGTTCTCTCCCTCTCCCTCTCTTGGGCTTGAAGGTTTTGGAGTGTTGAAGGAGGAGCCTGTAAATTGAAGCTTGGGGATTGAAGAATTGAAGCTTGGGGATTGAAGAATTGAACCTAGGAGTAGGCAAGGAACAGCTGAGGATTAAGCTATCATTGAGGTAAGATTGTAAGCCCTAATTGAGTTTTGATATGTTTAGAGATGCTTGGGTTAGCTTCTGAATTTGGGATTTAAGGAAATTTGAACTGGTGTTATAGGTTATATGTGTTGTTTCTGAGGTGATATTAGGGATTCTGGACCTGGTTTTGGCTAGGGTATATATTTAGGTTGAATTTTGAGGCTGTGAGTTGGGGAAAATGTTGAAAAGCTAGGGATTTCTGAGTTCACGGGGGCACGCCGCAACCCAGTTCATGGGCGTCGCGACTCGCGTGCCCCAAAAGGTCCTAGGGGGCTTGCTGATTCGAGGGCACATCGCAGCCCACCTCCTCCCTGAAACAAGAGGATGACGCCTCTAACTTGGGGCGCGTCGCAACCCTTAGGGCCAAGTCACGGCCCGCCTAGGTAGCCATAGCCAAGATTGGTTTTTAGGCTCGGGGACTCAAACCTAAGCGCTTGGGACGAATTCTACTACCTGATTTAGTAGAATTCGAGGTCCCAGAGGATAGTATTTGATTTCAAAGCATTTAATTGGATTATATTTTTATAGTTATCCATTTTTGCTTGTGACTAGGGTTACCATTATGGCTCGGGATTAAGGATCATGCTCGGGACTGCTCCACATCTTCCACTCAGGACTCAAGGTAAGAAAATTGCACACGAGTTGTGAATGGGACTGAGATCCCTTGTAAATGAACATATGTATTCTGTAACCTGTATATATGTTTTGTGTGATGTAAAAGTACGGCCTAAGGGAGTCGGGGCTGATATTGAGCGTACTGAAAGCAGCTGGGCCTCAGCAAGCCGGGATCAGCTAAATAACCAGAGGGCTTGGCCAAAGGGCGCCAACACCTAATTAATTGTATTAAGATTGATTTATATGTTTGGATTAAACTATTATTGTTGCCTAGTTTAGTAGTTGTATTCTGCTATTAAATGAACTGATTGATCTAAAGCTTACTATGTACACTCTGTTGTTATCTATGCTTGTTGATTATGGTTTTCTTGCTGAGCCTTGGCTCACGAGTGCTACGTGGTGTAGGTAAAGGCAAAGGAAAGCTGGATCAGCCATGAGTTGGAGAGCTTTGGGGGCAGTGTGTACATCGGCAGCTGCTCGACTGCCACGGCCAAGGGAATTACAGGGACTAGAGCCAAAAAATTGTATTTTACCATTTATGTTGGCTACTGTTGTATCTATTTTTTAGGGTTGTAGCCACCATGTAAGCATTATTTTTGGGATCACATGTATCAAACTCTTATTTTAATGAAAGTCAACCATTTTACGATCAAAATCTTTTAACCCTAACCTGTCAATTGACTTTAGAAATACATTTATGTTCAAATGACTTGATTAGCAAGTCTTACACTATCTTAAGCACACAGTGTAATGGTCCTAGTTATCCAGGGTGTTACCTTATGCTACCCTTGCACGTTGTCTACTATTACTAATGGCAAGCACCTATCTTATCTATTACATCTCTTGTTTCCAAGGACACTTATATGACACACATATTACCATTGTTAGCTAAAATTGTCAAAGCATATAGGAGAGAAGGAAAAACAAAGTGCTTGGCAAGATAGACCCCATCAACCACTTAGGAGATGTCCAACCTCGCGAGCCTCAACAGGCACCTAGCCATGTGCAAAATAGGTGCCTAGCCTCGCGAGCCTCAATAGGCACCCAACCTTGTGCAAAATAGGCGTCCAAACTCACGAGCCTCAACAGGCACCCAGCCATGTGCAAAATAGGTGCCTAGCCTCACGAGCCTCAATAGGTGCCTGGCTAAGTGCAAAATAGGTGCCTGGCCTTGTGAAATATATATATATATATATATATAAAAGTACTTATAATCTATATATGTGTGAGTGGTGAACCTTATAAGACAACATTGGAATCTATAAGGACTAGCTACCCTTATAGAATCTAAGAAAGTCAAAAGGTCCCTCAAAAGTGACCTCTTCACAAACACACCCACCTTACAAAGGGACCACGTCGCAGAAGACAAAAGGGGAGCCCAAAGAGATCCCTAAGTCTAGATCGATTTTGTCGCCTTACCAAGGTAAAAGGGCCTTTAAAATAGGCACTTGCGAGGTTTCACAAGTACCATCTCCCTATAAGGGTCCCAACCCAAGGGGATATCACCTCAAAGACCAAAAAGGGTCCTCATAACAATCCTAGGTCGGCCAAGATCACCTAGCCTAAAAAGGGTCTCAAAGAAGATGCTTGTGAAAAAGGTCTCAAAGAAGACGCGTGCAAAAAGGGTCTCGAAGAAGATGCTTGCAAAAATAGTATTATGCCTAATGACGAGAAGGAAGCTTCTCGCACAAAATGAAACACGCGCACAAAACTATATAAAAGGATAGCAAGAACCCAAAGGGTCAACATACCTTTACAAGTAGTCAAGGTGCACCAACAAACACGAATCACACGCAGTAAAGAGTTCCCAAAGGGAACCCTTTCAAAATAAATCTCTTGGAACTATGACCATGAGGACCTGCAAAAGTTTCTCACAAAAAAAAAAATAACGGCTTCTCAGAGTCCCAGACCAAGGAAAACAAGGCTTCTCAAAATTCTATACTAAATAAAAAAGTTGGCTTCTCGAAGCCTCACACCAATGAGAGAAAGAGAAAGGGGTTTACACTTCCCTTATACTTGTGTGAGCATATAAAATTATCTTGTGAACTGGTACATCTGAAAGAGTTGCGAGATAAGAGGTCCTTGTGTCGTAGGCTCTTGGAAAAATGCCCACACTACACGAGGCCACAATTCAATAGCCTTCAAATGGAATGCGCCCGCAATGCAAGATGCTCCCGCAATGCGAGGCCGCAATGTGATGCACTTGTGTATTCACTTCCTAGCTCAGATGTGCCTGCATTGCGAGGACGTAATGCCAGTCAACTTATGGATATCTCGATGCTCCCGCAGTGCGATGCCCTTGTGTATTCACCTCCTAGCTTAGAAGTGCCCGCATCGCAAGGCCACAATGAAAGTCAACTTATCGATATCTCTTTAGTATTATCCATCTCACAAAATGAGAGGCATCTCAACTCATACTTTACCAAGTGTGAACGATGGAAATCCTCCCTTGACCTTGGCCCCCAATTGAGTTCGCTTCCTACCTTAGACATTCCTTATAGAATCACCAATTAAAGATGTCCAAAACGAATAGCTCAAGTCAACAAAGGGACGAGACACCTCACACCTTGCGAGAGGGTCTCGCATAGCAAGGGCACCCTCCCTCAGCAAGGTTGCCTTCGGCCTTCTAACTCAATCGAGCTCAACTCCTTCATCAGACATCTATATAAATGCCACCTTGCAGACATAAATGAAGAATGAAGTAATGGAGACACAAAACGAGGCTAAGAGGTCTCGCATAGAAAGAGGGCCCTCGCATAGCAAGACCAACTATATCCTAGTGCTTCCAAACATTCTTGTCCAAGTATTTAACATGCCCCTAAGCCTCATATATATGCCTTATCCTTTAAAGGAAGGTCAATGAAGGTCCCGAGATGTCAACAGATGAAGCACGAAGAGAAGGAGGTAAGCCTCACCATGTGAGAAGGTATCGCCGTGAGAGACCATCTCGCATAGCGAAGTCTTCATCACCCAATAGTGTTGAATGACATCCTTCACTTTCTTATATGCCTCCAAGCATAACGCAAGTATCACATTCATGAAAAAAGTGACAACCAAAGGCCCTCATGTGTTGACGGATGAAGGTTGAAGACTCGAAGGCATGAAGGAAGGTAACCCTCGGCTCGATGCTCCCGAATGACTTTGTTTGTGGCCTCGCATGTCCATGCTTAGTTCATTTCACTCAGCACTTGATCATACCCTCCAGAGTGTGTTCTCGAGTGCCATACGCTTCATCTATGCCTAGTAATCCTGTGAGGTCTCACGAGACAATAACACCATGCCATGATGCTCGACAACTCCCCCATGGAGGTAATGCACACCTGAATATCGATTAGCTGTCTCTCCACTCATGCGACCATGACAGATCAGAGTACTACCATTGTCACTAGCATCACAAACTTTGTTGATGAGTTCTCACCGCCAACCACTTGGTTTACAAGAAGGCACACAACATTACCATCAGAGCATAGTAAGTGCAGCATCATAATAAGTCTACAAGGACACCTAAAGACCTCCTCATAGACTGGGGGCAAGTGTGGATGCCAAAAGTTAGCCAAGGAAAAAAGGTACGGTCCCTTATTGAAATAAATGGCTAAGGGTCACCAAAGGCATCAAGTACATGTTGGAGGCAGAAGGCTACTATTTGCCACCAAGAGGCCACACACCCGCGAGACCCCATGACTCTATGAGGTCATCTCACTATATGCCTCCACGAGGCAACCTCGCCTCACGTCTCTGCGAGACCATCTTGCCTCGTGCCTCCGCGAGGCCATCTTGCCCCGTGCCTCCATGAGGCCGCCTCGCCTTGCACCTCCGTGAGGCCTCAGTGAGGCCATCTTGCCCCATGCCTCTGCAAGGTTTTCTTGCCCCGTGTCTCCGCGAGGCCACCTCGCCTCGTGCCTCTACGAGGCCCACTTACCTTCCATGACTGCCTCGCGCCTAAGGTCTCACGAGGAGCCCCTCACGCCTAATGTCATGCCTTGCACGGAGGCTCCAGCCACCTAGATCCACGTGGCACACACCTGACCAATGCCTCATGCAACACACGCCCCTCACACCCAAGATCTTGCAGGGTGCCCCTCACGCTTCCCATATGTATATCCACGAAGGCCACAAGTAGTCCGATACTTAGCAAAATATAGAGTGGCTTGAGGCATACGCACATCTTGGAAAGGTGAAAACATCTATGGGGCACGTGGAACACGTAAGAGTATGGAACATACGTATCAACCAAAAGAAGGCAAAGCACGGATATGGTGTCCATGCTAGACAGGTAGTGGCAGTACTAGAATGGTACATAGTAAGGACTCCCCAAGCACGCCTATGACGTTTGTACCCAACAAGTAGTGGAGGTATGACACGATACCAAGGCAGGAGTACTTTTGCAGACCCCTAACATATACTGGAGCCGACCACCACTCCTCCAACACCACTACCACCTGCAACCTGGATATGCAACCCCTTGTCTCTTTGGGGCAACAATGTACCAAGAACCATTAGAGCTCACCTATAAATAGGGCCTCACTTCATGTAGAGTCCAAGAACTTTACTTAGCTAAGATAGATAATAGTATGATAGTATTTATAGCATTATCTTTGTTATTGTGGATTTTTGGTTCAGACCGGGAATTATTTGGACACTCATAGTAGTACTTATAGATTTTCTAAGTTTAATCTATAGTTTAAGAATATTAAGTTAACCTAAGGTTTGATTAATGTGACTGATATTAAGGATTATATTATTATATTATAAGGTTTAGACATCAACCAATAGGATTTTAAGCACATGTTTTGAATGGTAATTAAGGATTAAGATTTTTGAGGATTAAATATAATAAGGAGTAAAGTTTGAATGTTATAGGGTCAGTCAGCAGCTTTGAGTACGTTGAGGGCTTAGTCAAGGCTGTTTACTCCATTCAAACTTAGCTAAAAATGTGTAATTTCGTGTTTAAATATTCAGCGAGTGCCGATATATCGCAGCTATAGGGGGCGATATGTCGCAGCACGTAGATACGGAAAACACGAAACGATGCACGGTCGCCTCGGGCATACTGGCCCAGGCGATATATCGCCTACAGGGGGCGATATATCGCCTCCTTCAGCATATGTTCAATTGTTTTTGAATTCTTTTCCTTTCAGCCATTCAAACTCCTCCATAAGTCCAGCATCTTTTGAACGAGTCTTCAGCCTCTGCTGAACGATTATTCAAATGATTTTCACTTAAAAAGCCATTATTTTTATTCAAGTAAAATCAAGATACTTTCATTCCAAAACTCTATAAATAGGACCTAGTACCCAGCCATTATTCACCTTTTACTCTAAGATCAGAAGCTGCAAGTGTTAGGAGAGTGTGAGAGTTAAACACCTGGGTTTGGGAAATCATAAGCTTAAACATCATAAGCTTATCAAACACTTTGGGAAGTGAGGATCTATAGTATTTCGGTTGAGGTGTAGATTGGTCTTTCAAGTCTTTGAGGTAACCAAAACTCTAGTTCCTTTCTGTATTATGTTATTTTCTTCCTCATAGTCTTCTACTCAATCTCTAACCTTAATCTTTATTTTGGTTAGGGAATCCAAGTTCTTAAGCACTTAAGTGGTGGTAAGCATATTTTCGTTTAATGGTTTAGTCTTCCTATTCTCTTTCATTTCATCTCCTTTCTTTAGACTCACCCTTGTTCATTGTGGTTTTAGGAGTGTTCCAAAAGTCCTAACTCAGTCCATTTTATCCCGGTAACTTTGGTAAGGAAAATAGGCTAGAATTAATATGTTATGTGCTTATGTTATCTATATGTTTATGTTATTAAAAGTGTTATGATATGTATATGTGTATGTTTGTAGGCTTGGGCATATGACCCATATGACTAACAAGACCCCAAATGGGTTATGGGCATATGACCTACTTAGCTAGTAGGACCCCATTAATCCCATGGGCATATGCTTGTTTAGTCTATGGGACCCCAAGTAATAATGGCCATTATAATAAGTGAATTATGTGTTATGATATGTCTTTACGTTATTATGACATTATGTTTATGTTTATGACTATGTGTTAGATTTTCCTTGCTGGGCATTAGGCTCATTCCTTTCTGTTTATGTGCAGGAAATAAGCTTTAGAGGCGGAAAGATTCGTGACGCTTAGAGGATGTGTATCGATGGTGAATGGAGTCAAGGAGCCGAGCGTTATTCGATTCGAGGATGTAGTCATGTTTATGTTTTTATGGTTTTAAATGTATTTTCCGCATTTTCTATGTAACTCTTTTTAGTTTTTAAGTTATTTTTGTTTTAAAGACAATGGGTACCCATATCCTACTTATTTTATGAAAGTAACCTTTGTTTCCATAAGTTTTCAATATAATTATGGTATTTCCGCAAAAATGTAAGTTTTACGTATAGATTCGTTAATGGTCCAAATAGTCTAGATTAGTGGGTCGTTACAGTTGGTATCAGAGCAAACGGTTCCTTCGCATGAAGTTCTCCTCGATACACATGCTCAAAGCTCCGAATCGGACCGCCAAGTAAGTGTTTAAGTTACAAGTTACAAGTTACTTTGTCTATGTGTATAGCTAACACTTTTAGTGTTTATGTTTTCAGTTAAGAATGAACGGAGCTTTAAGCAATGAGGATATCCGAGCCATTAAGGCTTTAAAAAGAATAAGGGAGCCAAGAAACACTGTAGGAGCACTAGAAAAGATCACTCGAAGATTGATCTTGTTCCACAAAGAGATAGGTCACCTTCAAGAGTCTAAGCAAATCATGATGAGAGCTGCAGAACAATATGTCCTAGTAATTAGGCTTTTAAAAGATTTTCCTTCAGCAATTTTAACTTTAGAAGAAATATGGGAGAATATAAATAATGATGATGACTTACAAGCAGCCCTAAGATATTATTCTCTCATACTTAAGTTCACCTATGATTTAGAGTTTCAATTCACTAATGAGCAACAACATAGGATCTTCTTAAATCTTCTCGAGGAAATTTTGAGGCTCAAGACAATGATGATTATAAGGAGATAGATAATGATATGCTAGATGAAGGATCGGATGTAGAAGATCCTGATTTTTAGAATAGCTAGTTTTTCATTGTTTGTTTTGTTTATTTGTTTATTTTATGATTGTAATAAGTGAAAATCTTTTTCCAAATTAATTTCATGTTATTTTATCATGTATGAGTTTGATTTTATTTTCGCAATCATAATAAGTAATAAATAAAATGAATAATGACCAAGTTCAGTGAGGGTGGATACAAATCAATGAACCAAGTTTCCTTATTGAGAGTTAGGGGGCCTTAGTAGTGGGAACGATTTTACTGATCCCAGCCCTCCCTCAATATTGTTAACTTTGGAACAAAGATAAGTTTCGAGCCTGAGAATTAAGTCATATAGGATGATTAGAAACACACTTAGAAAATAAAGATGACTTGTTTTTCTAAGTATAGAAACCCACTCTAATAATAAATAAAGACCTATATAATTTTTCATAAGAAGTCATAATAAATAGGTCCGAGATATGTTTGTTTTAGAATAAGTTTTTGCCTTAGAGCCTATTAGGGTAAGTTCTAACAAGTTCTCGACTGTTAGAACTTTTGGTGAAGATGTCGCTCCGAAGATCTGCACGCACCAACGGAAACGCCTCCAACGTTGTTCCAACGACCAATGATGCCCTCCAGTTCGCAGAAGAGGAGTGCGTGCTACTACTAGCCGCAACGCGCCGACACCATCAGCTGACAACACCGTGGAAATCGCTAGACGGCGACAACAAGTCGAGGAACTCTTGCAGCAACAACGTCAACAGGCGCAGACTCAGCCCCAGCCTCCGCCGCAACCGCAGCCGCAGCTACAACAAATGGCCCTAGCACCCCAACAAGTTGGTCCATATGGGGGATGGCCAGTGACGAACTACGCGCCACATCCAGTACCGAATATGGAGTCAGTGTATGAGAGGTTCCGCAAGCAGCACGCTCCAAACTTTAAAGGGACTATAGACCCCTTTGAGGCAGAAGAGTGGCTAAGGATGTGAAGCCAATTCTTACGCACATGAATTTCAGTAATGCAGACCGCATATCCTGCGTCTCGTCATTACTCAGGAAGGATGCCAGAATATGGTGGGACTTAGTTCAGCAGACTAACGATGTCACCACCATGATATGGACAAGATTTGTGGAGCCGTTCCACAAGAAGTATTACTCCTCGGCAGTCATCACTAATGATAGAAGAATATGCTCGTCAGTTCAACAGATTAGTCAAGTTTGCACCAGAGTTGGTCCCAACCGACTTTACGAGGTTGACCAAGTTCGTCAGAGGACTTAGACCAAAGATGGAATTAGGGGTTAAGCTAGCAGACCTGGGAACTACAACAAAAAGGATTCAGAGGAATGCTAAGAGGGATTAAACGATGGTTCCAGACCAAAGTCTTTGCATTGACCCAAGGAGGAACCCATGCTAGTAACAAGCATTTATAGGTCAGATCATATCCTCAATAGTATATGTATCGCTAGATTGGTAGCAGTATACTCGTATATCTCGTTAGGAATGATAGAAAAACTAGACAAACCTAGTGGAAGATTTAGAACTAGGTTTGTAACCGAGTTGCCTTCGGGCAGAGTAGTTCTATCATCACGAATAGTACGAGGCTTACCGATCAAGATTGAGGACATAGGACTAGAAGGAGATCTGATAGAGCTAGTAATCAAGGACTTCGACGTAATACTAAGCATGGATTGGCTAGCACGGCATGGCGCAACGATCGACAGCAAACGCAAGAAGGTGATGTTCGAGACTCCTGACGGCCAGAGACGATGCTTCATGGGACAAGCTTCAGGACTACGCACACCGTTAGTGTCATCTCTCAAAGCTCAGAGAATGATGGAGAAAGGATGCCAAGCATTCTTAGCCAGCATCACGAATGTGGAGAAGGAGACATCACTCAAAGTTGGAGATGTTCGGGTTATACAAGAATTTCCAGAAGTTTTCCCCGATGACTTGCCAGGATTGCCGCCAAATCGAGAAATAGACTTCACGATAGAATTAGTACCCGGCACCGAGCCTATCTCTAAGGCACCATACCAGATAGCACCTACGGAACTCAAGGAGTTAAGCTATAAGAACTCCTAGACTTGGGTTTCATTAGGCCAAGCCATTCACCATGGGGAGCTCCGGTACTATTCGTGAAGAAGAAGGACGGAAGTATGCGCATGTGCATAGACTACCGTGAGATGAATAAAACAAATACCCGCTACTTCGGATTGATGATTTGTTTGATCAACTCCGAGGCGCGACTGTATTCGATTTACGGTCCGGGTATCATCAGCTCAAGGTAAAGGGAGAAGATATTCCTAAGACATCCTTTAGGACTCGTTATGGACACTACGAGTTCTTGGTTATGTCTTTTGGTCCTACTAACGCGCCAGCCACGTTTATGGACTTAATGAATAGAGTCTTCAAGGATTACTTAGATAAATTCTTTGTTGTATTCATCGAAAATATCTTAGTATACTCCAAGGATGAAGTAGAGCACGAGGAACATTTAAGGATTATTTTGACGCGATTGAAGGAGCATAAACTTTACGCCAAGTTCAAGAAATACGAGTTTTGGCTTTCACAAGTGGCGTTCCTCGGGCACATCATATCAAAAGACGGAGTTGCAGTAGATCCATCGAAGGTAGAGGCCGTGAAGGATTGGCCTAGAGCAAAGAACGCGTCAGAAGTAAGAAGCTTCTTAGGGCTAGCAGGTTACTATAGAAAGTTGTAGAGGGCTTTTTCTAAGATAGCCACTCCACTCACCAACCTGACCCGGAAGCAACAAAAGTTTAACTGGAACGATAAGTGTGAAGAAAGCTTCCAATTGCTTAAGGATAAGCTTTGCTCAACACCAGTACTTAGTGTCCCAACACCCGACGATAAGTTCGTTGTCTAATGCGATGCATCAAAGCTAGGATTGGGATGCGTGTTGATGCAAAAATGACAAGGTGATAGCCTACGCCTCACGTCAGTTGAAGGAGTATAAGCAACACTATCCAACTCACGATATGGAGTTGGCAGCGGTGGTCTTTGCGTTAAAAATCTGGCGCCATTATCTTTATGGAGAACGGTGCGAGATTTACACGGACCACAAAAGTTTAAAATACTTCTTTACGCAGAAGGAGCTCAACATGAGGCAGCGCAGGTGGTTAGAGTTAGTAAAGGATTACAACTGTGAAATCCTATACCACCCAGGGAAAGCGAATGTAGTTGCCGATGCACTCAGCCGGAAAAAACTATGAGAATTTAGCAGCCTTATCCGGGATAGAAAAGCCACTACAGCAGGAGCTTATCAGTGCTGGAATAGAAATGGTTGTAGGCAAGCTGGCTAACTTGTCTATCCAATCAAATCTGCTAGAGGACATACGGATTGGTCAGAGACATGAGGAATCGCTAGCACCACATATGGAAGCAGTCAGAGAAGGCAAGAATACAGATTTCTCAATATCTAGCCAAGGTTTATTGAGATATAAGGATCGGGTATGCGTGCCAGACAATCAGAGTATTAAGAAGACAATCCTAGAAGAAGCGCATAATGCCCCGTACTCAGTTCATCCAGGGTCTACCAAGATGACTTATGACATCAAGGCAGTCTATTGGTGGCCAGGGATGAAGAAGGACATAGCTGAGTATGTATCTAAGTGTCTGGTATGCCAGCAAGTGAAAGCAAAGCATCAGCGGCCTGCAGGTTTATTGCAACCGCTTAGCATACCAGAATGGAAGTGGGACGATATAGCCATGAACTTCGTGACGGATCTGCCAAAGACGAATAAGCAGCATGATTCCGCTTGGATAGTAATAAATAGACTAACCAAGTAGGCTCATTTCCTGCCTGTTAAAACTTCATGCACGGCAGACCAATATGCAGACATCTACATCCAAGAGATTGTATGATTGCATGGAATCCCCAAGACGATAGTGTCAGATAAAGGATCAGTATTTACGTCAAGATTTTGGAGAAGCTTACAGCAAGCCATGGGTACTAAGTTAAGTCTTAGTACAGCTTTCCATCCTCAGACAGATGGGCAGTCAGAGCGTACGATTCAGATCTTAGAGGATATGCTACGCGCATGTGTACTTGACTTTCGGAGGATCATGGAACAAGTACTTACCACTGATCGAGTTCTCGTACAACAACAGCTACCAGTCAACGATCGGAATAGCACCTTAGGAGTTGCTATATGGACGAAGGTACCGATCACCGTTGCACCAGGACGAGGTAGGAGAAAGGCAGCTTCTAAGGCCCGAAGCTCTTAGACAAGCTCAAGAAGCAGTAACGCTTATTAGACAGCGTATGCTGGCTGCTCAAAGCCGTCAGAAAAGCTATGCGGATACCAAGCGACGCGATGTGGAATTCCAAGTTGGAGATCAAGTCTTCATGAAGATATCTCCTATGAAAGTGTCAAGCGGTTCGGAAAGAAAAGCAAGCTTAGTCCCCGATTCATAGGTCCTTTTAGATATTGGACAAAGTGGGAATAGTTGCGTATAGACTAGCCCTACCGCCAGCACTAGCCGATAGTCACAACGTCTTCCACATCTCGATGTTACGCAAATATGTGTCAGATCCATCTCACGTCCTCAAATACGATACGATAGCACTCCAGAAAGACTTAAGTTACGAGGAACGACCGGTTAGCATCCTAGATAGAGGGATGAAGTAGTTACGGTCCAAGAGCTTTCCTATAGTCAAAGTCCTATGGAGCAATAGTTCTGAATGCGAGGCAACGTGGGAGTTGGAGGAGGACATACAAGGCCGGTATCCGGAGATATGTGATAAGTAAATTTCGAGGACGAAATTCTTTTTAGTAGGGGAGAATTGTAGAGTCCAAGAACTTTACTTAGCTAAGATAGATAATAGTATGATAGTATTTATAGCATTATCTTTGTTATTGTGGATTTTTGGTTCAGACCGGGAATTATTTGGACACTCATAGTAGTACTTATAGATTTTCTAAGTTTAATCTATAGTTTAAGAATATTAAGTTAACCTAAGGTTTGATTAATGTGACTGATATTAAGGATTATATTATTATATTATAAGGTTTAGACATCAACCAATAGGATTTTAAGCACATGTTTTGAATGGTAATTAAGGATTAAGATTTTTGAGGATTAAATATAATAAGGAGTAAAGTTTGAATGTTATAGGGTCAGTCAGCAGCTTTGAGTACGTTGAGGGCTTAGTCAAGGCTGTTTACTCCATTCAAACTTAGCTAAAAATGTGTAATTTCGTGTTTAAATATTCAGCGAGTGCCGATATATCGCAGCTATAGGGGGCGATATGTCGCAGCACGTAGATACGGAAAACACGAAACGATGCACGGTCGCCTCGGGCATACTGGCCCAGGCGATATATCGCCTACAGGGGGCGATATATCGCCTCCTTCAGCATATGTTCAATTGTTTTTGAATTCTTTTCCTTTCAGCCATTCAAACTCCTCCATAAGTCCAGCATCTTTTGAACGAGTCTTCAGCCTCTGCTGAACGATTATTCAAATGATTTTCACTTAAAAAGCCATTATTTTTATTCAAGTAAAATCAAGATACTTTCATTCCAAAACTCTATAAATAGGACCTAGTACCCAGCCATTATTCACCTTTTACTCTAAGATCAGAAGCTGCAAGTGTTAGGAGAGTGTGAGAGTTAAACACCTGGGTTTGGGAAATCATAAGCTTAAACATCATAAGCTTATCAAACACTTTGGGAAGTGAGGATCTATAGTATTTCGGTTGAGGTGTAGATTGGTCTTTCAAGTCTTTGAGGTAACCAAAACTCTAGTTCCTTTCTGTATTATGTTATTTTCTTCCTCATAGTCTTCTACTCAATCTCTAACCTTAATCTTTATTTTGGTTAGGGAATCCAAGTTCTTAAGCACTTAAGTGGTGGTAAGCATATTTTCGTTTAATGGTTTAGTCTTCCTATTCTCTTTCATTTCATCTCCTTTCTTTAGACTCACCCTTGTTCATTGTGGTTTTAGGAGTGTTCCAAAAGTCCTAACTCAGTCCATTTTATCCCGGTAACTTTGGTAAGGAAAATAGGCTAGAATTAATATGTTATGTGCTTATGTTATCTATATGTTTATGTTATTAAAAGTGTTATGATATGTATATGTGTATGTTTGTAGGCTTGGGCATATGACCCATATGACTAACAAGACCCCAAATGGGTTATGGGCATATGACCTACTTAGCTAGTAGGACCCCATTAATCCCATGGGCATATGCTTGTTTAGTCTATGGGACCCCAAGTAATAATGGCCATTATAATAAGTGAATTATGTGTTATGATATGTCTTTACGTTATTATGACATTATGTTTATGTTTATGACTATGTGTTAGATTTTCCTTGCTGGGCATTAGGCTCATTCCTTTCTGTTTATGTGCAGGAAATAAGCTTTAGAGGCGGAAAGATTCGTGACGCTTAGAGGATGTGTATCGATGGTGAATGGAGTCAAGGAGCCGAGCGTTATTCGATTCGAGGATGTAGTCATGTTTATGTTTTTATGGTTTTAAATGTATTTTCCGCATTTTCTATGTAACTCTTTTTAGTTTTTAAGTTATTTTTGTTTTAAAGACAATGGGTACCCATATCCTACTTATTTTATGAAAGTAACCTTTGTTTCCATAAGTTTTCAATATAATTATGGTATTTCCGCAAAAATGTAAGTTTTACGTATAGATTCGTTAATGGTCCAAATAGTCTAGATTAGTGGGTCGTTACACTTCATCATTAAAGGAGGTTGGAAAATTCATTGTATGCTCAGGCTACTAAGACAGATACGAATTTTTATTCCATTATCGATCTGCACTTATCTTTCCTTAAGTCTATTCTAAGTTCTTACTTAGTTATCCTCTTACTAAGCTTTGAGTTTTCCGACCTATAATATTTCACGAGTTCTCACCATCAACAGGTCTTATGGAGTATGTGATTTATTGTCGAACCATGTAAAGATTATTATGTATTCTTTTATATATGTTGTTTTAACTATTGAATGTAGGATAAAGTTGATAATTAATTGATCGTTAAAACTTGGTAATCACTATAGTAGCAAACCATCTCTTGTCTCAATGTTATTTGTAAGAGAAAAAAAGGGAAATTTAAGGTACTGGTCATTACTGAGAGCTCAAGTCTACAACCCATACTTCAAAGTAGGTACAAATCTGAGATCACTAAGTTTTGCCTCTCTTTAAACCTCAAGATTTTGATGAATAATTGGGGTGACATTTGTTTGGTATCTATCAAACTATCTTCAATGACTAAGTAAGACTAGGGATTTAATGTGAAATAAATGAGAGAGAGTAAGTTTGTAGTAATTAGATTAAAAGAGTTTGAACTTCAAGCTTTAACTTGGAGTAAAAGTGGTAGCTAGAAGCCTATATGTGGACTAGAAATTGGAGCCTTCTTGTCCGTTAAATTATTTATTAAAACTTAAAGATGTGTCCTACACCATCAACGAGGTTGGGTACAAGTGGTACAATGATCATATGTATTATAGCAGGGGTTGTGGCAACCATGTCTTTAACGACCATATTTTCCTACTTGGTTGACTCACTAAAAACGATAGTGTTACCTAGTGGTCAACGCCTTTGAAAAGTAAACACTTTAGAAATGTTCATTAAAATATAACTTTGAAATACATAAACTATCATTAAAAGTGTGATTAAAAAATTTAAGCCATTTGTCTTGGGATCTCAAATATTTGAAAATAAAAATAACGTAGTTTGAAAGCGTAAATAAGTAGTACATAAGAACTAAAACATTTTAGGAGTATAAAAAAAACATTATGAAATATATAAACATGAAACTATAACATAGCGGAAAACTTGGAAACCCCACCCACACTATAGGCCGAAATTATCATAATATGCATAGTCAGACAAGATTCCCTACAACCCATCAACACTAGTACCTAAGCTTTATCCTTATCTGCACACAGAGTAATTGGGTGAGCTAAAAGCATAGTAAGGAAGCAAACATGCAGCAAGTAAAAACATTATAGCATAGCATCATAATATCAACATCATCATTAGTATCATAGTTTACATAGACGTATCTTCATTCATCATACCATGGCAACACTTAAGACAACCATAATTCAACAAGTAATTATAAACATTCATCGTTCATATCCTTGTGTCATTTGGGCTTAGCTTGTAGGTGATCAGCCTAAGACCTTCACAGTCAGGAGAACATTACTACTCGTACTTGAGTGACAAGTCCAAGTCCATGACGACGATCATGTATTGTTGGGCTTACCCGAATGTATAGGTAGATAGGTACCCACATCTACAGAACCCTTAGCATGCATATTCATCACTTTGGAATGCACATTAGACAAGCATACATAACATTGCACTCATCATTCCTAAGTATCATCATTATTTCATGTATCAAACTATATAAATCACATATACATTCCTATCATCACTTCTAGCAGCATACATGTTGGGGATTAGAAGCTTATAACCTTAGTATTGTATTACAACTCAAAGCAATAATCACAAGTAATCTAAACTCTAATGGAAGATAATCACAAAGTACATAAACACAAAAAACAAAGTGTAGAGTAAACCTGTCTTGAAGAAGATCCTTCAAACATAAAATCACAAGTCTATGATTTTATGTGAACCACAAAAGCAACAAGGCTTGACACAAATGAAGATTTATTTTCCATAAATCTCTATTCCTATCCTTCTCCTTGGAATTTCTTGAAGCTACAATAATGGAATGAGATTAAGATTTACAAGCCTTGAATCTTCATACAAGTCAAGCTTTCTTCATGAAGATCTTGGAGAAAACTAGTAATCTTGAAAGCTAGAGAGAAAGAGAGAGGTGAGTGATAAAGTCACCAATAAACTCAAATGAACCCTTTAAATGGTATAGGAACATCATTAGACTTAACCAATAAGATTAGAGATTTGAATTTTGGAGCGAAAAACACGTCACAATACGAATTCGTACGACAGGCGATGCATTGCCTGGCCTTCCAAAATTTATCTCAAAACATCCCCAAATGCTCATAAAATTTTTGGGTACTCTCATATAATCCAAATAAACATTTTGGACCCAAAAATATTATTTATAAATGCCTATACAGAAACTTAACTCTCACATGTTAACTTTTGTGAAATCGTTATGGTTTTTGCACCTCTTTGTGCCTAACCAATTTCACCATGTATTTAACCAATCATAGCATTCCCCCACTTGGTTAAATACATCCTCAATTCTCTATTCAAACGATATTAGTGCATAAAAGAAATTACTTTTTGGGTTTGAACTTTATCTTAGTGAAAACACTACAAAGCTTCTACCGAAATCCTAAGGTATTCTTAAAAGATTGAACCCAACATTCCTAGTGATAAAAACTGGCATATCTCACACTCCTCTATATGATTATTCATGTATTTCCCACTTTTCGTGCTTAGCACTTTTATGGCCTTGTGCTTGATCCATTCATGAACCGTCCAGAGAGAAAAGTCCTACTCTCTTTAGAGGCGGCACCACCTATAGGTTCACATAGATGAAATTCTTACAGTATCTTTGCTACCTTTAGAGATGTGTGTTGCTCTTCAACTGAATTTCATTAAAAGCCTGTGGGTTAACCAACATTAATTCATCCTTGATGGGACCTTTAAGTTGTTAGTGTTGAAACTATCCCCTTATCAATGACTTGTTCTTGCCCATTGAACTCTACACTTGACGTATACAAGTTTTAGTCTCATCCCTCTATTTGCAAAACTCACCAAATATCTCCCAAGAGATTTGGTAAACGAATTCGCTAAGTACTCACAAGATTTCATATATGAAATTGATATGATACTCTTATCAATCAATTCTCTCACAAAGTCATGATGTCTAGACTTCCCATTATATATCTTGTTGTAAGCTCTAATCAAAGTAGCTTGATTATCACAATGTATCAAAATCATCGATACATCAACTTTGGTTTTCGGTATCCCCAACATGAGATCTCTTATCCACTCGACATCTTGGCTGGCTGACGCTAGACCAACAAACTCGGACTCCATGGTTGAGTGACATATACATGTTTGTTTCTTAGATCCCCAAGAAATGGCACCCCCACCAAGGGTGAATACCCAACCGGTTGTGGAGAGATTATCTCCTACACCGAATATCCAACTTACATCGGAATATCCCTCAAGTATCTTAGGAAACTTAGAATGTTGGAGGCATAACTCTTTGGTCCTTTTAAGGTATCCAAATACTTTTTCCACGACCTTTCAATGTAAGATACTTGGGTTGCTAGTAAACCTACTTAGTTTACTAACCGCAAATGTAATGTTTGCTCTAGTACAATGAGTGGCATACATCAAAATCCTAATTGCACTTGCATACTCTAGTTGAGCCACCTCTCTCCCTTCATTCTTTTCATGCTTTAGACTTAAATCGAAGGGTGTGTTTGCCCCTTTCATGTTAAGATGACCAAACTTGACAAGCATTTTCTCAACATAATGAGCTTAACCTAAGGCATAATCATCTACATTTCTTCTAACTTTGATACCTAGTATGATATCAACCTCTCCAAGGTCCTTCATTTTGAAGTTAGAAGATAGAAACCTCTTCATTTCTATTATGTCTTTCATGTCATTACTTAATATCAACATATCATCAGCATATAGACACACTAGAATGACATAGTCATCACAAGTCTTAGAGTATAAGCACTTGTCCACACTATTGTGTCTAAACCTATCTAAAACAATGGTCTCGTCAAACTTCTCATGCCATTGTTTTGGTGCTCGTTTTAAACCATATAATGATTAACAAGCTTACATACCTTATGTTCATTTCCTTTTAGAACAAACCCTTTCAGTTGTTCCATATACACATCCTCATCAAGGTTACCATTTAGGAATGTCATTTTGACATCCATTTGATGAAAATTTAGGTTATGTATTGATAATAAGGTAAACAACAATCTTATAGATGTTTTCCTTGCTACCAGTGCATAGGTATCAAATTAATCTGTGCCCTCATTTTTTTTTTCTAAACCATTTGGCCACCAATCTTGCCTTATAGGCTTGAATGGTCCCATTAGTATTGTATTTTCTTCAAAATACCCACTTGCTGCCTATTGGCTTTGATCCTTGTGGTAGATCAACAATCTCCCAATTGTGGTTAGACATAACTGAATCAATTTCATCATTTATTGCCTCTTTCCAAAAGTTAGAGTCTCTTAAAGACATAGCTTCTTGGAGAGTTTTAGGATCATCCTCCACTTGAAGTACCACAGGATACTTCCAAGTGTCTTGTAATGCCCTGTGTCACTATGGCTGCTTTCTGGAATGATGACTGACCCTACAAGCCAACACGAGTCTTTCCAGCGTGCTTTGTCCTCACTCGCACGCTTCCTGGGAAAACTTCCCAGGAGGTCACCCATCATGAGACTACTCCAAGTCAAGCACGCTTAACTTTGGAGTTCTCAAGTGATGGGCTACCGAAAAGAAGATTCATCTTGTTTTTGGTAGCCCATCACTAGAGAATTCCAAATTTAAGCATGCTTGACCTGGAGTAGTCTTATGATGGGTGACCTCCTGGGAATTTTTCCCAGGAAGCGTGTGAGTGAGGACAAAGCACGCTAGAAAGACTCATGTTGGTTTGTAGGGCCAGTCATCATTCCAGGAAGCAGCCATGGTGACATGGGGCATTAGAGGGGGTAATTGTGACAGTCAAAATCCCATGATTCGCAAGGGAAAAGATCAGGTAAAAGTTGTGCAATCCCAAATCGCCTAGGGAAGGTCAAGTGTGATGATTCTAAGACTGTGTAGGTATGGGACTACACAATTGAAGAGGGCTTAAATGGATTGATGGGTACTACCTATGCCAACAAGATGCATCTCCTTTTTGGTAGCCCATCACTTGAGAACTCCAAAGTTAAGCGTGCTTGACCTAGAGTAGTCTCATGATGGATGACCTCCTAGGAAGTTTTCCTAGGAAGTGTGCGAGTGAGGACAAAGCACGCTGGAAAGACTCGTGTTGGTTTGCATGGCCAGTCGTCATTCCAGGAAGCAGCCATGGTGACATGGGGCGCTACATGTCTCCCTTGTGGTTTCTCTCTACTAAGTAAAGATTCTTCACTTGAGAGGTTTAATTTTGTGATCCACCCTCTTTAATCATTTAGCTTCCTCTGGGCAATATCGATTGCTCTACAACCCATGAAGGTAACTCCTATTGAGTTCCTTCTAATGAGATCGGTTCTTAAGTCTTATTTTTACTATACAACAAATTCTCAAATAACTCAACTTCTCTTGATTCAATTATCACATTAGACTCTAAGTGTAAAAGCCTATAGGCCTTTCTATTTGAGGCATAACCTAAAAATACACATTTGATGGCCCTTGGACACAACTTGGTCCTTTTAGGCTCCGTGCTCTTGCAATAAGCAAGGCACCCCCACACTTTGAGATACCCTAGGTTGGGCCTCTTTCCTTTCCATATCTCATATGGTGAAATTTGATTCTTCTTTAGAGGAATCTAGTTTAGGATATGACAAGCGGCAAGCTAGGCTTCTTCCCATAATGCAAAACTTAAATTTGCATGTAATAGCATAGTATTTATCATTTCAACATATGTTCTATTATTTCTTTCCACTATACCATTTTTTTGGGGTGTATAAGGGGTTGTACATTCATGTATTATACTATGCATCTCACAAAACACATTAAATTCATTGGAAAAGTATTCACCTCCCCTATCACTTCTAATCCCTTTAATTTTCTTTTCCAATTGATTTTCAACTGCAACTTTATAGATTTTAAACATGTTAAAGGTCTCATTCTTATTCTTAAGCAAGTACGCATATGTGAATCCAAAACAATCATCAATAAAGGTAATAAAATACCTATGTCCACCTTTCGTAATTATTCCATTCAATTCACATAAATCACTCACAAGTTAGTTTTCCTTTCAACACTTGGAAAATGTTTCTTTACCATCTTAGATTTAACACATAATTTACATTTATCATGCTCAACATCATTGCGTACAATTAAACCATATTTGATAACTCTTTTAATTGTACTATATCCTATATGAGAAAGTATTTTATGCCACAGAGTAATAGAATCAAAGCCAAGCATATAAGAGGAAGATGAGCATGCATTATTATCAAAACAATTGTGTTTGGTACACTACTTTATCATCCCATCACAAACATAACCTTTCCCCACAAACTAGTTGTCCTTGGATAGAATTAGCTTGCCAGAATCAAACACCGCTTTGATGTCATGTTTGCTCAACATGTGCCCACTCACAAGATTCATACTCATATCCAGAACATACAACACATTGGTCAATAAAACCTTCTTTTCGGATGTGAAGTAAAAAATCAACATTCCCCTTGCTCAACACCTTCGATCTATGCTCATTACCCATTTGGATCTCATGGCCATCTATTGACTCTTCAAAGGTTTTGAAGACTTCTCTATGATAAGTTACATGAATGGTGGCACAAGTGTCATACCACCATTCTTGCACTTTCCCTTGGATGGCATTCACCTCACGCAAGGTAGCAACAAACTTCTCTTTGGTTGTGTTGACCTTGGATTCATGGTTAAGGAGCTTTCAATACTTGCACTCCCTAGCCATGTGGCCACTCTTGCCACGAACAAAGCAAGGACCTCTCACACCCTTGAATTTCCCTTCATTCTTCTTAAAGGCTAGGTAAGTATCCTTCTTTAATTGGAGCTTCCTGTGAGTCTTCCCTTTGAATTGAGAGGATTTCTCTTGGCATTAGCCTTGGATGTCCCAACATTAGAATCTTCCTTACACTTGTCTCCAGAACGAGTCTCCTCTTCAATTCGTAGGTGCTTCAAGATCTCTTCGAAAGATATCTTCATTCTTATGGAGGATCTTCTTTCTATAGCTTCTCCAAGAAGGAGGTAACTTAGCTATAATCCCTCCTACAATGAAGGGTTCCAGCAATGTTATCTTAAGAGTAGACAACTTATTGACAATAACTTAAAGTTCATGTACTTGGGGGAGTAAGGGTTTACCATCAAATAATTTAAATTCCATGTATTGAGTTATTAGGAATTTCGTGGTACCTTCTTCTTCGGTTTTGTAATTCTACTCAAGAGCTTCCCATATCACCTTTGTCGATGTAGTGCTTGTGTAGAGATCATAGAGACGATTCGATAGAGTATTGAGAATGTGACATCTACATATGAGCTCATCCTCTTCCCTCTTCTTCCTTTCCTTGATCACTTCTTGAGTATCATCATCCTTTGGAGACTCCAAAGCCTTCAAATCTTTGTCAAGGATGTAGTGCACCTTCAAAGTTGTGAGGATGAACTTGATCTTGTCTTGCCATCTTACAAAATTTGAGCCATCATCTATCTACTCTCACTAGATCTTGAGACATGAACTTGAGGGCTGAGATTGAGGATCTTTCTTCCATAGCTTTGGTTAGTAGATAAACCTTAGAGATAGACAAACTTTGATACAAAAGAAAGGTTTAGAGATAAACATTTTTTATTGTTGGGGGTTAGAGGCCTATAACCTTAGTTTTGTTTCACAACTCAAAGCAATAATCACAAGTAATCTAAACTCTAATGGAAGATAATCACAAAGTACATAAACACAAAAAAAAAATGTACATTAGACTTTTCTTGAAGAAGAACCTTCAAACATAAAATCACAAGTCTATGATTTTATGTGAACCACAAAAGTAATAAGACTTGACACAAATGAAGATTTGTTGTCCAAAAATCTTTATTCCTACTTTTCTCCTTGGAATCGCTTGAAGCTACAACATTTGAATGAGATTGGGATTCACAAGCCTTGAATCCTCATACAAGTTAATCTTTCTTGATTAAGATCTTGAAGAAAACTAGTAATCTTATAAGCTAGAGAGAGAGAGAGATAGATGTGAGTTATCAAGTCACCAATTAACTCAAATGAACTATTTAAATAGTATAGAAACATCATTAGACTCAACCAATGAGATGAGAGAATTTTAATTTGAATTTTGGAGCCAAAGCATGTCACTGTATGGACTCGTACGGACAGCCTAGGCGACACGTCTCCTAGTACCGGGCGACACACTGCATGGGTGTTTATTTCACAAACGAGCAATGTGTTGCCTCCTAGAGGTAATGCATCGTCGATGCCTCTGACTTGGTGCTCCAAAATTTGTCTCAAAACATCATCAAATGCTCCCAAACTTTTTGAGTACTCTCATATACTACAAAGAAACCCTTTGGGCCAAAAAAGATGATTTATAAATATCTATACCAAAAGTCAACTCTCACATGTTGACTGATAACTCTACAAAATAGAGTTATTTTACCACTTTTTATGTGCTAATTATTGCTTAATTCTTGAGTTTTTAATTGATTTATTCAGTTTTAAAGTAATTTTGAATTTATTAGGTTTATTTTAATTTTATAGAATTTTGTATGTTTTTATAGTTATTTTGTTGTAAAATTTTATAGTTTAATTATTTAAATTTAATATTGTTAAGTTAGAAGTAAAAAATTTGCAATTTTGAATTTAAATGTTAAATATAAATTAAGTTATAATTAATATTATCAAAAGAATTAATTTGATTTATTTTATACTTAAAAATATTTGATTATGACTTAATTTATGTTTATTTTGTAGGAAATTGTTATATTGTTGGTGCTTGAAAAGCCAAGAAAAAATAAAGAAAATATTTTGGCAAAACTGAAAAGAAAGAGCTGAAAATGTCATTTTTGAAGCTCATTCAGTGCCCCAGCCCGCCTGGCCCACTAGGCCCACCTGTGCTCCTCCCAGCTGCTCTCCAACTTGGGCTTGCCAGCAGCTTGCTTCTTTCGGCCCAGCTACATAAACCATGCACTAGCCGAAGCTTCACCATTCCACTTCCCCCAGCCCACAGTTCCACCTGATGCAACTTGCCTCCAACAGCACCTCCAAGCAATCCGCATGCTCCCAGCCAGCTGAAAACAGCCACCAACCAGCTCCTTTATTCCATTTTTTGAGCCCACAAAAATGCCACAATGTACTCTTGTCTCCTATGTTCAAAAATGCCACTTTTTACCCCACTTTCTACACATTTTACCCCAAAACATCATCATTACACCCTATAATTTACTCATATTTGCCACATTATAATTAATTCAATTAATTTAATCAATTTAATTAATTTAAATTGATTAATTTAATACTCATTTTTGGCTATAAATAAGGGATTTGGGGTGCATATTTTGAAGGAGGTTACCATACTACACATTCTACACTTTCAAGACCTCTCCATTTTCTTCTTCTTCTTTTTCTTCTTCTTCTTTGTTGTAAATTTTCTATGTATTTTTAGAGGAAAATTTTGGGGGTTCATCCTCCAAATTTTCCTATTTATGTTTGTAATTTTTAGTTTTTATTTGCTATTTTAGTTATGAGTTTCTAATCTTTTTAAGATTATTAAGGTGATGATGAAACAATATGTAACTAGTAGTATTTATTTTGTATGTTGATTTCCCATTTTGTGCAACAAAGTTTATGGAATTTTCTTCTTCAAATATCTTCTTTCATCTTAAATATCATGTATTTTGGATTGTTAGGACATATTTACACTTTGTTCTTCATTAGTGCAAAAACATAATATTCTTTGTGTAAGATGTGTCATTAAATTGTACACATCCATGCTTAGAACAAAAATATTATGTTTTGCCTTATAAATAATGTTCATTGATTTATTTGTTATTTCATTAGATTGATTTACACTAAATGTTTTGAAATTTTAATTTTGAAAAGTGAAGGAAAATCTTATCTTTTTAGAAGTAATTTGTGCTTAAAATTATAAATCTATTTGGAAAATGATAGTTTGATTTATTTTAACTATCACTAAAACTTGGGAATCAATGTACTTATAAATATTATTGAACTTATATTTTGTGGATTCTAATCCTTAATAATCTTATTTTACCATCTTGTTTACAATTATTAATTTAGTAATATATATTGTTTTTAATATCTTTATTTTAAATCTTTTATTTTATGTTCATGACATTAAATCTCATCAATCTTTGGAGCTAGGTTAGAATTTATTAATTTTGGTTTAAAATAGTTTTCTTTTCGATTTTAGACAACTCCTTTGGGTTCGATCTCGTGCTTACACGAACACTATTCTATAAATACGATTCGTGCGCTTGCGAGTATAAATATTTAAAACATACCAGTTTTTGGTCCATCATTGACCTTTGTGAAATCGTTATGGTTTTTACACTTCTTCGTGCCTAACTCATTTCACCATGTATTAAACCAATCATAACAATACTAGCATATCAACATTTATTTTCCACCTATCAATGATTACTCAAGTGTAGACTTCCATACCTCGAGTCCTTAGCACAACAACTTAGCTTTTCTTTATCCTCTGTGAATAAGATTACTTTTAGGTCCTATAAATAAAAAACAAGACACATAACTTAGTTCATGCATTTATTAAGTCTCATAAGAAAAGAATTAAAGGAATTTTGATCTCAAAACCCTAATATCAACATTTGGATCAAACCCAAGCCCTCGGGGTATAATGACCAGATTACCCCTCTTGGAAACCCGAATTGAACTTAGAACATTATTATCCTCTATAATATTTTATTTTCAACTTATGTCTCAAATCTCAAGTCTAACTCCAGTTATTTCTCAAGTTATGAACTCCCAAGCCCTGAATCCAAATCCTGAGCCTCGAGCTCGAATCCCAAACACTAAGCCCTTCTTAACTCTTATCTTGATCTTAGAATATTTTCTAACCCTTAAAAATATTTCACAGGCCCTAAGCTTCTCAATCCCAAACCTTGGGACCCATACCATTTTTGGGTTTATTAGCCCATTATGTAAGCCATGTGCATGGCACTGCATGGCTCGGCCATCACACCCACCATGGCCTACCCGAGCTTACCACACCAATGGTAAAATCATCATCATCATCATCATCATCATCATCATCATCATCATCGTAGTCACCACCACCCACGACCACCACTAACTTTGGAGTGGCAGTTTATACTTTCTAGGCTCTAACGCATGCACCAAAGCCCTGTAAGGGAAAGTGATTCCCTTTGTTTGATCATCCACACACACGAGCACGTTGGGGTTGTTACACCTCGACCATAGCCTTGTACCAATCCTCATTACCAGCTACACACACCATTGACTACCACCACCACCATTATCAGTAGTATTAGTGGTGGTTACTTAACCGCCACAAAGGTGGTTTCTATACCACCTAGTCGTGCACCAAAGCCCAAAGGGTTGATGCTTATCCTCAAACTGAACCTTACACTCACACATACATCAGGACACATATGGGTGCTTGCACCCCAACCCGTGGCCTCATAACACCATCGTCAGCCATACACTAAATGTCGGCATGTTGTTTCTTCCATGGTAACTACCCAATGCTAGTAACTACCCCAAGAACACTCAATATACTTAGATCTATTACCCAAAGATCAATTAATCAATGTTTTTTAACATATAACATCATCATAACTTCAAACTGTCATCAATAACAACATTATCCATCAAAATTGCAAAGAAATCGCAAGAACTCTACTTCACCTTCAATGGTCGAAGCAATAAGCTTCTGCTTCAAGCTTTGCTTTTCCAAAAGACATTCATCAAACAATCGTTTCTAAGAACTAATCCATGTCCAAAATTATCTAAGAAAGGATACAAACTTACCCTTGGTGATCATAAGTCCTAGCCAAACCCCTATAGCCAAGTACCTCTCCTTGTTCTTCTTTCCACTTCTACAAACACATGGATCTCTTAGAACACCATTCAAAATCAAAACTAACAAGCGAAGAGGATCAAAATCCTTACTCTTGTGATGAACTAGCCCAACAAAATTCTCTAGAACTTCCTTTTCTTTTCCCTTCTCTTCTTTATTTCTTCCTTTTTTCCTTCCTCCCTCTATTTTTCAAATATTCTGGTTACAAATGAGAGTGTAATTTCCACTTCTCAGCCCTTAAACACTTTCTAACTTCCCTCAAATTGCAAAAAAGTTCCTTCTCTTGAAATCATATGGTGGTCGAACCTTTAGGGTCATCTCATGTCATTTTATATGGAAAAATGCACTCTTAATTTATTTAAATCTCAAAAATCTCCAATAATGCCACTTAGTCCCAAAATCACCATGACTATATTTTATTTACTCATTATTCTATAAATGAGTATTAATATTCCATAAAATAATCCAACTTGAAAACTATAGTCTAAAGTCTTTCATTACACCATAAATTTGGCTAAGTCACAAACCATAGTCCATCAAAGTTTATATGATTAATGTGTATCTCCAACACATAAAATCATAGTCCAAATATTTATATGATTCAATGTGTCTCTCCAACACGTAAAATCATATCCCAAAGTATTTATATGATTTAAAGTATATCTCCAACACATAAAATCATAGTCCAAAAGTCCTAAAATATAATCCATGATAGCCCAATAATTTTCTAAAACTATTCTAGGGCTTTATTAATGAGATATAACTGAAAACTATACCTTATAAAAATAAATACCTCAACTTATATTTATTTTTATACTACAATCCTCAAAACTCAACCTAAGCGATCCACTTGTCATCTTGGTAATTTAAATAATATTCTTTTAGGTAATTAGAATGGACGACTAATAGGATTTCAAGCACTCTCCATATTTCTTTGGGATGCGGGCGGCTTCAAAAACCATTATCCAAGTGGTTTCCCAACAAGAAACCTCTAGAGTAGGTAATGAATGTAGTATTTAAATCCTTCTCTAGCCTAATGTTTGGTATAGAATAAAAGGGAGAGGAAAGAAAAGTGCAAAAAAAAAACAAAACATAGTGTGTTTGGTAGGAAGAAAAGTAGAGAAAATTAAAGAGAATAATATTGAATACAAAAAATTCCTCTCCAAATTGGAGAGAAAAATTAAGAGAAAAGTTATGTAAAAACACACAAGTGTGAAATTACTAATTTATTTTTACAAAAAAGTTTTTATTTTAATAATTTAAATGCAATATAGTAATTTTTTAATTAATCAATTCTCTTTACTTTCTACACACCAAACAACTAAAAAAGAAATATATTTTCCATTTTCTCCTAATTTTCTATCTCTCCTATATACTTTTTTTCTCTAATGAGAAAACACTACAAGAAAAAACAGTGTTCATAACACTTAAAAACTGCTAACCGGGACTATTGATAACACTTCTGAAAATGCTAACATAGCCCCTGTTATTAAAAGTCCAGTCTTTTCTATAACAGTTTTTGAATGTTATGTTCGATGTTATCTTAAACTATTCAATAACACATTTTTAGGTGCTATAATATTCAAATAATAACATTTAGATAGAGTTTTTGGTTATAAATTTGAAACTTAATCTTGTACTTTTTTCATAACACTTTTCAACTGTTACATTTGATTATTTTGATAACATTTTTAGTTTGTTATATTATATAAACCATAACGATTTTTTATGCTTATAATATGTTTTTAAATCATAGCATATAGTAATAAAATTTTAAATTTTATTTTGATAAGTATACTTATATGGTTTTTTTTTTAATTAAAAGATTTTCATTATTGTATTTTGATAAAAAAAAATTCAAAATTAATCATAAAATGTAATTCTCAATAGATTGATAAACCATAAGTATTACATTAAACAATAACTAATTCAAACCATGAATGTGTCTACTTCATGAGAACTTAGTTCTAACTTAAGTTTGAAAGCATAACATAATGAAGTTTTATAATCTTGAACAATTTTTACTTCAAAAATGAAAAATAGAAACATTACAAGATACACAAAAGTAAACCATGTGTGAAACTTGCTCCATCCTTCAATTCATCATCCTTTGTGCACTTGCTCCATATCTCTCTTCAACAACCTTATCCATTTCCAAATTTAGTCTAAAGCTCTTCCTCTTTTCATTGAGGAGTTTAACTAATTTTCCTGTAGGTATGTGTTTTGGTCTCTTTCCTTTTGTAGATGGAGGTGACATATCTTGTACTTGGCAAACTCTTTGACTAGTTTCTGATCAAACGTTTCTATAATTAGTACAAATTTTGATGAGTTACAAAAATCATATATAACAACATATTATCAATTATCACAAAAAAAAAACTTATAATAAAAGTCAGAAAGAAAGAAATAAACAGTCATTCTTGGCATCAAAGAAGTAAAAATTCAAAGTGTCATACTAATAGTAAAAGAGCGGATAAGCATCTCTTGGTCCATTTTTGCCACTTTTATCCTCATATTATTTTATATTTACTTTTTCCACTCCATAAAAATGTAGAATTTTTACATTACATACGACTGTTTTAGTAGCCACTGCCAGCAATAAATAAATAAATAAAAGACATATGTTGACTAAGAGAATATTCTTAGTGCCAGCACTTGGTCTACTTAGTGACTAAGAGAATATATATATGTGAGGTAGCTTTACATATCCTATGTACTTCTTTGTAGAATTTTTGGTTCCTATAAGTGTATATCTGACAAGTATAGAATGCCAAATTGTTATACTCCTCTTGAAGAGTTTCTTTATACTTTTGGAGGACCCTAGCATTTCTCAGTTTCTTTAGTGTAATGGTTTGATTTGAACCCATAAGTAGATCACTAGTATTACATCACAATAGCTGTCATAGAAAACTCTTGCTTGGAGAACCTAGAAGCAACATGATTCTTCACTGTACAATATTTGCATATTCAGGTGAGGGTTAAGGTAGAAATAGAAGAAAGACTTGGATTTTGGGACGATTGTGAAATTGACGAAGTACTTTTAAAGGACAACTTTAAATTCTAAGATTTTAGCTGTTTACTTTCTACATGAATGGAACTCACTATGTCTATTGGAAAGGATCATTCTGCTCTATCTCAGAGCTGGTGTTTTGCACAAAACCAGCAATGAGACAGTCAATCATTTATTTATTCATTGCCTTTTTCTGAAAGATTGTGGATAAATGTAAAACTATTTATAGTTGGAGGCTTTTTGGATTACTTTACAGTACTCTGTAAATTTGTTAAGTTTCAATTTTTAGGAGTGGGTAACGAAAATAGAAAGTAGTTGTGGGATTCTGCTGTGATGGCTATTTGTTGGTCATTGTGCTTAGAAAGGGACAAGATAAATTTTTTAATATTGAAAAAGAGATTGATATTATTTGGACTAAAGTAGGCACCTCAGTGATTTGTTTAAAAAGAATTCAGGAATTGTATTTTTGGTTTTTCAAGAGATTGAGCATTTTTTGTTATTTGGATTTCAGTGGACTTTTCATCTCCTTTATATTTTGTCTTTGACAATAGTAGGGTCTAGTTCTTATTAAACAAAATAAAATAATGTATAAATAATATGTTTTCTAAAGTCTATGGTTTAGCTCATTTCATTTTGTCAAACTTTCTGATTATGTTCATTGTGTTTCTCTCACACATAGATTATGATGAGAAGGCTGAAGATGTTGTTGATTATGAAGACTTTGATGAGCAATATGAAGGACCAGAGGTTCAAGCGGCCACTGAGGAGGACTATCTTTTTCCCAAAAAGGCATACATTTCTAATTCATTGGCTACTTTGAAGCCTACTGCATCTGTATTTGACGATGAAAATTATGATGAAGAAATTGAAGAGGAACAAGAGGTGGTTGATAATGATTCAAAGGTTCAGAACACTCTTTTGGGTAGGCTTGGTTAAGACTTTTATTTTGGCAACTTTTCTGTTAACTGTTCAATATTTTATAGAAGCGTATCATTTCTTTATTTGGTTGCTATCATGCATGTATAATTTTGTTTTGTTTTTGAATGTTTGTTTTCATACACATTCCAGCTTAAACTGTTTTCAAATGACTGCACTTTTTAGACCTTCTTGCTTGGTAACATAATTATTTTTTTGCACCCTGAAAGTCTGGAACAGACATGATTTTGGTTTAAAAAAATAGAAACATGCCTGGATACTATAAATTGCAGCTTATAAGAAAGGCAAAAACTATGTTTGGGAGCCTTCCAAAAATAAGAAAAACAAAACTCCATTGCTATGGATAGAAGATATTGTTTTCAACTTCCCGAAAGATAGAGAGAAACAGTAATAAATGTTATATCAAACACCTTTAGGAATGTGCTATAAATGTAAAGTATTTGTATTTGTGGGTATATGTTTTCAACACAAAGTCCATATATGCATGTATCCAGCAATATGTATTTGAGGAATGAACATGCCTACCTAGGACACAAACATAGCATTTATTGATCAATGAAATAATTGTAGAATGAGGGAGATCATACATTGCTTTTACGAAAAATAGAGAAGAATATGTACCAACAGTTTAAGCTTGAGGGCTTTGGCAGTTTTGATGTCTACTGCTAATTGGTCAGCTAATTCTTGCAAGTTTAGGTGTTTGTGTTGAGAACTGATCTAGAATTTATCGCTGAATTAAATTCAATAGTTTTTGTTGATTTATGGTACTATTCTTTTTTCTGTTATTTGGCTGCTATGATGCTGAGTGTATGCTGTTAGGTATTTATTAAGATTTATTTTTTATTATAAGAAACCAGATTGTATTACAAAGAGATGATGGGAAATCATCAGTATTACAGTCTAGCCACTGCCAGCAAAAACTAAGTAAATAAATAAAAGACATATGTTTTCAAGAGTTCTTCGCTAAAAATACACAAATAAGAAACAACCAATTAATGAGCTGAAGTATAAACTGAAATTTCCATTGATTACAACTTTAAATGTCAAGTGCAACATCTTCTACAATTTACAAAAAACACAACAATAATCAAACTAATATACCCTCACAATCATCTCTAACATATTGTTCATCTTCCACTACATTATATAACCTAGATTCAGTAACTTCAGACATTATAGGCATGAATTCTTGCTCATCATAATTTTCCATGTCATAAAAACCTCTAGGGGGTGCCCTAATCACTTCAGACATTATAGGCATGAATTCTTGTTCTCTTTTTTTTTAATAAATTAACAATTGTTCTTTAATTAAACACAAAAGGCACTAGCTGCTAGAACAGACAAAAAACAAATTCCCAATTTTATGTGTGAACGGGAAGACTAGAGCTAGCTAGCTAGCTTGATCTGTGTATATTCATACAACGATATTGTACTAAAACAATTTTATATATCATCTTCTCCCATACATACATGCTTTAATATTCTCTTTATTAATATATCACCAAATATTTTTTTTTTTGTTCTATTGTCAATTGATTATATGCTAAAACATTGAATTAGTGCAGCTATGATGGTATACATTTCTATATTGGAGCAACAAGCAAAGTATGTGGATGCTTTGGAAATTCTCACTGGGAATTTAGGATCTCTGTTAATGATTGAAGTTGATAAACTACGTATACAGGTACTTTAGAAGATTTATTTGCACTGTTTGATGTTTTTGGCTTGTCACCTACTTATGAACTCGTGAATATTGGTTATTACATTACATCTTATGAAGCATATTACATTAAATCTTTCATGTTTACAGAGGTTTAAGAAAATGGATAATTAATATAGGGTAATAATATTGATCCTCTAATCTTTTATAGGTGTATACAAAAGGGATACTAATCTTTTGAAGTTTATTAGATATACATCAAATAACTAACAGAAAATCAGAAAACATTCCAGCCATATTTATTAATCAACCATCAATCATTATCAATTCAAAATATTCAAACAACACACAAGTTTTCTTCCTTATCTCGCCGCAGCACACAAATTTCTCATGACCTACTTCACTAATACACACAAGTTCTCAACCTTCCGTTATCACCGCAGCACACAATAATAATAATCTCAGAACCTACTTCACTATGGATGAATATCTAAGATATTCAAACTCCTCTAACATTTGCAAAGTATTTTAACAAAAATAAAAGAAAACATACCTCTTGCAAACTGCTGCAAATAAAGTTCCCTCCAATTTGAAATCCAATGAAGCCACTAAAATGAAAGCAAAATTACATACCAATTAATAAACTATCAACATCATTCGACCTTTAATTAGGAGTCATCATTAAAAAA
Source organism: Humulus lupulus (assembly GCF_963169125.1). Classification (NCBI taxonomy): domain Eukaryota; kingdom Viridiplantae; phylum Streptophyta; class Magnoliopsida; order Rosales; family Cannabaceae; genus Humulus; species Humulus lupulus. The sequence continues at coordinate 44,744,629 of NC_084793.1, forward strand.
AATTACAACTCTTACAACCAAGAAACTATCCAAACCCACTATAGAGTCCTTGGAAACTAGAGCTCACAAAATAAAAAGAACAACAAAAATCTTAAATACAACGACAAGAGGCAACAAAAGCAGCTGAAAAACTAATAGCAAAGGCCAACAATAATGCAACAGTTTGAAATAAAACCAACAATAAAAAGAAAACCAGACACAACACACATAGAAAGAACAAAAAACCAAAAAGATTTTGTATTCCAATTTTAAAGGATGAAAAAAATCAGATTTATTATCAATACAAATAAGGGAAATGATAAATCCATGAAAGTTTGTTCTATCTTGAGCATTTTCTCTACAATAATGAATACCTTGAAAGTGAAAAAATAGCCAAATGAACCAAACCTAGCTGAGATGAAAATATGAGATCCCTTTATAAATGCCTCAGTTCCCCAAAAGGTAACAAAAATAAAAACAAGGTCAAGAAAACACACAAGGACCCACATTCCCCAAAAGCTATTACAGCCAATGAAGAAGAGTGATATTGGTTCATTATCAATGGTTCAATGGAAATAGATATTAAAAATGATAGGTTCATATATAGTTGCTTTACCACCATGGACTGTCTTGACTCTTGAGACCAATTTTATTCCCATATAAGCCTTTCAATGAATACTAATAATAGCCAAGTAGAAAAAGAAAATGCAGAGAACACCTCTTTGATTAAACAGACCAACAATCAAATTCAACAAGAGTGGGATGGAGTGAAGAAAAGAGAAGCCCTTAGATGGTTTAGCAGCAAAAACTCATATCAAAACAAATGTAGATTGCTTTATTTATTATCACCTATTAGAACAGTTCATGTATATGCATAGCTAAGAAAATACATTATATATTATCTTAACCAATAAAGAAAATAAGTAGAACAAGAAACCTTATGACTACAATTAAAATGTAACTGAACATGTTATATATGCAGCAATTATATACAATCACTATTGTAAACATCAATCATAACTCAAACAACTACAGCTGAAGTCCTCAACCTTAAAAGGAATAATCTCAAGACATTGCATCAACTTATAAAAAAGAAAATGCTAACATTACTTGTACACGTATATTCCATAAAAAAAATTTAAAAAAAAGGCATATGGGACAAGAATAAACCACCACCCCACAAGAGAACCCTATTGGCATCCTCCAACTAATTACTACGAACCAATTCCTCTGCCACAACTAAGTAAGCATAAATCATACTAAAGCCCCACCAATATTAGTTTTCAAATTCTCTTATAACATAAAATATGGTTTTCAATACATTTAAGTTATTTACCATATCAATCTATGCAAATAATAAGATTTTTGAACAATTTTAAATCTAACACGCATCTTTAAATAAAACTCACTTGCTAGAATGCTGCTAAGACTCTTCTCAACTGCTTTTCCAAGAATATCATTGTTTGCATAATCCATTTCCACTCTTTTCATCTCCCAAAATCTATTTTAAAAATAATAAGAAAAAAGAAATCATTCCTTTTAAATTGAACTGATCTAAAAGCATGTTGCTTCATGCATTTTAATTTCTCATTAAGACCTGGCTAAAAGCAATCAATACAAAATATTATATAACCACTATGTCAAAAACCAATCAGTTGAATATTTATATTAGATGAAATTAACACATAAATTATCAACTCTTAATAATGGACCCATTCTAAAGATACTTTCATCTTTTACCAAAACATTGTCGAAATCACAAATTGTTAAGTGCTTATAGTAACTCTTAAAAAACCATATTAATTATCAAAAGTATCAAAGAAAGAAGCCTAAATAATATAAATTTGCATATAGATATAGACCTATTCTGTAAAATTATTACTAGGCAGCCACAGAAACACTCAATGGATTCCTTCCATCCTTGTTATTAATATAAATTAAATTATAAAATAAAGTTGCTAAATACCTACTCATCTCTCTTAGTTCAAAAACAACTTCAGAATAGAGGAAAAGCTGGAAGGAATAAAAGAAATCAAGAAAATAAAAGGTCAAGCAAGAAACTAGAATACACTGAAGCCATATATTATATTAACTCAATGACTAAGAAACAAAAGAAAAAACTGAGTTGAGTACATTCCATGTTGAGTAATTGGAGATAAGCACTTGGTCATTATCAAATGAGAATGGCAGGTTTCAATAATTTCATAATTTGCTTGCATATGGATGCAAATTTTCAATTATCAAATTGCCAAAATCTCACAATCCAATTTGGTTGTATCCTCAATTAGACAAGTGCCAATGATCTCCATTTCATTATTACAAAAAAATACATAAAGGTAGTGTGCAAAAAATAGTATTTCAGGCAAAAAGATAACTAATAAAATAGAAGAACAAATTTACTAAACATAAAAATGAAAGGATTAAGCAGAGTACACACCTCTGTTTCTTTCTGAAGAGACATGAAAGAAGTGACAAGAGACTTTGCATTTGGTCTCTCACGTGCTTCATACTGCAAACAGCGGGAAGCTAAACGCACAAGTTCAGTTCCATATAAACCAACAATGTTGATCCAACTTATTATCCAATTAAAACCAGAGATATGTGCTTATGAACTGATGTACATATAATTACTAGTAGTAGTAAGAATAAAGTGTGAACTCACATGACTAGGGGTATATGTTTTCCACTCAGAAGATCCAGCAACAACATTCCAAAGTTGTAAACCACACTTTCTGGTGTCACTCTACCTGTCAACAAAGAATTGAATCGTATCTTGTATATATCATATTGCTACCAGACTAAATTCTCTCAGCTTCATAAAAAAAATATTTTATACTCGTCAGCCAAAGATATCATGAGGAAAATAGTACAGCAATGCTTTTTCCATCAACATAATTTTTCTTGGAATTTCCATTACTAAAGTCATGAAGAAATGGCTCTTCAGTTGCAAATATCTAACATAGTGATGCCCGTTCAATGATAATCCACATTAAAAGAACACATTATTGCACTTATTCAAGCAAACAAAAATACCAGTTAACTGTTTTAGCAGTTAAGCCAAGACTGTTTAGTTGTTAATATATTTTCTTGACAGTTGATACAGTTTCTTGATAGTTATTACTGTTATATCCAAGTTCAACACTCAATAGATTCCAATCAATGCTCTTATGGTCTTTCACTGTATTAGGCAACAAAGTTTCAATTCCCACTTCATCCAAGCATTTTGTCATCAAAGGGAATCCACAAAGTCTTTTATTTTATTTTATTTTTTTTATCAAGAAGAAATAATACTTCATTGAACAAACAAGCATATACACAAAGGCAAACTGCCCAAACAGAACCAATACAATCCAATCAAGAACCCACCCTCACATTACATACATTTGAAGCTTTCTTAAGAAAAGCTTCAGATGAGGGACATCTTTCCTGCTATGAACCATATACAATCTATATTTAACTAAAGTAATAATCTCTTTGGCTATACAATAAGCTAACAGTGAAAACCCATCAAAAATGCATCTATTCCTATTCCTCCAAATATTATAAACCACTGCAGCAAGAATCATATTCAGAGTTAAACTAAAGCTGTCATTTTTCCCAGCACTAAGTCTAACTGTCCAATCCGAGAACTTAGTGGCCCAAGCAGGAAACCCAATTTTCTTTGTTTTACTTAGTTCTTTTCCTTAGACATGTGCCTTTTAAGTTGAGATATGAAATATTTGATAAATTTTGAGGAGTCCTCTCTATCGATTGGGCTTTAAATTTCTTTATTAATGGTTAAGTTTTCAATACTTATACAGACAAATATACTCGAAAAGCTGCTACTGCGTGAGTGAGACTGTTTCTCTCTCATTTCATCCTCTCAATCCCTAGATTCTCTGTTTTAGTGTCACTGCTAGAATTCTGAATTGGGAACGGGAGAGATCTAGTAAGAGAGAGAATTTAATTTCGCCATGGCCAAAAGTTCCTTCAAGCTGGAGCACCACTTTGAGAGAAGGCAGGCTGAAGCTGCTCGTATCAGGGAAAAATATCCAGACAGAATTCCGGTTATCGTCGAGAAGGCAGAGAGAAGTGACATACCAGACATTGACAAGAAGAAGTATTTGGTTCTGGCTGACCTGACTGTTGGGCAGTTTGTTTATGTGGTTCGAAAGAGAATAAAGCTCAGTGCTGAGAAGGCCATATTTATATTTGTAAAAAACATTTTGTCACCTACTGCTGCCATGATGTCTGCTATTTATGAGAAAAACAAGGATGAAGATGGTTTTGTTTACATGACTTATAGCGGGGAGAACACATTTGGATTGTTCTGAGGGAAATCAATATGGAAAATTTGAAATGTGTAAATAAGGACTCGAAAAAGCAAGATGGAAAAATGTACATATTATCTGTTTTAGCTCATGTTTATTTTCACCTTGCTCTGGGGATTGTGTTTCTTATGGTTCTCAACTGTTAATAACAGTTGTGTCTAGATTTCAAAAAAAAGTTTTCAATACTTATACTCACTTAAGGTGGTGTCTTTGGTGTTGTACTTATATGAACTCCTTATTTCATGCTTTTTACTGAGTTAGGATAGAGACTGTATTTAGAATATTATTCTCGTTAATTAGCTATATTGATAAAGTCTAGATATAATATTTACTAGTAGAGTCTAGATATTGTTTTTCTAAGTTTATAAATGGTGGTATATACATATTGTTATTATTATAATTATAATATTTTTATTGAGAAATTTGTTAGCCCACACTCTTCCGTTTGGTAGATTGAGATGTTGGAGAGATTGACATTATATCCACTAGAATTTTATATTGAATTTAAAAATGAATAAATAAATTTTAGGTGATTGTATATTAAATAAAAAAATTTGTTCGAGTTCAAATGACTCGATCTCTACATCTTTTTTATCTCTTGACTTATAATCTTCATAGCTGTTTCTCTTGAACGTTGAACATAACAATATCTTATAATCTTCATAACAATATCTTATAATCTTCATAGTTGTTTCTCTTGACTTAAAATATTGTAAAATTGCATATCAATCTAGTTTCTATCAAAGATGGGTTTTTTATCAAATCAACTACAGCTATGAAAAAGAAAAGGATAGGAGCAAAAGTAAGCAAATCAACTACAACATTCAGCCAACAATTTGTATTATCAGGGATGAGAGAAACGAACCTGAGATAGTGGGCGTGAGGCAGAGATAGATCTCTAGAAGGTGTGACTTCGTGAGGCGTGACTTCTTTAGGCAGAGAAAGAACTCGTGAGGCAGAGAAGCTCCACTCTGGAGCGTGACTTCGTGAGGCGGAGAAAGAGCTCCACTCTGGAGCGTATCTGCTAAAAAATAAAGATTGCTGCTCCAAAATTTCCTACACGATATATGGAAAGGACCACAAAGAAATTTAAGGGTTCAAGTAATAAAAAATTTCTTTTAGTTGCACTCACCTTGCAAGCAGTATCAAACCCAAAACTTATTAGGACTTCTTTGCATTTCAAGTCACCATCAATGGTTTTTGGACACCCAATCACCTAAGTTTTCAAATTCTTTCCCCTGATTGAACAAAAGAAAAAAAACCAAACTGTGTTAAACAAACCAACGAAACAGCGTTAAAGGCAAGACTCCTATAACCCTGTCGAACTGTTAGATAAAGTATCCCTAAATTCTATTTGGATGGGTCCCATACACTGATACAAGCACCTAAAAAATAAATGGATCCATGGATTGCATGAATGACATATGAAGACAAATACAGGCAACAATTCCATCTGCCAAGCAAGATTTTTCTAGAAAGAAAAAAATTAGTTATATACCTGAAATTCTTAGCAAGGAGGCAGGCATTTGTGTTCGAGTCATCCCCACCAATAACAAGAAGTCCATCCAAATCAAGCTTCACGACAGTATCTGCAGCTTGTTGAAACTAAAAGGAAAATCCATTTAAACAATTTATTATGAACTTAATGTGTCAATAAAACTTAACATGAAACTGTGAAGAAAGAAAAAAAAAAGTCACCTGCTCTGGAGTTTCAATCTTATCTCTTCCACTACATATCATATCAAAACAACCCTGATAAAAGAAAATTTTCTCCAATCAAATACAATATCTTGGTTAAAATGCCAGCAGCCACATGTATGAATTTTGTATAAATCACTAGAATAGAATGGATGCGCTATATCTTCTAAGAAAATTAGAACACTCAGAAGCAGCTATCTTTACACATGATCATGGACCTCCACTACATAAATGACAAAACCAAACCATAGTCCAAACTCTCACCTGGTTTCTGTACAGGTAAATATATTCTGGTGTAAGTTCCACATACTTGCCCTTCATGATTCCAGCTGGACCTCCCCTGAAACCGTACAATACGCTGCCTTTAGCACGCTCCTGCAAGTAATCTACCAGGAAGCATAGAATGAATGAACTCAACCATACTGGACACTATTAACTGCAAGAAAACGAATTATGATAACAAAAAATTCTCACCAAAAATTCCAGAAATGACATTGTGCCCTCTAGGTGCCTGGCCTCCCGACAAAACGACACCAATTTTCAACTTTTTCTGCGAATTGTTAGAGTCAGAATCGCTCGGCACCACCAAGGCAGATGGCTGGCCGAAAAGTTAACTTCGTGAGGCAGAGATGAGTTGAGAAGACTTCGTGAGGCGGAGAGACGAGACGAGAGTGAGACTTCGTGAGGCGGAGAGGGCGGAGAGACGAGACGAGAGTGAGAGATGGAGGCTGAGAGAAATCTTTCGGGTAACTTAGATTTAGGGAATTTGGAAGATGAGACTAAAAAACAAATTTCATTTTGGCGCCTGAGGATTATTCATATGGCGCCAAAATATGTTCCGTGTGTTTTTAATCCCCCACCAATAATAGCACTTCTAAATATATGTTATTCTTTAATGTAATATATACTAAAAATTGTTGTAGTGAAAAAAATATAAAAGAGATAGAAAATTAGAATGATAAAATTACAAGTATATTTCCTTCTTAGTTGTCGGTATGGCGCGTAGGAAGGAAATAAAATTGGTTTATTATAAAATTACTATATTATCTTTAAAATTTTAATATAAAATTTTTTTGACAAAAATATTTTAGTCTTTTCACTTTAATTTGTCTGTTTTCTTTCCAATTTTTTAAGAAAAAATTTGTGTGGGTCCTATTCAATTTTTTCACCTCACTTTTCTTTTTTTCTCCACTTTTTCTTCTTACCAAACAATCCAATTTTCTATTTCTTTTACTTTTCTAACCTCCATTTTCTTTCCTCTCACTTTTCAAACATGCGTCACAGAAGTAGTTCTTATATTGATCATTTACGATGGACTTTAAATAATACTTTATACAATGTTTTTATAAATAGATGTCCAAATTTCTAGTGTCATATGTTTATATTTTTAGTAATGGTATTGTTATGAAAAGTTTGATAAAATAAATTGAAAGGTAAATGAGTTGAAGAAGTATTATTGCTTTGTAATAAAGTACCAAGACTCAAGAGACAAATATGTCGATGAATTTGTTCATGAACACCGAGTTTTACAATGAAAAAAGTAGTTATTGTATTTCCTCAGGATTTGAAGTACTGGCAGCTAGTATGAGCATGCATAATCTGTCTTTACTCTTCCCTTTACTTATCTTTATAACAAAACAACAAATGAAATAAAATTCTAAAAATACATTATTATTCTTGGTTAAGTGTTATATTGTTTACTTTTGATAATATAATATTGATTAAATAAAATATGTTACAACATATGAGTTGTAACTTGTGGGAAGTTATAAATTTTGGTAACTAATTGTTACAAGAATTGTAACTCCCACATAAACACTTTTTCTTAGAGGGAAATACATTAATTGAAAACAAAGAAACAACCTACATAAAGGGAAAATCAGTAGTGATTGTTGAAGATGCAACTAGGATAACCCTTATTCCAAATAACAAAAGCTTTTATAGACAAATTATATTTTGTCAAACAGTAGACCGCACAATTTCTTGATCTATGAGTGAGAACACAACTAGAAAAATTGCATTGTGTGGCTTCAACTCTAATTTTGGTCACTAGAACCTCAAGATCCCCATAGCACTTAGTGTAGAATCTTGAAATTTAAATCTATATGCATGCTCCCTATTATTTTTCCATAAACATAATAGAAATATAGAATAGCATGGCATACATATGAACATGAGATTTGTAAATTAAAACAAACACAAAGATGTAGAAACTTACAAATACGCAGCGGAACAATGTCTCATTCCTTTAGATTCTCTAGCCTTTTGTCCTTTCTGAATGCTAGGAATTGTCAAGAATCTAAACCGCTTAGACTATGTCAATGTCTTCCAAGCCTATCTTTAAATTAAGTTTAACAAAAAATGGGCAAGTTCTCAACACGTGAGATAGAATTAGAGAGGGAAGAACAAGAGAGTGAACGACCAAGAAGGGATTAGACTGTCTAGGTTTTAACTTACCCAAATGAATCAACTAAGACTATCTTATGAAAACCATAGACATCACATTCCTAATATAGGCAACTTAATTGGATTTTTTTTAATTAAAATAATAAACAAAAAATCCAAAGCCTTAGGCTCCCACACATGGACTTGGGCCCAATCTCTTTGTCTTGAATTGAAATCTCAATTGGGCCTAAAATCAAAGTATTTTTATTTATTTATATTTTAGTTGATTAAATAAATAAATCATTATTCAAATTAACTAATTATAATTTGAAACTTGATTTAATTTAATTTAATTTATTTATATTGACACAAATTTATCAATATTAATAAATTGCCCAAAAACTCTCTTTTTTTGCTAAATTCTTATTACATGTAAATATCACTAAATTGGTCCATTCAATTTGATATTTCTAATTGATAATTAAATCAATTGTTTGAGACTATTAAACTTGATTTGATAAGAGACGACATTGGGACAATGGATCCATGAATACAAGCTTCAATTAATTCTCGTGAGTTTATTTATTAAATAAATTATCTCACAATTTATTAATTTTTCATGACTCCACTATAGAATCGAAATTGAGCTCTTGAATTCATAGAACGTATTTTCTAAACCACAAATATGTCATCCATTGTTATAACCATTAACATCAGTCAATCCTCTATCGATGACATACTAACGAGCTAGGTGCAAATTACTGTTTTACCCTTCATCAGTATTTTATTCTTAACTCTTATTAAGTTCCTTATAAATGATATTTCTGTGAACTTAATCACAGAAATGAGATATCAATCATTTAACCATTTGAACAAAGCAATTAAGGAAATCATCTTTTCACTTATTATACAGAAGTTATAGATTTCATATCTATGAATAATATTCCTACTCAGTTACACTACTAAATCTCCAAGATGTAAGTATGGGCTAGACCGTAGGGTAAGCTGGTAACGAACAAGTCAAAAGATTTAAGTAATATAATTAACAGAATATTATCACTCATAATTAAGATTGACTTGACCTATGGTCAACGTTGTGACATTGAATAGATTCGATAACAACAATACTTATTTATCTATCAATAATTAATATCGGTCCTAGTCCGATGTAACCAAATACATTTGATCTTATCTACTTGGTCAATGTCTTGGACAAGACATTACACCCCGAATGTGTAAGTAGATCATATCGTAGATTACCAAATCAGTGAAAATCCAATGCACTGATTTATTCTTAAGACTCGTTCTTCTTAACATATAATTATAACTATAATCCACTATGACCTAATCACTATAATTGTAACTATCCATATGTTCAGGATTTTATGAATGTTTGTATTAATTGAATAAACATGTAATAAAACAGGCGATAAATACGATTGATAAACAAAATGATTTCTACTTCTTTCATTGATAATAAAAACATGTAACATGAGAAATATGGTTTTATTAAGGGCATAAAACCCAACACTTAGTGGGATCATTAATCATTCGAACAACAGAGAGAAAATTAGAAGAAATGTAGAAATTTTGAGTGTCCATGTCTTTTGCAATCTTCAAACAATCCCAGATAGAATAGAGTTCAACAATATTAGGTGAGACAGTTTGTTTCCTGAAGTTGTGATAGGAAGCTTTAGTTGTACCTTTCAGTCTCTAATAATCACCCTCGTGCTACATGACACATCATTCTAACAGACAGTGGCATCAGCATTGATTGCAACCTATTTTGATGAGGATTACTCCATTTAACCCTTTCCAGAGGTAACTTTTGGTGACCCATCTGCCTATCACAACCACTGGTAGCTTGTTACTTAGCAAGGTAGTTCACAAACCATTCCACCAAGTCCATCTATTTCGAGCAACATTTGTTGTGAATGAAACAATTTCTACCATACAAGTTCTACCAAGAGATACTCCAAATAATTCAAAATTCTGAGGAGTGATTCTCTTAGCCAAATTTGTAAAAAAATGGATAATATCAGGGTTGGTCTCCTCTTTAAGCTTCTTATAACAACCACTATTCCAAGATTCTTGAACCGATGGGCACCTCCAAAGAGTGTGGCTGATATCTTCCTCCTGGTTCGCCTTAGAGCATCTAGGCTAGCTTCTTATCATCGAGATACCCCAGCAAAATGAAGCACAGTTAGTTAGGAGACAAAAAAGGCTCACCTTTCATAAAAATTGTTTTATTTTAGGAAGGACTCTTAACTTCCAAAGTGTTTTCCACCAACTGTGATATCAATATCATTATAGGTTGTTTTATAACCATTGCGAACACTATATTTTCCATCTTTTTTGTGTAGTGCCATATAAGATTATCCCTTGAGAACACACTAGGATACTCAAAATAACACCAGCATCCTCCTTATCAAAGACACGCCGAATGAACTCCTTATCTCACTCCTCATTAGCAAGTCTCAAAGAGCTACACATATATTTGAATTTGATTTTAATTTTGGTGAAATCTATTATGTTAGTTTAATTTTATTAGTTATATGATGTATATTTGATACAAATTAAGTCTTGAAAACTTTGGTACATTTTGACACTTTTTTAGTGTCAAAAGAGAGCAAGAAAACATTGGCATATATGTTACGTTGTCAATTGTGTGGCAATATGTCGTAGGTGAAAAAGCATCAGGCGACATGTTGCCTAGCATGTAACTACTTAAATTTTTAAGTTGTTCTGCTCAGTTCCAACAGTTTATATAACCCCCAAATCTTCCATTCAAGTCCATAATCGCCCATTTGAAGTTTGGTAACAACAAGGGTTGGTGGATGATAATCAAATTCATAGAAGATTGTAATCACAATAAATATAGGCCATTTGGTTCACTTAGTTACTTTTGCATCCTTATCCTAAAAGTACTAGGCTAAGAATTTAGGCTTGTTTAATCTTAAAAGTTATTTCTATATTGTGAAAGTTCTCATAGATATTTGAGATGGGGAAATAAGTTTTTTGGACTAAGTTATTTGCAACTTGTTTAAGGCTTCAAGCCTAGTGATCCCCATGATCATCTCAAGTCTCAACACATAGGGTTGAGTGTGTGTTTCTTTTCTTCTTCTCCTATTATTATATTGTGATTTTATTTGTATCTTCATGCTTTGAGTTGTATTTTTCTATTCATCTTCAACTTGTCTTTTTTTTTGCTTTGAATTCTATCTTTCTTTCATCTATTCATATTACCATCATTTAATTGTGTTTAGTGTTGTAATCATTTTTTGTGATATCTATCCTTCTATTCTCATTTTATTCTAACATTAAGTAGTACAACCTATATGAGAAAATAGATCCTTACCATTACCAAGTGCAAGGGATTCACAACCAATGTAAGGAGTGTTCAAATTTATATGTTTCATTCCAAAGGCCACAAAACTATGGTCGGTTGTGTTAAGAGAATATCTCACATGGAAAGTGTGTGGGTACATTCAATAATACATAAGAGCATGGATTACTCCACTCATCACCAACTGGTTTCGAGATGGAACCCTATACTTCTTAACATGCACCTCATTATACTTTCTAAACCACCTTCCACATTCTAACAGGTTACCCTAGTATTGGCATACCAACCCAATGTCCTTAGCAAAATCAGGAACCGTAGAAGTAGTATATGCATATAAGGGTCATGCTCAAGTGAATGACTTTCTTGTTTTTGGTAAAAAAAAAAAAAAGCTATTGGAGGAAAAGAAACATCAATCTTGGTTGAAGAAGTTTGAAAGCTTTTATCTAACCTTTAGTGACTGAAATTCTGTTTTTTTATGATTACCAACTTAATTATTCAAATTAAATAATTAATTGTTGAACTGTTACAGAAATGTTTAAATAGACACAGAGACTGTTTGAACAGAAACCAGATATGTTTAAATAGTTTATCACCAGAAGATAAAAACGAACATAAGGTAAATAACACACGGAATTATACGTGATATCAACAATCTTTGCAGATTGCTACTAGTCCACGGAGCCATGCCCAGAGAATGAAATTTATTAGAAGAATATCTAAACGATTACAAAACCAAATTGACTTATACAAATAAAGAATCCCTCTTGAATTTGGCGCAACTGTTGTAATCTAAACTCCTAATCAAATTTCTGAAGTGCTAAGATCTTGAACTCCCTTCAAATCATAACACTTGCACTTTTCCTCCTGAAAAGTGACTCACGAACAAGACTTCTCCCGAATCTTGATGAACAATGTCCAAGTGTGTTCAACCTGCACAATTAACACAAAGAAAATAATACAGAAGTACACTGTAATAAACCACTAAGAACTTGCTGGACTCAAGTTCTTCACATAATAAAAAGTCTCTCTAAAACTTGAAAAATATTTGGAAAATAATACACAGAGAGATAATAAAAAACCAACGACCTAAGGATGATTATATACTTTTTAGAATCCCTTTGGGTCGTGGAAAACAAATCAGAAACCTATCAGCCAATAAATGAAAAATCTTCCCAAACAGGAAAGTCAGAATCTGTTCAAACAGACTGGCAATCCGCTCAAACAGATTCATTAAACCTGGATAGTTTTTTAAACCCAGTTTCCTTAAATAAATAAGGAAACAATATATACATTATCTCTGCAAGCTGTACACGATAGTAAAATAAATACCAATAATTTCCAATTCAAGAAAATATATTCTTTTATAGGAAATTATATATTTAATATATATATATATAATAATCTGATTATAAAAAGACACATTTCAACAAAACAGGAAACTACCCATTTTAAAAATTCTCCTTTAATTAATTTTGTCAATATTATCAAACGTGTCAATAAAGGATTTTACAGTGACTAATAGCAGTAGTGTGCCCAGTTTTCAGACAAACTTGACAAATTAATCTGTGTTGTGGTCTTAAGCCTGACCGCATAGAGTTCACAGACCTTGGGCCTAGTCGCAAAGCTCATGGTTCTTACCTTTGTCCAGATTCCACCAATGATCATATGCTAATAACTTTTGAGTTCAGAAATCAAAATCATCCCACCATTATTACTAGAGCAATGCTAGCTACAACCAGGGCCGACCCTAGGCATGGGCAGGCTAGGCCTGTGCCTAGGGCCCCAAATAAAAATGCCCAATATTTTTTTAAAATGCTATTTTTTTCTATACAAAAATGCTCCATAATTTTACAAAAATACTATTTTATATATAAATATTGTAAAAAGAACAAAAAAATTCTTGGGCCCAATGCTTACAGGCCGGCCTGGCTACAACAACCCTCTCAAACGTTTCTGCATACACTCATCTATAACTTGGCACATGGAGAAGAAGATTTGTTTATTATTCAACCAAAAAACTCATGTTATATTACTTAATTTACCTAAAATGCCATATATATATATATAAACTCATACTGAATGTAATTATTTGGATTCCAAAAACTAATGTTATACAACTTAATTTATCAAAAGTGGCCATATATATACTTATAGTTACAGAAGGAGTTAGTTTTTTTTTTTTTTTTAAAAAAAGGCATAAATATAATTGATATAAATATGTATAAGAATGTATGAATGAGATTCAAAAATTTAAATACTAGCATGGTAATTCATGCATAATTTTTTCTTGTTCATACTTCTATAATACATAAAAAATATTTCTGACAAAAAAAAACGTGTCTCCACTAAAATTATAATTTTAAAAAAAATTCAAATAATCACAAAACTTATATGTATAAAAAAAATTAATCATTAATTATTTTATTTGAAAAAATGTTCGAATTTTTTAAAGGGCTTTAATGATTAATTTTATACATATATATATATAAGTATTGATTTTTTTTTGCTGGAAATATATAAGTATTGATTTTTATCTAATATTTTGTCAAACAAAATATCTTTTTTTAGTGGAAATATATAATTTATTTGAATTGTGATCCTTCAAAGAATCGTTAATTATTTTATTTGACAAAATATTTGAATTTTTTTGAAGGACTTTGATGATTAATTTATATATATATAAGTATTGATTTTTTTTTGGCTGGAAATATATATTGATTTATATCTAATAGTTTGTCAAACAAAATAGAATTTTGTTTTTTAGTGGAAACATATAATTTATTTGAATTGTGATCCTTCAAAGATGTGATTATTTGAATTGTTTTTTAAATATATAATTTTAGTGGAGATGTGCGTTTTTTTGTGAGTTAAATATTTTTTGTATACAAGAAAAAATTATGCATGAAATCTTATGCTAGTATTTAATATTTTGAATGTCATTCATACGTGCTTATACATATTTATATCAATTATAACTATTCTCATTTAAAAAAAACATATAACTAAGTTTTTCTGTAACTATAATTATAAATATGTCAACTTTTGATAAATTAAGTTGTATAAAGTTAGTTTTCCGAATCAAGGTCATTAAATTCAGTATGAGTTTATAAATATATATATTGCATTTTAGATAAATTAAATAATAAAACATGGGTTTTTTGGTTGAGTAATAAACAAATCTTCTTCTCCACGTGTCAAGTTATAAATGACTGTCGGTAGAAATGTCTGAAAGAGTGGTTGTAGCTAGCATTACTCTTATTATTATTGACATATTTCAGGCTCCACGTACTATGACGGTACATACCATTCCCTATGAATTACGTCTTTGTTAAAAGCCCATTGGGGCTAAAGGCCCAAGATACAGACAGAAACATATATGACACCTTCTCGTGGAAATTAGACCTAGTACCCATTTTAAATGACCAACTTTTATTTTTACCCACTATTTTTAACTTTTATTTTAGTACCCAAATTTTCAATTAATGTACCCATTATACCCCTTCAATTACATGTTTTTTTTTTCTCCTTAAACATGCTACAATTAGAATGCATTTCCAATTTAACTATAATATGACACATATAATACACATTACAACAACACTTAGAATTATGTGCTCAAATAAGGGTAATTTGGGAAGTCTCATGATAATAATGGGTAAAGTTCAACTAAATATATTTAGTATCTAATTTTAGTTAACTACTCCTAAAAATGGGTAGTTGTCAACTTTTCCCCACCTTCTCAAGTCATGCGGGCCCTGATCACGACCCAAAACAGTGATTGCCTCTTCCTTTTTTTGGTTCTCGATAGGTGAGTGAATACAATGGGCTAATGATTCTTAATCAGCGATTTATACAATCATAATCTTAAGAGTTTAACTTTAATTAATCTGTGCTGTTTTTCACTTAACGAACATGAAATATATATATATATATATAATTATCTGAAATGTCGTAAAAGTCTAGCCTAGCTAAACCTCTAATTAACTAGACAGAAAATTACATTATTGCTAAAAGATATTGACACGAATAGCGAAATTGATGTATTAGTTTCTTATGAGGCCCATCAATTTTGCTATATAGTATACAATATGTATGATAACGACATTCCTCATGTATAGCTTGTGATGAGACATGAATTTACTTATTATGAAGGCCCAGCTTAATTAGTGCACAGTAAAGTCATATGATGGCCATCACAACCAGAAATCAAACGACCATTCCAAGACATAAAGGGCAAAAATGGAAAAGAAGACTATTAATAACCCAAAAATGACACAAGAAAATGAGATTTTAACAAATGTTTAACTATCTAATTATCCATCATGTCTCTAATGTTAGAAACACATTACATCTTTATAACAGTTTAGATTTCAACAAGGAGATGTGGACAAAAAGCAGCATAAGTAGTATATAAATTTATATATTATATCCAAAACGGCAAACACATTAAACATTATACAGTTGGCAATGAATTTTATCTCTGTTTTTAAGGGGAAAAAAAACAAAATGCATCTCCTTATGTATTTTAGGTTATGTTTTGTATACTTAGATTAAGATTTTATTATATTCTAAGTTTTGTTTAATGGCTGGTCATAGACCTAGTCTAGTAATACGACATTCATCCTCATAAAGAGAAAGTCTAAGTTCAAATTCCCCCTCTCCAATATAAAAAAAAAAAATAGTTTGATGTACTTACACTTTTAATAATTAATATCAATCTAACTATTTATCTAATAATTATAGAAGAGATAGGATGCATATCTAAAGATAGAAAATCGGTTCTTTATAATTTTTGTTTCTCTTAAATTAATACAATTATATTCACTAGCTGTTATCCTCGTTTCCTGCCGTGGGCCCAGGACTGCGTTCCAGGCCCACGAGCGGGCCAATTGAGGGTGGGCCCAGCCCAGGCCCGTTTGGCAAGGAGTATAAAGGATATTGACAGCCCAATTCTGGGCGAGGCTCGGAAGGCGTCCGAGGAGTATTGTCCGGGACGGTCATCCAGGAGACAGTACGACTGGCTGGGGGTAGCAGTCGGGATCGACGCGAATGGTCCCGAAGCCTGGTAAACGATCCGGTCTCGTGGTAGATGGACCGAGCCCACGGTAAACGGTACGAGACCTCAACAAACGGAGAGGGACTTGGGTAAACGAACCCGAGTCGGGTCCTCAAGGTTGGCAGGATAAAGCATCCGTGACCCTGACTTAGCCCCATGAAGCGTGGGAGCTCTCCCCATGTTTCACCTGCAGAAAAGGGCACATTGGGATTGTACGCCGCTGGTTCAGACTTGTGCCGCCACTGCTCTGAACCGATCTTGTCCCCTGAATCTGCCTCGTAACTCGAGATGCCCAAACCAAAGTTCTAATTTTTCGGATGATAGATATGGTTTGGGCTGGCCCAATGGGCTCAGGTTAATGT
The DNA here is from genome assembly GCF_963169125.1 of Humulus lupulus. Classification (NCBI taxonomy): domain Eukaryota; kingdom Viridiplantae; phylum Streptophyta; class Magnoliopsida; order Rosales; family Cannabaceae; genus Humulus; species Humulus lupulus. The sequence goes on from NC_084793.1 coordinate 44,761,765, forward strand.
TTTTCTTTTATGTTTTAAATCCTCTGTATTGGGCTTCTGATAGAGAAGCCAGTAGTATTTATACATTTATTGGGCCCGGGTCAGCCCGGCCCACGCCCAGTGCGCCTGTGAACCTATAAATACATGTAACAGAGCACTAAAAAAGGGATCTCTTTTTAGCATGTATACAGTTACTCTGCTGAAACTGAGAGAAAACTCCATTGTTATAGATTCTCTAAGCTCCAATACAACTGTCTCGTGGACTAAGGCTCATTAACGCCTCAACCACGTAAAAATCTTGCTTATAACTTCTAAACCCTTTCTCTTTAATCTCTCTTATCTATTATTATTGTAGTTTCCGAAAAACTGGGTAAATATTTTGGTGCTTTCATTGAGAGCCTGAGAAAGCTGGCGTTGACATCAAACCTCTACAACAATGGTGAATACAAGACATACCACTTTCGACCCTACTAACCTAGAACAGGGCAATGGACAACCACTGCCCACCCAACCTCTTCCTCAAAGTCCACCTGAAGACACTCCTCATCGGATGTCCCAGCCTGACGAGTCGCAGAACTACGAAGGTGGGACGAAGTACGAGGAGGACTATTACGTGGAAGAGGAAGGGAATGAGGAGAAGTACCACGACGAAGCTGAGGATCTCGAGATCTCAGGAGGAGTGGACCCCAACCAGGAGGATCTGGAAGTGACTAGACTAAGGCAGCAAGTCCGGGACCAGGAAGCCAGGATTGCTGAGCAGGCGGAGGCATCTCAATGGATGCAAGAGTCCCTCCAAACCTTGCAGGCTTTCATAGTCGCACAGGATCCAACGGAGAGCCACTTCCCACTCAACCTCTTCCTCAAAGTCCACCTGAAGACACTCCTCATCGGATGTCCCAGCCTGACGAGTCGCAGAACTACGAAGGTGGGACGGAGTACAAGGAGGACTATTACGAGGAAGAGGAGGGGAATGAGGAGGAGTACCACGACGAAGCTAAGGATCCCGAGATCCCAAGAGGAGTGGACCCCAACCAGGAGGATCTGGAAGTGACTAGACTGAGGCAGCAAGTCCTGGACCAGGAAGCCAGGATTGCTGAGCAAGCGGAGGCCTCTCGGCAAATGCAAGAGTCTCTCCAAACCTTGCAGGCTTTCATAGCCGCGCAGGGTCCGGAGACCAATCCCCCAGCTGGCCCGCCTCCGGGAGCACAACAGCCCGCTCCGCAAGCCAGAACCGGAGCCCCTGAAGATGCGAGGCCGATCCCTCCTCCGAGACAGGCTCCTGAGCAAGGCTTAGGAAACCCGGACCGAGAGAAAAAGAAGGCTTGGGCAAACACCCAGGGAAACCCCCCCCCCCCCCCCCCGTCCAGAGAGCCGGGACCCGTCCCCGGCCGCTCCCTAGGAAAGAGAAGGTGCACTCCGTCCCACGACAGAGCCGCCCGTCCAATTCGCAGGGGACGCGGCCGCAGGGTACCAGGCCCTGGTATGCCCCAGGGCAAGTCGGGCAGGAAAGGTCTTTGCATCCCAGCGCTTCAGTGAACAAAAATTGCCGGGAGCGCCCGCATAACGAGGAGCATCACGCCCTCAGTTCTAGGGACGACACATCCCAGGTGGACCTGTGCGATGGGCTGAATGCTCGGAAGGAGCGGGCCCGTAAGGAAAAGATCTGCCCCCGAGGTGGTGACCTTAGGAACAACATCAACAGAAATAACCTTGATGACCAGTCCCTGGCCTTTCGCAGTGTGGGGAATCGATCTGGTAGGATCGCTCCCGACTGGGAATGGAGGGGTGAAATACGCCATCGTGGCCGTCGACTACTATACCAAGTGGGTTGAAGCGGAACCCATGAGTACAATCACCTCGAAGAAGGCCCTAGATTTCTTCATCAACAATATTGTGTGTCGGTACGGGCTCCCTTACAAGATTGTATCCGACAACGGAAAGCAGTTCGACAGCATCCACTTCACGGATTTCTGTGAAAGACATGGTATCGTCAAAAGCTTCTCCGCAGTCGCCAGGCCTCAAGCAAATGGGCAGGCAGAGGCCGTGAACAAAATCTTGAAAGGGACATTGAAAAAAAAAGCTCCAAGCATGCAAGAGCAAGTGGCCCGAGGAGTTTCCCCGCGTGTTATGGGCTTACCGGACCATCAAGAGGACATCTACCAGGCACACTCCTTTCTCCATGGTCCACGGATGCAAAGCCATCATCCCCGTTGAAACGACCATCCCATCCCACCGAAGAGACACGTACGATCCCTCCCAGAATCACGCCTTACTCCAGGAAGCCCTAGATCTTATCGAGGAGATCCGAGAAGAGTCACAAGTACAGCTGAAGATGTACCAAGGCAAGATCGCTCGACATTTCAACTCAAAAGTAAAAAGCCGAAGGTTCGAAATTGGCGATTTGGTCCTGCGAAGAGTCTTCCTTGCTACCCAAGACCCGGGAGTAGGGGTTCTGGGCCCGAATTGGGAAGGGCCGTACGAAATCCAGCACGAAGTGTGCCCCGGAACATACCGTTTAAAACGGCTCGATGGCACGGAAGTCCCAAGAGCTTGGAACGCGGAGCATCTCCGTAAATACTATCAGTAGCCAGGAGAACATGTTCCATTTTTATATTTTCGTTGTAAATAATGTACGCCTCAGGGCGATCCCTTGAATAATAAAAATGGCGTGTACAAAACGCCATAAAGAAATATTATCAGACAATGAAAATTCTACTCTCAAGTGACCCCAAACCAGTCTCCGCTCACTTGGGGGGTATCTCCGATATGAACAAATACCAGGCGAGGCGCAAGGCTCAGGCCTAGTCTCGACCCAAACCGGCAAGGTCTGGGGGTTACAAACCCCGTTGGACCAAGCCTCAGGCTGGTCCCGCCCCGGACAAACGATGTCCGGGAGTATAATAAAAAGGACCAAGCCTCAGGCTGGTCCCACCCGGACGATCGATGTCCGGGGGTATAATGAAGAGGACCAAGCCTCAAGCTGGTCCCACTCGGACAAACGTTGTCCGGGGGTATAATAAAGAGGACCAAGCACCAGGCTGGTCCCACCCAGACGAACAATGTCCGGGGGTATAATAAAGAGGACCAAGCCTCAGGCTGGTCCCACCCGGACGAACGATGTCCGGGGGCATAATAAAGAGGACCAAGCCTCAGCCTGGTCCCACCCGGACGAACGATGTCCGGGGGCATAATAAAGAGGACCAAGCCTCAGACTGGTCCCACCCGGACGAACGATGTCCGGGGGTATAATAAAGAGGAGCAAGCCTCAGGCTGGTCCCACCCGGACGAACGATGTCCGGGGGTATAATAAAGAGGACCAAGCCTCAGGCTGGTCCCACCCAGATGAACGATGTCAGGGTGTATAATAAAAAAGGACCAAGCCTCAGGCTGGTCCCACCCTAGACGAACGCTGTCCAGGGACATGATAAAAAGTAATCGGGTACCCATCTACGTCGCTCCCACGATATATCGCAACTGTTATGGTGCGGGTCCCAGGTGTGTGCAATGGTGTCTAATGGCCCAGGCCATGAGAACCTAGTCTAGGTTTCAAAATAAGCTAATCGAAAAGCCCCGATGGCCCGGGCCGTCAGGTTTTCGAAGTTGGGGACTGGACGAGTAGATTCAATGATGATTATCAACTCCCTAATGGCCCAGGGCGTTGGATCCTGAATAACAGGATTAAAGTGAATTGATAAATTAAAGTCAGGAATAATCTAGTCCAGGCCGTTGGAACCGGGACCAAACACTCAGCTCATTCATGCACGGTGGTGAAACACTTAGTGAAAGATTAGCGGGTGAAAACGAGAGAGCAATAGGAAAAAAATAAAGTGGATAAAACACCAAAAATTATCTTGGACGCATATGCGTCCGTAAAAATATTGTTACAAAATAAGAAAAAAAATGAAGATCCGGGTCTAGGCTTCGCCAGGTCCTGGTACCCCCGGGACATCTCTGTCCGCCTCCTCATCATCCAGGGGCTCCGCGTCAGCCTTCTCCTTGGCCTCAAATTTGGCTCTCTTCAAATCAAGGTCATGGTAAACCAAGAGGTTCATGTTCTTGTCCCGGAGCCAGGCCATGTAGATGGCCTCTTCGAAGGTGACGCGCACCAAATCATCTGCCTGCTCTTTTTTGCAACGGGTCTCCTCGTGCGCCTTCACCTCCTTGTGAAGCAAGCCGTCCAGCTCGTGGATCCGGGCCTCCAAGCCTTTGACCCTCTCCCGGTCTTGGATGGACTGAGTCGCGACCGCCTCCTGTACGGCATTTACTCGGAGAAGCTCCGCCTCCAGAAGGGCTATCTTTTCACCAGCCTCGGCTTCTTTCCGGGACATAGCCTCTTCAAGCCGGAAAGTGACCCGGTCGAACTCCACGTGGTCTGCTTCGACCTGAGCAACCGCTTTGGCCAGGGACTCCTTGGCCTGGGCTGTCTCCCTGGGCAAGGCCTCCTTGGCGGCTTCTCTTTGATTCACGGCCGCCTCCAGCTCCAGCTGGAGTGTCTCCATCTTCATGGCCGCCTCGGCCACCAGGTCAGTATTCCGATGGGATAATAGAGCATTCTGGAACAAAGCAAAGTTAGAAGAGTCCTTACTGAACAAGGAAAAGGAGAAAGAGAGGATGCAAAGCAAACTTACAGCGGTGGCTTGGAGGCGGAGAGCTTGGGAAATGAACAGAATGTCCGGGTTGGCGATGGTGGCATATCGCTTCAATTGGAGATTGGACATGGTGTTCCCCACTTGATCCAGCAGATCCGCAGCCAACGGGGCCGTGTCCTGCCCCAGCTTGGGGTGGAAACCCGTCTCGACAACTGGCCGATCCACAATCGGCTGAGGGGCACTGAAAGCTGTCGGGCGATCAGCGAATTCAACCTGATGATGAATCGTCAGGGCCTTGTAGACCCCATCCCTCCTTTCTCGGCCACTCTCCCAGGTCTGGGAAATAAGCTTGGATTGCTCGTCCCACAAGACGGCCTCCCTCTCCTCAGGTAAGGCCGGGTGGACGGGAAGAGCCGGTGCTACCGGAAGGGCCTTAGCGGCGAGGCGGCTCTCCCCGGACGACTCCCTAGGCGAACCAGCCTGCCTCATCCGGGCCCTCTTATTTCCGGGTTCTGCCTCTGTCGCGCCTAACTCTGCGGCTCTTTTCCCGGAGCTCTGGCTTACCGCTGGGTCCAACTCCAGATCAATCATCAGGGGGTGAACGGGAAGGTCGAAGGCAGTGGCCGGGTCAACGGCCGTGATCGGAACCGCGGCCAAGGCAGCCTGGCTGGGTCGAGGCTCCGACCCTAGCGTCTCCTTGCTATGGTGGAGCTCTGGCCCTGGTGCCTCCTTGGACGCTTTCTTGGCAGCCTTCCTGGCCGTGGCCCTCGCCCTGGCAGCCCGGTTCTCGAGGAGCTATTTCATCTTGTCCACGGGGTCGGACATGTCAGAATCTTCTGAATCAAACACAAATAAAAAGAGTCAGTACCATTAACAAGCAAACAATGAAGTCAAGACTAAGAGTGACCCGGGACGAACCCTTATCTAGGCCCCGGACATGACTCAATTCATCTAACACGAAAGAGTAGACTCGGTCCCCCATGTCGTCCGGGTGTAGAAAATTTCCTTACTGGAGGAACCCGGACAAGTACATGAGAATTTCCGAGCCTACGGGAACGAGAGACGAAGGTCTCGTTTCCCCGTCGGACCCGAACGCGGGGCCTCGGTGTGCTAGCCTATCCCTAGCTAAGTCCCCAACTTGGGGAGCATAAGTCAAAATCATAGGTGAGTTACCTCGCCCTGATACGCTAACCCCAGGGGTCCCCGTGTTCGGTAGTCCCTTGTCGAAGAGGGATTCCAGCTCCTCGGAGGTGGCCGCTGTTGGTTTTTATTGATCAAATCAGAGATTATGCGCAACGGAACAACAATCAAATTGTTAGATTAATCCCATAAGATTTCTAGATCTACTTCTTCACACTCATATATATATTGAATCAAGGACATGAAAAGAAAAATTACCTCAGGTCCTTCCTTGCTGCTATCTTTTCGTATGGCTAAATTCCTTGAGATTTCACACCAAGATCTTCCAAAATCTTCTCAGGCACACAAAGAACGAGTGTGGGCTTGCTATACAAATAATAGGCAATAACTATTTATCAGATGTTCTCAACACATGAGATCTGATAAAGTTTGGACCTAGGTTTTGTGAAGAACAATGACCTTTGTTTTTGTCACTGTTCTCTTTTCTCTGAGAGAGAATCCTAGATATTTTTCTATCCCTGAAAAATTACGTTCTGTGAAAACTGATATCCAATATTTAATAATATTCAATATATTAAAATATTTGTTATTTTAAACAAATTCAAAATAACTGATCAATTATCAGATTTTTGTTTAAATAATAATATTTTAATCATATTAAAAATATCTCATTATTTATTTAATATTTAAATAACTAAAATTGTTGAATCAAGAGACTAAGTCCATCTCTTATGCGTATAGCACAGTGCCTGTGCAGGCATGTGATTTTTCCCAATTTTTATTATTATTTAAATACCAAAAATCCCAAAAATAAATTAATTCAAAATTAATTATATTTTTGTTAAATCAAATAATTAATTTATTCTTAATTAATTAATTACACATAATTAAACAATAATTATGTTTGATACATAGAAAAATATTTTACTTATCACATAAGTCATTTTTGCCCATTTTTTGTATTTGCCTTTGACAGTGATTGTTTGAGCCATTTCGGGGACCATGGACCTATAACATTAAGCTCCAATAAATTAAAACTAAATAATTAAACTCTTTAATTATAATAGTTAATTTATTAATTCTGATATTACTCTACTATAAATTCAGAATTGCACTCTTTATGCTATAGATATACTTTTACAGAAATCTTTTTCTTAAGTCGTCCATTGATATAACTATCTTACAATAGTTCAACCCTCTAATTAATTAGTTCATAAATTAGAATGGAAGAATTACCATTTGACCTTTCTAATTTACTTCTTATTCCTTAAGTACCATTAATTCACTAGTGAATAATTAATCTATAATCTAATTATAGATTTGAGCTCAAAATCATTCAGTTCCAGAATTAACCCTTAAGGGAACTAATACATGATCCGTTAGAAAAGATTAGATTCCGTATTGTTGAAACATGTTCCCAGCCATCCATGATATTAAATCTCCAAAACAAAAGTCATTAGCCTCATTCTTTGAAGAGACCTTAACGAATGAATCAAAAGATTTAATAAACATGAACAGGAGTTCATGAACACTCAGGATTTAGGTTGATCTATAAATGATCATCAGTTATGATATGAATTACAAGTCTTTATTATTAAATGGTTTTTGGATAAAGAGTCTAATTCATATCGGTCCATGTCATATATAATCATATTATATAAAAGCACATTTACCGAGATGTCTTTCCACATCAATAATCTGAATCTAGATTATTTGTATCATTATGATACTCAGTAAACTGTACTTACAACTCCAATTAAAGAATACCATAACTTTAATTTGTTGTTGTTGACTATTTTTATTCATTCATGTGATCTTAATTCTCTCGTACTAATACAAGATCACATCCTCAATAATGAATATGGAATTTTTCTGATATTTACAAAATTATTCAAACAATAATTTAACAATCTAAATATGACAATAATAATAAACCATTGTATTTATTTATTCACAGAAAAAACAAATGTCTTTACATGCTTTTAGGACACACTCCTAACAATCGCCTCCCTCGATCAAGTTAGGTCCCTCTTTCGCTTGGCCGCGTCCGCGAGCGCCGCAGTCTCTACGGCCCTGATGTGATCCAGGGCCAGCTGTTCCCTCAAAGCAGGATCTTTCTCGCATTGTATCCCCCGGAGGCTTGGGGCGAGGATCGTTTGGTGGGTCGCGAGCAGTCTGATCAATTGGAGGTTGTCAGTGTTGACATAACCCCCCACGTCTAGATCATCCACGCTTAGCTTGGAGTAGAGCTTCTTTCGATCCAAGATGAACTGGGTGAGGGGAGTCTGGGCGAAGGGTCCTGCCACCCGAGGTGATGTGGTGAGAATAAAAGAAAAAGAGGACAGACAATATAAAGGATCGGGAAACCACTTATCCACTCATTGAAAGTCCAGCGTCAGTGTGGGGTTCTTCTCTATGAGAAACCCAGACGTCATGAACCAGTAGCATCGGACGTCCGGGGGATGCTTCCAGGCGCTGGTAGGAGCAGGGTAGTTGCCCCGGTGTTTGAGCCTGTAGAAGCCGTCCAAGGTCTTGTCCTTGGCATTGACCTGCGGCTCCATCTTGTAGAAGTAAAAGATCTCTGCGGGGGTCGGCTTTGGGATCTCCCTCACGGCGCAGAAGACGCGCCATCCCGTTAGTAATCGGTAAGCTTGGGGCAGAAGCTGGAAATGCGCGATCCCTACGAATGTCAGGAACCGCACGAAATAATCATGGAGCGGGAGTGTAGCTCCCGCACTGATATGGCCTACGCTCCAGGCCTCGAACCCGTTCACGGAGGTGTGGGCCCACTCCTCTTTCCTGGGCAGGTGGTTATGGAAGAGTCCGGGAGTTGACTCTACGCCCAAGCGCTTTTCCAGGGCGTACAACATCCGATAGTTCCGGAACAAGTTCGGTACCACATCCATCTCCCATATGTTGCCTTTAGGGGTCCTGGACCCAGGAAGAAGGACAGGGGCCTTGTTAACTTCCTCCTCCGAATGAAGAGTGACGCCCGATGTCATGGCTTGTGATCTGGGAGCAAAACAGAAACAAACCAAGCAGTCAGTACCTAAACCCAAGAAAGTTGGTTAAGGTACGGGGGCTCTCCTAGGAACTTCTTGGAGGAGTCCCCTCCGGATCAGGTCCGGGATCACCAGAGATCCACAAGACCCTGATCGGGAACAAAAAATAGGCTACTCCTAAGTCGGTCCATCACCACTTGTCCAGGAAGCCTCCGGACTCGGAAGGGCCCAGAGCGGCCTGAACCAGGCAGTCTTTCCCTAGCACTAATTCTAAGCACAGACAAGTTCTAGCAGCCTAAGCAGATAAGAAAAATGACAGGAAATCTGCGTTTGTATATATATAAAGGCCGAAGGCAGAGAAACTTACTGTAAGTTGCTGGTCGCGAAAAATGGTGGTTGTCTGGTGGCAAGGACGGCAGAATCTCAGTCTTGAACTGATGAAGACGGTTCAGCAACTCGTCGATAGGGCAGGCTGATGGCGTATGCTCGGGCAAGGGTGTAGATGCCGAAACCATTAGAAAAAGGCGATGGCATAGGATGAGCAAATGGTGGAAGATATCGTCGGCAAGCTCGGACATAAACAAATCCTTCGAGTTCTTTGACTGGCTTGAGAGTGTAAAGGTTTCAAATAAAAGCCTGAGGGGTATTTATAAGAACCCAAATGCTGATTTTTTGATCCAGCGTGGGATCGACCCCCCATCGGACGGTCCAGGATCGTGCAGGGGCATTAATGAATCCACTCGAGTGCTGGATCAACGCCACTCCGATCCAACGACCCAGAGGAAAAGGCCCTTCAAAGGTCGCCCCATCCTACGGTCCACCTTAGCGCAGAAGTATTAATGGAAAGCGCCCATGCGAATGGGATGCTTTGAGATCCAAGCTGACGCAATAGCCTAAGCCTAGCGACCCTTGAGGTGGTTGTTGACCTTTCAGGGTCAAGTGTCGTTGATGCAACAGTTGCTAGGAGACACATGTACCCCTCGTCATGAATCGGGACATCAGTAAACGAACCCGGGCCTTGGTAAACGGTCCGGGCTCCGCAGTCGTCTGACACGCGATACTCCTTGCCACGGACCAACTATTCTGAGAAGGAACCAGGGAGATAGTCGCGAGTATCCGGGACCAAAACAAGCCTCCACCGCGCAGGCCCAGATGAAGGCTTGGGGGGTAAATGTTATCCCCATTTCCTGTCGTGGGCCCAGGACTGTGTTCCAGGCCCACGAGCGGACCAATTGAGGGTGGGCCCAGCCCAGTCCCGTTTGGCAAGGAGTATAAAGGATATCGACAGCCCAATTCTGGGTGAGGCCCGGAAGGCGTCCGAGGAGTATTGTCCGAGACGGTCATCCAAGAAACGGTACGATTGGCTGGGGGTAGCAGTCGGGATCAATGCGAATGGTCCCGAAGCCTGGTAAATGATCCTGGCTCCTGGTAGAAGGACTGGGCCCACGGTAAACGATACGGGTTCTCGACGAACGGAGAGGGACTTGGGTAAACGAACCCGAGTCGGGTCCTCAAGGTTGGCAGGATAAAGCATTTGTGACCCTGACTTCACCCCATGAAGCGTGGGAGTTGTCCCCACGTTTCACCTGCAGAAAAGGCCACCTCGGGATTGTACGCCGCTGGTTCAGACCTATGTCGCCATTGCTCTGAACCGATCTTGTCCCCTGAATCTGCCTCGTAACTCGAGATGCCCAGACCAAAGCTCCAATTTGTCAGATGATGGATATGGTTTGGGCTGGCCCAATGGGCTCAGGTTAATGTTTTTCTTTTATGTTTTAAATCCTCTGTATTGGGCTTCCGATAGAGAAGACAGTAGTATTTATACCTTTATTGGGCCCGGGTCAGCCCGGTTCACGCCTAATGCGCCTGTGAACCTATAAATACATGTAACAGAGCACTAAAGAAGAGATCTATTTTTAGCGTGTATACAGTTACTCTGCTGAAACTGAGAGAAAACTCCATTCTTATAGATTCTCTAAGTTCTAATACAATTGTCTCGTGGACTAAGACTCATTAACGCCCCAACTATGTAAAAATCTTGCTTATAACGTGTAAACCCTTTCTCTTTAATCTTTCTTATCTATTATTATTGTAGTTTTCGAAAAATTTGGCAAGTAGTAGCTATTAAGATGAAGGGGTTTTGCCCATAAATATATAATTATATATAGCTCATCATATATGTGATGGTTTACTGTTTGCTAACTAAACTAGCCTAGATAGGTTTACACTTTTGACATGTTGGTACCCCTGGAGTCTTGTCCTGTTACTTTTTGATGGATAATGTATTGATTTTTAATATAATCTTTAACTGAATCAATGTCGTTTCACTTATTTTTCTGCCTTTGTTGTCGTCAAGTGTGGAGAAATATGCTGTGGGCAGTGTCTATTTAATTACAACTATATTGGTAGCATACCGTACATATCGATAGAGGGTAGAAAAGGATAAGGAAGAAATGTCCAACGTAGCTTGGGAAAAAGGTGTTGGTTTGCACATTTCCCTCCAAAACTCTATTATCTCTTAATTAATAAGATGTAATAATAAATTGACAAAGATATATGACCAAATCATGCTGCCAGCCACTACTTAATCACTCCCCACTCTCCAACGTACTACTCCCCCTCAAATCTTTTAACCTCTTTTCCTTTGTCTTCGAGCTAGCTCAGCTAGCTACCTAGTTATCTCATGTAAAAATGTAATAGAAAAAGCCACGTTGTTTAACCCTCTTCGATTCATCAAATTATGCATAATTAATTTAGAACAATACAATCGTAATTGTAAACGTGAGCGTGTGATTGATATCATAAATATTAATTTGTGTTATATATACCTTTGCTTTAACTATATAGTAATAGTACTATGTTTAACACACCATTTAGTAAAGACACAAAAACGATCTCAATTCATCATACATTTTTGAGTCAACGTAAATAAGTATTAATAATAAAGATTTTATTAGCATTATTGCTGCCTAGATCGTCTTGTGCGTAAGTTGGAAGGTGTTGCACCATTATTTCCCATCTCCTTCCTTTTTCGGCATTTAGTATCGAATAACTGACAAAAATTAATTACAGTTGTTAATAAATATTAATATAATTGCTAAATTAATAATTACGATATAAAATGGTTAAATAAGATGAGTAATAAACAAGCGCGAGCCGAGCCGGCTTAAAAGCCGAGGTTCGCGCTTCGCGTAACCCGATAACAACACGCGCAGTTGCACGTGCAAGGACAGTCCGAATTAAAACGTAAAACCGTCAATTATATATATATATTTATATATATAAAATATTTTAACACAGCAATTCCACAAAATTATAATAAAAAAAGGTCTTGTCAAAACTGAAAAAAGTGAAACACAAAAAGTAACATAAAAATAAATAAAATTGAAAAAATAGGAAGGGACACGAGTATATAACTACATTTGAGTGGGAGCACAACCTCACTCTCACTGTTGTTTTTTAAGTCTCAACTACTACTCCGAGCGAAAGATACAGTCTCTGAGAAAAGAGAGAGAAAGAGAAAGAAAAGGGTTTTTAATAGCATTTTTCCTCCATTAATGCTTCTCAGCAACAAAGCGTGAAATCTTCATTCATCATCTTCCTAAACAATCCCCAGCACTACCTACTGCTATTAAGGTCCAGAGAAGTTGTTCAGATTCGATATACAGAGCTAAATATATATTTATTTATACACATATATACGTACTGATACACAAGTTGAAAGAGTGGTTGAAATGGAGTTGAGTCAAGTAACCCTAGAGATCTTCACAAAGCTGGAGCAGAAATGGCTCTCTCACTGTGAAAACACCAAGAAGATTCGGATTCTTAGCATTGACGGAGGCGGAACCACCGGCATTGTCGCTGGTGCCGCCCTAATCCACCTTGAGGACCAGATCCGCCTCAAGACCGGTGATCCTCACGCTCAAATAGCAGATTTCTTCGACCTATTCACTGGTACTGGTATTGGAGCTATTCTAGCTGCTATGATCGCCGCCGACGACGGCTCTGGTCGTCCACTGTTCACCGCGAGGGAAGCAGTCAATGCCATCGCTGAGAAGAACTCTGACCTGTATAAGGTCAAGTTTTCCGGAATGTTTAGCCGGCATCGGAGATACTCTGGCGCAAGCATGGACAAGGTGCTCAAGGAGTTGTTTAGGAGAGAGGACGGGACGGTTTTGACGCTGAAGGAAACGTGTAAGCCTCTCCTTGTGCCGTGCTTCGACCTGAAAAGCTCAGCGCCCTTCGTGTTCTCCCGAGCCGACGCGTCCGAGTCACCGAGTTTCAACTTCGACCTGTGGAAGGTCTGCCGCGCCACGTCAGCGACGCCGAGCCACTTCAAGCCCTTCAGCCTAAGCTCCGTAGACGAGAAGACGTCGTGCTACGCCGTAGACGGCGGACTAGTAATGAACAACCCGACGGCGGCGGCGGTGACGCACGTGCTCCACAACAAACGAGATTTCCCGTCGGTTAACGGCGTAGAGGATCTGCTGGTTCTGTCTTTAGGTAACGGTCCGCTGATCGGACGGAAAACGTTCCGCGACGGCGCCAACTCCGATTGCTCAACGTCATCGGTTGTTGACATTGTGTTTGATGGAGTATCGGAGACAATTGACCAGATGCTGGGGAACGCATTCTGTTGGAATCGTACGGACTACATCAGAATTCAGGTGATTCATTTATTTCTTTACTAATCCTTTGGGTTCGTCCTAGGCAAGCTTCTGTTTGGTTGTATTGAAAATGCGAGAAAAGAAAAGAGAAGAGTCAATAAAGTCGTTCATATAAATGTTATTCGTTCCTTTATTTTGGGTACTACCGTTGAGAATAACGGAGTTTAATGACGGCGTTTTCGAAAATGTGCAGGCAAACGGGTTAGTGGGACCGATAACGAAGGAAGACGAGGAGGTGGTGGTGGTGGAAGTGATGAAGGAAAGAGGGGTTGAGTCGTTACCGTTTGGCGGGAAGCGGTTACTGACGGAATCTAACGGACAGAGGATCCAGAGTTTTGTTGAACGCCTCGTGGCTTCCGGAAAGACCAGTCTGCCACCTAGTCCTTGCAAGGCAGCCACCGTTAGCCCTCTTGCTAACGGCCGTTAATTACATTGTTTTTTTTTTAATATGGATTTTTTTGTTTAATTATATATATATATTTTTTTAACTCTGTAAGACTGTAATGTAACCCCCCTCAGGTTCACTTTTTATATATATAAATGTTACCCTTTCCGAGTTAAATATCATCTAATAATAATAACAACTTGCTCTTTTTATAATTTGTTGCTCTGTGCATAAACTATTGTTTATTTATATTAACTGCCACCATACATAATGATAATACTAAAATAGAGGTTTCACTATGCTCCGCGGTCCAATTTTTCGAGGCCTTTTATTTGGTCTGGGAAAACTATGACCTGTAAAATGGAGTAAACTCTGCAATTCCTTTATGCAAATCTTTTGGCAGTGGATGCATGCAGAAACATGGAGAAGGAAAAGGAATCAAATCCTATTATTTGGTGAGAAAGAGATATTGTACTCTAATAGTACCCTTCTAAGTAAACGACCCAAGAAAATCTTTGCATAAATTTCACTTTATTATATTTATCATTAAAATTGAAATTACCCAACAACAACAAAAAAAAAAGGGACCTTTTGTGGAATGTAATAGTATTACTTCTTTAAATTTTCTCTGCCTGCTTTTTTTGGTGGGTCGGTTAGGTGGGGAAGGAAAAGGCCGTACTACTACACTAGTTTTGTTTTTGACAATGGACGAAAAAAAAGAAGTCTTCCAAATCAGCACTAAATAGCCAACAAAATTTGTTGATGAAGAGAAAATTTTCCATCTGTATTTTGCTCTTAAATTAATATAGCCTAAACCCTAAAAGGTGTACATATATAGTTAATTTGTAGTTAGGTAGAATATACTTTTGCTGCACAATTCCATGTTTATTACTTTTAATCAAGCAACATGGGACATTAAGTAAGACAAGATTCAACTCATTAAAAAAAAAGTGTAGCTTTCAAATGGCTTAGCCAACCTGGTTAATGAGTACTCCTTTCTAGGCATTACATATAGGAAAATTAGAATTGAATGAGGTTTGTCTTTTCACACAGTATGGCACTTGGCGTTTATGGTAACTGGGTATGGTGTTTGGTTCGGCCGACCACGTCTAATTTGAGTTATAGAGTTTTGTGGGAACCAAATCAAATCATTAACTGCAATTTAGTTAGGGGACCTCACCTCATCAAGTCCTCTATTCTATAGCAATAATGCTATGGTTTGGTTCACATAAAAAAGGAATTTAAAGTAAGTTTCCAAGTAAGAGTATTGTACTACTAATATTTATATGTACATATAGATTAAAAAATATTGATTTCATCGATTGTGTCGATAATTTATATATGTACTCCTCCCTTGATTGCAATTCCCATAAAAACAATACGTGGAGCCCAAAACTCGATGATAGTTAATTAGCTTTATTAAGTCAAACTTATTTATTTACATTTTACATCATTAATTAGAGTGAAATCAAGTAATGAAATATATTTACAGGGTATTTTTGCTACGGGTGAGTCAAGTGACTGAGAATCTGAGCTAGATAGTACTGCATCTACACGTAGAAGCCCAAATATAATAATTTAGCTAAATTTAGCACTTTCTTGAGTTAGTCAGTACTCTAATCATTCTCTCTTTTTTAGTTAAAAATTATATTTTAATAAAAGGACACGAAAAGATAATAATTGTATTTGTTTTTTTAAAATATATATATACAAATTTTATTATTTATCAAATTAAATATTGAAATAAAAAAAATTATTTACATTTTATTGATTCAATTTCACTAAAATTGTTGATAATAGTGGGAAGAGAATTTTAAAATGCCACATTATTAGCTTTTTTCTTATGAATAATAATATATAAATAGCATGGATGAAAATGCTCGTATATAAGCCAAATCAATTAGTTTTCAAAACTAAATTATTGGATACAGGTTATAATAAAAGATAAATTAGAGTAAATTGCTCAAAATAATAGCATCAAGAAGATAATATCTTCATTTTGAAATTATAGATAAATGACTTTTTTACATTATTGATTGCCTAAATTGTAATTTTCTATAATTTTATTTATTTATTTAGGAGCGTATGATTTTAATATAGTGGTATATGTATATTAGTTTTGTTTAATTAGTTTTTATTTTAAAGTTATATTGATTTTTTAAGTTTTTTTATAAATTGTCGGTATATTTTTTCCAACTAGTGTATATATTTTTTGTAGTATCGTATATCATTTTTTATGATATTTAGTTTCTATCTTATTCTACATAATGGTAATATATAATTTTGTATCATGGTATATACATTTTAATGGTAATATATAATTTTGTTAGCATAGTATATATATTTTTTATTAATAATTTTATTAGCTTTGTTGATATATTACTTTTCAACTCAGTATATGTATTTTGTGGTATAATATATCATTAAACAACCATAAAAAATGAAAAAAAAAATCAAAATAACTTTAAAATAAAAACTAATTAAACAAAACTAATATGCATATATCATAATATTAAAATATTTAGAATAAAATAGTAATTTGCTAAGGGAAATTTGAGTTTATATTTAATGAGGGTTTCTAAGTCAAAAAAATGCTAGACATTTAAATCATTTAAAAAAAATGTCAATTCTTTTGACAATACCCAAAATACTCATGTCATAATTTTTCTCATCCACTTCCTCTTCTCTCTTCCCTCTCTCTCCCTCTCAACACATTCCTCTTAACTTCCTCTCTAGAAAAAAAAATCCATGGGTAAGGTAAAATATAATAGAAATCAATGTAACAATAAGTATTCCTCACTTAGGACACTAAAATACTACATTTCGAACAGATCTCAGCATGATTTTTGGGTTTTTTTGCGATTTTGTTCAGATCTGAAACTTTGAAATCTGTAGAAAATCGACGTGGTTTGATGGTGCTCAATGGCAGCTCAATGGGGCCTTCAAAATCAAGATTTTCATGAAAAAATTTATGTTGCTCGATGGTGATTCGATGGATGTTCGATGGTGTTCGATACAATTCTTGCAAGATACATAATTTTTCACTCGGGTGTCCGTTTGGGATGATTTTTTTTTATTTTGGGTATTTTTTCAAGATCTACACGTTTGAGATGTGTAAATACATATTTGAGAAATATAAATCTTGAAATAAATGCAAAATGCAAAACATACCTCATGTTCAAGATATGTTTTGGTATGTTTTCAAGTTATGTTTTGGTATGTTTTCAAGTTATAAACTTTGAAAATGTGTATGTGAACATCTAAAACGTATAGAACTCAAAAAAATACCAAAAATAAAAAAAATCATCACAAACGGACACCCGAGTGAAAAATTATGTCTCTTACATGAATTGCATCGAACCACCATTGAGCAACCATCGAACCACCATCGTGCAACGTCAATCTTTTTGTGAAAATATTGATTTTGAATGCCCCATCGAGGTAGCATTGAACACCATCGAGTTGGGCATGGTTTTTGAGTTATTTTTCAGATCTAAAACTCTAAAATATGTAGAAAATTGACTTTGCTCGATTGTTGCTCGATACCAGCTCGATGGGGCCTTCAAAATCAAGATTTTCTTGAAAAAATCGACATTGCTCGATGGTGGTTCGATGGTTGCTTGATAGTGGTTCAATGGTTGCTCGATGGAGGTTCGATGGTTGCTCGATGGTGGTTCAATGGTTGCTTGATGGTGGTTCAATGCAATTCTTATAAGACACATAATTTTTCACTCGGATGTCCATTTGGAATGATTTTTTTTATTTTGGGTATTTTTTTTGAGATTTACACATTTTAGATGTTCACATACACATTTTCAAAGTTTAGAACTTGAAAACATACCAAAACATATCTTAAACATGAGGTATGTTTTGAATTTATCATTTTTTTTTCAAGATTTATATTTCCCAAATGTATATATACACATCTCAAATGTGTAGATCTTGAAAAAATACCCAAAATAAAAAAATCACCCCAAACGGAAACCCGAGTGAAAAATTACGTATCTTGCAAGAATCGCATGGAACACCATCGAACCACCATTGAACCTCCATCGAGAAACATCGATTTTTCCATGAAAATCTTGATTTTGAAGGCCCCAGCGAGCTGGCATCGAGCACCATCGAACCATGTCGATTTTTTGCAGATTTCAAAATTTCAAATCTGAAAAAAAATCGCAAAAAAAACTCAAAAATCATGGCCAGAATTGTTCGAAATGCAACATTTTAGTGTCCTAAGTAAGAAATACTTACTATTACATTGAGTTCTCTTATATTTTACCTTACCCATAGATTCTTTTTAGAGAGAGAGTTGAGAGGAATGAGTTGAGGAAGAGAGAACGAAGAGAGGAGAGGAAGTGGATGAGAAAAATTATGAGAGGGGTATTTTGGGTATTGTCAAAAGATTTGGCATTTTTTTTTTTAAATGATTAGAAGACCTAGCATTTTTTTGAATTAGGACACCTCTTTAAGCATAAAAACTCAAATTTCCCCTTTGCTAAATGGCATATTTGGTAATAAGTAACATTAAAAATGTAATTAGGTTATTTTACTACAAAATTAAAAATATTAATATTTACTTACTTTCACACATCATTAAGAGTCATTTATAATAAATTCTGATAAATGTGAATGTTTTTTTAATTATTTATTTTATTTAAATTATAAAACCTTGAAAAAAAAGTACTTATTTAACAATATGTGACATTTACTAATAAAAGAAAGTTTGATGTAAGTATTGAGTAATAATAGTTTGCATCTTTTTCTCTTTCTAAGATTTTTCTAAACTCTTTTTTTAAACTTAATCGTTATTAAAATAGGTGTATGTATGTTCTAAGTTTATTTTAAAAAAAATATTAGTTATTTTTATTAAGTTTTTATAGTTATCATATAAATTTTAAATAAATAACAATATTATATGTGAAAGAATGACATAAACATATTAAAAGAAAAATTAAACCAAAACATTGTCTATGATTTTTTTTTAAAAAATAATACGATAACATTTCAGATCACAAACTACTTTATTTTACGTACAAAACATTCATGATATTATTCAAATCACACTTTAGTGATTGGAGAAGAAACTTATTTATTGTTGATAGAAAATAAATGTTATTCTAATTTCTTATGTAGCTACACAGTTATATTATTTGTACACATGTCATTTATATATAATGTATTTATTATGTATTATATAATATTGTAATAATAATATTTATAACATGTTAATTTATATTAATATCATTAATAAATATCTAGTTTTGTATTAAATATTATTATAATAATAATATTTTATAACATTTGAATTTATATTGATATAATTATTAAATATCTAATTTTGTATTATATATTATTACAATAACGATATTTTATAACATTTGAATTTATATTAATATAATTAATAAATATTTAGTCTACTATTAAATATTATTATAATAATGATATTTTATAACATTAGAATTTATATTAATATAATTAATAAATATCTAACACAATCATATTATTTGTACACACGACACTTATATATAATGTATTTATTATGTATTATATATTATTGTAATGATAATATTTTATAATACTTAAATTTATATTAATATACTTACTAAATATCTATTCTAGAAAAATTTTATAAAAATTAGGATTATATATTATATGTTATATCTCTTCGATATAAAAAGTGTGTAGACAATGAAAATTCTTGGTTTTAACGATTTGTTTTGTTAACTTTAACAGAATATTCTAAATATTTAATGGAATATACATTTAAAACTAACTTAAAAATAGATATTTATCAATTGTATTAATATAAATTCAAATATTATAAAATATTATTATAATAATATTTTATATAAAACTACATATATAATAATTATATTAATATAAATTCAAATTCAAATATTATAAAATATCATTATTATAATAATATATAATACAAGACTAAATATTTAATAATTATATTAATATAAATTTAAATAATATAAAATATTATTATAATAGTAATATATAATCCTAATTTTTTACTATTCAAATACTATAAAATATTATTACTATAATAATATTTAATACAAGCCTAGATATTTAATACTTATATCAATATAAACTTAAATATTATAAAATACATAATAATAATCATAATAATAATAATATATTACATAATCTTAATTTTTATTAAAAAATTATCATTTATGTTTAAAAAGGTTATCACATTATATATATATATTTACAAAAATCATAAACAATATTTTATTTTAATTTTTCATTTAATATGTTTATGTTATTCTTTTATATATAATATTTTTTATTTATTTTGTTATTCCTCGAAAATCCAGGGATGACGTGGCGAGTGAGAAAGCGACACGTGGCATCACAAATCAGTGAAAAATGATGAAGTATTGAAAAAATACCGATGAGGAAAAAAGATAGGTCCAGAACCTATAGGGAAGTCGACCAGGCCTAAACCCCCTAGGGGTGGTCGGCCTGGCCCTAGCCCCTTAGGGTGGTCGGCCTGGCCCTAGCCCCCTAGGGGTGGTTGGCCTGAGATGTTCAAAAGCCACATGGGCGGTCGGCCCACCCTATTCTTCATAGGGTGGACGACCTAAAATCCCAAATACACTTTGCTGAATAAAGTTCATGCTCGTTCAAGCTGAAATCATTAAGCCTAGCACCCGGAGGATCAACAGGCCTAGCACCCAGAGGATCAACAGGTCTAGCACCCAAGCTTTGAAGGGTCATCGGACCTA
Organism: Humulus lupulus; assembly: GCF_963169125.1. Lineage (NCBI taxonomy): Eukaryota > Viridiplantae > Streptophyta > Magnoliopsida > Rosales > Cannabaceae > Humulus > Humulus lupulus. The sequence goes on from NC_084793.1 coordinate 44,782,267, forward strand.
GCACCTAAGTCTCATAGAACAACCGAGACTTAGCATTTTCCCAGAGGTTTCAATCGGGCATTGTCTACCACGATCCGAGAAACAACGAGAAGACCCACGATCTCATAATCATTGGGAGGTGGACACGTATCTCCATTACCTAATAATCGTGTACCAAACCACGATCCCAGTATTATTGATCATGTAACAACCCTTGGGTACTATAAATAAAGGACCTAGGGCTTCATTGAAGTGGATCTGACGAATATTTTGGGAGAAACTCTGGGCAAATTAGTAACGAGTGAATACTTCTGTTCATCAGTGTAATTGTCTATCGAGTTATTCAATACTAAAAACTAAGTGGATTAGGTTATTATTGTTCATCATAACAGGACTGAACCACTATAAAAATTTATGTGTGTTTGTATAAGATATTTGTACTCTGTCGTATATTATATTTATTTCGTTCAAAATGTGTCGTATAGTGTACATACGACCGTTGGTCAATTTCACAGGTCAACATTTTGGTGCGTTTACTGAGAGTACGAAATCAAGAAACACACTTTCATCAGTTTTACGATGCCTCCAAAATAATCCAGTCAGACAAAGAAGACGGCTCCCAGGGATTTCACCACTCAGGATCCCATCGATCCCATTAACGAACCTCAGGTGGAGGTTGGAGACCAACCTGATGCAGAAGATCCACAGGATGCCCACTAGGAGGAGATGGCACAATTTTTGGCGAGGCAGGAGGCCTTTGCTGCAGAAATTTCCCTCCAGAGGGTGACTATGGAACGACAACGATGAGAGATAGATGAGCAAATCCAGAGGATGATCTAGAGGGAGCAAGAAGCTAACCGGAGGCACCAGGAGGCTGCTGTGACCCTGGAGGCGGCTACTCAGTTAGCCCGAGCTAACGTTGTAGTTGCTGCTTAGGCTATGAGGGGGGCTTAGGCCAAAGCAGCAGAAATGCGAGACAATAGTAACAAGGAGTCCCAAGGGAGGATTCGAACCCAAAGGACGCTCTCAGAGCCACTTTCCCAGAGACAGGATGAAGAGGCAGAGTCCAAGACTGCCTCCTCCATGACTAAGAAGAATAAAACTTCATCTCGGAGTAAGAGTGTTACCAACCCGAAGGCTCCCTCTCAGGGGGACAGACAAAACAACGCAGGAGATGAGGGTCTAATGTAACGCCCTGGTTACCCCAGAACAGTTACGGTGAATGGTGAACAGGAAATTTGACTCGCTACCTGAGTCCTTTGGTTAAAAACGTACTTCTAAGTGTTATTAACAGGCTAAGGTGGAAAACCAATAAAAAGGAAATGATATATTTTATTAAGTACATAAAACTGTTCATGGGCCCATAAAAACGTTTACAAGTTATTTACAACTCAAAATGGTAATTACTGTTTCAAATTTACAAACCTCGCCGACCTAAACGGAAAAAATAGGGCAAACCCCCTAGTTCCTCTGAGAACTCCTTGGCCGGCCGAATATGTACACATCACCACCTAAGCTCTCCACTCAAGGCTGGGTAAGCTTTTCTTTCCCTTTACCTGCACCACATAGCACCCATGAGCCAAGGCCCAATAAAAAAATACAATATAGCATGATATAATATCAACTATGATCATAATAATCATTCAGGACTTTCAGTCCAAAACAGGTAAGTGACAGTCACAAAAGTCACTAAGGTGGGTGTTATACCCAAACATTGGAGAATGCATCCTAGGAGGCTAAGGAGAATGCATTCTAGGAGAGCTAAGGGGAGTGGTCCTAGGAGACCCCAAGGAGGATGTGGTCCTAGGAGACCCCAAGGGAGTGATCTTAGGAGACCCCAAGGAGAAAGTGATCTTAGGAGACCCCAAGGAGGATGTGGTCCTAAGAGACCCCAAGGGTGTGTAGGAGGCAAGCCTCCCAAGGTTTCCTAAGTGTTGACTCGAACGTGTCCAAGGTAAGTAGCTAAGGAGGAGGAGTCTCATGCAAGAGGATGGAGACTTAGATTTTGATAAGGAAAGCCTATACAATGTTCGATCGGACATGTTTGGGAGATGCTAAAGGAGAATGCCTTGAACTTGTCCAAGGTGAGATGTCATGGAGGAGGTTGCCTCAATGTTGTCCAAGGTGAGGTGCCAAGGAGGTTGCCTCAGTATTGTCCAAGGTGAGGTGCCAAGGAGGTTGCCTCAGTATTGTCCAAGGTGAGGTGCCAAGGAGGTTGCCTCGGACCACCTTGGTCCGAGGAGAAGCCAAGGAGATTGGTTCAAGGAGGAACATGGCATGCTAGAGGAGAGTGCCATGCTAGAGGAGAGAAGTGCATGTCCTACCACCATGCACGTTCAACCCGCGGAAACATGTCCTACCACCATGTATGTCCTACCACCATGCATGTCCGACCAACACTTGCATGAGTGGTTAGTAGGAGGTGGATCAACTAGCTAGAGGAGACTAAGTCAAGATTCCCAGAGACAGCTTCAACAACATACGCGGGAATCTCTCATTCTTCCCACAAATTGGGGGTTTGTTACATTTCGAATTTTGAATGTTTAAATGTAATAAATATAATAAAATATCCCTATCATAAGGGGATATCAGTTGAGGATCCCAGACCTATAAATAGAGAGCTTATGGGATGAGAGAGGGGTTCTTCTTTTGCTTCTTTTTTCTAGAGAGAGAAAATTGGGACTGTGTATTCTAGAGAGAGAAAGTTGGGTCTGAGTATTCTAGAGAGAGAATTCTTGTATTTTTGCAATTTGTACTGAAGAAACTCAGTTGGCTCAGTCCATCTGATCTTGAGTACAGGTTTATAAATCACAACTCTAAGTGGATTAGGCTATTACCGACAATCGGGGCTGAACCACTATAAAATCTCTTGTGTTATTTATTTTTCTTGTTTAAACCGTCTGTGTCGTTTTTATTTCTCTTGAAGGCTTGTCGTATTTGACGTTCTCACGTCGTTGGCTAAAAACGCAGTCAACAGTGGGTATAACTCCCTTTAGCCATGTGGCGATAGGGTCACCAGGGCTTAACAGATAAGTGAACCTTTCACTAGCTTAAACAGGATAGGTGCATGATGACTAGTCACCAACATAACCTTCCTCATGACTCTAGAGTCATAACTATTGAACACCGTTCCCTAGCCATGTGACAAGCAGTCACCTAGGCCTTAGGCCTTGGCTCTGATTAACTAGTCTTAGACTAGCCAAGCGCTTATAAGTTTCATCGACCTTAGGGTCGGTCGAGCTTTAATGCCTTAGAGTCATTCAACGCTGATATCGATTAGATCTAATCTTCATTCGGCCCTGCGTTCAGGACGCTTATGCCGTTTCTGACTCTTAGGTTAGTAATACGCGACCAGTGCCGTCCCTGACTAATCAGTGCCATACATAAGTAAACAACATTCACTAGAATTTAATATGCAATCAATGTCCACATTTATCAACCAACATGCCTCAACAACAATCATGCATGTCATATACACAGGGTGCAGTTTTCTTACCTCTGATTCGAGCGAGAATGAATAAAAGAACGACCCTTGAGAACGATCTGACTTTTAGTCCTTTAGTGGTCACCTAGCCATAACCAAATATAGGATACCATCAATAAAATGATAAACAAAGGTTCCCAAACCAAGATCTAGCCTCCGGGACATCAATCCCCACTAATCCGGGTAGTAGGAACAATCCCAAGGCCTAAAACCAAGTTCCCGGGGCTAAAACACTCAAACGGGCTCAAACCTGTCCAAGGGCTGCGGCCTTAACACCTTGGACCGTGGCCCCCAGCCACTCCAGGAGCAAGGGCCGTGGCGCCCAGCAAGGCCAACTTGCTCCACCAGCTTCTTCGAGCTAAGGCCGCGACGCCCAAGAACAGGGTCGCGGCCCCCAACCCAGAATCATCCCCAAACTCGTTATCCTTCATCTCAAACCATCCAAAAACATACCTAAACACTTCCAAATCATCAAATCAAAGTTCCCAAACTTCCCAATGATCCAAAACCATCAAATCCCAAGGCTCAAACGAACCAAAAACTCAACGATTCACAAAAGCCAATTATAAGCTTAGAAACTCTAAAAACTCAAAACTTAAAAGTTAGATTACCTTTGATTGGATTATTTCTCGTCAAATCCTTCGGCCAAGAAGCTTCTAATCTTTCCTAGGACCGCTATGCCTCGATCCTCACTTGATTCCGATTCCTAGAACTCAAGATTTCTTCGAAAATGCCTCGAACGGTAAAATGAACTAACGGAAAGAGAACGAGAGGTTTTCTAACGTACGGTTCTATCTGACAAGCTACTTCAAGCTTAAGTAACCTCAAATAAAACCTAGTGCTCAGGGTCCCAAAAACACCCCCAGGGACATTATAGTCAAAACTTCCAGAATTTCCTCCTGATCTCAATAACTTCAAATTTATCATCAAATAACATTCTAATAACTCAGTATCCCAATAAAAGACCCCCCGTTATGACAAAACCACTAATTTGAAATATAAGACCGTCTCATGTCGAATAGCTCGAATATATCTCCGTAATAATGATATCTCATTCACAAATCACAATATGCACCCAAATATACAAATATGCCATCAACGGGCTAAATTACCAAAATATCATAATAATCAAATGTGGACCCACATGCACGCATATAACATCATATTATAATATAATTCACATAAACATGCATATAATCATTTAATGGAATAATTAAACAATTATGGCACTCCCGCCCTACTAATCCAGCCATTAAACCGCATTAGAGATTTCGGGGTATTACAACTATCCCCTCCTTACAGAAATTTCGTCCTTGAAATTTACCTGAACAGCTCGGGATACTGACTCTGCATATCTGACTCCAGCTCCCAGGTCGCTTCCTCGACCTTGCTGTTCCTCCAAAATACCTTAACCAAAGGTATCGTCTTATTCCTGAGGACCTTATCCTTTCTGTCAAGTATCTGAACTAGTTGCTCCTCAAAGGAGAGATCTGGCTCAAGTTCCAGATCTTCATAGCTCAAAATATGATTCACATAAGATACATACCTCTGAAGAGCTGATACATGAAATACATCATGCACGACCGACAACGCCGGTGGCAAGGCCAACCTGTAAGCCACCTGACCAATCCTCTCCAGGATCTCAAATGTACCTACAAATCTAGGGCTTAGCTTGCCCTTCTTCCCAAACCTTCTCACCCCTTTCCATGGCGAGACTCTAAGGAAGACATAGTCTCCCACTTGGAACTCCACATTCATACGCTTGGGATCTGCATAGCTCTTCTGCCTACTCTGAGAGGCGAGCATTCGAGCTCTAATCTTCTCAATGGCCTCACTGGGAGATCTACACTTCCTACCATACAACATCTCATAAGGTGCAACTCCAATGGTAGACTGATAACTGTTGTTGTAGGAGAACTCTATCAAAGGTAGATACTTACTCCAAGATCCACCAAAGTCCAGCACACATGCTCGCAGCATGTCTTCCAATATCTGGATCGTCCTCTCAGATTGCCCATCTGTCTAAGGATGATAAGCAGTACTGAACTTCAATTGTGTCCCCATGGCCTTCTGTAAACTCCCCTAGAACTTGGAAGTAAAAGTAGGGTTCCGATTTGACACGATCGACCTCGGTGCTCCATAGAGGCGCGCGATCTCTCTCACATAGAGATCTGCATACTGATAAACTATATAAGTAGTCCTCACTGGCAAGAAGTGAGCTGACTTGGTGTAGCGATCCACTATCACCCAAATAGAATCATGCTGACCAACAGTCTTGGGTAAGCCCACCACGAAATCCATCGTGATGTCCTCCCACTTCCACTATGGGATATCCAGGGGCTGCAATAACCCTGCCGGCCTCTGATGCTCAGCCTTGATCTGTTGACAAGTCAAGCACTTAGCCACATACTCCACTACATCTCTCTTCATTCCTGACCACCAATACAATGATCTCACATCCTGATACATCTTCGTGGTGCTTGGATGCAAAGAGGAAGGTGTAGTATGAGATTCATCTAGAATCTCTCGCCTCAAAGCAGTGTCTAACGGAACACATATCCGCCCCTTGTATCTCAACAAGCCCAAATCAAACACTGTATAATCTCTGGATGCTCTAGCCAGAACATCCTCTCTGATCTTGATCAGCTATGGATCACTCAACTGACCCTCCTTGATTCTCTCCAACAGCGTAGACTGTAGCGTAATATTAGCCAACTGGCCCACCAGCAACTCTATACCAGCTCTGGTCATATCATCTGTTAACTCCCTGGCTATCAGCCTCATACCATAAATCTGTCCCAGACCCTTCCGGCTTAAAGCATCAGCTACCACATTGGCCTTTCCTGGATGATACAAAATCTCACAGTCATAATCTTTTACTAACTCCAGCCAATGCCTTTGTCTCATATTCAAATCTTTCTGGGTGAAGAAATATTTCAGGCTTTTGTGGTCTGTATAGATCTCACACTTCTCTCCATAAAGATAATGCCTCCATATCTTTAAAGCAAAGACCACAGCTGCTAACTCTAAATCATGAGTGGGATATCTATTTTCATACTCCTTCAACTGACGAGAAGCATAAGAAATTACCTTCTTTGACTGCATCAGAACACAGCCCAAACCCTGATGAGAAGCATCACAATAAATCACAAACTTCTCCTGATCTGTTGGAAGACTCAGAATCAGAGCTGTAATCAATCTCTGCTTCAGTTCCTGGAAGCTGTTCTCACACTTATCTGACCACACAAATTTCTGACTCTTGCGTGTCAGCTCAGTCAATGCAGTAGCAATCTTTGAGAACCCTTCCACGAAACGCCTATAATAACCTACCAATCCAAGGAAATTTCTAACTTCAGAAGCATTCTTTGGCCTTGGCCAATCTTTGACCGCTTCAATCTTTGCTGGATCTACCTTAATCCCCCCCTTACTGACAATGTGCCCAAGAAAGGATACCTGAGATAACCCGAACTCACATTTCTTGAACTTTGCAAACAGTCTGTGTTCCCTCAGTCTCTGTAGAACCAACCTCAGATGCTGCTCGTGCTCTGACTTAGACTGAGAATATACCAGAATATCATCGATGAAGACGATCACAAACTGGTCTAGATAATCCTTGAACACTCTATTCATCAGATCCATAAAAGCAGCAGGGGCATTAGTCAATCCAAAATACATGACTAAGAACTCATAATGCCCATACCTGGTACGAAAAGCAGTCTTCGGTATGTCTCCTTCCTTGACCCTCAACTGATGATAACCAGAACGAAGGTCGATCTTTGAGAATACCTTCTTACCTTTCAACTGATCAAACAAATCATCTATCCTTGGCAAAGGATACTTGTTCTTAATTTTTCAGCTTATTTAGTTCTTTGTAATCAATACACATCCTCAGAGAGCCATCATTCTTCTTTACAAACAGAATTGGCATACCCCAAGGAGAGAAGCTAGGTCTGATAAAACCCAAATCCAACAGTTCTTGCAACTGTACTTTTAATTCTTTCAACTCAGCTGGGGCCATACTGTAAGGCGCTCTAGACACTGGCTCCGTCCCTGGTGCCAGTTCTATCACGAACTCAATTTCTCTGTGTGGTGGCAACCCTGGAAAATCTTCTAGAAACACATCCAGAAACTCACAAACAAGTCTAGTCTCTTCTGGTCTCACTGGCACGACCTGAGTGGTATCAACCACACTAGCTAAGAATCCAATACAACATCCTTGCAATAGATCCCTAGCCCTTAATACAGAATTCATTGGTATGCGAGGTCCATGGACAGTACCAATAGTAATTGGATATCCAATTTTTGGCAGTCGATTGTAATTGAATCGGTCGTTTGTAATTATATTTGATATATTTTGTACACCCCTAGCAAGCATACCATCTTTTCCAATTGTGGATGTGCGTACGACAATTATAAATAGGAATATAAAATAAATATTTGTTATACTCCAAAGGAATAATCTTGCTGCAAACAAACACAAAAGGATCCTCACCTTCAGGCTCAAAGGTGACCATCTTCCTTCTGCAATCAATGGTTGCCCCATACTTTGCCAACCAGTCCATACCCAAAATCATATCGAAGTCAGTCATAACCAACTCTATCAAGTCCACTGACAACTCTGCCCTCCATTGTCACTGGCAAAGATCTGACCCATCTCCTGGACACCACTAACTCTCCAGTGGGTAACAAAGTTCCAAACCCCACAGCATAAAAATCACAAGGTCTACACAGTCTATCAATAATACTACTAGAAACAAAAGAATGTGTAGCACCAGAATCAATCAATACATTATAAGGGGTTCCAGCACTAAGAAGCTGACCTGTAACAACTGAGGGAGAAGCCTCAGCTTCTGCTTGTGTCAATGCAAACACTCGAGCTGGGGCCGAGCTGTCCGCTTTTCTGGGTTCTTCTTTTCTTGCCTTAGGGCAATCCTTTTTAAGATGACCCACTGCTCCACATGAGAAGCAGGCCGTTGCCCTACATTCTCCCAAATGATGCCTCTTGCATCTAGGGCATTTAGGATAAGACTTCCAGGCTTCATTACCACCTGGAAAACCCATTGAAATACCACGGAGCCGCCTATCAGGACCTGGAACTAGGAAGGTGTCAGGAACCTTCTTCTTCTGATCACTGGGGCCTATACCCCTACCAGAACCCACAAATGGAGGAACTGTCCTCCTGAAATCCTTTCTGGCTGCACTGTCTCGCCAGATCTTGTTCTCTGCACTCTCAGCTATGAGTGCCTTCTCAACCACATATGCATAGGTAGTAACCCCAGCCACAGTGGTGATACGTACATCACAGGATAATTTGGGCTATAGCCCATGAAGAAATCTCTTTCTCCTGGTCCCATCAGTAGGCACCAGCTCCATGGAAAATTTCGCCAAACGATCAAATTTTAAGGCATACTCAGTGACTGACAAATTTCCCTGAAGTAGCCTAATGAACTCCTCAGCCTTCGCCGCCCTGACAGCATCATTATAATATTTCTCATTAAACAGAGTTTGAAACTCTTCCCAACTCAGGGCATTAACATTTCTGGTCTGGGTAATAACCTCCCACCAAATCCGGGCATCCTCCTAAAACATATAAGTGGCACAGGCCACCCTATCATTACTAGTTACCCTCATAAAATCAAGGATAGTGGTAATCATACTCATCCATTGTTCTGCCTTGGCAGGATTTGCACTGCCCTAAAAAACTGGAGGTTGCTGCTTCCTGAACCTTTCATAAAGAGGCTCCCATTTATTTCCAACCTCAGGCAGCTGCTTTGCCGCTAGCACCGACATAGGAGGTGCCTCTGACACACTGGCCACTGCAGGCGTTTGTTGTTGTCTTAGGAGACGAAGCTCTTCCCCCTGTCTCAACACTGTTGCCTGCAGATTGCTAATTATTTGCTGCCAGTTTACAGGAGCTGGCTGTGGAATCTGTGACTGGTCATTTTCCTGACCCTGGCTATTATTATTCTAGCCTTGATCACTCTGGCCAGCTGAAGTATCTGTCTGCCCCGGATTCATTCTTATCACTGATACCTTGCTGAAACAACGATCAATACGGCTAGTCAGATAGTAATAACTAAACCTCTTGCCGCCTTACGGTCCAAGAACAAGCAAACAATTATCATATTCCACAGTCATACTATTATACAACTAGATACATGTTTATAGCATTTAGCACTCAACATGTATCACATAATAATTCACAAACAACAATATTAATAAGTATGTTCCAGCAATCTCAGTACTAATTAGCACACATTTGCTGAGGATATAATATTTCAGGGCATAGGTTTAACATGGTATCTCATGCATACAAGTAAAGCATATATACTATATTTAAGCAGTTATACATATAACTACATAAATAGTTACCAAACCATGAGTCGAGCTTGACTTCAGTGATGCGGGTACATGCCCAGCCAGTCTACAGGAACCTTAACCTTGGCACGCTTTGATACCAAGTTAAAACGCCCTGGTTACCCCATAACAGTTACGGTGAACCAGAAATTTGACTCGCTACCCGAGTCCTTTGGTTAAAAACGTGCTTCTAAGTGTTATTAACAGGCTAAGGTGGAAAACCAATAAAAAGGAAAGGATATATTTTATTAAGTACATAAAACTGTTCATGGGCCCATAAAAACGTTTACAAGTTATTTACAACTCAAAATGGTCTTTATTGTTTCAAATTTACAAACCCCACCGACCTAAGCGGCAAAAATAGGGTAAACCCCTAGTTCCTCTGAGAACTCCTTGGCTGGCCGCATATGTACACATCACCACCTAAGCTCTCCACTCAAGGCTGGGTGAGCTTTTCTTTCCCTTTACATACACCACATAGCACCCATGAGCCAAGGCCCAGCAAGAAAATACAATATAGCATGATATAATATCAACAATGATCATAATAATCATTCAGGACTTTCAGTCCAAAACAGGTAAGTGACAGTCGCAAAAGTCACTAAGGTGGGTACAACTCCCTTTAGCCATGTGATGATAGGGTCACCGGGGCTTAACAGATAAGTGAACCTTTCACTAGCTTAAAAAAGATAGGTGCATGATGATTAGTCACCAACATAACCTTCTTCATGACTCTAGAGTCATAACTATTGAACACCGTTCCCTAGCCATGTGACAAGCAATCACCTAGGCCTTAGGCCCTGGCTCTGAGTAACTAGTCTTAGACTAGCCAAGCGCTTATAAGTTTCATCGACCTTAGGGTCAGTCCAACATTAATGCCTTAGAGTCATTCAATGCTGATATCAATTAGATCTAATCTTCATTCGGCCCTGCGTTCAGGACGCTTATGCCGTTTCTGACTCTTAGGTTAGTAATACGCGACCAGTGCCGTCCCTGACTAATTAGTGCCATACACAAGTAAACAACATTCGCTAGAATTTAATATGCAATCAATGTCCACATTTATCAACCAACATGCCTCAACAAAAATCATGCATGTCATATACACATAGTGTAGTTTTCTTACCTCTGATTCGAGTGAGAATGAATAAAAGAACAACCCTTGAGAACGATCTGACTTTTAGTCCTTTAGTGGTCACCTAGCCATAACCAAATATAGGATACCATCAATAAAATGATAAACAAAGGTTCCCAAACCAAGATCTAGCCTCCGGGACATCAATCCCCACTAATCCGGGTAGTAGGAACAATCCCGAGGCCTAAAACCAAGTTCCCGGGGCCAAAACACTCAAACGGGCTCAAACCTGTCCAAGGGCTACGACCCTAACACCTTGGGCCGCGGCCCCCAGCCACTCCAGGAGCAAGGGCCGCGGCGCCCAGCAAGGCCAACTTGCTCCACCAGCTTCTTCGAGCTAGGGCCGCGACCCCTAACCTAGAACCATCCCCAAACTCGTTCTTCTTCATCCCAAACCCTCCAAAAACATACCTAAACACTTACAAATAATCAAATCAAAGTTCCCAAACTTCTCAATTATCCAAAACCATCAAATCCCAAGGCTCAAACGAACCAAAAACTCAACGATTCACAAAAGCCAATTCTAAGCTTAGAAACTCTAAAAACTCAAAAATTAAAACATAGATTACCTTTGATTGGGTTGTTTCTCGTCAAATCCTTCGGTTGAGAAGCTTCTAATCTTTCCTAGGACTGCTATGCCTCGATCCTCACTTGATTCCGACTCCTAGAACTCGAGATTTCTTCGAAAATGCCTCGAATGGTAAAATGAACTAACGGAAAGAGAACGAGAGGTTTTCTAATGTACGATTCTATCTGACAAGCTACTTCAAACTTAAGTAACCTCAAATAAAACCTAGTGCTCGGGGTCCCAAAAACACCCCCGGGGACATTATAGTCAAAACTTCCAGAATTTCCTCCTGATCTCAATAACTCCCAATTTATCATCAAATAACATTCTCATAACTCAATATCCCAATAAAAGACCCCCCGTTATGACAAAACCACTAATTTGAAATATAAGACCGTCTCATGTCGAATAGCTCGAATATATCTCCGTAATAATGATATCTCATTCACAAATCACAATATGCACCCAAATATACAAATATGCCCTCAACGGGCCAAACTACCAAAATATCATAATAATCAAATGTGGACCCACATGCATGCATATAACATCATATTATAATATAATTCACATAAACATGGATATAATCATTTAATGGCATAATTAAACAATTATAGCCCTCTCCGTCTACTAATCCAGCCATTAAACCGCATTAGGGATTTCGGGGCATTACATGTAACATCTGAGAGGTTTGACAGGAATGGAAATGGCCGCTCAAAATCTCAAAGTCACGTAGGAGGAAAGGCTTGGGGGCAGGGTCACACCGACAAGGGCAAGGCATACCTACCACCCATACACCCTTAGTCTCGCAAGTGAAAGGAACCGATGAACAACACCAATACTATGTTCGATAGGCTCGGGAAAGATGCACATCCTTAGGATCTGAGGGAGGTCATCAACAGGAGGACCAACGCTCAGGAAGGGGTACCAGGTACATCTACCCCACCTGGAGCAGCGATCCCACCGACAGTGCAGGCTCAAATAGATGCACTCGTCATGGCTGTCTAGAGTCTAACAAGGAAACCTTCCGATATCGAGCTGGCTCATAGAAGTGGGAGTCCCTTCAATGCTAATATCCAAGCTGCTCAACCACCACCAAAATACAAGACCTCAAAACTCCCAACATACACTGGGAAGGAGGACCCAGTACGACACATTGGAAAGTTTGAGGATCAGGTGGAGTTACTTGGTGTGGAGCATGATTACAGGTGCAGAGTATTCCCTACCACTCTCTCTGACTCAGATCAGGAATGGTATTGGAAATTCAAACCTGGATCCATCACTTCCTGGGAGCAATTCAGGAAGGAATTTTGCAGAGTCTTCAGTGCCTGACGGATTCAACCAGTTTATGCCAATCAGCTAGCTGACATCAAGCAAGGGAAGGATGAATCCCTTAAGGACTACATCCAAAGATTCATGAGAGAGGCATACCGAGCGTCCACAGTAGGAGATGAAGGAAAGTTTGTTGCCATCTTGGCAGGAATAATTTATCGTAGTCCCTTGTGGGATAGCATACACAAGAACCTCATCAACACCTTGTAGGAGTTCCTGGACCGAGTAGACAAATAAATGAAGCTAGATGACGCTATCATGAAGGAAGAAAAAGGCATAAACAGTCCGACCACTGTCAAGGCAGATAAGAATAGTGCAAACCCTCAGGGCGGCAATGGGGGCAACGGTAAGAAGAGGAGTACCTCAGGGGCCAAGCAGGGTGGAAAAAAGAAAGCTAAGTCAGCACCAGCCGACAAACAGCCTAAGCATCAGCCCTACCAACCCAGGTTTACCAATTATACCACCCTGACTACATCAAGGGCTGAGATTTACTTGGAAACATACCAGGAGGTACCATACCGAAAGCCACTACCCTTGCATTCAGAAGGAAAAAGGGACAAAAATAAGTTTTGTCATTTCCATAATGATTATGGGCACGACACAAACGAGTGCAAACAATTGAAGGATGAGATAGAGTTTCTCCTCTGATCAGGAAAACTCTCAAGGTACCGAGTTAAGACCAAAACCCCGAGTAGGAATCCATAGTTCCGAAGGCAGAGGAGTCTACCACTGGAACTAGCGGCCGTAGACTTCACATTGGATACCATATATGGGGGACCCCACATAGTAGGTAATAGTAACAGTGCTCGTGAGCAATATGCAAGGACTCTAAGACGAGTAGGGGAGTCTTCCCAATGCATGGCAGTCGAGGAGCAATCTCCAAAGAATCTAAAGTATGAAAGTGAAGCTCTCACTTTTACAGAGGATGACACCAGCACGTGAGGTACCCCCACAATGACCCTCTAGTCCTTACCATTCAAATCACCAATGCCCGAGTGAAGAGATTCTTGGTGGATACGGGAAGCTCAATAGATATCATCTACAAAACATCCCTCGAGAAGATGAAGCTCACGGTCAAGGACCTGACATTGTGTTCCCAAGTGATATATGGGTTCACAGGAGAATGCCTAGCACCATCAGGAACTATCAGACTACCGGTCACGGTGGGGGATGCCCCCAGGCACGAGATTGTGATGACAGAGTTCTTGGTGGTAGATTGCTCATCAGCTTACAATGTAGTGCTCGGGAGACCCCTCTTGATGGCATTACACGCAACAGTGTCTATCTGGCATCTATCTTTGAAGTTCCCCACAAGCGCAGGGCAAGGATGCGTACAGGGTAACCAAAGGGATGCCCGAGAATGCTATAATGCGTCAGTGGTCAAGGCAAAGAAAGAACCATGCATAAACAACATGGTAGTAACATGCTGCGAATAGAAGGAAGGAACCGATGAGGTTGTCAACATGGAAGTTGACGTTGAAAGAAACACTCTATTGGAGCCGAGGGCTCTTTTTAACGAAGATTTGTTATTATAGCAAGTTTCCCAAAGTGAGGGAAACGACATTGATACTTGCTTTGGGGATGACGTCATGGGGGTAGGACCAGTCGAAGATCTTCATGAAGTCCTACTAGATGAGGAGGACCCGACTAAAGTAATTAAAGCCAGGAAAGAGCTAAATGTGGAAATTAAGGCATGGTTGGTAGAATTTTTGAAGAAAAACCAGGACTTCTTTGCTTGGTCACATAAGGACATGGTTGGAATTTCTCCATATGTGATAAGCCATGTCCTCAATGTGGACAAAAACTACCCACTGGTGCAGCAAAATAGGAGACTGCTTGACAAAGACCAATCTCAAGCTCTAAAGGAGGAGGTCGAGCGGCTCAAGGAAAATGGTTTAATAAGGGAGGCCTACTACCCAGATTGGGTATCAAACCCCGTGCTGGTCCCAAAGCCAAACGGGAAGTGGAGGACATGCGTGGACTTCACAGATCTGAACAAGGCTTGCCCCAAACACTACTTCCCACTACTCAGAATACACCAACTGGTCAATGCAACTGCAGGACATGAAATACTCTCATTCATGGATGTATATTCTGGGTATAATCAAATAAGTATGCACCCTCCCGACGTGGAACATACCAGCTTCTGGATAGACAAGGGATTGTACTGTTATAAGGTGATGTCATTTGGCTTGAAGAACGCAGGAGCCACCTACCATCGTTTAGTGAATGGCATGTTTTGAGACTTGATTGGCAAAAATATGGAGGTATATGTCAATGACATGTTGGTCAAGTCCAAAGAAGCTTGAGGGCATGTTCGAGACTTGGAGGAATGCTTTGCAATACTTTGAAAGTATAGCATGAAGTTAAACCCTCTCAAGTGCTCATTTGGAGTTGGTTCTAGTAAGTTTCTCGGATACATAGTCAATTCACGTGGAATCGAGGCTAACCCTGAGAAGATCAAAGCATTGATCGACATGAAGTCACCTACCACAATCAGAGAAGTGCAAAGCTTAACAGGGAGAGTAGCTGCCCTTAGTAGGTTCATATCAAAGTCTATGGACAAGTGTGTCCCTTTCTTTAATTTACTAAGGAGTAGCAAGAAGATCCAATGGACTGAGAAATGTGAGGAAGCTTTCCAAGCCTTGAAGGAGCACCTCGCTCAACCTCCCGTCCTAGCGAAGCCAATAGATGGTGAAGTACTATTCATCTATTTGGCAATCACCAAGCATGTAATCTGCATTGTTTTGGTAAAAGAAGAGAACATGGTACAACGACCTGTGTACTATATCAGTAAAAGGCTAGTAGGTGTGGAGTCTAGGTATCCCCCTCTTGAAAAGCTAGCCTACTATTTAGTAATCGCCTCTCGAAAACTGTGTCCATACTTCCAAGTTCACTTGATCCGAATCCTGACCGATCAACCGCTGAGACAAGTTCTTCAGAAACCAGAGGCCTTGGGACGATTACTCAAGTGGGCAGTGGAACTAGGATAGTTTGATATCACTTATCATTCGAGGGTAGGGATAAAAGGACAAGCATTGGCAGACTTCATAGTAGAAGGTACCAACCTTGAAGACCATTCCTACAAATCGGAGAATGGAGATACCGAGAAGGAAGGAGATACTCCTGTATGGAAGCTATATGTTGATTGAGCATCCAACAAACACAAATTAGGCACATGAATCATACTGATCACTATGGAGAATCACCGAATCCATTGCACTCTCAGTTTTGGATTCAACGCTTCAAACAACGAGGCTCAATACGAGGCATTATTAGCAGGATTATGCTTATCTAGGGATGTGCATGCACAATCCTTGGAGATATTCAACAATTCCCAACTAGTAGTGTACTAGTTACTGGGGGAGTATTAAGCCAAGGGACTTAGGATGGTGGAGTACCTGAACAAGGTTAAGGACTTGTTGACACAATTCAAGAGATACTCGATTGCATAAGTCCTGAGGGAGCAGAATGTCAATGCCGATGCCTTAGCCAAGCTTGTCAGTGCCAAAGATACGGACACCCTGAATGTTGTTCCCATCGAATCCTTGGCGAAAAGGAGCGTAGCTAAGCAGGAGGAAAATTTATTATTGTTGAATTATCTGTATAATATCCATTGTGCTTCAATGAATGAATGAATTTAATTTCTTAAGTTTCACTTAATTCTTTAAATTTATTTCAACGAGGGACTTGTCACTTTAGACCTGTCAACCCCATTGGATCATGTTTGATTCTGGTCCTTAAGGGACCTATCGACCCATACGATCCAAAAGAGAGACATGTACTAGGACCTTGTCACCAAATTATTGGATCATGTTCGATCTTGGTTCTTGAGGAGCCTATTGACCCATACGATCCAAACAAGAGACTAGTTCGAGGACCTTGTCGCCAAATTTATGGATCATGTTCGATCTTGGTTCTTGAGGAGCCTATCGACCCATACGATCCAAAAGAGAGACAGGTCCTAGGACCTTGTTGCCAAATTAATGGATAATGTTCGATCTTGGTTCTTAGGGAACCTATCGACCCATACGATCCAAATGAGAGATAGGTCCTAGGACCTTGTCGTCAAATTAAGGATCATGTTCGATTTTGTTTCTTGAGGATCCTATCGACCCATACGATCCAAACGAGAGACAGGTCCTAGGACCTTGTCACCAAAATATGGATCATGTTCGATCTTGGTTCTTGAGGAGCCTATCAACCCACACGATCCAAACGAGACACAGGTCCTAGGACCTTGTCGCCAAATTATGGATCATGCTTGATCTTGGTTCTTGAGGAGCCTATCAACCCATACGATCCAAATGAGAGACATGTCCTAGGTCCTTGTCGCTAAATTTATGGACCATGTTCGATATTTGTTCTTGAGGATCCTATCAACCCATACGATCCAAACAAGAGATTGGTTCGAGGACCTTGTTGTCAACTTATTTGATCATATTCGATCTTGGTTCTTGAGGAACCTATCAACCTATACGATCAAAAAAAGATACTAGTCCGAGGACTAGACACCATTATTTGATCACGTTCGATCCTGGTTCTTGAGGAACCTATCGACCCATACGATCAAAAAAGAGACTGGTCTGAAGACTAGTCGCCGTCATTGGATCATAATCGAATTCGGTCCTTGAGGAACTGATCAATAATTTGATCTAAGACTCGTTATAGGCTTGATTAGCCCATCTAGACCCGGTTGGTCCAACTTAGACACTTCTGTCTATAGTCATTATAACGAGTACACGAGAGATTACATAGATCGTGATCGACACTTGCTACACAATCTGCATCTGTGTATAGGCATCATTACTACTGAGTATGAAACCATCACCCGACTACCAATGAGGGACAAGCATTTGCTTCTTGCATCATTGGGTGAAAGGGATAATACTATGTGTCTAAACGCTCGAAGAAAGGCATGGTCAAGTAGCAAGTGACTAAGGCTTTTAAACTCATGATCACTTTGGGGCATATAGTACATACCAATCGGGGTATACACAAGCAATGAGGGTGTGACCTTAAGTACTAAGCAAGCTCAAGTTTTCCTAGGACATTTGTTCAACATATTTTCTGAAAGTGCAAAAAAAAAAAAAAAAAACAAAACAAAAACAAAAACAAAAAAGGCATTGGTGGTCGGCCTATCACCCATGGGGTGGTCGACCTGACCTGTTTTGTTCATGGTACTTGGTGAAGTATTATACTACTCACATTACCATGGTTGTTAGCATGGAAAACATAAAAGAGTAAGGTTAGTATGGCACGTGAAATACATGTGTTTAGAGTATACTGATACTTAAACCAATGAGGGTTGTGAGTTGATATACTTAGTAAGCATTGGAAATAAAAAAAATTCAATCAATATACTCAGTACTCATAACAAAAAAGCATAAAGGCTTAAAATTTCATATGTAAGAATTGTCAAGTACAAGGTGCCGCACCAATGGCATGAAAGGAAAGACAGAGTAAAAGACCAAAAGAAGACTAACTAGGGCGAGGAGTATCATCTGAAAGACTACCCTGAGCCTCGACAGCTTCATGAGCCAGACACTTCCTAAGCTCCTTCGCTCGCATCTTCTCGGGAAAGAAATCCAAGTTCAGATCTTTGTTGGACTTCCAGATCAAGTAGAAGCAAGAAAAAGTTGTCTCTGAATACTCCTCTCAAGCCTTTTCCCAGACAGGCCTGACCTCTTGCTCCTTCTCGACAAGAGCATCCTTCCGAAGTTGGTCCATGTCAGCAATCAACTTCTCTTTCTCAGCTTCAGATTGTTGGAGCTGATCGGCAAGTTTCCCCTCCATCTGGGTTATCCTGAGAGTCAACTCAGTCACTTCCTACTGTTTGAGCTCCACGGTACTGCGGAGAGTGTTGATCTCTTCATCCTTCAAAGAAACATCCGCATCCCTAGAGCCAAGAACTCGCCTAAGGTGCAGCACCTCATGGCAGACAACTTCAAGCTCAGAATGAAAGTTGGACCAAAGTAATCTACCACGCTCAAGAAGTATGGACGAAGAGGAAGTAGGGCACCAAACTTGATGGCAGAGCGCTTCCGCTGGAACCATTGAATAGAACGCTCATAAGGATGATTTTTTTGGTGATGAGAGCCCTCAGTATGTTCTCTCTGAGAAGAAGAGTGATGGGGAACCCGACTGGTATCTCGGTGCAAAGGGCGTTGCAATGAGTCTCGCTGACCTGACATATCCCATTGAGAAGAATGACTTCGCTGAGATGTGCCTTGAGAGCCACGGGGCGTACTATGCTGAGAATAGATCTGAGAAGAGCCAGACGAAGAGCCTTGAGTCATGTGCCTGGAAATATGAGGATCATCTTCAAAAGGTTCCCGAGTTTTCTGTATTAATCTCGCCATTGGGATATACCTTTTCAAGAAGTCTTCCTCACTAAAAAAATATAAAGCTGAGCGAGGGAAAATATTTTTCAACTTTTCCAAGAACTCCTGGGGAATACACTTGCTTACAGACTTGTCTGGTGAAGAGGAGCTGGACATCTGCAACAAAGGAAAAATAAAGAGAAAAGTTAGTAAGTAAACATAATGAAGCCAATATTTGGGGGCATATCCATGAACTAATGAGAAAAAAATGAAGAAATCAGGGGAAAAAATCTATACAGGGGGTCGGCCCAATGAGACTAAGCTCAGGTCGACCACCATAGGACTCCCTTGGATTTGGAAAAATTGATCGAAGTCTTAAAGGGGGGGTTGTCCTAGTGGAACTAAGCCTGGGCCGACCACCCTGAGTCCCTAAGATTACAAAATGTGAAAGTAGGGGCATAGGTGGTCGACCTACCACCCTAGGGATGCAGACCTCAGAAAAATGCTACATGACTAAAGTTCAAGTCTCTAATAAATTGTACAGTACAAGGAAGACCCCAAAGAGATCAGTTCAGGAGGAGAAAATTTTTTTAGGGTCCCAGGTGGCCGGCTTATGCTTGGGCCAACCACCCTGGATCCCTGGAAGTCGCCCAGGGGTGTGGTGGTCAACCCATGATGTAAACCCTAAGGTGTTTGGCCTGTGATGGGTGTGTAAACTTGGAAATCGCCAAGAGCATGAGGAATACGGCCTAGGCTTGGATTTGAGCCCTGGAAATCGCTCAGCTAAGGAAAACTTAGGGGTATTTGGCCTAAACTCTAATACCCTAGGCCTGGAAATCTCCCAGCTAAGTAAACCCTAGGGGTAGTCAGCCTAAACCCTAATCCCCTAGGCTTGGAAATCGCATAAGGCAAGGAAAATGCAAGGGAAGTCCTAGAGGTGGTCGGCCCATGATGGAAACCTTAGGGGTGGTCGGCCCATGATCGAATTTACATCCCTGGAAATTGCCTATGCCTGGATCTAAAAGCCTAAAAATTTCCAGACCAAGGGAACCTAAGAGCGGCCGGCCTGGGTCAGAGTTTTACAAGTCTGAAATCGCCAATGCTAGGGTTTGGAACCCTGGAAATCGCCAGGCTAGTGAATCTCAAAGAAGTGGTCGACCTAGAGTTTTACAAGTCTGAAATCGCCAATGCTAGGGTTTGGAACCCTAGAAATCGCAAGGCTAGTGAATCTCAAAGAAGTGGTCGGCCTAGGGTTTTACAAACCTGAAATCGCATATGCTAGGGTTTAGAACATAGAAATTGTACAGGCTAAGGAAATAATAGAGAAATCATAGAATTGATTCAAACAAGTCAATTATTTTGGATTAAAATAATACAAAACAAGGAGATTCAGACAGATTCCTCAAAGATTCATAGTATTTCTTCTAAATCTAAGCACATTTAAATTAAATGATGTACGGATTAGGAAAAAATACCTACACAAGTAAAAATCTGAGTTTGATGAAGAATTGGAGAAATCACACTTGGAGAATCCTATAGCTTAGGCGCACAGGGCAAAGAAGTGAGAAGTGAGAAGCGAGGCCTACTTATAGCCCCTAAGGCTAACCATATATTTTTAGGAATTCGAAATCCTTGAAAAATATCTGGTATGGTAAAAATTTCAAACTCCTTGAAAAATATCTGGTACTTTTAGGAATTAAAATTCCTTTAAAAATATCTTCTATTTTTAGGAATTCAAAGTCCTTGAAAAATATTTTGTATTTTTAGGAATTAATATCCTTGAAATATATATTATATTTTTAGGACTTCAAACTCCTTGAAAAATATGTTATATTTTTAGGACTTCAAAATTTCTTGAAAAATATACTAGATTTTTAGGAAATTATTTTTCCTTGAAAAATCTAATTATTTTTAGGAATTACCAATTATCCTTGAAAATTTTGTGCTGAGCAAATTATCGATAGTTGATAAAAGTACAAAGTAATGTCCCGAGGGACTTTGCTGTTAAAGTACTGCTACGATATGTTTCTCGGGCCAAGATCAAGTTTACTGTAATGTTGAACACATTACGATAAACTTGGGAGGCAAATGTTATCCCTCGAAAATCCAGGGATGACGTGGCGAATGAGAAAGCAGCATGTGGCATCACAAATCAGGGAAAAACGATGAAGTATTGAATAAATACCAATGAGCAAAAAAGATAGGTCCAGGACCTATTGGGAAGTCGACCAGGCCTAAACCCCCTAGGGGTGGTCGGCCTAGCCCTAGCCCCCTAGGGGTGGTCGGCCTGACCCCAACCCCTAGGGGTGGTCGACCTGAGATGTTCAAAAGCCACATGGGTGGTTGGCCCACCCTATTCTTCATAGGGTGATCGACCTAAACTCTCAAATACACTTTGTTGGATAAAGTTCACGCTCGTTTAAGCTGAAATCATTAGGCCTAGCACCCGGAGGATCAACAAGCCTAGCACCCAGAGGATCAATAGGTCTAGCACCCAGAGGGTCATCAAGCTTAGCACCCAAGCTCTGAAGGGTCATCGAGCCTAGCACCTAAGTCTCATAAACCAGCCGAGACTTAGCATTTTTCCAGAGGTTTCAATCGTGCATTGTCTACCATGATCCAAAGAAACAACGAGAAGACCCACGATCTCATAATCATGGGGAGGTGGACACGTATCTCCACTACCTAATAATCGTGTACCAAACCACGATCCCAGTATTATTGATCATGTAACAGCCCCTGGGTACTATAAATAAAGGACCTAAAGCTTCATTGAAGTGGATCTGACGAATATTTTGGGAGAAACTCTGGGCAAAGTAGTAACGAGTGAATACTTCTGTTCATCAGTGTATTTGTCTATTGAGTGATTCAATACTAAAAACTAAGTGGATTAGGTTATTACTGTTCATCAGAATAGGGCTGAACCATTATAAAAAAAATTGTGTGTTTGTTTAAGATATTTATGCTCTGTCGTATATTATATTTATTTCGTTCAAAAGGTGTCGTATACTGTACATACAACTGTTGGCTAATTTCACAGGTCAACATATTTAAAATTTATATGACAATGATACAAATTTAATATATATAATTAATAAATCCTATAAATAAAACTAAGTAAACGTGCATTGCATGATGCTTGTGTAGATAACAAAAATTCTTGGTTTTAACGGTTTGTTTTATTAACTTTAATGGAATACTCTAAATATTTAACATAATAACCTTTAAAACTAACTTAAATATAGTATTTATCAATTATATTAATATAAATTCAAACATTATAAAATATCAATATTATAATAATATTTAATATAAGACTACATATATAATAATTATATTAATATTAATATAAATTCAAATTCAAATATTATAAAATATCATTATTATAATAATATATAATAAAAGACTAGATATTTAAAAATAATGTTAATATAAATTTAAATATTATAAAATATTATTATGAGAATAATATATAATCCTATTTTTTTACTCATTATATTAATATGAATTCAAATATTATAAAATATTATTATTATAATAATAAATATTATTATTATAATAATAATAATATTTAATACAAGACTAGATATTTAATATTTATATCAATATAAATTTAAATGTTATAAAATATAATTATTATAATAATATATAATATATAATCTTAATTTTTATTAAAAAAATTATCATTTATGTTTAAAATTTTTATCATATTATATATATATATTTAAAAAATCATAAACAATATTTTGGTTTAATTTTTCATTTAATATTTTTATGTCATTCTTTTATATATAATATTGTTTATTTATTTAAAATTTATATGACAATGGTACAAATTTAATAAATATAATTAATAAATTTTATAAATAAAACTAAACAAACGTGCATTGCACATTGCTTGTATTTAGTATTATTATAATAATAATAATATTTTATAACATTTGAATTTATATTGACATAATTATTAAATATTTAGTCTTGTATTATATTTTATTATAATAATAATATTTTATAACATTTGAATTTATATTAATATAATTAATAAATATCTAATCTAGTATTAAATATTATTATAATAATGATACTTTATAGCATTTAAATTTATATTAATATAATTAATAAATATCTAATGATATTTATAATATTTGAATTTATATTAATATAATTAATAAATATTTATTTTTAATTGATTTTAAAAGTATATTCCATTAAGTTTTTAGAATATTCAGTTAAAATTAAAAAAAAAAAAGATATCATTAAAACAAAAAAAAAATGTTATCTACACATATTTTATATAGAAGAGTTATGCCGATCTTGCTTTAAAAATTAATGTTTATATTAGCTCACTAGCAACGAATCTTGGTCTTTACATCAATACAAAAAAGGTCGTCGACGATTATAGGATGGCAAGTGTGAACTTTGAGTAGTGGTAATGTTCTTTTAGTTTATATTCTTATTTTTGTGAATTCATTTGTTGACATAGTGTATTAATAATGTTATGTTTGAGATTTTTTTTGTTTTTAATTTTGATGTTATAGGATAATAAATCCGACAAATCACGTCTTGACACACGTATATTATACAAACTTCAGTCAACCAAAGACTTATTGCGAACACACCACTTAAGTGAAACCTCGCAAGTTCTATTGCAAGCAACTCATCGCGATACGATACACTCAAATACCTCGCTAGGAGCTCTGGACCAAGGGTATTCATGCAAGTTTGCAACATACTCATTACTCAAAACTTCTACAAATAAAAGTTTGGGGAGGATGGATCTCTTGTAAAAATAATACAATGTGATTCTAGAGAGACCTTCTATATTAAATGCTATAATTGGGACTAGGTCAATTTTAAATCGAACCACGTTTAAAAAAAATTGTGCAAGTACCCACATTATTTTCTTCCTCTACTTTAATTAATCTAGCTAGCATTATTTTGTCCGTTGAAAAAAATCTCCACCAACCCTTCATAATAAATAAGTGTGTTCATCAAACAACCCACACCGCTTAAACCGTTCATAGTGCGGTTGTATATTGTTTTTTTTTTTCAAACCGTGTAGTGCAGTGTGTAGTTGAAGTGTCAAAGGTGTGGTTTAAACAGCATCACACCGTAATGTTAGAAAAAAAAATATATCAATGTAATTATTACAAAATTATATATACATTAGAACATCTATATAAGAATAACATATATTTTATTATTAACAAAATTAGTCTTAAATAAGATTAATTATAAATAGGAATAACTCTAAATTGTAATAAGGTATAAAATTTTTTAAGTCCCATATTAAGAAAATATACATCTACATACTAATATTTATATATACAATCAAGTGTATTTCCTGACCTCTACTCACTATAGATGTGGTAACAACTCTAAAGAGCAACTCAATGTTTCACACGACTTTATATAAGTTTTTTTTACTAATAGTTATTAGGAAGTTCTTATTGTTATTGTTGTTAAAGTTGATATTTTTAAGTGTTAGGAAATTTTTTTGTACCAATATGTCTATTTAGTTATAACCTCTCAATTAGAATTCAATTAGTTTGGTTCTAAAGCTAGTCCTATATCGAGATTTTATTGTATCTTAGACTATCTCCAATAAGAAATGTAAATATTTTGCTATATTTGACACTCCATTGAAAATACTCTTAGTTTATACTTTATTGTTACTATTTTATTTTGTAAAAGATGCATTGAATATGTTTAGCTATCACATTATTGATAAAATGTAGCCTAGAGTTTGGATATTGGTTTTTGTAATGTTTGATAAGTTATTAAATAATTTGTAGATTAATTTTTCATTTTGTTGATGATGAATATGTATTTTGTTTATAATAGTCTCTTGATTTTTAATGAATGCATATGTGTTGTGGTATGGTTTGAGGTCTATGTCATATGGGTGCGGTTTGGAAAATTGTTCAATCGCATATGTAGTGTGGTTCAATAAATTGACAAAATACCATACTATTCGCATCGCGAACACTCCTAATAATAAGTTTACCTACAATATCTCTTTATATAAAAAGTGGGTAGATAACGGAAATTCCTGATTTTAACGGTTTTTCTGTTAACTTTAATGGAAAATTCTAAATATTTAACGAAATACACTTTTAAAATTAATTAAAATATATATTTATTAATTATATTAATATAATAATATTATAAAATATCATTATTATAATAATATTTAATACAAGACTACATATTTAATACTTATATTAATATAAATTTAAATATTATAAAATATAATTATAACAATAATATATAATACATAATCTTAGTTTTTATTAAAAAAATTATCATTTC
This sequence comes from Humulus lupulus, assembly GCF_963169125.1. Classification (NCBI taxonomy): domain Eukaryota; kingdom Viridiplantae; phylum Streptophyta; class Magnoliopsida; order Rosales; family Cannabaceae; genus Humulus; species Humulus lupulus. The sequence goes on from NC_084793.1 coordinate 44,807,757, forward strand.
TATTTGAAAAGGTTATCATATTATATATATATTTAAAACAAAATCATAAACAATGTTTTGGTTTAATTTTTCTTTTAATATATGTTTACCCAAAATATTTGCATGATGGGGTTGCACGGTTGAGGCACACATGAATAGTACGTGAGTGTTTATTAATGAAGCGCGAGAGACATGTTGAGTATGTAGCGCCTCGAATTATTTTTTTTACTTAGTTAGATAGTGTCATCTTACGCTGTAGTATTTTAGTTTTCATGGATATTGGTTCAAAGCCAGGAATTAGTTAGAAACTCGTAGAGCTAGTTATGGATTTTATAAGTTTAGCCTATAGTTTAGAAATATTAATTTTATCATAAAGTTTGATTAATGAAGATAGTCCTAGGAATATTATTTATTATAACCTAAGGTTTAGATAGAATAATTAAGAATATAACATTTGTCACATGTATGTTTATTAAAGATTTTAGATTTTAGATGAATAAAAATAATCATGGATAAGTCTAGGAAGTCTAGAACCTTCCCTTAGATGCTAGGATCTCGTACTACTCAGTCAAAGTAGTTTAAACAACTTTAAGTGTGCTTCAAATGTGCAAAAACGTGGTTTAGTATATCAGCGTAAGTCGATATATCGCAACTATAAGGGTCGATATATCGCCTATGCTTTTACGGAAAAACACGTCGACTTTGCATGAACGAAATGCTCGAGATTATGGTGCAGGCGATATATCGCCTATAGGAGGCGATATATCGACTCCAGTGGCCATTTTTGAAATTCTGTGGAATCCGAAGCTAGAAGCAGCCCTCAACAACTTGGACTTGTGTCCTGAACGTTTTTGATCAAGTTCTGGGCATCTGTTGAGTGAAAAATATTATTTTTAATCATTTATTTATTCATTGAAATGAGAGTTAGTTTCACTCCTTGAACTCTATAAATAAGATCTTGCACTCAGCCATTTTCATCATCTTTCAAACAATTTTCAGAGCCTTCAAGCTGTTATTTTCATTCTAGAAAGAAACACTAGGGTTTTTGGGTTAAAGCTTTCAAATCTAAAGCTTTTCTAGACACTTAGGAAGTAAGCTTTTGTGTGATTTCGGTGTTTGAGGTATAGATCGAAGCTCTAAGCTATCTAAGGTATTCGATTTCTTTGGAACTTAAGGTTTTTGGTAAATCTTTATTTTGATGGTTTATATATTCTCTTCATCTCCTTTTCTCTAGAGGACTTATGGTTTTTTTACGTTTGGATTTAGGAGTTTCTGATCCCACACTTGTCTTGAATATCTCGGTTTTGGTAAGGAAAATTAGGTAGTTTAGTTTATGACCTAGTTTATGTTTTGTATAACCTAACATTTCAGGTACAATAAAGGGGTAAGTGTGTCTGAACCTGGGCAGTTTGACATCTCTTACTTACCACGAGCAGCGATAAAAGGACAAGCACTGGCCGACTTCATTCCAGAGCTCACTGGGCTTCCAGACGGCGAGTAGGTCGAAGAGCAGATTGAAGCGCATGAACCTCAAAGACAAACTTCTTCTTGGAAGTTGTTTACAGACGGTTCTTCTAATGAGCATCACGCTGGAGCCAGAGTGATTTTGATAATGCCTGAAGGGCATCGCTTTCACTGCACGATTAGATTCGACTTCACGGCGTCCAACAACGAAGCCAAGTATGAAGCTCTGCTTGCAGGTTTACGTTTAGCCAGAGACGTGCACATAAAGTCACTAGAAATCTATAGTGACTCCCAAGTGGTGGTTAATCAGATCATTGGAGAATACCAGGCCCGAGGTCTAAAGATGGTTGCCTACCTAAATAAAGCAAAAGATTTGTTGGCCCAGTTTGAGAAGTATACCCTCCAGCAAGTACCTCGCGACCAAAATATGCTGATGCTTTGGCCAAGTTAGCAAGTGCCAAGGATGCCGACACCCTGAATATAATACAAGTTGAACGACTGTCTGCACCTAGCATTCAAGCAGAAGAAACCTCTTTGGTGATTCAGGCGACGGATACATGGATGGAACCTTTCATAGAGTACCTGCCGCATGGAGTGTTACTTATGGACAGAAACAAAGCCAGGACTCTTCAGTGGCAAGTCGCTAGATTCATTCTAGTTGGTGGAATTCTATATCGAAGGGGGTACTCAATGCCACTCCTTAGGTGTATTTCAAAAGAAAAGGACAAAGAGTTAATGAAAGAGGTCCATGAAGGCTTTTGTGGGGACCACGCTGGGGGGCAGAGCTTATCAAAGAAAATCCTAAGACAAGGGTACTTCTGGCCTACAATGAATGAAGATTTGATGGAATTTGTTTGAAAGTGCGACAAGTGCCAGAGATTCTCCTAGATTCCACGAGTAGCCCCTAATGAGCTAAAGTAGATGCAAAGTCCGTGGCCATTCGTAGTATGGGGAATAGACCTTATTGGATCTTTGCCCACAGGGAAAGGCGGCGTCAAATACGTCGTGGTGGCTATTGATTACTTCACAAAGTGGGCCGAGGCTGAGCCACTTGCAACCATAACGACCAAGAAAGTGCTCGATTTTGTGGTCAAGAACATTGTGTGTCGCTATGGATTGCCGAGAAAAATTGTCTCAGACAATGACATATAGTTTGATAGTGATCTGTTCACGGATTTTTGCGAGCGACATGGAATTATCAAGAGCTTTTCTTCAGTTGCTCACCCTCAGGCAAACAGACAAGTCGAGGCAGTCAATAAAACGCTAAAGGATACTTTAAAGAAAAGGCTTGAGGAAGCAAAGGGGACATGGCCAGAGCAATTGCTTGAAGTCCTCTAGTCGTACTGGACATCTCATTGAATAGCAACAGGCCATACTCCATTCTCCTTGGCTTATGGGTATGAGGTTATGCCGCCTGTAGAATTAGATCTGCCATCACATCAATGGATAGCGTACGACCAGGACGCTAACAACCAGTTATTGATGGAGTCTTTGGATTTGGTCGATGAAAGGCGTGAGCAAGCCCAACTCCGAGTAGCAGATTACCAGCAAAAGGTCGCTCTGTATTTCTACTCTAAAGTACGAGAGAGGAAATTTAATGTGGGAGATCTAGTACTTAGAAGAGTTTTCCTTAACACCCGCGACCAAGCGCTGGATTACTCAGACCTAACTGGGAAGGACCGTACCAAGTCAAAGAAGTCCTCCATCCAGGCACTTATAAACTTGCTCGCTTAAATGGAGATCTCATTCCTCACTACTGGAATGGAGAACACCTGCACAAGTACTATCAATAAACAATTCTTCTAAAAGAATTGGCTTGTATTAATTTTACTTTTTACAAGTTTATGAACAAGGGTTAGTCATTTTTATGACTGATCGCTTATAAGTGTAAGATCATTTTAGTGATCGCTTGTACAGACACGATTTGTCCATTTATTACGAGAAATAAAAGGGACTGTGTGCAGCCAGTCAATCTTGCCAACTATTGTATTTATTACAAGTATTTGCTCATTACGTGTGTTGTTTTGCTATATTTTCATTTTTACAAGTATTATTACTGAGCAGAAATGTTCGAACAGATCCTAGTCAAGGCAAGTGACCAAGGACCTAAATCTCCTCAATCACTTGGGGGACATATAAGGTATCTAGTAAGCAAAGCATATCAAAAGGTATGTAAACACACAAGCAAAATAAGTGAAAGCATGCTAGGGTACTTAGAGTATTTTTCAAAATTTTTGTTATTTTGTTAAATGAAACCAAAGTACTATGCTAAGTTCGGTCATGCGAACAGATGTTATAATAAAAATGAAAATATTGTAATATAAAAAATGAATCCCTTTACATCGCGAGCAGTTACTGCTCAGATGTAATTGTTTGTTAAAAGGAAAAAAGCTGCCCATGCAGCAATAAAAATATAAACTGTTTTTACAGGATAAAATTAAAACAAAAATACTACGAGGCAGGAGGGTCTTGAGGATTTCCCTGGTCGACAGTGGTTCCAGCTTCATTTTCTGCGCCGTCAATTCCCGTGGCTAGGGAGATTTCTGGGGAGGCAGGAATCTTGGCTCTCTCTTCTTCCTCCAAGCGAGCAGTGCACCGGCCTATTTCAATTCGCCTCAGCCACTCAAAAAGATAATTGAAGTTGGCCCCACGATTATGCTTCCAAAACTCATAAAAGCAATGGTGGGTAGCTCTCATATACCCTTCCAAGTTGCTGACATTAGTCTCCTCAAGCTCCTTGACACGCCCCTCCAGCTCATCAGTCTCTATTCTGCTCGCGATCAGCTCAGCCTCAAGCTGTTTGGACTCTTGACAATTAATTTTAGCACACTCCCTAAATTTCTCTTTGTCTTCATTGGCTTTGGTCAAAGCAGTTTGAAAATGTTGAAGCTCTTCGGCCAACTTGGAGTTTTGCTCGAGCAGTTCAATGTTTCTCTTGAGCAGTTCAGTGTTTTTCCCCTCGAGCACCTTGACCACCTTAGCATGTTTGGCGTCGGATTCTTTGGTCTGGGTGACCAAAACCCCCGTGCGACACTAGCCGGCAGTTATAGTCAGTATTCCCTACGATCAGATAAAGAGATAAGATGTTGGAGGGAAATAACAAAATAAACAAAACTTAGCAATAGAAAACAACTTACACTGGCTATCTCGTTCAGTCCTCAGTTTATTATCTGATCGGCCTCCATAGAGTTTGTGCCGATGATGGTCTCTCGACTGCGTTTGTGCTTTGAGAGTTTGTATATTCTCTCTCTGGTCGCGGTGACTATGGTGCTTGTCAGGACATCTCCAGGTTGACCGTGAGATGGCTGGCCGGCAAGTGCAGGGGGGATAGGATTCTGATCGGCTGGTGCTGGGGGAGATTGCTGGTCGAGTGGAGATGGAGGGGGCGTTGTTTCTTTGGAAGGAGAGGCTAAGGAGAGGCTGTTGGAGGATCATCAATCCGTGTCTTTTTGGTCGAAGGAGCCTTACTGCTCTCTCCACGGTGTCGCTTGCTCTTGGTCGAAGGAGCGGCAGGTGTGCTGTAGCGGTCAAACATATCTCTAGACGACATATCTGCAAGTAAGGAAACATTGCGAGCAGTTAGACGATATGTATAGATGGAGTTAAAAATGAGAACAAGGAAATTATTAGTAGAGTACCTAAGCTATAACTATTGGTCGCTACATTACTTATTGAACTACTGCTACACTCACTCACTGCCTGGAAGAAATCTGAATTTAAATTGGGAGTGTACTTAAAGTTGTCATCCCCATCAAATAAATAACAGGGAATGGGAAAACTGTCTAAAATTGAGAAGACAATACCTTTATCGTTTGAAAACTCTTCGATGCATATAGGGGGTTCAGAAACTTTCTCTTTTCCCTATCCCCTAGGGACAGGGGGAGCATCTGCTCGTGGGGTACTGGAGGGTTCCCTGATTTTCACCCAAGTTGTCCTCCTCCTTGGAGGCTGTGACACGTCTTGGTGCTGCTTGGGAACTTCTCCGCCAATGGCACTCCCCGCCGTTGACTCCCTCACATCCTGACGAGGTGCCAGAAGACCGACCAGCCTTAGATTGGCTTCAGTGACCAGCTGTTTGACGCTTTTTTCTACGTCAGTCATGCTGGCTAGCGATACTGCTCGAATCTCCATTTCTGGAGTAGGAGCTGGTCGTTGCCATGGACCTGAAGAGTGCTAATTTTCTAAGGAGGATGCAGATAAAACAAAAAGAAATAAGCGACCAGAGAATAAAGAAGTTACCTCCTTGGGTGAAGGCTAGGTTGTTGGCAACCAGATCAGTAGTTAAAAAGTACTCCTGGAAGTACTTTCCTTCATTGGACTTGTAGGTAGTCTCACTCAAGAAAACGCGGGTCGATTCCTGGTGACAGAGATGAAAAAACCCCGTGTTGTCTTGGTTGGGGTTTGATTTAAGATCAAAAAGGTAATTGATCTCATGAGGCGTAAGGACAGGCCACTTTTTATGGCTATAAAGGATATAGAGTGCAGAAAGCATTCTATATCCGTTTGGAGTTATTTGGAAAGGAGTGACCCCAAAATAATTGGCCACTCCGTGGAAAAAAGGATGAAGAGGCAAGATTGCTCCTGCCTCGATATGATACCTCGACCAGGCACTGAAGGCGCAACCATGCAGGTTTGCCCGCTGGTCGTTGGTGGGTTTGAACAAAGTTACCCCAGAAAGTCCATACTTCCTGAGATAATTGGTTAGCATCCTAGCAGTAATATTGCTAGGGGGTGCAACATACCATTCAACATCTGGTCGAAAGACGTCCCGGGGTTGGGCTAAGGAATTTCAACCCAAGGAGCAGGTTGATTTTCTTGAGGGTTGGTTGCTTTCTTTTTCTAGGCGGTCGATTTTACTCTATCCTTGTTTGATGGACTGGGTTAAGGTCTATTGGATAGGGTATGGGAAAAAGGAATACCCAAAATGAGTAGCGACGGCTGTTCTTCATTCTCGAGCAGCTGAGCAAGCAGGTCGTCGTCAATTGGCCTCTCACCTCCCCACGGATCGTGCATAAAAATCTGCGAACAGAGAAGGGGAGATGAGAATCTACGACCCAAAAGACTAAAAGGTGTTAAGAATTGGAATAACGTTGCTCGTGTATAAAAGTTAAGCTTTTATAGCATTCTGTCAAAAATATTAAATCCTACGCGAACAGTTTGGAAAACGGATCAAAAAGCAGAAGTAAAAAAAAATTTTAGGAGAAACTTTTTCGACTCTGAAGGGGTGGGAAAAACCCAGTTTTTCTACGAGCTTAAAAGTAAAATTTTTACTTCAATTTTACGCCCTAAATTCATGATCCTAACTACCAAACTGATCCTTAACCCCTACCAAGTATTATTTCAAGCTCAAGTCTATGTGCCCTTTTGCCCCGAAAAAATTTCTTCAAGAACAGTCGAAAAACATTCAAGAACTCAGAAACTAAAAATCTAAAATGGGGACAAAACAAACATTGAACAGCATGGCATAGCAGAGATGAATCGATCAAAAAACATACTTCAATGAATGATTGAAGTGAAGACACGTGCGTTGATTCAAACGACTGGACAGGAACACCTTGGGTCAGTAGGTTTTTCTGAGTCTGTTTTGCTTTGTTCTTCAGAGTTCTTGAAGTAAAGAAGATTGGTAAGAAGTGAAAAGTGAAAAGAATAGGTTATTTATATTGATCGGGGCACTGTAAAAGAGGTAATGATGAGAGTGAATTTTCAAGGCATGGGGAAACACAATAGCCGTTAGACAGCTTTTGGGAAACCGAAAAGACATGATTAGTTGCCTTTTTCGAGAAGGCATGGAAGGCTCTGAAAGATTTAATGGGGCATGCGAAGGGTCGGTCTCTTAAGTTTACTTTATGCTGGTCGCAGTAAAATAAACTTGGGGGGAAAATGTTTACCCAAAAATGGCTCCTGATGACGTGGCAAGGATTTCTTACACGTGGTTGGCACGTGGTAGTTCTGAATGAGGGGATCCTGTTCGATCATCGACTAGATAATTGTTGGTTTGTCAAGTCTTGCGGTTAGGTGCGACCAGTCTGGTCGCATGCTTCCATTTACTTCCTTTGAGATACACAATCTTGTAATAATTATATTCATTATATTTCCTTTTATTACCTTGATACACTAATCTTAATTATAATTAAGGTCAATTGACCCATGTAACCTCCTTTAGCCTATAAATAAGAATGAGAGGGCTCAAGGAAGAAAAGACTTTTGACTTTTGCACTTTTAATCTTTGTATTCAGAGAGAAATAGTGTGATTATCCACCGGAAATTGTAATTCTCCTAAGGCTTGTGAAACTCAAGAACCCTAGTTCTTTGATCACAGTATTGGGATTCAATATCAATAAGAACACTAAGTGGATGTAGGTTGTTGACCCAGATTTTGGCCAACTGACACGGAGTCAAAATACACTTCACGTGGAAGGATACGTTGAAATAAATGTAATGACGAAAATAATAAGAACACAAGATTTTAGAGTGGTTCGGCCCCAGGATCTGGTACTAACCTACGTCCACTTAGATTGTTATTGATATAAGATCAAAAGGAGTGATCAAAGAACTAGGGTTCAATGAGTTTCACCAACCTCTCAAGAACAAGACAATATCTCAAATAGAATCCCTCTAGTCTCAAATTATTCCAAAGCCAAAAGTCCCTTCCTTGAGCTATCTTTCTCTATTTATAGGCTCAAGGGGGATTACATAAATTTGTTACAGATATTCTTTCCTAAATAATCGGATACTCAGGAGATTGTGGGAGTCAATTTCGGGATTTACAAAGATCTTTATAGAAACATCATGAAGCATGCGGAACCTGCGACCATACTGGTCTCAGGTAAGTTTCGGCTGCTTATTGCTTATAATTTGTCTTCTGGTCGATATCCTAGCAGAGTTCCTCCAAGTGTCAGCCACGTGTCCGGGAATCACTTGCCACGTCATCCATGCCAGTTTTTTGGATAACATTTGCCCCCCAAGTTTATTTATTACGAGCAATAAATAAACTTTTGAGGAAGCGACCCTTTGGTGACCCCGCCATACCTGTCAGAACCCTTCGTGTGTTCTTGGAAGTAACAACCTACTCTTGTCTAATCACGGCTTTTCGCTTCCCCAGTAATATTTCGACGGCTATCTCGTTTCCCCATACTTTGAAAAAGGGGAAGCTGATGATTACTCCCTTTTAATGCCACAGACAAAAAATATATATATATATAGCATCTCCGAAGTTCTCCTTTTCTTTTTTCGCACGCCATTACTCTTTCAAGAAACCCTAAAACCAGAGCTTCCATTTTCTTCTGGAGACCGTCCTTCTGCGTTTTCAAGACTCAGCCCGAGAGTTCCCTGATCTCCGAAAACTCTTACCAACCTCCATGATCTTCTTCCTGGTAAGTCTTGGAACCTTTATGTTTCATATTTTTGTAGTGCATGTTTCTGTATGTTGACTATTGAGTTCATCTATTTCTGGGTTGAGATGCTTGTCAGTAGAATGTCTTGTGGGTGAAAAAAGTTACGAGTTAGTTTGATAGTCGAGATCATACTTTTTAGGACGTAAAACCGAAGTAAAAGTTTGATTTTTATGCCAGTAGAAAAAATAGGTTTTTTCCCGCCCTAAGAGGAGTTGAAAAAGCTTTTACAAAAAACTTTTTGCTTTCACCTTCTGATCTGTTTCTCAAACTGTTCGCGTGGAAAATTTTAGCCTTTTGTTAGAATGCTGCTGTATAAAAGCATAACTTTTATACTCGACCAGCGTTATTCTAAAAATTCTTAAAAATTCTCTATCCTCACCTCCCCATTCTTCTGTTTGCAGAATTTAATGCCAGATTTGTGGGGAGGTGAACGGCCCATTGACGATGATTTTCTTGCCCAGCTGCTCGAAGGCAAAGAACAACCGACCGACCGAGTTCACGAAATCCCATTTTCACGATCTTCTTCTAGACCTCGCCCATCACCTCCTCAAATGGCTCGTTCTAAGTCTTTGGGCAAGAAAAGACCTGACTCCGAAAATAGCCCAAACTCTCTTGCCTAGCCTGATTCACAGGCTAGGGTTCCCTCGACCAGTGGTCGAGAAAATGCCGCCCCAGACCCTAGTATCCAAGTCAAGGCCCGCCCTCGTCATCAAAACCTTCATGATGTCGAGTGGTATCTCTCCCTGACCAGCCAAGTGACTCCTTGGATGCTTGCCAACTACCGTAGGAAGTATCCTCTTACAGGGGTTAATCTCAAAATTCCAGCTGCAGACCAAAGGGCTAACCTTCCCGGAGGTGTATACAGTGCTTGGTCTAGATATCATATAGAGGCAGGGGCTATCCTCCCTCTACATCCTTTTTATCAGGGGGTGGCCAACTATTTTGGTGTCGCCCCTTTCAAATTACTCCGAACGGATATAGAATGCTGGCCGCACTCTATATCCTGTACAAACTTAAAAAATGGCCAGAACCTACCCCCCATGAGGTCAATTTCCTTTTCGACCTCAAGTCCAACCCTCAACAGTATGGGACGGGCTTCTTCCATCTTTATCACCAGGAGACGAGCCGGACGTTCCTGAGTGACACTACGCACATATCCAACGTGGGGCAGTACAATAAGGAGTACTTCCTCACATCGGACATGACCACCAACAATCTGGCCTTCGCTTGAGGAGGTAAGTGCTGTTTTTACTGGTCGATACTTTTCATCAGCGAAATTTTCCTTCATTTTTCTTAAAGTACACTTTGCCTTTCAGGACCATGGCTACATGCGACTCCAACACCATACATGGTGTTGAGGTCCACCGCATTGGCCAGGATGACAGACGCAGAAAAAAGCGTCAAGTCCCTGGTCACTGATGAAAATCTGAGGCTATCTGGCCTCCTGGCTCCTCGCCATGAAACAAGAGGACCTGTGGTAGCAGATGCCACGGCCGAGGGGGATCCCGAGCAGCAACCCCCAACGTCCCCTCCTCGAAGGAGGCCGACGGGGGTTACAATCAGGGAACCCACGGGCAATCCTTCCGCAGAAAGGCCTTCTGCACCCCATGGCAAGGGGACACAAAAGGCAACAGAGTCTGTTGCGGACTTGGGTGAATCCTCCAATGAAAACGGTATTGTTATTTCGCTTTTAAATAGTTTGCCAATTCCCTGTCACTTGTTTGACGGGGAGGGCAACTTTACGTATACTCCAAATCTAGGGCCAGACTTCTTCGTGCCAGATAGTGAGTGTGTGACTAATAGAGTCAATAGTATAGCGACCAGTAGTTGTAGCTCGGGTATTAAACTTTGTGACCTCTTTTCTGTTTTATCAAGAGTTTTTATCCGCCTTTATCTTATCATTTGCATATGTTTATTTGTACGCAGATATGGCCGCTCCCAACGTCTTCGATTTGTATCAGAATGAGGAGGAGGTAGAAGTCCCTCTGGTTCTGCGAAAGACGTCCAGGAGGCACAACGGCGAATCAAGCCAAGGACCTCCTGCTAAGAAGGGTCAAACAGAAGATCCTTCCAAGGACGTACCAACTGGGCAAGCTTCTGCCCAACCTTTGGTTCCTGTTGAGAAGGAAACCCCGCCTGCTACGACGAATCCTCCACCTGCAGCCGCTAAAGAACAATCCCAGTCGGCCGAAGCTCCTGGGGCCAAACTTTCAAACCGCACCTTGCGAGCATCCAAGGACCACCTTGCACACATCGTGAGGTATGACCGCTGCAAGGATGCGATGGCTGAGGCAGAGAATATGGGGGTCGACCAAATTCTGAACAGGGCCCTAAACAAAATTGCCAGCGTAAGCATTTCTTATCTCTTTGGCTTTCATTTTTTCTTCCTTGCAACAGGCTCTAACTTTATCCTTTGTCCACAGGCCTTGCTGACTGCAACTGCTGCTCGTACCCGTGCCCAAGCTACCATCGACCAGGCTCGGGCAAAGGCCATTGAGAGGTACCAGGTGAAAGCTGCTGAGGAGCTTCAGGCTGCAGAAGCCAGGCATGTTGAGGAGTTGGAGGTGGTCACCCAGCAGAAGGATGTTGCGGTGGCAAAGCTGGCGGAGGCTGAAGCTTCCAAGGCAGCCATGAAGAACCAGAGGGATGAATACTAGGATTCCAGCCGAGTCCAATATCATGAATGCAAGAGACTCAAAGAGGAGCTTCTTAGCAAGGACAAGGCCATAGCTGTTCTTAAGAGCCAAATAGAGCAGCTGAAGCTTACCAATGCCAAAGATCTGGAAAGGTATAAGAATGTGACGCTTTGGTGTTTTTACGATTTCTGGAAACATAACCGGGGTGCCAACTTTGACTACCTTCCAGAAGATGCCAGGAATGCTGAGCTGGCCCGCTGCACTGCTCGATTGGCTGAAGAAGAGGAAAAAGCAAGGATCCCTGCTTCCCCAAGCATCGCTGGTGCAGAGGAAGGAGGAGCTGTTGAGGATACGACCAATCAAAATGTTGATAAAGACCCTCCTGCTCCTAATGCTTCTTGAACTTTTTTATTTATTTTTTCTTTCTTTAATTACACGACCCACGAGTCGTGATGTAAAGACTATATTTTTTAAATTTGCTGCATGGGCAACAAACTTTCCTTTTATTTGAACAATTACATCCAAGTGGTGATGCTTGCGGTGTAAAAGACTGCATTATAATGTTATAATATTTTCATTTACTATTACATCTGTCCGTATGACCGAACTTAGCATAGTACTTTGGTATGATTTAACAAAATATAAAATTTGAAAAATACTCTAAGTACCTTAGTATGCTTTCACTTATTTTGTTCATGTGTTTACATACCTTTTGGTATGGTTTGCTATCGATGTACCTTATATGCCCCCCAAGTGATCGAGGAGCTTTAGGTCCTTGGTCACTTGCCTTGACCACGACCTATTCAAACATTTCTGCTCGGTAGGAAACGTAACACTTATAATACAGCAAAACAACACACGTAATGAACAAATACTTGTAAATATAAATTCACAAAGGTTGGCAAGAATGAATGACTGCGCACAGTCCCTTATAATCTCGTATTAAAAATGGACTAAACATGTCTTTATGAGTGATCCTAAAATAGGATCTTACATTTATAAGCGATTAGCCATACAACGTGGCTAACCCTTTTCTCAAAACTTGTAAAAAGTAAAATTTTATACAAGCCAGTCCTTTTAAAAGGACTGTTTACTGATAATACTTGCGCAGGTGTTCTCCATTCCAATAGTGTGGACCGAGATCTCCGTTTAGGCGTGCAATTTTGTAGGTGCCCGGGTGAAGGACTTCTTCAATCTGGTAAGGTCCTTCCCAATTGGGTCCGAGTACTCCAGCAGTGGGGTCACGGGTGTTCAAGAAAACTCGTCGTAGCACCAAGTCACCGACGTTGAATTTCCTTTCTTTTATTTTCGAGTTAAAGTACAGGGCGAGCTTTTGCTGGTACGCAGCAACTCGGAGCTGGGCTTTCTCTCGTATTTCGTCAATTGAGTCTAGGGACTCCATCATTAGTTGGCTCTTCTGGCCCTGGTCGTATGTGATGCGTCGATGTGAGGGGGGATCTAACTCGACAGGTAACATGGCTTCATATCCGTAGGCTAAGGAAAACGGGGTATGACCTGTCGCTGTTCGGTGAGAAGTTCTATACGACCAGAGGACTTCAGGTAGCTGTTCTGGCCATGCTCCCTTGGCGTCTTCAAGCCTTTTTTCTTCAGGGTGTCCTTAAGCGTTTTATTTACTGCTTCAACCTGTCCGTTTGATTGTGGATGCGCAACTGAAGAAAAGCTTCTGATAATCCCGTGCCTTTCGCAGAAGTCGGTGAATAAGTCACTGTCAAATTGGGTTCCGTTGTCTGAAACAATCTTTCGCGGCAAACCATAGCGGCAAACAATGTTCTTGATGACAAAGTCAAGAACTTTCTTGGTCGTTATGGTAGTGAGTGGTTCAGCTTCGGCCCATTTGGTGAAGTAGTCGACTGCCACAACTGCGTACTTCACTCCGCCCTTTCCCGTTGGCAGGGATCCAATCAAGTTTATCCCCCATACTGCAAAAGGCCACGGACTCTGCATCTGTTTCAACTCGTTTGGGGCCGCTCGTGGAATTTTTGAAAACCTTTGACATTTATCACATTTTCGTACAAACTCCATCGAATCTTCATTCATGGTCGGCCAGAAATAACCTTGCCTTAGAATCTTTTTTGCCAAACTTTGCCCCCCAGCGTGATCCCCGCAGAAGCCTTCATGTACCTCTTTCATGAGCCCCTTAGCTTTTTCTGGTGTAATGCACCTGAGTATTGGCATGGAGTATCCTCTTCGGTACATAACACCGTCGACCAGTATGTACCTAGTAGCCTGCCTTTGTAGGGTTCTGGTCTTGTTTCTATCTGTTGGTAGTGCACCATTTGTCAGATACTCCAAGTAAGGCGCCATCCATGTGTCTTCTACCCGGATTTCCATACTGGTTCCAATTGCTTGTATGCTTGGCTCACTCAATCTTTCTACTGGAACAATGTTCAAAGTGTCAGCATCTTTCGGGCTCGCGAGTTTGGCTAAGGCATCTGCATTCGAATTCTGATCCCGCGGTATTTGCTGGAGGGTATACTTCGTGAACTGGGCTAGCAGGTCTTTGGTTTTATTCAAGTAGGCCACCATCTTTAGGCCTCGTGCTTGATATTCCCCAAGAACTTGATTCACTACCAGCTACGAATCACTGTAAATATCAAGTGTCTTTATGCTCATGTCTTTCGCCATTCTCAACCCAGCGAGGAGTGCTTCGTATTCGGCTTCATTATTTGATGCGGTGAAGTCAAACCTAATGGCGTAGTGAAATCGATGCCCTTCTGGCGTTATCAATATCACACCCGCTCCTGCGTGAGATTCGTTGGACGACCCATCCATGAATAACTTCCACGAAGGAGCTTCATCTTGAGGCTCAGGCGCACTAGGCTGTTCGCACTGCTCGCTGTCTGGGAGTTCGGTGAAATCTGCAACAAGATCAGCCAAGACTTGTCCCTTTACTGCTGCTCGCGGTGAATACGTGATATCGAACTGCCCTAGTTCGACTACCCATTTTAATAGGCGCCCAGCCGCTTCTGGTTTTTGGAGGACTTGCCAAAGGGGCTGGTCAGTTAAAACTGTGATGGAGTGGGCTTGAAAGTAAAGACCTAGCTTCCTTGAGGCCAAGATTAAACAGTATGCTAACCTCTCAATGGGAGGATACCTCAATTCTGCTCCGATTAGCCTCTTGCTTACATAGTAAACCGCTTTTTGTACGCCCTCTTCCTCTCGTACTAGTACCACACTAGCAGCAACTTCAGTGATTGCCAGGTAAATGAACAAAGTTTCTCCTTCGATTGGCTTTGATAAAATGGGAGGCTGTGCCATATGGGCCTTCAAGGCCTGAAAAGCTTGCTCGCAGTCTCCTGTCCATTCGAATTTCTTATTGCCCCTAAGTAGATTGAAAAAAGGGACGCATTTGTCTGTTGATTTTGAAATAAATCTACTTAGGGCTGCAATCCTCCCGGTTAAACTTTGTACATCTTTGATCTTTTCTGGCGATTTCATGTCGATCAGGGCTTTTATCTTGTCGAGGTTGGCCTCGATTCCTCTTGAATTTACAATGAACCCCAAAAACTTCCCTGATCCAACTCCGAAGGAACATTTGAGAGGATTTAGTTTCATCTGGTACTTGTTCAATACATCAAAACAATCTTGTAAATTCCTTACATGTCCTTCTGCCTTCTTAGACTTTACCAGCATGTCATCCACATATACCTCCATGTTTATCCCGATCAATTCTTTAAACATGTGGTTAACTAACCGCTGGTAAGTCGCACCTGCGTTTTTCAGTCCGAAGGGCTTTACTTTATAACAGTACAAGCCCGTATTGGTTCGAAAGCTGGTGTGATCTTCGTTAGGGGGATGCATGCTAATCTGATTGTAGCCTGAATATGCATCCATGAAGGAGAGGATTTCGTGTCCTGCAGTAGCATCGACCAACTGGTCGATTCTTGGGAGTGGGAAGCAGTCCTTTGGGCAGGCTTTATTGAGGTCTGTAAAATCCACACAGGTTCGCCATTTGCCATTAGGCTTGGGAACCAGCACTGGATTGGAGACCCACGATGGATAAAACACCACCCTGATGAACCCATTCTCCTATAACCTCTCAACTTCTTCTTTTAAGGCTCTCGATTGATCTTTATCGAGCAACCTTCTTTTTTGTTGCACGGGCGGATAAGTCTTGTCTATGTTTAGGACATGGCTGATAACTGCAGGGTCTATCCCAGTCATGTCTTTGTGAGACCAGGCAAAGACTTCCTGGTTCTTCTTCAGAAATTCCACCAGTGCATCTTCGTGGTTTGTTCCAGGTTTTTCCCGACCTTCGCGACTCTGGTCGGGTCTTTTTCGTCAAGTTGGACCTCTTCCAGGTCCTCGACGGGTCCTACGTTTTCTTCAAAATCCCCAAAGCGAGGATCTAAATCTCTATCCTCACTTTGGGCAACACCCTATTTGGTGACTTCATCACCGGATTGGGCTTGTGTATCAATTGCCATCTGCAACCTATCTGGGAGAGTGCTCTTTGACGTTCCCTTTTTCGCCTTCGTGACTGAGGCGTTGTAGCACTCTCTGGCTTCCCTCTGGTTTCCCAACACGCGTCCTACCCCCGCGTCTGTCGAGAATTTCATGGCTAAGTGCCACATAGAGATGACGGCCCGTAGATCAACTAGTATAGGCCTTCCAATGACGGCATTGTACGCCGAAGGACAATCGACCACTATAAAAGTAGCGAGTAATGTCCTGGTAGCAGGCGCTGTACCTGCTGTCACCGGTAGTCTGATTGATCCTGCGGGGGCGAGTCCCTCACTGGAGAAGCCGTATATTGTTTGATTGCAGGGCTCCAAGTCCTTAACGGACAACTTCATGCGTTCCAGCGAAGACTTATACAGGATATTAACCGAACTTCCTATATCGACCAGCACTCTCTTCACCATCATGTTGGCTATTTGGATATCCACGACCAGCGGATCGGAATGTGGGAACCGGACATGATGGGCATTGCTATCAAAGAAGGTTATCTCGCCTTCTTCTGACCAAGCCTTCTTCGGCGCGCGGTCATCCACAGTCATCATCTTTTTGTCTTGGTCGTGGCGTAGAGTCTGAGTGTATTGTTCTCTAGCTTTTCCGTTGTTTCCCGCGAGGTGCGGGCCTCCGTAGATGGTTAACAATGTGCCAGTCACGGGGGCAGGCTGCAAAGGTGGCGAGCGTTGGCGCGTGGGCGCCTGCTCGTTGCCGCTTGGAGCTTCTCGTTGGGAATTTCCCAAGGCCCATACATATCTTCTCAGGTGTCCTTGTCTGATAAGGAACTCGATCTTATCCTTCAACTGGTTGCATTCATTTGTGTCATGTCCATAGTCGTTATGATAACGACAGAACTTGGTAGTGTCTTTTTTCGAAATATCCTTCCGAATGGGGGCAGGCTTCTTATAAGACACACTGGAACTCGTGGCCTAATAAACCTCTCCCCGAGACTCAACTAGGGCAGTATAGTTAGTGAACCGAGGTTCATAACGGTTACCCTTGGCTCGTTTATTGTCAGAGGTGGAAGGCTCATTGTGTGGCCGTTTTCCACCATTCTTGCCGTTGCCATTCCCATTGCCGTTGCCGTTGCCGTTAGGCTTAGACCCATTGGCGGCTTTGGCGGGCTCGTTAGCCTTCTTATCCTTGCCTGGAGGCTTTCCATCGTCGGCGATGGCATCTTCGAGCTTGATGTAACGATCGGCCCGGTCCAAGAATTCCTGGGTAATTCTAATCCCCTCTTTTCGGAGGCTTTTCCAGAGAGGGGTGCGACGCCTAACCCCTGCGGTTATGGCCATCATTTTGCCTTCGTCCCCCACCATTTTTGCTCCAGCTGCTGCTCGCATAAAGCGCGGGATGTAATCCTTCAGTGGTTCTCCATCCTGCTGGCGTATTTCAACCAGCTGGTTTGCCTCGGTCGGATGCACCCGACCTGCGTAGAACTGTCCGTAAAAATCCTTTACGAACATCTCCCAGGAAACTATGCTTGCAGGAGGGAACTTGAAAAACCACTCCTGCGCGGCATCAGAAAGTGTTGCAGGGAAGATCCTGCACCGAGCATCTTCGGACACTTTCTGAATGTCCATTTGTATCTCAAACTTATTGACGTGAGATACCGGGTCACCGTACCCATCAAAGTTCGGAAGCGTAGGCATTTTAAACTTGTTAGGAGTCTCTACCATAGCTATCCTCTGGACGAAAAGAGTGCCTTTCCTCCTGTCGTGGTCGATGTAAGATGTTCTTCCCCCGACCAGTTGTTGCACCGCCTGGTTAAGGGCATCTATCTGGGCCTGCATAGCGATAGGAATCGCTGTGGCCTCTGTTGCTGGGGGGATGTTCTCGCCATGTCGCTCACGGCGATCATTGAGCACATCTCTCAAATCCTCGTCTCTTCTCCGCTGCTCGCTAGCTCCGAGCCGGTTGAAGACGTTATTTTGCCTGGGTTGCCCCCCAGCGTCCCGTCTTCCGGGTTGGTCATCTTGAGGTGGCTGATTCCTGTTTCCACCTCTTTCATCATTCCTCCGACTGGCATTTCCTCTGCCTGAATCGTGATTGGCTCTGACGGGATCGACTGTTCCCTTGATTTCCTTCCCGGGCTGAAACGTCCCGAGCGTTAGAGGGTGGCCTGCGTTGGTTGTTAGGTCTCCGTGCATTATCATGCCGTGGGGGACCTTGGATCGCAGAGCCTAACTCTGAGTTCCTCCTGTTACCAGGAGGATGCTATCCTCTGTTCGGAAGGTTCGGCTCGTCGCCCCTATGGCATCTAGGACTGCGAGGCTGATGCTCGGTCCTATTCTGCCTCTGATGCGGGGGATTGCCGCGACCAGCTTGGGATGGAGGCTGTGCCTCAGGGTCCAGTGGGGCATCGTCATGGGGAACCTGAGGCTGTTCGGGCCTTTGCGGACTCGAGGGTTGGATAGGTGAGCTAGGATTAGGGCCCCTTTGTGTTGGTCCATTCGTAGGTTGATCAGGCTGCGAGGCAGGTGCAGCCTGATTCCTAGCCAATTGCAAGGCTGCCATGGCCTCGCTCTGGTGACGGTCCATCTCCGCCTGCCTTTCACTCAGCTCCACGCGCTGCCGTTCAATTTCTTGTTGCTCCCGCGCCATGATTTCGGCAGCACTTTCCTGATTGGCCCTCAGACTGGCCAGCTCTTCGTGCAGCGCCCCTAGAGTGCTCTTCAGCGTTGCGTCATCCATTTCCTCCTCATAAAATTCCAAATGTGGCTCATCCTCAGCCACGTTGGGAGGAGGAGGAGGCGGGTTAGATGGTGCAGCGCTGGCTGCCTGTCCAGTTTTCCTGGTAGTTTTCGCCATTGGTTTTCTCAACGGTGATATATCAAGCTCTCAATGAAAGCACCAGAATGTTGACCCAGATTTTGGCCAACTGACACGGAGTCAAAATACGCTTGACGTGGAAGGATACGTTGAAATAAATGTAATGACGAAAATAATAAGAACACAAGATTTTAGAGTGGTTCGGCCCCAGGATCTTGTAATAACCTACGTCCACTTAGATTGTTATTGATATAAGATCAAAAGGAGTAATCAAAGAACTAGGGTTCAATGAGTTTCACCAACCTCTCAAGAACAAGACAATATCTCAAATAGAATCCCTCCAGTCTCAAATAATTCCAAAGCCAAAAGTCCTTTCCTTGAGCTATCTTTCTCTATTTATAGGCTCAAGGGGGATTACATGAATTTGTTACAGATATTCTTTCCTAAATAATCGGATACTCAAGAGATTGTAGGAGTCAATTTCGGGATTTACAAAGATCTTTATAGAAACATCATGAAGCATGCGGAACCTACGACCATACTGGTCGCAGGTAAGTTTCGGCTGCCTACTGCTTATAATTTGTCTTTTGGTTGATATCCTAGCAGAGTTCCTCCAAGTGTCAGCCACGTGTCCGGGAATCACTTGCCACGTCATCCATGCCAGTTTTTTTGGATAACATAGGTCATTACCATCTAGTTGGGGTCAAACCACTATAAATTGCTTGTGTCACTTTCATCCCATTTGATTCTTTTCTTGATTTCGTTTTTTGTTCTTTGTCGTTTATTTGACTCAGTGTCATTGACCAAATCAAGGGTCAACACCTAGAATTAGCAGTGGTGGTTTTTGCTCTAAAGATTCGGAGGCAGTATCTGTATGGAGAAAAGTGTGAAATCTATACAGACCACAAAAGTCTAAAGTACATCTTTACGCAGAAGGAGCTCAATATGAGGAACCAGAGGTGGCTGGAGTTAGTAAATGACTATGATTGTGAGATCTTGTATCATCCAGGAAAGGCTAATGTCGTGGTAGACACACTTAGTAGGCGGAGTTACGGAAGCATATCAACACTTAAGGGGATAGCTCTACACTTACAAGATGATATTAAGAGGTCCAAAATTGAGTTAATATCTGGACAACTAGTTGACCTCACGATCAAGTCAACACTAATGGAGGAAATAAAGGAGAAACAACAAGCGGACGAGTTTCTTCTTAACATGAAGGCAGTACTACAAAGCTTGGGGAATGCTGATTTCTCCTTTGACAAAAGAAGGCATGCTATGATATAGGAATCGAGTATGTGTGTCAGAAAGTGGTGAATTAAGAGAAAGTATTATAAAGGAAGCGCACACTACTATATATTCACTTCACCCGGGATCAACCAAGATGTACAACGATGTCAAGACAATGTACTGGTGTCCGGGGATGAAGAAAGACATAGCAGTATTTGTAGAAAAATGTCTTACACGTCAACAAGTTAAGGCCGAACATCATAGACCCGCTAGAACATTTTAACCATTAGAAATTCCCGAATGGAAATGGGAAGATATAGCGATGGACTTTGTGACAGGATTACCAAGGACCACCAAGCAGCATGACTCTGTTTGGGTGATAGTAGATAGACTCACAAAATCTGCTCACTTATTGCCAGTAAGAATAGTTTATAACATTGAGCAGTACGCAGAGCTTTATGTGGTGGAGATTGTGAGACTACATGGAGTTCCAAAGACGATAGTCTCTAACAGAGGATCAATTTTTACATCAAAATTCTGGGAAGTTCTACAACGTGCAATGGGCACTAAGTTAAAACTAAGTACAACATTTCACCCTCAAACTGATGGTTAGTCAGAATGCACCATACAAATATTAGAAGATATGTTGAGGGCGTGTGCTTTAGACTTCTCAGGATCACGGAACAAGTATCTTCCATTAATATAATTCTCTTACAACAACAGTTATCAGGCAACGATAGGCATGGTGCCTTCTGAGATGCTATATGGTTGAAAATTCTGATCATCACTTCATTGGGATGAGGTTGGTGAAAGAAAATATTTAGGACCCGAGGCCATAAGAGAAGCAACTGAGGCAGTAGAAAAGATAAGACAATGAATGGTAGCCTCTCAAAGTCGCCAGAAGAGCTATGCCGATGCTAAGAGACAAACTGTTGAGTTTTCAGTAGGCGGTCAAGTTTTTCTCAAAGTTTCTCCGATGAAGGGGGTAATGCATTTCAGAAAGAAAGGAAAGTTAAGCTTGAGGTTTATAGGTCATTTTGAGATTTTGGACAAAGTAGGGCATGTAGCATATCGGTTGGCTTTACCGCCATCATTAGCTGAAACACATAACGTTTTTCATGTATCGATGTTGAGAAAATACATATTAGATCCATCCCATGTGCTCGATTACAAGGCTCTGGAGTTAAAACAAGATTTCAGTTATGAAGACCGGCTAGTACGAATTCTAGAGTTGGGAACTAAGGAGTTAAGGTCCAAAAGTGTCCCTATGGTTATGATCTTGTGGAGAAATAGCACTGAAAGAGAGGCAACATGGGAATTGGGGGAATATATGAGGGAGCGATATCCCGAGATTTTTGGTAATTAAATTTCGAAGATGAAATTCTTTTAATTAGGGGAGAATTGTAGCGCCTCGATATTTTTTTTTACTTAGTTAGATAGTGTTATCTTACGCTGTAGTATTTTAGTTTTCGTGGATATTGGTTCAAAGCCGGGAATTAGTTAAAAACTCGTAGAGCTAGTTATGGATTTTATAAGTTTAGCCTATAGTTTAGAAATATTAATTTTATCATAAGGTTTTATCAATGAAGATAGTCCTAGGAATATTATTTGTTATAACCTAAGGTTTAGATAGAATAATTAAAAATTTGACATGTCACATGTATGCTTATTAAAGATTTAAGGTTTTAGATGAATAAAAATAATCATGGATAAGTCTATCAATCTAGAACCTTCCCTCAGATGTTAGGATTTCGTACTACTCAGTCAAAGTAGTTTAAATAACTTTAAGTGTGCTTAAATGTGCAAAAAACGTGGTTTAGTATATCAATGTAAGCCGATATATCGCAGCTATAGGGGCCGATATATCGCCTATGCTTTTACGGAAAAACATGTCGACTTTGCATGAATGAAACCATGGACCCTCAGGATTATGGTGCAGGCGATATATCAGTTTCAGTGGCCATTTTTGAAATTCTGTGGAATCCGAAGCTAGAAGCAGCCCTTAACAACTTGGACTTATTCTTGAATATTTTTTAATGAGTTCTGGGCATCTGTTGAGCAAAAAAGGTTATTTTTAATCATTTATTTATTCATTGAAATGGGAGTTAGTTTCACTCCTTGAACTCTATAAATAGGACCTTACACCAGCCATTTCATCATCTTTCAAACACTTTTCAGAGCCTTCAAGCTGCTATTTTCGTTCTAGAAAGAAACACTAGGGTTTTGGGGTTAAAGCTTTTCTAAACACTTGGGAAGTAAGCTTTTGTGTGATTTCGGTGTTTGAGGTATAGATCGATGCTCTAAGATATCTAAGGTGTTCGATTTCTTTGAAACTTAAGGTATTTGGTAGGTCTTTATTCTGATGTTTTAGATGTTCTCTTCTTCTTGTTTTCTCTAGAGGACTTATGGTTTCTTTATGTTTGGTTTTAGGAGTTTCCGATCCCGCACTTATCTTCAATATCTCGGTTTTGGTAAGGAAAATTAAGTAGTTTAGTTTATGACCTAGTCTATGTTTTGTATAACCTAACATTTCAGGTACAATAAAGGGGTAAGTGTATCTGGACCTAAGGTGTCCAATGATGTATGACAGACTTATGTCCGGTAGGCTCAGTTGCCAAAATTTTATGACGGACCTAAGTTGATGTCCGGGGCTTAATTGCCACCCCTGTATAAGCACTTATCTTTTTATTATATCTAATTTGTCATTAGGACCTATTACCTATATTTATGAGTATGACTTATGACTATGAACTATGAACTATGATTTAGATTATGATTTATGATTATGAGTTAGGCTATAATATGACCTAGGGTTTTATGATGTTGTATGATTAGTATAAAGAAGTTTTGTAATAAGATATGTTTGATTATATGATTGACTCTTGTTTTTATTTTCCTTACTGGGTTTAGAAGCTCACCCCTTATGATGTTATTATTTTAGGCAATTAAAGATAGAATGGTCAGTGGCAAGTGGGACCTAGGAACTTCGTGATGTACTCGTGGGGACCATATAGTCGAGGAAGATCAAGGGGGCCTATTTTTATTAAAGCATGTTTTCTTTTAAAGTTTTATTTAATGTTGCTCATTTTAGTATGTTAAAGACAATTATTTTATTTTTGTAAAACCATGCATCCATTTATTTTATCATAAATTCTCATTCAATAAAAGTGCAACGTTTATGTTTATGATTCAACGCTGTGTTCTCGATAATTTATGAGAAATTAAGGCGTTACAGAGTAACAGGTAAGCTGATGTGCTGACATATGCGACCAGATCTGCTCGTAGGACTGAAGCCGAAATTCAAATACAGTTATGAGTTGGATATTTCTAGGATATTTGATTCTTTTTATATGTTAATATCATTGTTTCTGTTATTATTCAAATATGATTGTAACAATAATTGAACATGGCTCATAAGCCCATATGTACATCCTAGAACCTATAATTAGGACTTGTGGGATTCATTTAAAGGGACGAAATAATTAGTATTCAGAGAGAACAAGTGCTTTTATACACGATTTTGTATTCCACTTTGAAGCTGCTTGTGAAATTTAGTGAACCCTAGTTCACTGATCGCATGTTTTAGTGTTTACATAATTAAAATCACTTAGTCACTACAAGGAAATGGGGTTATTACTTCGGTTTTTAAGGTAGAAAGACTTCTTTTTTCGCATAAAATCACAAACGAAGTAGTTCAGGGCGAAGTAAAAAGTGGTGAAAAACCGAAGTAGAAAGTGGGGTTTCTACTTTGGTTTATGCATAATAAGTGAAGTAGAAAGTCTTGAATGGAAGTGCTGGTAAGAATTGTGAACCTTTCTACTTTGGTTTTTATGTATAAACCGATGTGGAAGCTTATTGTTTTATTTGTTTATTTTTAACTGAATTTAATGAAATTGGAAATTAATTCTGATTTTTTAAATTGTCAAATTTCAAATTTATATATATTTTTATAATTCGAATTAATTCTGATTTTTTTTAATGGCTCAATCAATTAAAAATTAAAAATCTTAAAAATTAAATATTTATACAATGTTACAAGTATTTAGGTACAAAAAAAATTATACATTGATATAAGTACTTAAGTAAAATAGCCTAAACATTGATACATTCACATTGACATAAAACTAAACATAGAACTCAATGATCTTATTATAAACAAAATAGGTTGTAAGTCATCAATCATCCTAACCATTATGCTATTAATACTAAAAGTTTAATAATACTAAAACAAGAAATAAGATAATGTATGTATCTCTTGCAGTTAATAGTCATTGCTAGCAAATTTACTTCACTTTTGCAATGCACGCATTATGCTATTAATTAAAACTTTAAATTAATTAATTAATAGAAGCTTAGTAAATCAATAAAAAAAAATATAACTATATATAAATAACCTACTTAAATGTTAATAAAGATTACATATATATATAATTTTCTAATTAAATAATAATATAAATTAAAAAAAATTATAAACATATAAACTTGAATTACTATTTAGTATGTAAAATTAAAATTAAATTATTTTTCATATTTTAAACAAAGTTATTAAATACATTTTAGCAAAACATATTTACATATATATACTTAACAAACATTAAAAATTAATTAAAAAATATATAATTTTCATAATAAATAGTAAATAAAAATTTAAAAATAATAAATAATGTGGTATTATGTTAAAATTAAACAATGTAATATCTCAAATATACATAAAAAATATTTTTCATACTTTTAAACTAATATTTCTAATAAAACCCACAAAAATTATAAAAAAATGCACAAAAACAAATTTTCTACTATTATAACTATAATACATTATTTAATCTTGAAATTCTACCTCAAATATGCTTTAATCCACTTTGATGAGCAAAAAATCACCCAAAACCGCAACTATCATAAACCCCAAAATCCCAATATCAATCCCTTAACATTTAGAGAAAATAAGCATACAAATTATCCTAACTATTATACAACACTTATAAATGATAAAAACATACCTCAAATGGAATTTTATGGCCTAAAATTGGCCAAACTCGTAAAAAAAAAACCCCAGAAATTGCCTGAAAACGCCTCCTCTCTGCCTCTCTGTTTTGTGCGTATGCTCTCGGGGAAGAAGAAGAAAAATGGCTAAGTAATACAGTAGGGGAGGCCTCTAACGTCTCCCATGGGAAGACGCGCCTAGCCTCTAACGTCTCCCCTTAAGAGACGTCCGATGTGGCACGTCTTCCCATGGATGACGTTAGAGGCTAAACACATATTCCTAGGGGAGACGTTAGAGGTCTTCCTTATATATATTCGGCCCAATTTCTGATATTTAAAAAAATTAAAAAAATATTTTTAAGTATATCCTCTTCCACCACTTTTGATGACTTACCTAGTTAGTCATCAACAAAAACTATTAATGACTTACACCTCTAGACTTTAAATATCCCTGAATACTTTTAATGACTTACACCATTGGTGTAATCATTACAGAGAGTCATTAATGTCAATTTTGTTGTAGTGATTATACATAAATAAGTTATGAAAAATAAACTTATTTTGTCTTTTAGGGTTTCTAATGCATTTGCTACCCGTACAAGATCTCTAATATATTTCAATTTACTATGCAAATATTCAACAAATCACATAGTAGATATGCATAATGTCATATATTAGTTTCATGTTTGTTATGAGATTTAGTTAAAGTTGAAGGGATTAATCTAATCACATGGATACTGAATTCTTTCAGGATCACTATAGTTCTTTAGGCAACACTTCAAAGGCAACAATTAGTAAATCCTAAGAGAAAATTCGGCAGAGTTTTCTCTATTTTTATAGCATATTCCAATTTTATAATTACCTACAAATTCAACACACATATTTTCATTCTTATATCACCACAACACACAAATTTTCCAAAACCTACTTCACTAATTTGATAAATAAATATTGCAATAGTGATAATTAAAATTACAAAATTACACACCTCCAATATTACTCTAGATTAAGGTCACCCGAAATCAACACTAAGCTCGTCACTAAATCAACAAGACTATTAAAAAGTTTTAAAAAAACTTAAGTTAAATAATTAACAAACAACGTATCAAAGTAGCTAGTTATAGAAAACAAAAACAAATGTTACTAATAATCTAAACATTCTATGTTCTCTAAGTTATAACATTAGCAACAACACAACCTAGCTAAGTTAAAATATTGAAATAGGAAGTTCACCACATTATATATATATATATATACAAATAACACATTCAACAGATTATATATAAAAAGCTACAAGAAAAAAAAAAAAACAGATTATATATAAAAACAAAAAATCTGAAAATAATATAGAAAATTAAAAACAAAATCATGCAACCAAATATTGAACGATCCATACCTATTTTGAAGCTCAAGAACGTATTTAAACCCCAAAAATCCAATCAAAATAATGTAGAAAACCCCATTTTTGAACTCCAAATATACCCACTGCCAGAGCCTTTTTTATTACCCTAAAAATGAAAATAGATCAATTTTTAGCTTCTACTTAAGTTTTTGAGCAAGGACATTGGTCCGAAATGGTGGAAAAAAAAAGGTTAGAAAACCAAACCCTCGTCAATCCAGAAATGACGTTTTTGGCTTTTGGGTTTCTGCTTCAGAGAAGGAGATGGGGGAAATGAGGTCAAAGTGAAGGGGAAAAGGGTTTTAAAACCATTTTACTTCGGTTTATATATAAAAACTGAAGTGGAAAGTGGACTTTTTACTTCGGTTTTTATATATAAACCGAAGTAAAAGTGTCTCAAAACAACTAAGGGTCCTGTTTGGTACGTGCACTTTTCCACTTCGGTTCTTTCATACCGAAGTGGAAACCCCCCCTTCGGTGTACCAACCAAACACGACCCTCGTCTTATTGCTCTATTTACTTCATTTTTTATGAAAGCGAAGTCATAACCTATTTTTTGAAGCGCCATTCCCACAAGCGAAGTAAAAGCCAATTTAGAAGCTTTTACTTTGGTTTTTAATTATTGTTTGTATAAAAAACGAAATAGAAGCCTATATTTCTAGTAGTGAGTGGACGTAGGTTATTACCAATCTCAGGGGCCGGACCACTATAAAATTTTTGTGTCACTTAATTCTTGCTTTGGATTTGTTAATTCTTATTGTTTTTGGTGACTTTGTGTCTGGACCAAATCAATGGTCAACAATATATTTATGTCATTCTTTTATATATAATATTGTTTATTTATTTGAAATTTATATGAAAATCATACAAATTTAATAAAAATAATTAATAAATTCTATAAATAAAACTAAACAAACATGTCTAATAATATATATGTATAGACTTTGTTCTAAATTTTTACATTGGTGAAATATTGGTATACAAATTTTAGGCATATTCACAAATCACAACTCAAATTAGCAATCTTATTAGATGTATAGTTGGTTTAATCGCTGTGTTAAAGCAACTAGCCAGTAGAATATTTCCAGGGCAATTTGCTACAATTATTTGATAGCATAACTGTTTGTTGATCATTAAATTTCTCACTTATGTTACATTGGATTCCTCAAATGAGTAGATTTGTTTCACAAATGAGACAGGACTTCAGATTCAGATCGACATTATATGTGCATGTGTGTGTGTGTGTCTCTCTCTCTATATATAATATTTATAATTTGGCATATCCCTCCAACAATGAAAAACATATATGATCTCACTCACTATATGTATGGATCTAAATAGATTGTTAAGCCAATATATATAATATATATTTCCAATCAAGTTTATTTGGATGAATGATTGGAATATAAGATTGAAATTTGTTTGTTTCTTGGGGCATATAATTCACAAGCAGAACTTCACAACGACATGTTATAATTATTTTGTACGTAGAAAGAAGTGAAGAAAAAAAAACAAGAGGGCATGGAACAAAAACCACCATTATTAATAAAAGTAGACAAAACTAGAAAGAAAGAAAATAAGAGAGAGAAACACACATATTAATAATAGTATTAGTATAGTACTTGTACTACAACTACTTCTATAAGGGAAATTTGACTTTTTATGCTTAATAGTGTAGTGTAATACAAAATAATGCTAGGCATTTTTAACATTACAAAATAATGCCAAATTTTTTGCTAGTACCCAAAATACCCCTGTCACAATTCCCCCCATCCCAGTTTTGATTCTCCCTCTCTCTCTCAAACTCTCGGTCACAAACTCCCAACCCCCCGACCATTGAACTACCCAAATCTCCCCATCGGTTTCTCAAGCTTTCTCAAGCTTTCTCTCTCTCTCAAGCTTTCTCTCTCAAACTCTCGGTTCGAGTCCCCGTCGCGCCCCCCGTCGAAGTCGCGTTGCCCCCCGTCGAAGCCGCGCTGCCCCCCGTCGAAGCCGCGCTGCCCCCCGTCGAGCCCCCGTCACAGCCCCCGTCGAAACCCCGCGCCTCCGTCTTGCCTCTCGCCGTCTGTCATCCAAAACCCACGGTTCAAGTTTCTCCATACCCAAAACAAAGGTAAGCTTATTGTTTGTGTTTGTGTGTATGTGTATGGATTAGTGTGGAATTGTTTGTGTATGGATTAGTGTGGGATTGTTTGTGTGTATGGATTAATCTGGTTTGTTTTGGGTATGGAATAGTGTGGGTATGTTTTAGTGAAGCCTGGGATTTTTGTGGGTCTGTAAGGTTGCTCGATGGGAGGTTCGATGCATGCTCGATGGGGGTTCGATGCATGCTCGATGGGGGTTCGATAGGTTAAGACATTAAGGGTTCCAAGTTTAGGTTCGATGCTCGATGGGGGTTCGATGCATGCTCGATGGGGGTTCGATAGGTTAAGCTGTTAAGGGTTCCAAGTTTAGGTTCGATGCTCGATGGGGGGGTTCGATGCATGCTCGATGGGGGTTCGATAGGTTAAGCCGTTAAGGGTTCCAAGTTTAGGTTCGATGCTCGATGGGGGATCGATGCATGCTCGATGGGTTGTGTATTTTTTGGGTTCGATTCATGCTCGATGGGGTTCGATGCATGCTCGATGGGTTTGGTATTTGTTGGGTTCGATGCTTGTCGATGTTGGTTCGATAGGATAGGCCTTAGGGGTTCGATGGGGTAGGCCCATTATGGGTTCCGGGTTTAAAACTAAGAAATTAGATGCATGCTCGATGGGGGTTCGATGCATGCTCGATGGATTGGGTCTTATGTTGGGTTCGATGGTGGTTCGATGCATGCTCTAGGGGTTCGATAGGGGGTTCGATGGGTACTCGGGTTGGGGTTCGATGGGTGTTCGAGATGGGTTCGATGGTTGCATGTATGTTTATTTATGGATTTTTCATGCGACTTTATTTAAGTGTATTATTGTTATCTTTATTTTTTGCAGATGCCGAAGTATCTTTTACCCTTGACAGATCACTTTCCTGGACGAGTCACATATAGGGGCAATGGTTACTTTAAAACAATCAAGGACAAGTTTGAGGAGCTCGGGTTGATAGAAAGGGTGAAGGAATCCCCATTCAAACAATTTTTCATGGCTGAGAAATTGGACTTCTCTGCATCTCTCATGCATCAATTAATGTTGCGCAAGATCCAGTGCTTCAAAGAGGATGAGTTGCATTTACATTTGGGATCTAGACCCTGCAGATTTGGTAGAGGCGAGTTTGCTTTGGTTACGGGGTTGAACTTCAGTTCCGGGCCATCTGAGACTGATTTGAAGAAACACTTGACTAGTGACCGCTTAATCAAGGAGTACTTTAATGATGAAGAAACAGTGAAGTTAATGCATTTGGAGGCTGCTTTAAAAAACTGCACTATAGTTGAAGATGCCTACAAGTTGGGCCTATGTTTCTTTGTTGAGGGGGTTTTACTTGCACGAGAGGGCAAGTTAAATGTCTGGATAGATTCGCTGAAGATGGTGGAGGACACTGAGTACTTCTTTACTTACCCATGGGGGAAGGTGTCTTTTAACAAGCTTATGGATTCATGTAAGAAAGACATGCATCATCAGAAAAGGAACTATGAGAAGAAAAAGGAAGTTAAGGGGAAACAGAAAGAAGCAAAATACAGTTTGTATGGTTATGTCCCTGCATTGCAGTATTGGGCATATGAAGCCATCCAGCAGTTTGCACGTGAGTATGGTATTAACCATGGAAACCAGTTTCCGAGGATGCTTAGTTGGTCGAGCAATAAGGAGCGTCCTATTTCGAAGGCCGACCTTGCACCGATGTTCAAGAAGACGAGTGTAAGTTCTGCTATATTATGTCAAAATAGAGTATTCTTTGGTGGTTTCAAACTGACTTAATGCTTTGTATTTGATGCAGTTGATTGTGTTGTCCATGTTGAAGCCCCGGCCTTCGGAGATAGATTATTATAGCGCTCTGACGGAGGGTGATGCTCCCTTGTATCCCGGGTTGGGCCAAGAAGAAGAGGTAGAAACTCCCACTGATTTTGAGAAGGTGGCGGAGATAGCTGCTGAGGTTGCGAAGGCAGCAAATATTTTTGTTGATGGCCCTGATGATGAGGATACCCCAGCCCCCATCGACCCCACACCCTCGGCCCCAGCCCCATCGGTACACCCCAGTCCTGATCAACCTGATTTACGGGAGGTGTTGGAGAGGTTGGAGCGAGTCGAGAGTCGTCAGGATACCATCCTAGAGAACCAGGCGGTCATCATGGATGTTGTCAATAAGATCTTGACATTCGTACAAGATCTTCCAAATGATTCTGATTCTGATTCCGACTCACTTGACCTCCCAGATGATTTTGTCTCACATGACATAGGCACTCCTCCCCCGATAGTACTCACAGCAAATCCTGAGACCCCAGGTGTTGCTATTATAGAACCTGGGGATGTTGTTGGTGTAGAGTTTCAATTGGCCAAGAGGAAAAGACGCAAACCTAAGAAATTTGAAGACTACACCGACCCAACCAGAAAGAAAGCTCGTTTGGATGCGATTGATGACGTGCCATTAGTCCTCGACCCTCTAAAGAAGCCACTTGCTACACAGTACAGAACGGTCGGCAAGTGGTTGCTTGGAGATATTCCGAACAAGACGAAGAGGGATGTCCAATCTGGTGTGTATGGTCCGAGTTGGTTTCTGACGATGAAGACACCACAGTTTTGGATCGATGATGGGGTAAGTAATTTTATTAAATTTATTAATATTTGTTATCTGGTATAAGCAGTGGGTTCAATAGGGGTTTCGATAGGCTGATTAATTACTTTCCAATCATTTTTGCAGCATATTGATGCGGCCATGCATATGCTACGTAGGCGTCGACAGTTCTATCCCGGGGCGTATCGGCAAGATGGTGTTGTGATGAATATTATGTTCTCACAAGTGGTACCGGCTCGTTATGATGCATATCAGACTGCCAAGGAAGCGGATAAGAAAAGGTTTTTGTGGGATTCAGATGTGATATCAATGATTACGGGAATTGACAATCAATTTCTGGCATCGTGGAAGGGAGTAGACACTGTATATTGGTGCCAGAACTACCTTCAAGCGCATTGGTTTGCAGTTGAAGCCTCCATTTCTACTTGGACTCTGAATGTTTATGATTCGGACGTGACCGTGATAAGTGATAAACAACTGCAATCTTTTATGAAGTCATGGTCTACTTTGTTCCCATCGTTGTTATTACAGTCACAACTTTTCAAGGACGACCCTCGGTTGACGATTCCACCTGGAGCTAAAAGATGCAAAGAGTTCAATGTGCACCGCATGCCAGTTGATTCAGTACCCCAAACCAAAGTCAGGTAAACAAAAGTCTAGTTTTTATTCAAGTTTTTTAAATTAAATTCCATGTTGATTTTGTTACTAATGCAATTTATGTTTTGGTTACAGTGGAGATTGTGGTGTGTACGCCATCAAGCACATCGAACACTTATTGGGTAGGCTACCACTTGACACGATTTGCGATGACAACATGGAGTTGTTCAGAAACAAATGGACAGTTGACTTATGGTATCAGAATGTTAGACATTGAACATTCTCATGTTATATTTATTTGCTTAAAATGTAGATTTTTAAGAAATTTTTTTGAGTCGAGTATCTTTTTATTAACGACAATTAACAACCAAAATTCATTAACGACAATAAAAAAAGAAAACGAAAAATAACCTTCAACTTCAAGTTTAAATAAAATACAACAAAAAATAAACTCAAAGCCGAGCTTTGCATGAGGATTTGTTGTGGCCACGACCACCACATCTACTACACTTACGCATTGTAACTGGTTTTTCCCCGCCAGATGGCCAACGATTTGTCCTTGGTCTTCCTAGCTTTGGTTTTTTTGGGCGACCAACTTGTTGTTTCTCTATGGGTACACCAACTACCATATTCTTAATGTCATCTGGAAGTATCCAGTCATCCTCGTTCCCAGTTGGGTAAATGGTTTCTTTGTACGAATTCCTCCATGACTCAATGGTGTAAAACGGTGAACACAAGGAGTAAAGGTTCACTCCACGCTCTATAGCTGCTGCAGCTGCATGGGGACAAGGTGTGCCTATGAGCTGGAATACCCCACATGAGCATGATTTCGTCATCAAATTCACCTCAGCATCGCTGTCTGCACCAGTTACATGAAACTCGAATTGACCAAGGGCATAGACATTCATGAACCTTCCTTTGTCAGCATTGTTCGATACATCTGCCTCCATCAGGGTGGATAATTTGGTGGTAGTCTTCTCTGTCACACTACGTCGTTCAGAAAACCAAGACTGTAGTGTGAACCGAATGAATTCTAAAAAAATTGTAACTGGAAAGGTTCTTGCATCCTTGGTCTTGTTGTTGAAGCTTTCAGCGTAGTTGCTAGTCATTATATTGTATCGTTTTCCAGGAAAGAAAGGACGAGACCACTTATCGAAACCAATTCCCTCCAAATAGGCAGCTATAGGAGGATCCATTCGCTTAATATTTTCATAATGCTTTAGAAATTCCGTCTTCTTCCATGCATAGGCTGCTGCCCACATCTCACTGTGACAGTGATCAGTCTTGAACTTGGCTTTCACATTCATACTGATGTGATGGTAGCATGCGCCGTGGTAGGCATCAGGAAAGACAACCTCTAGAGCATGAATAATACTCGCATGCCTATCTGACACGAAAGCCAAGTCATCAACGTCCCCAATGGCTTCCTTCAACTTCGTCATGAAATATTTCCACGAGTTGTGGTTCTCACTATCCACCAACCCGAAGGCAATTGGATATAAATGACTATTCGCATCCAAAGCAACGGCACATAGCATGTGGCCACCGTACTTATTCTTCAAGAACGTGCCATCCACACATATCACAGGACGACAAAATCTGAATCCTCTCCTACAAACTCCAAGGGCAAAGAAGCAATATAGGAAACGACCATCTTCAGTGACAAAATCAGTAATTGTACCTGGATTCTTTTGCTGCAACATGTGCAAGTAGGATGGCAACTTGCAATACGAATCCTCATATGTCCCCCTAACATACGTAAGTGCCTTCTCTCTACATCTCCATGCCTTTTCATAACTCATATCAATACCAAAATTTTTCTTCATATCCTCCTTTATGTTGTTTGCCATGTAACTGGTCCCATCAACTGCGTATTTGTTCTTTATGAGGTGTCCAACGACCCACGGTGCAGCTTGACGATGACCTTTTTGTCGCACTTCTAGTGAGCATGTGTGTACGCTCTTGTATACCGTGATCTCAAACATGGGGGACATTGGTTGTTTTTTCCCTCTCAATCTCCAACAACAGTCAGGATCTTTGCATGTGATATACCACACGTCAGTACCAGACTTTTTCACCATATACTCAAAGTTATTCTTCATTGCAAATAGAGCAGCTTTGGTTTTTAAATCATTCTTGTCCTCAAAAGTCTTCCCAACATATATTTCTCCCATTGGTCCACCAGATGATGAGGAATGGGTTTTAGCAGATGCCTCAATATCTTCTTTTGTAAACATTGGGGCACTCCATCTGGTGTGATCTTCTCTTGATACAATTGTCTCCCTCCACCCAGTGTTATCTTCTGTCCTAGCAGGTTGATTACTGCTTCGAGCAGGTGCTCGGCGTCCTTGAGTTGGGAGAGGTGCCTGTGCAAGAGGCAGTCCTGACTCTTCTTCTACTTGTTGGGCTTGGGAAATGTTTAACTCCTCATTTGAAACATCTGCACTATAATACGAGTCATCCTCGGAACCATCATCATTATCTTCAAAGCAATTACCAACTGGATCATCATTCACATAGGGATCGTACTCATATGCCTCAAGCACACCTGTGGGACCTCCTTGTGGTATATCAAGCTGAATAGTAGCCATCGGATCAGTAACTGGAACAAAAGTGCCCACCTCGCTAAGATGCTTGTAACTGCTACATGCAAGAGATGGATCGATACTAGTCGTGTCTTTTTTGTTCACACTAGGAGAAGGATCTGATATGAAATTCTTCTTAAGTGGAGTCACACATAAGACTACCCGTTCATTCAAGCTTATTCCTAAGAATACACGAACTTGACGATCATTCTTCAATTGAACCGGTGCAAATGGTTGCTCGCCGCATACGTATGGCACCTCGAGTTTCAATTCATACACCTCTCTATCCACCTGAAATGTCTCGTGCAGTATGTCAAGTAGTTGCAAGTAAGTGACATCATTCTCTACTGGTATCACTTCACCTTCAGCATCCTTAAAATACCATTTCCTACCATGCATTTCCCAAACACCGTTGTAAGAAACAAATACGTAAACAGTAGAACCTGAAATAAAAAAACACAAACACAAATGGTATTTTAATGATGTTGAAAAACATGACCATCGAGCTTGCATCGAGTAGCTACCGAGTAACCATCGAGCACATGCAACGTAAAAAAATATGTGCAATCGAGCTTGCATCGAGCATCTATCGAGCATGCATGAAAAGTGAGAATGCACATTACCATCGAGTACCCATCGAGTAGGTATCGAGTACCCATCGAGTACAACATGCAACGTAAAAAATGATGTACCATCGAGCTTGCATCGAGCAGGCATCGAGCATCTATCGAGCATGCATGAAAAGTGAGAATGCACATTACCATCGAGTACCCATCGAGTAGGTATCGAGTACCCATCGAGTACAACATGCAACGTAAAAAATGATGTGCCATCGAGCTTGCATCGAGCAGGCATCGAGCATTTATCGAGCATGCATGAAAAAGTGAGAATGCACATTACCATCGAGTACCCATCGAGTAGGTATCGAGTACCCATCGAGTACAACATGCAACGTAAAAAATGATGTGCCATCGAGCTTGCATCGAGCAGGCATCGAGCATGCATGAAAAAGTGAGAATGAACATTACCATCGAGTACCCATCGAGTAGGTATCGAGTACCCATCGAGCAGAACATGCAACGCTAAAATTGGTGTGTCATCGAGCCTGCATCGAGCAGGCATCGAGCATCTATCGAGCATGCATGAAAAAGTGAGAATGAACATTACCATCGAGTACCCATCGAGTAGGTATCGAGTACCCATCGAGCAGAACATGCAACGCTAAAATTGGTGTGTCATCGAGCCTGCATCGAGCAGGCATCGAGCACCCATCGAGCACAACACTAACCCAGAAAATTCCCAGAAAACGCAGATCGACAAAAAACCAGAAAAAACCCAAAAAAATGTACAAATATTGCTTAGATCTATACGAAATGCTCAAAAAGTTTAAAGGAAACATCACTAATCCAAGTATTTAAGAAAAAATTGCTTACCCATTAAATTTTTCTCCAAGATTTCTCAACCCTTACTTTAGTCTACAAATGGCTTTCTTAGTGGCGGTCCCAAGCTCTACCGTGGTCTCTTAGTGGTGGTGTGAGGTGAGGTGAGGTGAGTGAGAGTGAGAGTGAGGAAGAAACAAGAAGAAGGAAGAGATGAGGAAGGAAGAGAGGGGGAGGGAAGAGATGAGATAGTTGTTTTTAGGGGTATTTTGGGTACTAGCAAAAAATTTGGCATTATTTTGTAATGTTAAAAATCCCTAGCATTATTTTGTATTACACCATGCTATTAAGCATAAAAAGTCAAATTTCCCTTCTATAATGCATTTGTAAAGATAGATATTATTATGTTTATGTGGTAGGCGGCTTCAGAACTAGCTAATAAGTTGAGTGAGTGGCTCTTTCATTTCATGACCCTGAATTCCTTTCCTCATATTCTTCATCTTAAATCACCTGAACCCGACAAGGTTGGGAAGTGGGTCAGAGGCTCAGCCTCAGCCTGGCCCTGCTTGGCCACCACGTTTAAGTAAAAATCTCCTCTTAATTTATATAATATATATTTAGTAACCCCAGCACTAGCACTGCTCTATAGTGAGGCCCTTTTTGTTTTGTGTGAACCCAACAAGTTGAAAAAATTTCTGTAATAATATCAATATACGTGGCTCAAAGTTTTTGCACTACTAGACTACAGTTTTTATTCCCAAAAAAAGAAAAAGAAAAAATAAGACTAATTAGTATATAATTACTATTTACTGGAATCAAAATGAACCGTATAGTATAATAATGAATTCGTTTTGTCTTGTATATTTTTGGGTACTACTGTCTCGTGATTAATAAAGGTATGGTATCAATAATTTCAAAGTCAGCCTAGTGCTACTGCTTATATAGTCACCAGTGATTCAAATTCCAATAAAATGCACCTACCCTTCTTAATCTTGGGAAAAAAAATAATATACATCCTTAAAAAAAATTATATCTTTGTATATTATATATCTGAATTTAACGAAAATTATTGATTTATGCTATATTTTACGTTTTTTTTATTATTTTATAATACTATTAGTTTAAAACTCATCTAAATAAGATAAATGTTAGAATATAAAAAATGGTCTAAAAATAGAATGGGGTACATGGTAAGAAGTATAGCGTCATCTTAAAACCAATTAATGATGAGTGAAGTAAATCATGTTCTTATAAATTGTTAAATATATCCACACACTTTCTATGTGAGATATTTCTCTCTAACATTCTTCCTTAAGATGGTGGCTATTTTTTTGCTTACCAATATTGACGGTTTGAAGTGGTTTTGTGGCTCTTTTCGGCTTACTATCCCCGAATCACAATGACTCTTTTTCTGGCTCTCTTTTTGGATCGGATTTTTGATTTGTATCGTGTTTACTCGTTAGAGTTTGCTTTGGCTTATGATACCATGTTAGAATATGGAAAGTGGACTAGAAAGTAGAATGTGGTGCATTGTAAGATGCATATGGTTCCATCTTAAAACCAATTGGTGATGAGTAGAGTAACTTATGTTCTTATAAATTGTTAAATATACCCACATACTTTACATATGAGATATTTTTCTCTAACAGTAAATTGATTAAAAATAATAAGGCTATCTAAATAAGAAAAATAAATTGAAAATTCAAAAAAATAATAAATAAGCCATAATAATTTCTTATCGCATATTTTAAAATTTCATATTAAATTATTTAAATTACTCTATCAATTATGTTTTAAAAATTATAACAAAATCATATTTATGTGTTTAAATTTATTTAATTTTTTCTTTTATTAATTATCTATTTTGTCACTTAATATATTTTGTTTATCCAAATATATATGTAATAGTGACATAAGATATAAATATATATTTCTTATTTTATCATTTATTTTTTAATGAAAAATTACATATTTTAATTGTTCTAGCCATTAATTGAATAATATATATTTATATATAAATTTTGTTGGCTTTAATTTTTTTTAATTAAATAATTAAAATTTGATCAAATAAACTTTTCAAAATTATAATTTTAATTTAGAATTTCTTAATATATTATTATATTGAATTTTTTCTAAAAGAAAATTAGAAAAAATTATTTAATTTTAAAATTAAATTTACTATATATAATATATAAATGAAAACATAAAAGATACCAAGATTCAAATTATTATGAACACTAAATTTAAAACTAATAAACAACATCAAATAATTTACTTTAAAATTAGAAGATATGATATTTTTATATGTAATAAGTGTGTATCTAATTGATTATAAGTTAACGATATTTTTAAATAAAAAATATAATATTATTTATTTCTTTTAAGACTATAGATAATATTTTGACTTAATTTTTTTTAAATATATTTGTGATATTATTTTATAATATATGATATTGTTTATTTAT
Organism: Humulus lupulus; assembly: GCF_963169125.1. Lineage (NCBI taxonomy): Eukaryota > Viridiplantae > Streptophyta > Magnoliopsida > Rosales > Cannabaceae > Humulus > Humulus lupulus. Next base: position 44,845,808 of record NC_084793.1, read on the forward strand.
TTAAAATTTAAATAATAATAAAAAATATATAATAATTTTTAAATAAAATTAAGAACGTATAAAGAAAAATCTGATCTTTTGACCATTTTCAGTGGTATGCAGAATCCTCCCTTCTCAGTTACAAACTTTACTTTTCTATATATTCTTTTTTGGTCAAATCTATTAATATATGCACATCTAACTAGATCAATTTACAAAAGCTTCTAGTTAAGATCTGAAGATACATCTATACATGTATTATAATGTACATAATTCTCTCTTTCACAAAGAGGAACGGAAGAGCATGAAATAACATGCTTCCAAGTAGTAGTAGTGGTTAATTAATTAAAGCTAGAGTTCTTGGAGATAGGTTCCAAAACTTTCACATGTAACACATATATTTTTTTTTTTACTTTTTTCTTGATAATAGTTAAAAATTATAAAAGCATAGGGTAGGATGGGATCAAAAGCTTTTCTTTCTCATAACTAGGCTACCTTTCCCTCAGTTATTGGTTTCTTATCAATCTTATTTTATGAAGCCTGTTCCTCTTTTGGTAAAGCAGATTCTGTATATAGCCTCTTAATCTATTGATATTATTTCATTAAAGAAATATTGGTAGGCATCATTTATATATTATAGTCTATATATATTCATATTTTATATATAGACTATTCATGTGGATGCATGGTAGTTGGCCATTCATGTCTTATTTGATTGAGGTCATCCACATCATGCAAGAGGTATAAAATATGTGTCTTCAAGTGGTTGGTTTAACCATTTAAATTAAATGTGTTTTTTTAATGACCTAACTAGAAGAGCAATACCAGGGCAAAATTAATATAATCAAATAAGGCAAAAAAGAAATACTTAATATTAGTGTGATAAGTCATAAGTGTTGAGTGGTTTGGTTAGCTATCCTATCCTTTTCATTAGATAATGACCACGTAATCTTTTGAACCCATTTGATTATGACCGAAGATTCCGCATAAAGAAAGAGAGTAAGATTCAAGTGACATAAATATGATGATGAGACACTAATTGAGAACCAATTTGATTAAGACCCAAGTTATACTCCTTTGAATTAAATTTATTTAACAAAGTTAGAACACCTCCGACGAGAGATTTGTAAATATTGTATTATATTTTACGCAAAAAGTTAATATGTGATATATATTTGTTATATTTTTTAACATTATGCACAAATATACAATTGTAAAACTTGATGCAAAAATTAATATTTCTTATTGAAAATATACAAAAAAAATAATTTTCTTAAAATAATAAGATAAAAATTTAGTATTTAATGCTAATAGATAAAGAAAATACTAAAATAATAAAAATGTCATAAAAGTAAATAAAAAGGTGTAGCATTTATGATAATGCAAAATATGCATCATGCATATTGTATGCTAAATTTGACACAATTTTTTACATACTATTGTAGCAAATATTTTTTAGAGTAAGCTATATTTTAACAATTCATCACTCGTATAACATTCCATCAATATAATACTCCATTGAAGATGTTTTATACAATATATATATGGGTGCACTCTTAATGGTTACTACCCATGGATAGTTACTTTAATATTAACCATTGGATTAAGATCAATGATCCATATTTATAATTGTTAATTAATATTTATATAAATAAATTTTGATTTTTCAAAATTTTGGAAGGTTTACCTGATGAAAAAAATGTATTTATTATGAAAATATAATATTGTAAACTTTTCATTTTTTAAATACATGTCAATTTTTAAATATAGCTAGTGTCTCTCATTGGTTGGACACAACATTAATTATGGCAAAAGAAAAATAACTAAATTTGAAATTAATGTAGAAAAAAAAAATATTTACCTATTGGTGACTTGCTATAACAAGTTACTATATTATCAAATCAACATAATTGTTAGTACTCATCTATGGGTAGTAACCATTGAAAAATCTTCCATATATATATATACTCTTATTAAAAGAATACTATTCTTGTTCCCACAAAACAAAGCATTGAGGCCACTTTAATCTTTAATCATTATCAACCACCATCAAAGCTTTGTCTTTTTTTTGTTAGAGGGAATATTATTTATGTCAAGAACGTTAGATTAGACAAAATAAATTGGTTTTATGTAGCAAGATGCCAAAATACCTTTATATAAAAATATAACACTATATGCACAAGCTAACCCATGCGTGCAATAAACTTCAAAATAGAGAAGCACTCAATCAATTAATGCTTTAAAAATGGAGGATTTAGTACTAAGTTATTTTTATATTTCACTATCGATCAACCATGATATTAACATCGATTTTTATATAATTTATATATATAATTGGACAAAGAAATCAAGCACTACTGTGTCTTAAATTAGTCAATGAACTACAAAAATGAGTAGTCCTAGTTATTTTGTAATAATGTTTTCTAATATTATTGTCTACTTAATTCCAACTTTTCGATGTATGTGTATATAACAGAGCTCGATATGATAAAACAACAAGCATACAATACTTTAAGGCAAACCATAATCGTTAAAGATCGTGAATACTTATAATTGCTCAGTTTAAAAGTTTGGACTTTATTGGTTTAATAATACCATATATCTTAAGTTTTTAATTAAAGTTTATATTTCATTTAAGGTGATAAAGTAACGCCTTTCATTATTTTATAATTGTTTTTAGGAATAAATGAGTTTATATCAATCAATTAATTTGCTCATTATAATTTGACATTAATTCATACATATATATATATACGTACACACACGTCATGACACATATTGGTTTTCTGTGATAATAATAAACTCTTTCATTAAAGTAAAATCCTAGTTACGCAACTTAATTTGTAAGAATAACTGATTGACAAAACTGATAACAAAACAAAATAATATCAATATATAAACCAGTTATTTAAAGATGTCTTTATTTATGTATAGGTTATTGAGTTAACTATTTCTCAACTTTCATCGATCGAGTTAATTAACCCGCTTTCTTACTAATAAATTTGATCGAATTCGTCAGATATTATAATATATATTTGTTTTCATAAAATTGTACATGTTTCGCATATATTCATCTATTTAAATTTGTTTTTGAGATATTATATATATATATATACACGACAATTCTTCTATAGGGCTTCACTTTAAGCCTTACCGGTAGGGCTCTTAGTGTTTCTCGACCCATGAACAGTTTTTGACGTGATTTTTTTATGACCGTGTATATTGTAGGTATTTAGAGCATCCTGCAAATTTTCAAAAAATTCCAAATAATTTACAGTACCGAAAACTAGGTTCAAACATGTTGTTTTCCACGCGCATAAAAAAAATTAGTTATGCGTGCAACATGTTTGAACCTAGTTTTCGATACTGTAAACTATTCAGAATTTTCTGAAAATTTGTAGGATGCTCTAAATAGCTACAATATACACGGTTATAAAAAAAATCGCGCCGAAAACTATTCACGGGTTGTAAACACTGAGAGCCCTACCGACAAGGTTTAAAGTGAAATCCCTATAGGAGAATTCTCCTATATATATATATAAGGCTATTTAGGATTTTTATCCCCGAACTATGACTTATACATTATCGTGCCCCTAATTTTTTCGGGCCGTTAAAAATTCCCCCGAACTATTCACAATGTTGTAATGTGGACTTCCGTCTAATTTCGTCTGACGTGGCTAACGGAATGCTGATGTGGCCCTTTACCCGCTAACTTTTATTGGTCACGTCAGTGTCACGTGTATAATTTTAAATAAAAATAATTTAAAATAGAAAAAGTAATTAAAAGATTATTTAATTCAAAATAATTAAATTAATTTACATATCTACATAATTATATTAAAATTTTAAAATCTAATTTTAAACAATATTAAATCCTAAAATATCTTTAACAATACTTTAATCCCTAATATCTTAAAATCATAATTAAAAAAAATTAAAGCAAAACCAAACCATTAGCATCATCTTGTTCTTCACAAACACATTCCCATCTTCTTCCTCCCAAATCTCGTCCCACGTCCAGATTTATATCATTTATGTCATTACACTACAACAAAAATCGGTTTTAGGGGTGACAACCCTAAAAGTTGCCACTGATATGTCGCCCCTAATAAAATACGCCTAATAGTGTACATTAGGGGACGGCTTAATGGGTCGCCCCTCATATTCCAATATCAGGGGCGACTGAGTGACCCCTAAAAGTTTGAATGTCGCCCAAAAAATTTGCACATTTGGCATAATTTTAGTCAATGTGTCACCCTTGATATGTCAATAGTCACCCCTGGTACTTGATTATGTCGCCCCTAAAAGTTGGAATGTCGCCCCAAATATTTGCACACTTGGCGTAATTTTAGTCGATGTGTCGCCCCTGATACTTTATTATTAGGGATGATAGTGTCGCCCCTAAAAGTATTTTACTTATTAAAAATTAATATAATTAAATAATTAATTAAAATTTAAATAATTGAAAACAAATATATTAACAATAAAAATATTATATTAAATATTCAAATTAGTTCATTAAGATAACAATTATTCATATTGTTAATACATTATGATAACAAATATCCATATTGTTCATATAATGTAATAATAACTAACAATAAAATAAACCTAGTCTCCTAAAGCTGTCATGTCCTCCCTATTATCTTCTTGTTGTAGCTATGGTTGCTGTGGTGGATGCGGCGGTGGCATTGGCCAAGGATATTGGGGAGGAGATGTGGACGATCCTACTCCATACATGTAGGGATACGGTGGCTGTGACGATGGTGGAATCAGCCACAGATAAGGTGATGGTGTTGCTCCGCACATGTATGGAGGTACCATATGTTGAGACGGCGCTGCCTCGTACATGGAAGGATGGGTTGGAGCTGGAGGTTGAGAAGATGAAGTTCCAGAAATATTGTTGCTATCAGGCATAGGCGACATCTGAACATTTGGTGGACAAAATGATTGTAGAAAAAGTTAAGATAAGAAATTAACTTCGTCAGTCAATTTCTGTAGATTATTCTCCATTTTTTCTATATGTTCTGTTGAACGTTGAGGATGAGCTTGGGACTCGCTAAAGTGAGAGTGTTGGGTAGATGATGACCCCGACCCCCTTAATTTGCAGCCCACTCGTCGCTCGTGTCCACGCCTTTGGCCCAATACTATTTGTAGTACCTCCACCTGATCAACTATTGTCGAACCATCATTATTAAAAGTACCAGCGAATGTTTGCTAAGTTTGTAACTCAAAATCAGCCTTTAGTTTTTCTTGTTTTCAGAAAACATTAGACACTAACAATAAATATAACTCTATGAATATTAAAAAACATAATTAAAACTTACATAATCTTGGCGAGCATCGTCGTTCACGAAATCATTTGTTGTTTTCTTCCAGTAGTATTCCTTCCATGACTCAATAAGGTCTGGGTTAGCCTAAAAAATATAACCCAAATGTTAGAGAACATATAATTTAAAAGAACATAATTGTGATAACATTTTAACTCTTACTTACTTTTTTGTGACGAATGACTGCCAGCGATTTTGTACCCTGCGTTGTAAAATACTTCTGTTTCTTCTGATTTTCCTTTTTCTTTACGGAGTGCGCAATAAATTTTGGACTTGTAAATAACTGATAGATCTGCGTCCACTCCTCCTTGTTAACATCCTTGGTTGGGTTGTTTAGAACCTTCTCCCAATCCTCTGGTCCATTGTACCGTTTCTCAAAGTGTTCGTGTCTTATCGTTTTCCTATGACGGTAACGGTCTTTCATCTCTCGATCGATACCATCTAAATGCTTTAAGAAAATCCTTGAGGCTCCCTATTTGATAATACCACTAAATTGAAAAATAAATATATTTATAATATATGTAGTATATTAAAGACACATTTTAAAAAAATTATTTAATATTTTTTTACCTGGATTATGCCAAAGACCTAGTCTTTATATTGTTTAGGCACTGATTCCCATGAATCAAAATATCCGGGAACTTTCATTTTAATTTGGGTGCCTACAAGGCGAACAAAAGTAGCGTGCTCGCCCCCAACAACCTTGTACGTTCGTGGGCAAAACGTTACTCCAATGGTTTTCCATTTTTACGCAGCCTCTCATCTAGATCTTTTTAAATAGTTGTGCCACGATCCTTTCTCTTAGTTGGGATTTTTTTTATTAACAATACATAGAATATTAATATATACATGTTACACCCAAATTTTGAGAATGGAAATTTTGATCTCGAAAGTCAGGCTCGTAAGGTTCAAGCTCGAAATAAGCAAAGTCGTCATATAATCAACATTAATGAGAATATTAGGGACAATATCGTTGAATATTAAAATGACGATGTCAGAATTGCTTAACTCGGAACAACGCGGTCTCGAAGGTGTTTCGAGGTTACAAGTCAAGATCGAAGCTACAATGACAAAGGTTCAACACTTATGTGAATCTCTTGGTTTATTTTTTGCCATCAGACAAGACGGTTAGAGCTCAGACATTGTGAGCTCAGAAAGGATGATCTCGACAAAGTTACTTGTTAGACCGAGACAAATCAAGGTAGCGAGCTCATGATGGTTAGTCGATCTCGAAGATATGTAAGTCAAACGTGTGAGATCGATGGCCAAGTGTGGACGTTGTTACTGTTTAAAAATCCCTATATCTAAGGGATTTATTGTAATCTATTAATGAATCCCGAATATCATGGGATTTATACGCATATTATATATTTATATTCATTTAATTGTATTTAATTGGAAATTTGAATAATAACTCTCCGAAATATGAGGGGAGATATTCTGTAAACCAGTCTATAAATAGATTGGACAAATTCATTTGTAGAGAAAAAGAAGGTATTGGGAATACTCCGTTAAATTGCTTCCAAAAAAGCTTTGAGAGAATTCCATAGTTGAATAACATCGACTCGTGGACTAGGCAGATTTTAACTGCTGAACCACGTAAAAAATCGTGTGTTTCCTCTTTATTTTTTTGATTTTGTGTTTAGTGCTCTTCATTTCTAAGTTGACGAAAAACAACGTCAACAGTTTGGTGCTTTCATTGAGAGCCATTAAACAAGGCGTTAGCCTGTTTAATCAGAAAACCTCCCGAGTAATCAATGGCCGCTGCAAACAATCCCAACACTGATGGGTGACCATTGCCCCAAATACCAGAGGAGCAAACTCCTTGTACCGAAGACTATCCGCGACGACCTGGAAAGCAGCCCATGGCTGACCCAGGCCTTGAAGAAAGAAGTGATTCATCCGATTCTTAGGGGCCACCAGCACCCAGTCCTGATGAAGATCTGTACTACAATCCTAAAAGATATGTTCCTATTGTGGAACTTGAAAATCGCCAACTGCGAAAGCAGTTGGCAGAGGCGACAAAATGCAATGAGGAATTAGCCAGGCAGGTTGCGGAAGTCCAGGCACCTCCCCGGAGGCCTAGAGGGCATCCCCGTGGGAGCACGATCGCCAGGAGGGCGGAACAAGTGCCACAATCGAATTAGTCGAGGCCCCAGAGAAGTACCCGGACTGAGGCCACTGCTAACTTGAATGCAGAATTACCAACAGGAACGGGTAATAACCAAGCCCCTCTAGTGGATCGGAACCCGAATCCTGAAGCTGCAAGATACAATCCGGAGCCTGTCTGGGAAAACTCTGGGCCATCAGGCCCAAAAATGGGAGATAGCTGCCGTCGCCCATAAGACATCCTCTGTCGCCAATAAGGCACCCCTCACCAGCACAAGAGGTCCCCCGACCTGCACCACGAAGACCGTCTCGTAGTGGCAGTCAGGATGGAAACTGACAGGCCAGACCTGTACGAGGAAATGAAAGGGAGGCTACCCGAGAGTACAGAGCTCCTCAACCTTCAGGAATCCAAATTTCAAGATCACAATCTGCTGGGTTAGGGAGGCCGACAGGGGACCCACCCCGTAATCATCGAGCATCACAGCCAGAAAGGGCTGCAAGCAGGAGCTCGGACTACACTCGGTCCGTAAGCATTTATAATACTGAGCCTAGACATGTAGGAAATCGGGGAAATCATCTTGATTTGCGGGATCACTTGAACCATAACCAAGAACGAGTTGATCCCCCAAACCCTGATTTGCGAGACCATTTGAATGGTCGTAAGCAGTCGGCACACAACCCCATGCCAAGACTAAGAGCTGGATTTTTTATCAATGAAAACAAGCCCCATCAAGTCCAGGCTCGACCCCTAGTGGATTCGGTCCAGGAAATGATTGATCAGTTGAAAAGAGCATTCAGGCTCCTGCAAGCGAGTGAAGCAGGGATAAGGCTGAAGAGTCCGATGAAGAACTCGAGCCTTTTGCCCTGCATATTTCTAGCACTCCATTTCCCCAAGGATTCAGAATACCTCACATAGCACCATTCGATGGGAACTCAGACCCATATAGTCATCTGAGCACCTTTAATACCATCATGCGAGCCAGAAATGTTGGCTACGAGCTCAGATGTATGTTGTTTCCAGCAACTCTTACGAGACCAACAAAAAACTGGTTTGAAAAGTTTCAGAGACACTCAATCTCATCTTGGGATCAATTATCAAGAGAATTTAAAAAGCAATTCAAGGCTATGTTTGGCGTCAGGCCTGAAGCTTCGGCCTTAACCAATGTCTGACAATAGCAAGACAAGTCACTAAAGTGTTACCTTACAAGGTTTAACCTAGAAGTGGCCCGAGCCCAGAATGTCGATGATAGTGGCCACCTGATGGCCATTAGAGCTGGTATTTTACTAGGGAGTCCCTTTTGGAAAGATTTACAAAGAAAGCCCATTAGGTCACTAACCGAGTTCAATCGAATGGCCCAGAGGTTTGTCAATGTAGAGGAGGTGAGGTTAGCACTGAACCTGACCTCTCAGCCCATAACTACAACGACAAACATTAACTCTGCCTCGATCTTGGCGGCCCCATAGACTTCGAAACCCTCCAAGGATAACCTTTCTAAAAGAAAGAAGAATGAAGGGAATAACCTCGAGGCTGATGGAGGGAAAAAGAAGAAAGGAGATAACTATTTATTCGTTTACACAGTATATACCGAGCTCAACGAGACTCGGGAAAAAACATTTTTGACCAATGAAAATCAGGTCCCATTCAGACGATCTGACCCCATGCGGAATCAGAAGGCAAAAAAGGACTCAAATAAATACTGTAGATTCCATAGAGATATCAGACACACAACCGATGAATGTCGACAACTGAAGGACGAGATCAAAGGCTTGATCTTAAGAGGATATCTCGGGCAGTATGTTAGAAGCCGAAATTCCAACCAAGCCTCAACAAGTCAGAGGGCAGTAGCTGCACAACCTGCCCAAAATAATAACTCCCGAGTTTGGGAGGATGAACGACCCCCTTCGCTTGATGAGAAGATGTAGTAACCATCTCGGGGGGACCTCATATTGCGGGTTCAAGCAGGAATGTCCAAAAGAGTTATGTAAATGAGCTCAAGACTGGAGACGGTTCTCCATACGAACCCAAACCACGAGCTCCAAAAAAACAGAGGGTTGAGACTCAGCCCATTACATTTAATAAAGAAGACGCGTTACACGTCCAATTTCCTCACAACGATCCTTTGGTCATTACTCTCCCGCTCGCGAACAAGAGGGTACACCGAGTCCTAATTGACAATGGGAGCTCGGTGAATATCCTTTACCAAGCCACTCTAGAAAATATGGGACTCGCACTCGTGATTTGAAAGCATGTGCAACAACATTGTACGATTTTTCAGGAGAAGGGATTTCCTGTATGGGATTCATTGAATTCCCCTTAACCTTAGGAGACTATCCAATCTCAGTAACCAAGATGATGGAGTTGTAGTGGCGGACCTCCCGTCAGCCTACAACGTACTTCTTGGGAGACCCGCCCTTATTGGGCTGGGGGCAATGTCGTCAGTCAGGCACTTGGCCATCAAGTTCCCGACTTCTAGTGGCATCGGGATGTTGAAGGGAGACCAGCTTGCAAGAAGGGAGTGCTACAACATTTCCATAAGAAGAAAAAATCAAACAAGTGCGCAGACACTGGTAGTTGTTCAGGAGACAGATGGGCCCGTCTTCGAGATAGATGAGGAAATCGACCACAGAATGGAAGAAAGGGACAACCTCGAACCCCTGGAAGAGCTCGAGGAATTGACACTCGAAGGAACAGATGCCACAAAGGTAGTAAAGGTGGGGAAGAATCTTTCCGAAAAGGCAAAATAATAATTAATTTGCTTCTTAGAAGAAAACCAGGACGTGCTTGCATGGTTACACTTGGACATGGTCGGAATCAGCCCAAATGTCATAAGACATGCATTGAACATTGGCAAGAGCTTCCCCCGAAGTAGCAAAAGCGAAGGCTCCTGGACGATGACAGAAAGAAAGCCCTCAAAGAAGAAGTCGATAGGTTAAAAGCAAATCGATTTATACGAGACGCCTTTTATCCGGATTGGATCGCCAACCCAGTGTTGGTCTCAAAGCCCAACGAAAAATGGCGAACCTGCATCGACTACTCAGATCTTAACAAGGCATGCCCAAAAGATTGTTTTCCCTTACCTCGGATAGACTAGCCCGTAGATGCCACTGCAGGTCACGACATCATGTCATTCATGGGTGCTTATTCTGGATATAACCAGATCGTCATGCATGCACTAGATCAGGAACATACGAGCTTTGTAATCGATAAAGGGTTATACTGCTACAATGTCATGCCTTTCGGGCTCAAAAATGCTGGAGCCACGTACCCAAGGCTGGTGAATAGGATGTTTGCCAGCAGATAGGGAATAACATGGAAGTTTATGTTGACGACATGTTGGTGAAGTCAAAACATAATGATAACCATGTGAATGATCTCGTAGAGTGTTTTTCTGTGCTTCAGAAATACAACATGAAACTTAACCCACAAAAGTGCTCATTTGGAGTGTCTCGGGAAAATTTCTTGGATTTATAGTAAATGCACGGGGAATAGAGGTGAATCCAGACAAGATTAAGGCATTAATCGATATGCCTTCACCTCGAAAACATAAGGATGTTCAGAGCCTAACTGGACGAATGGCGACTTTGAGTAGATTTATCTCAAAATCTAAAGATCGATGCCTCCTGTTCTTTAATCTTTGAGAGGGAGCGAAAAATTTGAGTCGACAGAGGTGTGCGAGCTCGTGTTTCAGAATCTTAAGAAGCACCTTGAGGAGCCACCAATCTTGTCCAAGCCAATCTCAGGAGAGACATTGTATATATACCTCGCTACAACCGAGCACACCGTTAGTGCAGTACTAGTGCGAGAAGAGAAAAAAGTACAAAGATCTGTGTATTACATCAGCAAAAGATTACTGGGGCAGAATTGAGATATCCATTAATGGAAAAACTAGCGCTGAGCCTGATACATGCATCTCAAAAGCTCCGACCTTACTTCTAGGCACACCCTATTCATGTGCTAACTGACCAGCCACCACGACAAGTTTTGTCCAAGCCAAAAGCTTCCGGAATATTGTTAAAGTGGGCTGTCGAACTCGGACAATTCGAGATCACATATCACCCAAGAACGACCATCAAGGGACAAGCTCTGGCAGATTTCATTGTTGAATGTACAGGGATCTCAAATGACGAAGTTGTAACCCCAGCCCACGAGCTATGGAAACTTTATGTCAATGGATCCTTTAATGAAAATGGATCAGGGGTAGGTATCATCTTAATTACCCCGGCGAGAAACCGATTCCACTATGCTTTAAGGTTCGGCTTCGAGGCGTCAAACAACGAGGCTGAATACGAGGCTTTACTAGCAGGACTTCGGGTAGCCAGAGAGCTCAAAGCAAAGGCTATACATTACTATAGTGACTCACAACTAGTGGTTAACCAAGTCTTGGGTGAATATCAGGCTCGTGGCATCAAGATGGTTGCGTACCTGGAAAATGTAAAAACTGCACTCGAACAATTCGAATTCTACACTATAGAGCAAGTCCCTCGAGAACAAAATTCAAATGCAGACGCATTGGCCAGGCTCGCCACAACTAACGAGGCCGATACACTGAATGTGGTCCCAGTAGAGTTTCTACCGACCCCGAGTATTAACGAGCCTGGTGAAGATGATGTATATATGATTGACTCACAACCAACCTGGATGATCCTAATAGTTGACTACCTCGAAACTGAAAGTCTCACAGCAGACCAGAACGAGGCTAGAAAGCTGATGTATCAGATCGCGATATACACTATTATGGAAGGAAGGTTGTATAGAAGAGGGTACTCTATGACATTACTCCAATGTGTCACTCCTCCCAAGGTAAAGATAAATTTGGAAGAAATTCATGAAGGATTTTGTGGAGACCACACTGGGGGGCACAGTCTATCCAAAAAGGTGATAAGACATGGGTATTTTTGGCCCACAGTCAAGGCAGACTCTTTCAAATACGTCAAACGATGTGATAAATGTCAATTGTTTACCTAAGTTCCACGAGCTCCACCTACCGAACTCACCCTGAAGAGCTCTCCATGGCCATTCATAGTAAAGTACGCTGTGGTTGCGGTCGACTATTTCACAAAATTGATCGAAGCTGAACTGTTGGCCATTATTACCTCGAAAAAAGTCTTAGACTTTGTTGTAAAAAATATCATTTGCCGATATGGGATGCCTAGAAAGATAGTATCGAAAAATGGAACCCAGTTCGATAGTGATCTTTTTACCCATTTCTGTGAAAAAAATGGGATAATAAAAAGTTTATCCTCCGTCGCCCATGTAACGACCCGGATTTTCAAGTATCGATAATGCAGAAATATAAACGTTTTCATTTAACAAAATGTCTCAAAAACCCTTATAAAAAAATATTTTTAAAAGTCATATGGCCATACGAATCCCTTGTTTATATCCTTCAATATTATGACTACCTGTTTTGAGTTGAATCATTGTGGTTCTTCTTTCATGTTTATGAGAAAAACGGGTATGCTCATTTATTGTTAGGTTAGTATTCTTCCCTACGATGCATTGTGGTATAAAGACTTGCGATGGTGCCTAACACTCAAGCCAGGGGTGGTCGAGCTGTCAATCAATCAGACCCAACCGAGAGAGTGGCCGTTGACCAGGATGCAGATCGTGGCCGAGGCAGAGGAAGGGTCGAGGCCGAGGACAAAGAGTACAGCCGGAACCAAATCTGGCAACTTAGATAGAGGATCTTTGACTTTGTGTCAGCTACCGAAAGGGAAAAGGTAATCTACATTGGTATTAACTTCTCGTCCCTGTGCGTTAGGAGATTTTTGATTTTAAATCAAACTAAAATGGCTAGGACAAGAGCTCAGAGAGGAAGGGGTGCTGCTAGCCGGGGCTAGGCCGCACCTGTTGCTAGAGCTCAGAACGCGCCTGCTGCTAGAGCTCAAACCCAAGCTGCTAGAGTTCACGAGATAACCAAGAAGATAAATAATTTGCAAATGCTAGTGCAGACGTAGGGAGCCCAAATTGAAAGAGGGCAAAAGAGACAGGAGGACGCTGATGCCCTCCAAGCTGAAAGGTTTAACATCCTTTTGGGAAAACTCCCCATGCCACCCAATGATGCTTAGAACAATGAAATACCACCTGAAAACAATGAAGAATAGAACCCTGGCTCGCATGTTGTCATTGAGCAACCAGTACTGCAAGTAGAAGCACCAAGAGCTGCTTGAGCGAAACCTATATCAGAAAGGTTCAGTAACTAGAATCCACCTATATTCGAGTGGAGCAGTGACCCATCAATGGCAGAGGAATGGATCAGTATTTTGGAAAGGATCTTTGACTTCATTGGAACTACCAAGAGAGAGAAGGTAGTTTGTACGACCTATATGCTGAGAAATGATGCCCGCATCTGGTGGGACGTAGCCAAGAAAGGGCATAATGTTGTCGAGATGGAATGGATAGAGTTCTTGACCTTGTTCAATGGCAAGTACTTCAGTAAGGCAGTTATTGAGCACAAAGTGAATGAGTTCACTAATCTGAAGCAGGGAACGTCAAGCGTGCAAGACTACGTTCGAAAATTTGACCAGCTGTCTAGGTTCGCGAAGAACCAGGACAATACTGAAGAGAATAAGACTTGGAGTTTTATGAAAGGCCTGCGCAGAGGCATTGCCAGGAGTGTAGACACTGGTAGAATTTTCCCGGAGATGTATGTCGAAGCTGTGGAACGGGCTCTTCGCCAAGAGTCTTGGCTCATGCTAGACAAGCCAGAACCATAGAAGAATGAAGACATGAGGTACACTCCCAACAACCCAGGATAGTTTCAGGCCAATCAGAATCGCCAAAGGGGAAGTTCAACCCGAGGTACGGCCAGAACTCGAAGAGAACAAATAATCCAAGAGGCACAAGGCCGATTGTTGGGGAAATCACAAAAGAAAAGGGGGACCTCCCAATCAGGCAATGGATAGTCCCAACAAACAGCCGAGACGTGAGTTTGAACAATGGCCACTGTGCAACAAATGTAACCGACGCCATTAGGGCAAGTGTGGGGTATGTTATAAATGTGGAAAGCCATGGCACTTTGCTAAAGATTGCAGAATGCCACCCAAAGGCAACGGAAATGACCAGCAGAAACAAATTGGAGCTTCTCCTCGATTTTATGCGCTTACGCAAAGCGACAAAGGAGCTGGTATTGCAAAAATTTAAAGCTACGCAAGTATACGTAATCCCTTTGGTAGTTTATTTCGGTAAGACCAATATCGTTCCCACAGAGACTGATTATCAAGTACCAATCCTATTTTATTTTCTATTTGGTAATCAAAATTGGAATTTTTAAAACTAAAAATAATAAATAACATAATTAAATGAAGAACAACAAAGAACACTAATCTTGCAGTATACTTGATTCAAATATATATATATGATAAATTAGTGATTCTAATCTCCTCTAATATCCACTTTATTATTCACTAATGCAATCACAAAAATAATTCTTCTCATTAAGATGGAAGACATGCAAAAGTGTTAAATATTCAGGTTAAGAAATATAAAACTCGACCTAATGTAAATTCTCTATACTTCTATGAGAAATTTAAACAATAGGAAGCAATGAACTCAGCCCTCAATCACATAGAACAATTTGATACTCTCATTCTAAATGGAAATCTACGTCTATTCAACTTTAACATATCCAAATCTCACTTCTCAGATTTTGATTCAAATTCATAAATAGCATGTAAATGGTGCGCAATCAATCACATACATAATAAACACAAATTGAATAGATCTTAGATGAAAAAGAAATCGAAAACTTGCATTAATTCATAATAAAGCATCAGGAGATTCATTTAAAAACCCTAAATAGAATTTAGTTCACGTTTATCACTAAGAAATCTATAAACATGAAATTAATATAAACTAAAAGTAAAAAGAGAAGAAAATAACTCTAAATGATAAATCCAATCTTCCTCCAAAGCACTCCTCAAACTCTTCTCCTAGTCTAGATTTGCAAAAGTGCCTCCATTTCTCTTCTTAATCGTGATTTAAACCTAATTAGCATTTTTTAAACATGAAATGACCAAAACACCCTTCATTAAAAATCTGCGTTTTTCACATTTCTAGACATATCATGCGGTCGTAGGATGTCATTCCTGCAGTCGCAGGAATGCCCTAGAAAAGCCAAAACTTTTATGGAATTGCGGCCGCAAGAAAACCTTCCTACGGTCGCAAAAAGTGCTCCGAAACACAGTTTTCCACCAATTTTTGTCCTTTTGTCGGTTTTTCCACCATGTTTCCTATGTAACCTAAGCCCTTCAACACCTGATAAGACACAAAACACAAGCGTAAAATAGAACAAAACAAAACTAAACACCTAATACTCTACCCAAAAAGACATAGATAAACGAGTCTAAAACTCGTTTATCAACTGGACCATCTGATATGGTGTCAGGTCAGATTTCTATCGCCCAAACCTCGGCATATGCATTAGTGGATACTGGGGCATCAGATTCTTTTGTATCTGCATCCTTTGTGGAAAAATTAAATAGAAGTCCTGTGTAACGCCCAAAACTCTAGGGACCGTTACGGTGTGCCTTATAAACAGTGCTAAACTTGTTAATCGAGTTATTTGGCCAAAGTCGTGTAGCTAAGTATGATTAGCAGTTTAGGGATTAAAATTTTTGGTTAAGATATAACGTTTCATTAGAACGTTTACTGTATACATTGGGATCCCAAAAATATAATTTAAGGGTCTATTACAAGAAAATATTTACAACTAGCCGATCTAAGCGGAAAAACAGGGTTTGACCCTAGTTCCTCTTTCAACCCTTGGTCGTGGCGGTCGAGCAGCCGCATATGTACACATCGTCACCTCAGCTCTCCAACTCAAGTATGGTCCAACTTTCTTTTTCCTTTACCTGCACCACATAGCACCCGTGAGCCGAAGCCAAGCAAGAAAACTTAATATGCTCAAGATCAGTAATAACATGTAATCAAATCATAAGGCACACGTCTGGCATATATAGCCCTATTCAAGCAGGCAAAAAAATTCACGTAATGATGGGTATCCAGGATAAGGAATCCTGCTCTCCTAAGTGGATGACTATCAAGTCAATCCAAATCAGATAAGTGATTTAATACTAGTGGTTCCGATAACCATACCGGGCGTATAGCCCTAAATAGAAGAGTGACAATTGTAAAAGTCACTAAGGTGGGTTCCGTTCCCTTAAGCCATGTGACGATAGGGTCACCGGGGTTTTATAGATAAGTGATCATTTCACTAGCTTGAACAAGATAGGTGCTCAATGAACTAGTCACCAATATAACCTATCGCATGACCATAGAGTCACAACCATGGGATTCCGCTCCCTAGCCATGTGACAAACTGTCACCTAAGACTTTGGCCCTGGCTCTGAGTAACTAGTCCTAGACTAGTCAAGCACTTATAATTTTCATCGACCTTAGGGTCGGTCCAGCATTAATGCTCCTAGAGTCATTCAACTCTGATCTCGATTAGATCTAATCTTTTATCGGCCCTGCGTTCAGGACGCTTATGTCGTTTTCGGCTCTTAGGTCCGTAATACGCGACCAGTGCCGACCCTGACTAGTCAGTGCCATACGCAAGTAAGCAATGCTACCAAACATATATCATATGTCAAATATCAGAATATTGGGTATTCAACATGCTTACTTAACAATTGCTAGCACAATTAGGATCATGCATAAACACAGAGGCTCAAGCTCTGACCAATCTCATATTCAATATTCACGGCATGCCCTAATCACATGTTTCTTGTGCATTACATGCATCACATTTAGACATCCAACATGCATCAAGAATAACCATGCATGTCGCATCTACACAGGGTGCAGTTTTCTTACCTTTGGTTCGACCGAGAATTAGAACAAGAACGACCCTTGAGAATGATCGATTCTTTAATCCTTTAGCGGTCACCTAGTCATAACCAAGTATAACCTCCGATTAATGAAAATAAACAAAGATAGGGTCCTGATCTAAACCCTACTCTCGGGACCCCGAAATGTACCC
Source organism: Humulus lupulus (assembly GCF_963169125.1). Lineage (NCBI taxonomy): Eukaryota > Viridiplantae > Streptophyta > Magnoliopsida > Rosales > Cannabaceae > Humulus > Humulus lupulus. Next base: position 44,863,209 of record NC_084793.1, read on the forward strand.
ACACGGTGACTACATTCGATCCCGGGCCTTAAGGATTGAAACCCCGAGCCTAAAACCCTTAAAAACACTCAAAATGGGGTTCTGAAGAAATAGGGTAGCGCTGTAGCGCTACCCGCCTAGCGCCCCAGCGCTCAAGGCAGAACCAAACCGCCCTAGAACCTCTCCAGGTAGCGCTGTAGCGCCCCCTACTGGGCGCTGTAGCGCTACCTCCAGCCTGAAAATGCCCAACAACTTCTTCCTTCAATTCCACCATTTCTAACCCAAACCAAATGCTTCCAAACTTCAAATAAGTCCCAAATGAACCCAAAAACCATCCCCACATGTCCTAGGCACCACAACCCCAAGAACCCTAGCCAAAACTCCAATCAATTCCCAACTTTCCAACTCAAAAACCAGCTGAAACTCAACTAGGAAAACAGAGCAAAAACAAGAGTTCTAATGGCTAAAAACTCACCTCAGTCTCAACAGCACACCCTCTTCAATGGTAGAGCATAACCCTAGCTTATCACAGCTTGGTTCCTCAAAAGAGCTTGAAAATCCAAAGAGAATTGGGGAAGAAAAACCATCGGGAGATAATGAGGAAGTGAGACTCTATTTTTGGTAAGCTTCTACAGCCTTAATGGTTGATATAAATCCTTAAGGGTGAAAAGACCTAAATGCCCTCAGGTCTAAAATAAAACCTTAACAGCCACCAAGGGCAAAAGCATCCTTTCGCACCTATTTCTTTAATCATAATTAACACCCTCCAATTCCCTCTATTCTCAATATTCTCAAATACCAATAACTCATATCCCATTACCCCTCTAATTCCCGGTAATATTCTCACCATTAAAATCACTCCGAGACTCACCCCGAGCTCCGAACTTAATCCCGTTATGACCAGACCGAACACTTGCATTTCATGATCGTCTTATGCCGAAAGGCTTGAACAAATCCACATATAATGTGGTATCATTCATAACTCACCCACATGCACGAAAATACACAATTTCTCCTTCAACGAGCCAAATTACTAAAATGCCCTTATAATTAAAAGTAAACCCATATGCATGCATTTATCATCATATTATAATATAATTCACAAAAACATGCATATAATCATCTAATAACATAATAAATCAATTATGGCCCTCCCGGCCTCCTAATACAGGTCCTAAACCTTATTAGGATATTCGGGGCATTACAACTATCCCCTCCTTACAGAAATTTCATCCTCGAAATTTATCTAAACAGCCCCGAATAAAAAAAATTCCGAACTATTGATTCCAGTCTCCCAGGTCGCTCCCTTGACCTCACTATTTCTGCGACATACCTTAACCCAAGGTACACTTTGTTCCTCAGAACCTTATTTCTTCTGTTACAATCTGAATTGGCTATTCCTTACCGGAATACCTTACCTCAACCTTCAGATCCTTATGACTCAACTCATGAGTTCCCTTTAACCCATGTCCACTGCATGAAAATACATAACACACTGTATACAACTGACAGTGCCAAAGATAAGGCTAATTCAAAGTCAACCTAACCAGTCCTATCCAGGATTCAAACTGTTATACTACTCTAGGGCTCAACTTGCCCTTAACTCCTCACCCCTTTCCATGGTGATACTGTAAGGAAGACACAATCCCCTTCTTGGAACTCCATGTTCCTACTTTTCAATTCAGTAAAACTTTTCCATTTATTCTGAGAAGTGAGCATTCACGCTCTAACCTCTAACAATCTCAATGACCCTCTGAACCATCTCATGATCCAGAATCAACACCTCACCCATCTCATTCCAATGAACTAGTGCTAAGTATTCTCAACATACCTCATCTCATAAGGTATCTTTCCAATACTGGATAACTTTCTTTCTCTCTCTGATTTACCATCAGTCTGAGAACAATGAACTGTACTTAATCCCATTTATATAATCACCGCCTCCTTTAACTCTTTCCAAGTCCTGAAAGTAACAATAGAGTCTTCATCTGATAAGATAGACCTTGAATTTCGTGAAGGCGCACTATCTTTCACTCACATAGAGATTTGAATACCGATCAGCTGCGTTACTTACTCTTATTGATAAAAATGAACTCATTTGGAAAATTGGTCCATAATGATCCAATCCAAATCACACTGATCCACTATCCAAGGAAGCTCCACCACGGAACCCATCGCGATGCTTTCTTGTTTCCATTATAAAGTACTCAAAGGCTACAATGGCCTTACTGATTCCTGATACTCTGTCTTGACCTGTTAACAGGTTAAGAACTTTATCACGTATTCCATTATGCCCCTCTCCACTTCAGGCCATCACATAAAAGCTTTTAAACTCTGATGCACTATCACAATGCTTGAATGAAGAGAAGAGGAGAGTAACATGAGATTCATCCAGAATCTCCCAATTAATCCGAGTGTCCATCGGATCCCAAATCCGATCCTTATACCTCAATAAATTCATACCTGACACTGTATAATCCTTAGCTAATCCAGCTAAGACATTCTCCTCAATCTTCTCTATATGTGGTTCACTTAATCATCTTTTCTTTTGAACTTCTCTAAGATGGTAATCTCAAACATAAATCTAGCCACCTGGCCCACCAAAAACTCTACTCTAGTTCTGGTCAGATCCTTTAACCAACATGTTGCATAGGCAATCACTTTTCTCTACTACTGAGGTGTCATAACCACCTACTAACTGATTCTGATTTGCAGGAAGACTCAGAACTCTTTCTCATTACACATGTAATATCCTATTCATCCAAGGAAACTTCTACCTACCGAGGTGTTCCTTGACCTTGGTAAATCTTCGCAGAGAAAACATCACGATATCATCGTCCAAGATGATCACAATTCCCATTCAAATAAACCTTTGAATGCTCTGTTCATCTGATTCATCAAAACACTCAACATTGATTACCCTCTCAAATCATAACTTGACATTCCCAGTGTCCTTACCTGATATAAACAATCCTATATTTATCCTTCTCCCTGATCTCTAACTGGTACTATCCAGATCTAAGATCCACCTTAGAGAATACCATCTATCTCACTAGCTGAACCTTTAACTCTTACAACTCCGCTGAGTTATTCAATTCAGTGACCTAAAACCTGTTTCCATTCCTGGCATCAATTCATTTACCATTCTATCTTTGCACATAAAGGAACCCTAGCAAATCCCCTGGAAATACATCCAGAACTCACACATTTATCCATTCTGTCCTGACTCCACTGGCACAATATAAGTGGTATCCACTCCACAAGCTAAGAGTTCCATGCATCTCTCCGCCATAAAACTCTAGCTTTCACTACAAATGTCATTAACATACCAAATCCATGCACAGTGCCAATTGTCCTAAGGCTTCCCACTCTCAAGCCCAAGAGTTACTATACTTTCCTTGCCATTTAGCATTGCCCCATGATTACTTAACCAGTCCATACCCTGGATCAAACCAAAGCCAGTCATAACCAGCTTTATCAAAATCACTGATGGGTCCTTTCCACAATAATTCACCCGATTTCTTAAATTACCAATACAATATCACTTTTTTGTCATAACATAACCATATGGCCTGTATAGCAACTTTATACCTCTCTATATGCAGCAAATAAAGAACAACATGGCATAAAATCAGTCAGCACAAAATAAAGATTAGAACCAAAAAGCTGACCTGTCACCCCCGAGAAACTAGTCTCGGTCTCAGACTCTGACTGCCTCAGAATAAACACTTGAGTTGGAATCGAGCTATCTATCCCCTTTTGCTCATCCTCTCTTATCCTTGGGCAATTCTTCATGATATGCCCAACCATATCACATGCAAAACATGCTATTGCTCGACATTCTCCCAGATGACGCCTCGTGCACCGACTGCATATTGGACGAGTCTTCCAGCTTTCACTCTTGTTTGCTCCAATAAGTGGAGGTACCACTATCCAAGCTCCGTGCTACCTAGCACTCTTCTTCTCTTCCTTTATGCTCTCAACAGCAAGAGCCTTCTCTACCACCTAAGCATAGGTAGAGACTTCTTGCACTGGGACAACTCTAATGCCCTGAGCTATTCTAGGATTCAATCCCTGAAAAAACTTTTCCTTCCGAGCTACATCTATGGGTACCATGTCTAAAGCAAACTTGGCCAACCCATCAAATCTGCTAACAAACTCGGTTACTGATGCCTTTCCTTGAACGAGATTCACAAACTCATTCATCTTAGCAGTGTTAGCTGCATCACAATAATATCTTTCGTTGAACAGCTGCCTAAAATCTTTCCAGTCTATCACAGTTGTATCTCGCGTTTGGTATACTATTTACCACCACGTCCGGGCATCATCCTGCAATACAAATGTCGAACAAGACACCTTATCATGACCTACCAGCCCTATACTATCAAGAATGGAACTGATCATGCCCATCCATTGCTCAGCTCCGAATGTATCTAGGCCTCCCTCAAAGACTGGAGGGAAATACTCCTGGAATCTTCCACAGAGAAATTCCCATATGTTCTCAACCCTAGGCTGAGGCTAAGCTGGTGCCACTCCTGGCATAACAAAGGAAGGGATGCTCCCTAATAGATTCTGCTGTTGCTTCAAACACCTAATCTCTTCCTCCTGTCTCTGCAATCTTGATTGCAAATTTGTGAACATCTGCTGAAAATTCATAGGAGCACATGAAGAACTAATACCATGGTTGTAACTCCCAACCTCTGCATAACCACCACTAGGCCTCATTCTCTACCCTGAATATAAACATGCTAATTGAATCTGCAGCCAATAACTTGACCCATTAATCATGACGGGCATATCAAAGTTTTCCCCACGAGATCAATCTTACCACACCACCATCTAAAACAACTTGCAGTGCTTAAAAAAAAACATTCCCATGGCATTCATACATCAATCATGATCCCTGCTCTTCCAACATTCACACCATGCCTCCAACTCCAGCATGCAAATATTACAATTATATATTCATGGAGCAGGTAATCGTATGATCACATTCATATACATATTCACGGGGCATATAATCATATAGTCAAGAGCCAGTCTCTATCAGAATCTCATGCTTCCTAACACAATGTGCGGGTAAAGCATTTACATTCTATTTAAACAGTTAAGCACATAACTACAAAAATAGTTACCATTCCCTGAGTGAACCAATCTTTAGTGACGAGTGTACATGCCCCGCTTGTCTTCAGGAACCATAAACCTTGGCAAGCTCTGATACCAAGTAGTAACGCCCTAAACTCCAGGGACCGTTACGGTGTGCCTTATAAATAGTGCTAAACTCACTAATTGAGTCATTTGGCCAAAATCGTGTAACTAAGTATGATTAGCAGTTTAGGGATTAAAAATTTTGGTTAAGAAATAACGTTTCATTAGAATGTTTACTGTATACATTGGGATCCCAAGAATATAATTTAAGGGTCTATTATAAGAAAATATTTACAACCAGTTGATCTAAGCGGCAAAATAGGGTTTGACCCTAGTTCCTCTTTCAACCCTCAGCCGTGGCGGTCGAGCATCCGCATATGTACACATCATCACCAAAGCTCTCCAACTCAAGGATGGTCCAGCTTTCTTTTGCCTTTACCTGCATCACATAGCACCCGTGAGCCGAAGCCCAGCAAGAAAACTTAATATGCTCATGATCAGTAATAACATGTCATCAAATCATAAGGCACACGTCTGGAAAATATAGCCCTATTCAAGCAGGCAAAAAAATTCACGTAATGATGGGTATCCAGGATAAGGAATCCTGCACTCCTGAGTGGATGACTCTCAAGTCAATCCAAATCAGATAAGTGATTTAACACTAGTGGTCCCGTGATGAGTCTGTTTTTAGCATAGTTTTAACATGTGTTTAGGATCAGTTTGAGTCATTTTTGGTGGAGTGTGTTGCGGTATTATGCTTGTTTTGGTATGTTTTCAGGAAATAGGAGAGGAAATCGTGAAGTTTGGCAAATGACTGAAAAATTAGTTGAAATTGAGCAATTTGTGCTAAAAGTTGATAAGAAGGAAGCTGAAGACTCATTCGCGGAGATAATGGGTAGATTTGCAGTTTGGAATCAAGATTTTGGAAGAATTTTAGGGGCCGCGGCGCTTGAATGGAGAGCTGCGGCGCAAGGGAGAAACAGAAAGTTGCCTAAATTCTGGAATTTTGAAGGGCCGCGGCGCCTGGGGGACGCGCCGCGGCGCTTGCTGAAGTCAGAGAGGATGCCCTGAAGCATTGATGCGCGCCGCGGCGCTTGGATGCTAACGCCGCGGCGCGTGTGGCTGCACGTGATTTTTAGAATTTTCGAATTTGTTAGTTTTTTTTAGGGTTTTGGTTTAAATACGTTTTTAGAGTTAATTTTAGGGATTATGCAGAATTAGAGAGAGATAAGTCTTTGGAGGCAGAAGAAAAACATTGAGGATCTAAAAGTTTGAATTCTTCTTCTCTTCTGTAATCTCTCTACTGATGTTTATGTTTATATTTAATTTGATTGATGTCATTATGTCTGCTTTGAACTAATCTTGTTATTAGGGTTTTAGTGGATTCTTCTTGAAACTATGATTTCTTAATGAAATTTTTCTGAATTTCTTTCTTCTGCTGTGGATTATTTATCGTACACTTAATGCTTGTGAATGTTTGATCGTCATTTACATGTCCATATGATTTTAACCTAAACTCTGAAAAGAAAAGGATAATTATGCTATAGATAAATAATCACAATTTCATATTAGACGAAAGTACTTTTATGAGTTGTGTAGTTTAGGGATGATGTGCTTAAAGCCTGCAATATATTGATTTACCACAGAGATGTAGGGAATAGTATATTGTAGAGAATTATAGATCCTAACAAGACTATAATATATAATTATAATCTGCTACCACAAAAGAATTAAGAAATCTTGAGAATTGAGTAGAAATCATAAGTGGAAAGTTGATGAAACTAAAGCCCTAACTTTTGCATCTATTAAATTAAATCAACTCTTATTACTGCATTTATTTAAGTGTTAGTAGTTTCCTAATTTTTAGTAGTAAGTATTTTAATTGTAATCTGAAATTATTAAGCAAATCAATTAGAATTAGGAATTAATTGTTGGTGATTAATATCAATTTTCGTGGGATCGACACTTAACTTATCATATATTACTTGATTAGATCACGTAATGATGGGTATCCAGGATAAGGAATCCTGCCCTCCTGAGTGGATGACTCTCAAGTCAATCCAAATCAGATAAGTGATTTAACACCAGTGGTCCCGATTACCATATCGGGCGTATATCCCTAAATAGAAGAGTGACAGTTGTAAAAGTCACTAAGGTGGGTTCCGTTCCCTTAAGCCATGTGACGATAGGGTCACCGGGGCTTTATAGATAAGTGATCATTTCACTAGCTTAAACAAGATAGGTGCTCGATGAACTAGTCACCAATATAACCTATCGCATCACCATAGAGTCACAACCATGGGATTCTGCTCCCTAGCTATGTGACAAACTGTCACCTAGGCCTTTGGCCCTGGCTCTGAGTAACTAGTCCTAGACTAGTCAAGCGCTTATAATTTTCATCGACCTTAGGGTCGGTCCAGCATTAATGATCATAGAGTCATTCAACGCTGATATCGATTAGATCTAATCTTTTGTCGGCCATGCATTCATGACGCTTATGCCGTTTTCGGCTCTTAGGTCTGTAATACGCGACCAGTGCCGACCCTGACTAGTCAGTGCCATACACAAGTAAGCAATGCTACCAAACATATATCATATGTCAAATATTCGAATACAGGGCATTCAACATGCTTACTTAATAATTGCTAGCACAATTAGGACCATGCATAAACACAGAGGTTCAAGCTCTAACCAATCTCATATTCAATATTCACGACATGCCCTAATCACATGTTTCTCGTGCATTACCTGCATCACATTTAGACATCCAACATGCATCAAGAATAACCATGCATGTCGCATGTACACAAGGTGTAGTTTTCTTACCTCTGGTTCGAGCGAGAATTAGAACAAGAACGACCCTTGAGAATGATCGATTCTTTAATCCTTTAGCGGTTACCTAGTCATAACCAAATATAACCTTCGATTAATGAAAATCAACAAAGATAGGGTCTTGATCTAAACCCCACTCTCGGGACCCCGAAATGTACCCACAGGGTGACTACATTCGATCTCGGGCCTTAAGGATTGAAACCCCGAGCCAAAACCCCATAAAACACTCAAAACGGGGTTCTGAAGAAACAGGATAGCACTATAGCGCTACCCCCCCTAGCGCCCCAGCGCTCAATGTGACGCCCCACGTCATTATGGCTGCTTTCTGGAATGACGACTGGCCCTACAAACCAACACAAGCCTTTTCAGTGTGCTTTTTCCTCACTCACATGCTTCCTAGGAAAACGTCCCAGGAGGTCACCCATCCCTAGATTACCCCAGGTCAAGCACGCTTAAAAGACTTGTGTTGGTTTGTAGGGCCAGTCGTCATTCCAGAAAGCAGCCATAGTGACGTGGGGCGTCACAAATTGTATCAGAGCCTTGACCCAGCCGAAAGTGTGGCCAACGGGGACGTCGGGCCCGTAAGCGTGGTGATTGTGACAGTCAGAATCCCGTGATCCGTAAGGGGAAAGACCGGGTAAGCTGTGCAATCCCACATCGCCTGGGGAAGGTCAAGTGTGATGATTCTAAGACTGTGTAGGTATGGGACTACATAGTTGAAGATGGTTTAAATGGATTGATGGGTACTACCTATATCAACAAGATGCATCTTCTTTTCGGTAGCCCATCACTTGAGAACTTCAAAGTTAAGCGTGCTTGACCTGGGGTAATCTAGGGATGGGTGACCTCCTGGGAAGTTTTCCTAGGAAGCATGTGAGTGAGGACAAAGCATGCTGAAAAGACTCGTGTTGGTTTGTAGGGCCAATCGTCATTCCAGAAAGCAGCCGTAGTGACGTGGGGCGTCACAAATTGTATCAGAGCCTTGACTTAGCCGGAAGTGTGGCCGACGGGGACATCGGGCCCGTAAGGGGGGGTGATTGTGACAGTCAGAATCCTGTGATCTGAAGGGGATAAACCAGGTAAGTTGTGCAATCCCACACCGCCTGGGGAAGGTCAAGTGTGATGATTCTAAGACTGTGTAGGTATGGGACTAAACGGTTGAATAGGGCTTAAATGGATTGATGGATACTACCTATATCAACAAGATGCATCTTCTTTTCGGTAGCCCATCACTTGAGAACTCCAAAGTTAAGCGTGCTTGACCTGGGGTAATCTAGGGATGGGTGACCTCCTGGGAAGTTTTCCTAGAAAGCATGTGAGTGAGGACAAAGCACGTTGAAAAGACGCGTGTTGGTTTGTAGGGCCAGTCATCATTCCAGAAAGCAGCCATAGTGACGTGGGGCGTCACAAATGCCCTTACGGGCCCGACGTCCCCGTCGGCCACACTTCCGGCTGGGTCAAGGCTCTGATACCATTTGTGATGCCCCATGTCACTATGGCTGCTTTCTGGAATGACGACTGGCCCTACAAACCAACACAAGTCTTTTAAGCGTGCTTGGCCTGGGGTAATCTAGGGATGGGTGACCTCCTGGGAAGTTCTCCTAGGAAGCATGTCAGTGAGGACAAAGCACGCTGAAAAGACTTATGTTGGTTAGTAGGGCCAGTCGTCATTCCAGAAAGCAGCCATAGTGACGTGGGGTGTCACACTCAAGGCAGAACCAAACCACCCCAGAACCTCTTCAGGTAGTGGTGTAGCGCTACCTCCAGCTTGAAAATGCCCAAAAACTTCTTCCTCCGATTCCATCATTTCTAACCCAAACCAAAAGCTTCCAAACATCAAATTAAGTCCCAAATGAACCTCAAAACAATCCCCACATGTCCTAGGCATCAAAACCCCAAGAACCCTAGCCAAAACTCCAATCAATTCTCAACTTTTCAACTCAAAAACCAGCTGAAACTCAACTAGGAAAACAGAGAAAAAACAAGAGTTCTAATGTCTAAAAACTCATCTCAGTCTCAGCAACACACCCTCTTCAATGGTAGAGTATAACCCTAGCTTATCATAGCTTGGGTCCTTGGCTTGGTTCCTCAAAAGAGCTTGAAAATCCAAAGAGAAATGGGGAAGAAAAACCATCGGGAGGGAAGGAGGAAGTGAGACTCTGTTTTTGGTAAACTTCTACAGCCTTAATTGTTGATATAAATCCTTAAGGGTGAAAATACTTAAATGCCCTCAAGTCTAAAATAAAACCTTACATTCCACCATGGGAAAAAGCATCATTTCGCACCTATTTCGTTAATCATAATTAACACCCTCCAATTCCCGCTATTCTCAATATTCTCAAACACCAATAACTCATGTCCCATTACCCCTCTAATTCTTGGTAATATTCTCACCATTAAAATCACCTCGAGACTCACCCCGAGCCCCGAACTTAATCCCGTTATGACCAGACCGAACGCTTGCATTTCATGATCGTCTCATGCCGAAAGGCTCGAACAAATCCACATATAATGTAGTACCATTCATAACTCACCCACATGCACGAAAATACATAATTACGCCCTCAACGGGCCAAATTACCAAAATGCCCTTATAATTTAAAGTAAACCCATACGCATGAATTTATCATCATATTATAATATTGTTGACGCCGTTTTTCGTCAAACAGTGAAAGAAGAGCACATAAACAATAACTGATAATGGCCAATTGAAATAAAACAATATAAACACACGATTTTTACGTGGTTCAGCAGTTAAATCTGCCTAGTCCACGAGTCTCTGTTATTAAACTCAAGATTATCTCTGAAAATTCTTTAAGCATGAATTCTTCAGAGTTTTCTCTCAAGGATCAGAATTTCAGTCCTTTACAATGGTGCATGGCCTCTCTATTTATAGAGAAGACTGCAGAATACTATCCCACATATTTTGGGTAGTTACTCTTTTTGTATAAATAAAATAAATGGCTTTAAATGCCTATAATCAGATATAAAAGGAAACGTCCCCTGAAGACCAGGAGACGTATAACTGGCCAAATAATATCCCACGATTATAGGGGATTTACAGTAATAAATGAGGATTACATCTCGTATTTATAACACTTGTAGATATTCAAGGTGGTTATCGCGTATCTCTAAGGCTTTAGCTTCCCAGGTTTCCCGTCATCTATCGAGCTAGAAACATCTCTCGAGGCCACATGGCTTTCGAGATCGTATGTGCGTCGAGCTCGGGACCCCTAATCCGAGGTCGTCCCTGAAGACGAGAGCGTTCCCGGAGCTATCTTTCGAGATCATGAATACTTCGAGGTCACCATACTCGAGGTCGTCTATGTCCTGCAAGCTCGACATTCAATCCTGGAGCATGTTTCCAACCTTATGAGTCCACTTATTCGCGAATCCAACTTTCGAGGTCATGTTTAACATAGCTCGAAATCTGGGTGTAACATCTTGCCCCCTCAAAAGTATTTGTTCGAATCCTAAGAGAAGGAAACTTTTGAACTACTTTCTTTGAGAACTGTACCGTCACACTTTTGAAAATAGACACGCGTCAGCTGGGTATTGCTCATTTTTGGTACTTGAGTACCTTGGAAACATGCCCACGATCATCCGTCTGCCACCTTTTCGGCGCCATCTTGTCATTGATTCCCATCCGTCCGATCTAGCAGGGATTTCATTCAACGCCCCGGATTAATCCCCCTTTTTCCATCTATATATATGAGACCCTAATCTTCATCTTCATTTTTACCTTCGTTTACCAAAAGCAAGAAAAGAAGAAAAAAAAAAACCAGAGTCCTCATAAAAAGTTTCCATTCTGTGCATGTTTTCTCGGCCAAAGAAACAAAGAAACCCCGGTCTATTCGAGTCCGTGAGTTCGTATTTGCAACCTCTTCTTCAATCGACAATCTCTCTGCAATCGCCATTATTGTGTAAGTATGCAATCTCTGTTTCCCATTTTGTCAGTTTTTATTCAAACTGTTCTTGCTGTGTATGTGTTTATGCTAGTTTACATCCTTAACATAATATGATAGGAGGTTTTGATCCGATAGGCTCTTATGCTTTTTAGACTTCCATACTGGGTTTTCATCACTGGCTTATACCCAGTTTTCATATTTGAGTGAGGTTCCTATTTTCTGGGTTTTGAAAATTTTTTAGGCGACGTTTCTTGTACACTAAGTTTTCGGGTAAAAAACATGGGCCTTGATAAATGCACGAAACCCAAGGCTGCCTTTCCTGGTTAACCGCCACTTTCTTTTCCCTTGATTTTCAGGATTTTCAAAAAATTATCCACGCTCCTTTCTTTTTCGTGGAACGCACGCCCTGACTCTTCAATAAGGGTCTTGATATTTAGCTTGTTTTGCTCCTAAACCCCGAGCTCGTAAGTTCGAGCTCGAAACTCTTGCATGCATGGCCCTCACCATTTTTTCTTTCTCGCTAGATGTCACAGAATCTGGAAAGACAGTGGGGGTCGTTGCTGGCAATCCCTTACGAGCCAAAATCTCCGAGCCCAGAATCGCTGTTCGCCCGTAATCAACGTCGGATAAGAGAATATGAGCTTGCGCGCGAGCAAGAGGACATTCGAGCTCATTACCGCCGCCAGATTGACGAGGTCATAGAGGGGAAGAGGAGAGTTCTTCGAGAGGCCCTCTATCCAAAATCCAATTCAGGACCTAGGCCGATTCCTCTCGATCTTGCATTAAAGGTTACTGTCGCATACCATCCGGGAGAGCTCAAATTTTCACTAATGGGGGAACCTTCCTCCTCCCAGCCGGGGAGAGAAATGTTTGAGGCCGAGCACTACTGGAGCTCGGTTACCACAACTAGCCAGATAACTGAAATCCTGGCTTTCCACGGCCTCAGCCTGTCAGGCTCCATGAAGTGTCGACCTCCGGCCGAGCATGAACGAAGCTGCTTCGCCCTTGGGGGCCGTGATGCCAGTGTGAAATACGCGGCCTGGAGCCAGGAACATATAAGGGCAGGAGCTCTGTTGCCCTTGAAGTCTTTTTTCAAGGACTTCACGGATTTCGTTGGGTTGGCCCCGTTCCAACTCAACACCAACTCTTACAGGGTACTGTCTGCCCTGAGGTCCTTATACCACGAGATGGAGTGGAAAGGACCTTCGCCTCAAGAGATCTTGTATCTCTTTTGTCTGAAAAGTAACCCCTCCCGAGTTCAGGGAGGGGATGGCTTTTATTACCTCTCGAGCTATCCCAAGGAGAAGAAGGTCTTTGAAGATCTTCCTAATCATCCGCCCGATTTCAAAAGGGCCTTCTTCTGGACAGATGGTCTGTCCCCGTCTCGACACTATTTGTTCAGGCAGATTCGTAAGTATTCTTGTTATCTTTATTTCCGTGCTCGTGACTTTAGCTCTTAGATCCGTACTCAGTAGAAATATGTTGTCTTTCAGCCAATTTTTAGCGTCCCACTCCCGACGATACAATGAAGGAGCATAGAGAGACCCTGCTCCAACTCCCACATGGCAGGAGGTCCCTCTTATACCTTCTACACGATGATAAGCTCCGAAAGTGCGGACTTTTGGGGGAGGGCCAGTCCACCTTTGACTGGTCTAATATAAAATATGAACACTGGGAGCAGGTGCCCCTGCCCACAGGCGCCCTTCCTCCGAGGAGAGAAACGAGGCCGCCACTTCCAGTTCGCCCGAGGAGTCCGCTGTCCGGGAATGAGGCAAATGATGAAGCCTCGAGCTCGGATTCGGATGAAGGTAAAGTCCTCCCTACCTCGACAATGTGGTCCCCCACCCTACTAAAACACAGGCCCAATTGGTTAGTCTCGTGCCCACATGATAGATACCACTTCTACATATGGAGTAGGGTAGATGACTGTGTCCATAGGTTTGATAGTGGGCTCGGGAAATACGACACCATGTATACCACGGACGAGGTGTGGAACGGGATAGCTGTTCAGTACGGGACCAATGATTATAGGGACCTTTCGAGGTTATCACCCACATATAGGGAAGGCACTCCCCCCGCCTCTTCTGAAGACGGGAGAATTTCATGGTCCCCAAGCTCGAGCTCAGGGGAGAGTTCCAGTTAGGTTTCTTCTATCATCACTTTATACGTCTGTGATACTGAAACAACTTGTATGCTTCTCTTTTATTAACTCGCCCTGTCTTGTGACATGTGCATGCAAGATGGACTCCGACCTCGACAACATCATCGACGGCGCCGGCACCAAGAGGAGCAAGCGCCCCAGAGCAGGAGCGCAGAGGACTGACCAGCTGGGCAAAGGCCCCAAGAGGTCTAAGAAAACACCTCCCCTTGCTCCGCCGGTTTCGAGCTCCATCGCTGCGGCGAATTCCCAGGCCAGTGCTTCCACAACGGCGCCGTCCTCGCAGGTCGTCGCCTCGGCAGTGGCGCCGACTTCGCTGGTTGGTCCCTCCGCTATGGTTGAGTCCCAACCCCCCGTGGCAGTTCAGTCCTCCTTAGGTCCGCCTTCTAGAAGGCCTTCTGTTTCTCGAGCACAGAAGCTATAAGTCTCCACCCACATGGATGCATATGTGGTTGATAATGCCGCTGGGTCCCATGGATCTACGCTGGTCTCAGATGTTATGTCCCGGATCGGCAAGAGCTATGGCAGTCTCGAAGCTCCCCAATGGCAGTGCTTAAATGACACCCGAGACTGCACTTTTCTCTACGAGAAGAGTATCGAGCATACTGCCGTGGTGAGTATCCTTCTATAGTCCTTCCTTTTCTGCTTATAATCACACTGACCTGGAGCTAATGGTGGTTTTTTCCTTTTTTCAGGCTCTTGCCTTCACTGCCCAGCTCAACTATAAACTGAACAATGAGGTCCACTCGAGCAAGTCTCATGCTCAGGAAGCGAAGGATCTCCAGCTCAAAGCATGCGATGATCTGAAGGCAGCGAATGCGAAGCCTGAGGCAGGAGCCAAGGAGCATGAAGACATGGCCACCGAGCTCGGGAAGCTGAAAGCTGAGCTCGAGGAGCATAAGAGGGAGATCACCCAGCTTCAGGAGACCAACAAGAAGCTTGAAGAGGACAAGGCTGCCACCTTCGAGATCATGGAGGATGAAAAAACTCGCCTCCTTGCTGAATACAAAGAGAAGAAGGATCAAGCGGTTGAATCTGCTATGTACCGAATGTGGGCCTACAATGAAGATCTGGACACCAGCTTCTTAGGTCCTCACGAGGCGCCACTTCTTGAAAGGTGGAACGCTCGGATCGAGAAGGAAGAGGCTGTGCAGCTCGGAGAAGGCTGAGCAGCTCGAGAAGGAAAAGGCTGCTCGAGACGCCGTTCCGGAGGGAGCCCAGGAGGATAGCCATGCTATTCTTCCTGAGGAATCTGGTGCTGCAGATGCTGAGAAGGCCAAGGAGACTCCTCTTCCTTGACTCTGATCTCGGGGAAACCATTTCTTGGGGCTGCGTCCCCTTATTTCTGTAATTATTTTAATTTATGCCCTCGGGGCTGATACAATTTCTTTAAATATTACTTATATATGCTTTACATTTCTTACAGGATGGCACCAGATAAACTCAAGGAGTTGCAATCGCAACTGCAAGAGTTATTGGACAAGAAGTTCATAAGGCCAAGCCATTCTTCGTGGGGAGCCTCGATCTTATTCGTGAAGAAGAAAGACGGCTCGATGAGAATGTGCATTGACTATCGGGATCTGAACAAAGTGACGATCAAGAACTGATATCCATTGCCCAGGATTGACGATCTTTTCAATCAACTACAAGGAGCATCAGTATTTTCCAAAATAGACCTGCGATCAAGCTATCATCAACTCAAGGTTAAGGAGACAGATATACCAAAGACAACCTTCAGAACGCACTACGGTCACTACAAGTTCTTAGTGATATCCTTTTGACTAACCAATGCACCTGCAACATTCATGGATCTCATGAGTTGCATATTTCGCGAGTATTTGGATAAGTTCAGCATCGTGTTCATTGATGATATTCTATTATACTTGAAAAGCCAAGAAGTGCATGCAACACATCTGGGACTGGTCCTTCAGCGTCAGATGAAAATCTTTACGCTAAGTTTTCAAAATGCGAATTTTGGCTAGAGAAAGTTAGTTTTCTGGGGCACATAGTGTTTGGAGACAGAATTTTGGTACATCCCGCCAAGATAGAAGCTGTTAAGCAGTGGAAACCTCTGAAAAATTCTCAAGAGGTTGGAAGCTTTCTTGGGTTAACGGGATATTACCAATGATTTGTGGAAGGATTTTTCCAAAATAGCCGGACCAATTATTGCCCTCACCCGCAAAAACATCAAGTATGAATGGACTGACAAGTGCGAGAAGAGTTTTCAAGAGCTGAAAACAAGATTGACGACTGCCCCAGTGCTAACAATCCCTAATGGCACAAAGGGATATACTATTTATAGTGATGCCTTAGGCCGAGGGTTGGGAGCAATGCTGATGCAACACTGAAAAGTAATTTCTTATGCTTCTCGACAGCTAAAAAATTACGAGAAGAACTATCCAACTCATGACCTGGAGCTGGCAGTGGTGCTTTTCACACTGAAAATTTAGAGGCACTACCTGTACGGGATACACTGTGACATCTACATTGATCACAAAAGCCTGAATTATTTCTTCACTCAAAAGGAATTGGATATGAGACAACGTCGATGGTTGGAACTGTTCAACGACTACAGCTGTGACATTCTGTACCACCTCGGAAAAGCAAATAAGGTGGCATATGCATTGAGTCGACAGCTAGGTGCTTACGTGATGACAGTGAAAGAGATTTCGCCGCAGTTACGAGCCGACCTTGCTACCTTGGATTTAGAGATAGTAGTCGGTCAATTGGCTAACCTCTCTATCGAGCCTACCATTATGGAAACGATAAAATGGGGGCAGTTAGTTGATCCTTGGGTACAAAGACTGATGTACGAAGTAAGGAAGGAGGGGCGACCAGGATTCCATATCTTCGAAGATGGAGTATTAGGGTTCAAGGGAAGAATATGTGTTCCGGGCGATGACGAGATCAAGAAGCAAATCTTTTTTTAGGGACATAATGCTTCTTATGCCATGCATCTGGGTACCACGAAAATGTACCAAGACTTAAAGAAGTACTTTTGGTGGCCTGGGATGAAAAAGGAGACGACAGAATATGTGGCACACTGCTTGACTTTTCAGCAGACAAAGGCCGACCATCAACGGCCAGTCAGATTGTTGCAGCCTTTAGAAATTATGGATTGGAAGTGGGAGATGGTCACTATGGACTGTGTCACAGTTCTACCAACCACTCCCAAGGGGCACGATGCCATTTGGGTTATCATAGATAGGCTGACTAATTCTGCTCATTTCTTGCCGATCAAGGTAACTTATGGGGCACATAAGTTAGCAGATATTTACATTACAGAGATGATGAGACTGCATGGTGTACTCAATTCCATCGTATCAGATCACGACGGACGTTTCACCTCGACATTCTGGTGTAGAATTCAAACGAGGCTGGTAGTAAAGTGAAGTTCAGCACTTCTTTCCACCTGCAAATAGACTGTCAAAGCGAACGAAAAATTCGGACTCTGGAAGATATGCTAAGAGCCTGCGTGCTTGACTTTCAAGGGTCATGGAATGAGAAGCTTCCACTGATAGAGTTCGCTTACAATAATAGTTATCATGATTCAATCAAGATGGCTTTGTATGAGGCTTTATACAGAAGGAAATGTTGATCATCGATTCATTGGAACGAGACCGGTGAAAGAAAGTTTCTCGAATCGGATGAGGTTGATCAGATTACCGAGGACATCCGATAGATAAGGCAACACTTGAAAACTTTGGATGATCAACAACGTAAATATGCCGACCGACGTAGAAGACCCCTGGTGTTTGAGGTTGGCGATAATGTGCTATAAAAGGTAGCTCCGCTACGAGGGGCTATGCGGTTCGAGAAGAAAGTAAAGCTTAGGCCATGGTTTGTTGGACCTATCGAAATCATAGAGAGGATCGGGGAAGTAGCTTATCATTTAGCTCTTGTGACCGCCCTGTCTAAGGTGCATGATGTGTTTCATGTATCCTAGTTAAGAAAATACATGTGCGATCCCTCGCATGTACTCAGCTATGAGCATCTGAGCATTGATCCTCAACTCGTCTATGAGGGGAAGTCGGTGATGATTCTAGACCGAAAGGAAAACGTGTTGAGGAACAAGACGGTGCCGTTGGTAATGGTGCAGTGGTGTAACCATGGCATTGAAGAGGCAACCTGGGAAACAAAAGACAAGATGAGGGAGTTGTTTCCTTGTTTATTTTAATTTTCAAGGACGAAACCTCTATAAATTGTAGGTATTGTAACATCCTGCGTTTCAGGTACCTTTAAACGACCCGGGTCGGGATTGTTTTCCCCGAGTTAAGAATATTATTTTAAATAATATTATATTTGTTTGGAATTTATTTCCATGAGTTATTTCTAGCGAAATTATGAATTTTGTAATTAAAAGTCAAGAGAAGACTTTCGGTCTTGGACCGACACAAAAACCCTAATCAGGTAAAAATCTTGGAAAATAAAATGAAAAACTATGGCAAATATATTTTTGGCATAAAATACATTCATAAAAATTAAATTTTGGTCAAAAATAATAAACCTAAGAGAAAATGGAAATTTTAGGGCATTTTGTGTTAAATGCCTAATTTTAATTGGCGAATTTTATTCCATGAATGGATCTTAGGTTAAATTTTATTGTGTGATTAATTAAATTAAATGTGAGAGACATTTAATTTAATTATTATGTGTTAAGTTTTTTTGTAAAATATAATAACTTTATTATGAGTGAAAAATATTATAGAAAATCAATTTGGATTTTTCTTCTTAGGAAATATTTATTAACGATTATAAAAAAATATATATCATAAATAAAATAAAGGGTGACCGACCATGTGAGGGAAAATATTGGGTAGACCAAATTATTTTAGTTTTAATCCCCATTTTAAATTTAGGGTTAATAGGCATCAACTGCATAGTAAAAAGAAAACCCTAAAGTGTTTTAAGATATTTAAAAGTTGTCTAAACTCTTCTAACCCTCCCCAAAACCGATCCCCCCTCTCTCTCACAATTACTCTCATCTTGTTTGAAAATTCTCTCTCCATTTTCAACCTCAAGAACACTAAGAAGGCTTAGAAGCTTAAGCTTTGGTCTAGGAAGGGTCTCCCTAAGGTAAAGTTTTAAAAAAAAAACTAGACTTTTGTAAAGTTTTAACCATAGATTTTTCAATAGCTAACTATATATGTGGTTGGGGGAGTTGGTTAAGCTTTTGAAAGAGTTTTGAAGGATCCAAAACTAGTAGAAATTGTTTTATTATTTTATAATATAATGTTTTAGATTAAATAAATGGGACAAAGAGTGTCACATATTGTAACATATAATAGAGAGTTACAATATTTAGATATATGAGAAATATCCAAATATGTAACATATTTGGTGTTACAAATTTGTAACTTCCAAATATTACCCTTTATTGTGTAAATTTGGTGTTACACAACATTGAGATGAATTTCATAATAGCCATATGTGAAACGACTATTAAAGATATGATTTTAACCGCAATAATGTGTTTTGGGGGTTACAAAATCATTTGGGAGGGTTTGGAACCGTTTGGAAAAACAACACATTTTCAAGATCTGAAATTGGTCAGTGGCCGCGGCTTATGGGACAGAGAGCAGTGGCCGCGGCCACTGGTGTATTTATGACCAATTTTTTAGTTTTTTCAATCTTTGTTGAACGGCTCAAAAAACCCAAATAACTCCCAAATCTCATTTTTAATTCCATAATAATCCAATTAATCATTGGTAACAACCATGGGGGTTGGTGGAATTTGAAATTCAAAGGGTGTCCCTAAACTATATAAATAGAAGCCTGTAGCTCACTTGAAAGACACAACATTTCTATCCATTAGAGCACTTGGGTAGAAACACCTTGAGGCTTGATAATTCCATAAAGCTTTTCCAATATCTGAGATAGATCCCTTAGTGCTTGAGTTAGGGGGAAATAAGCTTTTGGACAAAGGTTTTAAACCTTGTTCAAACACCATTACTATACTTGTAATCTTTTGCATAGAGTTGTACTTTTACTATTCTCTTCTTCTTCTTCTTTACTTTGTTTATTTGTATTTTCAGTTATAGAGTTGTAACTTTATTTAATCAATCATATATTTTCAGTAATATATTTGTAGTATTTTGCATAGAGTAGTATTATTCTTACCTATTTCCATTGAGGCAAAAACTATTTTTCCTAACATTCAAAAGCTTACCCTTGTTTGCTTCAATGGAAGGTGAGACCATCAAGATAATGAATCAAGACCTAGTGAGGTTGGATAGGTTTGATGGGTCCAATTTCACTAGGTGGAAAGACAAGGCGAGATTCCTTTTGACCACTCTCAAAATCGCCTACATTCTAGAATCCACTCTAGAACCTCTCCCAACGCCATCCGACAAGGACACTCCTGAGGAGGTGGAGTAAAGAAGGAAGAGGTAGGAGGAAAATCTTCTTTGTAGGGGCCATATCCTCAACGCCCTTTCCGATAGGCTCTATGACCTTTACACTGAGACCAAATCGGCCAAGGAGATATGGGATGCACTTGAGACAAAGTTCAAAGTGGAAGAGGAAGGTAGCAAATAGTTTTTGATATCTCAATACTTTGATTTCAAATTTTTTGGTGATAAACCTATTCTTCCTCAAATACATGAATTGCAAATAATTGTTAACAAATTGAAAGTGTTAAAGATTTAGCTTCCCGAGGCCTTTCAAGTTGGTGCTATAGTGGCTAAATTACCACGAACTTGGAAGAGCTATAGGAAAAGAATCCTTCATAAAAATGAGGATTATTCTTTGGAAGAAATCCAAAAACATATTCAAATTGAGGAGGAATCGATATGTAGAGATAAACTTGTGGAGGGGTCTAATGGAGAGACTTCCAAAGCAAATGCGGTGTCACAACCAAAACATCCCAAAAACAAAGGGAAAAAGGGTATGAGAAATCCTTGGGTCCAAAAACCAACCCAAACAAGTTTAAGGGCGAGAAAGGTCCTTGCTTTGTGTGTGGGAAAAAGGGTCACTATGCTAGAGAGTGTAGGCATAGAAAAGACCAATAAGGACCTAAGGTGAATGCAACTCAAGAGGAAAACATAGTTGCTACCCTTAGTGAGGTGAATGCAGTCCTAGGCAAGCTGAAAGGGCGGTGGTATGATACATGTGCCACCGTCCATGTCACCTATGACAAATTATTGTTCAAGACCTTTGAAGAGTCAAAGGGCAACCATGATATTCAAATGGGCAATGAGGGCAAATCCAAGATACTTGGCAAAGGTACCATTAAAGTCTTTTTCACCTTCGGCAAGAAAGTTACATTAGTGAATGTACTTGATGTTCCCGAAATGAGTAGAAACTTGGTAAGTAGTGATTTGCTTGGCAAGCCCGGCATTAAAGACGTTTTTGAGTCCAGTAAACTTATACATACCAAATCAAATGTATTTTTGGGAAAGGGGTACTCTTTTGAGAGTATGGTTAAATTGTGCGCCAATGATGTAACTTTCAATGTTATCAATAAAAATGCTAATTCCAGCTATATTGTTAAGTATGATTCTTTATTTTTGTGGCATCTTAGACTATCTCATATAGGTTTTTCAACCATGAAAAGAGTAGTAAAATGTGGTATGATTGCATGCAATATTAAAAACTATGGTAAATGTGAAACATGTGTTAAGGCAAAAATGATTAAGAAACCATTTCCTAGTGTAGAAAGATAATCTAATTTACTAGATTTAATCAATAGTGATCTTTGTGAATTAAATGGTGTTTTAACTAGATGTGGTAAAAGATATTTTCTTACTTTTATAGATGATTTTGGCAGATATACCTATGTGTTTCTTTTAAAGCATAAAGATGAAACTTTTGATGCTTTTTAAATTGTATAAATTAGAAGTTGAAAATTAACTAAATAAAAAGATTAAGGTGCTAAGAAGTGATAGAGGGGGAGAGTACTTCTCTAATGAATTCAATACATTTTGTGAAGAAAATGGTATAATTCATGAGTGCACCGCACCTTATACACTACAACACAATGGTGTTGCCGAAAGGAAAAATAGGACTTATCTAGAGATGATAAATTCTATGTTGGTGATTTCTAAGTTGAATTTCAACTTATGGGGTGAAGCGTTATTAACCGCTTGTCACATTCTTAATCGAATACCGATGAAGAAAAATGAGATATCTCTATATGAGTTATGGAAAGGAAGAAAACCCAACATAGAGTACTTCAAAGTGTGGGGGTGTCTTGCATATTGCAAGAAAAATGAACCTAATAGAACAAAGTTAGGTTCAAGAGCCATAAAGTGTGCTTTTGTTGGTTATGCCAATAATAGTAAAGCTTATAGGCTATTAGACTTAGAGTCTAATGTTGTGATGGAATCTAGAGAAGTTGAACTCTTTGAGAACATGTTATGTGACAACAATTCTTAAGCTTCAACATCTCTAAAGGAGAATTTGTTACATGGGAACAATTCTCAAGCTTCTACATCCAAAGTTGATTCTCAAGAGGAGAATTCTCAAAAGAATGTAAAGCAACCCTTTGAACTTAGAAGAAGTCAAAGCTTAAAAATCATAAAAGTCTAGTAGTGGATGAGATAGATTCTCAACGAATTTCATTCTACATGGTAGAAGGAAATAGAGAGGAAGTCATTAGGAAAATCCCTATTGTACTTCTCGTTGAGGATGATCCTAAGACTTATAGAGAAGCTATGCAATCGAGAGATAGTGCATTTTGGAAAGAAGACATCAATGATGTGATGGACTCCATTCTTTCCAACAACACTTGGGAATTGGTAGATCTCCCACCGGGGTCTAAGCCAATTGGGAATTGAGAAAATACCACACTGACGGCGCTGTCCAAACCTTTAAAGATAGATTAGTAGCTAAAGGGTTTAGGCAAAAAGAGGGCGTCGATTATTTCGATACCTATGCGCCTATTGCAAGAACAACTTCTATAAGAATTTTGTTCGCTTTAGCTTTTATACACAACTTGTATGTTCATCAAATGGATATCAAAACGACATTCCTTAATGGTGACCTCAATGAGGAGGTCTATATGGAACAACCCGAAGGGTTTGTCCTACCAAAATATGAACATAAAGTATGTAGACTTGTAAAATCCTTATATGGATTGAAATAAGCTCCTAAGCAATGGCATGAGAAATTTGATCAAGCCACCATATCTAATGGGTTTAGACATAACAATCGAGACAAGTGTTTGTATTCCAAAACTTGTAAGGGATAAGTGATCATTGTTTGCTTATATGTGGATGACATGCTTATTCTAAGTGATAGCATGAAAGGGATAGAAGAAATGAAGAGGTTTCTATCATCGACCTTCAAGATGAAAGATCTTGGAGAAGTTGACACCATACTTGGTATCAAAGTAATGAAACATAGTGGGGGTTTTGCGTTGGGTCAAGCATACTATTCTGAGAATGTATTGAACAAATTTAACCATCTCAAGGTTAAAGATGCCAGTATTCCATTCGATCATAGTGTAAAACTAGAGAAGAATGAAGGAGGAGCAGTGGCTCAGTTGGAGCATGCTATTGCTATGGGGAGTCTAATGTACGCTGCTCAATGTACTAGACCTGACATAGCATTTTCGGTAAGTAAACTTAGTAGGTTTACAAGTAATCCAAGGGTGGATCACTGGAAGGCGATTGGAAGAGTCCTAGGTTATCTTAAGAAAACCAAAGGACTAAGCCTTTACTACTCCAAATTTCCTTCAATCTTAGAAGGATATACAGATGCAAGCTGGATATCCAATCTTGGGGATAACTTGTCCACAATTGGTTGGGTATTTACACTTGGTGGGGGTGCAATTTCTTAGGGTTCCAAGAAACAAACATGTATATCTCATTCCACTATGGAAGCAGAGTTTATAGCAGTAGTTGCTACCGACAAAGAGGCTGAATGGTTAAGGGATCTTTTGATAGAGATACCCCTAAACATAGAGAATGTATCCACTATATCGATACATTGTGATAGCCAAACAACATTGGCTAGAGAGTACAACAGAGTGTATAGTGGGAAGTCTAGACACATTAGTCTAAGACATGGATATGTAAGAGACTTGATTCAAAGAGGAGTCATCTCAATATCCTATCTGAGAACAAGTGAAAATCTGGCGGATCCTTTCACTAAGCCACTAACGAGGGATTTAGTGGCTACATCATCTCGAGGGATGAGACTTAAACTCCCTAAAGAGATTCACGATTGATGGTAACCTATCTTAACACCAGTTATTTAAGTAGTGTTAGGTTTAATAGGTAACAACAAGTCAATCATGTGAATATTAGTTGAGGGTTAAAACCGAGTTACCTCAAGTCAATTTAATTGAGTACTTGTGAGTTACCAAGTTGAGGGTTAAAACCGAAAGGTTTTTTAATAGAATTCAGTCTTGTGAAGACAAGTATTTTTGGTAACAAAATACTTTAAGAATTCTACCTATATGGACCTAGGGGTGGTGCCGCCTCTCATGAGAATTGAGAGTATTCTCAAGAACGTCCATGAATGGAAAGTGCACATGGCCATTAATGGTGCAAACCGAGACATAGAGGTCTCAAGTGAACATCACAAAGGTGTGTGTGTTATCACCGATTTGTTATCATGAAAAGATGGTTCAATGCATAGTGCAACCAAATTTTCGAAAAATTTTGTAATAATTACACTATAGTGAAGTTCAAGTAGAAAAACACTTTGCTTTATGCACTAATGCAATGACTCCTATAAGAGAGAGTTCTTATTTAGTCAAGTGGGGGATTTGTTATATTTTAAAAATATAATGATTGATTAAATAAGTGTTACAATAGATAACTATTTAATCTAGTGGGAGAATGTTATATTATTTTATAATATAATGTTTTAGATTAAATAAATTCTTCACATTTTTCAAAATTTCTTAACATTATTTACAATGAGTAAGATATCATCTGCATAAAGAACCAGGAATACCACTACTTAATTTTCCTTCAATTGGTAAACACAAGGTTCGTCAATATTTTGTTCAAAGCCATAAGTTTTTATTATTTCATCAAACCTAAGGTTCCAGAAACGAGAAGCTTGTTTAAGTCCATAAATAGACCTATTCAACTTGGAAACTTTTCTTTCTTGTCCAACTTCTTTAAATCCTTCTGGTTGATCCATATAAATGACTTCATCAAGATTTCCAGTAAGAAAAGATGTCTTGACATCCATTTGCCAGATATCATAGTCGAGAGCGGCTACTATGGATAGGAGGATGCGAATGGACTTGGGCATGGCTACCGGACTAAAAGTTTCCTCATAGTCCATGCCTTCTCTTTGGGTATAACCCTTTGCCACTAATCGAGTTTTATAAGTCTCGATATTTCCATCAACACCTCATTTCTTGTAGATCCACTTGCACCCAATGGACCTAAAGTCACTAGGTGCTTCCACAAGTTCCCAGACGAAATTTGAGTACATGGACTCCATTTCCTGTTTCATGGCTTCGAGCCCTAGTTCCTTTTCAGGGCTAGCCATTTCCTGTTTGAAAAACAACGGATCATCATCACTAGTATCACCAACAACCATATTGGTTTCACCATCCAAACCATTGCGATCTGGTTCCTAGAAACCCTCCCACTACGACGAGGTTCCATGACTGTTTGCTTAGGAACAATGGTACTTTCTTTATTTAAATCGACTTGTGTCGGTTGGACATGAAGAGTGGGAATTTCATCATTAACTCGCATTGAAGATGATGGAACATTGGTTGGAGTCAATTCTTTAACCATCTACTCTAATACTACTTTGCTGCGTGGTTTGAAGTTTTGGACATAGTCATTTTCCAGAAAAGTAGCATTCGTAGAAGTAAAATGACTATAGAAAATTCTGCACCGAGTAACTTTAGGATAGCCAACAAACATGTAAACTTCAGTTCGCGGTTCTATCTTTCCCTCCTTTTTTCCTTAGGATGTGGGCGGGATACCCCCAGATTCTATAATGGCGTAAACTAGGTTCACGACCATTCCAACATTCTAAAGGTGTTTTGAGGATTGATTTAGACGGCACGACATTGAGAATGTCATTCGTGGTTTTCAATTGCATGTCCCCAGAAAGAAGTTGGTAGAGTTGAGTAACTAAGCATGCATCTAACCATTTCCAATAAAGTTCTATTCCAGTGTTCCACTACACAATTTTGTTGCAGAGTACCTGGGGCAGTAAGTTGTTCAGTTAAATGATCTTGGAACTGCACATCCAAATATTATCCACCCCTATCAAATTGCAAGATCTTTAACGTTTTACCTAATTGGTTCTGAGCCATAGCTAAGAATTCCTGAAACTTTGAAAATGTTTCTGATTTCCTATGAATTAGCTAAAGACATGAGTATCTAGAGTAATCTTTAATGAAAGTGAGGAAATACTCAAAATCACCCCTGGCTTGTACATTCAAAGGCCAATAAAACATCTTAATATACAAGTCCAAGTGGTTCATTGGCCCTATCACCCTTGGCAGAGAATGGACGCTTGGTCAGTTTGCCTTTTAGATGAGATTCACAGACAGGTAATTCACCTAAGGTGAGTTCCCTCAAAGGCCCGTCCTTTGTAAGTCTTTGAATTCTACCATAGCCAATGTGACCTATGTCTCAAATGCCATAAATATGTCAAGTTTTCGTTTTCGCTCTTTTGAAGTTTATTGGTCCTAGGTTTAGCTACTTTGAATAAATCATTGTTAAGAGCGATGGATTCGTTAGGTCGCAAAATATAAAGCCCGTTTTCCAACACATGCAATTCACAATTGTGATCCATTGAAAGAAATAGATATATTAGAACTTGGGAAAGTCATAACAAATTGTTCTAATTGCAACATGAAAACTGAAATTAAATTTCTAGTATAGTCTGGAATAAAAAATACATCATTTAAAATTGAAAATTTATTTTCGAACTTCAGACAAGCTCTTCCTCTAGCTTGGACCGCAAAGAACGCTCCGTTCCCAACTCTAAGCTGTAAGCCGCCTTCGTCCACTTCCTCCTACGATTCAAGAAGCTGTAAAGAATTACAAACATGGTTAGTAGACCCAGAATAAAAAACCCAAATGGATTTATCATTCTATAAAACATATGTTTCTAAGATATATGATCTATAATCATTACCTATGTTTTAAGCTGCTAGAAACTTGGGGAAATCCTGTTTCCAATTCCCCTTCTCTTTGTAGTGAAATTTTTTTCCTTTACCCTTCTTCTTTTTTCTTGTTCTTTCCCATAGGCATCTGTGCAATTGGTTGTGCACTCGTCTTGCAACTTTTGCAGACTTGGGGTAGTTGTTATGTCCATATTTCCTCTTGTTTCCAGCTTTCGAAGACGAAGCTTTGTTAGCTTTAGCCTTAGCTGGATCCGCAGCAATAGTAGTAGTTGTCTTCTTTTCTCCTCCCTTACTAGGTCCACCCATGATAGTCTCAAAACTCTAAAGCTCGATCTTGAGCTGTGTCAGACCATAGTTGAGTTTATTCAACACATAGTTGGTGGTGAACGACAGGAAAGCTGGAGAGAGATTGTTGAGGATTACGCCAACTTGAGTTTCTTCATCTATGGTTGCTCCATGCAGTTCAACTTCCTGAAAGTAGATTGTCATTTTGATCAGATGATCGTGAACGTGTTAAGAAGGTGCCATCCGAGCATTGGCATATTTCTTGGTGGCCTCAAAATGAGTCTGTGTTTACTTGGCACCAAGCATGTCTTGGAGTTGATCCATGATTTTGTAGGTCGTCTCGACATTCTCCATCTTTGTCTTGAGAGTGTCGACTATACTAGTCAATATGTAGTACCGCGCCTTGTTGTTAGCCGCCTGCCAATGCTCATAATTATCCCTCATAGACTTGGTAGCTCCTTCAGCTGGAACGTCCAGGGATTCCTCAGTCATGACGAACTCGGAGTTGTCACCAATCAACATTGTGGTTATATTTTTCTTCCACTTAAGGAAGTTTTCTCCAGTGAGTTTCTCCATAGAAAGTTGAGAAATGATGAGAGTAGACACATACATATTTAAAACTACCAATTATCAATAAAATAGAAATCAATTACTTTTGCTCAATAAAACTTCTATTCACTCTAATTTCGAGAAATAGTACAACATATACAAAAATATGTAAGATATGAAAAAAAATTCCAAAAACAAGCATATCTCTATTTCTTTAGGTTTTTAACTAATCTATGATATTCTTGTCCCGGTTGGCGAGAGTAAAATATACCATTAGTTATATAAAGTTATTAACTTATTTAATAGTGGACAGCATTATTAACAACCTACTATTTGATCAAAATAAGAAAACAAAATCTCTTATTTTATGAGCTAGACCCACGGTTTCGATAATCAATAGATTTAGTCCTAGCAGTCACCGTAGGGGTGAGTCTAGTAGAATTTGACCTATAATTATCTATCTTTCGAAATCTAACCTTGTCAAAATAACTAATGAACACCTTCCCTAGGGGGACGTATCAAAACGTCTCGAGGCCCCATTAAGTTATTGACCTTGTTAAACCAAGGATTTATAGTGGTTCGGCCCCAGATATTGGTAATAACCTACTTCCACTAAGTGTTTTTATTGATGTATTATGAAACCTACAATCAACAAACTATAGTTCACTGAGTTTCACAGGCTCCAAAAAGTGCTACAAAAGTCATGTATAAAAACATTCTGTTCTCTCTGAATACAAATTATTGTGTATATCCTTAAATGAGTCCCATAAATCTTATTTATAGGCTCAAGGATGCACATATGGGCCAAAAACAGAAATCATAATCTTTACACATAAATAGGGTCAAATATCTTTAAAATATCTGCCTTATAACTGTATTTGAACTCGGGTGTCATTACTACGACCAGACCTGGTCGCATATGCCAGCACCTCTTCTGCCGTACTGTTCAAAATCTTTCTTAAATCCATCGAGCAGCTTATACTTTGGTTGCTAGTCGACCTGAATATAATCACTAAATAGTCACGTGCAACCCACGTGCTCACTGATTTTGCCACGTCAGAAAGTAAGTATTTTTTCAGGGTAAACATTTGCCCCACAAGTTTATTTTAATGCTATCAGCATTTAATAAACTTACTCAACCTGCAATCCATCTGACTTGTCACATCTTTCAATACTTTTTCAAAATAGCAAGCAATTATGACTTTTATAATTTCCCATAAATGTTTTGACGGTTATTGCGATTCCCCACACATCGAAACCCTACTTCCATCATTACCTTTTATTACTACCTCGAGCAGTATAAATATAATCCCCCTTTACATTTTTCATTTCTTTACCCGGACCTTCTCTCTCATCAAAAACTCAGAAAAACCAAGATACTTTAGTGTAATACTAGACGTCTTTGAGCAACTCTGAGCCAAACTTTCGTGATTTCTCCTACAATTCCATACTCCAAGTAAGTTTTCGAATCCATCCTCTTATTTTTGTAGAAATTTTTGCATATTCTGGTCTTGATTCACGAGCTTTCGTAATTGGGTTTCTACTGTTCTTGAGAAATTTCTTGGGTAACCGAGTTTAGGCTAACATACATAGAATAAGTATGCTAGAATAGGGATTTTAGGCAATATAAAATACTATACAATGCTTAAAAAGAAACGTGGGGTATAGGTTAACTGCTTTCGGGCCCAAAATCGAAGTGAAAATTTGATTTTGAGTATTTCAAAAAAATTGGGTTTTTCCCGCCTATTTTCGGAGTTGAAAAGTTTTTTCTGAAAAAACATTTCACATTCACTTTTTAATCTGTTTTTCCAACTTTCTCACATGTTTATTGTGTTTTTATCAGGATGTTGCTGGTCGTATAAAAGCTTAACTTATATACACGAGCATCATTATCCTTGCTTTTCTCTTTCTTTTATTTATTGGTTGTAGATTCTCACTTCCCCCTTTGCTCGTCTTAGATATTCATGCATGATCCCTAGGAGGTGAGGGACCAATAGATGAAGATCTTCTCGCTTTGCTATTCGAGGATCAGGAACAACCTTCTTTGCCTTTTCCTGAGCCTTCGTCTTCACACCCAAACACTACGACCAGTCCTCCATACAATCTGCCACAGAACCAATCAAACATGGGTCGTGTAAAATACACTGCTCGTAGGAAAAAGGAAACCACAGATTCACCTTCCAACGTTGAGGGTCCTTCAAGTGACCCTCAACCTTTAAACGTTTCTCCACCAGATATTCAGCCCAAAGCTTGTCCCCGTGTTGACCCTCGAGCAGAGGTAGACTGCTGCATTGCCCTTCCTAGCGTCATATCAACCCGGATGGTGGAAAAATACCACAAGAAGTATGGGATTTCTGGGATTACCCTGTAAAAACAAACACCCGAATGGAGGGCAAACATACTCGGAGGTCCCTACACTGCCTAGTCATGGTATCATATTGAACCAGGGGCAGTCTTGCCCTTGAATGACTTTCTCCTAGAGGTGACCAATTATTTCGAGGTCACCCCTTTCCAAATAACACCCATTGGATATAGAGTACTTTCAACACTTTATATCTTATACAACCACAGAAAATGGCATGTGCCCACTCCGCATGAGATCAACTACCTGTTTGATCTCAAATCTAACCCCAATCAGAACAACACGGAGTTCATCCAATTTTGCCACCAGGAATCTACTAGCACATTCTTGAGGGATATTACCCATAAGTCCAATGTAGGAAGGTACTTTCAAGAGTACTTCCTTACAACCGACTTGGTTGCTGACAACCTGGCCTTCACACAAGGAGGTAAACTTTCAATCTCTGGTCGACATTTATCTATTCAATTTTTCGTCTTTCCTTGTCCTAAGTTGTTTTATGCTGCATCTAGGTCCATGGTACCGACTAGATCCCACTCCAGAAATGGAGATGAGAGCCACAACCTTGGCCAACATGACAAATATAGAAAGAAAAAATAATGTCAAGGAGATGGTCACAGAGAGCAATTTAAGGTTGGTTGGCCTTTTAGAACCTCACCAGGAAGGAAGGGAATCCACCACGGGGAGTGCCACTGGAGAGGGCACTGAAGGACAAGACATCCCCGAGCAGCAACAAGATGTGTCACAACCCCAGAGGCGATGACCAACGGGAGTGACCATCCGAGAACCAGCCCCTAGCACTCAAGCTGCTAATACCCCTACCCAACATGGGAGGGGAAAACAAAAACTACCTAAATACACCGACCCTATACTCGAATCTTCA
Organism: Humulus lupulus; assembly: GCF_963169125.1. Classification (NCBI taxonomy): domain Eukaryota; kingdom Viridiplantae; phylum Streptophyta; class Magnoliopsida; order Rosales; family Cannabaceae; genus Humulus; species Humulus lupulus. The sequence goes on from NC_084793.1 coordinate 44,894,367, forward strand.
GACGAGAATAGTATAGATTTCTCACTCCTAGATAATCTGCCCATTCCTTGTCATTAATTCGATAGGGATGGAAACTTTAAATTTACAACCAATAGTTTTAGCTTGGATTTCTTCGAGGCAGATAGTGAGTTTAGCAGTAGTTCTTTAGATAATGTAACGACCAGTAATAATAGTTCGGGTATACTACTTAGAATTTCTCTTTAATTTATTCCTTTATTATGCCAAACTATCTTTAACATTCCTGCTCGTTTGTTCTTTTTTTTTAGTCATGCCATCTGACGACACCTTTGATATCTATGCCTCCACAGACGCTCCTCCGAGCAAGAAGAAGTCGAGCAAACAACACCCTGGAGAAGGTAGTGGAGAGCCCTCCAGAAAAAGTGCTCGACTAGAGGACCCTCCAGCTCCTGCTCCATCTAAATCAACTACGCCTCATCCTTCTCCTCGCACTGCTCCTTCCACCAACCAGGCAGGAAGATCTCTGGCTGCAGATTTATTGAGTAATGCTTATAGCTCAACAAACAAAAAACTACAGAGATTCTCTAAGCACCGTTGCAGCCAGGCGGCCTTTGCCTATCTTCCTGTGTTGAAACCCAGCCAGGTCCTTGCTCGTGGGTTCAACGAACTGCTCATTGTAAGTTTCTTCTGTATTGTGTTTTAGTCGAACAACATTTCCTTTGATTATCTCTAAAAGCTTCATTCCTCCACTGTTCGCATGGTATCTTAACCATGAACAATGGCTGGCGTCGCACCGAGTAGGTTGATGCGAAACATGCCGAGGAGATCAAGGCATGCGAGGAGAGGGTTAAGGTAGCTGAAGACAAAATGGCCACTTTAATCGAGGAGCTGAGGAGGAGCCAAGAAGATCTGGCCAAAGTCGTTGCTACCAAGGAGAAGTTTAAGGAAGCATCCAAACTTCAAGAGAAATTAGAGGCGAGCATGGATGAGGCAATTGGTCTAGAGGAGAGAGTGAAGCTACTCGAGGAGACAAATTCCCAAAACATGGAGAGGTTTTCGAGGAGCTACCTTCAACTGCTTCTACATGTTTTTGAAGAATAATTTGGAGGCAAACTTTGATTATCTTCCCTAGCAGGCTAAACATGCTGAACTTGCCAAGTGCGCTGCTTTTCTAGAGGATGAAAGGAATGTCCAGAATGCCTCAGATTCTCCTGAAATCTCTTTGGTGATGGGTATCGATGGTGCTGAAGAAGATGCTGGAACTTCAGTCGACCAACAGTCACAACAAGACCCGCCTCCAACTCCATAGTAGCAATTTTATCAATGTAATTAAAACATACGAACAATAGTTCGTAATGTTAAGACAATTTTGCAGCTTAAGGCAACTTTAATTTCCTTTTAATATTTTTAATTACATCTGAGAAGCAATTGCTTGTGTAAAGACATTTCATTGTGATATTATAATATATTCTCATTGCTATTATAACATCTGCTCGATTGACCGAACTTAACATAACACTTTATTAAGATTTCACAAAATTAACTATTTTTTTAAAAAAAAAATACTCTAAGTGTCGTAGTATGCTTTCCCTTATTTTGCTCGTGTGTTAACATATGACTGTTGATATGCTTTGCTTTCTTAGGATCTTATATGCCCCCCAAGTGATCGAGGAGCTTAAGGTTCTTGGTCACTTGTCATGACCAATACCTGTTCGAACATCACTGCTTGCGTACTTATAAACAATGAATGATAATATAGCAAAACAACACACGTAATGAGTAAATACTTGTAATAAATACAATAATTTTCAAGAAAAACTGGCTGTGCACATATCCTTTTATTTCCCGTAATAAAATGGACAAAATTCGTGTGTGTACGAGTGATAAAAAATTGATCTTACACTTATAAGCGACCAACCATTTAACTAGCCAGCCCTTGTTCGCAAACTTGTAAAAAGTAAAATTGATACAAGTCAATTCTTTAAAAAGAATTGTTTATTGATAATACTTGCGCAGGTGTTCTCCATTCCAATAGTGAGGAATGAGATCTCTAATTAAGCGAGCAAGTTTATATGTGCCTAGTTGAAGAATTTATTCAATTTGATATGGACCTTCCAAGTTTGGTCCGAGTACTCCAGCATTCTGGTCGCGAGTGTTGAGAAAAACTCTTTTAAGTACCAAATCACCCACGTTAAACTTTCTTCCGCATACTTTAGAGTTAAAATATCGAGCAACCTGTTACTGGTAAACTACAACTCGGAGTTGAGCGTGCTCTCCCCTTTCGTTGACTAAGTCCAAAGATTCCATTAATAATTGGTTATTTGTGCTCTGGTTGTATGTCAGCCTTCTATGCGATGGTGGATCTAACTCAACCGGTAACATGGATTCATACCCATAGGCCAAGGAAAATGGTGTATGGCCTATTGCTGTTCGGTGAGATGTTCTATACGACTAGAGTACTTCTGGCAATATTGTTTGCCGCACTCCCTTTGCTTCTTCGAGCCTTTTCTTCAGTGTATGTTTTAGAGTTTTGTTAATAGCTTCAACCTGTCCGTTGGCTTGTGGATGAGCAACTGACGAAAAACTCTTTGTAATACTGTGTCGTTCGCAGAAATCAGTGAAAAGGTCGCTATCAAATTGTGTGCCATTATCTGAGACAATTTTTTTTGGCAACCCATATCGACATATAATGTTTTTGACGACGAAATCCAATACTTTCTTGGTCGTTATTATTGCGAGTGGCTCAGCTTCGGCCCACTTAGTAAAGTAGTCAATAGAAACTACTGCATACTTGACATTCCCTTTTCCCGTAGGCAAAGACCAGATCAAGTCAATTCCCCAGACTGTGAATGGCCATGGGGTTTGCATCTGCTTAAGCATGTGGGGCTACTCATGGTATATTAGAAAATCATTGGCACTTATCACACTTTTTAACAAATTCCATAGAGTCTTCGATCATGGTAGGCCAAAAATATCCTTGCTGGAGAATCTTCTTTGACAAACTTTGCCCCCCAACGTGATCTCCGTAGAAACCTTCATGTACTTCTTGCATCAATTCCATAATAAAGGCATTGAGTATTCTTGTCTATACAAGACTCCATCGACCAAAATAAACCGAGCCGATTATCTTTGAAGAGTCCTTGAATTATTTCTATCAGCTAGTAATAATCCTTCTTCGAGATATTTATTGATGGAAGTCATCCATGTGTCTGACAGTTGTACAATTAGCGAAGATGCGTCCGCTTGAATACTTGGTGCCACCAAACGTTCGACTGGTACTATGCTCAAAGTGTCAGTATCTTTTACGCTTGCCAAGTTGGCTAAGGCATCGACATTTGAATTATGATCGTGTGGTACTTGCTGGAGAGTATACTTCTCAAACTATGCCAATAAATGCTTTGCCTTGTTCAAATAAGCAACCATCTTGAAAACCCTAGCCTGATATTCTCCCATAATCTAATTAACTACTAGTTGGGAGTCACTATATATTTCTAATGACTTTATATTCATATCCTTGGCTAGTCTTAATCATGCGAGCAGAGTCTCGTATTCGACTTCATTATTAGAGGCCGCAAAGTTGAGTCTGATCACACAATGAAACCGATGTTCATCAGGTGTGATTAAAATCAGCCCTACCCCCGCATTGTGTTTGTTTGAAGATCCATCTACTAACAGCTTCCAGATAGGGGTTTGATTTTGATCATCCATATCCATTATTGGTTCACTGGCAGGGAGTCCGGTGAATTCTACAACGAAATCCGCTAGTGCTTGTCCTTTTATAGCTGCTCGTGGTGCATAGGAAGTTTCAAACTGCCCCAACTCAACTGCCCATTTTAGTAGTCGACCAGCGACTTCTGGTTTTTGTATGACTTGCCGTGGTGGTTGGTAGGTAAGTACTATTATGGGGAGAGCCAGAAAGTAGGGTCGCAATTTTCTAGACGCGAGTATCAAGTAGTAGGAAAATTTCTCTATGGGCAGATATCATAGTTATGCTCCCACTAGCCTTTTGCTTACGTAATATACTGCTTTTTGAATGTTGTTTTCCTCTCTGACCAAAACAGCACTAGCAGCACACTCCATTATTACTAAGTAGATGTATAAAGTCTCTCCTTCGACCAGCTTGGATAAAATAGGTGGTTGTGACATGTAGGCTTTAGGCACCGGAAAAGCCTATTCGCACTCCTCTCTCCATTCAAATATTTTGTTTCCTTTGAGTATATTAAAAAATGGGACACACTTGAATGTCTTTAACTTTGGCAGGAGATTTCATCTCAATCGGTGCTTGAATTTTTTCGGGATTTTCTTCAATTCCTCATGAGTTTACTATGAATCCCCAAAAATTTCCTGATCCAATACCAAAGGAACACTTTAGAGGATTCAGTTTCATCTAATATTTGTTCAAGATGTTGAAGCATTCTTGTAGGTTTTTGATGTGTTCTTCGGCCTTTCTCAACTTAACTAGCATATCGTCGATGTAGACTTTCATGTTATTGTCAATCAGTTCTTTGAACATATGGTTGACTAGTAGCTGGTAAGTCGCACCAGTGTTTTTCAAACAGAAGGGCGTTACTTTATAACAGTAAAGTCTCGTATTTGTTCGGAAGCTAGTGTGATCTTCATCAGGTGGATGAATATTCATTTAATTATAACTGGAGTACGCGTCCATGAGTGATAAAATTTCATGTCCTGGTGTAGCAACGACTAGCTGGTCGATTCTTGGAAGTGAGAAACAATCCTTTGGGCAGGCTATATTAAGGTCTGTTAAATCCACACACGTCCTCCAATTACCATTTGGCTTGGGAACTAGTACAGGATTAAAGACCCAAGATGGATAAAACGCTACCCTGATGAATCCATTTTCCTTTAACTTCTCGACTTCTTCCTATAGATTCTTATATCTATCTTTGTCGAGCAACCTTCTTTTTTGTGGTACAGGTGGATAGTTTTTATCTATATCCAAAACATGGCTAATCACCGCTGGGTCTATCCTAACCATATCTTTATGCGACCAAGCAAAGACCTCCTGGTGTTTCTTCAAAAACTCCACCAATTCCTTTTTCATTGTTGTCTCTAAGGTTTTACCGACTTTCACAACCCTGGTTGGATCTTTCTCTTCTAACTGGACCTCCTTGAGGTCCTCCATGGGTCCAATGTTTTCTTAAAAATCCCCAAAGCAAGGATCTAAGTCCATATCTTCACTTTGGGCAACGCCCTATTTGGTGACTTGTTCACCTGATTGGGCTTGCATTTCATTTACTACCAGCAACCTTTTTTCTACTCCATTTCCCGATCCACTTCTCCTTGTTTTTGTGATCGAGGAATTGTAGCATTCTCTGGCTTCTTGCTAGTTTCCTAATACGTATCTTGCTTCTGCATCAGTAGAAAACTTCATCGCCAAATGCTAGACTGAAGTTACAGCTCGCAGGTTGATGACTATGGATCTTCCAATCACAACATTATATGCAGACGGACAATCAACTACTTTGAAAGTAGCGAGTAATGTCCTATTCACAAGTGTAGTACCTGTTGTGATTGGGAGTCTGATCGACCCCGTTGATGCTAGCCCTTCGCAGGAGAAACCGTAGATGGTTTGGTTGCATGACTCTAACTCTTACACGAAAAATTTCATAATGTCCAGTGAATACTTATACAAAATATTGACCGAGCTTCCCATATCTACCAACAGTCGCTTTACCATCATGTTGGCGATCTAAACATCCACGAAAAGAGGATGCGAGTGGGGAAATCAGACGTGATGAGCATCCAGTTCAGAGAAAGTTATTAATTCTTCCTCTATTTGAGCTTTTTTGGGAGTTCACTCCTCGACATTCAGCATTTCGATGTCCTGATTGTGACATAGGGTTCTGGCATATCTCTCCCTTGCCTTTCCACTGTCACCTTCTATGTGCAGTCCTTCGCAGATGGTCAACAATGTACCAACGATTGGAGCTGGCTTTAAAGGAGGCGAGCGGTGGCGTGGAGGCACTTGCTCGTTGCCTTTGTAAGTCTCCTACTAAGAACCTTCTCCTACTTGTACATATCTTCTCAGATGTCCTTGTCAGATAAGGAACTCAATTACGTCCTTGAGCTGGTTACAATCGTTGGTCTCATGGTCACAATTGTTGTGAAAATGACAAAACTTGGTCGTATCCCTTTTGGATATATCTTTTCTAATCGGGGCTGGTAGTCTAAAGTGAACGGTGGTTTGATTGGCCTGATATACTTCAGCTCGGATATCGACCAGGGCAATTTAATTGGTACACCTTGGTTTATATCTGTTTTGTTTGGGGCCTTGCTATTAGATGTTGTTGGTTCATTGTTCGCCATTTTCCGCCCTATTTTATCCATTACCTTTGTCGTTGCCGTTGGGCTTACCATGCCCATTGGCAGCTTTGGTAGGGTCCTCTTTCTTACCTTGGTCGTCCTTAGGAGACTTTCCTTCATTGGCGATGGCCTCCTTGAGTTTAATATACTTGTATGCTCGATCCAGAATTTCCTGAGTGCTCTTAACTCCATTCTTTTGCAAACTACTCCAAAGGGGAGAATGGCGTTGTACTCCAGCTATGAGTGCCATCATCTTCCCCTCATCTTCAACAATTTTGGCTCGAGCAGCTGCTCACATGAATCACTAGATATACTCCTTTAGGGTTTCTCTCTCCTTCTGTTGAATGTCGACCAGCTGATTAGCCTCTGTTGGGTGTATTCGACCAGCATAGAACTACCCTTAAAACTCTTTTACAAACATCTCCCAAGAAACTATGCTTTCCGGAGGGAACTTGAAATACCATTCCTAAGTAGATTCAGATAAAATGGCAGGAAAAATCATGCGTCGAGCATCATCTGACACCTTTTGGATGTCCTTCTGTATCTCAAACTTGTTCACATGAGATACTGGATCTTCACGTCCAGTGAAGTTGGGTAGAATTGGCATCTTGAATTTGCTTGGAACCTCTGCCACAACAATTCTATGAACAAATGGGGTGCCTTTTCTCCGATGAAATTCTATATGGGATGCTTTATTCCCAACTAGTTGCTACACGACCTAATTCAAGGCATCTATCTGGGCCAGTACATCATTTGGTATTTCTGGAGCGACTGGAGCTGGGGGGAAGTACTCATCGTGTCGTTCTCTTTGATTATTAGGTACATCCCTTAGGTCTTCATCTCTACGCCTTTGCACACTTGCACCTAGTCAGTCAAAGACATTGGGTTGTTTAGGCTCCCCCCCCCCCCCCCAAACATTTTGGCTTATCGGTCGATTCTCCATTGGTCGAGGATTTTGTCGTCCGTCTCTCTCCTCTTGCTTCCGACCTTCGTTCCTCTTGCCAGATTCTACATCATTATAATCATGGTCATCTCTAAATTGTGACCTATGAGTGTGCGACCTGCTGTACGCAATGTTCCCCTCTCTTCCTGCTAGTATGTCTCGATAAACAGGGGGAGGCATGCGTTGGTCGTTAAGTCCTCTGACATTACTGTGTCGTGGGGGAGCCTAGACTGCAGAGCCTGAGTCCACTTGTCTTCTGCTTCCTAAGGGGCGTTGTCCTCTGCTAGGTGGATTTTCCTCCCCAGCTTTCTAGCGTCTAGGGCTTCTGGGAAGTTGCTCAACCCTATTCTGCCTTTGGTGCTGAACGTTATCTCGACCAGCTCGAGAGGGTGGTTGCTACATGTTGGGATGGTCTTTCCTGTTGAGCAGTGAGAGGTTGCTCTGGTCCTTGAGGATTCATTGGTTGTGGTTGATCGTTATGGTACTGGGGATGTTCTGACTATGGACTTTGTTGAGGGTGAGTACTGGGTGGTTGATCCAGTTTGGGGGTAGGTGCAGGTTGTCCTCGTACTAACTGAATGGCCGCTTCTAAAGCCACTGTATCATCTCTCTACCAGCGATCCATGTCAGCTTGCCGCTCATTCAGTTCTTGGCGCTGCCGATCAATCTCCCTTTTCTGTGGCGCCATTGTCCAAGCCACATTCTCCTGATTATCTCTCAGAGTAGCTGATTCCTCTTGCAATACAATCAAAGTTGTTCGCAAGGTTTCAGCATCCATCTCCTCCCCTTCCAGTTCCACCCGTGGCTCGTCCTCCGCTACATCTTATGGAGGAGGTTGGTTTGGCATACTTCCAGAAGAATGCCCTGTCTGACCCGCTTTCCTGGAGGTTTTAGCCAGATTTTCTTGAAGGTTTTGAGTTCAACTCTCAATTAAAGCACCAAAATTTTGACTGATGATTTAGCCAATGACACGGAGTCACTAAAATAATAAAGATTTATAAGCTAAATGCAAAAACTAAACAACCCAAGCATTTATAGTGTTTCGGCCCCAGATGTTGCTAATAACCTACTTCCACTTAGTATTTTTATTGATGTATTATGAAACCTGCGATTAGCAAACTAGAGTTCACTGAGTTTCACAAGCTCCAAAAAAGGCTACAAAAGGCATGTATAAGAAGCACTAGTTCTCTATGAATACAAATTATTGCGTATATCCTTAAATAAGTCCCATGAATCCTATTTATAGGTTCAAGGATGCACATATGGGCCAATGGGTCGCGTCTAATTTTGTTACAAGCATATTTGAATAATAATAGAAATCATAATCTTTACACATAAATATGGTCAAATATCTTTAAAATATATGCCTTATAACTGTATTTGAACTCGGGTGTCGTTACTACAACCAGACTTGGTCGCATATGCCAGCACCACTTCTGCCGTACTATTCAGAATCTTTCTTGAATCCATCGAGCAACTTATTCTCTGGTCGTTGGTCGACCTGAATGCAATCACTAAATAGACACGTGCAACCCACGTGCTCACTGATTTCGCCACGTCAGCAAGTAAGTATTTTTTAGGGTAAACAGTTGCTAATCAATATTTAGGTTTAACTAATATAATGAACCTATACAATTAAGTCCAACTCAGGTAAATGGGCTCTAACAATTGAGCTTGTATGGAGGAAGGCTGGGTCCAGTAGATCGTTCCCACTACAAAGGCCCCATACTTCCATACAAGGTCCAAAAGACAATAATTTAAATCTTCATTTTATTAATTGTAATTAATTGATTTGACTCACTATAGTCATGCAAAGCAAATGTGCATTCACAAGTGGAATCAGCCACAAGAGAGGAATTTAAACTTTACATTTTCTAATGGGCCAAAATAAAACCTATCATTTTATGAATATTTTATTTGGAAAAATTCATATATAATAGCAAACATATGGGCCGCTATATGCATCTAAGGCCAACTACAAAAATACCACATATAGTGCAAACAAACATGTTATAATTGGATGGGTCTAATCATGTTACTATATGACCAAGTCTATGAATTTATGCAAAAATACAACAATTTTTTTCATTTGCAAAAATACCACAATTAATTATCTAGAATTTAACAAAAATTTGAATTAATTAAATTTTTACAAAAATAAGGAAGTTAATTTAAATTTCATTTATCAACAATCAACTTGGTTTAAGTTAATTTGAAAGATATTAATTTAATTTAAATAGGATTTATCAACAATTAACCAAAGTTAATTTAAATCCAATTAAAAAGAATATTTTATTAATTGGTTTGAAAAATGTGATATGTTTAAACATCTAACCAGTTATAAATTTTTAAAACAAACATCATCTGCTGTATTTGAACAGTTAAACAAATTCAAATATATATAAAAATATCTAGTGAACAAATTTTCAAATTTCAAATAATTTAAATATTAAAATCTATATAATAATAAGATATTATTATTTTCAAATATCAGATTTAAAAAAAAATCAAGTATTAAAAAATATCCTAAATATTTGATAACTTAATTATAATATTTTAATATATTAAAATATTTAAAATTAATTAGTTAACCTATTTTTTAAATTTGAATTTGAATCTTTGTAGAAAATATCTACTTTTAAAAGATCAAACAAAAAAAATATCATATCTAAAAAATGATATTTTTAAATAATAAAAAATATCTGATATTTTTGTATTAACCTATTAAAACTACATTAAAAAAATCAAATTTTAAGAAAAAAAATTAACGCAGGCCGCGACCAGTGAAAGTGGGTGGTCGCGGTCACGGGACGATTTCAGGCATTTTTCATGCACTGGCAGCAGCCACTAGCTGCTGTTACCCAGGCCGCAGCCACTGCTCGAGAAAAAAATTGATAAAATTTGTTCAATTTTTCAAGCCAAAAATGTTTCTAAATAATATTTACCACGATTTTAATCAAATAAAGCATTTATCTAAACATTATTTGCAAAGAAAACACAACAAAATAACCCAAATATGCTAAAAATCACATAAAATTCAATATGCATCATAAAAAACATGAAATCTACACAATTACTCAACACATCAATAATTCAATTTTACCATGTTCATGCAAGAAAATAAAGATTACCAAAAGCTCTGAGGCCAATTGTTGGGAAACTTATACGTGATCTTTATTTATTTTCATGTAGATCTAATATTAAATAAGTTAATATGAGACAACATATGACATGTTTCTAAAATTGAATTCAAAGAGAAATAATAATAAGAATACTTACATTATACGCAGCGGAATGAATGAGTCATTCCTTCAATTTCTTTAACCCTTGTATCCGATCTGTCACAAAGTATTACCAAGAAACTGAACCGTTCTTCAATTTTCTTCACAGCCTTCCAAAGTATCCTTAGAATCACCTAGACTAGGGTGGGCAATTCTCAACACATGAGATAGATACAGACAAAAGAATAATAAAAGGGAAAAAATGAGGCTTAGAAAAGGACTTATGCAGCAGAGAGAATCAAAATCCTAATAGATCTTCTAATCTTCTCAGAAACTGGTGATTTAACTTATTTTTTCAACTCTCTCTTAGCATTCCTTTTATGGACTCAATTAGATCATTTATTTAATTAAAAAACTAATAAAATAATAGCCAATTAAGAGCCCCAGGTCGAAATTATTATGAGCTTTAGGCCCGTAAAATTTCTCATTTGATTATAAGCCCGTTGGACTTAAAATCAAGACCTGTATTATTTTCTATTGATTTAATTAATTAAATAATTATTCAAATCATTTATCAAATTAATTATTTATAATTTGAACTTGGATTTAAACGTATTTATTAATTTAGATACCAATTTATCTTAATTAATAAATCCACTCTAATTTCTCTTTTCTTCTCTAAATTGTATAACTATGTGAAACTATCCAAAATTGACCTAGTCAACTTTGATAATTCTAATTAATAATTAAATCAATTAATTGAGATTGTCTAGATGATTTTATCCAAGGTGCAGTGGGGATCATGGACCTATGAAATTAAGCCCGAATAAGTTATCATAAATCTAACAAATAAATTTACTAACTTATTAATTCATTGTGACTCCACTAAAGACTCGGAATTGCACTCTTGAATTCATAGAACACTCTATAAGAAATATAGATACGTTATTAATTATCCATTGTTACAACCATAATTGGCACTGAATCCTCTATAGACAGTCTACAATGAGATGGGACTAAAATATCGTTTTACCACTCATTGTATTTTATCCTTAAAACTCTTAGTTCCTTGTAAATTATATTTCAGTAAACTAATATTGATTACTGAAATGAGATATCTATCATTTAGCACCTTGAACCAAACTAAAAGGAATCCATCATTTTACTGCTTCATTAGAAGCGATAGATGTTCATATCTATGATTAACACTCCCACTCAATTATACCACCGAGTTCCCAAGATGTAAGTATAGGCTAGTCTGTAGGGTAAGCTGGTAACGAACAAGTCAAAGAACTCAAATAATACAATGAGTTAGAATACTAACCACTCAGAATTGAGATTTAATTGACCTATGGTCAACTATATGATATGACTAGAATAGATAATAACAGTATGTTTACATATCCTATCTACTGTTAATATTGGTCAAGTCCGATGTAACAAATACATCTGATCTTATCTACATTGCTAATGTTCTGGAAATAACATAACACTACAATGTGTAAGTAGATCATATCGTAGATTGACAAGTCAGTGTAAATCTTGTGCACTGACTAATCTTAGGACTAACTTATATTTGAACATAGAATCATATTTATATTCCACTGTGATTATGTCACTATAAATACGATTAGCTATATGCTCTGGATTTAATAGAAATTTATATTAAACAAATAATCATGAAAATAAAACATGTGAGCAAAGTGATTGACCAAGTCAAAAAATGATTTATATTTTTTTATTGATAATAAATGAGATTACAAAGAAATTTGGTTTTAATTAGGGAATAAAACCCCAACACGAATAAGAACCACTGAAAGACAGCTGGAGTATTTCTTCTAGTTGCCCGTAATAGTTAAAACCTTCTATTCCAATAACACACACTCCATTATTTTTTGTAGTTCGATTTTGATCTCGATTGTGTGAAACAAATCGAACTTCATTCACTATAAATGTTTGATAGGAGTAGGCCAATAGATTCGCCCAGATGCTAAAACTAGTAATTCATCAGCATGCTCTAATGACTCAAGCTGGTGCAAGTCATATATCTAATAATAAAGAAATATATTATAATAAGATTGTAATTTGTAGTATACAATATGCTAAGTACAAGTTTCCTTCTTAAGAAATCATTAACGAAACTCTTTCTTTTGTATCAATTTATAATTAACAGCCAGATCTCATTGTTGCACCTCAGTTAGGTGTTCCCTGTCAATTAATTAATAGTGTCAAGATTGTGGGAGGAGTAGATTGAACAAAGAATAATGTGAAAATTAATGTTGTACTTACTCTAAATACACTTCAATTTCAGGAGAATTATCCAATATGAACCACTCAGCTTTATTCAGAGTATTTTCGTCGAGGGGCATGGGAATTCCCTTACTAAGTGGACGACATTGAGATTCAAACACCGTGAGGTGTCGATTCACATACGGTGCATCTTCATTACGACCAGGCTGATTAAATTTTGTTTCCACACCTTTGAAATACATTAAACAAAATGTCAAAGCCTCATCTGCAACATATTCTTCTGCTATAGATCCTTCAGGACGAGCATTATTCCTGATATAGTTTTAAAAAAATTTCATATATTTTTCAAAATGATACATCCACCTCATAAATACGGGTCCTCCCAATATAGCTTCATCAGGAAAGTGAAAAACCAGATGGATCATTATGTCAACGAATGTTGGAGGGAAAATCAACTCCATCTGCATAAAATAATAGTCAAGTCATCTTTAGCTTTCTCCATATCAGAAACGTTCAGTGTCTTAGAGTACAATTGTTTAAAGAAATTACACAATTCAGTAGTGGTAGTGGATATAGATTCTGGTAAAAACTTGCAAACACCTACTGCAAGTAATTGTTGCATTCTCACATGAAAATCATGGGACTTCAACCCAAAATGGTTGAGACATTGTTTGTGACTTTTTTCTTCAGATTAGAACAAAAACCATCAGGAAACTTCACTCCTTTAAAAATTTGACAAAAATATCGGCTCTATTCAGGAGTGACCACGTATGGAGCATGCGGTTTCGTTAACATTTTATTGGAATCCTCATAAATCCACAACGATTTCCTAACCCCCATATTCTTTAAATCATGTCTTGCGTTAGTGGTATCTTTATGTCTTTAGCTTTATCATTATCTAACAAATTCCCAAGGAGATTGCGGCACACATTCTTTTCCACATGCATCACATCTAGGTTGGGTTTTAACTGGTTTGAACTCCAGTAACCATGTTCATAGAAAATAATTTTTTTCCTCCTATTACTTTCCTCTGCACCTCGCTTGCGCTCCCCCCCCCCCCCCCCCCCCTCCCCTAAATCTGTCATGTTTACCAGGAACTTGAAGTGTTAAAGCCTTGACTTGATCTAAAATTTGTTGACAAGTAAACAGTTGTCGAGGATTTCCTTTCTTAACTTTGCCATCAAATTCTTTGTCTCTTCTATACTTATGATTACTCCTTAAGAATCACCTATGACAGAAGATGTCTTATCAATCACTCGGATGGAAGTGGTGTCTTCATTGCACGTTGGACATGCTTTGTACCCCTGCCCGCTCCAACCAGACAAGCTACTACGAGCAGGGAAATCGTTAAATGTCCACAAAAGGGCTGCACGCATCTTGAACAATTCATTCCTTGTGCTATCTCTTGTGTCGACCCCGTTAATCCACAATTATTTTAACTCATCCACCAAGGGTCTTAGAAATACATCCATGTCTTTACCCGGTGATTTTGGCCCATGAATAAGCAGAGCTAGCATAAAATACTCCTCCTTCATGCATTACCAGAGGGGGAGATTGTAGTTCGTCAAAATCACAGGCCACATGCTGTATGATAAGCTCATGTTTCCAAAAGGATTAAACCCATCAACAACCAAGCCTAGACGAACATTTCAAGGATCTTTTGCAAAATCAGGATGTGTGGTGTCAAAGTCTTTCCATGCAGACCCATCAACCGGATGACTCATCACCCCATCTTCTATTGATCTCCCAATATGATGCCATAACATGTCATTAGCTGTATGCCTTGAACTATACATTTGTTTAATCTGGGAGTCAACGGAAAGTAACACATCACCTTATGTGGAACCTTTTTCCTCTTCTTCGTTTCATTGTTGGGGGAATTTTATTATCTTTCGAAAATGCAAACTTTAGTAACTTCAACAATTCATCGAAAGAGTTGTTTGTCCATTTCCCCCTAACTTTCAAATGCATCAACTTCGCCAAAAGGTTTAAGGATGATATCCTATCACAACCCGAATACAACTCAGCTTCAATCTCGTCGAACAACTTGTCATAATACTGTCCCATTCGACTGTCAGACACACCATCTTCTTCCTCTGCATTTGTCGGTAAGATGAATCGTCAACGATGTAAACCATCTTGTCTACATATTCATTCTCCTCAACTACCACATTGGCGACAACAGCTTCCACCTCACCATGGTAAACTCACTTTTGACAATTCTGTTGAAAACGCATGTCAAAGACATGAGCCTCCACCGTATCTATAGTTTGTCGTTTAACATTCAGGCACCTCACGCATGGGCATAAAATTCACCTGTCGCAGTCTACGTGTTCTTTTGCCATTTTCAAGAAGGCTTGGAGACTATTCCAATAAGCATCACAGTTACGATTCCTTAATGTCGTCCAACTATTATCGATCGGCATCTACGATACAAGAATAAACAATAATTAAACATTATTGACTATGTGTGTGTGTGCCCTAATCCACCTTTTCACTCCACTTCTACAAGGGTAAAGAACCTATCCCATTCAAATTTGTAGTATACATATAATTTAATCTACACTCTTAAAATTGTTTCGTTTATGTAAAAATTACCGCAACACCTCCCTATGATTCTCATAAGTGTGCAAACTAAAATTAAGTCTGCCCACTTACGAGAACGAATAAAGAGACACATACTGAACTCTCTACTAACGAACAATAAAATGAGTAATAGATCAAATTATAGGTACACAACAAATCCAAACTATCCATGTGGACACATACCGTCCTGGATAATTCGGATAAACATATTTAAGAGTCCTTACTGACTTAGCCTCTCCGAACGGGTCTAAGGCTTTTCGTGATTAAAAATAATTAAGAAAATATTATCACTGGGTGATAATATATAAAACTTCTATCCTATCTTAAGTGATCAAAATTTTATCACCAATGAAAAGAAACAGGACATTAAATGTTTTTAAGAGTAGCTATTTTTTTGTCATATAAAGTCTTATGATACCATAAAAATATTATGGTGTTTTATAAGCTATATTAAATATATGAATTATTTATTTATAAATTATTAAATTTGTTAATATTAAATTAAATTATAATTTTTAAATTTATTGTCAAATTATTTATCTAATTTTTTAATTATTAAACTTTTTAATATTAAATTAAATTATTTATCTAATTTTAAAATTATTAATCTTATTTTTTCATTTATTTTTAAATTATTTATCTAATTTTTACTTTATTTTTAAATCATTAAACTTGTTAATATTATTTATCTAATTTTTTAATTTTATTTTTAAATTATTTATCTAAAAAATTAATTTATTTTTAAATTATTAAAATTGTTAATATTATTTATCTAAATTTTTATTTTATTTTTAAATTATTTATCTAAATTTTATTTTATTTTTAAATTATTTAATTTGTTAATATTAAATAAAATTATAATTTTTTATTTTATTTTTTAAATTATTTATCTAAATTTTAATTTATTTTTAAATTAATAAATTTGTTAATATTAAATTAAATTATAATTTTTTTATTTTTTAAAATTAGTTATTAAATTAAATTATTTATCAAATTTTTAAAAATATTAAATTTGTAATACTAAATTACATTATTTATATAATTTTTTAATTTATTTTAAAAATATTAAACATGGTAATATTTAATTAAATTATAATTTTTTGTTAATTCAAATTATTCAAAGTTTTCTGTATTATTTAATTCCCGTAACTCTATCAAAATTTTAGGAGAATAATGACTATATTCTAAGTTATCCCAAAAATTGAAAAGCCTGCAATTGACATTTAGAAAATTCTCAGAACATTAATAATATATTATACATTTTTCTATACATATTCACAATATATTTTTCAACAAATATATTAAAAATAGTAAACACATATTACACATATTCACAATGCATTTTTCTAAACACATATTAATAAACATTCACAATTTATTTTTTTCTAAATAAATATTAATAACACTAATATTACCTAAACCTAAATACATATTAGCACTAATAATTCTAATATTTCAAACATTTCAAATATAAATATTCTTTTTATCAACTTAATTAAACTAATTAAAACAACTTTGGTGAAAAAAAATTATCACTAGGTGATAATATAAAAAACTTCTATCCTATCTTTGATGATCAAATTTTATCACCAAATAAAAGCAACATAAATGAAATATTTTTTAACACTAGCTATTTTATGATGTCTTATAAAGTCTTATGATACCATAAAAAAATTATGATGTTTTATAAGCTATATTAAATATGATTTATTTTTAAATAGTTAAATTTGTTAATATTAAATTAAATTATAATTTTGTAATTTATTTTCAAATTATTTAGCTAATTTTTTAATTTATTAAATTTGATTATATTAAAATTTTATTTATTTTAAATTAAATTATTTATCTAATATTTTAATTTATTTTTAAATTATTAAACTTGTTAATATTAAATTAAATTATTTATCTAATTTTTTAATATTAAATAAAATAATAATAATTTTTATTTATTTTCAATTATTTATCTAACTTATATTTATTTTTAAATTATTAAATTTGTTAATATTAGCTTAAATCTTTAGCTAACACTACTAAAAATTATCCTACTTTTACTAAAATTTCGGCAGCATAATAACTACATTTTATCCTTTCCTAAAAATTTAAAACCCTGCAACTGACACTCAGAAAATCCCATAACATTCACAGTTACATATTATTAATCAAATTTAAACACTAAAACATCATACATTTCCCTACATACATATTAATAACACTAAACACATAATACTTTTTACACAAATTCACCTATTAGTTAAAATAATTAAGAAACATAATAAAAATAAATAAATACATTGATGTCACAAAATTAGAGAAACCTGAAGCATAAACTTTCCAAGAGATACTCCTTCAATTTCTACACAAACATAATATACATATTTATAAAAAACAATATAAACAAATAAACACTAAATTTATATATATATATATATACATACACACACGACACACAATATATATATTTATATAAATTTAAATGAAAAAATAAACTATATATATAAATGTTATACCCAGATTTCGAGCCATAGTAAATATGACCTCGAAAGCTGAGTTCGCAACAAATGGTCTCGTGAGGATTAGAGTGATCTAGGATTGTAAGTCGAGCCTGCAAAGTATGATGTATGATCTCGAATGCGGTGATCTCGAAATGACCTCGATCTCGAAAGGTAGCTCCGAGAACACCTTCATCTTCAGGAACTTCGGAGCATGGTTCTTGAGCTCGATATCCCATCTCGAAAGAAACGTTAGCTCGGGAGATGTCAGTGGCTCGCACAATGACATGAGACCAGAAACGCTGGAGCCTTGAAGATACGCTATAACCACCTTGAATATCTACAAGTATTATAGCTATGAGATGTAGCCCTCATTAATTGATGTAAATCCCCAGGAATTGTGGGATATTATTTAATACAGTTATACGCCCCCTGATCTTTGGGGGACGTTTCCTTTTATATCTGATTATTGGCATTTAAAGCCATTTATTTTTATTCACAAAAGAGTAACTACCCAAAATATGTGGGATAGTATTCTGCATCCTTCTCTATAAATAGAGAAGGCATGCACCATTGTAAAGGATCGAAATTCTGATCCTTGAGAGAAAACTCTGTAAAATTCATGCTAAAGAATTGTTCAGAGATAATCTTGAGGTTAATAACAGAGACTCGTGGACTAGGCAGATTTAACTGCTGAACCACGTAAAAAACCGTGTTTGATTCGTTTGTTTCTTTTGGCCATTGTCTTTAATTGTTTGCGTGCTCTCTTCTTTTATCTGTTGACGAAAAACGGCGTCAACAGTTTGGTGCTTTCATTGAGAGCCTCAAGCATCCATCCCTGAGAGATTCATGGCTGCAAACAATCAGAACACTCCTGAAGAAAATTACCCAAGGCGTCCTGGAAAACAGCCAATGGAGAACCCAGACGCTGATGAAAGGAGTGGGTCCTCTGATTCCCGGGGACCACCTCCACAACCAAGGGATGAGGACATGTACTATAACCCTGAGAGTTATGTCCCTATTGTAGAATTGGAGAATCGGCAGCTGAAACAGCTGTTGGCAGAAGCCAACAAACGTAATGAGGAGTTGACTAGGTTAGCCGCAGAGGCGCAGGTGGCTCAGCCCCCGCCTCCACGCGAAGACCAAGTCCCTCCTCCAAGGGACGTGCACGTTCCTCCCCGGAGGCCCCGTGGACGTCCATGAAAAAATGCTGCCACAAGGAGGCCAGCACAACCTCCAGCACCAACAGAGCCATCTGCTCCTTCTAGGCCTCAGAGGAGCACCCGAGCTCGGGTCCCGCTTAATCCACCTGTGGAAGTGCCTGCAGGAACTGAGAACAACCGAGCTCCTGCCGAGGCTCGGACTCAGGTTCTTGGTAGTGCACCGAACGCAACTGGCCCATCTCGGGCAAATTCTGGACCCTCCAGGCCGAGGCAAGGACGACAACCACCGTCACCTATACGGTTCCCTCCGTCTCCCATAAGATATCCTTCACCTCCCCGCAGAAACGCTCAACCTGGTCGAGATCAGGATCAAGGGCGTACAGGGGAAAGACAAGGAAACAGAGAGACGTTCCAGGGGCGGAGAGGCGCGCCATCTGAGAGGAGTCAGACGTCCTGATCTCGCACTGCGGAGACAAGGCGACGTAGAAAGGATCCACCATGAAATGACCGATCAATGAGTTTCACCAGTGATGAGTCCGGAGAAACTAGGTCCGTCAGTAAACACGACCGAGGTCGTAAAAATACTGGAAATCACAAGAGCCATCCTGACCTGCGAAATCATCTGAATCAGAGCAGGGGGAAAGGAGATCAGACAAATCCGGATCTAAGGAATCATCTGAACGGGCGTAGAGATCCCTCACGGAGACGCGAGCCTGGGATCGCGATGAATGACTATCAATTCCAGACACCCCCTAAGGACCCAGTCCAAGAAAGGATTGATCAGCTCGAAAAAGCCTTTAGGCTTTTGAAGAATGAGCGAGGGAGTGGTCGATACGAGGACTCTGATGAGGAGCTCGAGCCGTTTGCTCCCAATATTTCTAACACTCAGTTTCCTCAAGGGTTCCGGATTCCTCACGTCCCAGCGTTTGAAGGAAAAACCGACCCATGTAGCCACTTGAGTACATTCAACACTATTATGAGAGCCAGTAACGTAGGTTACGAGCTCAGATGCATGTTGTTTCCGACATCATTGGCCGGACCTGCCAAGAGTTGGTTCGAGAAGTACAAGAGACATTCTATAACTTCGTGGGATCAATTGTCTAGAGACTTCAAGAAGCAGTTCCGGGCTATGATGGGAGTCAGGCCCGAAGCATCCACTTTGACTAACGTCCGACAACAACCGGGCGAAACACTGAAAAGCTACCTGACAAGATTTAATCTAGAGGTCGTCCGAGCTCGAGACGTGGATGACAGTGGGCACTTGATGGCCATCCGAGCTGGTGTGTTACCTGGAAGTGCCCTTTGGGATGACATGCAAGGGAAACCGGTGAGGTCAATAACCGAGTTTAACAAGCGAGCGCAGAGATTTGTCAATGTAGAGGAGGCGAGGTCAACGCTAAAAGCAACCTCGCAAACTGAAACTACAACGATAAACATTAACTCCGCCTCAACCTCGGCTGACCCAGCGGCTTCACAGCCTACCTCAGAGAATCCCTCTAAGAGGAAAAAGAGCGAGGGAAATAACCCCGAGGCTGAAGGAGGAAAGAAAAAGAAAGGAGAAAGGTATTACTCCGTATATAAAGTACACACCGAGCTCAACGAGTCTCGGGAAAATATATACCTGGCTAATGAAAACCAGGTCCCCTTCAGGCGTCCGGACCCAATGAGGAATCAAAAGTCCAAGAGGGATTCCAGCAAGTATTGCCGGTTTCATAGAGACACCGGACACACAACTGATGAGTGCCGACAGCTGAAGGACGAGATCGAAGGGTTGATCTCGAGAGGTTATTTCCGGAAGTATGTCAAAAACCAGAGTACTGGACAGACTACTGCAAGCCAGAAAGTAGCCGCACTTCCGGCAGCCCAGAATAATAACTCCCGATCTCGGGAAGAAGACAGGCCTCCGCCGATAGATGGAGAGGACGTAATAACCATCTCGGGAGGTCCTCATCTCGCAGGAGGGGGTAGAAATGCTCAAAAGCGATATGTGAATGAGCTGAAGACAGGGGACGGGTCTCCTTATGAACCCGAACCAAGGGCATCAAAAAGCCAAAGGGTTGAAACTCAGCCTATAACCTTCACTGAAGAAGATGCCTCCCATGTCCAGTTCCCTCATCATGATCCACTTGTCATCACCCTACATCTTGCCAACAAAAGAGTGCGCCGAGTTCTCATAGACAATGGGAGCTCAGTTAACATTCTTTATAAAGCAACACTAGAAAAAATGGGACTCTCCCTTCGCGACCTGAAGGCTTGTGCAACCATGTTGTACGGCTTTTCTGGGGAAGGAACCGCCTGTATGGGGTCCATCGAACTCCCTGTGACCTTGGGAGACTATCCAGTCTCGGTGACCAAGATGATGGAGTTCGTGGTAGTAGAGTTACCATCTGCCTACAATGTATTGCTCGGAAGACCCGCCCTGGTCGGGCTGGGGGCAGTTTCATCTGTAAGGCATCTAGCCCTTAAGTTCCCAACTCCGAGCGGAGTCGGAACATTGAAAGGAGATCAATTGGCAGGAAGGGAGTGCTACAACATTTCCTTGAGGGGAAAGAAATAAACGAGCGCTCAAGCACTCGTTGTCATACAGAATAAAGACGGGACAGTTTTAGAAATTGATGAGGAGATCGATCCGAGGATTGAGGAAAAGGTTGACCTCCAACCTTTGGAAGAGCTCGAAGAGGTTCAGCTCGAGGAAGCTGATCCCTCAAAGAAGGTGAAGGTCGGGAAACACCTCCAGGACGAATCAAAATAGCAATTAATTTTCTTTCTGAAGAAAAACCAGGATGTCTTCGCGTGGTCACACTCTGACATGGTGGGAATAAGCCCTAATGTAGCGAGCCACGCATTGAATATAGACAAAAGCTTTCCCCCGAAGCAGCAAAAGCGAAGGCAGCTGGATGAAGACAGAAAGAAAGCACTAAAGGAGGAGGTGGACAGGCTGAAATCAAATAATTTCATAAGGGACGCTTTTTACCCGGACTGGGTGGCCAATCCAGTGTTGGTCCCGAAGCCCAATGGGACGTGGAGGACGTGCATTGACTACTCGGACCTCAACAAGGCCTGCCGTAAGATTTTTTTCCCCTGCCGAGAATTGACCAGCTCGTAGACGCCACGGCGGGGCATGGTCTGATGTCGTTCATGGATGCCTATTCTAGATATAACCAGATTCCCATGCATGCCCCCGACCAAGAGCATACGAGCTTCATCACAGATAAAGGGCTCTACTGCTACAATGTCATGCCATTCGGACTCAAGAATGCCGGAGCCACGTACCAGCGACTCGTAAACATGATGTTCTCAGAGCAAATAGGGAACAACATGGAAGTTTATGTTGACGACATGCTTGTAAAGTCTCAACTTAACAAGAACCATGTTGATGACCTCGAAGAGTGCTTTGGCGTGCTCAGAAAGTACAACATGAAGTTGAATCCTCAGAAGTGCACTTTTGGGGTGTCTTCAGGAAAATTTCTGGGTTTCATTGTCAATTCTCATGGGATCGAGGCTAATCCCGACAAAATAAAGGCCCTGATCGATATGCCTTCGCCTCGGAAACTAATGTATCAACTTCCTCGTTACACCATCCTGGACGGAAGGCTTTACAGAAGAGGGTATTCCATGCCATTGCTCAGATGTGTAACTCCTCCCGAGGCAAAGAAGATTATTGAGGAAATTCATGAAGGGTTCTGCGGAGACCATACCAGGGGGCATAGCCTATCCAAGAAGGTTATACGCCAAGGATATTTCTGGCCAACCATTAAAACGGACTCTTTCGAGTACGTGAAAAAGTGTGACAAATGCCAGAGATTCGCCACGATACCCCGAGCTCCACCTTCCGAACTGACCATGTTGACATCCCCATGGCCTTTTGCGGTGTGGGGCATCGACCTCATAGGCTCGCTCCCGACTGGCAAAGGAGGAGTAAAGTATGCTGTGGTCGCGGTTGATTACTTCACAAAATGGACGGAGGCTGAACCATTGGCGACCATAACTTCGAAGAAGATCCTAGATTTCGTGGTAAAGAACATCGTATGCCGATATGGAGTACCAAGAAAGATTGTGTCTGACAACGGAACCCAGTTTGATTGCGACTTATTTACCAACTTTTGTAACAAGAACGGTATAATAAAGAGCTTTTCGTCAGTGGCTCACCCTCAGGCGAATGGTCAGGTCGAAGCCGTTAATAAAACTCTCAAAAGTTCTTTGAAGAAAAAGTTGGAAGAAGCAAAGGGACGATGCCCTGAGGAATTACCTCAAGTCCTTTGGGGATATAGAACTACAGCTCGGACATCAACTGGACATACCCCATTTTCTCTAGCATACGGCTGCGAGGCAATGTTGCCCATTGAGGTCGAAATTCCAACGATTCGAACTCAGATTTACGACCAGAGCTCCAATCATACTCAGCTCGAAGAAACCCTAGACTTGATCGAAGAAAAAAGGGAGGAGGCTCAGCTGAGAAATGCTGCTTACCAGCAACGAACCACAAGATATTTCAATAAAAGAGTTCGAGATCGAAAGTTCGGAGTAGGAGATCTGGTATTGAGACGCGTATTCTTAGCAACCCGAGATCCAGCAGCAGGAGTACTCGGGCCAAACTGGGAAGGACCATACCAGATAGAATCAGTCATCCGCCCTGGCGTATACAAACTTGCAAGATTAGATGGGAGCCTCATACCACGAGCATGGAATGGCGAACACCTTAGACCTTATTATCAATAGTATAGGAAGTGTTGCCTGTAACCATGATTTTTTATCTGTTAGTTTGTTTTTGAATAACATATCTACTTTGTTTCGCATGTAATTTATTTTTTTTTATTTTTGCAATCTCTCTTAATTTAATAACCTATGGTCACACTCATAGGATATTAAGGGGGCATCATTGGTATACATACCACCAGCTTAAAAAATAATAAATAATAAATAAAAACGCGAGCTTAAATAGTTCGGACTTAACCGAGCAAGCTTAGATAGTTCGGACTTAACCGAGTTATCAAAAACATACTAAGTATTTGGATATAACCAAATACGCGAGCTTAAATAGTTCGGACTTAACCGAGCAAGCTTAGATAGTTTGGACTTAACCGAGTTATCAAAAACATACTAAGTGTTTGGATATAACCAAATACGCGGGCTTAGATAGTTCGGACATAACCGAACTACCAAAAGCCTAAAACGTTTGGGTTAACCAGATGTGCAAGCTTAACAGGTTTGGAACAAACCAGCCAAATTATCGATCGATGATAAATGGGAACCTAAACCTATTGCGAAATATGTCGAGATCGAGGCTGGAATATCTTAAAAAGAAAAATAGTTTCGAACTCGTAACCTCGGAGCCAAAATACTGAGGAAGAGGAAAAGTGACTAAAAAGATAACCAAATCATTCATATTACATACCATATAAGTACTTTCGAGTTCATGGTTGAAGTAATATCCGACCTTGATAAATAACGAGGTCGGAAATGGATAATTCGAATAAACTATGCATGAAGGCATCGAATTTCGAGCCTAAATCCAAACTATGTTTGTATGCGTAAATAAACATAACCGGTTCATCAATTATAAAAATGTGCAAAATATTTCGAGCCAAGAAATGTAAAGCATGTAAAAGAATTGGTTAAAGAAATTGTATCAGCCCCATGGGCATAAAATAATTACATAAGGGGACGCAGCCCCGATAACTGATTTCTCCGAGATCGGATTTAAGGAAGAGGAGTCTCCTTGGCCTTCTCAGCATCAGTGGCACCGGATCCCTCAGGACGAATAGCATGACTATCCTGCTGGGCCGCCTCTCGAGCAGCTGTACTTGCCAAAAGACGGGAATTCCACCGCTCAACATATGTGGCTTCGAGAGGACCCAGGAAGCTGGTGTCAAGCTCGGCATTGTCGGCCCAAAGTTTGTACATGGCCTGGTCGACCGCTTTCTCCCTCTGCTCCTTAGACTCATTCAGGAGGCGGGTCTTCTCGCTCTCCATGAAATCGAGGGTGGCAGACTTCTCCTCTTCGAGCTTGGCATTGGCCTTCTCGAGCTCAGCGTTTGACTTTTCAAGCTCCTCGAGACGGGTCTTCAATTTTTCAAGTTCAGACTTCGAGTCTTTGAGCTCGTCAGCCATCTTCAGCTCGAGATCCTTCGACTTCTGAGCCAGAGATAAGCTCGTTTGCACCTCGTTGGTCAGCTTGTAGTTGAGTTGTGCTGAAACAACAAGGGCCTGAAACACAAACATACTATCAGAATTATAATCAGGGACATAAATACTCTAAATAGAGTTGAGAAGGCTACCGCGGCGGAGAGTTCGATACTCTTCTCATAAAGAGTGTTGCAGTCCGAGGCCTTGCGCACGAGGTCCCAGTGGTCGGCACCAAAGCCAGAAAAGCTCTGACCCACCCGAGAAAGGACGTCCGAGCAGAGAATCGCCCCTTCTGTCCCAGCGGCGCCATCAAGTACATATTCCTCAGTATGAGTTCGGGCCGTTGGCAGCTGAACAGTTGAGGTAGAAGGTTTCTTTGGAGGCCGAACAACTATTAACCGAGTCTCGGTGGGAAGCTGCGAGATGGATGCAGTAGGGCCTGACCCATCAACCTGGGCAGTCGGCTCCTTGGAAGTGTTCGTAGTGATCTGGGCCGTGGGAGTCGTCTCGTGACGTTTAGGTACCTTGGACTGTCGGTCGGGCCTCTTTGGTATCCTCGGGCGTTTGCTCTTCTGGGCGCCAGCTCCCCCATCACTAAAGAGCACGGCGTCGAGGTCGGGATTCATGGCACCTGCATAATGACAGTGAGTTAAACAATGATAATAACTTTGGGAAAAGATGTAAACCAGTTGAAGAAAAAACCTAACTGAGACTCTTCCCCGAGCACGAGCTTGGGGACCATGAAATTCCCCTGTCTTCAGAAGAGGCGGGGGGAGTGCCTTCCCTATAAGTTGGTGATAACCTCGAGAGGTCCCTATAGTCATTGGTCCCATACTGCACCGCTATCCCATTCCACACCTCTTCCGTGGTGTACATGGTATCATATTTCCCGAGCCCACTATCAAACCTATGGACACAGTCATCTACCCAACTCCATATGTAGAAGTGGTATCTATCCTGTGGGCACGAGACTAGTCTATTGGGCCTGTGTTTTAACAAAGTGGGGGACCACATTCGCGAAGTAGGAAGGGTTTTACCTCCTCCGGAGTCCGAACTCGAGGCTTCGTCATTGGCCTCATTTCTCGACCGCGGACTTCTCGAGCGAATTGGGAGAGATGCTTTCCTTTCTCTCCTTGGAGGAAGGATGCCAGTGGGCAGTGGCACTTCCTCCCAGCGTTCATATTTTTTACTGGACCAGTCAGAGGTTGACTGGCCCTGTCCCAACAACCCACAAGCTCGTAGCTTGTCCTCATGTAATAGAAATGAGAGAGACCTCCTGCCGTATGGGAGTCGGAGCAGAGCCTCTCTGTGCTCTTTCATTGTTTCGTCAGGGGTGGGACGCTGAAAGTTAGCTGAAAGACGAGGTACACTTCAACTAAATATGGATTTTAGGGCTAAAATTCTGAGCTTAAAAATAGAAAGTAACGAGAACACTTACGAATCCGCCTGAACGAATGGTGTCGAGACGGGGACAGACCGTCTGTCCAGAAAAAAGCCTTCTTGAAGTCAGGAGGGTGGTTCGGAAGATCTTCAAAGATCTTTGTCTCTTTGGGGTAGCTCGAAAGATAGTAAAAACCATCTCCTCCCCGAGCTCGGGAGGGATTACTCTTCAAACAAAAGAGATATAAAATCTCTTGGGGTGAAGGCCTTGTCCACCCCAGCTCGTGGAATAAGGACCTCAGGGCAGACAGCACCCTGTATGAGTTGGTGTTGAGTTGGAATGGAGCCAACCCAACGAAATCAATGAAGTCTCTGAAAAAGGACTTCAGGGGCAGCAAAGCTCCTGCCCTTATATGTTCCTGGCTCCAGGCCGCGTATTTCACACTGGAATCGCGGCCCCCAGGAGCGAAACAGCTCCGTTCATGCCTTGTCGGAGCTCGACACTTCAGTGTGTCCAACGAACCAAGGCCATGGAGGGCCTAGATATCAGTTATTTGGTCGGTGGTGGTAACCGAGCTCTGGTAGAATTCGGCTTCAAACATCTCCCTCCTAGGCTCCGAAGACGAAGGCTCCGTCATTAAGGAAAACTGGAGTTCCCCTGGGTGGTATGCAACCGTGACTTTTAACGCTGGGTCGAGGGGAATTGGCCTAGGTCCAGGGTTGGGCTCCGGATAGATGGCTTCCCGAAGAACTCTTCTCTTCTTTTCAATGACCTCGTCTATCTGACGACGGTAGTGGGCTCGAATGTCCTCCTGTTCGCGCGCAAGTTCGTATTCTATTATCCGACGTTGGTTCCGGGCAAAGACCGATTCCGGGCTCGGAGATTTGGGTTCATAAGGGACTGCTCGTAATGACCCCCACCGTCTTTCCGGATTCTGTGACATCTAACGAGAAAGAAAAAATGGTGAGGGCCATGCATGCAAGGATCACAAGCTCGATGGGATGAGCTCGGATATCTAAGGACAAGAAACTAAGTATTAATACCCTCACTAAAGAGTCAGAGCGCGTGTTCCACATGGAAGAAAAAGAACGTGGATGATTTTTTGAAAATCCCGAAATTCAAGGGAAAGAAAGGTGGCGGTTAGCCAGGAAAAGGCATTTTTGGGTTTCGTGTAATTGTCAAGAACAAGGGTTTTTGCCCGAAAACTTAGTGTACAAGAAACATGGCCTAAAATTTTCAAAACCCAGAAAGTTGAAACTCCGTTCAAAGGACAAAACTGGGCATAAACCAGAGGCGGACATCCAGAAAGAAAATCCAGAAAACATAAAAACCTATCGGTTCAAAACCTCCTATCGTATCATGCTAAGAACGTAAACTAACATACACAGCAAATACAGTATAAAAAGAACAACAAAAATGGCGTACTTACACAGTGATGGTGATTGCAGCGAAATCGTCGAGTGGAGAAGAGGTTGCAAGAAAGAACTCACTGACTCGTACAAACCAGGATTCCTTTGTTTCTTCGGCCTAGAAAACATGCACTTAGTGTAAACTGTGATAAGAAGTTTAGGGAGTGTTTTTCTTTTTTCTGGCTTGTGATGAACAAATGTGAAGAAGACGAAGAGGGGGTCTTGTATATATAGGTGTGAAAACTAAATTAATCAGAAGCGTTGATTAAATTCCTCAACAAATCGAATGGATGGGGATCGATGACAAGATGGCGCCGAAAAGTTGTCAGGCGAACGATCGTGGGCGTGTTCCCAAGGTACTCAAGTACCTAAAGTGAGCAATACCCATCTGGCACGTGTCCATTTTCAAGAGTGTGACGGCATGGTTCCCAGAAAGAGTAGTTCAAAAGTTTCCTTCTCTTAGGATTCGAACAAATACTTTTGAGGGGGCAAAATGTTATACACAGATTTCGAGCCATAGTAAATATGACCTCGAAAGCTGAGTTCGCAACAAATGGTCTCGTGAGGATTAGAGTGATCTAGGATTGTAAGTCGAGCCTGCAAAGTATGATGTATGATCTCGAATGCAGTGATCTCGAAATGACCTCGATCTCGAAAGGTAGCTCCGAGAACACCTTCATCTTCATGAACTTCGGAGCATGGTTCTTGAGCTCGATATCCCATCTCGAAAGAAACGTTAGCTCGGGAGATGTCAGTGGCTCGCACAATGACATGAGACCAGAAACGCTGGAGCCTTGAAGATACGCTATAACCACCTTGAATATCTACAAGTATTATAGCTATGAGATGTAGCCCTCATTAATTGATGTAAATCCCCAAGAATTGTGGGATATTATTTAATACAGTTATACGCCCCCTGATCTTTGGGGGACGTTTCCTTTTATATCTGATTATTGGCATTTAAAGCCATTTATTTTTATTCACAAAAGAGTAACTACCCAAAATATGTGGGATAGTATTCTGCATCCTTCTCTATAAATAGAGAAGGCATGCACCATTGTAAAGGACCGAAATTCTGATCCTTGAGAGAAAACTCTGTAGAATTCATGCTAAAGAATTGTTCAGAGATAATCTTGAGGTTAATAACAGAGACTCGTGGACTAGGCAGATTTAACTGCTGAACCACGTAAAAAACCGTGTTTGATTCGTTTGTTTCTTTTGGCCATTGTCTTTAATTGTTTGCGTGCTCTCTTCTTTTATCTGTTGACGAAAAACGGCGTCAACAATAAATATACATACACATAGCACACAATATATATACATATATATTTATATATATTTAAATAAATAAATAAACCAAATATATAAATATACATACACACACGCACGAAACACAATATATATATTTATATAAATTTAAATAAATCACATATATATAAATATACATAGACAACACACTATGTATATATTGTTGACGCGGTTTTTCGTTACCTTAGAAATGAAGAGCAATTATATAAAAATACCAGAGGAAACAAACAATATAGACACGATTTTTTTATGTGGTTCTATAGTTAAAATCTGCATAGTCCACGAGTCTGTGTTATTCACTTGTTGGAATTCTCTCTATTATACCCAGATTTCGAGCTATGTTAAATATGACCTCGAAAGTTGGATTCGCAGCAAGTGGACTCATAAGGTTTAAAGTATGCTTCAAGATTGAATATCGAGCCGTCAAGGCTCGATACGACCTCGAATATGGTGACCTCGAAGTGTTCATGATCTCGAAAGGTAGCTCCGGAGACGCATCCATCCTCAGGGATGACCTCGGATCAGGGGTCCCGAGCTCGACGCACATACGATCTCGAAAGCCATGTGACCTCGGGAGATGTCTCTAGCTCGAAAGCTGACGAGAAACCTGGGAAGCTAAGGCCTTGGAGATATATGATAAAAACCTTGAATATCTATAAGTGTTGTCCATACGAGATATAATCCTCATTTATTACTGTAAATCCCCTAGAATCGTGGGATATTATTTGGTCAGTTATACGTCCCCTGGTCTTCAGGGAACGTTTTCTTTTATATTTGATTATAGGCATTTAAAGCCATTTATTTTATTTACACAAAAAGAGTAACTACCCAAAATATGTGGGATAGTATTCTGCAGCCTTCTCTATAAATAGAGAGGTCATGCACCATTGTAATGGACCGAAATTTTGAACCTGGAGAGAAAACTCTGAAGAATTCATGCTTAAGAATTTTCAGAGATAATCTTGAGTTTAATAACAGAGACTCGTGGACTAGGCAGATTTAACTGCTGAACCACGTAAAAATCGTGTGTTTGTGTTGTTATATTTTAATTGGCCATTATCAGTTATTGTTTACGTGCTCTCCTTTCACTGTTGATGAAAAACGGTGTTAACACTCTCAAAGCTTTATGGAAGCAATTTTATAGAGTCTTCCCAATACAAATTGTCTAGTCCTTACAAATGAACTATTCCATTCTATTTATAGAGTGGTTCAGCGAATATCTTCCCACAGATTTCAGGGA
This sequence comes from Humulus lupulus, assembly GCF_963169125.1. Lineage (NCBI taxonomy): Eukaryota > Viridiplantae > Streptophyta > Magnoliopsida > Rosales > Cannabaceae > Humulus > Humulus lupulus. The sequence continues at coordinate 44,924,765 of NC_084793.1, forward strand.
GTTATGATACATATCAATAAAAATAAATACAATTAAATGCATATAGTTACTACGTACATGTATATATCCCATGATATTTGAGATTTAATAACAAATTACATCTGATCCCTTAAACATAGGATTTTAAAACATTAAACATGTTCACACACAACTTATGAGCTGAGACATTAGACTTTCACGCCTTCGAGACCGTTAATCCATTTTAAGCTCACAACGCTCGGGCTCGAACCGTATTGTCTGATGGTAGGAGATTTATACAAGTTTTAAACTATTGTCATTGTGGCTTCAAGCCTGACTTATAATCTCGGAACTCCTCCGAGACTACGTAGTTTCTGAACTCACCAATTCCAATGTTATCGCTTTTACTGCTTAGCGAGACTGTCCTTGAATTTCTCATTAATGTTGATTTACATGACAAATATGCTTATCTCAAGCTTACACCTTACGAGCCTGAGTTTCGAGATCAAAATCTTCATTCTCAAAATCTGGGTGTAATATTTCCCCCCCTCAAAAGTATCACTTCGAATCCTATAATAAGGAAACTTTTGAACTACCATTTTTGAAAATTGAGCCACCTACCACACTCGAGTGTGGACACGTGTCAGCCACGGGTTGCTCAATCAAAGTACTAGAGTACTTTGTCAACACACCCACGTCTTTTCGCATTCAAATTTTTGCCGTCATTGCCACATTTGCACCCGACCGTCCAATCGAATACCAAATCCAGCCAAAGGCCCAGATTATCCCGAACCTTGACCTTCTTTTGGGACACATATATAGCTACATCGTCTTCCTCCTCTTCACTTTTGTGTTTCAAGCTTTAGAGAGAAAGAAAAAACCAGAGCTGAAAAATTATTTTCTCCTCCTTGCATGTTCTCTAAACCGAGAAGACACAACAACCCTGATATTTTCGACTCCGTGGAATCATTCTTGCAACCACTCCTCCGGTCGTTGATTTCACTGTATCCGCAAGCCTCTGTGTGTAAGTTTCTTGTTCTTGACTCTCATACTTTTATTTCTTCGTGCATTGTTGTGTTTCTTCTGCACTGTGAGTATGTTTACTAGTTTTTCACTAGTCGTATAAGGATATTAGCAGTCTTAGCCACATTGTTTAACTGAGACTTCATAAACTTTCAATTCAAAGTTTTTTTAATAACACAGTTCTGAAACCCAGATTTAGTGTAAAAAATACAAACATAGGGTTTTATCAGATTATGGGTAGTGTATCATGTAAGCCAAGAAATGGGGTTCTGAATTAGGGCTTTTAATTGCACAAATCCCAAAATTATCACCTTTTTGGGTAACCGTCAACTTTACCCCTGAAAATCTGGGATTCTTAATATGAATCCACACTTTTCCACCCTCGCGTCAAGTACACGCTCGAAGCCCGAACTTTACAATAGTTCGGGGTTCCACTTCGAATTCGATCTATCCATTCGAGACCTTAGTCTCGATCGAGCTTACTCCGTGATCTCGGGCCTTCGAGCTCGAATCACTTAAACTATTCTTTAATTTTTGGTATGCCTGGCCCTCACCCTTTTCTTTCTTGCTAGATGTCGCAAAAATTTGAGAATCGATGGGGGTCAGTGATTGCAATTCCTGATTCTCCATCAACTCCCAGTCCAGAGTCTCCCTTCACTTGGAACCAGCGACTGATATGCGAACACCACGCGAGGTGTGAACAAGAGGACATCCAAGCCCATTTCCGACGTCAGATTGACGAGGTCGAGGAAAGAAAAAGGAAAAAACTTTGCGTCGCGATTTATCAAGATTCGGACCCCGAGATTAGACTTATCCCGCTCGATCCAAAACTCAAAGTCACCATTGCTTACGAGCCTGGTGCACTTTCCTTTTCACTGATGGAGGACCCTTCAGATCGCCATTCTACTTCTCAAGCAGAATCTATTTCGACCCTGCAAGAGGGTTATTTCGAGGCAGAACATTATTGGAGCTCGGTCGCCTCAACATGCCAAATTTATGACATTCTAACTCGTCACGACCTAAAGCTCTCCGGTACGCTGATGTGTCGACCTGCAACTCTGAACGAGCGGAGTTGCTATGCCCTGGGTGATTGCAAAACCGACAGCAAGATTAAGCTCGCAGCTTGGAGTCGCAAGCATATAAAGGCAGGGCCTTACTGCCCCTAAAATCCTTTTTTAAGGATTTTCTGGATTTTGTTAAGCTTACCCCATTCTAACTCCAGACCAACTCTTATAGGGTTCTGTCTGCCCTCAAGTCCTTGTACCACGAGCTGAAGTGGGTACGACCCTCACCACAAGGGATCCTGTATCTCTTTTGATTGAAAAGCAACCTCTCTCGAGCTCGGGGAGGGGATGGCTTCTAAAACTTGTCGAGCTATCAAAAGGAGAAGAAAATCTTCAAGGATATGCCAAACCATCCTCCAAACTTCAAGCTGGCCTTCTTCAGGACAAATGGCCTTGTTCCCTCCAAATTCTACTCATTCCAGCGTATCTGTAAGTACTCATACTTATTCCTTTCTTGCTCATTTAATGACTGGGCTCGAAATGATAACATGTATCCATTTCTTCAGCCAACTATCTATGTCCCACTCCTTCAGAGTCAATGGTAGAGCACAAGACAGCTCTACTTCAACTGCCGTATGGTCGGCGCTCCCTATCCTATCTTCTCCATGAAGATCGGCTTCGAGCCTGCAGTCTCCTGGAGCCAACAGACGACTCTGCATACCGCAAGTACTTTAAGTGGGAGCATGTGCCACTTCCACTGAGGAGCTCCCCCCGAGATGGAGGTCTTCAAGCTCACGAGCCCGTCCCTCTGTGGCTCGCCGTCACGATAAGCCCACCTTGGGGAATGAAGCCCAAAACGAGGCCTTGAGCTCGGGTGGTGGAGGTAAAGTTATACTTTGCTCTGCCGTGTGGTATCTTTCCTTGCTTAAGTACAAACCCGAAGCCCTGATCCTATTCCCGGATCCTAGGGACAACTTCCATGCTTGCTCTTGGGTAGATGAGAGGGTTCATAGGTTTGATAGCTTGTTAGACAAATTCCAAACTATGTATAGTTTAAACGAAGTTTGGGATGGGGTCGCCGTTCAATATGGGACCAATGTCTATAGAGACCTTTCGAGGCTATCCCCCACATATAGGGAAGGGACTCCCCCATCATCCTTTGAAGATACGTGGATTACTTGGTCACCGAGCACAAGCTCGGGGGGCAGTACCAGTTAGGTTTCTTTTGACTTTTGCCTTGTTTCTTTTTTATGTTTACGTACGATCACTAATGTGTAAATTATGTATGTGCAGGCGACATGGAGTCTGATTTAGATAACGTGCTCAATCGCTGCTTGGGAGCTAAGCAAAGCAAACACCCGAGGGCATCGTAGAGAGTGGGGCACCCCTCCAAAATTTTGAAAAGAATCCAAGGCAACACCTCCTGTCTCGTACACTCATGGCCCGAGCCTACCTACTGATCCAAACCCTGAGGTCAGAGTATCCATCGAGATGTCGCTTCCCCCGCCTCCTCCTAGAATCGAAACTTTTCAACAGACTGCTCCGGCTTCAAAGAAGCAGGTTCCCACACAGGAACGCTTGTTGTCGGTTTCGACCCACACCCTTGAGTATGTGATCGACAACGCTGCGGGAGCACACGGAGCCAGTCTGGGCTTGGATGTATTATCCCGAGTTGGCCAAAGTTTCAGCAACCTTGGTGCCCCTCAATGGCAATTCCTCACCACCTATCAAGACAACAACACCCTTTATGACAAGGGCAACAAGCTCTTCAACTCGGTAAATCCTTTTATTCTGTAGCATTGCTTATACGAAATTATCTTGTATGTTTAATAACCCATTTTTGTTTATGTGTATAGACTTTCACTGCGTTTGCTCAACTGAATTTTAAATTGAACAACGATATTTACTTGAGTCGGGCCTATGCTCAAGAGGCGAAGAATCTCTAGTTAAAGCTCATTGAAGAGCTCAAGGTTGCGAAGTCGATGATGTCTGAACTCGAGTCAAAATTGGAGGCTAAGGGTTATGAAATAAAGGAGAGAGACTCCAGAATCAAGGAGCTTGAAGAGCTGAATGCCAAGCTCGAGGATGAAAAGAAGGCCACTTTTGATATAATCGAGGGTGAGAAGGCTCGCCTCCTTGAGGAGTTTAAGCAGAAAAAGGATCATGTTGTTGATATGGCCATGTACCGAATCTAGGCCAACAACGTTATTCTCGACACCAGCTTTCTGTACAACCTTGAAGATGAATTCCTTAAGAGGTGTCAAGCTCAGCTTGACGAGGAGGATGCCAGGGATGAGGCAAAGGAGGTGGTCGAGAAGTCTGGTGCTGCTGATGGGGATGTGCCTGCTTTATAAAAAGCGAGGTCATGGGCTGCGTCCCATTAAGATTTTTGTAATACTTCCCTTTTTTTATATATATATATTCCCTTGGGGCAAAGACAATGCATAGCTCGTTCTCGAGCTATTTTATTATTATTTATTGTAGTTTTAATCATTATGCACGTAATTTTCTAGCTCTAAAACTTTTATGCATTTGATTTTACATTTAGCTTTTACTGTAGATTTATGAGTCGAAATATTTCAAGCATGTTATACTAAAGGCTTGCTTTTATGTTTTTTTATTCGTACACACACATTTGTTGGATTTAAGCTCAAGTTTCAATGCACTTATGCACAGTTTACTCGATATATCCACGTTCGACCTCGTTATTGTCAAGGTTAGAATTTACTTTTACCATGCACTCGAAAGTACTTATATGGCATGTAATCTTAGTAGTTTAGTTATATTTTACTCTTCTAGTCACTTTTTCTCATCCTCGAGTAGCTTCTCAAGGTTGTGAGGTCAAAACTAATTTTTGCAAAATTTTCCAGCCTCAGACTCGACTTAATTTGAAGTAAGTTTATTTAGATTCCAATTTTCTGTCGATTAGTTTTAGCTGGTTTGTTCCAAACTTATTTAGCTCGCGTGCTAGGTTACTAATCCTTACAATTATAATTTTTATAGTCTGGTTATGACCAAATTATCTTAGCTCGCGAATCTGGTTATATCCAGACAGCTTTAGCTCGGGTGTTTGGTTATTAATCCATATACCTATGATTTTTATAATCTGGTTATGTCCAGACTATCTTAGCTCGCGAATCTGGTTATATCCAGAGAACTCACGAATCTGGTTATATCCATACAGCTTTAGCTCGCGTATACACTTATAACTTCTATATCGGGTTCTTGATCTAGACATTTTTATTAGTTTACGTGTATAGTTAAAACTTTTCATGTCGAGTTGATGATCCAGACATTTTTACTCTATGTTATTTATTTTTTCAAACTTATGGTATGATTGTATACCACTGATGCCCCCTTAATATCCTATGAGTGTGACCATGGGTTATTGAATTAAGAGAGTTTGCAAAAAAATACAACATAAAATAAAGAAAATAACTTATTGAGCAAATTTTAACATTTTATTAACAACATGTCTGAAAATTAAAGAAGCTTGGATACAACAAAAACACCCTTCCTACATTATTGATAATAAGGTCGTAGATGTTCACCGTTCCAAGCTCGCAGCACCAACTCTCTGTTTATTCTCGCCAATTTATATACCCAGGGCCGAATGACAGACTCGATCTGGTAAGGTCCTTCACAGTTAGGTCTAAGTACTCCAGCAGACGGGTCTCGTGTAGCTAGAAATACACGTCGTAAGACCAGGTCTCCCAATCTGAACTTCCTATCTCAAACTTTCTTATTGAAATTTCTGGTAGCTCGTTGCTGGTATGCAGCATTTTTCAATTGAGCTTCATCTCGTCTTTCTTCAATGAGGTCTAGACTTTCTTCGAGCTGGGATTGGTTCGAGGCCTGATTGTACGCATGGCTCCGTATTGTAGGTATTTCAACTTCAATAGGCAACATGGCCTCGCACCCATATGCTAGGGAGAAGGGCGTATGTCATGTTGAAGTTTGAGTTGAGGTTCGATAAGCCCACAGAACCTGAGGTAACTCCTCGGGCCACCTCCCCTTTATGGAGCTTTTTAGGGTTTTGTTGACTGCTTCAATTTGTCCATTTGATTGGGGATGGACGACAGAGGAGAAGCTTTTTACTATCCCATTCTTCTCACAGAAATGGGTAAATAGGTCACTGCAAACGGGGTACCATTGTTCGACACTATCTTCCTGGGCATCCCATATCGGCAGATGATATTCTTTATCATAAAGTCTAAAATTTTTTTTGAGGTAATTATGGCTAGGAGTTCGGCCTCGGTCCACTTTGTGAAATAATTGATCGCGACCACAACGTACTTTACTCCACCTTTGCCTATTGGTAGCGAGCCTATAAGGTCGATTCCCCACACTGCAAATGGCCATGGGGAGGTTAACATGTTGAGCTCAGTAGGTGGAGCTCACAAAATTGAGGCAAATCGCTGACACTTATCATATATTTTGACGTATTCGAATGCATCTGCCTTAACTGTGGGACAGAAATACCCTTGCCTTATCACCTTTTCAGATAGACTATGCCCCCCGGTGTGATCTCCACAAAATCCTTCAAGAATTTCTTCCAGAATTTTCTTTTCCTCAGGTGGAGTTACACATTGGAGTAGTGGCATAGAATACCCTCTTCGATATAACCTTCCTTCCACAATAGTGTACCTCGGGATTTGATACATCAGTTTTCGAGCTTCGTTCCGATCTGCTGGGAGAATTCCTATTTTAATGTAATCAACTATTGGGATCATCCAGGTAGGTTGAGAATCGATCATGCATACGTCCTCTTTGTTAGACTCGTTGATACTGGGGCTCAACAGAAATTTATACTGGGACCACATTTAATGTATCAGCCTCACTGGTGGTAGCAAGCCTAGCCAATGCGTCTGCATTCAAATTTTGTTCTCGGAGAACTTGTTCTATAGTGTAGAATTCAAACTATCCGAGCGCAGCTTTGGATTTCTCTAGGTACGCAGCCATTTTTATGCCACGAGCCTGATATTCCCCCAAAACTTGGTTGACCACCAGCTGTGAGTCACTATAGCAGTATATAGCCTTGGCTTTGAGCTCCTTGGCTATTCAAACTCATGCTAGCAATGCTTCGTATTCAGCCTCGTTATCCGATGCCTCGAAGTTGAACCTTAATGTTGAGTGGAATTGATTTCCTACTGGGGTGATCAGTATAATTCTTGCCCCCGATCCATGTTCGTTGGAGGATCTGTTGACGTAAAGTTTCCACAGCTCACGGGCTGGGGTTACAACTTCATCATTAGATACTCCAGTACACTCGACAATGAAATTCGTCAGGGCCTGTCTGTCGATGGTCGTTCTCGGGTGGTATGTGATCTCGAATTGTCCGAGTTCGACAGCCCACTTTAACAATCTTCAAGAAGCTTCTGGTTTAAATAAAACTTGGTAGTGGTTGGTTAGTTAGCACATGAATAGGGTGTGCTTGGAAATAAGTTCGGAGCTTTCGAGATGAGTAGATCAGGCTAAGGGCCAGTTTTTTATCAACAGGTACCTCGATTCTGCCCCCAGTAACCTTTTACTGACATAGTACACTGGTTTTGGTACCTTCTTCTCCTCTCGGACGAGCACGACACTAATGGTGTGCTCGGTTGTGGCTGTTGATTTTTAAAGATCAAATTAGAGATTATACGCAGCGGAACAACAATCAAAATTGTTAATTTAATCCCACAAGATTTCTAGATCTACTTCTTCACATGCATATATATATATATTGAATCAAAGACATGAATAGAAAATTACCTCAGGTCCTTCCTTGCTGTATCTTTTTGTATGGAAAAAATCCTTGAGATCTCACACCAAGATCTTCCAAAATGTTCTCAGCACACAAAGAACGAGTGTGGGCTCGCTATACAAAATAATAGGCAAAATCTATTTATCAGATGTTCTCAACACATGAGATCTGATAAAGTTTGGACCTAAGTTTGTGAAGAACAATGACCTATACTTGTATCACTGTTCTTTTTCTCTTAGAGAGATTTCACGATATTTTTCTATCCCTGAAAAGTTATGTTCTGAAAAACTGATATCCTATATTTCATAAATCCAATATATTAAAAATAAAAACTTAGTTATTTCAAACAATTTGAAAATAACTAATCAGTTATCAGATTATGTTTAAATAATAATATTTTAATCATATTACAATATCTCATTATTTATTTAATATTTAAATAACTAAAATTGTGGAACCAAGAAACTACTCAGAATCTCTTATGCATGTAGCACAGTGACTGTGCACTGTGCTACACGTGTACCACATGCCAGGGATGGCATGTGATTTTTCCAAAAAAAATTTCTTATTACTTAAATACCAAAAATCTGAAAAATAAATTAATTCAAAATTAATTATATTTTTGTTAAATCAAATAATAATTTAATTCTCAATTAATTAATTACACATAATTATACAATAATTATGTTTGATGTATAGAAAAATATTTTACTTATCAAATAAGTCATTTTGCCCATTTTTGTATTTACCTTTGTCAATGTTTGTTTGATCCATTTCGGGGACCATGGACTTATAACATTAAGCTCCAATAAATTGAAACTAAATAATTAAACTCTTTAATTATAATAGTTAATTTATTAATTCTGATATTTCTCCACTATAAATTCAAAATTTCACTCTTTATGTTATAGATATACTTTTACAGAAATCTTATCTTAAGTCGTCCATTGAAATAACCATCTTACAATAGTTCAACCCTCTAATTAATTAGTTCATAAATTAGAATGGAACAATTACCATTTTACCTTTCTAATTTACTTCTTATTCCTTAAGTACCATTAATTCACTAGTGAATAATTAATCTATAATCTAATTATAGATTTGAGCTCAAAATCATTCAGTTCCATAATTAACACTTAAGGGAACAAATATACGATCCGTTAGGAAATATTAGATTTCATATTGTTAATACATGTTCCCAGCCATCCATGATATTAAATCTCCAAAACAAAAGTCATTAGCCTCATTCTATGAAGAGACCTTAACGAATGAATCAAAAGATTTAATAAACATAAACAGGAGATCATGAACACTCAGGATTTAGGTTGATCTATAAATGATCATCAGTCATGATATGAATTACAAGTCTTTATTATTAAATGGTTTTTGGATAAAGACTTTTATTCATATCGATCCATGTCATATATAATCATATTATATAAAGCACCTTTACCGAGATTTCTTACCACATCAATAATCTGAATCTAGATTATTTGTATCATCATGATATTCAGCAAACCGTACTTACAACCCCAATTAAAGAATTATTTAACTTTAATTTGTTTTTGTTGACTATTTTTATTCATTCATGCGATCTTAATTCTCTCGTACTAATACAAGATCACATCCTCAATAATGAATATTGAATTTTTCTGATATTCATAAAATTATTCAAACAATTATTTAATAATCCAAATATAACAATAATAATAAACCACTGTATTTATTTATTCATATAAATAACAAATGTCGTTTACATGCTTTTAGGACACACTCCTAACAGTGGCGAGGTATAAATACAAGACTTCTCCCGTGATAGGTTTCGACAAGATTGGTGGTTCGGCGAGGTGCTTCTTTAGGTTTTGGAATGCGAGCTCACACTCCTCTGACCACTCAAATTTTTTTCCTCCTCTCAAAAGGTTGAAAAAGGGAAGACAATGGTCTGTAGACATTGAAATAAACCTACTTAGTGCCACCATCAGTCCAGTTAAGCTTTGGACATCCTTATGATTTCGAGGTGAGGGTTATCAATCAATGCCTTGATCTTGTCTGGATTAACCTCTATTCCTCGTGCATTTACTATAAATCCCAAAAACTTTCTCGAAGACACTCCGAAAGAGCACTTTTGTGGGTTAAGTTTCATGTTATACTTTCGAAGTATAATAAAGTATTCGGCGAGATCATCCACATGGTTATTGTTATGTTTGGACTTGACAAGCATGTCGTCAACATAAATTTCCATGTTATTCCCTATCTTTTAGGAAAACATGCTGCTTACCAGCATCTAGTATGTGGCTCCAGCATTTTTGAGCCCGAAAGGCATGACATTGTAGCAGTATAACCCCTTATTGGTTACAAAGCTTGTATGCTCTTGGTCCGGCGCGTGCATGGCGATCTGGTTGTATCTAGAATAAGCATCCATGAACGACATAATGTCGTGACCGACAGTGGCATCTATGAGCTGATCTATCCGAGGTAGGGGAAAAAATATTTTGGACATGCCTTGTTAAGGTCTGGGTAGTCGATACAGGTTCACCATTTGCTGTTGGGCTTCAGGACCAACACTGGATTGGCAATCCAATTAGGAAAAAATGCATCTCATATGAATCGATTTGCCTTTAACCTGTCGACTTCATCCTTGAGGGCCTTCTTTCTATCATCGTCCAGGAGTCTTCGCTTTTGTTGCTTCAGAATGAAGCTTTTGTCAATGTTAAGCATATGGCTATTGACATTCGGACTGATTCCCACCATGTCCGAGTGTGACCGTGCAAACACATCCTGGTTTTCTTTTAAGAAGCAGATTAATTGCTATTTCGCTTCTTTTGAGAGATTCTTACCCACCTTCACCATCTTCATGGGATCTTCTTCTTCGAGCCTGACCTCCGCAAGCTCTTCCAAAGGTTTGAGGTCAGCCCTTTCTGCTATCCTGGGGTCCATCTCTTCATCTATCTTGAAGACTGTCCCATCCTTGTTCTGAATAATTACAAGTGTCTGTGCACTTGTTTGCTTATTTCGCCTTATGGAGATGCTATAGCATTCTCTTCCCGCAAGCTGGTCCCCCTTCAACGTCCTAATTCCACTAGAAGTCGGGAACTGGATGACCAAATGCCTGACAGACAATACTTCCCCTAACCCAACAAGGGCAGGTCTCCTAATAGACAATACGATGGGAGGTCCACCACAACAAACTCCATCATCTTGGTTACTAATACTGGATAGTCTCCCAAGGTCAAAGGGAGTTCGATGGATCCCATACAGGCAATCCCTTCTCCTGAAAAACAGTACAATGTTGTTGCACATGCTTTCAGATCGCAAAGCGCGAATCCCATCTTTTCTAGAGTGGCTTTATAAAGGATATTCACCGAGCTCCCCTTGTCAATCAAGACTCGGCGTACCCTCTTGTTCGCGAGTTGGAGAGTTATAACCAAGGGGTCGTTATGGGGAAACTGGACGTGTGATGCGTCCTGTGATGCCCCGAAATCCCTAATGCAGTTTAATGGCTGGATTAATAGGCTGGGAGGGCCATAATTGCTTTATTATACCATTAAATGATTATATGCATGTTTATATGAATTATATTATAATATGATGTTAAATGCATGCATGTAGGTCAACATTTCATTACAGGGGTGTTTTGGTAATTTGGCCTGTTGCGGGCATATTTGTATATTTTGGTGCATGTCGGTGATCTTTTGTTGAGGCCACATTAAAATGTGGATTTTTTCGATCTATTTGGCATGAGACGATCTTTGAGTGAAAATTAGCGGTTTAGTCATAACGAGATTAAGTTCAGGGCTTGGGGTGATTTTAATGATTAGAGCGTTGACAGGAATTAAAGGGTAACGGGATATGAATTATTGGTGTTTTAGAATATCGAGAATAACAGGAATTGGAGAGCGTTAATTATGATTAACGAAATAGGTGGAAAATGTCGATTTTACCCTTGGGAGTTTTTAGAAAGCCTTAAGTGACCTAGGGGCAAAAGGGTCTTTTCACCATGTGATATGTTTAAAGCCATTGCAGGCTGTAGAAACCTGAAGAAAAACAGAGTATCAAAGTTAGCTTTCGTGCACCATTTCTCTTCATTCTCTCTTTGGATTTTTGAGCCTGACTTGAGGAACCAAGCTTGGGAAGTAAGTCTTGAGAGCTTGGGAGTGTGTTCCACCATTGAAGAGCATCATAAGCTAAACTTGAGGTAAGATTCTCGCCATTAGATTCCTGGTTTGCTCTGTTTTGCTTTGGATTTTAGTTGAAATTTCTAGGTTGGTTGATTGGTTTTGCTGGGATTTTTTTGCCAGGGTTCTTGTGGTTGTGATGCTTAGGACATGTGGAGATTGTTTTTGGGTTCATTTGGCACTTAATTTTATGTTTGGAAGCATTGGAATTAAGTTGGAAATGGAGGAGTCGAAGGGGAGAAGTTCAGGGGCAAAACTGGCTGGGTGTAGCGCTATAGCGCCCACAAGGGAGCGCTACAGCACTACCCAGGGTTGGTTTGGGCATTTTTTGGTTCTGAGATGAGCCCTGGGGCGCTAGTGAGTAGCACTCGGGCACTACTCTGTTCCTTCAGAATCCCATTTTGAGTGTTTTTAAGGGTTTTTGGCTCGGGGTTTCAATCCTTAAGGCCCGGGATCGAATCTACTCACCGTGTGGGTACGTCTCGAGGTTCCGAGGGTGGGGTTTAGGTCAAGACCCTACTATTGATGATTTTCATTAATGGTAGTTATAATTGGTTATGATTAGGTAACCTCTAAGGAATAAAAAGGTTGATCGTTCTCAGGGGTCGTTCTTATTTTATTTCTCGCTCGAACCAGAGGTAAGAAAACTTCACCCCATATGTGACATGCATGGTTATTCATGAGGCATGTTGAATGTTTAAATGTGTATGGCATTGACTGAATAGTCAGAATTGGCAAAGGTGTCAGTATCAACTGTGAAGATGTGACTCATTAATCAAGTTCGGCAGTGGTACTGGGCACTGGTCACACAATGTTGACTCATAAGTCAGGAACGGCCTTAGCGTGTTCAACGCAAGCCAACAAAGATTAGATCTAATAAACATCTGCATTAAATGACTCAGAAGAGCGTTAATGCCGAACCGAACTCAAGTTCGATGAATACTATAAGCGCTTGTCTGGTTAAAGGCTAGTTACTTAGAGCCACAGTGACTATTTTGTCACATGGCTGTGGGTTCCGAGCCCCGTGTGACTTACCCATCAGTCACTCATCGATATAAGCTAGTGACTTATCCATCAGTCACTCATCTGTTTATGCTAGTGACTTACCCATCAGTCACTCATCTGTATAAGCTAGTGACTTGCTCATCAGTCACCCATTATGGTTACCATAACCTCAAGTATTAAATCACTCATCTGATTATGAGCTATAAGCTCCTTCATGGTTAATGTAACCACAAAGTGATATTCACTCATCTGTTCGGAGTTATAAGCTCTGTATGATTATCATGATCATCATTTGATATTATATGCTTGCATTATTGTGTTTTCTTGCTGGGCTTTGGCTCATGGGTGCTATGTGGTGCAAGTAAAGGGGAAGAAAAGCTCACCCAACCTTGAGTGGAGAGCTTAAGTGGTGATGTGTACATATGCAGCCGCTTGACCACCACGTCCAAGGAGTTCTCAGAGGAACTAGGGGGTTTACCCTATTTTTGCCCTCAGGTCGGCGGGTTGTAAATTTAAACTGTAATAACCATTTTGAGTTGTAAATAACTTGTAAATGTTTTTATGGGCCCATGAACAGTTTTATGTTTTAAATAAAATATATCATTTCCTTTTGATTAGTTTTCCACCTTACCCTATTAATAACACCTAGAAGCACGTTTTTAACCAAAGAACTCGGGTAGTGAGTTAAATTCACAGTTCAACGTTCACCGTAACGGTCTTGGGGTAACCAGGGCATTACACATCCTCTTCAGTAAATGTTATGGGTTGAGTCTCAACCCTCTGTTGTTTTGGAGCTCGCGGCTCGGGTTCGTAGGGAGAACCTTCTCCAGTCTTGAGCTCATTCACATATCTCTTTTGGGCATTCCTGCCCGATCCTGCAATATGAGGTCCCCCCGAGATGATTATTACATCCTCTCCATCAATCGAAGGGAGTCACTCATCCTCCCAAGCTCGAGAGTTATTGTTCTGGGCAGGTTGTGCAGCTGCTGCCCTTTGGCTTGTCAAAGCTTGATTGGTATTTCGGTTCCAGATGTACTGTATGAAATATCCCCTCGAGATCAAGCCTTCGATCTCTTCTTTTAGTTGTCAACATTCATTGGTTGTGTTTCCAATATCTCTATGCAATCTACAATATTTATTTGAATCTCTCTTTGCCTTTTGGTTCCTCATGGGATCAGGTCGTCTGAACGGGACCTTGTTCTCATTAGCTAGGTAGATATTCTCCCGGGACTCGCTGAGCTCGATATACACTTTGTATACGGAGAAATATTTATCCATTTTCTTCTTCTTTCCTCCTTCAACCTCGGGGTTATTCATTTCATTCTTCTTCCTTTTAGAAGGGTTGTCCCCAGAGGGTTTTGAAGTTGAGGGTGTTGTCGATGTTGAGGCAGAGTTCATGTTCGTCGATGTAGTTCTGAGAGGTCATGTTCAGTGCTAACCTCGCCTCTTCAACATTGGCAAACCTCTGGGCCCTCCGATTGAACTCGGTTAGCGACGTGATAGGTTTCCTTTGTAAGTCTTCCCAAAGGGGACTTCCTGGCAGTATACCCGTTCTAACAGCCATCAGGTGACCGCTATCATCGATATCTTGAGCTCAGACCACTTCTAAGTTATACCTCATGAGGTAACTCTTCAATGACTCATTTTGTTGTTGTCGGACATTCGTTAAGGCTGAGGCCTCGGACCTGATGCCAATCATAGCCTTAAATTCTTTAGACAATTGATCCCAAGATGAGATTGAATGCCTTTCAAACTTCTCAAACCAGTTTTTTGATGGTCCAGTGAGTGTGGTAGGGAACAACATACATCTGAGCTCGTACCCAACATTGCTGGCTCGCATGATGGTGTTGAAGGTACTCAGATGACTATACGGGTCTAAGTTTCTATCAAATGGTAGGACATGAGGTATCCTGAACCCCTGAGGGAACGGAGAGCTGGAGATATGCGGGGCAAAAGACTCAAGCTCTTCATCGGACTCTTCAGCCTTGTCCCTATTACACTCATTCTGCAGGAGCCTAAATGCTCTTTCCAACTAGTCAATCCTTTCCTGGACTAAATCCATTGGAGGACGAGCCTGGACCTAAGGGGGCTGGTTATCGTTAATAAAAACTCCAGCTCCCTGTCTCGGTACATGGTTATACGTTGACTGTTTGCTGCAATTCAGGTGGTCGCGCAGATCAGGGTTCAGGGGAATATCTCGACCCTGATTATGGTTTATATGATCTTGTAGATCAGGGTGATTCCCTTGATTTCCTGTATGCCTTGGCTCGATGTTATAAATGCTCACGGACCGAGTGTAGTATGAGCTTTCACTTACGTAACTTGTAGCCCTTTCTAGATGTGTGGCTCGATGATTATGAGGTGGGTCTTCTGCTGGCCTCCTTGTCCCAGCAGTTTGTGAACTTGACATTGGGCTACCTAAAGGCTGATGAGCCATGCGATCTCGGGTAGCCTCTCTTTCGTTCCCTTATACAGGCCTAGCCCGTCGGTTTCCATCTCGACTGCCACTACGAGATGGCCTCCGATGTGCAGTTCGCGGGACCTCTTGGATTGGCGAGGGGTGCCTTATTGGTGTTGGAGGGTGCCTTATGGGTGACGGTGGTTGTCTCCCATTGTCAGGCTTGGATGGTCCAGAGTTTTCCCGATCAAGCTCCAGGTTGTTTTGCACAGCATCAAGGCTCGGGTTCCGGGCCGCCATGGGGGTTCGGTTATTACCCATTCCTGTTGGTACTTCTGTGGTCGGGTTGGCAGTAGCCTCAGCCCAGTTACTCCTCTGGGGCCTTGGCGGAGTTGGCTGAGACGCCAGTGGTGGCACTTGCTCCGCCCTCCTGGCGGCCGTGCACCCATGGGGACGTCCCCTAGGCCTCCGGGGAGGAGCCTGGGTGTTAGCAGCCTGTCTGGCTAATACTTCGTTGCATTCTGTTGCCTCTGCCAACTGTTTGTGCAGTTTGCAATTTTCAAGTTCCACAATTGGAAGATATCTGTCAAGATTGTAATACATATCCTCGTTAGGCCTGGGGGCAGGCGGCCCCCGAGAGTTGGACGAATCACTCATTTCTTCAGGATCTGAATCCATCATGGGCTGTTTTCCAGGCCGTCGGGGGAAGTCCTCAACATGAGGAGTCTTATCTCGTCCTTGGTTATTTCTCCAAAGTTATGAGTTTGAAACTATTTTCCCATAAGATATTCCAGCCTCGATCTCGACTTATCTCGAAGTAGGTTTAAATTCCAACTCGTCGATTAGTTTTAGTTGGTTTGTTCCAAACCTATTAAGTTTGCACATCTGGTTGAATCCAAACGTTCTTATCTTTTGGTAATTTGGTTGTCCAAACTATTTAAGCTCGCGTATCTGGTTACATCCAAATACTTTTATGTTTTTGATAGCTCGGTTATGTCCAAACTATCTAAGCTCGCGTATCTGGTTATATCCAAATACTTTTGTTTTTGATAATTCGGTTATGTCCAAACTATCTAAGCTCGTGTATCTGGTTATATCCAAATACTTTTATGTTTTTCATGTATGTTATTTTATTTTTTAAGCTGATGGTATATGTACCAATGATGCCCCCTTAATATCCTCTGAGTGTGACCATAGGTTATTAAATTAAGAGAGATTGCAAAAATAAAAAGAGATAACATAATGAACAAAATAGATCCTTATTTAATGGAATTCGAAAATAGACAAATTAGTACATATAATCAATCATGGTTACAAGCAACACACTTCCTATACTACTGATAGTAAGGTCTAAGGTGTTCGCCATTCCATGCTCGCGGTACCAGGCTCCCGTCCAATCTCGCAAGTTTGTACACACCGGGCCGGATGACTGACTCTATCTAGTATGGTCCTTCCCAATTCGACCCGAATACACCAGCTGCTGGATCTCGTGTCGCCAAGAATACGCGTCTTAACACCAGATCTCCCACACCGAATTTTCGATCTCAAACCCTCCTGTTGAAATACCTGGTAGCTCGTTGCTGGTAGGCAGCGTTCCTTAGCTGAGCCTCGTTTCTTTTTTCTTCAATCAAGTCTAAGGTTTCTTCGAGATGAGTGTGGTTTGAGTCTTGGTCATAAATTTGAGTTCGGACTGTTGGAATTTTGACCTCAATAGGCAACATAGCCTCACATCTGTATGCGAGAGAGAACGGGGCATGTCCCGTTGAAGTTCGAGCAGTGGTCCTATAACCCCATAGGACTTGGGGCAATTCTTCGGGCCAACGCCCCTTCGCTTCCTCCAACTTTTTCTTTAATGAAATCTTGAGAGTTTTGTTTACAGCCTCGACCTGGCCATTTGCCTGAGGATGAGCCACTGACAAAAAACTCTTTATTATTCCATTCTTTTCACAAAAGTTGGTAAACAAGTCGCTATCGAACTGGGTTCCGTTGTCGGACACAATCTTCCTCGGCACCCCATATCGGCATACAATGTTCTTTACCACGAAGTCAAGGACTTTTTTGGAAGTTATTGTTGCCAACGGTTCAGCTTCCGTCCATTTTGTGAAGTAATCCACCGCGACCACAGCATATTTTACACCACCTTTGCCAGTTGGGAGAGAGCCAATGAGGTTGATTCCCCATACCGCGAATGGCCATGGGGATGTCAACATGGTCAGCTCGGATGGTGGAGCTCGAGGAATCATGGCGAATCTCTGGCATTTGTCGCATTTCTTTACATATTCGAAAGAATCTGACTTAATGGTGGGCCAAAAATATCCTTGGCGTATGATTTTCTTGGACAGGCTATGCCCCCCAGTATGGTCCCCGCAGAACCCTTCGTGAATTTCTTCGATGATCCTCTTGGATTCGGGTGGAGTTACGCACCGTAGTAATGGCATGGAATACCCCCTTCTATATAGCTTTTCGTCCATCATGGTGTATCGGGGAAGCTGATACATTAACTTTCGAGCCTGGTTCCGGTCTTTTGGAAGGACACCGGTCTCGAGATATTCCACTATCGAGGTCATCCACGTTGGCTCGGACACAATCATACATACGTCCTCCTCCTTCAGCTCGTTAATGCTAGGTGCCGAGAGGTATTCTATGGGGACAACGTTTAGTTCATCATTCTCAGCGGAGGTAGCAAGCCGAGCTAAAGCATCTGCATTTGAGTTCCGCTCTCGGGGAACCTGTTCGATTGCATAATATTCGAAACACTCTAATGCGGATTTTTCCTTCTCTAAGTAAGCTGCCATCCTCGTTCCACGAACCTGGTATTCTCCCAAGATTTGATTAACCACGAGCTGGGAGACACTGTCGCAATGTATAGCTCTGGCTTTGAGCTCTTTTTCTATACGAAGTCGCGCGAGTAAAGCCTCGTATTCAGCCTCATTATTCGACGCTTTGAAGCCAAATCTTAAGGCAGAATGAAATCTGCTCCCTGCGGGGGTAACCAAAATGACCCCTGCCCCCGCTCCATTTTCATTTGATGAGCCGTCGACGTAAAGTTTCCACAGCTTGTGGGCCGGGGTTATCACCTCGTCGTCGGCTATGCCAGTACATTCCACTATAAAGTCAACCAAAGCCTGAGCCATAATTATCGTCCTCGGGTGGTAGGTGATCTCGAACTGCCCGATCTCAACCGCCCATTTAAGAAGTCGACCTGAAGCCTCCAGTTTAGACAAGACTTGTCGAAGTGGTTGATCAGTCAACACATGGATGGGATGCGCCTGAAAGTAGGGGCAAAGTTTACGAGATGAATGTATTAAGCTCAGTGCCAGCTTTCCCATCAAGGGGTATCTCGATTCTGCCCCCAGTAACCTTTTACTGATGTAATAAACAGGTCTCTGTTCCTTCTCTTCTTCCCGTACGAGTACTGCGCTTATCGCGTGTTCGGTGGTGGAAAGGTATAGGTACAGTACTTCTCCCATAACAGGTTTTGACAGGATGGGTGGTTCTACAAGGTGCTTTTTGAGCTCCTGAAAGGCCAGCTCGCACTCCTCCCTCCATTCAAATTTCTTACCTCCCCTCAATAGGTTGAAAAATGGAAAACCACGGTCCGTAGATTTCGAGATGAATCTACTTAGCGCTGCCATCCTACCAGTCAAACTTTGGACATCTTTGTTTCCTCGAGGTGAGGGCATGTCAATTAGGGCCCGGATCTTGTCGGGGTTGGCCTTGATTCCACGAGAGTTCACGATAAAGCCCAGAAATTTTCCTGAAGATACCCCAAAAGTGCACTTCTGAGAATTTGGCTTCATGTTATACTTTCGCAGCACGCCGAAGCACTCTTCGAGGTCATTAACATGGTTCTTGTTGAGTTGAGACTTGACAAGCATGTCATCAACATAAACTTCCATGTTGTTCCCTATTTGTTCTGAAAACATCATGTTCACGAGCCGCTGGTATGTGGCCCCAGCATTCTTGAGCCCGAATGGCATGACATTATAGCAGTATAGCCCCTTATCTGTTATGAAGCTCGTGTGTTCTTGGTCGGGGGCATGCATCGGAATCTGGTTATATCCATAATAGGCATCCATGAACGACATCAGTCCATGCCCCGCCGTGGCATCCACGAGCTGATCGATCCTTGGCAATGGAAAACAATCCTTTGGGCAAGCTTCGTTGAGATCTGAATAGTCAATACAGGTCCGCCACGTCCCATTGGGTTTTGGAACCAACACCGGATTGGCCACCCAGTCAGGGTAAAAGGCATCCCTAATGAATCGGTTTGCCTTCAACCTGTCAACCTCCTCCTTTAGTGCCTTCTTTCTGTCTTCTTCCAGTTGTCTTCGCTTTTGTTGCTTCGGAGGAAAGCTTTTGTCTATTTTCAGCGCGTGGCTAGCTATATTCAGACTTATTCCCACCATGTCCGAATGTGACCATGCAAAGACATCCTGGTTTTTCTTTAAAAAGCAAATTAGTTGCTATTTTGTCTCTTCCTGGAGGTGTTTTCCAATCTTCACCTTTTTCATGGGATTGGTTTCTTCGAGCTGAATTTCTTCGAGCTCTTCCAAGGGTTCGAGGTCAGCTTTTTCCTCAACCCATGGATCGATCTCTTCATCAATCTCTAAGACCGTTCCGTCTTTGTTTTGAATGATGGCGAGCGCTTGTGCGCTCATCTGTTTCTTTCCTCTCAAGGAGATGCTGTAGCATTCCCTCCCAGCTAATTGATCTCCCTTTAATGTTCCGACGCCGCTAGGGGTCGGGAACTTAAGGGCCAGATGCCTTACCGATGAGACTGCCCCCAGCCTAACCAGGGAGGGTCTCCCGAGCAGAACATTGTAGGCTGAAGGTAGATCCACTACCACTAATTCCATCATCTTAGTTGTCGAGACTGGATAGTCTCCTAAGGTTACGGGGAGCTCGATGGAGCCCATGCAAGCGGTTCCTTCTCCTGAAAAGCCGTATAAAGTAGTTGCACATGCTTTCAGGTCACGAAGGGAGAGTCCCATCTTCTCGAGGGTTGCTTTATAGAGGATGTTAACTGAGCTCCCATTGTCTATAAGAACTCGGTGGACCCTCTTATTTGCCAGCTGGAGAGTGATGACCAGCGGATCATGGTGAGGAAACTGAACATGGGACGCGTCTTCCTCAGTAAAAGTGATTGGTTGGGATTCAATCCTCTGACTTTTTGGAGCTCTAGGTTCGGGTTCGTAGGGAGACCCGTCCCCGGTCTTCAGCTCGTTAACATATCTCTTTTGGGCATTTCTGCCCGTTCCTGCAGGCTGAGGCCTCCCGAGATGGTTATCACATCCTCTCCATCAATCGGCGGGGGCCTATCCTCTTCCCGAGTTCGGGAATTATTGTTTGGTGCGGGCTGCGATGCGGCAACTCTCTGGTTCGCGGTCGCCTGATTAGTACCCTGGTTCTTGACATATTGTCTAAGGTAACCTCTCGAGATCAATCCTTCGATCTCGTCTTTCAGCTGTCGACATTCATCGGTAGTATGCTCGGTGTCTCTGTGAAATCGGCAATACTTGCTTGAATCCCTCTTGGACTTTTGATTTCTCATCGGGTCCGGACGCCTACAGGGGACCTGGTTTTCATTAGCCAGGTATATGTTCTCCCGAGACTCGTTGAGCTCGGTGTACACTCTATACACGGAGAAATATCTCTCTCCCTTCTTTTTCTTTCCTCCTTCGGCCTCGGGGTTACTTCCTTCGTTCTTTTTTCTCTTGGAAGGGTTTTCGGGCTGAGAAGTCACATTAAGTGTCGACCTCGCTTCCTCTACATTGACAAACCTCTGCGCTCGGTTAAGGACCTCACCGGTTTTCTTTGCATATCGTCCCAGAGGGCACTTCCTGGCATTACTCCGGCCTGGACAGCCATTAAGTGTCCACTGTCATCCACATTCTGAGCTCGGGCAACTTCCAAGTTAAACCATGTAAGGTAACTTTTTAATGTCTCGCCTGGTTGTTGCCGAACATTAGTTAGGGTTGACGCCTCAGGTCGAACCCCCATCATGGCTTTGAATTGCTATTTGAAGTCTTTAGACAGCTGCTCCCAAGAGGTTATTGAATGTCTCTTATATTTTTCGAACCAGCTTTTAGCTGGTCCCGTCAATGATGCTGGAAATAACATGCATCTGAGCTCGTTACCCACGTTACTGGCTCTCATTATGGTGTTGAACGTACTCAGATGACTATATGGGTCGGTTTTTCCCTCGAACGTCGGGACGTGAGGGATCTGAAACCCTTGTGGAAATGGGGTGTTGGAAATATGGGGAGAAAACGGTTCAAGCTCCTCATCAGAAACTTTATATCGATCATGCTCTTGCTCGTTTTTCAAAAGCCCGAATGCCTTTTCCAGCTGATCGATTCTCTCTTGGACTGGGTCCGCGAGAGGCAAAGTTTGGAATCGGTTGTCGTCGATCACAATTCCAAACTCGCGTCTCCGTAAAGGATCTTTACGCCTATTCAAGCGATCCCTCAGGTCCAGATTTATCGGGTCAACATTACCCCGACTCTGATTCAGGTGTTCTCGCAGGTCGGGGCGATTTCTGCGGCTCCCGGTATTCTTACGACCTCGGTCATGCTTGCTGACCGACCTGGTGTCTCCAGAATCATCGCTGGTAAAACTCGCCGCATAGTTATTTCGAGTTGGATTTCTTCCATGCTGCCTCGTCTCCGCCGTGTGAGACCGGGATGTTTGACTTCTTTCTGATGGAGCGCCTCTCCGTTCCTGGAAAGCCTCCCCGATTCCTTGTCTCTCTCCCGCACGCCTTTCTCCCTGATCTCGAACTGGTTGAGCATTCCTGGGAGGGGGCGAAGGATATCTTATTGGTGATGGAGGGAACCGTATGGGCGACGGTGGCTGCCACCCATTTCGCGGCCTAGACGGTCCGGAGTTTGCCCGAGATGGGTTGGTTGGGTGTGGTGCATTCCCAGGGGTTTGAGTCCGAGCCTCTGCAGAGGCTCGGTTGTTCTCAGTTCCCCCAGGTGCTTCCACAGGTGGATTAACCG
Organism: Humulus lupulus; assembly: GCF_963169125.1. Classification (NCBI taxonomy): domain Eukaryota; kingdom Viridiplantae; phylum Streptophyta; class Magnoliopsida; order Rosales; family Cannabaceae; genus Humulus; species Humulus lupulus. Next base: position 44,947,075 of record NC_084793.1, read on the forward strand.
GGGCCCTAGCCCGAGTACTCCTTTGGGGCCTAGGTTGAGCGGATGGCTCTGCGGGTGCCGGAGGTTGAGCCGGCCTCCTCGTGGCAGCATCTTTCCGTGGACGCCCACGGGGTCTACGGGGAGGAACGTGTACGTCCCTTGGAGGAGGGGCTTGGTTTTCACGCGGAGATGGGGGCTGAGCCACCTGCGCCTCTACAGCTATCCTTGCCAACTCCTCATTCCGTTTGTTGGCCTCCGCCAACTGCTGTTTCAGTTGCCGGTTCTCGAGTTCCACAATAGGAACATATCGCTCAGGATTGTAGTACATATCCTCATCTCTTGGTGGGGAGGTGGTCCCCTAGAATCGGAGGATCCACTCCTTTCTTCAACATCTGGGTTTTCCATCGGCTGTTTCCCAGGACGTCTTAGATAATTCTCTTCAGGTGTATTCTGATTATTAGTGGCCATGACTTTTTCAGGAATGAATGCTTAAGGCTCTCAATGAAAGCACCAAACTGTTGACATCGTTTCTCGTCAACAGTGAAAGAAGAGCACGTAAAAAATAATCAGTAATGGTCAATAAACATATGATAATGCACACGATTTTTTACGTGGTTCAGCAGTTAAATCTGCCTAGTCCACGAGTCTTTCTTTTTAAGACTCAAGAATATCTCTGAAAATCCTTCAAGGATGAATTCTCCAGAGTTTTCCTCAAGCTCACAAAAGTTCAGCCTTTTACAATGGTACATGACCTCTCTATTTATAGAGAAGATTCCAGAATACTATCCCACATATTTTGGGTAGTTACTCTTTCTATGCAAATAAATTAAATGACATTAAATGCCTGTAATCCGACATAAAAGGAAACGTCCCCTGAAGACCAGGGGGCGTATAACTGATCAAATAATATCCCTTAATTGTAGGGGATTTACAGTAATAAATGTAGACCGCATCTTGTTGTTGGAAATTCATTAGGATATCCAAAGTTATCATCCTATATCACCAAGGTCCTATTCTCTCCAGATTTCCTATTGAATTTCGAGCCATAAAATCTCCCGAGGCCACATGACTTCGAGCTCGTATGCGCATCAGGCTCGGAGCCCTGATCCGAGGTTATCCCTGAGAACAGACGCACCTCGGGGCCTACCTATCGAGCTCATGAGGACTTCGAGGCTACCATCTTCGAAGTCGTCTCTACTTCGCCAGATCGTTGTTTATATTTCGAATCATATTCCAGACTTTACGAGTTCATCCATTATGAATCCAGATTTCGAGGTCACAATTTTCATGGCTCGAAATCTGGGTATAACAATATATAGATCTAATTTTACCTAATATTATATAAATAAAAATTAAAATGTATATATATATACTTACAGTGGCCGAGTGGAGGCAGAGGTAGATTAGTCATTGGAGGTGGAGGCGGCTCCAGTGGGTGGAGGAGAAGGTGCAGCCACGGCGGTCGTGCTCATAGGGCAGAGAGAAAGTGACGGGCGAAGTGTTTGAGGTGTATAATTATAATACTATTAGGGGTGACGTGTCGCCCCTAATAATTTTCACAAAATTTAACCCACTGCCCAAATTTCCCTCGTGAATCTGGAAAAATCCCTCAATATTAGGGGCGACTCATCCATTTATTAGGGGCGTCGTGTCACCCCTAATACTATTCCAGAATATTAGATGTGATTTTCCATGTGTCATCTCTAATATTGTGTATATTAGAGGCGACATGGTGTCGACCCTAATAATGTCGCGTCTAAAACTAATTTTTCTTGTAGTGTTAGTCACTAACAAAAACATTGAAACTCAAATTACAAATTTAAAGTTTTTTCTAATTAATCTAATACCTCACTGCCCATATTCATTGAGATTAGAAAACCCATAAATAAACCCTTACATATGTATAATCCAGTACCATACTCCAGGAAAATTTCAAATCTAATACACATAAATTAAACCAAAAGAATGAAAGCTTTGACAAAATAAATCACAGAAACAAACCCATGAAGAACATAGAGAAAGCCACAGCAAAACCCATGAAACCTCGTCAACCCTGTTGTTCCTCCGCTGCCAGATTCTTCATGCTCGCAACCCCGACAACCCACCCACAGCTCTGCATAGCTCTTCTAGCATCGTCAACCTAGATCTTCCAGAGGAGCTTCGTGAAACCTCTGGAACAACGAATTCCAACAATAAAAATTGGATAAAGATTTCCATACCAAATTCTAGCCTCTGGAACAACGAATTCCACAAAGCACGGTAGTGGACTCGATCCCGAGCACCCTAGGTTAGGTTCCCGCACCTAAAACCTCCTTAAGGCAAAAAAATGCCCTTAAGAGCCGCGACCCTAAGCCCTCTATGCCACGGCCCGCCTCCATCCAGAGGCCCATCCTCACCAGACAACAGACACAGACCGCGGCCCAGCACTCCCCATGCTGCGGCCCGCCCTTCTTCCTCAGCTCCCACCTGCTCTAGAGGGTCGCGGCACACCAAGAATTGAGCCGCAGCCCGACCCCTTCGAACCCATAAAAAATCACCATTTCTAGCAGTCAAACCTCACTCAATCCAACCCAAAACCATCCCAAAACATAAATTAATTATCACAAACACTTTAACACATTCCCAACAACAATACCCAAAAAAAACCCAACTTAAAAACTCATCAAAATCCCACTTCAATCCTTGAAACCCAAAAGCTTATGAAACTCTTAGAACAAACAGAAATTACCATAATTCAGATGCTAAACTATCCTTAAAAGCTTACAGTTACTGAATACACAAGTCCACCAAGTAATTGTTGAGCTAATTCCCAATTCCTTAGCCTCAATTCAATCTTCAACATCAAGAACCCAAAAATACTTAGAACCCAGCCAAAACTATAGAATTTAATGACCAAACGTGTAATTCAAAACTTACCTCAATTCCTGATTGGATCTTCTAGTTAACACTCAAATCCTTGAGTCCCTAGCTAGATCCTCCTTTGGTTTCAATGGCTTCCTTGAGAGAGAGAAAAAGAGAGAGTTTAGTGAGCTGATAGAATAGGAAAAGGTTGGTTTAGGTGTTTCTACTGTTTTCCTTGGTTTTGTTTTATCTATCCTTAGTTAATTAAGTTAATCCCAAGGCTCGGGGTACCAAAAACGTCCCCGAGGGAAAAATGGTAAATATCCTCAATATTCCCTCCTAAACTCTTTAACTTCAAATATATCTCCAATTATTTATTTTCATTACCCGATAACCCATATAAATATCTAATACCTAAAATACCCCTTGACTCGTCCCAAGTCAAGTATTGGGTCCCGTTATGACTTTCCCACTAACTGGCTCCCAAGGATCGCCTCAAGCCGCATGCTGCAAATATATCCACATAATAATGTGGTTTCCACAATTATAACATATAGTCACATAAGCATGCATTCAAATCATTTAAATCACATATAAACCAATTATGCCCTCCCGGGACACTAATCAAGTCCCATAAGCCTTATTAGTGAATTTTTGGGCCGTTACAACTATCCCCTCCTACTGAGAATTTCGTCCACGAAATATACGTGAATAACTTGGGATATTGATTCCGCATTGCTGACTCAAGCTCCCAGGACGCTTCCTCAACCCTACTATTCCTCCATAACACTTTAACTAGAAGAATTGTCGTATTCCATAGAACCTTATCTTTTTGATCTAAAATCTGAATTGGTCTCTCCTCATAAGACAAATCGGTCTGCAACTCCAAGTCCTCATACTTCAACACATGTGTCGTATCTGAGACGTATTTTTGAAGTGTAGAAACATTGAATACATCATGAACTCCCAACATCGATGGTGGCAAAGCCAACTTGTAAGCCACCTGCCTGATCCTCTCTAGGATCTCAAAAGATCCAATAAATCGAGGGCTCAGCTTGCCCTTTTTCCCAAACCTCCTCACCCTTCGAAGTGTTGATATTCGCAGAAACACATGGTCCCCAACCTGGAATTCCACGTCCTTACGCTTAGGATCTGCGTAGCTTTTCTGCCTACTCTGTGAAGCAAGCATTCTAGCTCGGATCTCCTCAATAGCTTCATTAGTCTTCTGGACCATGTCCGGCCCCAAATACTTCCTCTCACCCATTTCATCCCAATGAATGAGTGATCTACATCTCCTCCCATATAACATCTCATATGGAGCCATTCCAATCGTTGACTGATAGTTGTAGCTATAAGAAAATTCGATCAACGAAAGATACTTACTCCAAGATCCCTCAAAGTCAATCACACATCCTAAGCATATCCTCCAATACTTGAATCGTCCTCTCAGACTGTCCATCAGTCTGAGGATGAAAGGTTATGCTAAACCTCAACTGAGTCCCCATAACTTTCTTCAAACTACCCCAAAACTTGGAGGTGAAGATAGGATCCCGGTCTGACACAATAGACTTAGGAACCCCATGGAGGTGTACAATCTCCCTCACATACAATTCTGCATACTAATCCATGGTATAAGGTGACTTCACTGGAAGAAAATGAGTCATGAAATCCCACAGTCCTGACGCTCCACTATCACCCATACCGAGTCATGAAATCCCACAGTCCTGGGTAAACCTCCCACAAAGTCCATTGTAACATCCTCCCATTTCCACTCAGGAATACCCAAAGGCTGAACCAACCCCGCTTGTCGCTGACGCTCAGCTTTCACCTGCTGGCAGGTCAAACACTTGGCCACGTTCTCCACTACATCCTTCTTCATCTCAGTCCACCAATATAATGTCAGTAGGTCCTGACACATCTTCGTGGTACTTGGATGAAGCGAGTACGGCGTAGTACAGGACTCATCTAGTATCTCTCGTCTTATTCCTACATCCGCTGGAACACAAATCCTCCCCTGATACCGTAACATTCCAACCTTATAAATAGAATAGTCCTTAGCTACCCCCGCTAAGACATTCTCTCTAATCTCCTGTAATTGCGTATCTACCAATTGACCTTCCTTGATCTACTCTAATAGGGTTGACTTCAACGTAACATTGGCTAATCGGCCCACCACCAGTTCTATCCTTGCCCTGGTCATCTCATCAGCCAACTCTCTGGAAACCTGAACAGAACTAAATAACTACCCTGAGCCCCTCTGGCTCAATGTATCCGCCACTACATTGGCTTTCCCTGGGTGGGAAAGAATACCACAGTCATAGTCCTTTACCAACTCCAACCAACACATATGCATCATGTTCAGGTCTTTCTGGGTGAAGAAATACTTCAAGCTCTTATGATCAATGTATATCTTGCAATTCTCCCCATACAGGTAATGTCGCCACACCTTCAATGCGAATATCACTGCTGCTAATCCCATATCATGGGTAGGATACCGCTGCTGATATTCCTTCAGCTGTCGTTATACATAAGCTATAACCTTCTCGTTCTGCATTAACACACAACCCAAACCTAACCTTGATGCATGACAATATACAACAAACTTTCCTTCTTCCGAAGGAAGACTCAACACAGGGGCAGTAATAAGTCGTCCCTTCAATTCTTGGAAACTGTTATCACACTTTTTTGACCAGAAGAACGTCTGATTCTTCCGTGTCAATTCTGTCATCGGTGTCGTAATCTTTGAAAACCCTTTCACAACCCACCGATAGTAACTTGCTAACTCGAGAAAACTCTGAACCTCCGAGGTGTTCCATGGCCTCGGCCAATCCCTCACTGCCTCTACCTTAGATGGATCCACCTTGATCCCATCCACGCCGACTATATGTCTAAGAAAGGTCACTTCTGGTAGCCAAAACTCACACTTTTTAAACTTAGCATATAACCGATGTTCCCTTAACCTCTGCAGGACCTGACGAAGATGTTGCTCGTGCTCTGCCTCTAAACTGGAGTACACTAAGATGTCGTTGATGAAGACAATGATAACTGATCCAAGAAGTCCTTGAACACTCTGTTCATTAAGTCCATAAAGGCTGTCGGGGTATTGGTCAAACCAAATGAAATGACCAAGAACTCATAGTGCCCATACCTCGTTCGGAAGGCTGTCTTCGGTATATCCTCATCCATGATCCTCAGCTGGTGATAACCAGATCGAAGATCAATCTTTGAGAACACCGTCTTTCCCTGCAGCTGATCGAACAAGTCATCGATCCTGGGTAAAGGGTACTTATTTTTTATGGTCAACTTGTTCAATTCTCTGTAGTCTATACACATCCTCAAAGTCCCATCCTACTTCTTTAAAAACAAAACCGGAGCACTCCATGGTGAGTAGCTAGGTCCGATGAACCCTAAATCCAGAAGTTCCTGCAACTGTATCTTCAATTCCTTCAATTATGTTGGTTCCATCCTATATGGTGCCCTTGATACTGGTTTTGTTCCCAGTGCCAACTCAATAACAAATTGAACCTCCCTGTGCGGCGGCAGTCCTGGTAGATCCTCAGGGAATACATCCAAGAATTCACAAACCAATCTAGTCTCTCTCGGCCCTGTTGGCAAAACTCTAGTAGTATCCACCACACTAGCCATAAAACTTATACATCCTCCCTATAATAAATCTCTGGCTCTCAATGCTGATATCATGGGTGCACGGGGCCCACATACTATACCCACAAACACAAAGGGATCTTCTCCCTTAGGCTCAAAAGTCACTATCTTCTTCCTACAATCAATAGTAGCCCCATATCTGACCAGCAATTCCATATCCAAGATCATGTCAAAGTCCTCCATAACTAGCTCAATCAAATCCATTGAAAGTTCTCTACTATCAATCATCACTGGCAATGCCCTAATCCACCTCCTAGAAACTACCAGTTCCCCAGTAGACAAAATAGCCCCAAACCCCGCAGTACGGTACTCACTAGGTCTACACAATCTATCAATCACCTTACTAGAAACAAACGAATGTGTAGCACCAGAGTCTATCAATATAGTAAAAGAAGAGCCAGCGCTAGAAAGCTAACCTGTCACCACCGAGGGATAAACCTCGGCCTCTGCTTATGTCAAGGTGAACACTCGAGCTGGAGTCAAGTTGTCCACCTTCCCTGCTTCCCCCTTCTTCATTGTTAGGCAATCCTTCTTGAGATGTCCCACTATCCCGTACACAAAACAAGCCTTGGCCCGACACTCGCCCTGATGGCATCTTCTGCACCTCGTGCACTGTGGGTAGCTCCTCCATGTGTCACCGCCTCCCTGACGGCCACCCTGAGCACCCCGATCCCTCCTATCATGACCACAGCGGTCAATGTGTCAGGGGTCTTCCTCTTCAGATCACTGGGGCCTACGCCCCTACCAAACCCAGAGTATGGAGGCACTGCTCTGCGACCCTCTCGCCTCGTAGCACTCTCCCTCCAAATCTTGTTCTCCGCTTCCTCAGTGGTAAAAGCCTTCTCAACAGCCTAAGCATAGGTCGTTCCCCCAGGTACTGTTGTAATTCTCACATCCCGGGCTATCATACCATTAAGCCCTCTGATAAACCTGTCCTGCCTAGCTGCTTCTATAGGCACAAGATCTGGTGCAAACTTTGCAAGTCTGTCGAACTTCAGGGCATACTCAGTAACTGTCATGTTGCCCTGTATCAACCCCACGAACTCATTCACCTTTCCTGCCCTGATGGGAACATTATAGTACTTTTCACTAAACAAATCCTTGAACCCATCCAAACTCAGTGTAGTAACGTCTTTTATCTGTGATGCCACTTCCCACCAAATGCGGGTATCCTCTCTCAGCATATATGTGGCTCAGGACACTCTGTCGTGATCTTCTACCCTCATAAAATCCAGGATAACAGTGATCATAGTCATCAACTGTTCAGCCTTCAGTGGATCAGGTCCTCCCTCAAAGGTTGGGGGATGCTGCTTTCGAAACCGCTCATATAACGGCTCCCACCTATTCCTCACTTCCATTGGCGGAACAACTGGTACCACTACAGGTGGCACGATGGATGCAGCACTCCTTGACGGAGCCTACTGCCTTAGAAGACGAATCTGTTCATCTTGGCTCTAAAGTCGGGCCTGCATATCTGCCATAATCTGTTGCCAGTTCTCAAGGACTGGCGGATGGTTCTGGCCCTGATCATCATCTCTAGTCTCAAACCTGGCACTGACTAGTCGCGTAGATCGCCTTGGATGCATAACTATCCAAGTTAATCTACAATCAACGACTCGGCTACCAGACCATGATGACAGGGTAATAGTCTTTCCATAATCCACCAATGAAAATCCTCCAAACACAAATAATCAAGACATAACAACTCATTCACATGCACCAGTAATGCTAATAGGCCTGCCTCAACATTATCATACAGCAATGAAAATATAAACATTTATCCATGTATTCATCCATATATCAGCAATATAGAAGTATTCATTTACATGCATGGCAATGCTATTAAGCACACCTCAATATTATCACACAGTAGTCAATGGCCAAGCCCTTTCAGTATCTCAAACTCCCTATTAATCCAACAGATAACAACAATCATAATTCTTTCCAATAACTTAAGCATATAAACATGTACACACATTTACCAAACCCTGAAATGAGCTTGTCTTTAGCGGCGAATGTACATGTCCAGCAGGTCTTCAGGAACCCTTAAACCTAGGATGCTCTGATACCAAGTTGTAACGCCCTGGGTAGCCAAGACCGTTACACTGTGTGTTTATAAAAGCATAAGACTTGCTAATCAAGTCGTTTAGTTGAAAACGTGTGGCTAAGACCATTAATGAACTAAGGTTAAAATGTTTTGGTCATAAAAGATACATTTCATGCAAATAAACGTTTTGTACATGGGATCCCAAAAGAAATAATGTTTGAAGGATGGTTTACAAAATTTCCAGAGTATAAACATTAATTGGCCACTCTAAGGGCAAAACAGATGTGTAAGGTCCTCCTATTCCTGTCCCTCCCTTAACTATGGCAGCCGAGCAGCTGATCATGTACATTCCAGCCTCTAGAGCTCCCCAAATTAGGGCTGATCAAACTTACCCTTGCCTTTACCTTTAATTCCAAGGGTTCTGATTACGAGAGATGACCCTAGAGCACGATCCCTTTCCCGAGCCCTAGCTTACACCTAGTCACAACCAAGAAAAGGGATTCCATCTATAAAAATTGGATAAAGATTTCTGGACCAAATTCTAGCCTCCGAAACAACGAATTCCACAAAGCACGATTGTGGAATCGATCCCGAGCACCCTAGGTTAGGTTCCCGCACCTAAAACCTCCTTAAGGCCAAAAATGCCCTTAAGAGCCACGACCCGCCTCCATCCAGAGGCCCAGCCTCACCAGACAACAGACATGGGCCGCGACCCAGCATTCCCCATGCCGCGGCCCGCCCTTCTTCCTCAGCTCCCACCTTCTCTAGATGGCCGCGACACACCAAGAACTGAGTCGCGACCTGACCCCTTCGAACCCAAAAAAAATCACCATTTCTAGCAGTCAAACCTCACTAAATCCAACCCAAAACCATCCCAAAACATAAATTAATTATCATAAATACTTTAACACATTCACAGTAGCAATACCCAACAAAAATCCAACTTAAAAACTCATCAAAATCCCACTTCAATCCTTGAAACCCAAAAGCATATAAACCTCTTAGAACAGACAGAAATTCCCATAATCAAAATGCTAAACTATCGTTAAATGTAATGCCCCAAATTCTCCGATATGGTTTAATGGCGGGATTAGTAGGCCAGGAGGGCCATACTTGTTTAATTATGACATTAAATGATCATATGCATGTTTATGTGAATTATATTATGATATGATGTTATATGCATGCATGTGGGTCCACATTTGAATATTATGCTGTTTTGATAATTTGGCCCATTGAGGGTGAATATGTGTATTTGGGTGCATAATGTGATTTGTGAATGAGATTCCATTATTATGGAGATATATTCAAGCTATTCGGCATGAGACGGTCATATATAATGGATTAGCGGTTTTGTCATAATAGGGTCAATTTTTGGGTAATCTAGGGATGGGTGATCTCCTGGGAAGTTTTCCTAGGAAGCATGTGAGTGAGGACAAAGCATGCTGAAAACACTCGTGTTGGTTTGTAGGGCCAGTCGTCATTCCAGAAAGCAGCCATAGTGACGTGGGGCGTCACATTAAAAGCTTACCTTTACTGAAGAACAAGTCCACCAAGAAATAGCTGGGCTAATTCTTAATTCGTTAGCCTCAATTTAATCTTCAATATCAAGAACCCAGCCAATACTACATAATTTAATGACCAAAAGTGTAATTCAAAACTTACCTCAATTCCTGATTGGATCCTCTAGCTAACACTGAGCTAACCTCCAAAGTTCCAGCACAAATCCTTGAGTCCCTAGCTAGGTCCTCCTTTGGTTTCAATGGCTTCCTTGAGAGAGAGAAAAAGAGAGAGTTCAGTGAGCTAAGAGAAGAGGGAAGGGTCGGTTTAGGTGTTTCTACTATTTTCCTTGGTTAATTAAGTTAATCCCAAGGCTCAGGGTACCAAAAATGTCCCCGAGGGCAAAATGGTAAATTTCCCCAATATTCCCTCCTAAACTCTCTAACTTCAAATATATCTCCAATTATTTATTTTCATAACCCGATAACCCAAATAAATATCTAATACCGAAAATACCCCTTGACTTGCCCCGAGTCAAGTATTGGGTCCCGTTGTGACTTTCCCGCTAACTGGCTCCCTAGGATCGCCTCAAGCCGCATGCTATAAATATATTCACATAATAATGTGGTCTCCACAATTATAACATATAATCACATAAGCATACTAATCACAGAATCATGCATTAAAATCATTTAAATCACATATAAACCAATTATGCCATCCCGGCGCTCTAATAAAGGCCCTTAAGCCTTATTAGTGAATTTTTGGGTCATTACAGCCTATATAATATATATATGTATGTTTTCATTCAACACATCTGTGTTTGTATATATATCAATATCGATCAAGTATCAACCTTCAAATAGATATATTGTTAGGAAAATATAAGTTGCCTCAATGGAAATAGTAAAACCCCTTACAAATCTAAGCAAAATATACAAATAAACAAGGATTGATTAAAGAATATTACAACTCTATGACTGAAAATTACAAATACAATAAGAAGAAGTAGAAGAAGATAATAGAAGATTACAACTCTAAACTAAAGATACAAATAAAGTAATAGTGTTTGAAAAAAGAAATAAAGATTACAACTCTTAAACAAAAAATACAAGTAAATAATAAAATAAGAATAAGAAGAAAATCAATGTAGAAAAGGTAAGAACAAGAAATTCTCATTCAAACAACCAAAGTGAAGAGTGTTTGGGATCACCAAATTGAACAAGGTTTGAAACATTTATCCAAAAGCTTATTTCCCTCTAACTCAAGCACTAAAGGAACTCTCTTAATTTTGGAAATAGCTTTTTGGAATTATCAAGCATCTTTGTGTTTTCTAGCCAAGTGCTCTAATGGATAGAAAAATTATATTTTACAAGTGAGCAATAGGCTCCTATTTATAGAGTTTAAAGACACCCTTTGAATTTCAAATTCTACCAACCCTCATAGTTGTTACCAATGATTAATTGGTTATTTATGGAATTAAAAAGGAGATTTGAGAGTTATTTGTGTTGTTAGAACCGTTCAAAAAAGTGGGAAAAACTGAAATTTGGCATCCAACCCTCCTGGCTGCGACCACGGGCATTACTGGTCGCGATCATGGCTCTCTGTCACCCAAGCCGTGGCCACCAGTGCTTCTGGCCGCGACCACTGGCCAACTTCAACACACAAATTTATGCTATTTTTTCCAAACGGTTCCAAAGCATTCCCAATTGATTTTGTAACACCCAAACATATTATTGGGGTTAAAACCAAGTCTCCAACAATCATTTTACTTATGGCTTTAAGAAATTCAACTCAAAATTGTGTAACAATCAATCTACACAATAATGGGTAATATTTGGGAGTTCCAAATTTATAACACCAAATATGTTACATATTTGAATATTCAAATATATTCAAATATTACAACTCTTTTTTATATGTTACAATATGTGACACTCTTTGTCACATTTATCTAATCTAAAACATTGTATTATAAAATAAAATAACATATATAGAGTATATTTATTAGTGTTGGTAATATATATAAATAATTACGACTCATTGACATATATCTCGAATATTGCTAAACGAAATTAGAAGGTTTGAGTGGATTTGAACTTACATAAATAAGTACAAAAAAACATGATTAAATAATTGGTCAAGAAAATCAGACTAATCAATTCCACTCTTATAATTGATCAATTCGTTTATATTATGATTAACTATCAAGACCGAAATTTATTTTCTTATTATTTGATTTTTTATTATAATTGTAATATTAGACATTATGTTGAATTAAGAGGACAATCGATAAAGGATTTTTAGAATAACAAGCCTTTAAGCTATATGTTTTAAGATAGTGATTTAAAAAACTAGAACTTGAATTATAAAATGTAGTAATTAAATGTAACGTCCTCCTAATCCAGGACCATTACACTGTGTACTTTAAAATTGTGTCAGACTTGCTAACCAAGTCATTTGGTTTAAAATGTGTATCTAAGGTTAATGTCAAGGGTTAGGGTTTAACATTTTGGTCAAAATAACCATTGACTTTAATATAAAAAGTTTCATACAAACATGGGATCCCAAAATATTACAACCAAACTTTTAAAAAGGTGAATATTCATCAAAAATTACATTCAACCGGCCTAAGCGACAAAAACAGGGCTATAACTCTAGTTCCTCTGAGATAACCCTGGTCGTGGTGGTCGAGCAGCTGCATATGTACAAGCTGCCACTGAAGCTCTCCAACTCATGGCTGGTAAAGCTTTCCTTTTTCCTTACCTGCACCACAAAGCACCCATGAGCTGAGGCTCAGCAAGAAAACTCAACATGCGCATAAACAGATAATATAAACTTCTAGATACTTATCTAGCACGTCCAACAAGAATAATAATCGATATAAATAGTCATTCAGTTACAAACAAGTGGTCATTGGACCAATTTGGGGCCGCTGCCCAAAACAATTGACCATAGAGTCAATCTTGGGGCCCTATACCCAAGCTACGTGACCATAGAGTCACCTGGGGCCTTTTTCCTTAGCCTTGAGTAACTAGCCATAGAGCTAGTCCAGCATACCTGTCACATTAATATTTCATCGACCATAGGGTGGGACAACGTAATAATACGTTGCTGGTTCAGGCCTAAGCCTTTTGACCAACGCGCAGTGCGCTATTACTGTCCTTGACTAATAATTCAAGTCCTGATCCAGGAATACAAACCTCAATATAGAAACAGATATGGATAGGCATATCCCAACATAATAAGCATGTGTGGATGTTAATCACATAACACCATCGAATAACCATTCTTGCGATACTGGTCATACTTATTTAACGAGGCCTCATGCCCTAACCACGAAATTCACACAACAATCATAAACCACTTAAGCTGATATCAACCAACATGTGAAGTAAAAGCTTAAATATAAATGTCCCTGGGGCCCAAGCCCTAGTCAAATAATTGATAACAATCGGGCCAAGCCCTAATCATGTATAACATGTATTGGGTGCAGTTTTCTTACCTCAGGTTCAAGTAAGCGTAAATAAGAACGACCCTCGAGCACGATCCCGGTTCTGAGCCCCTAGTGGTAACCTAGTCACAACCATAAAGTAGAATTCCATCAACAACGATCGAATAAAGGCTTCCAGACCGAGTCCTAGCCTCCAGGGCCTCGAGTTCCACTAAACCGAGTAGTGGAGTCGATCCTGAGCCCTATGAAAAAGGTTCCCTTTTAAAACAAACTCACCAAGGCCAAAATGCCCAGGTGGGCCGCGACCTGGCCTGTGGGTCGTGGCGCGCCCCTCCTATAAGCATCCTCCTCCCCTCTATCAAGGGGAACGGGCCGCGACATGCCCTAACAGGTCGCAGCACCCCCCCCCCCCCAAGGCAGAGGCTTCCCCAAGGCCCTAGGCTCAAGCTAAGTCGCGACTTCACAAGAACACAGCTGTGACTTGGCCCCTCGAACCCAGGAATTCATCCATTTTCAGCAGCCAAATCCACTCCATACTAACCCAAATTAACTCCAAAGCTATAATTCAATTACCACAATAGTTCTAACATGTTCCCAGTAACAAAACCCAATAAAAATTCAGTCCTAAAACTCATTAAATCACCAATTCAATTCATAAGCTAGTTGGTTCAAGAACACTTCTAGAACACACTAAAACAACCATGAAAACACATAAATTTAACTGTAAAAGAGAGTTCAAATGGTTACCTTAACTGTAAGTGAAGACCTTCTAGCCACAAGCAATCCAAAACCCAATCCCAAGCCTCCAATTCTATAGTTTCTAGCCACAAATCCCCTTAGTTTTTCAATATCAAGCTTGAAGAAGCTTTTGAGAGGAAGAGAGTGAATGGAGAGAGAAAGAGTCGGTTTAGTATATTTCTGAAGGTTTCCTTTTCGTTTCCTCAGGCTTAATGATTTAAGCTAATCACGAGGCTAGGGGTACCGAAAACATCCCCAAGGGAAAAATGGTCAAATTCCCCAATACTCCCTCCTAAGCTCACTAATGTCAAATATATCTCCAATTATTCATTTCCGTAACCCGTTAAACCAATTAAATGCCTAATACCTAAAATACCCATCGACTCGCCCCGAGTCGGGTTCCCATTGTGACTTTATCGCTAACTTGCTCCCTAGGATCGCCTCATGCCGAGTAACTCAAATAAATCTACATAATAATGTGGTCTCTCACATAAATCACATAAATATACAATTATGCTTGTAACAGGCCAAATTACCAAAATTGTCATTCTAATAAGAAACGGGCCCACATGCATATTTAATATATCTAAACATGCACAACTAATCATATTATCACATAATCCACATAATTACAATTAAATATAACACTTAAGCATATAATTTCATATATTGTCATCCTGACCCCCTAATCAAGGCCATAAGCCTTATTAGGTAATTTTGGGACGTTACATTAAATCCCTAACTTCATTAGAAAGTAGGAATTAAGTCCCTATATGTATTTTTTTTACTAACTCTTAATAACTATATAACACACACGTTCTCTAGAAATAAATTATTAATTAGATCGCCCTTATATAAAATATAATTAACTAGTGCCCCTTATTAAATTCCTCACACTGTACCATGCATATATAAATCACATTATCATATATATATATATATGGAAGACTTTTCAATGGTTACTACCTATAAATGGGTACTAACAATTATGATGATGTGTCAACATAGTGACTTGGTATAGCAAGTTACCAACATGTAAATATTTTTTATCTACATTAATTTCGAATTTAGTTTTTTTTTTGCCATAATTAATGTTTGAGGATGCCAAAAATCCACCAAGAAAAAAATCCCCAGTAAATGGTTAAAATACACACTTAGTCACATTATCAGGCTCAGACCTGTAAGTCTTGTGAAACCGGGAGATTATCCCAAGGGAAGCATCACCTTGTGGGCTGTGAAGTATGGCCTTGTTAGGCTAGGAGGCCAAGCTACGGGTCACAAGGGGCCAGGCGCATCAAGGGCCTCACGCCATGCACCCCCCGACCACGCACAAGGGTCTCACTATGCGAGGCTGCCCTTCCCCCGCATGCGAGGCTACCCTTCCCCCGCATGCGCCTGCCAAGGCCACAAGGGTCTCACTATGCACGGCTACCCTTCCCCCACATGCTAGGCTACCTTTCCCCCGCATGCGCCTGCCAAGGCCACAAGAGTCCCACTATGCGAGGCTGCCCTTCCCCCGCATGCGCCTGCCAAGGCCACAAGGGTCTCACTATGCGAGGCTACCCTTCCCCTGCATGCGAGGCTACCCTTCCCCCGCATGCGCCTGCCAAGGCCACAAGGGTCTCACTATGCGAGGCTGCCCTTCCCCCGCATGCGAGGCTACCCTTCCCCTGCATGCGCCTGCCAAGGCCACAAGGGTCTCACTATGCGAGGCTGCCCTCACCCGCGCGCCTCGCGACCCAGATGCGCGCCAATGCCTCACACAGCAAGACACACCTCACCACGCTCATGTGCGTCTCGCGAGGTATGACCACACTAAGGAGCCTCGTACCACCATCGTCTTGTGGCCCTCATGCAACCCCATCACGCCTTTTGAGACCCATGTCTGAGCCTCGTGAATGCCCGGGTCATACATGCGTACTCACTTAGGCACCAAGGGTCTTGCCTTGTGAGACCCATCCCCATTCCTCGTGAATGCCCAAGTCATGCCTGGATACTCGCTTAGGCACCAAGGATCTTGCCTTGTGAGACCCATCCCCAAGCCTCGTACATGCCTATTTCCAGGCCTCCTACTTGGAGGTAAGGACCGGATAAAAAAAGTATGGATCGACACTTACTACAATATAAAGAAACCTAGAGAAGATATTTAGGTAAAGGGGACCACTAGGGATGAGATAAATGTACGAGCACGAGATGTACAACCCTGAAAAAGGGCAAAGGCATGACTCTGACATATGTGTCCTACAAGTAGTGGAGGTACGGATTTGTACAGAGAGTGGAAGCACTACATGCATACCTGTGACTATGTACCAGGCCGACACCATAACCTTCTGCTCCACCACGACCTGTGCCACTACCCTGACAATGTACCTCTGTACAATCTTGTCCCCTGGGACCACAATGTATGGGGAGCCATTAGAGCTCTAGTATAAATAGGTCATCACCCCTCTAGAAAGGGGGTTGGAAAATTGATTGTATGCTAAGGCTGTTAAGTAATATACAATTTCGACGCCATTGCAGTTCTACACATTTACTCTTTCAAGTTTTCTCCATCTTCTTCTGAGATACCTTTGGCAATATAGTCTTAGTTTTCTAACCTTATATCGTTGACGAGATTTCACCGTCAACAATGTTGTTTCCAACCAATGAGAGACACTAGTTATATTTAGAAATTAACATGCATTTGAAAAATGAAAAATTTACAATATTATATTTTCATAATAAATACATGTTTTTTATCAGGTAATCCTTTCAAAAATTTGAAAAAATCAAAATTTATTTTTAGAAATATTAATTAACAACTATAAATATGAACCATTGATCTTAATCTAATGGTTAATATTAAAGTAATAATCCATGGATAATAACCATTAAGAGGGCACCCATATACTAGAAAGTAGATGCATACAGCGGAGATGGGGTGAGTAGTGCACTTAAATATTTTATACATTTATGTGTTAGCTTAGTTTGATCAATCATGTCTATCAAAATTCAAACTTATTATTTTATAAAAAAATATTATTATATTACTATGTATAATACTTTAGATGTAAATAATCTTACTCATCATAATGAAAACCTAAATAAACAAAAAAAATATTAATAAAATTAATAATGAGTTGAGTTGAGGAATGGGTGTCGGCGGTGAAAAAAGGTACCCTTTGTGGATATAAATAAAACAAATGAATAAAGAAGGTTCTTGTGAGCTTCCCATATATATCTATTCTATATAAAAAGTGTATAGATAACGGGAATTCTTAGTTTTAACAGTTTTTTAATTTTTTTCAGTTAACTTTAACAGAATATTCTTATATTTAACAGAATATTTTTATATTTAACAGTAGATTATAAACATGACTTAAACTTAAATAAATAAATAATTAAACAAATTAAAATAAGATATTTTTGAGATATTTTACAATGATAATTATTTAAAAATAATAAAACCATATATTTTATAACTTAAATAAAATTTAATCAAACTTAATATTATACTAAACATATAATATATAATTTTTTATTGTCACTGTTAAATTCAAAAATTAGAACAAACATAAACTTAAACAAAAATTAATTAATTAATTAAAATAAGATATTTTAAAGATATTTTATGATAATTTAAATAATTAAATCATATTTATTTAAAAATAATAAAGACATGTATATTATTTTTTTATCTTATAAATGTGTGTGATAGTTTATTTTTATTAAGTGATGTAGTTTTTTTTTCTTCATCAAATTTACCAAAGGACATTGCGAGATATATTAGAATCTAAAAATAGTTGATGCATATATATTACGGTCTACACTATGACTTTTTCTATTTTTATTTTATTTCTATTATCAATTTCTTTTTAAATATTATTTTATTTTATATATATGTCATGTAATTATGTAAATATTTATCTATGATAACATTATATTTATATGTCATATATATAAAAATTATTAATATAAATATTTATATATAATATAGAATTATAATTTATTCTATTATAAAATTATATATTTTTAAAAAAATAGTTAACCAGCTTTTATTAAAATTATATATAATATTTACAATTTTAAAACTAAATAAATATATTACATATTATTTTTAAAACTAAATATATTACTTTTATATATATATATATATATAAATAATGTAAAGTCAGATTCCTTCTCACTCTCATTCTCTCCCCGCAGTTGCTGCCACTTTAGTCTTGTCTCTCTTCTTAATTATTTACAACTCTAACTCTCTCTCCACAAATATATAACACCTAAATGATAAATAGGTCAATCTCATCCCAGCCCCACTATTGCCACGTGTTTTCTCTTCAACCAATAAACATAATATATATTTATAAAGTTTTGTAAGTAGTGTTTAAGTTTAACTAGAGAATTATATAAGAACAAATCTATATATTATGCTATATTTGGCACAAACAATTAAAATTAGATAAATTTGATATAATTTTTAGAATTGTATTTCAATGCACAATTATAAAAAAAGTTGATGCAAAAAATAATCTTTTATGAATACTTATTTGATATTTATTAAAAATATACAAAAAATAATTATTTTATTTTATTTTATTGTTGATTGTTAAAAATAATAAGGTAAAAAAACATATGTATATATAAAGATAATACTAAAATAATTAAAATGATATAAAAGTAAATAAAAAAGTAGAATATTTATAATGATGCAAAATATACATTATCCTACAATTTATATGCTAAATTTTGTACAACTTTTGGCACATATTTATAGAACTTTTTTGTGAAGTAATCTATATTTTAGAAATGTATTGCTAACTCAACACTTGATATCATCTAAAATACCCTAAACTTCACGTAGTTTCAAACTTTGTCTATAGTCGTACTAACTCAACTATAGCTGGCATGTGATGACACGTGTACTTCTTGGCTGGGGTGACTACTATCACTATCAGATATTCATATCAATAGTACTGTACAAAACTTGCACTTTGGGGTAGTGGTTGGTGAAGACGATAAAAGGGTTTAGACAACTTCCTATAAAAAATCAAAAGCGATTTAATTTGCATAGCCAAAATCCAAATAGATCACAGGTGTGAGCTAACTCGTTTCACGGGTCTGATATTTTTAAACTGATTGATTCGATCGATCATGTGTGAAATGTATTATATGCTTAGGTATTTATAATATTATTGGCAATTGGTTGGATTAAAATCAAGATTCGCATATATATATATATATGCCAGTTGTACTATTACTATAGAATGGGCATGACTGAAATATCTTCACTCTCTTAAGTCAAATTACTAGACCTACACTTTGATATTCAAAATATCTCTACGACCTAATTATTAAAAAAATAATACTACTAAGTACTATGTTTTAACGAAAATAGTTAATTAAGATTGGAAGATATTTCCAACTGTGTTATAAAAAGTATTATATATATATGCCTATGCATGCATGAGTGGCACATAGAATTCCAGTCAACTAGCTAATACACGCATGTGCGCCATGTGTGTCTATTTTATATATATATATATATATATATATCATAACTCAAAGATCCAAGAATTTCAACGAGCACAGTATACTAGAGGTTTAGATTGTAGGATCTAACTGATTCTTTTCAACAATCTCGAGATATACCATGCACAGACCAGAAATTTAAACCACGTATATATATAAAAGAGAATTATCTTGTATGAGCTTTATTTTAAGTTTTATGGATGAGATTATCAGTATTTTCGACGCATGAATAGTTTTCGGCGTAATTTTTTTTATAATCATGTATATTGTAGCTATTTAAAGTATTCTGCAAATTTTCAGAAAATTCTGAATAAAAGTACCGAAAACTAGGTTCAAATATGTTGTTGCACGCGTGACTAATTTTTTTTTATGCGTGTGGAAATCAACATGTTTGAACCTAGTTTTCGGTACTGTAAACTATTCGGAATTTTCTGAAAATTTGCAGGATGCTCTAAATAACTACAATATACACGGTCATAAAAAAATCGCGCCGAAAACTGTTCACGGGTCGAAAAACACTGAAAGCCCTACCGGTAGAGCTTAAAAGTGAAACCCCTATAAAAAAAAATTGTCCTATATATATAAAGGTGTGATCAGCTAAAACAATGCAAGAATGTGGTTTTTCATCAGTGAAGAGTTTTTCTTGATTTCATTCACTGTCGTTCTAGATCTTAATTACTTTCCATGGAATCTCCTTGAGGCACTGCAGCCAACCAAATCTGAAAATCTCAATTTATATATATATATAAATATATATATATCTGTAAATATAAATATATGTAAATATTTGTTACAATGAAAGTTCTGAATTTTTAATAGTGTCCATATAAAATCATCGACAGAAGAAAATAAAGACTGACAATTTATTATCAATCAAGGTGTGGATTTTAGTTATAGTTGTATTATGTATATAGATTCCCGACATATGAAGGGGGCAAAAGAGCCCATATGGAATTAATTTATGATAAATTTAATTTATCGAGTTGGAAAAAAGAGGATGAGTTTGTCACCACTTGTGATCAAGCTGTGAAGTTATGGGTTCATTATAGTAGTGACCGTACGAATGAAAGAGAAGTGAGTCATCGGATCTCCATGAACATGTTTGTTGTGCGTAATTACAATTGACATATCGGCCCTATAGCTGCGATATATCGGCATACACTGATATATTAAATACGTTTTTGCACTTTTTCAGAATATTTGGAGTTTGTTAAAAAAACTTTGACCGAGTAAAATGTGATCCTAACAACTACTGGAAAGTTCTATAGCTTCTAGATTCATACATTATTAAATTATTAATCTAAAATCTTTAAATAAACATGCATGTGACAAGTATCACACTCTTAATTATTCTATCTAAACATTGGGTTATAATAGTGGCACATGCCACACTGAGCGACGCCACACATTCCTATCCTTGGGATTTGAATTTTGAATTTAAAATTAATTAATTAATTTAATTATTATTATTTTTAAATATGATTTAAATTAAATAATTAAAATAGGTTGTAACTAATCAGTTTTATTTTAATTAAATAAATATTAATTAACATAGTTCATTATCTTTATAAACCTGAAAAAAGAAGCGATTCTTTTCTAAGTCAGTTGTTTTTAGGTTATCAAACTCTCTCAAAGAAACAAACGATAGAATTCTCTAAACCTAAAATTCTAGAAGTTTCCATAGCCTCTCCCTTCTCAAACCTCTCTAGATCTCATGCGCTGAGTACATCTAGATAGCCTAAATCCACATGTGAATCCTACGTGCCCACATACGTCCTTGTGTGTTTGAGGAATGACTTGGAAGGCTAAAGTGTGAGCTTTCATAAGAATAGGAAGACCGTTGATTTTACTAAAAGACTCAAGGACACTTGATAGGCTACAACATGTAATCTCTATTCCTTATATGTGTTATTTAATGTATCTATATATGTATGATCCTGGCTGGTATTAATGATTTTATGAAAATCCCTCCCTATACATTTTGTTGCATATTTTGATATTTTTCTTATTTAATACCAACAACACAATAGTACTTTCTCTTGGATCCTACAAGACATGCCAGACATCGACCCTTCAATTATGACACACCGCCTAAATATTTCTAAAGACTTCTCAGCAGTAAACCAAAAGCAACGGAGATTCGCACTTCAAACCTCATCAAGGCTTGTCTAAAAGATAGCTACCCTCTACCAAAGATTGATTAGATAATTGACGCGACGGCTAGATATGAGCGCATGAGCTTTCTTGATACGTATTCTGGATTAAATCAGATCCCCATGCATGAAAACGATCACATCCACACAACCTTCATAGAAAATGGCCATTATTGTTACAAAATCATGCCTTTTGGTTTGAAAAACATAGGAGCTACATACCGAAGGCTAATGAATAAAATCTCCATTAGTTAATTGGAACGCATAATGGAAGTATACATTGATGATATGGTCATAAAATCTAAGCACCTCTCAAATCACATCCAAGACTTGACTGAATGTTTTGTTGTCTTGGATCACTTTCAAATGGAGTTAAACCATGCAAAATGTGCCTTTGACATCACTACGGGTCAATTCTTGGGATACGTCATCAGTAGAAAGGGATATGAAGCTAATCCAACGCCTCCTTTGCCAACTACAAACAATCTGGGATGTTCAAAAAATTCCAACCGAAAAAGGTGAAGAAGGGGCAATTCCTAGCCAATTTTCTGGTCGAAATTAAATTTTTCGAGCCAAAAGTTGTCCATAAGTTCGAATCAGACGAATTTGAATGGATTTGGACACTTAGCACCAACAGAGCTTCTAACGCGTAGGGTTAAGGTAATTGAATAGTTTTGGAAGCCCTATCGGGATTGAAATTAGAAGAAGCTCTCGAAATTGATTACCAATCTACAAACAACAAAGCCGAATATGAAGCTTTCTTGTACGGACTGGAGTTAGCCAAGAGTTTGGGGGTAAAACACATTCGCATTTGCGCTGAATCCATGCTAATGAAAGAACATGTTCATGGAAATTATGAAGCTATAGCCCCAAAGTTGTCTCAATTTCTGAAGAAGATTGAAGGTTTGCGAAATCACTTCTTCTCTTTCGAAATGACACAAGTTCCCCAAGAACTTAATCAACGAGCGGATCTTTTGACTAAATTAGCCTCTTCTGGGAAGTACACTCGACCCTCATGACTCTCAATAACTACAACCCACGATGTCCCAGAGGTATGCAATGTAGAACCAGATCAACATTGCTGGTTAAATCCAATTATGCACTTCTTAACAGATGGAACAGAACCTGGCGACAAAAAAGAGGCTTGGCTTCTACGACTTAAGTCTTCGTGGTATTCCATTAATGAATGGCACACTCTACAAGAAGCCTTTCAATAGACCTTACCTATGATGCCTATGACCCTCTAAAGCACAAAAACTGTTAGAAGAAATCCCTAAAGGCGTTTGTAGTACTCACACGGGAGGGCGCAATTTGGTTCATAAACCTTTAACGACAGGCTACTACTGGCCTTATATGATGATAGAAGCCAAGTAATACGCCAATAAATGTGATAAATGTCAACGCTTCGCTCCAATCAGCCATTGCCCAACTCAAGAGCTCCATTCTATTATTTCACCATGGCCATTTGCAAAATAGGGAATGGACGTTGTTGGAGAACTACCAAAAGCAGCTCGAGGGAAGCACTATGCATTGTTGGCTACAGATTATTTCACTAAGTGGGTAGTAGCCATGATGAACTTTTTCTAGAAGCATATCATCTGCCGATTTGGGGTTTCTCTAGATTCCTAGCGGACAACGACACTCCTTTTCAAAATGCCAAAGTCTTGGAATTGTGTAATCAATTCAAGCTAAAACTGAGTTTCTCTTCTGGAAGCTACCCTCAAGGCAACAGATAAGCAGAAGCGTCTAATAAAGTCATATTTGGCAATACCAAGAACAATCTAGAAGAGAAGAAATGTGCGTGGCTAGAGGAGCTTTCTAGAGTCTTATGGGCCTATCGTACCACCAAGCGAACTTCAATGGGAGAAACCCCCTATTCTATGGTATATGGCACAAAAGCAGTAATACATAGAGTTGTAAATATGGGCCAACCAAACCCAACATGACTCGTATTTTAAAAAGTCTGAAAAAATGGGTCGGGTAGTGTCAATTCGTTTTAAAATATGGGTCAGGCCATCCCATATTATAATAGGTTAGGCCCAACACGACCCATGGGCATGGAATATTCGTGTCATGCCCGGGCCCGTGCTGCGCTTTAAATGGGCTGGTCTATTTTTGGTAAGTGGGTCAATTCGTTGTCTTATACGGGCCTAAATAAACTAGGCCCGAATTTAGAAAATTTTCAATTTTTTTAATTAAAATTAAAACCAAAAATGATATCATTTTTTTTTTCAGAACCAATATATAAACTATGCCCAATATACATCAAAAATTGTTCGTATCCAAAGATTCACATGAGATGAGTATTAATAAATTCTCTTCACAACTCATCAACCAAAAAATATCATATATAACTTGACTTGAAAATGCAAACATCAAAGAAATTTGTAATAAACTATGCAATGTCAGTTTTAAAATAAAAGTCCATACTTCAACCTACAGATTCAAATTTGTGTTTTGTCATTGTTTGGTTCCTAAACAAAAGAAACACATAAATTCAAAGTTTTGATTGCTCCAAATTGCATATTGACTCCTAAAAAATAAATTAGCACATTGGTTTCCGGCAAGTAAAAGTAGTCTATTATTCTTCAAGTGCTGTATCATCATCAACTTAAGAACCAAAAATTTTGTAACTCGATTTGAAAGCAGGTATCAACGAGTTTCCACTACCAAAAATTTTGTGACTTTATTGAAAGCAAGTATCAATGAGTATGCTGAAGTAATCCAAAACAATAAAAAGAGAAATGCAAGTAATTTGTATTAGTTTAGTCACCCTACTTCAGTTTTGGAGATAGTTTCAATACCACCTGCATAGTCTCATATGAAAAACACACCGTTAATTTAGTAAATAAATACATATTGGAATGATTAATATTGCAGAAAAAGTTGTAGCTGACAAAAGAAAAAATATGATATAGAAAATAAAAATGCAACTAGTAATCAATACTAGTTTAGACACTAACTTGAATTTTGAAGATAGTTAATGCCACCTGCATAGTTTCAAATCAGAAACACAATATAAAAAATAAAGGCATATTAATAATTGATATTATAGAAAAAGTTGTAGTTGACAAAAAAAATTATATAAAAAACTATAAAATTAGAAATGAAAGTAGTAATCTGTACTAATTTAGCCACCTACTTGAGTTTTGGAGATGGTTTCAATGCCACCTGCATTGTCTCAAATCAGAAATACAACACAAATTAAGAAAATAAAGGCATAATAGAATGATTGACAATCATACTTACACATTTTTCAACAAAAGAACAGACATCAATATATTGCATTTGAAAAAAAAAAGACATCAAAGCTGAGTTACTACTTCAGATTCTCCACGGGTAGCACTAGAACTTTCTTCAAGATTAAGAAGTTCAAAGTAATGAACCAAATCTTTTGTACAGTCCCAGAATGTTTACTTAGCTAGCTAGATAGTTAGTAGTAGTTTGTAGTATTTTAGATTTCGTGGATTTTGGTTCAAACCGGGACTTAGTAGGACACTCGTAGCAATAGTTATGGATTTTATAAGTTTAACCTATAGTTTAGAAATAGTAATTATAACATAAGGTATAACTAATATTTTTGGTCGTATAAATATTTTAATTATAACCTAAGGTTTAGATAGAACCATTAAGAGCATGACACTTGTCATAATTATATTTATTTAAGGATTTAATTATAAGAAAGCTCTAGAAACTTCCAGAACCATTAAGAGTATGACACTTGTCACAATCTTGTTTATTTGAGGATTTAAGCATTTTAAATGGATAATTCAATAATAGAAGTTTCTAGAAGCTCTAGACCCTTCCAGACCTTGCTGGAATCACGTATTACTCAGTCAAATCTTATTAATCAACTCTAATTATCCTAAATTCGTGCAAAAACGCATTTAAATTATCTACGTATACCGACATATCGCAGCCTTAGAGGCGATATATCGCAGCACAGGAGATACTAAAAATACATTGACTTCGCACGAACGAAATCATGAACACTCGGGATATAGGGACAGGCGATAAATCGCCTAGGGTGGGCGATATATCGGCCCTAGGAGTGGTTTTTCGAACTCCGAGAAATCTCAGCTTGATTCATCCCTTAACCTCTTGACTTGCCTCTGAACGTTTTTGACCGAGTCTTAAGCATTTGTTGACTGAATATTCAAGTATTTTTCATTTAATATTCCTTATTTTATTCAAGCCAAATAGGAGATATTTTCATTCCTTGAACTCTATAAATAGGACCTAGTACCCAGCCATTTCTCTCAATCTTCAAGCTGTGTTCAGAGCCTTCAAGCTGCTAGGATTTCTATAGAGGGATACACTTGGGTTTTGGGGATAAAAGCTTTATCATCTTAAGCTTTATAAACACTTAGGTAGTGAGATAAAGTGTGTTTTCGATATTGAAGTGTAGATTGGTTCTAGTTCATCCAAGGTAATATTATTCATAAATTCTTTTCTTTATGATTCCTTAGTTTTCCTTAAGTTTCTTTCAGAGCCTAACTTATGTTTATGTTTTTGTGGTTAGGTGTTTAAGTTCTTTGATCTAAGATCTTTCTCGGTAAGTTTCCTTTTCATCTCTTTTCTTTAGAAACTCACCATTCTTACTTTTGGTTTTAGGAGTGTTCTAATCCCGCTCTTGTTCTCAAATATCCCGGTTTTGGTAAGGAAAATAGGATAGCTTTTATATGTTTATATGATATGCTATGCTTATGTTATGTTATGTTATGCTTATGATATGTTATCTTATGTTATGTTATGTTACGTTTACGTTATGTATAGTATTGTTACACCCAGATTTCGAGCTATGCAAAATATGACCTCGAAAGTTGGAATTCGCAAATAAGTAGACTCATAAGGTTGGAAACATGCTTCGGGATTGTATGTCGAGCCTGCAGGACATAGACAACCTCGAGTATGGTGACCTCAGAGCATTCATGATCTCGAAAGATAGCTCCGGGGAAGCATTCATCTCCAGGGATGACCTCGGGTCAGGAATCCCGAGCTCGACGCACATACGACCTCGAAAGCCATGTGACCTCGGAAGATGTCTCCAGCTCGAAAGGTGACGGGAAACCTGGGAGGCTAAAGCCTTAGAGATACGTGATAACCACCTTGAATATCTACAAGTGTTATAAATACGAGATGTAATCCTCATTTATTATTGTAAATCCCCTAGAATCGTGGGATATTATTTGGTCAGTTATACGTCTCCTGATCTTCAGGGGACGTTTCCTTTTATATCTGATTATAGGCATTTAATTCCATTTATTTTATTTATACAAAAAGAGTAACTACCCAAAGTATGTGGGATAGTATTCTGCAGCCTTCTCTATAAATAGAGAGGCCTTGCACCATTGTAAAGGACCGAAATTCTGATCCTTGAGAGAAAACTCTGGAGAATTCATTCTTGAAGAATTCCTAGAGATAATCTTGAGTTTAATAACAAAGACTCGTGGACTAGGCAGATTTAACTGCTGAACCACGTAAAAATCGTGTGTTTACATTGTTTTATTTCAATTGGCCATTTTCAGTTATTGTTTACGTGCTCTTCTTTCATTGTTTGACGAAAAACGGCGTCAACAGTTTGGTGCTTTCATTGAGAGCCTTAAGCATTCATCCCTGAGAAAATTATGGCCACAAACAATCAGAACACCCCTGAAGAAAATTACCCAAGACGTCCTGGAAAACAACCAATGGAGAACCCGGACGTTGAGGAGAGGAGTGGGTCTTCTGATTCCCGGGGACCACCGCCTCCACCAAGGGATGAGGATATGTACTATAATCCTGAGCGTTACGTTCCTATTGTAGAACTGGAAAACCAGCAGTTGAAACAGCTGTTGGCAGAGGCCAACAAACGCAATGAGGAGTTGACTAGGATAGCCGCAGAGGCGCAGGTGGCTCAGCCCCCGCCTCCGCGCGAAAACCAAGTCCCTCCTCCAAGGGATGTGCATGTTCCTCCCCGGAGGCCCCGTGGGCGTCCGCGAAAGGATGCTGCCACAAGAAGGCCGACTCAACCTTCGGCGCCAGCAGAGCCATCTGCTCTTCCTAGGCCCCAGAGGAGTACTCGAGCTCGGGTCCCACCTAATCCGCCTGTGGAAGTGCCCGCGGGAACTGAGAATAACCGAACCCCTACAGAGGCTCGGACTCAGGTACCTGGGAGCGCACCGAACGCGACTGACCCATCTCGGGAAAATTCTGGACCCTCTAGGCCGCGACAAGGGTGGTAGCCACCGTCGCCTATACGGTTCCCTCCGTCACCCGTAAGATATCCTTCGCCACCCCACAGAAATGCTCAACCTGTTCGAGATCAGGATCAAGGGCGTGCAGGGGATGGACAAGGAAACAGGGAGACTTTCCAGGAGCGGAGAGGCGCTCCATCTGAGAGAAGTCAGACGTCTCGGTCTCGCACAGCGGAGACGAGGCGACGTGGAAAGAATCCATCGCGAAACAATCGAGCAATGAGTCACACCAGTGACGAATCCGGAGAGACCAGGTCCGTCAGCAAACACGACCGAGGTCATAAGAATACTGGAAGTCGCAAGAAATGTCCCGACCTGCGCAATCATCTGAATCAGAGTCGGGGGAATGGAAATCAAACAAATCCGGACCTGAGGGATTGCTTGAATAGGCGTAGAGATCCCTCGCGGAGATGCGAGCCTGGAATCACGATCAATGACAGTCAATTCCAGACAGCACCTCCTACTGACCCAGTCCAAGAAAGAATCGATCAGCTCGAAAGAGCCTTTAGGCTTTTGAAGAATGAACGAGGATTGAGTTGATATGAGGACTCAGATGAGGAGCTCGAACCGTTTGCTCCCCATATTTCTGACACTCAATTTCCTCAAGGGTTTCGGATTCCTCACGTCCCAACGTTTGAAGGAAAGACCGATCCATGTAGTCACCTGAGCACGTTCAACACTATCATGAGAGCCGACAACGTGGGTTATGAGCTCAGGTGCATGTTGTTTCCAACATCATTGGCAGGACCCGCCAAAAGTTGGTTTGAAAAGTACAAGAGACACTCAATAACCTCATGGGAGCAGTTGTATAAAGACTTTAAGAAGCAGTTCAGAGCAATGGTAGGGGTCAGACCAGAAGCATCCACCTTAACTAACGTCCGGCAGCAACCGGGTGAAACATTGAAGAGTTAGTTAACAAGATTCAATCTGGAAGTAACCCGAGCTCGGGATGTGGATGACAGTGGACACCTAATGGCAATCCGAGCTGGTGTATTACCAGGAAGTGCCCTTTGGGATGACATGCAAGGGAAACTGGTAAGGTCAATAACCGATTTTAACAGACGAGCGCAGAGGTTTGTCAATGTGGAGGAAGCGAGGTCAACGCTCAAAGCGACCTCCCAGTCCGAAACTACAACGATAAACATCAACTCTGCCTCAACCTCAGCGGACCCAGCGGCGCCAAAGCCTGCCTCGGAGAACCCATCCAAGAGGAAAAAGAACGAAGGAAGTAATCCCGAAGCTGAGGGAGGAAAGAAAAAGAAAGGAGAGGTATTTCTCCGTGTATAAAGTGCACACCGAGCTCAACGAGTCTCGGGAAAACATATACTTGGCTAATGAAAACCAGGTCCCCTTCAGGCGTCCGGACCCAATGAGAAATCAAAAATCCAAGAGTGATTCTAGTAAGTATTGTCGGTTCCACAGAGACATCGTGCACACAACTGATGAGTGTCGACAACTGAAGGACAAGATCGAAGGGTTGATCTTGAGAGGTTACTTCCGGCAGTATGTCAAAAACCAGAATACTGGTCAGATGGTCGCAACTCCCGATCTCGCGAAGAGGACAGGCCCCCCCGATAGATGGAGAGGACGTAATAACCATCTCGGGAGGGCCTCATCTAGCAGGAGGGGGCAGGAATGCCCAAAAGAGATATGTTAACGAGCTTAAGACAGGGGACGGGTCTCCTTATGAACCCGAACCTAGGGCACCTAAAAGCCAGAGGACTGAATCATAACCCATAACCTTCACTGAGGAGGACGCCTCTCATGTTCAGTTCCCACATCATGATCCGCTGGTTATTACTCTTCAGCTCGCCAACAAAAGAGTCCGCCGAGTTCTCATAGATAATGGGAGCTCAGTCAACATCTTTTACAAAGCGACCCTCGAGAAAATGGGACTCTCCCTTCCCGACCTGAAGGCATGTGCAACTACTTTGTACGGCTTTTCAGGAGAAGGAACTGCCTGCATGGGATCCATTGAGCTCCCCGTGAACTTGGGAGATTATCCAGTCTCGGTGACCAAGATAATGGAGTTCGTGGTGGAAGACTTGCCATCTGCTTACAATGTGCTGCTCGGGAGACCCGTCCTGGTCGGGCTGGGGGCAGTTTCATCAGTAAGGCATCTGGCCCTTAAGTTCCCGACCCCTAGCGGAGTCGGGACATTAAAAGGGGACCAACTGGCAGGGAGAGAGTGTTATAGCATCTCTTTGAGAAAGAAGCAAACGAGCGCTCAGGCACTCGTTATCATACAAAATAAAGATGGAACGGTCTTAGAAATCGACGAGGAGATTGATCCGAGGATTTAGGAGAAAGTTGACCTCGAACCTCTAGAGGAGCTCGAAGAAATTCAGCTCGAGGAAGCTGAACCCTTGAGAAAGGTGAAGGTCGGGAAACACCTCCCAGATGAGACAAAATAGCAATTAATTCGCTTTCTGAAGAAAAACCAGGATGTCTTCGCATGGTCGCATTCCGACATGGTGGGGATAAGCCCGAATGTAGCAAGCCATGCTCTAAACATAGACAAAAGTTTTCCCCCAAAGCAACAAAAACGAAGACAGCTGGACGAAGACAGAAAGAAAGCATTAAAGGAGGAAGTTGACAGGTTAAAAGCAAACCATTTCATTAGGGATGCCTTTTACCCTGACTGGGTGGCCAACCCGGTGTTGGTCCCAAAGCCCAATGGGATGTGGAGAACCTGTATTGACTACTCAGATCTCAACAAAGCTTGCCCAAAAGATTGTTTTCCGTTACCAAGGATTGATCAGCTCGTGGATGCCACAGCGGGGCATGGCCTGATGTCGTTCATGGATGCCTATTCTGGATATAACCAGATTCCCATGCATGCCCCAGACCAAGAACATACGAGCTTCATCACGGATAAAGGGCTATATTGTTATAATGTCATGCCATTCGGGCTCAAGAATGCTGGAGCCACATACCAGCAGCTCGTAAACATGATGTTTTCGGAAGAAATTGGGAACAACATGGAGGTTTATGTTGATGACATGCTTGTAAAGTCTCAACTCAACAAGAACCATGTTGATGACCTCGAAGAGTGCTTCGGCGTGCTCAGGAAGTATAACATGAAGCTAAATCCTCAGAAGTGCACTTTTGGGGTATCTTCAGGAAAATTTTTGGGCTTTATTGTGAACTCCCGTGGAATCGGGGCTAATCCTGACAAGATCAAGGCCCTGATTGACATGCCTTCACCTCGGAAGCACAAAGATGTCCAAAGCTTGACTGACAGGATGGCAGCCCTAAGCAGATTCATCTCGAAATCAACGGATAGTGGCCTTCCATTCTTCAACTTATTGAGAGGAAGTAAGAAGTTTGAATGGACAGAGGAGTGCGAGCTGGCCTTTCAGGAGCTCAAAAAGCACCTAGCTGAACCACCCATCTTGTCAAAACCTGAAACAGGAGAAGTTTTGTACCTATACCTCTCAACCACCGAACACGCGATAAGCGCGGTGCTCGTTCGAGAAGAAGAGAGG
Organism: Humulus lupulus; assembly: GCF_963169125.1. Lineage (NCBI taxonomy): Eukaryota > Viridiplantae > Streptophyta > Magnoliopsida > Rosales > Cannabaceae > Humulus > Humulus lupulus. Next base: position 44,978,682 of record NC_084793.1, read on the forward strand.
GTGCAAAGACCCGTTTATTACATCAGTAAAAGATTATTGGGTGCAGAGTCAGGATATCCACTGATGGAGAAACTCGCGCTCAACCTAATTCATTCATCCCGTAAGCTCCGCCCCTACTTTCAGGCACATCCTATCCATGTGCTGACTGATCAACCACTTAGACAAGTCCTATCTAAACCAGAGGCTTCAGGTCGACTCCTTAAATGGGCTGTTGAGCTCGGACAGTTCAAGATCACCTACCACCCAAGAACGACCATTAAGGCACAGGCATTGGCGGACTTTATAGTAGAATGAACGGGTATAGCCGACGACGAAGTAATAATCACGACCCACGAGCTGTGGAAACTTTACGTCGACGGCTCGTCAAATGAAAATGGAGCAGGGGCAGGGATCATTTTGGTTACCCCCGAAGGAAGCAGATTTCATTCTGCCCTAAGATTTGGCTTTAAAGCATCGAATAATGAGGCCGAATACGAGGCTTTGCTCGCGGGACTTCGTATAGCTAAGGAGCTCAAAGCTAAAGCTATACATTGCTACAGTGACTCCCAGCTGGTAGTTAATCAAATCTTGGGTGAATACCAGGCTCGCGGCACGAGAATGGCAGCTTATTTGGAGAAGGCAAAATCAGCGTTAGAGTGTTTCGAATTCTATACAATTGAACAAGTTCCCCGCGAGCAGAATTCAAATGCAGATGCCTTAGCTCGACTCGCAACGTCCACCGAAAATGAAGATCTGAATGTCATACCCATAGAACATCTACCAGCGCCTAGCATTAACGAGCCAGAAGAGGAAGATGTGTGTATGATCGAAACAGAGCCGACTTGGATGACCACGATAGTTGATTATCTCGAAAATGGAGTTCTTCCAAAAGATCGGAACCAAGCTCGAAAGTTGATGTATCAACTTCCCCGTTACACAACCTTGGATGGAAAGCTGTACCGAAGGGGATATTCCATGCCGTTACTCAGATGCGTAACCCCTCCCGAAGCTAAGAAAATCATTGAAGAAATTCATGAGGGGTTTTGCAGAGATCACACTGGGGGGCACAACCTGTCCAAGAAGATCATACGCCAGGGATATTTCTGGCCAACCATTAAAGCGGATTCTTTCGAGTATGTGAAGAAGTGTGACAAATGCCAGAGATTCGCCACTATGCCTCGAGCCCCACCATCCGAGCTGACCATGTTGACATCCCCATGGCCCTTCGCGGTATGGGGCATCGACCTCATAGGCTCTCTCCCGACTGGCAAAGCCGGAGTGAAATATGCTGTAGTCGCCGTGGATTACTTCACAAAATGGACGGAGGCTGAGCCATTGGCCACTATAACCTCAAAGAAGATCCTTGATTTCGTTGTAAAAAGCATCGTGTGCTGATACGGAGTGCCGAGGAAGATCGTATCCGACAACGGAACCCAGTTCGATTGCGACCTATTCACCAATTTTTATGAAAAGAACAGTATAATAAAGAGCTTTTCATCAGTGGCTCACCCTCAAGCGAATGGCCAGGTCGAAGCTGTGAACAAAACTCTCAAGAGTTCACTAAAGAAAAAGTTGGAGGAAGCAAAAGGACGGTGGCCCGAAGAATTGCCCCAAGTCCTTTGGGGATACAGGACCACGGCTCGAACCTCAACAGGACATACCCCGTTCTCTCTAGCATACGGCTGCGAAGCAATGTTGCCCATAGAAGTCGAAATCCCAACGATCCGAACTCAGATCTACGACCAAAGTTCAAACCATACTCAGCTCGAGGAAACCTTAGACTTGATCGAAGAAAAAAGAGAAGAGGCCCAGCTGAGAAATGCTGCCTACCAGTAATGAACAACCAGATATTTCAACAAGAGGGTTCGAGATCGAAAATTCAGAATGAGAGATCTGGTGTTATGACGCGTATTCTTGGCTACTCGAGATCCGACAGCTGGAGTGCTCGGGCCGAACTGGGAAGGACCATACCAGATAGAGTCAGTCATCCAACCTGGTGTGTACAAACTTGCGAGATTGGACGGGAGCCTAGTACCGCGAGCATGGAATGGCGAACACCTTAGACCTTACTATCAGTAGTGTAGGAAAAGTGTTGCCTATAACCATGAGTTTCTATTTGTATTAGCTTATTTGTTTTTGAATGTCATCAAATAAAATATCCATTTCGTTCAAATATGTTATTTCTTTTCATTTTTGCAATCTCTCTTAATTTAATAACCTATGGTCACACTCATAGGATATTAAGGGGGCATCATTGGTACATATACCATCAGCTTAAAAAATAAAATAACATATGAAAAATATATATATATATATAAAGTATTTGGATGTAACCAAATACGCGAGCCTAGATAGTTCGGATATAACCGAATTATCCAAAACATATAAAGTATTTGGATGTAACCAAATACGCGAGCTGAGATAGTTCGGATATAACCGAATTATCAAAAACATATAAAGTATTTGGATGTAACCAAATACGCGAGCTGAGATAGTTCGGATATAACCGAATTATCAAAAACATATAAAGTATTTGGATATAACCAAATACGCGAGCTGAGATAGTTCGGACATAACCAAATTATCAAAAACCGAAAACGTTTGGAGTTAACCAGATGTGCAAACGTAACAAGTTTGGAACAAACCAGCCAAAAAACTAATCGATGATAAGTAGGAACCTAAACCTACTTCGAGATAAGTCGAGATCGAGGTTGGAATATCTTAAAGAAAATAGTTTCGAACTCTTAACCTCGGGGCAAAGACTGAGGATGAGGAAAAGTGACTAAACAAAAAAGATATAACCAAATCATTCACATTACATACCATATAAGTACTTTTGGGTTCATGGTTAAAGTAACACCCGACCTTGAAAAATAACGAGGTCGGAAGCGGATAATTTGAACAGACTATGCATGAATGCATTGAGCTTCGAACTTAAATCCACAATATGTTTGTATGACTAAATAAACATAACTAATTCATCAATATAAAATGTGCCAAATATTTCGAGTCAAGAAATGTAAAGCATATATAAGTAATGTCTAAAGAAATTGTATCAGCCCCGAGGGCATAAAATAATTACAGAAATAAGGGGACGCAGCCCCAATAAATGGTCCCCCCGAGATCAGAGTCAAGGAAGAGGAGTATCCTTGGCCTTCTCAGCATCTGCAGCACCGGATTCCTCAGGACAAATAGCATGACTATCCTCCTGAGCTCCCTCCGAAATGGCGTCCCAAGCAGCCCTTTCCTTCTCGAGCTGCTCAGCCTTCTCCTTCTCGAGCTGTTCAGCTTCTTCCTTCTCGAGCCGAGCATTCCACCTTTCAAGAAGCGGCGCCTCGTGAGGACCTAAGAAGCTGGTGTCCAGATCTTCATTGTAGGCCCACATCCGGTACATGGCCGAGTCGACCGCCTTCTCTTTCTTCTCTTTGTACTCGGCAAGGAGACGAGCTTTTGCATCCTCCATGATGTCGAAGGTGGCGGCCTTGTCCTCTTCAAGCTTCTTATTGGTCTCCCAAAGCTGGATGATCTCCTTTTTATGCTCCTCGAGCTCAGCCTTCAACTTCCCGAGCTCGGTGGCAATACCCTCATGCTCCTTAACTCCCGCCTCGAGCTTCGCATTCGCTGCCTTCCGATCATCGCTCGCCTTGAGGTGAAGATCTTTCGCCTCCTGAGCATGAATCTTGCTCGAATGGATCTCATGGTTTAACTGGTAATTGAGCTGAGCAGTGAAGGCAAGAGCCTGAAAAAGAAATAAACCACCATTAGCTCCAGGTCAGTATGATTACAAGTAGAAAAGGAAGGAGTATAGAAGAATACTTACCGCGGCGGTGTGCTCAATACTCTTCTCATAAAGAGCAGTGCAGTCTCGGGTATCATTTAAGCACTGCCACTGGGGAGCTTCGAGGCTGCCATAGCTCTAGCCGATCCGGGACATGACATCCGAGACCAGCGTGGATCCATGGGACCCAGCAGCATTGTCCACCGCATATGCGTCCATATGGGTGGAGATTGATAGCTTCTGAACTCAGGAAGCAGAAGGCCTTTTGGAAAGCGGAGCAGAGGATGATTGACCCACCACAGGAGGTTGGGGCTCAACCATGATAGGGGCACCAACCAGCGTAGTCGGTGCCACCGCAGAGGCGACAGCCTGCGAGGATGGCGCCGTCGTGGAAGTGCCGGCCTGAGTAGTCGACGCAGCAACAGAGCTCGGAACCGGCGGAGCAAGGGGAGGTGTTTTCTTGGACCTCTTAGAGCCTTTGCCCGGTTGGCCGGTCTTCAGCGAGCCCGCCCTAGGGCGTTTGCTCCTCTTGGCACCAGCAGTGTCGATGAGGGTGTCCAGGTCGGAGTCCATCTCGCTTGCACAAGTCACAACACGGTGAGTAAAGTGAAGCACACAAGTTGTTTCAGTGTCACAGACATATAGAGTGATGATAGAAGAAACCTAACTGGAACTCTCCCCCGAGCTCGAGCTTGGGGACCATGAAATTCTCTCGTCTTCAGAGGAGGCGGGGGGAGTGCCTTCCCTATAAGTAGGTGATAACCTCGAGAGGTCCCTATAATCATTGGTCCCGTACTGCACAGCTATCCCATTCCACACCTCGTCCGTGGTGTACATGGTGTCGTATTTCCCGAGCCCACTATCAAACCTATGGACACAGTCATCTACCCAACTCCATATGTAGAAGTGGTATCTATCCTGTGGGCACGAGACTAACCTTCTGGGCCTGTGTTTTAGTAAAGTGGGGGACCACATTCTCGAAGTAGGGAGGACTTTACCTTCATCTGAATCCGAGCTCGAAGCTTCATCATTGGCCTCATTCCCAAACCGCGGACTCCTCAGGCGAACTGGGAGTGATGGCCTCGTTTCTCTCCTTGGAGGAAGGGCGCCTGTGGGCAGTGGCACCTCCTCCCAGTGTTCGTATTTTTTATTGGACCAGTCAGAGGTTGACTAGCCCTCTCCCAACAGCCCACAAGCTCGAAGCTTGCCCTCGTGTAATAAATACGAGAGAGACCTCCTGCCATAAGGGAGTTGGAGCAAGGCCTCTCTGTGCCCCTTCATTGCTTCATCGGGAGTGGGACGCTGAAAATTAGCTGAAAGGCAAGACACATTTCAACTAAATATGGATTTAAGAACTAAAGTCTCGAGCACAGAAATAAAGGTAACAAGAATACTTACGAATCCGCCTGAACGAATAATGTCGAGACGGGGACAGACCATCTGTCCAGAAGAAGGCCCTTTTGAAATCAGGCGGGTGGTTGGGAAGATCCTCAAAAACCTTCGTCTCCTTGGGGTAGCTCGAGAGGTAGTAAACGCCATCCCCTCCCCGAGCTCGGGAGGGGTTACTTTTTAAACAAAAGAGATATAAAATCTCTTGAGGTGAAGGTCCTTTCCACCCCAGCTCGTGGTACAAGGACCTCAGGGCAGACAGCACCCTGTACGAATTGGTGTTGAGTTGGAACGGAGCCAACCCAACGAAATCAGTAAAGTCTTTGAAAAAAGACTTCAAGGGCAGCAGTGCTCCCGCCCTCATGTGCTGTTGGCTCCATGCCGCATATTTCACTGTGGCGTCGCGGCCGCCAGGGGCGAAGCAGCTCCATTCATGACCAGTCAGAGCTCGACACTTCAAGGTGCCCGACAAACCAAGGCCATGGAAAGCCAAGATTTCAGTTATTTGACTGGTATTGGTAACCGAGCTCCAGTAGAGCTCAGCCTCGAACATCTCTCTCCTCGACTGCGAGGATGAAGGTTCCCCCATTAGTGAAAATTTGAGCTCTCCGGGGTGGTATGCGACAGTAACCTTTAAAGCAGGATCGAGAGGAATCGGCCTAGGACCTGAATTGGATTCCGGATAGATGGCCTCCCGAAGAACTCTCCTCTTCCCCTCTATAACTTCGTCTATCTGACGGTGGTAGTGAGCTCGAATGTCCTCTTGCTCGCGCGCAAGCTCGTATTCTCTTATCCGACGTTGATTCCGGGCGAACAGCGATTCTGGGCTCGGAGATTTTGGCTTGTAAGGGATTGCCAGCAATGACCCCCACTGTCTTTCCAGATTCTGTGACATCTAACGAGAAAGAAAAAATGGTGAGGGCCATGCATGCAAGAATCACGAGCTCGATGGGATGAGCTCGGAGATTTAGGAACAAGACAAACTAAATATTAAGACCCTTATTGAGGAGTCAGGGCGTGTGTTCCACGAAAAAGAAAGGGAGCGTGGATAATTTTATGAAAATCCCGAAAATCAAGGGAAAAGAAAGTGGCGGTTAACCAGGAAAGGCAACCTTGGGTTTCGTGCATTTATCGAGGCCCATGTTTTTTACCCGAAAACTTGGTGCACAAGAAACGTCGCCTACAAATTTCAAAACCCAGAAAATTAGAACCTCACTCAAACATCAAAACTGGGTATAAACCAGTGATGTAAATCCAGTACGGAAGTCTATCGGATCAAAACCTCCTATCTTATTATGCTAAGGATGTAAACCAGTATATACACGTACACAGCAAGAACAGCATGAATAAAAACTGACAAAATGGAAAACAAAGATTGCATACTTACACAGTAACGGCGATTGCAGAGAGATTGTCAATTGAAGAAAAGGTTGCAAATAAGAACTCACTGACTCGAACAGACCATGATTTCTTTGTTTCTTTGGCCGAGAAAACATGCGCGGGACAGAAGCTTTTTAGGAAGGTCTCTGGTTTTCTTTTTTCTTCTTTTCTTGCTTATGGTGAACGAAGGTAAAAGTGAAGGTGAAGAGTGGAGTTTTGTATATATAGGTGGGAAAAAGGAGTTAATCTGGAACGTTGAACAAAACCCTTGCAAAATCCAATGGTCAGGGATCAATGACAAGATAGCGCTGAAAAGGTGTCAGACGGACGATCGTGGGCGTGTTTCCAAGGTACTCAAGTACCAAAAATGAGCAATGCCCAAGTGACGCGTGTCCATTTTCAAGAGTGTATGACGGTACAGTTCTCAAAGAAAGTAGTTCAAAAGTTTTCTTCTCTTAGGATTCAAACAAATACTTTTGAGGAGGCAAGATGTTACACCCAGATTTCGAGCTATGCAAAATATGACCTCGAAAGTTGGAATTCGCAAATAAGTAGACTCATAAGGTTGGAAACATGCTCCAGGATTGTATGTCAAGCCTGCAGGACATAGACAACCTCGAGTATGGTGACCTCGAAGCATTCATGATCTCGAAAGATAGCTCCGGGGAAGCATTCATCTCCAGGGATGACCTCGGGTCAGGAATCCCGAGCTCGACGCACATACGACCTCGAAAGCCATGTGACCTTGGAAGATGTCTCCAGCTCGAAAGGTGACGGGAAACCTGGGAGGCTAAAGCCTTAGAGATACGTGATAACCACCTTGAATATCTACAAGTGTTATAAATACGAGATGTAATCCTCATTTATTATTGTAAATCCCCTAGAATCGTGGGATATTATTTGGTCAGTTATACGTCTCCTGATCTTCAGGGGACGTTTCCTTTTATATCTGATTATAGGCATTTAATGCCATTTATTTTATTTATACAAAAAGAGTAACTACCCAAAGTATGTGGGATAGTATTCTGCAACCTTCTCTATAAATAGAGAGGCCATGCACCATTGTAAAGGACCGAAATTCTGATCCTTGAGAGAAAACTCTGGAGAATTCATTCTTGAAGAATTCGTAGAGATAATCTTGAGTTTAATAACAAAGACTCGTGGACTAGGCAGATTTAACTGCTGAACCACGTAAAAAATCGTGTGTTTACATTGTTTTATTTCAATTGGCCATTTTCAGTTATTGTTTACGTGCTCTTCTTTCACTGTTTGACGAAAAACGACGTCAACAAGTATGTTTATAGTCCTTGGGCACATGACTTGTCTAGCTAGCAAGCCCCAATAATTTATGGGCATATGACTTGCTTGGCTAGCAAGCCCCACAAATCTATATGGGCATATGACTTGGTTAGTTAACAAGCCCCAAAAAGTATGATGGCCACTGTAGTCTTATATGATATATGTTTTATAGTATATGTTTATGATATAGTTTTATGTATATGATTTATGTTATACGTTGTTAGTAGATTTTCCTTTATGGGCATTAGGCTCACTGATAACTCTACGAAATAGAGTTATTTTACCACATTTTTATGCTAATTGTTGTTAAGTCTTTGAGTTTTTAAGTAATTTATTAAGTTTTTAAGTAATTTTGAATTTATTAGGTTTATTTTAATTTTATAGATTTTTGTGTATTTTTTATAGTTATATTATTGTAAAATGTTATAGTTTAATTATTTAAAATTAATATTGTTAAGTTAGGAGTAAAAAGATGCAATTTTGAGCTTAAATGTTTAAGTAAATTAAGTTTTCATTAATATTTTCATGGAACTTTTGTTGTATATTTTATTATTGAAAATATTTAGTTTTAATTTAATTTATGTTTGTTTTATAGGGAATTTTTTGTATTTTATTTGCTCTTGAAAAGCAAGAATAATGATGAAAAAAGTGGCATTTTTGTGAAAAAAAAAAAGCAAAGGAAATGAGCCAACCTCCAGCAAGCCCACGCCCAGCTGGCCAACCTGCCTGCCTCCCCAAGCCAAATTCCACCAGCCCATGCCACCTGCTTCCCACACCTGGGCCGCCTGCTCATCCAGGCCCAACTTGCCCCCACATCTGCACCCAACCAAACCCCACCTGCCAGCTGCCTTCCTTCTCCCCATGGGCCGCATCTGCCCAGCTGAAGTCCACCTTGGGCCAGCCAGCTCCCAACCGAACCCAGCTGCCTCCTAGCCTGAACCACTCTGCCCAGCCACCCAACCATCCACCAACACTCCTCTTGAGCCCACAATATATTTTTGTCCCCCTATGTTCAAAAATGTCAACTTTTTACCCAATTTTTCCACATATTTCACCACAAAAATCATCATTACACCCTATAATTTACCTCTACATGTCATATTTACCTTGTTTAATTAATTTAATCAATTTAAATTGATTATTTTAATAATCTCATTTTGGCTATAAATAAGGGTTTTCAATACCATTTTTTGGGTGCTTAATTTTTTGTTACAATCTTCTTTCTACCATTTTCTGTCTACCATTCTCTCTTCCATTTTGGGTTTTTCAAGAGCATATTCAAGTATGTATTTTGTTTATTTTGTAATTTCTATTCTAGTTATGTGCTTCTAATCTTTTTCATAAGATTATTAAGATCATGATGAAGCAACTTGTAACTAGATAATATTTATGTTGTATGTTGATTTCCCTTGTAATGCAACAAAGTTTATGGATTTTTCTTCTTCATATATGTCTTTCATCTTCAATATCACATATTTTGGATTGTTAGATAATATGCACTATGTTCTTCATTTTGCAAAACATAATATTCTTTGTATAAGATGTGTCATTAAATTGTACACATTCAATGCCTAGAACAAAAATATTATGTTTTGCCTTATAAATAATGTTATTTGATTTTTTTTGTTGTTTCATTAGGTTGATTCACATTAAATACTTTGAAATTATACTTTTTGAAAAGTGAAGAAAAATCCTATCTTTTTAGAAGTAATTGGTGTTTAAAATTATAAATCTATTTGGAAAATGATAGTTTGACTTATTTTAACTATCACTAAAACTTGGGAATCAATATACTAAGTATTATTAAACTTACATTTTGTGGATTCTAGTATCTTAATAATCTTTATTTTAACACTTATTTTCAAATCATTATTGGTTTATTTTTATTCTCTTAAATAGCTTTATTTTCAATCTTTTATTTTATATTCATAACATTAAAACTCATCCATCATTGGAGCTAGGTTAGAATTTATTAATTTTGGTTTAAAATAGTTCTCTTTTTTATTTTAGACAATTCATTTGGGTTCGATCTCGTGCTTACATGAACACTATATTTCATATACGATTCGTGCGCTTGCGAGTATAAATTTTTAAAACATACCCGTTTTGGGTCCATCACTCACTCCTTTATTTTTTTTTAGTGTGATGCAGGAAACTAGATATAGAGGCGGAAGGATTCTTGGTAGCTTGACTTGTGTATTGAGGATGAATGGTAGGAATGGGCTGGGAGTCGATCGAGGATGACGTTTATTTTAGTTTTTATGTATTTTTTGCATTTAGCTTTGTAAACAACTTCATTTAATTTAAAGTATTGTTTTATTTTAAAACAATGGGATCCTATACCGCTCATTGATGTATTTCAATATTTTTAATAAAGTTATAAATATTCCTTATGTATGTTTTCTAAAAAATAGTGGCTATGTCTAGTAGTTTTAATGGTCCAAGGTCTTAGAAATAGTTGGGTCCTTACATCTTTGCTATTTGTTTGACATTGCATCCGCCTCTTTGCTTGTTCCCAATCTTTAATGCATGTTAAGGCTTCTACTATTTCATGAGACAAAGAAATTCACCTCTCTTCAATTATCCTGCCAGTAGTGCTAAATGCTTGTTTTAATGAAACCGTAGACACTGGAATAGTTAAAACACCGTACATGCTAGCTTTGATAGAACATGAAACCTTAATGAATGTTTTCTCCACTCAAAACCCTTCCTGGCCATTTCTGCCTATGCGTGCCGTGATGCCCCCTAATGGGTTGCGGCGCACCTCAAGTCAAAGGCCCCAGCCCCTGCATTTCCTGGGACATGCACCACGACCCAGACCTGTTGGGTCGTGGCGCACCTCTGCGAAATCGAATCCCCTGGGCCCTGGGTGCACGCAGGTTGCAGCGCCCCAAGAATAGGTTCGCTATGCGACCCTACGAACCCAGATTTCCAGCATTTTCCTCAAGCCAAATCTTACCCAAAATCATCCCAAACAATTCCCGAACCAAAATTCAACCCCAGAAAAATATCAACGTATTTCCAGCAACAAAACCCAACCTAAAACTTGACCAAAAACTCACCAAAACTCACATTCAACCCTTGAGCCTCAAAGCTCAAGAATACTTCAAAAACTCTAGAAAACCATGGCAGAATTCAATTGAAACAAAGACTAGAGCTTACCTCTGTTGGGAATATATGACTTTACTCTTTGCAAATCAATATTGAATTATGATAATAAATCAATATTCCAAACCCTAGATGTTGATCAAGATTCAAATTTAAAGTATGAAGGTAATTCTTTATAATCAAATAAACATGTTCATGATATGAATGTTAATCTTGAATATAATGAACTAAATGATGATAAGATGAATTTATATACATTTAATCATCAATACCAACAATGAATAACGTAATAGAATTACAAAATACAAGATTAGGGTTAGAGAGATACAACCTTTGTATTGAGCAACTTGAATCTTTAACTTGGGGAACTTCTAAAGCTTATACACAATATGAATATTGTTGTCCAAAATCTCTATTACAAGCCTTCCCAATTGCTTGAAGCTTCAACTAAGTAGAATGAGATTTGGGATTGAACAAATCTTGAAACTCATGCAAGTCAAGCAAGCTTGATGAGTTTTTTTGGAGAAAACTTTGGTCTTAGAGGGCTAGAGAGAGAATGAGCTTTTAGAGAGAGAGTTGGAAAGTGTGATCAAGGCTTTTCAACTCTAATAACCCATATATATCGTGTAGGCATCATCATTAGTCTAACCAATAGGATTAGAGCATTTAAAACACATCAGTTGGAGCATTTTACGTAAACTGTACAACCCTAAAAGACCGCCCAGGCGATACATTGCTTGCATGTGGGCGATGTATCTCCTGAAAGGTGATACGTCACCTACTAGCAGGCGATGCATCGCCTTCTAGGGCATTTAAAGCCCTTCACATTTAGGCGATGCTATGTAGATTAGGGGGCGTCATATCGCCACCCTCTCTGAATTTAGACCACTTCAATGGTCCTAAAATTGCTCCAAATGCTACCAAAATTTTTGTAAATGTTTGGATATCTCATTGTATCATTTTAGACCCATAAAAGTCACTTTTAGATGCCTTATACACAATCTCATGTTTTCAGTTCTCTTTAAGTGAAAACCGTTAAGTGTTTTGTACCTCAACGTGCAAACAACTTAACCATTATTTTTAACTATTCTCAACATCCTCAACTCTGTTTAAAGACCTCCTACCTACAACCAATCCAACCCTAGCCTCATGTAGTGTCCCAGATATTTACTTAGCTAGCTAGATAGTAGTAGTAGTTAGTATTAGTTTGCAGTATGTTAGATTCTGTAGATTTTGGCTCAAGCCGGGACTTAGTTGGACACTCATAGCAACATTTATGGATTTTATAAGTTTAACCTATAGTTTAAGAATATTAATTATAACATAAGGTTTGATTAATATAGCTGATTATAGAAATATTATTCATTATAACCTAAGGTTTAGATAGAACCATTAAGAGCATGACACTTGTCATATGCATGTTTACTAAGGATTTAGGTATTTTGATGAATAGCTTAATTAAAAGAAAGATCTAGAAGCTCTAGAACCTTCCAATAGTTGTTAGGATCGTATTATGATTCAGTCAAAGCTGTTTACTTAATTGAAAATATGCTGAAAAAGTGCAAATACGTGTTTGATATATCAACGTATGTCGATATATCGCAGCTATAGGGGTCGATATATCACCAACGGAAGACACGGAAAACACGTCGACTTTGCACGAACATTTGAACGGGGCTCGGGAAAATGGTCTAGGCGATATATCACCCAGGGTAGGCAATATATCGCCCCTGGTGCTTTATTTTTTAATATTGAGGATTTTCAAATTTAAAAACAGCCTTAACCACTTGGACCTGCCTTTGAACGATTCTGGGCATCTGTTGAACAAAAATTCAAATCTTTTTCATTTTAAATTCATTTATTTATTCAATTAAAAGGGGTTAGTTTCACTCTTTAAACTCTATAAATAGGATCTAGTACTCAGCCATTTTCTTCATTCTTCAAGTAGTCTTCAGAGCCTCCAAGTTGCTAGTGTTACTATATAGAGAAACACTTGGGTTTTTGGGTTAAAAGTTTATTCATTCTAAGCTTTTCTAAACACTTGGGAAGTGAGATATAGTGATATTTCGGTATCGAGGTTTAGATCAATTCATAAGATCATTCAAGGTATTCTTATCATTAAGTTCAGTTCTTTATGGTTCTTTAGTTTTCTTTATTTTCTTTCTTTTCAGATCCTAACTCTTGTTTATGATTCTTGGTTAGGTGTTTAAATTTCTTGAAAACTTAAGGTTCTTCTTGGTAAGTTTCTTCTTTGATGGTTTAGTTTTCTTTTCATCTCTTTTCTTTAGAAACCCACCATTCTTACTGTTGGTTTCTAGGAGTGTTCTAATCTCATTCTTGTCCTCAAATATCCCAGTTTTTTGTAAGGAAAGTAGGATAGATTTTGTGTTTATATGCTTATGTTATGATATACTTTATGCTATGATATGTATATATATAAATATGCCTTGTAGTCATTTGGGGCTTATAGTTGCTTAGATAGCAAACCCTAATATTTTTATGTCGCTTGGGGCTTATAGTTGCTTATATAGCAAACCCCAAGAATTTTTATCATTTTCATGGTTTAGAGTTATGATTTACCCTACCTCGATTAGTGGACAGATGACCTAGATGGGTTATCATATACATACTACCATGTGATCTAACCTACCTCGATTAGTAGATAGAGAACCTAGATGGTTTATCACATTCCATGTTAATGAGTTAATAGCCATTAATATTGTAGTCCTATATGATATACGTTTTTATATTCATATGTTTTATAGTCTTATGTTTATGATTTATGTGTTATTAGATTTTCCTTGTTGGGCATTAGGCTCATTCCTTTATTTTTAGCTTGATGCAATGAAATGATTTATGGAAGGCGGAAAGATTCATGGCAGCTTGGCTTGTGTGTTGAGGATAAATGGATTGAATGGACTGTGTGTCAATCGAGAATGATGTTATATTTAGTCTTTTAAATTATGTTTTGTTGTAATTCCACACTTAGTTTTTAAACAATTAAAGTTTATGGTTTATGTTTTTATGTATTAAACAATGGGCACCCATACCGTATTGTATATTTCATATGTTACTTTGTATTTTGCACAATATTTATTTTGGGGTTTTAAATAAAGTTATGTTATTTCCTACGTGTTGACGCCGTTTTTCGTCAACAGTGAAAGGAGAGCACGTAAACAATAACTGATAATAGCCAATTGAAATATAACAACACAAACACACGATTTTTACGTGGTTCAGCAGTTAAATCTGCCTAGTCCACGAGTCTCTGTTATTAAACTCAAGATAATCTCTGAAAATTCTTAAGCATGAATTCTTCAGAGTTTTCTCTCAAGCTTCAGAATTTCGGTCCATTACAATGGTGCATGACCTCTCTATTTATAGAGAAGGATGTAGAATACTATCCCACATATTTTGGGTAGTTACTATTTTCGTGTAAATAAAATAAATGGCTTTAAATGCCCACAATCAGATAAAAGGAAACGTCCCTAAAGACCAGGGGACGTATAACTGACCAAATAATATCCCACGATTCTAGGGGATTTATAGTAATAAATGAGGATTACATTTCGTATGGACAACACTTATAGATATTCAAGGTTTTTATCATATATCTCCAAGGCCATAGCTTCCCAGGTTTCTCGCCATCTGTCGAGCTAGAGACATCTCCCGAGGTCACATGGCTTTCGAGATCGTATGTGCGTCGATCTCGGGACCCCTGATCCGAGGTCATCCCTGAGGATGGATGCATCTCCGGAGCTACTTTTCGAGATCATGAACACTTTGAGGTCACCATATTCGAGGTCGTCTATGTCTTGCAGGCTCGATATTTAGTCCTGGAGCATACTCTAAACCTTACGAGTCTAATTGTTTGTGAATCCAACTTTCGAGGTCATATTTAACATAGCTCGAAATCTGGGTATAACACTACGTATGTTCCCAAAATAGTAGCTATGTCTAGTAGTTTTAATGATCTAAGGTCTTAGAAATAGTTGGGTCATTACAACTCAAGCTTTAAATTCCAAGCTCCCTAGCCTTGAATTCCCTTGGTTTTTCCTCATGAAGTCCACAACAAAATAGAGAGAGAGAGAAAGAGAGAGAGAGCTACTGCTGAGAGTATTTTTTTTTTTTTGGGTTTTTGTGAGGTTACTTAGAGTCCAAGGCACCAAAAACGACTCCGAGGGTAAAATGGTCAAAATTCCCGTCTAATCTCACTAACACCAAATATGTATTCCATTACCCGTTAATTCCCGGTAATGTACTAAATACCCAAAATACCCATTGACTCACCTGAGTCGGGTATTTGGTCCTGTTATGACTCTCCCGCTAAGTTTCTCCCTAGGACCGCCTCATGCCGAGTAACCCAAATATATCCACATAATAATGTGGTCTCATACATATATCACATATATGCACATATATTCCAAATATACTCATAACGGGCCAAATTACGAAAATTACCATTCTAATATGAACCAGGCCCACATGCATATTTAATACACCTAAACATGCATATCTAGTCATATTATAATGTAACTCAAGTAATCATATTATGATACACATATATATCACATTAACACATATTCCATAATTAAATCACATATATTCAAATAATTTTCCATAATTTTGTCGTCCCGGCTCCCTAATCAAGGTCCTAAGCCTTATTAGGTAATTTGGGATGTTACAACTATCCCCTCCGTACAGGAATTTCGTCCTCGAAATTTTACCTGAACAACTTGGGATACTGATCTCGCATATCTGACTCTAGTTCCCAGGTCGCTTCTTCAACCTTGTTGTTCCTCCATAATACCCTAACCAAATGTATAGTCTTGTTCCTCAGGACCTTGTTCTTTCTATCCAAGAGCTGAACTGGTCGCTCCTTATCGGAAAAATCTGTCTGTAGCTTTAGATCCTCATAACTCAATACATGAGTTACATTGGACACATATCTCCGAAGCATCAAAATATGGAATAAATTATGAACCCCTGATAGTAATGGGGGTAAAGCCAACCTATAAGCTAACCGACCAATCCTTTCCAGGATCTCAAAAGGTCCCACGAACCTAGGGCTCAACTTGCCCTTCTTTCCAAACTGCTTCACCCCTCTAGTTTGTGAAACATGGAGGAAAACATTGTCCCTAACCTGAAACTCTATAAACTCTATATCTCTATATTTGGGATCAACGTAGATCTTCTGTTTACTCTGAGAAGCGAGCATTTGAGCTCTAATATTCTCGATAGCATCATTGGTCCTCTGAACTGCTTCAGGACCCATATATTTCCTTTCACACATTTCATCCCAATGGATGGGTGATCTGCATTTCCTACCATACAACATCTCATAAGGAGCCACTCCAATAGTCGGCTGGTAGCTGTTGTTGTAGGAGATCTCAATAAATGGAAAATATTTAATCCAAGACCCTTCAAAGTCCAATACACATGCTCGCAACATGTCCTCTAATATTTATAATGTCCTCTCAAATTGCCCATCTGTCTAAGGATGATAGGCGGTACTGAACTTCAATTGTGTACCCATAGCCTTCTATAAACTTCCCCAAAACTTTGAAGTAAAGATAGGGTCCCTATCCGACACGATAGACGTCAGAGTCCCATGAAAGCATACTATCTCTCTCACATAGAGATCTACATACTGGTCAATTGTGTAGTTCATCCTCACTGGTAAAAAGTGAGCTGACTTTGTATACCGGTCCACAATGACCCAAACTGAATCATGCAGGCCCACTGTCTTGGGCAACCCAACCATGAAATCCATCGTGATGTCCTCCTACTTCCACTCTTGGATACCCAGTGGCTGTAATAGCCTTGCTGGTCTCTGATGCTCTTCCTTGACCTGCTAACAGACCAGGCACTTTGCCACGTACTCAGTCACGTCCTTTTTCATCCCAGGCAACCAATATAAAGCTTTCAGATCATGGTACATCTTTGTGGTGCCTAGATGAAGAGAATAAGGGGTAGTATGAGATTCATCCAGAATCTCCCGTCTGATTTTAGTGTCCATCGGAACACAAATCCTATCCTTGTACCTCAATAAACCCATGCTTGACACTGTATAGTCCTTAGTCACGCTAGCTAGGACATCCCTTCGAATATTTCCCAACTGTGGGTCGCTCAACTATTTTTCTTTGATTCTCTCTAAAAGAGTAGACTGCAGGGTGATGTTGGCTAACTGGCCCACCACTAGCTCAATACATGCTCTAGTCATATCCTCTACCAAATCCATGGATATCTACCTACAACTGTCCCGGACCCTTCCGGCTCAAGGTATCTGCCACCACATTGGCTTTCCCTGGGTGGTAAAGGATCTCATAATCATAGTCCTTCACCAACTTTAACCAACGCCTCTGTCTCATATTCAAGTCCTTCTGGGTGAAGAAGTATTTCAAACTCTTGTGATCTATGTATATCTCACTCTTCTCACCATACAAGTAGTGCCGTTGCACCTTCAGTGAAAAATCCACTACTGAAAGATCTAGAACATGTGTGGGGTACCTTTGTTCATATTCCTTCGGCTGACGTGATGCATAGGTAATTACCTTTCCTGTCTGCATAAGGACACAACCTAAATCCTCTCTCGATGCATCACAATAAACCACAAACTTGCCCTGATCTATAGGAAGACTCAGAACTGGACCGGTGATCAGATTCTTTTTCAATCTCTGGAAGTTGTCTTCGGTATATCCCCCTCTCTGATCCTTAGCTGGTGATAACCAGATCAAAGATCTATCTTGGAGAATACCATCTTGCCATGTAACTGATCAAATAGATCATCAATCCTTGGCAGAGGATACCTGTTCTTGATAGTGAACTTGTTCAGTTCTCTATAATCGATACACATACTTAGAGAACCATCTTTCTTCTTCATGAATAGAATGGAGCGCCCCATGGTAAGAAACTGGGCCTAATAAAACTCAAGTCTAGTAATTCCTGTAACAGATGCTTTAGTTCCTTCAGCTCTGTTGGAGCGATCCTATATGGTGCCCTAGACATTGGCTCTGTCCCTGGCGCCAACTCAATCACAAACTCTATCTCCCTGTGTGGGGGATAACCCTAGCAGATCCTTTTAAAACACGTCCAGAAACTCACACCAATCTACTTTATCCTGGTCCCACTGGCATGTGGTATCCACCACACTAGCTAAGAATCCTATGCACCCCCCATGCAATAGGTCTCTAGCTCTAAGTACAGATATCATAGGTATACGAGGTCAATGCACAGTGCCAACAAATACAAAGGGGTCCTCACCCTCTGGCTACAAGGGTTACCATCTTCTTTTTGCAATCTATCATTTCCCCATACTTCTCTAACCAGTCCATACAGAGAATCATGTCAAAGTCGGTCATAAAAACCTCTATCAAGTCAATTGACAACTCCCTGCCATCCACTGTCTTTGGTAGTGACCTCACCCATCTTCTGGAAACTACTAACTCTCCAGTGGGCAATCATGTTTTGAATCCCACAACATAAGAATCACAGGGCCTACACAGTCTATCAATAATCCTACTAGTAGAAAAAAAAAATGTGTAGCACCAAAGTCGATCAAAATAGTATAAAGAGTCCCAACACTAGAAAGCTGACCTGTAACAACCGAGGGACTAGCCTCAGCCTCTGTCTGAGTCAGGGTGAACACCTGAGCTGGCGTCAAGATGTCCACCTTCTTGGGCTCTTCTTTAATGCCCTACTACCTAGGGACCATTACACTATGTATTTTAAACAATGCTAAACTCACTAAACGAGTCATTTGCCCATAATCGTGTAACTAAATATGATTAACGGTTTAGGGTTAAAAATTTTGGTCAAAGATACAATGTTTCACTAAAATTTTTACTGTATACATTGGGATCCGAAAATAAATTTTAAAGGTTAATTACAATAAAAGAGTTACAACCAGCCAACCTAAGCAGCAATATAGGGTTTAACCCTAGTTCGTCTTTAAACCCTCGGTCATGGTGGTCGAGCAGCCGCATATGTACACATCGTCACCTAAGCTCTCCAACTCAAGGATGGTCCAACTTTCTTTTACCTTTACCTGCACCAAATAGCACCCGTGAGCCGAGGCTCAGCAAGAAAGCTCAAACACATGCTCATAAGCTGATAATAACATGTCACCAAATCATAATAAGCATGCCTAGCAGTAATAACCCTATTCATGCATGCAGGAAAGTACCAATAAATGATTCTGGGGTCTTGCGCCCTGAGTAGATAACTATCAAATCAATCTGGGGTCATGCGCCTTGAATGGATGACTTATAAAGTCAATCTGGGGTCTTGGGCCCTTAATAGATTACTAATAAGTCTCTCTGGGGACCTGTGCCCTGAATAAATGACTAATAAGTCTCTCTGGGGACCTGCACCTAGATGACTAATAAGTCTCTCTGGGGACCTGCACCCTAAGCCATGTGACTTTTCAACCACCTAAGCCGTTTAACCCTGGCTCTGAGACTAGCCTTAGGCTAGCCAAGCACTTAGTTTTCTTTGACCAATAGGTCGGTAAAGCATTGCATGCTCATGTTGATTAGATCTAATCATTTTGGCCTACGGTCGGAATGTTAATGTCGATCTTGATTCATAAGTCAATTCCATACGACCAGCGCTCAGTACTATTGATGATCATGACTGATAAGTCAGAGCCTCACAACCAGTAATAAACACCATTGCCATTTTTGACTAATAAGTTTGTGCCATTCACAAGTAAGCAATGCTGCCAGGAATTTACAATGCAATCAATGTCCATATATATAGAGCACTCAACATGCCTCATCAACAATCACCAGCATAATGATAACCATGCAGATTCAAACATCCAGATATAAGGCATTCAACATGCTTAACCAATAATGACAAGCATAATCATAATCATCCACAATTACAGAGACTCAAGCTCTGATCAATTCCATATTCAACGTTCATGCTATAACCACAGGTATCACATGCATCACATACTGGGTGCAGTTTTCTTACCTTTGGTCCATGCACAGGTTACCAATAAAAGACCCTCGAGCACGATCCTGATTCCAAGCCCCTAGCGGTCACATAGTCTCAACAATAATATAAAATCCTATAAAAAAAACGAGTAAATAAATACTTCCGGACCGAGTCCTAGACTCCAGGACGTCAAATTCTACCAAACTAGGTAGTGGGATCGATCCTAGGTCCTTAGAGTTAAGTTCCCACGACTAAAAACAAAATCTGGTCAAAGATGCACATGCAAGTCGCGGCTTGGCCCTGAGGGTCGCGGTGCACCTCCCTATCAGAGAGCCCTCCTGGTTCTAGGCTCACTCAGGTCACGACTTTCTAGAACAAGAATGCGACTTGACCACGAACCCAGCCATTTTCTTCGTTTTCTCCCATTTAAAACCTTCCAAAACCCTATCCAAACATATCCAAATCCCAAAATCAAAGTTCCCAAACATCCTAATTTCTTGAAACCATTAAATCCAAAGCCTCAAACCATCCAAAATATCATCAAAACATAAAATCCAATCAAAGCTTAAAAACATGAAAACTTAAACCTCGGATTACCTCCGATTGAGTTGTTTCCCAGCTAAATCCTCCGGCTAATAAGCTTCTAATCTTCTCTAGAATTGCTATGCCTCGATCCTTGCTTGAATCTGAGTCCTAAAACTCGAGTTTCCTTCGAAATTGCGAACGGGTGTCGAAAAGGGAACGAGAGAGAGAGATAGAGAGAGAGAGAGAGAGAACGTTCTGAATGTTCTTTATATTTCTGACAGGTTACTTCAAGCTTAAGTAACCTCAAGCAAATCCCAATGCTCGGGGTCCCAAAAATGCCCATGGGGGTAAAATAGTCAAAATTCCCAAAATGTCCCCATGATCTCACTAACTCCCAATATATCATCAAATAATCATTCTCATTACCCAATATACCCCTTGACTTACTCCGAGTCAAGTATGGGTCCCGTTGTGACTTTCCTATTAGCTTGCTCCCTATGATCATCTCGTGTCGAGTAACCCAAACATACTCACATAATAATGTGGTCTCACACACACATATATATAACATGTATGCCAAATATACCCAAAATGGGCCAAATTATGAAAATTTCCCAATTAAACAGAAATTGGCCCACATGCATATTTAATACACCTAAACATGCATATCAAGTCATATTATAATATAACTCACATTGTAGTGTCCCAGAATATTTACTTAGCTAGTTAGGTTGTAGTAGTAGTAGTTAGTATTAGTTTGTAGAATGTTAGATTCTGTGGATTTTGGTTCAAGCCGGGACTTAGTTGGACACTCATAGCAACAGTTATGGATTTTATAAGTTTAACCTATAGTGTATGAATATTAATTATAACATAAGGTTTGATTAATATGGCTGGTTCTAGAAATATATTTATTATAACCTAAGGTTTAGATAGAACCATTAAGAGCATGACACTTGTCATAATCATGTTTATTAAGGATTTAAGTATTTTAATGAATAGTTTAATTAAAAGAAAGATCTAGAAGCTCTAGAACCATTAAGAAACTGTTAGGATCGTATTATAACTCAGTCAAAGCTATTTACTAAACTCAATATATGCTGAAAAAGTGCAAATATGTGCTTGATATATCAACGTATGTTGATATATCGCAGCTATTTGGGTCGATATATCGCCTACGGGAGATACGAAAAACACGTCGACTTTTCACGAACATTCAAACGGGGCTCGGGAAAATGGTCTAGGCGATATATCACCCTTGGTAATGTATTTTTGAATCTTGAGGATTTTTAAATTTAAAAACAGCTTTAACCACTTAGACCTATCTTTGAACGATTTTAACCGAGTTTTGGGTGTCTGTTGAACGAAAATTCAAATCTTTTTCATTTTATAATCATTTATTTATTCAAATTAAAAGGGGTTAGTTTCACTCCTTGACTTTATAAATAGGACCTAGTACTCAACCATTTTCTTCATTATTCAAGCAGTCTTCAGAGCCTCCAAGTTGCTAGTGTTACAATAGAGAGAAACACTTGGGTTTTGGGTTAAAAGCTTTATCATTCTAAGCTTTTTTAAACACTTGGGAAGTGAGATATAGTGAAATTTTGGTATCGAGGTTTAGATCAAATCATAAGATCATTCAAGGTATTCTTATCCTTAAGTTCAGTTCTTTATGGTTCTTTAGTTTTCTTTATTTTCTTTCTTTCAAATCCTAACTCTTGTTTATGATTCTTGGTTAGGTATTTAAGTTTCTTGAAACTTAAGGTTTTTCTTGGTAAGTTTCTTCTTGATGATTTAGTTCTCTTTTCATCTTTATTCTTTAGAAATACTCATGGATTTACTGTCGGTTTTTAGGAGTGTTCCAATCCCATTCTTGTCTTCAAATCCCAGTTTTTGGTAAGGAAAATAGGATAGATTATATGTGTTTATATGTTTATGCTATAATATGTTTATGCTATGATATGTTTTATGTATATGTTTTGTAGTCCTTGGGCATATGACTCACTTAGATAGCAAGCCCCAAGAATACGTTTTATAGTCGCTTGGGCATATGACTTGCTTAGACAGCAAGCCCCAAGAATTTTTATCATTTTCATGGTTTAGAGTTATGATTTACCCTACCTCGATTAGTAGACAGAGGACCTAGATGGTTTATCACAAGCCATGTTAATGAGTTAATGTCCATTAATATTGTAGTCCTCTATGATATATGTTTTTTTTTTTTATATAGTCATATGTTTTATAGTATATGTATATGATATAGTCTTATGTTTATGATTTATGATATATATGTTTTTAGTAGATTTTTCCTTGCTGGGCATTAGGCTCATTCCTTTATTTTTTAGCTTGATGCAGGGAAATGATTTATGGAAGGCAGAAAGATTCATGGCAGCTTGGTTTGTGTGTTGAGGATGAATTAATTTAATGGACTGCATGACGATCGAGGATGATGTTTTTTTTAAGTCTTTTTATTTATGTTCTTATGTATTTTCCCATTTAGTATTTAAACAATTAAATTTTATGTTTTATGTTTTATAAACAATGGGATCCCATACCATATCACATTTTATTTTATAGTTTTACCTTATCTTGTATTGGTACAATATTTTGGGTTTTAAATAAAGTTATGTTATTTATGATGTATGTTTCTCAAAAATAGTAGCTATGTCTAGTAGTTTTAATGGTCCAAGGTCTTAGAAATAGTTTGGTCATTACACACATAATCACATAATGATGAACATAAATATCATATAATCACATAATTCCATAATTTGTCATCTTGGCCCCCTAATCAAGGCCCTATGCCTTATTAGGAAATTTGGGACGTTATAATTACCCCTTACTGAATAGCCCGAAATATCAATCCCGCATATTTGATTCCAGTTTCCAGGTCGCTCCTCGACATTAGTATTTCTGTATAATACCTTAACCCATGGTATAGCTTTGTTTTTCAGAACCTTGATCTTTCTGTCTCATATCTGGACTGGCTATTCCTCACAGGATAACTTAGCCTCTAACTCCAGATCCTCATGACTCAACACATGAGTCTCATCTAACGTATGTTTTCTGAACATGGAAATATGAAATACACTGTATACGGCAGACAATGACGAAGATATGGCCAATCCATAAACTACCTGACCGATCTTATCAAGGATTTCACACAGTCCCACAAATCTAGGGCTCAACTTGCCCTTACCTCCTCACCCCTTTCCCATGTCGAGACTCTAAGGAAGATATTGTCCTCCACTTGAAACTCCACGTTCCTCCACTTCAAATTAACATAACTTTCCCACTTACTCTGAGAAGCAAGCATCTGATCTCTAACCTTTTCAATAGCCTCAATGGTCCCTTAAACTACCTCGGGATCCAAATATAACATCTCACCCATCTCATCCCAATGAATGGGCAATAAACATTTCCTACCATACAACATCTCATAAGGTGCCCTTCCAATAACTGGATAACTTCCTCTGATTCACCATCAATCTGAGGATAGTAAACTGTATTAAACTCCAATTGTATACCCATTGCCTTCTGCAACCTTTCCCAAGACTTGGAAGCACTACAAGAAAAAACAGTATTCATAACACTTAAAAAGTGCTATCTGGGACTATTGATAGCACTTCTGAAAATGCTAACGTAGCCCATGTTATTAAAAGTCCAGTCTTTTCTATAACATTTTTTTAATGTTATGTTCGGTGTTATCTTAAACTATTCAATAACACATTTTTAGATGCTATAATATTCAAATAATAACATTTAGATAGAGTTTTTGATTATAAATTTGAAATTTAATCTTGTATTTTTTTCATAACACTTTTCAACTGTTACATTTGATTATTTTAATAATATTTTTAGTTTGTTATATTATATAAACCATAACGATTTTTTACGCTTATAATATGCTTTTAAATCATAACATATAGTAATAAAATTTTAAATTTTATTTTGATAAGTATACTTATATGGTTTTTTTTTAATTAAAAGATTTTCATTATTGTATTTTGATAAAAAAAATTCAAAATTAATCATAAAATGTAATTCTCAATAGATTGATAAACCATAAGTATTACATTAAACAATAACTAATTCAAACCATAAATGTGTCTACTTCATGAGATCTTAGTTCTAACTTAAGTTTGAAAGCATAACATAATAAAGTTTTATAATCTTGAACAATTTTTACTTCAAAAATGAAAAATAGAAACAAAACTTTATAGTAATTTTCCTAAACAAGAAAAGTTTTTGGTCATTGAAGATGAGAGAAATACAACATCCATAAAGTTGACCATTACAAAAACAACAATAACAACAACATGATACCAGCCTGCCATCATTTAATTTGGAAAGCCTGAATATACATGCCATTCTCAACATAGAACAAACACTTGTGCAACATTTTCTCAGTAAATTCCGGGGATGACCCTGTACCGAACCTTCTCGCAGTACAATTTCCAGTATTTTCCATACCTACAATAACAATCACATGTCAAGATTTTATGCCTTTATCTGTATGAAAACGCGCAAACCATTATTCATTTCGTCTACTTATTTATTTTTCTCTACACTGGCATCGGTTTGTAAATTGTCTACACCTGTTGGACCAGAAACCACTAACATGATCAGATTTTGTCTCTCCCATACAAGCAAATAAACTAGTAGCACTCGTAAGGTAAGTTACGTGGTTAAAAAGAGCTGGAACAGTCCAGTAAAAATGCAGCTAATATTTCTGGGACATAGTGGTTATGAATGAAAGCTAATATTGCACAAGTGGCAGTTATATTTACATGGATCAGCTAAAATTACTTACTTGGATCAGCTAATATTTCTTCTTGGTTATGAACCCCCCGCATTCATAACCAAGAAGAAAAAAAAATCCAGTTAGTTCAGATTTACATGGCAGAGCCTGAAAACGTACCATCCCGAAGTTAAAAGAATGTTGCTTTTTGTTTCCCCAGTTGTGGTAGTGTAAGTGGCAGTTATCTGTGAAACAGAAAGGGAAGAATTATGCAGGATTTAGCAGCAGATATACAGAAAATTGTATGTATAATGAGAACCAAATAACGAGTTTCAGAGAACCATATACCTTTGATGGAGCTTTACCCCAAACCAAAGCTTTGCCATTTGTTCTGCGAAACTCTTGCCTTTGCCTATCACAGTCGTAGTTGATGTATATGCAAAGAATGCCTGCTACTAGGATGTAGAGTGCCAACTGTGACAAAGCAAAGTAGACAACTAAAATTAAGAATTAATTTAACAGGGACAATGGGGAAATAGGACAGAAAAGAAAGTATGGTTGGTTGCAAAAAAAATCAAGTCTACGCTCATCTCATGGGCTTGGCAGCTTACAAACAAAGTTACAAGCATTCAACTTTTGCATTTGGCTGGTAGAATAGATTTGCAGCTTCTAACTCAAATCTAGAATCAAATTGCCAATATACAGCTTTTACAAGCTAATAATAATATTACTGGTGTATACCAAGGGGAGTTAGCTCAAATGGGAAGACATGTGGTTTGCTTCCATAAGGTCTAAAGTTTGAATCCCACCAAGGTATCTACATAGCCATTGCTATAGTTTCCTACTCTCTAGTAATGCAGAAAAGTGTTCACATTTTGAAAAGGTTGAAAAACATTTTGGAACTGTTCCTGAACAAAAGCAGTAATATTACATTTTATTGACCAAATAAACTTAGAATAGAAAACTTTATACCTGAGTTCCAAGGTGTACGGGATGATTGACCAGGTACATGCCAGGAGAAGTATATATAGAAGGCACCCATACAAGGCATCCCCAGCAAATATAAAAACCAGCTGTCAAAATGATAGGTACAATGATCCAAATGAGAGAAAGTATGAACAAACCAAAAGAACGAGAAAGAAGCAATAGATAAATTCAGCACTACAAGAACATTTGTTTAATAATTATTTGGTCTCTTCTAATCACAGTGAAAAATTAGGTAGTAGAAACAATTTATCTGCTAAAATTAAGGCCAAGAATTTGCAACGTCATGGTAGCCAATCCAAGTAATTGGGATCAAATACAGCAATAGATGGAAAAGGTTAAAGGGGAAGTAACTATAATCTTCGAATGGTAACGAAAGTAAGAGACTTTAATGATGATGACTTCATAGAAGA
The DNA here is from genome assembly GCF_963169125.1 of Humulus lupulus. Taxonomy (NCBI): domain Eukaryota; kingdom Viridiplantae; phylum Streptophyta; class Magnoliopsida; order Rosales; family Cannabaceae; genus Humulus; species Humulus lupulus. Next base: position 45,005,221 of record NC_084793.1, read on the forward strand.
CAAGTTATCTTATTTCTATCTCACTTAATTCATAAATATAAGTTATGCTTAGTATGCATTCAAAAAAATAATAAGACATCTAAATTTGTACATGTTCCAAAATATCAAACCATCCAGAAGATTATTGCCAAAATGATGTTTAATAAAATAATGGATAACAAGGATGGAAAGTTAAAATAAAAGGATGTAGAACCTCGATCATGTGCAATATCCATTGTGCTCCAGTATCCAGCTTCCCACCAAAAAAACTTAGTAACATACACCAGCATCAATATGGTATTAACAAGCATTGAATCAGCCACTTTGCCGTTCACTTCATACTGGTAAAAAGAAAAAAGATAGACGTTAAATACTAGGAAAAGAGCTAAAGAGTGTGTCCACAAAGCAATCTGTTGTAGAAGTGTAAAACAGGAAGGTCGAGTCTGATTTAGAGGTAAGAAATAACCACCAGGCCAGCTGCACAGGCACACAGTAAAGTAAGATTAAGTGTTCTTTTTGTTCAAATGAATTATACAGAGAAACAATCCTTGAACAAGAGGGAAAATGATTGGCCGCTGGAAATGGATTGTAGAGATTTTGTGGCAAAGCAACTCAGATTCGTTAATAAAATTTTAACAGTCTAAGTTCACACAATACAATGGCTACACTGCTGCCACATATTTCAAATTGTAAGCGAGCCAAGTTTCAAACCTAAAATGCAATTCATATTGCAACTGGCACATCAACCAACACCATGGACATAAACAAAGTGATGCTGAATTACTGACATAATTAGGCATAATTCACAACTATCCCATAGACGCTACCTGCTTTATGCAATAGGTTACAGCTAGAACTGCCCAAGACATCATTCCAAATCTGCAATTTGTAAAAACTTTAATGTCGAAGTTTTTACCAATGCGAGGATAGAGTTCCATACCCTGCAAAAAGACAATCGAAATTCGAAAGGATATTCAAAAGTTATGGTTTGGGAAAATTTCAATAATGACCGCATACACTTAGTAACCCAGCAGAGTTTAAGCTGCTACAAAGCACATACTCTCTAGCAAAATTGAAATAGTAAAAATGACAACAAAAAACTAACAGAAACAAGTAACAACCACCACCACCAAAAATCCACTCAAAGTCCTTTTGACAGTTGACAAGTGGTGCCAAGACTTGTGCTAATTTTATTATTATGATTATTTAAATTAAAAAACTAGATAAATAAAAAAGAAGAAGAAATCAAGCAGAGAACTATTGTGATTTCTAATAGCATTTACATGTGATAGCACAAAGCCCTTGAATAAGACTTAAGAACAACTGATAGGTGAATTATCCTTACAAAGAATGTCACACTCCAAAAATCTAGTCGACAATCCTAAATTTACATGTACCTTCACAACCTTATCTCATTACAGTTTTTTTCTAATTTACCACATCCCAAATTTAATAAACAAGAAAAGCAGAAATCCCAGAAGAATCACACTTACCCAATAGAAATCAATTATGATGTTCCCAGACGAGCCAGAATCAGTGGAAGACGGTGCCACATGGCCCTTAAAACAGAAAGAAAGAGTCTCAAAAATGTATCTCTAAGTTCATATTTGTGAAAGGGGAACAACAATTGTATTACATAACAATTCAAAATCCTTACTTTTATGTATAATAAAATGCAAAAAACCAAGCTTCCGAAAATAAGGGCAGAATATATTTCTCCCAAATGATCATAAACAGTTGAAGGATTGAATATGCCAAACCTGAAGACAGCCAAAAAAAAGTACCAAGATATAATATAGCACATTGCTTATATCAATCCCAAACTGAACAATATAAGCATCTAACTTTCAAAACAGTAATTAACCGGCAGCACTGTCCTTTAACTTAAAACAAAGAAATATTTCACTTGGAACATTATGAAATTTCAGAATATCTCATCAGCTAATAAATTCCAACATTTCACAAAGAATTTGTAAATAAGAGTAAAACAGACAAATTAATTAATAACATTGTAATGAATAATGATGCACATTAATCATAGTGAATTAGTGATCACTGCAATAATTCAGAAGGTGAAGTCTGAAAAACAAAATAAGATGAATAAAACCTAAGACATCGGTTTTAAATGAAAAAGATGCTACACAACTGAGTAATACTATAATAACTTCAGGCTCTAAAAGGAATGATCTAACAGAGTTAGTAAAGCAGAACAATACAATTTTCATTTACCAAACAATGTTTATGAATTTCTCATAATTAACTCTAGAGAAAAAGAAACTACTTAAATTATAAATGACTTGCAAGATGAGATGAGATGAAAAGAGACATACTGGCTCATGCAGCACATTAGCAGTTTCAGTCCTGGAAGTCCATTCCTCCGTACCCTTCCAATCCAACCACTTCCATTCATCTCAATCCAACCACTTCCAACAAAATGCTAATATTCTTTTTTTGTATATCTTTCTCTAGTAAAAGAGAATTTCATATTTTTTTTCCATGATCATGCAAATCAAAAACCAACAATTCAAGCTTGTTTTGCAAATTTACCGTTCCCATATTACATCTCTCAATTAAACTCAAAATTCACTTCCCATCTATCAATCTCCTCAATCTTTCGCACAGGAGAACTGATATCAAGAGCCAAATGGAAAATTTTAAACACAATGCTAACCTATAAAATTCAGAGCATGAAAATAAAAAACATGACAAATACATACATGAAGACAATCCAAAGCAGATTCTAAGATTTTCAAGTTCTTTGTCTCAAATGCAAGTCGAAGAGGACTCAACACAAGTTCTGCCACAGACCCCTCCAAAGTATTCCCAGCACTTGCCAAGACAGTGGAAATAGTTGCACTTATGCTCACTGGCTTAGCAACTGGAATAGCCTCGGCATCGTGAGGAACTGTTTGTGACTGGCTTTCCTCAGTTTCAGATTTTGCAGCTCCATCTTCAAGTGAACTGCAACAGAAAGAGATACCATACACAACAATTAAAGGACATCTTATTGTTACAGAGGATTTGATAAGTAAAGTTTTACATGTTAAAGATGTGCTACTTGACCTGATTGCATAAAAAAAAATCAACAGAAATTACACAAGAACAAGTTAAAGATTGTAACAGTTACATTAATCTTTATTTTATTATTATTATTTTTTTGGGTGGTGGGGGGGAATAAGAAGTACAAACCTCTCATCACCAGCAACCGATGCAGCTTTGTTTGTCTCACTGGAAGCGGAAGGCTGAACCTGATTGACCTCTTTCGTACCATCTGAGAAAAAATTATTACAACAAAACAAACTAGTGAGTTACACCTTGAATTTTCTCATCTCCAGCTTAATGGACAATTGACATAGTAAGCGGATGTTTGTGATGATGGTGAAATGTACAAACCAAAACAAAACTGTTCATTGCTAATTCTAGTCAATAACAGCCACCTCTAATTTCAATCGCAAACAAGAAAATGCATTCGAAAAAATCGACATTATCACTTTCAAATTGAAAAGAAGCATAACCTAAATAATTCTGAATAGCCTTCTGAAGTTCTGGATGTTTTTTCCCCGAACATTCTTTCAGCATCGATTCAAATGCCCGTGTAACAAAACCACCAGCTGCACCACCCGCCATTTTTACTTTCTTCAATCAAAATTCCCCTCGTTCCGCAATTCTCCCCAATCTTAAACCAAAAAAACATGTGAATCAAAAGGACGCCTGACTGAAATTAGCATCAACCAGAAACAAATGCCGAGAACTCGGATCGAAAGCCATTGAGCCAAGATCCGATAAAGGAAAGAACAGCTATAGATGAGCAATTGCAGAGACATGGAGAGAGACACTTACCTTAGACTTTTGCAAGTTGCGAAAGAGAGATCTGAAAAGGAGGAGAGGAGAGTGTATTAGATCTGGTGATCTGGTACGGTTATAGAGTGTGTTTCACTCTTCTTCTCCTACTGGCTACTGGTCTTCTCTCGCGGAGCTCGGAGCGAAGCCTCGGACATTTCCAATTGCCACCGTTGGCTGGATTGAGAGGAGGGACTTTTGAGAGGGAAATTTCATATAGAAGCACCTGTACCCTTCCATTCATCCGTCGGTCATGCGAGAAAGAGAGAGAGAGACCGAGGGGAGAGGCGTGAGGCACTATACCCTTCCATTCATCCGTCGGCCATGCAAGAGAGAGAGAGAGAGAGAGACCGAGGGGGAAAGGCGTGAGGCACTATACCCTTCCATTCATCTGTTGGCCATGCGAGAGAGAGAGAGAGAGACCGAGGGAAGAGGCAGACCGAGGGGAGAGGCGTGAGGCGAGAAGGTTATGGTAGAGAGAGAGAGACAGAGGGGAGAGCATTTGCTTTCGTTTTATGATATTAGAGAATGAAAATGTGAGTTAAGAGTTGGGGAAAAAGTAAAAGCGGGTGTTTTAACAAAAAAATTCATTTGCCGCCCCTTTTTTTCTCTTCCGTGTTCTACCCATTTGGCTAATCATCAATAATAGCGTTTTTTAAATTATGTAATATTTTAATGTAATATTTAGTCAAATTTGTTGTAGTGAAGTAAAAGCAGGGTCCTCATTTAACAAGATAGACCTCGAATTCCATGAAGACGTACTATCTCTCTCACGCCAAGAGATATGCATATTGGTCAACTGTATTATACATCCTTACTGATAAAAGCGAACTGACTTTGTATACTGGTCCATAATGACCCGAACCGAATCATGCTGGCCCACTATTTGGGGCAGCCCCATCACGGAATCCATCTCGATGTTCCTTACTTCCACTATGAAATACACAAAGACTGCAATGGCCTTACTGGTTTCTGATACTCTGTCTTGACCTACTAACAGGTTAGACACTTTGCCATGTACTCAGTTACGTCCTTCTCCATCCCAGACCACCACTATAAAGCTTTCAGATCCTGATACATCTTCATGATGCCTGGATGAAGAGAATAAAGGGTAGTATGAGATTCATCTAGAATCCCCTGTTTAATCCCAGTGCCCATCGGATTCCAAGTCTGATCCCTATACCTCAATAAACTAATACATGGCACTGCATAATCCTTAGCTAATCCAACTAAGACATTCCCCTCAATTATTCCCATCCGTGGGTCACTGAACTATTTTTCCTTTGATCCTCTCTAAAATAGTAAACTCAAATGTAGTGTTGGCCACCTGGTCCACCAGTAACTCTGCTCTAGTTCTGGTCGTACCCTTCAACTAACATGTTGCTTAGGCAATCACCTTTTCCGTCAATGAGATATCATAATAATCTATAAACTGGTTTTGATCTGTAGAAAGACTCAGAACTACTCCACAAAGCACATGTAATATCCTGCCCATCCAAGGAAACTCTCGACCTATTAGGCGTTTCTTGGCCTTGGCCAATCCCTGACTAAGAGTATACCACAATACCATTGATCAAGACAATCACAAATCCAATTCAGATAATTTTTGAATACCCTGTTCATCTGATTCATCAAAACAACTCGACATTAATCAAATCCACAAGACATAATGTAGCATTCCTGGTGCCCATATCAGATATAAGAGGCATTCTTTTGCATATTTTTCTCCCTGATCTTCAACTGGTAATAACTAGATCAAAGATCTACCTTGGAGAATACCATCTTACTCAATAAATGAACATGTAGTTCTTACAGCTCTACTGAAGCCGTTCGGTACAGTGTCCTAGACCTGGTTCCATCCCTGGCATAAACATAATCACCATTCTATCTCTTTGTGTAAAGGTAACCCTGGAAAATTTCCTGGAAACACATCCAGAAACTCACAAACTAATTCACTCTGTCCTAGTCCCATTGGCACGCTAGCTAAGAGTTCTATGCATCCTCCTGCAATGGGTCTCTAGCTCTAAGTACATATGTCATAAACATACAGGGCCCATGCACAGTGCCAACAAATACAAGGGTTTCTCATCCTCAAGCCCAAAAGTTACCATCCTTTCCTTACAATCTATCATTGCCCCATACTTGGTTAACCAATCCATATCCAGGATCATATCGAAGTCAGTCATAACCAACTCTATCCAGTCAACTGATGAGTCCCTTCTCACCATAACCTAACCCATCTCTTAAAATACCAATAGAATTTCACATTCTCATCACAACATAACCATGTAATCTTCATATCAACTCCATGCCTTTCTAGATGAAACAAGCAAAGAATAACATGGCACCAAAACTAGTCAGCATAATACAAAAATCAGAACTAGGAAGCTAACCTGCCACTACTGAGGAACCAGCCCCAATCTCAGTCTTAGTCTCTGACTCTAACTGCATCAGAGTGAACACTCGAGCTGGAGTTGAGTTGTCCGCCCCTTTTTCTCATCCTTCCTTTGCCATGGGCAATCGCTCTTACGGTGCCCAAACACTCCACATAAGAACACATGCCCTTGCTCGACATTCTCCCAAATGGTGCCTCTTACACTAAGTGCATGTCAGGAAGGGTTTCCAATCATTGTCCTTTCCCGATCCAATAATCAGAGGTATCACTGCTTGAGCTCCGTGCTCTCTAGCACTCTCCTTCCCAATCTCATTTCCTGTGCTCTCAATAACAAGAGCCTTCCCTACCACCTGAGCGTATGTAGAAATTTCATGTACTGGGGTGACTCTAACGCCCTAAGCTATTCTGGGATTCAATCCCTGGATATTCCTTTCCTTCTGAGCTACATCCGTGGGTACCATATCAAAAGCAAACTTGGCCAACCCATCGAATTTGTTAACATACTTTGTTACTGTTGCATTTCCATGAACGAGGTTCAGAAACTCATTCATCTTAGCGGTCTTCACTGCATCACAGTAATATCTTTCATTAAACAGCTGCCTAAATTCTTTCCAATTCATCGCAATTGTATCTCGTGTCTGGGATACCACTTCCCACTACGTTCGGGCATCATCCCGCAATACATATGTAGGACTGATCACTCTATCGTAACCTACCACCACCATACTATCGAGGATGGAACTGATCATGCCATCCATTGCTCAGCTCTGAATGGATCTAGGCCTCCCTCAAAAATTTTAGGGTAGTATTCTTGAAATCTTCCACAAAGAAATTCATAGTTGTTCTCAACCCTAGGCTGAGCCAATACTAGTGCCACTCCTGGCATAGCAAAGGAAGATGGGTTCCCTGACATAACTTGTTGATGTTTAAATCACTTAATCTCTTCCTCTTGCCTCTGTAATCATAATTGCATATCTGTAAACACCTGCTGCAAATTCTGAGGGGCAGGTGAAGAACTCAAACCATGGTTACAATTCCCAGCCTCGGTATAACTACCACCAGGTCTCATTAACTCCCATGGGTACATAACCTCTGATTGAATTTGTAGTCAATAACTTAACCCATTAAACATGTTGAGCATATTCAAAGCCTTCCCCACAGGAACAATCACACAATATCACATTAACAAACCACTATAGTGCTAAAAACACGCCCACAACATTCATGCATCAATCATAACCCCTGCTCTTCCAACATACATACCATGCTCTCAACTCCAGCATACAAATAACACATTCATATATTCACTGAGCAGGTAATCATATAATCATATCAATAATCAAGGGCTAAGCCCTAACAGAATCTCATGCTCCCTAATAAGGCATGCAGGTAAAGTATTTACATTTTATTTAAGCAGTTAAGCACATAACCACGTAAATAGTTACCATACCCTGAGTGAAGCTTTTCTTTAGTGACGAGTGTACATGCCTAGCTTGTCTATAGCAACCCTTAACCTTGGCTCGCTCTAATACCAAGTCGTAACACCCTACTACCCAGGGACCATTACACTGTGTATTTTAAACAGTGCTAAACTTGTTAAACGAGTCATTTGGCAATAATCGTGTAACTAAATGTGATTAACGGTTTAGGGTTAAAAATTTTGGTCAAAGATACAATGTTTCACTAAAATGTTCACTGTATACATTGGGATCCCAAAATAAATTTTAAAGGTTAATTTCAATAAAAGAGTTACAACCAGCCGACCTAAGCAACAAAATAGGGTTTAACCCTAGTTCCTTTTTAAACCCTCGGCCGTGGTGGTCGAGCAGCCGCATATGTACACATCGCCTCCTAAGCTCTCCAAATCAAGGATGTTCCAACTTTAATTTACCTTTACCTACACCACATAGCACCTGTGAGCCAAGGCTCAATAAGTAAAGTCAAACACATGCTCATAAGCAGATAATAACATGCCACCAAATCATAATAAGCATGCCTAGCTGTAATAACCCCATTCATGCATGCAGGAAAGTACCAATAAATGATCATGGGGTCCGGCACCCTGAGTAGATGACTATCAAGTCAATCTGGGCTCCTACGCCCTAAATGGATGTCTTATCAAGTCAATCTGGGGTCCTGCACCCTGAATAGATGACTAATGAGTCTTTCTAGGGACCTGCATCCTAAATAGATGACTAATAAGTCTCTCTGGGGACCTGCACCATGAATAGATGACTAATAAGTCTCTCTGGGTACCTGCGCCCTAAGCCATGTAACTTTCTAGTCACCTAAGTCTTTTAGCTTGGCTTTGAGTAACTAGCCTTAGGCTAGTTAAGCACTTAGTTTGCTTCGACCAATAGGTCGGTAAAGCATTTCATGCTCATTCTTGCGGTCGAAACGCTAATCCAGCTCTTGACTCATAAGTCAATTCCATACGACCAGCACTCAGTACTATTGACGATCATGACTGTTAAGTCATAGCTTCATGACTAGTAATAAACACCATTGCCTTTTTTGACTAATAAGTCAGTGCCATTCATAAGTAAGCCATGCTGCTAGGCATTTATAATGCAATCAATGTCCATATACATAGAGCACTCAACATGCCTCATCAACAATCACCAGTATAATGATAACCATGCAGATTCAAACATCCAGATATAAGGCATTCAACATGCTTAACCAATAATGACAAGCATAATCATAATCATGCACAATTACAGAGACTCAAGCTCTAATCAATTCCATATTAACCATTCATGCCATGCCATAACCACAGGTATCACATGCATCACATACTGGGTGCAGTTTTCTTACCTTTGGTCCATGCACAGGTTACCAATAAATGACCCTCAAGCACGATCCTGTTTCCAAGCCCCTAGTGGTCACCTAGTCACAACCATAATATAAATCCCATAAAAAACGAGTAAATAAATACTTCCGGACCGAGTCCTAGCCTTCGAGACGTCGAATCCTACCAAACTGGGTAGTAGGATCAATCCTAAGCCCTTAGAGTTAAGTTCCCATGACTAAAAAAAAATTTGGTCAAAGATGCACAGGCAAGTCACGACTTGGCCCTGAGGGTTGCAGCGCGCCTCCCTAACAGAGAGCCCTCCTGGTTCTGGGTTCACTCAGGTCATGACTTACTAGAACAAGGATGTGACTTGACCACGAACCCAACCATTTTCTTCGTTTTCTCCCATTTAAAACCTTCCAAAAACTTGTCCAAACATATCCAAATCCCAAAATCCAAGTTACAAAACATCCCAATTTCCCAAAACCATTAAATCCTAAGCCTCAAACCACGCAAAAACTCATGAAAACATAAAATCCAATCAAAGCTTAAAAACATGAAAACTTTAAACTTAAAACTCAGATTACCTCTGATTAAGTTGTTTCCCAGCTAAATCCTTTGGCTAATAAGTTTCTAATCTTCCCTAGAATCGCTATGCCTCGATCCTTGCTTGAATCCGAGTCCTAAAACTTGAGTTTCCTTCGAAAATGTGAACGGGTGTCGAAAAGGAACAGGAGAGAGAGAGAGAGAACGTTCCGAACGTTCTTTTTATTTCTAACAGGTTACTTCAAGCTTAAGTAACCTCAAGCAAATCCTAATGCTCAGGGTCCCAAAAATGCCCCCAGGGGTAAAATAGTTGAAATTCCCATAATTTCCCCTACTCTCACTAACTCTCAATATATCATCAAATAATCATTCCCATTACCCAATATACCCCTTGACTCACTCCGAGTCAAGTATGGGTCCCGTTGTGACTTTCCCACTAGCTTGTTCCCTAGGATTGTCTCGTGACGAGTAACCCAAACATACTCACTTAATAATGTGATCTCACACAAATATATATCACATATATGCCAAATATACCCAAAACGGGCCAAATTATGAAAATTGCCCAATTATACAGAAATGGGCACACATGCATATTTAATACACATAAACATGCATATCAGTCATATTATAATATAACTCACATAATCACATAATGATGCACATAAATGTCATATAATCACCTAATACCATAATTTGCCATCCTGGCCCCCTAATTAAGGCCATAAGCCTTATTAGGAAATTTGGGACGTTACATCTTCTTTCTTGGCTTTCGGGCAACCCTTCTTTAAGTGTCCCAAAATCCCGAAGACGAAGCTGGCCTTCACCCGATATTCTCCAATATGGTGCCTCCTACACCGAGTAAACTTTGGGAATGCTTTCCAGGTCTCACCACCACCCTGTTGCCCTATCTTTACGCCTCGTGGCCTCCTATCTGGCCCTGGACCTGAAAATGTATTTGGAGCCCTTCACTTTTGGTCACTAGGGCCTCTGCCTCTACCAAAGCCTGAAAATATATCTGGAGCAATTCTCGCGCAAGTTCTTATTCTCTACACTCTCAACTATGAGCGCCTTCTCAATAACTTGTGCATAAGTAATCAATCCTGACAGTAGTGATACAAATGTCCCGGGCTATCATAGGTTGTAGCAGTTAGGAAAACTTATACAAGATCTTTATTTATTTTCATGTAGATCTAATATTAAACAAATTAATATGAGATAACCTAGAACATGTTTCAAAAATTGATTTCAAAGAGAAACAAAGACAAGAATACTTATAGTATATGCAGCGGAATGAAAGAGTCCTTCCTTCAGTTTCTCCAACTCTTGTATCCTCTCTGTCGCGGAGTATTATCAAGAAACTGAACCGATCTACTATTTTCTTCATAGTCTTCCAATGTATCCTTAGAATCACCTAGAGTAGTGTTGTAACGACCCCAAATTCACTATTAAGGCTTAAGGGCCTTGAGTAGTGTGCCTGGAGGGCATAATGGGATTTTGTGTGTGACTTTAATGAGTTTAATGCATGATTATGATTTAATGCACGTTATATGACTATTTGATTATTTGTGATGCATGACTATGTGAATTAGTATGCATGTAGACCTGATTGTCTTAAAAAGAGCATAATAGTAATCTGGCCATTTTGGGCATGTTTTGTGTTGTTATCGGTGATCCATGACTCGAGACGATCCTAGAGTGAGCGGGTTAGCAGAAAAGTCAAAGCGGGAATCTATACCCGGCTTGGGTTAAGCCTGGGGAGTTTTAATGAGAATTTGGAAATATATTGAGGTTAATCTTGATGATGAGGAATGTTTATTTGATGATTAATCAGGTATTGGGTAGCGAGCGGGAATTATTAGGAACACTTGAGGAATTAGTGGGAATTTGGGTAATAGGACTAAAATGCCCCTTTATGGGCATAAAGGTTTAGAATTATTAAGGGAGGGCATTTTGGTCATTAGGCTTGTAAGAGATAAATTAAAGAAGGGTTTTATACTTAGTGGATTTTGTAGAAAAAGGGTTATAGGCTGAAAAGAAAGAAAGAAAGAAGAAGAGAAAAGAAAAAGAGAGAAAAGTTGAAGGGGTTTTTTGCTCCAAAAGATCGGTTTGTGGCTCTCCCAACCAATTTCCTTCATTTTTCTTGGAGTCAAGCTCAGTGGAGAGCTAGGGTAGGCTGAGCATCAAGGATCCTAAGCTAGGCTTGAGGATTGGCAAGGGGTTAGCAAGATCACATCAGAAATTAAGGTAAGTTCTTGGGGATTTTCTGTTTTAGGGCTTGACTGGTTTGGATTGTGTTTTGAGCTAAATGGATGGGGTTTTTGGGGAAAACAGGTCAAGGTTGTGAAGGTGCAAGCCAAGGAGGTCTAGGGTCAATTCAAGGTCGAAATTCCACCCACGGTATGATTTCTAAGACCCTATCCTTGTTGTTTGAGTGAATTTTCTGGTTTTTGGGTTCATTGTGTTAGATTTTGAGTTTTGGGTTGCTTGAGCTTGGGATTGAGTTCATGGGATGCTAGGGATGAGTGTGAGGTGTGGTTATGTGTGTTTTTGGGTTTGGAAAAGGTTTGGGCAAGTTTGGAGTTGAAATGGGAGAGGAAAATCGCAAGATGTGATTTTGGGTTTGGTCTGGCTGCAACTAGCGCTAGTCAGGGGGCACTGTAGCGCTATCCCCTGTTCTGGTGGGGTGGTTCTGCTTGTAGCGCTACAGCGCCCTCTTTTGAGCGCTGTAGCGCTGCATTGTTCACAGAGGGGATTTTTGGGCTTTTGTGAAGGGATTTTGACCTAGGGTTCGGGGCTCGATTCCGCCACTTTGTTTTGGGGATCTAGGACTTCCCGGGGGCTCGGGATTAGTCCCGAGGCTAGGTTTGTGACTTGAGGTTGGTGATGACTTTGACTTGTGAATTTTTCTTAGGTAAGCGCTAGGGCTCAGGTAAGATCGTGCTCAAGGAGTCAGGTGATCAAGGCTACCGAATCTAAAGGTAAGAAAACCGGAACACCCGAGATTAGGGCATGGGCCCACTGTGTGATTGCAGGGCACGGCCCTAGATTGTATTGTGTGCAAATGTGTAATCTTAGATGAACTATTGTATGTTTGAATGGTTATTTCTGAATGTATTATATGTGTGATTATAATGGAATGAACGGCTAAGGCCGAGAGCGGCGTAGGCCGGGTACGGCAGTGAGGCCGGAAGTAACGCTCAGCACATGGGATGCTATAGCCAGGGTGGGACCCAAGGGATACATGACTTATCCTACGGTGAGGACCGAGACCCCAAGCTTTGGTAAGGCCTCTGGGGCGGCATGGCCGTGCTTGTTTAATCTGATGGTTTTCCTATTTATCTGTGAATTATGCCAGCTATATTATTTGCATATGTTATGTACTATTTGGGTTTTCTTGCTGGGCTTCGGCTCACGGGTGCTTCGTGTGGCAGGTAAAAGAAAGGAGTCAGTCAACCGGCCATGAGTATGGAGAGCGTGGGGGCGGCGCGTACATGTTCGGCCTGCCCGACTGCTTTGGTTGGGGGCATTTTGTATATGGCTGTATTAAACCATTCTTTTGATAGTTGATCAAGTGCAAATCTATTTTTGAGTTGTAAATATTTTGTAAACCTTATTTTGGGATCCTAGATGTTTTATAACGTTTTCAATGAAACTAAACATTTTCAAAGAGTACAGCCTTAAACTCTGGTTTATTCACACTTTTGGTTTTAGAAACCACTTAGAGTCAGTCAAAAGCACAATTTCTACTTTAAACTCACTAAGTAACGGCTCTAAGGTAGTAGGGCGTGACAAGTGTGCGCAATTCTCAACACATGAGATAGATATAGAGAGAAGAAGAGAAAATAACAAAGAGGCTTAGAAAAGGACTTGTATTTAGAGAGAATCTAAAACTATCAGAAAATCAGTGATTAAACTTATCTGTCGTCTCAGAAATCTTAACTTATGACTTCTGTCTAAGCACTCCTTTTATAGACTCAATTAGGCCATTTAATTTAATTAAAAAATCAATAAAATAATAGCCATTTTAAAATCTTAGGTCGAAATTATCATGGGCTTTAGGCCCGTGAAATTTCCCATTTGATTATAAGTCCATTGGAGTTAAAATCAAGGCCTGTATTATTTTCTATTGATTTAGTTAATTAAATAATTATTTAAATCCTTTATCAAATTAATTATTTATAATTTGAACTTTGATTTAAACTTATTTATTAATTTAGATACCAATTTATCTTAATTAATAAATCTGCCTTGATTTATCTATTCTTCTCTAAATTACATAACTCTGTGAAACTATCCAAAATTGACCTGGTCAACTTTGATAATTCTAATTGATTATTAAATCAATTAATTGAGACTATCTAGATGATTTATCCAAGGTACAATGGGGACTATGGGCCTATGAAATCAAGCTCCAATAAGTTATCATAAATCTAACAAATAAATTTACTAACTTATTAATTCCTCGTGACTCCACTATAGACTCGGAATTGCACTCTTGAATTCATAGAATGCTCTATAAGAAATATATACACGCTATTAATTATCCATTGTTACAACCATAATTGTCACCCAATCCTCTATAGATGGTCTACAATGAGATAGGACTAAAATATCGTTTTACCCCTCATTGTATTTTATCCTTAAAACACTTAGTTCCTTGTAAATGATATTTCAGTAAACTAATTTAATTACTGAAATGAGATCTCTATCATTTAACACCTTGAACCAAACTAAAAGGAAACCATCCTTTCACTTCTTCATCAGAAGCTATAGATGTTCATATCTATGATTAACACTCCCACTCAATTATACTACCGAGTTCCCAAGATGTAAGTATGGGCTAGTCTGTAGGGTAAACAGGTAACGAACAAGTCAAAGAACTCAAATAATACAATCTGTTAGAATACTAACCACTCAAAATTGAGATTGAATTGACCTATGGTCAGCTATATGATATGACTAGAATAGATAATAATAGTATGTTTACTTATCTTATCAACTGTCAATATCGGTCTAGTCCGATGTAACAAATACATCCAATCTTATCTACTTTGCTAATGTTCTGGAAAGAACATAACACTGTAATGTGTAAGTAGATCATATCGTAGATTGGCAAGTCAAAGTAAATCATGTGCACTGACTAATCTTAGGACTAACTTATTTTGAACATATAATCATATTTATATTCCACATTTATTACATCACTATAAATAAGATTAGCTATATGCTCGGGATTTAATAGAAGTTTGTATTAAACAAATAATCATGAAAATAAAACATGTGAGCAAAGTGATTGACCAAGTCAAAAAAATGATTTCTATTCTTTTATTGATAATAAAATGAGATTACAAAGAATTTGGATTTTAATTAGGGCATAAAACTCCCACTTGCACTAATTGAAACTAATGCCTTAATTCTACTAATCTCATTTCCTTAATATTCTTATCAAATGTAGCTTCTGGTAGTGTCTTTGTAAACGGATCTGCATGATTGTTTTCAGTTGCAATCTTCATAACCTTCACATCTCCCATGGCCACATATTCTTGAGTAATGTGATACTTCCTTTCTATATGCTTACTTCTCTTGTGACTTCGAGGTTCTTTCGAGTTTGCTATCGCTCCTGTATTGTCACAAAACAACACAAGCGGTTTATCCATTTCTGGAATATCACCAAGATCCGAATAGAACTTATTTAGCTAGACTATTTCCTTAGCTGCTTCTGACGTGGCTATGTATTCAGACTCCATGGTGGAATCTGAGATTGCAGACTGCTTTACGCTTCTCCAAATCACAGCTTCACCCCCAAGAGTGAACACCATTCCAGAAGTAGACTTATTGTCATCGATATCAATCTGAAAATCTGAATCGGTGTAGCCTACAGTGTTCAGAACTGTAGAATCCCATAAAGTTTACTTAGTTAGCTACATAGTTAGTAGTAGTTATAGTATTTTAGATTTCGTGGATTTTGGTTCAAACTGGGACTTAGTTGGAAACTCATAACAACAATTATGGATTTTATAAGTTTAACATATAGTTTAAGAATATTAATTATAAGATAAGGTTTGATTAATATTGCTGGTCCTAAATATATTATTTATTATAATCTAAAGTTTAGATAGAGCTAATAAGAACATGACACTTGTCATAAGCATAATTATTAAGGAATTAAGTATTTTAATGATAAAATAAAGAAATAGAAGCTTTAGCACCTACCAAAAACTGTTAAGGTCAAATTTTGACTCAATCAAGGCAGTTATCCCATTCAAATTATGCTCAAAAAGTGCAATTACGTGTTTAAATTATTCACGTATGTCGATATATCGCAGCATGGGAGCCGATATATCGCCAGACGAAGGATACGGAAAACACGTTGACATTGCACGAACGTACGAACGGAAGCTCAGGACTAGGGCAGAACCGATATATCGCCACATAAGGGCAATATATCGCCCTTAATTGTTTTTTTTTCTGTTGTTTTTAAATTTAAAAATAAGGCTTAACTACTTAGACCTACCTCTGAACGTTTTTGACCGAGTCTTAAGCCTCTGATTCACGAATATTCAAATATTTTCAATTATATTCCTCATTTTTATTCAAATCAAAATGGGGTTAGTTTCATTCCTTACCTCTATAAATAGGACCTAGTACCCAGCCCTTCCTCTCATTCTTCAAGCTATGATCAGAGACTCCAAGGTGCTAGTGCTACCATAGAGTGATAAACACTTGGGTTGTGAAATAGCTTTGTCATTCTTAAGCTTTATAAAATACTTGGGAAGTTAGGTTTAGTGTATTTCGGTATTGAAGTTAGACCAATCCATAAGGTCTTAAAATTTAAAGATCTTTCTTGGTAAGTTTCTTCTTGAAGGTTTAGTTTCCACATTTATTCTTTATTCTTTAGGAATACTCACCAATCTTATTGTTGGTTTTAGGAGTTTTCCAAGTCCCGCATTTGTTCTCAAATATCCCGGTTTTGGTAAGGAAAATAGGATAGAACTTTATATGTTTATATGATATGTTATATTATCTAATGTTATGTAATGTTTACATTATAGTATGTTTATAGACCTTGGGCATATGACTTGTCTAGCTAGCAAGCCCCAATAATTTATGGGCATATGACTTGCTTGGCTAGCAAGCCCCACAAATCTATTGGGCATATGACTTGCTTAGTGAACAAGCCCTAAGTAGTATAATGGCCATTGTAGTATTATATGACATATGTTTATAGTATATGTGTTTATGATATAATTTATGTATATGTTTTATGTTGTTAGTAGTTTTTCTTTGCTAGGCATTAGGCTCAGTCCTTTACTTTTAGTGTGATGCAGAAAAATAGATACAAAGGCGAAAGGATTCTTGGAAGCTTGGCATGTGTGTTGAGTTGAATGGAGTGGATGGGCTGCATGTCGATTCGAGGACGACGTTATTTTTTTTTAGTCTCTTTAAATTACGTTTTTATGAATTTTCCGCATTTAGCTTGTAAACAATTTCAATTAAATTTATGTTTTATTTTTAAAACAATGAGCTCATTTATGTATTACAAATATTATTTTAAAGTTTCAATAAAGTTATGAATATTTCTCATGTATGTTCTCTTCAAAGTAGTAGTTATGTCTAGTAGTTTTAATGGTCTAAGTCTTAGAAATAGTTGGGTCATTACAGTTGGTATCAGAGTAATGGTCCATTTACATGAAATTCTCCTTGATACACACGCTCAAGCTCCGAATCCAACCGCCAATGTAAGTATTTATGTTTTAGTTATTATGTTTTTGTGTTGTAGCTAACGTTTTAATCTTATGTTTTCATTTAAGAATGGATGGAGCTTTATCATATAACGATATCCGAGCCATTAAGGCCTTAAAAAGGATTAGAGAATTAAGAAATACAGTAGGAATATTGGAAAGAATCACTCGGAGATTTCTTTTATTCCATAATCAAATAGTTCATCTCCAAACGACTAAGCAAATAATGATGAGAGCTACGAAACAATATATTTTAGTAATTAGGCTTTTTAAAGATTTTTCTTTTGTAATTGCTGCTTTGGAAGAAATATGGGAGACAATAGATGTTGATGATGAAATACCAGTGGTGATGATATATTATTTTCTCATAATTAGGTTTACCTCTAAGATGGAATTTTAATTCACAAGGAACAAAAGAATAAAATCTTTACGAATCTTCCCCGAGCAATTTTTGAGGCTCACAAAAATGATGATTATGAAGAGATAGATGATGACATGTTAGATGAAGGATCTGATGTAGAAGATCCCGATTTTTAGAATAGATTAGTTTCTTTATTTATTTTATTTATTATTTTTCCTTTATGATTGTACTTAGTGAAAATTGTTTTTCCAAATTAATATCAATGTTATTTTGATGACATGTATGAGTTTTATTTTATTTTGCAATCATAATAAATAATGACCAAGTTCGATGAGGGTGGATACAAATCAATGGACCGAGTTTCTATATTGAGAGTTAGGGGGCCATAGTAGTGGGAACGATTTTACTGATCCCAGCCCTCCCTCAATATGGTTAACTTTGGAACAACGATGAGTTTCGAGCCTGAGAATTAAGTCATATAGGATGATTAGAAACAGACTTAGAAAATAATAAAGATGGCTTATTTTTCTAAATATAGAAATGCACCCTTACTAAAAAGAAGGCTTAAATAATTATTTTCATAAGAAGTCATAATTAATAGGTCTAAGTTATGTTTGCTTAGCCTAAGTTTTGTTTTAGAGCCTATTAAGGTAAGTTCTAACATGTTTTTCTCGACTGTTAGAACTCTGCAGAAGATGTCGCTCAGAAGGTCTGCTCTCAACAATGGCTCCAGCGTCGCTCCTGAGAGAAATTAAGCCCCTCCAATTCGCAGAAGGGGAGTGCGTTCTACTGCCAACCGAAATGTGCCACCGCCACTGGTTGACCACACTGCGAAAATTTCCAGACTACGACAGCAAGTTGAGGAATTATTGAAGCAACAGCGACAATAGGCTTAGGCTCAGCCTCAAACTCAGCCTCCGCCTCCGCCGCAACCACAGCCTCAACAAATGGCCCCAGCACCCCAACAAGTTGGTCCATATGGGCGATGGTCAATGGCGAACTATGCGCTATACCTAGCTCAGCACATGGAGCCAATTTATGAGCAGTTTTGTAAGCAACACGCTCCAAAATTTTAAGGGACAACAGACCCCTTCGAGGCAGAAGTTTGGCTCAGAAATGTGGAGCCGATCCTGATGCACATGAACCTCGGTAACGTGGACTGCATATCCTGCGTTTCGTCTCTGCTCAAGAAACATGCTAGAATATGGTGGGATTTAGTTCAGCAGACTCACGATCGCCACCATGAATTGGACCAGATTTGTGGAGCTATTCCACAAAAAGTACTACAACTCGGCAGTCAAGGGTCGAGGAGTTCGCTGACTGAAGCAAGGGAGTTTATCAGTAGCAGAACATGCTCGGCAGTTCGACCGATTAGCCAAGTTTGCATCAGAAATGGTTCCAACTGACTTTCTAAAAGTGACTAAGTTTGTTAGAGGACTTCGACCAAAGATTGAGCTAGGGGTTAAGCTCACAAACCCAAGAAATACTACCTATGTTGATGTCCTAGAAATGAGAATAGAAGTGGAAAGGCTTCAGGCGAACGTTAGTAAAGAAGAAGCCAGTAAGCCTGAACCTAAACATCAGAGTCAGCCTCAGAATGGTCGAAACAACAACAACAATCAGTCTAGCAACAATAGTAATGGTCAGAAGAGACAGCATCCTAACAACAAGCAGTCCGATAACGATAAAAGGGCACGGACGAACAATGGAAGTAATAGGTCAGGTTATGTTGAATACCCGCAATGCGCTAAGTGCCAAAGGAAACATTCTGGTGAATGACGGGCGTACACCAAGGGATGCTACAACTGTGGTCAGGAAGGACACTAGAAGAGAGAATGTCCCCAGCTCAAGCCAGAAGGGAAAAAGGAAGACAAGATGGTTCCTGCCAAGGTATCTGCCTTAACCCAAGAAGAAGCTGATGCTAGTAATAAAGTGGTCACAGGTCAGGTTTCTATCCTCAATAATGTATGTTCTATATTATTTGATTCGGGAGCCACTCATTCATATATCTCGTTAGGAATGATAGAGAAATTAGATAAACCTTGTGAAAGATTTAGACCTAGGTTTGTAATCGAGTTTCCATCGGGCGAAATAGTCCTGTCATCACGGATTGTACGAGGCGTACCGATCAAGATAGAAGACGTAGAACAAGAAGGAGACCTGATAGAACTGGAGATTAAAGACTTCGATGTGATACTGGGAATGGACTGGCTAGCAAGGCATGGTGCAACCATCGACTGCAAACGCAAGAAAGTGACGTTCAAGACTTCTGACGGTCAGAAACTATGCTTTATGTGACATGTTTCACGACTACGCAGACCGCTTATTTCATCTCTTAAAGCTCTGAGGATGATAGAAAAAGAATGTCACGCATTTCTAGCCAGCATCATGGATGTGGTAAAGGAGACACCACTGAAGGTTGGAGACGTCCATATTGTAAAAGAATTTCCAGAAGTATTTCCTGACGACTTACTAGGGTTGCCGCTGACTCGGGAAATTGACTTCACAATCGAACTAGTACCGGGCACCGGGTCTATCTCTAAGGCACCATATCGAATGGCACCTACCAAACTCAAGGAGTTAAAGATGCAATTACAAGAACTCCTAGACTTGGGTTTCATTAGACCGAGCCATTCGCCATGGGGAGCACCAGTTCTGTTTATGAAGAAGAAGGACGGGAGTATGCGGATGTGCATAGATTACCGCGAGCTGAATAAGGTGACAATTAAGAACAAGTACCCACTACCCTGGATTGACGACCTGTTTGATCAAATCCAAGGAGCGACCATGTTCTCAAAGATTGATCTACGGTCTGGGTATCATCAGCTCAAGGTACGAGAAGAAGACATTCCTAAGACAACTTTTAGAACTCGTTATGGGCATTACGAGTTTCTAGTCATGTCTTTCGGTCTTACCAACGCTCCAGCCTCATTTATGGACCTAATGAATATGGCCTTTAAGGACTACTTAGATAAATCGTGGTATTCATTGACAATATCTTGGTGTACTCAAAGGATAAAGTCAAGCATGAGAAACATTTAAGGTTAATCTTGTTGCAACTAAAGGAGCATCAGCTTTACGCCAAGTTTATGAAGTGCAAATTTTGGCTTTTACAAGTAGCATTTCTCAGCCACATAGTATCCAAGAACGGAATTGTTGTAGACCCATCTAAAGTAGAGGCTGTGAAGGATTGGCAAGGACCAAAGAACGCGTCTGAAGTAAGAAGTTTTCTGAGACTAGCAGGCTATTATCGGAGGTTCGTAGAAGGCTTTTCTAAGATAACCACTCCGCTCACCAACCTGACACACAGAAGCAGCAGAGGTTCAACTGGAATGATAAGTGTGAAGAGAGTTTCTAGTTGCTAAAGGATAAGCTATGCTCAGCACCAGTACTTTGTGTACCGACACCCAATGACAAGTTTTTAGTCTACTGTGATGCGTCGAAGGAAGGTTTGGGTTGTGTGCTGATGCAGAATGACAAGGTGATAGCCTACGCCTTAAGGAAACTAAAGGAATACGAGCAACGCTATCCAACACACGATATGGAGTTGGCAGTAGTGGTCTTTGCGTTGAAAATCTGGCGTCACTATCTTTATGGAGAACGGTGTGAGATTTATACGGACCACAAAAGCTTAAAGTATTTCTTCACTCAGAAGGAGCTCAGCATGAGGCAGCGCAGGTGGTTAGAGCTAGTGAGGGATTATGACTGTGAAATTCTATACCACCCGGGGAAAGCAAACGTAGTTGCAGATGCGCTAAGTAGGAAAGGTTATGGAAGTCTAGCAGTGTTAGCTGGAATAGAAAAGTCGCTACAACAGGAGCTGATCAATGCTGGAATAGAAGTAGTCATTGGTAAATTGGCTAATTTGTCCATACAGTCAAGTCTGTTAGAAGAGACACGGATTGGGCCAGGGCATGATGACACATTAGTAGTACATATGGATGCAATTAAAGAAGGCAAGGCCACAAATTTCTCGATATCAGAACAAGGGTTCTTGAGGTATAAGGATCGGGTATGCGTGCCGAATGATCAAGGGATTAAGATGAAGCTTCTAGAAGAGGCGCACAGCACCCCATACTCAGTTCAACCAGGGTCGACCAAGATAAGTCACGATCTTAAAGCAATGTATTGGTGGCTAGGAATGAAGAAGGATATAGCGAAGTATGTTTTTAAATGCTTAGTCTGCCAACAAGTAAAAGCAGAACATCAGCGGCCAGCAGGCTTATTACAACCACTTAGCATTCCTGAATGGAAATGGGACGATATAGCCATGGATTTCGTGACAGGACTTCCACGAACAAATAACTACCATGACTCGGCTTGGGTAATAGTAGATAGACTAACCAAGTCAGCTCATTTCCTACCTATCAAAACTACATTCACAACAGATCAATACGCAGACGTTTATGTCCAAGAAATAGTACAACTTCATGGAATCCCTAAAACAATAGTATCTGATAGAGGATTGGTGTTTACATCGAGATTTTGGGGAAGTTTGCAGCAAGCCATGCCTACCAAGTTAAGTCTTAGTACCGCATTTCATCCTCAGACAGACGGTCAGTCCGAGCGTACCATACAGATTTTAGAAGATATGTTGCGCGCTTGTGTACTTGATTTCGGAGGATCATGGAGTAAGTACTTGTCGCTGATAAAATTCTCCTATAATAATAGCTACCAGTCAACGATCGGGATGGCACCTTACGAGCTACTTTATGGAAGGAGGTGTCGATCGCCATTACATTGGGACGAGGTAGTAGAAAGGCAACTACTTGGACCCGAAGCTGTTAGAGAAGCTCCGAAAGTAGTAGCACTAATTAGAAAATGTATGCTCGCTGCTCAAAGCCATCAGAAAAGTTATGCGGATGCCAAGCAACGTAATGTGGAATTCAAAGTTGGAGATCAAGTCTTCCTAAAGATATCTCCTATGAAAGGTGTGAAGTAGTTTGGGAAGAAAGGCAAGCTTAGTCCTAGGTTTATAGGTCCTTTTGAGATATTGGACAAAGTGGGAGCAGTTACATATAGATTAGTCCTACCGCCAGCATTAGCAAATAGCCACAATGTGTTCCACATTTCGATGTTGCGCAGATATGTGTCAGACCCATCTCATGTCCTCAAGTATGATACGATAGCACTCCAGAAAGACTTGAGTTACGAGGAACGGCCAATTAGCATCCTAGATAGAGGGGTGAAAGAATTACGGTCCAAGAGTATTTCGATAGTCAAAGTCTTATGGAGAAATAGTTCTGAACGGAATGCAACGTGGGAGTTGGAGGAGGACATGCAAGATCAATATCCGGAATTGTTTGGTAAGTAAATTTCGGGGACGAATTCTTTGTAGTAGGGGAGAATTATAGAATCCCATAATGTTTACTTATTTAGCTAGATAGTTAGTAGTACAGTATTTTAGACTTCGTAGATTTTGGTTCAAACCAAGACTTAGTTGGAAACTCATAACAACAATTATGGATTTTATAAGTTTAACCTATAGTTTAAGAATATTAATTATAACATAAGGTTTGATTAATATTTCTGGTCCTAAATATATTATTTATTATAACCTAAAGTTTAGATAGAACCAATAAGAACATGACACTTGTCATAAGCATGATTATTAAGGAATTAAGTATTTTAATGATAAAATAAAGAAATAGAATCTTTAGCACCTACCAGAAACTGTTAGGGTCAAATTTTGACTCAGTCAAGGAAGTTATCCCATTCAAATTATGCTGAAAAAGTGCAATTATGTGTTTAAATTATTCACGTATGCCAATATATCGCAGCATGGAAGCCTATATATCGCCTGACGAAGGATAGGGAAAACACGTTGACGTTGCACAAACGTACGAAGGGAGGCTCAGGACTAGGGCAGAATTGATATATCGCCACATAGGGGCGATATATAGCCCTTAATTTTTTTTCTGTTGTTTTTAAATTTAAAAATAAGTCTTAACTACTTAGATCTACCTCTGAAAGTTTTTGACTGAGTCTTAAGCCTCTGATTCACGAATATTCAAATATTTTCAATTATATTCCTTATTTTTATTCAAATCAAAATGGGATTAGTTTCACTCCTTACCTCTATAAATAGGACCTAGTACCCAGCCCTTCCTCTCATTCTTCAAGCTGTGATCAGAGACTCCAAGGTGCTAGTGCTACCATAGAGTGATAAACACTTGGGTTGGGAAATAGCCTTGTCATTCTTAAGCTTTATAAAATACTTGGGAAGTGAGGTTTAGTGTATTTCGGTATTGAAGTTAGACTAATCCATAAGGTCAACTAAAGTATTCCTATTCTTTAAAACCAGATCTTTAAACTACTTTAGTTTTATTTAGTTCCTTTTATTCAGATCCTAACTTTTTATATTGGTTTTTGATTAAGTTCATAAAATTTAAAGATCTTGCTTGGTAAGTTTCTTCTTAAAGATTTAGTTTCCACATTTATTATTTATTCTTTAGAAATACTCACCAATCGTATTGTTGGATTAAGGAGTGTTCCAAGTCCCGCATTTGTTCTCAAATATCCCGGTTTTGGTAAGGAAAATAGGATAGAACTTTATATGTTTATATGATATGTTATATTATCTAATGTTATGCAATGTTTACATTATAGTATGTTTATAGACCTTGGGCATATGACTTGTCTAGCTAGCAAGCCCCAATAATTTATGGGCATATGACTTGCTTGGCTAGCAAGCCCCACAAATCTATTGTGCATATGACTTGCTTAGTTAACAAGCCCCAAGCAGTATAATGGCCATTGTAGTATTATATGACATATGCTTATAGTATATGTGTTTATGATGTAATTTATGTATATGTTTTATGTTGTTAGTAGTTTTTCCTTGTTGGGCATTAGGCTCAGTCCTTTACTTTTAGTGTGATGCAGGAAAATAGATACAAAGGCGGAAGGATTCTTGGAAGCTTGGCATGTGTGTTGAGGTGAATAGAGTGGATGGGCTGCGTGTCGATTCGAGGACGACGATATTTTTTTTTTTCTCTTTAAATTACGTTTTTATGAATTTTCCGCATTTAGCTTGTAAACAATTTCATTTAAAGTTATGTTTTATTTTTAAAACAATGAGCTCATTTATGTATTATAAATATTATTTTAAAGTTTCAATAAAGTTATGAATATTTCTCATGTATGTTCTCTTCAAAGTAGTAGTTATGTCTAGTAGTTTTAATGGTCTAAGTCTTAGAAATAGTTGGGTCATTACAAGAACACCACCCTTGTAGACTAACATATAATCCCTAGTCCCCCTTAAATACTTCAGGATATTCTTAACTACTATCCAATGTTCCGGTCCTGGGTTTGACTGATACCTACTCACTACTCCCACTACATAGCAGATATCTGGTCTAGTACACAACATGACATACATCAGACTTCCAACTGCAGATGCGTAAGGAACTTTTCTCATTGCATCTTCTCTTCAGGAGTCTGGGGAGACTGCTTCTTTGAAAGATGAAATCCATGGTGGGACGGTAGACACCCTTTCTTGGAATTTGTCATTGAGAAACGTTCAATCACTTTATTTATGTAAGTTGCTTGAGATAGAGCTAAGAGTCTGTTCTTTCTATCCCTGATGATCTGGATACCTAGAACATAACTCGCTTCACCCAAATCCTTCATCTGGAATTGAGTGCTCAGCCAATTCTTCACATCTGATAATTTCTTAACATTGTTTCCAATGAGTAAGATATCATCTACATAAAGAACCAGGAATACCACTATTTGATTTGCCTTCAGTTGGTAAACGCAGGGCTCATCAATATTTTGTTCAAAGCCATAGGTCTTGATTATTTCATCAAACCTAAGATTCCAGGAACCAGAAGCTTGCTTAAGTGCATAGATGGACCTATTCAACTTGCAAACTTTTCCTTCTTGTCCAGCTACTTTAAATCCTTCTGGTTGATCTATATAAATGACTTCATCAAGCTTTCCATTAAGAAAATTTGTCTTGACGTCCATTTTCAAGATCTCATAGTTGAGAGCGGCTGGTATGGATAGGAGGATGCAAATGGATTTGAGCATGGCTACTGGACTAAAAGTTTCCTCATAGTCCACGCCTTCTCTTAAGGTATAACCCTTTGCCACTAATCGAGCTTTATAAGTGTCGATATTTCCATCAACACCTCATCTCTTCTTGTAGATCCACTTGCACCCAATGGCCTTAAAGTCACTAGGTGCTTCCACAAGATCCCAGACGGAATTTGAGTACATGGACTCCATTTCCTGTTTCATGTCTTCAAGCCATAGTTCATTTTCAGGGCTAGACATTGCCTGTTTGAAAGACAACGAATCATCATCACTAGTGTCATCAACAACCATATTAGTTTCACCATCCAAACGATAGCGAACTGGGTTCCTAGAAACCCTCCCACTACAGCGAGGCTCCGTGACTTTTGCTCAGGAACAGTGGTACTTTCTTCATTTAAATCGACTTGCGTCAGTTGGACATGAAGAGTGGGAATTTCATCATCAACTTGCGTTGATGACGATGGAACATTGGTTGGAGTCAATTCTTTAACCATCTCCTCTAGAACTACTTTGTTGCGAGGTTTAAAGTTCTGGACATAGTCATTTTCCAGAAAAGTAATATTTGTAGAAGTAAACACTTTATTTTCTGAATGACAATAGAAAAGTCCACCCCGAGTACCTTTTGGATAGCCAACAAACATGCAAACTTCAGCTCGCGGTTCTAGCTTTCCCTCCTTTTTCCTCAGGACGTGGGCGGGACACCCCTAGATTCTATAATGGCGTAAACTAGGTTCACGACCATTCCAGTGTTCTAAAGGTGTTTTGGGGATTGATTTAGATGGCATGACATTGATAATGTCATTCACGATTTCAATTGCCTATCCCCAGAACGAAGTTGGTAGAGTTGAGTAACTAAGCATGCATCTAACCATTTCCAATAAAGTTTTGTTCCGGCGTTCCACTACACCATTTTGTTGCGGAGTACCTGGGGCAGTAAGTTGTGATAAAATCCCAAGTTTAATTAAATGATCTTGGAACTGCATATTTAAATATTCTCCACCCCTATCAGATTGCAAGATCTTTAACGTTTTACCTAATTGGTTCTGAGCCATTGCTAGGAATTCCTGAAACTTTGAAAATGTTTCTGATTTCCTATGCATTAGGTAAAGACATGAGTATCTAGAGTAATCGTCAATGAAAGTGACGAAATACTCAAAAACACCCCTGGCTTGTACTTTCAAAGGTCCACAAACATCTGAATGCACAAGACCAAGTGGTTCTTTGCCCCTATCACCCTTTGCAGAGAATGGACGCTTGGTCAGTTTGCCTTCTAGACAAGATTCACAGACAAGTAATTCACCTAAGGTGAGTTCCCTCAAAGGTCCGTCCTTTGTAAGTCTTTGAATCCTATCATAGTCAATGTGACCTAGTCTCAAGTGCCATAAATACGTCATATTATCGTTATCGATCTTTTGGTGTTTATTGGTCCTAGGTTTAGCTACTTTGAATAAATCCTTATTAAGAGAGAGGGGTTCGTTAGGTCGCAGAATATAAAGCCTGTTTTCCAAACATGCAATACATAATTATGATCTATTGAAAGAAATAGATATATTAAAACTTGTGAAAGTCATAACAAATCATTCTAATTGCAACATGGAAACTGAAATTAAATTTCTACTAAAATCCGGAATAAAAAATACATCTTTTAAAATTAAAAATTTATTTCTGAACTTCAGACGAGCTCTTCCTCTCGCTTGGACCACAACGAACGCTTCGTTTCCCATCTTTAAGCTTTAAGCCGCCTTCATCCACTTCCTCCCACGATTCAAGAAGCTGTAAAGAGTTGCAAACATGGTTGGTAGATCCAGAATCAATAATCCAAACAGATTTATCATTCTCTAAAACACATGTTTCTATGATAAATGAACTATAATCATAACCTTTGTTTTTCGCTGCTAGAAACTTAGGGCATTCTCGTTTCCGATGCCCCATCTCTTTACAGTGAAAGCACTTATCTTTACCTTTCTTGTTTTTCTTGTTCTTCCCCTAGGCGTCTGTGAACTTGGTTGTGCACTCGCCTTTGCAGCCTTTGTAGGCTTGGGGTTGTTGTTTTGTTCATCTTTCCTCTTGTTTCCAGCATTCGAAGACGAAGCTTGGTTAACTCCAGCCTTAGCTGGATTAGCAGCAGTAGTAGTACTTGTCTTCTTTTCTCCTCCCTTACTAGGTCCAACCATGATAGACTCAAAAGTCTGAAGCTCATTCTTGAGCTACGTCAGACCATAGTTGAGTTTATTCAACACATAGTTGGTGGTGAATGGAAGGAAAGCTAGAGAAAGACTGTTGAGGAATAAGCCAACATGAGTTTCCTCATCTATTATGGCTCCATGCAGTTCAGCTTCCTGAAACTAGTTTGTCATCTTGATCAGGTGATCACGAACATGTTGAGAAGGTGCCATTCGAGCATTGGCATATTTCTTGGTGGTCTCAAAATGAATCTGCGCTGACTTGGCACCAAACATGTCTTGGAGTTGATCCATGATTTCATAGGCTGTCTCGACATTCTACATCTTTGTCTTGAGAGTGTCGACCATACTAGTCAACATGTAGTACCGCACCTTGTTGTTAGCTGCCTGCCAACACTCATACTTGTCCCTCATAGACTTGGTAGCTCCTTCAGCTGGAACTTCAGGGGATTCCTCAGTCACAACGAACTTGGAGTTGTTACCAATCAACACAATGTTGATGTTTTGCTTCCATTTAAGGAAGTTTTCTCCAGTGAGTTTCTCCATTGAAAGTTGAGAAAGGATGTGAGTAGACACAGCCATAATTATACTACAAATTACCAATGAAATAGAAATCAATCACATTTGCTCAATAAAACTTCTACTCACACATATTTCAAGAAATAGCACAACATATACCAAATATATGTAAGATATGAGAAAAAAAATACCAAAAACAATCATATCTCTATTCTTTAGGTTTTTAACTAATCTATGATATATTTGTCCCGATTGGCGAGAGTAAAAAATACCACTAGTTAAATAGAGTTGTAAACTCATTTAATAATGGACACCACTAATAACAACCTACTATTCGATCAAAATAAGACAACAAAATCTCTTATTTTATGAGCTAGACCCACGGTTTCAATAATCATAGATTTAGTCCTAGTAATCACCGTAGGGATGAGTCTAGTAGAATTTGACCTATAATTATCTATCTTTCGAAATCTAACCTTGTCAAAATAACTAATGAACACCTTCCGTAGGGGGACGAATCAAAGCGCCTCGAGGCTCAATTAAGCTATTGACTATGTTAAACCAACGATGGAGATCGAATAAAATACTTAAAATAAGCTCATTATTAAATTAAAAAATAGTATTTTTATTATTTATTTTTAGAAAATTAATGACTATGGTTTTCCCAAAAAAAATTAAACAGCTTAAAAATTTTAAAACCAAAGTCCTATAATTTCTTATTAATTCTAAAGTGTCACATTGAAACAAATTCAATTAATTTAGAATTCATTTGTTGCTAATCAATATTTAGGTTTAACTAATATAATGAACCTATAAATGGGCCTTAACAATTGGACTTGTATGGAGAAGGGTTGGGTCCAGTATGTCGTTCCCACTACAAAGGCCCCCTATCTTCCATACAAGGTCCAAAAGACAGGAATTTAAACATTTGTTTTATTAATTGTTATTAATTGATTAGGCCCACTATAGTCATGCAAAGCAAATGGGCCTTTACAAGTGGAATCACCCACAAGAGAGGAATTTAAACTTTACATTTTCTAATGGGCCCAAATAAAACCTATCATTTTATGAGTATTTTATTTGGCAAAAACCATATATCTAACAAACATATGGGCCACTATATACATCTAAGCCCAATTGCAAAAATACCACATATAGTGCAAACAGACATATTATAATTGGATGAGTCTAATCATGTTACTATGTCAGCAATTCTATGAATTTATGCAAAAATACCACAATTAATTATCTAGAATTTATCAAAAAATTCAACTTAATTTATTTTTTTACAAAAAATAAGTCAATTTAAATGAAATTTATCAACAATTAACAATAGTTAATTTAAATTTCATTTATCAACAATCAACTTAGTTTAGGTTAATTTGGAAAAAAATATTAATTTAATTTAAATAGGATTTATCAACAATTAACCAAAGTTAATTTAAATCACATTTATAAAAAATATATATTTTATTAATTGGCTGAAAACAAATTATATTTTTCAAAATTTAACCAATTTAAAATTTTTAAAATCAATATCTTAACTATTTTCCAAAATATCTTGTGTTGTTATAACTATTAGCTAATATTTTAACCATTAAAAAATAAAATATAAATAGTTATAACAATCCTAAAATATCTCAAAACAGTTAATCAAATTCAAATATCCATAAAAATAACTAACTAACACTATTCAAATTTCAAATAATTTAAATATTAAAAATTATAGAATAAAAAGATATTTATATTTTCAAATAAAAATTTAATAAAAATATCAAGAATTTAAAAGAAAATACCTTAAATATCTGATATCTTAATTCCAATATTTTAATATATTAAAATATTTAAAATTAAATTGTTAGTCTATTTTTAAATTTGAATTTGAATCTTTGTAGAAAATAACTAATTATTTAAATCTCAACTAACAAAAATATCTTATTTTTAAAAAAAATTAAATACAAAACAAATCTGATATTTTTGGCTTTGATTATAAATAATAATTTTCCACAATTTTAATTTTTTTTAATTTTTTTTTAAAAAAATTAATTCTGGATGAACAGTACCCGATACGGGTACTGTTCACCCGAGTGTTGTTCTGGCTGAATGTGGCGCACGCGTGTGCAAGGGGAGCACGGCTGAGGGACGCGCGCAGGGCTGGGCGGTGGCATAGCTGGGCGCGCACGCATGGGAGCCAGTGCAAAAAAAATTTCAAAAATTTTTTTGAGCAATTTTTCAAACCAAAACAATTTTCTAATTAATTTTTAACATGTTTTACACAAAATAAAGTATATATAAAATTCATATCATAGAAAACACAACAAAATAACCTCAAAAATTGCAAAAATTCACATAAAATCAATATGCTTCATAAAAACATGAAAACCATCCAATTATTCAAACATATCAAATAATCCAATTTTAAATATGTTCATGCATGAAAATAAAGATTACCAAAGGCTCTGAGGCCAGTTGTTGGGAAAAACTTATACAGGATCTTTATTTATTTTCATGTAGATCTAATATTAATCAAATTAATATGAGATAGCCTAGAACATGTTTCTAAAATTGAATTCAAAGAGAAACAAAGATAAGAATACTTACAGTATACAAAGCGGAATGAAATAGTATTTCCTTCAGTTTCTCTAACTCTTGTATCCTCTCTGTCGCAAAGTATTATCAAGAAACTGAACCGATCTTCTATTTTCTTCACAGTCTTCCAATGTATCCTTAGGATCACCTAGACTAGTGTGGGCAATTCTCAACACATGAGATAGATATAGATTGAAGAAGAGAAAATAACAAAGAGGCTTAGAAAATGACTTGTGTTTAAAGAGAATCTAAAACTATCAGAAAACCATTAATTAAACTTATTTGTCATCTCAGAAATCTTAACTTATGACTTCTCTCTAAGCACTCCTTTTATAGACTCAATTAGGTCATTTAATTTAATTAAAAAATCAATAAAATAATAGCCATTTTAAAACCCTAGATCGAAATTATCATGGGCTTTAAGCCCGTGAAATTTCTCATTTGATTATAAGCCCATTGGACTTAAAATCAAGGCCTATATTATTTTCTATTGATTTGATTAATTAAATAATTATTTAAATCATTTATCAAATTAATTATTTATAATTTGAACCTTGATTTAAACTTATTTATTAATTTAGATACCAATTTATCTTAATTAATAAATATGCCATGATTTCTCTTTTTTTCTCTAAATTACATAACTCTGTGAAACTATCCAAAATTGACCTGGTCAATTTTGATAATTCTAATTGATAATTAAATAAATTAATTGAGACTATCTAGATGATTTTATCCAAGGTAAAATGGGGACCATGGGCCTATGAAATCAAGCTCCAATAAGTTATCATAAATCTAACAAATAAATTTACTAACTTATTAATTCCTCGTGACTCCACTATAGACTCGGAATTGCAATCTTGAATTCATAGAATGCTCTATAACAAATATAGACACGCTATTAATTATCCATTGTTACAACCATAATTGTCACTCAATCCTCTATAGACGGTCTACAATGAGATAGGACTAAAATATTGTTTTACCCCTCATTGTATTTTATCCTTAAAACACGTAGTTCCTTGTAAATGATATTTCAATAAACTAATTTAATTACTGAAATGAGATCTCTATCATTTAACACCTTGAACCAAACTAAAAGGAAACCATCGTTTCACTTCTTCATCAGAAGCTATAGATGTTTATATCTATGATTAACACTCTCACTCAATTATACTACCGAGTTCCCAAGATGTAAGTATGGGCTAGGCGTAGGGTAAGCTGGTAATGAACAAGTCAAAGAACTCAAATAATACAATCAACTAGAATACTAACCACTTAGAATTGAGATTGAATTGACATATGGTCAACTATACTGACCAAGTAAAAAAAAATTATTTCTATTCTTTTATTGATAATAAAATGAGATTACAAAGAATTTGGATTTTAATTAGGGCATAAAACCCCAACAGTATCCCCTGGAGAAACCTCTCCCTTCGGATCTTATCAGTGGGCACCAGATCCCTGTAAAAATTTTCCAATCTGTCAAACTTCTAGGGATACTCGGTCACTGACATGTTGCCCTGAAGTAACTTGTTGAACTCTTCTGCCTTCGCAACTTTAACTGGGTCGTTGTAGTATTTCTCATTAAACTAAGTTTTGAATTCTTCCCATTCCATAATATTTACATTCCTGGTGTGGGATACCACCTCCCACCATATTCGGGCATCCTCTCGAAACATATAAGTGGCACAAGACATTCTCTCATCACCGCCCACCCTGTATGAAATCCAAGATGGCGGTCATCATTGTCATCCCCTGCTCAGCCTTCAGTGGGTCTAAGCTTCCCCTAAAACCCGAAGGGTGCTACTTTCTGAACCTCTCATACAAGGCTTCCCATTTATTTTCCACTGCATGAGGCTATACTGCTGCTGGTACCACTGGTTGTATCATGGTCGATACTGCGAACTATAAATTCCTTGCTGGAACTTGCTGCTGTCTCAAGAGGCGAATCTCATCTTCTTGCCTCTGTAACCTGGCTTACATATCAGCAGACACCTCTTGCCAGTTTTCTTGAGCTAGCGATAGGGCCTGGCCTTGGTCATTCTCTTCCCTGGCCTATATTTCTTGGCCAACCAACCTCTCTGACCTTCGAGGAAGCATACTGACAACTATCCCACTATGCAGTGATCAATTCGGTCGTTAGCTAAGTAATAACTATACCTTTTTTTCGTTTGACGGTTCAAGACCAAACAAATAAACAGATGCAATGCTAATAAGCATGCCAACACATAATATATTCAACCATGGTGCTAATAAGCACTTCCTGAAATTCATCAACAAATAGCGATGCTAATAAGCATTTTTGACATACATAAGTAATTAACGAAGCAAATAAGCATGTTCAAGCATTTATACATGTATAACAATGATAATAAGCATGTTCTTTAATCCCTGCTAGTATTAATAGTGCTAATAAGAATTTCCTGGCCTATATGCAATTAACAGTGCGAATGAGTGTGTCTTGACCCATATGTCTATATAACAACACTAATAAGCGATTCCTTTGCATTCAAAAGCAATAACAATGCTAATAAACATATCTTTATTATTCATGCTCAATCACGGTGCTAATAAGCACCTTCTTCTCAATATTCATAACAGTAATAGTGCTAATAAGCACACCCCTTATCATAAACATAACAGTCAAGGCCCAGACCCTATCAGTATAACTCATACTTCCTAATCACGCATGCAAATAAGACATTCATATGTAAAATAGGCAAGTAAACACAAATTAGCATAAATATTTACTGAACACTGAGCCGAGCTTGTCTTTAGCGACGAGTGTACATGCCCAGCCAAATCTTCGGGAACCTTTAAACCTAAACTGCTCTGATACCAAGTTGTAACGCCCTCCTAATCCAAGACTATTACACTGTGTAATTTAAATAGTGCTCAACTCACTAAACGAGTCATTTGGGCTTAAATCGTGTAATTAAAAACTAACCATGGGTTTAGGTACTAAAAATTTTAGTCAAAAGTCAACCATTTTATTAAAAGTGTTTGACTTCCGTACATTGGATCCCAACATAGTTTAAAATGGTTACAAACCCAAAATTGTATACAAAAGTTGACCTAGGCGGCAAAATCAGGATCCAAACCTAGTTCAAACTGATAACCTTGGCTGTGGTGAACGAGCAGGCGACATATGTACACTCCGCCCATGAAGCTGTAATGCCCCAACTATTTCTATGACCTTGGACCATTAAAACTACTAGACATAGCTATTATTTTGGGAAACATACATAAGAAATAACATACCTTTATTTAAAACCCCAAAATAAATATTGTGCAAAATACAAAGTAAAATATGAAATATAAAATACGGTATTGGTACCCATTGTTTAATACATAAAACACAAACTTTAATACTTTAAATACTAATTGTGGAAATACATCAAAACATCATTTAAAAGACTTAAAAATAACTTCATCCTTGATCGTCACGCAGTCCATTCAATACATTCATCCATTCATCCTCAACACACAAGTCAAGCTGCCATGAATCTTTCTGCCTTCCATAATTATTTTCCTGCATCATGCTAAAAATAAAGGAATGAGCCCGATGCCCAGCAAGGAAAATCTACTAACAACATATATCACAAATCATAAACATAAGACTATATCATAAACATATGACTATAAAAACATATAACATATAGGACTACAATATTAATGGCCATTAACTCATTAACATGGCATGTGATAAACCATCTAGGTCATCTGTCTACTAATCAAGGTAGGTTAGATCACATGATAGTGTATGATAACCCATCTAGGTCCTCTGTCTACTAATCGAGGTAGGGTAAATCATAACTCTAAACCATGAAAATGTTAAAAATTCTTGGGGCTTGCTATCTAAGCAAGTCATATGCCCAAGCAACTATAAAACATATTCTTGGTGCTTGTTATCTAAACAAGTCATATGCCCAAGGACTATAAAGCATATTTATACATATACAACATATCATAACATATCATAACATAAACATATAAGCACATATAATTTATCCTATTTTCCTTACCACAAACCGGGATATTGGAGAACAAGAACGAGATTTGGAACACTCCTAAAACCAACAATAAGAATGGTGAGTTTCTAAAGAAAACAGATGAAAATAAAACTAAACCATCCAAGTGGAAACTTACCGAAAATAACCTTAAGTTTCAAGAAACTTAAACACCTAACCAAGAATCATAAACAAGAGTTAGGATCTGAAAGAAAATAAAAGAAAACTTAAGAACCATGAAGAATTGAACTTAAAGACAAGAATACCATGAATGATCTTATGACTTTATCTATACCTCAATACCGAAATAATTCTATATCTCACTTCCCAAGTGTTTAGAAAAACTTAGAATGATAAAAGTTTTAATCCAAAACCCAAGTGTTTCTCTCTATAGTAAGCTTTGCAACTTGGAGGCTCTGAAGACTACTTGAAGAATGAAGAAAATGGTTGAGTATTAGGTCCTATTTATAGAGTTCAAGGTGTGAAACTAACCCCTTTTAATTTGAATAAATAAATTAATATAAAATGAAAAGGATTTGAGTTTTCGTTCAACAGATGCCCAGAACTCGGTCAAAATCGTTCAAAGGCAGGTCTAAGTAGTTAAGGCTAGTTTTAAATTTAAAAATCCTCAAGATTCAAAATACATTCCCAGGGGCGATATATCGCCTAGACCATTTTCCTAAGCCCCGTTCATTTGTTCGTGCAAAGTCGACGTGTTTTCCGTATCTCCCGTAGGCGATATATCAGCCCCTATAGCTGCAATATATCGGCATACATTGATATATCAAACTCGTATTTGCACTTGTTCAGCATATTTTGAATTGATAAAATAGCTTTCACTAAGTCTAAACGTGATCCTAACAGTTTCTCGAAGGTTCTAGAGCTTCTAGATCTTTCATTTATTTAAACTATTCGTCAAAAATACTTAAATCCTTAATAAACATAATTATGACAAGTGTCATACTCTTATTAATTCTATCTAAACCTTAGGTTATAAATAATAATATTTCTAGAACTAGCAATATTAATCAAACCTTATGTTATAATTAATATTTCTAAACTATAGGTTAAACTTATAAAGTCCATAACTATTGCTATGAGTTTCCAACTAAGTCCCGGTTTGAACCAAAATCCACGGAAACTATCATACTACTAACTACTACTACTATCTAGCTAAGTAAAAATTCTGGGACACTACAATTCTCCCCTACTTAAAAGAATTTCGTCCCCAAAATTTACTTACCAAACAATTTCGGATACCGTAATAACATGTCTTCCTCCAATCCCACGTTGCCTCTCGTTCAAAACTATTACTCCATAGGATCTTGACTATCGGAAAACTCTTAGACCGTAATTCCTTCATCCCTCTATCTAGGATGCTAACTAGTTGTTCCTCATAACTCAAGTCATTCTGGAGTGCTATCGTATCGTACTTGAGGACGTGAGATGGGTCTAGCACATATCTACGCAGCATTGAGATGTGAAATACGTTGTGAATATCTGCTAAAGCTAGCGATAAGGCTAATCTATATGCAATTGTTCTCACCTTGTCCAATATCTGAAAAGGACCTATAAACCGGGGACTAAGCTTGCCTTTCTTCTCAAACCACTTCACACCTTTCATAGGAGATATCTTTAAGAATACTTGATCTCCGACTTCGAATTCCACAACACGCCGCTTGGCATCCACATAACTTTTATGTCAGCTCTAAGAAGTGAGCATACGCTTTCCAATTAGCGCTACTGCATCCTGAGCCTCTCTAACAGCTTCGTGTCCAAGAAGTTGTCTTTCTCCTACCTCGTCCCAATGTAACGGCGATCGCCACCTCTTTCCATAAAGAAACTCATAGGGTGCCATCCCAATTGTTGACTGGAAGCTATTGTTGCAGGAGAACTCTATCAGTGGCAAATACTTACTCCATGATCCTCCAAAGTCAAGTACACAAGCGCGCAACATATCTTCTAAAATATGTATGGTACGCTCGAACTGACCATCGGTCTGAGGATGAAATGTCGTACTAAGACTTAACTTGGTACACATAGCTTGCTGTAAGCTTCGCCAAAATCTTGATGTAAACACCGATCCTCTATCAGATACTATGGTCTTAGGGATTCCATTCAGTCATACTATTTCCTGAACATAAATGTTTGCATACTGATCTGCTGTGTACGTAGTCCTGACAGACAGGAAGTGAGCTAACTTGGTTAGTCTATCTACTTCTACCCAAGCTGAGTCGTGTTGCTTACTTGTTCTTGGTTGTCCTATCACGAAATCCATGGCTATGTCTTCCTACTTCCATTTTGGAATACTAAGCGGTTGCAATAAGCCTGCAGGCCGCTGATGTTCTGCTATCACTTGCTGGCATACTAAGCATTTAGACACATACTCCGCTACATCTTTCTTCATTCCTGGCCACCAATACAATGCCCTAAAGTCATGAGTCATCTTGGTCAACCCTAGGTTAACTGAGTATGGGGTATTGTGCGCTTCTTCTAAAATCTTCATCTTAATTCCATGATCATTCGGCACGCATACCCGGTCCTTATATCTCAAGAACCCCTGTCCTGATATAGAGAAATATGTGGCCTTGCCTTCTTTGACTGCAGCTATGTAATATACTAATGTGTCATCATGCCCTTGCCCGATCCGTATATCTTCTAATAGACTTGACTGAATGGACAAGTTAGCCAGTTTACCAATGACTGGATGGACGGAGTTGCCCTTGCCTCTACTGCAACTCCGTCCTTGGATACTATGTGGCCGAGGAATGCTACTTGTGAAAGCCAAAATTTGCACTTCTTGAACTTGGCGTAAAGTTGATGCTCTTTCAGTCGCAACATGGTCATTCTTAAATGTTCCTCGTGCTCGACTTCTTCCTTGGAGTACACCAAAATATCATCGATGAACACTATGACGAATTTGTCCAAGTAATCCTTGAAAACTTGATTCATTAAATCCATAAATTCGGCTGGAGCGTTGGTAAGACCAAAGGACATAACTAAAAACTCGTAATGTCCATATCGAGTTCTAAAGGCTGTTTTGGGAATATCCTCTTCCCGTACCTTGAGCTGGTGATACCTGGACCGTAAATCAATCTTAGAAAACACGGTTGGTCCTCAGAGTTGATCAAACAAGTCGTCGATCCAGGGTAGCAGGTACTTGTTCTTAATTGTCACCTTATTTAGCTCGCGATAATCTATACACATCTGCATGCTTCCATCCTTCTTCTTCACAAATAGAACCAGGGCTCCCCATGGCGAATGGCTTGCCCTAATGAAACCCAAGTCCAAGAGTTCTTGTAGCTGCGTCTTCAACTCCTTGAGTTCGATAGGTTCCATACGATACGGTGCCTTTGAGATAGGCTCAGTTCTCGGTACTAGTTCGATTGTGAAGTCAATTTCCCGAGTCGACGGCAACCCTGGTAAATCGTCAAGAAATACTTCTGGGAATTCCTTTATAATGCGGGCGTCTCCAACCTTTAGTGGTGTTTCCTTTACCACATCCGTGACGCTGGTTAAGAATGCGTGACATCATTTTTCTATCATCTTCTGAGCTTTGAGGGCCGAAATAAGCGGTGTTCGTAGTCCTGAAACCTTCCCCATAAAGCATAGTTTTTTACCGTCAAGAGTTTCAAACATCACTTGCTTGCGTCTATAGTCGATGGTTGCGCCATGCCTTGCTAGCCAATCCATGCCCAGTATTACGTCAAAGTCTTTGATCTCTAGCTCTATCATGTCTCCTTCTAGTTCTACGTCCTCAATTTTGATTGGTACGCCTCGTACTATCCGTGATGATAGGACTACTTCGCCCGAAGTCAATTCTGTCACAAACCTAGTTTTAAATCTGTCACAAGGTTTGTCTAATTTCTCTATCATTCCTAACGAGATATACAAGTGTGTTGCCCCCGAATCAAATAATACTGAACATATATTATCAAGGATAGGAATTTGACCTGTGACCACTTTGTTACTAGCTTCAGCTTCTCCCTGGGTGAAGGCAGAGACTCTGGCTGGAACTATCTTGTTGTTCCTTTTCTCCTCTTGCTTGAGCTGTGGACATTTCCTATTCTGATGACCTTCCTAACCACAATTGTAACTTTCGTTAGTGTTTGCACGGCACTCCCTAGGATGTTTCTTTTGACATTTGGAGCACTATTGCCTTCATTGTTGGTCCGTGCTCTTGTTTCATTATCAGATTGCTTATTGTCAGCATGCCTTCTCTTTTGGCCATTATTGTTGCTATACTGATGGTAGTTGTTGTGGTTTCGACCATTCTGATGTTGATTATGCTACTTAGTTTCAGGCTTGTTAGCCTCATCCTTACTAACATTCGCCTGAAGCCTTTCCACTTCTATAGGCGTTTCTAGAGCATCAGCGTAAAAAGTGGTTCCAGGATTTTCTAGTTTGACTCCTAGCTCGATCTTTGGTCTAAGTCCTCTAACGAACTTGGTGACCCTCAAAAATTTTGTTGGAACCAACTCTGGTGCAAACTTGGCTAGTCAGTGGAACTGACGAGCATACTCTGCTACCGTTAAGTTGCCCTGCTTCAGACTGGTGAACTCTTCTACCCTCGTAGCGATGACTACTGAGTTGTAGTACTTCTTATGAAATAGGTTCACAAATCTAGTCCATGTCATGGTGGCGACGTCGTGAGTCTACTGTACCAAATCCCACCAGATTCTAGCATCCTTCCTTAGGAGAGACGAAATGTAGGATATGAAGTCCGCGTTGCTGAGATTCATGTGTGCTAGGATTTGCTCTACATTTCTGAACCATTCTTCAGCCTCGAATGGGTCCGTTGTCCCTTCAAAGTTCAGAGCGTTTTGCTTACAAAATCGCTCATAGATTGGCTCCATGTACTGAGCTGGGTAAGGCCCATAGTTCGCCATTGGCCATCCCCCATAAGGACCTACTTGTTCGGGTGCTTGAGCCATTTGCTGAGTCTGCGGTTGCGGCTAA
Organism: Humulus lupulus; assembly: GCF_963169125.1. NCBI lineage: Eukaryota > Viridiplantae > Streptophyta > Magnoliopsida > Rosales > Cannabaceae > Humulus > Humulus lupulus. The sequence goes on from NC_084793.1 coordinate 45,045,184, forward strand.
GGCTGAGGCTGAGCTTGTTGTCTTTGTTGTTGCAGCAATTTTTCCACTGGTTGTCGTAGTCGAACAATCTCAGTGGTGTTGTCAACCGGAGGCGGCGGTGCACTTCTGTTAGCGGCAGCATTGGTAGCACGCACTCCCCTTCTGCGAACGGGAGGGGCTTCACTAGTCTCATGGGCGGCGCTAGAGGCATTGCCGACTGTGCGTGCAGATCTTTTGAGGGACTTCTTCAACAAAGTTCTAACAATTGAGAAAAAGCGTGTTAGAACTTACCCTAATAGGCTCTAAGGAAAGACTTAGTCTAAGCAAACATAACTCGGACCAATTAGTTATGATTTCTTCTGAAGAATTATGTAAGCCTTCTTTATAATTAGGGTGTGTTTCTATACTTAGAAAATCAGCCATCTTTATTATTTCAAAGTCTATTTCAAATCATCCTATACGACTTAATTCTCAAGCTCAAAACTCGTCGTTGTACGAAAGTTAACCATATTGAGGGAGGGCTGGGATCAGTAAAATCGTTCCCACTACTATGGCCCCCTAAACTCTCAATATAGAACCTGGTTCATTGATTTGTATCCACCCTCACCGAACTTAGTCATTATTTATTAAATTTATTATTTATTATGATTGTAAAAAAAAATCAAAGTCATACATGTCATTCAAAAATAACAATAATATTCATTTGGAAAAATGTTTTCACTAAGTACAATCATAAATGCAAAATAAATAAATAAATAAACTAACATAACTAGGGTGAATCTAAAAATCAAGATCTTCTACATCTGGCCCTTCATCTAACATATCATCATATATCTCCTCATAATCATCATTATCTTGAGCCTCAAAATTTCCTCGAGGAAGATTCATAAAGATTCTATGTTTTTGCTTACTTGTGAATTGAAATTCCAACTTAGAGGTGAACCTAAGTATGAGAAAATAATATCTCATAGCTACTGGTAAATCATCTTCATCATCTATAGTCTCCCATATTTCTTCTAAGGTTGAAATTAGAGAAGGAAAATCTTTAAAAAGCCTAATTACTAAGACATATTGCTCTGTCGCTCTCATCATAATTTGCTTAGTAGTCTGAAGATGAACTATCTCCTTGTTGAATAAGATTAATCTCTGAGTGATTCTTTCTAACATTCCTATTGTATTCCTTGGCTCTTTAATCATTTTCAATGCCTTAATAGCTCGGGTATCCTCATAGGTCAAGGCTCCATCCATTCTTGACTGAAAACATAATGGCTTAAAACGTTAGCTATAAACATAAACATAATAACTATAAAATAAACACTTACATTCGGAGCTTTTGCGTGTGTATCAAGGAGAACTTCATGCCCCAACTATTTCTAAGACCTTGGACAATTAAAACTACTAGACATAGCTACTATTTTGGGAAACATACATAATAAATAACATAACTTTATTTAAAACTCCAAAATAAATATTGTGCAAAATACAAAGTAAAATATGAAATATAAAATGTTGTATGGGTACCCATTGTTTAATACATAAAAACACAAACTTTAATTGTTTAAATACTAATTGCAGAAATACATCAAAACATCATTCAAAAGACTTAAAAATAACTTCATCCTCGATCGTCACGCAGTCCATTCAATCCATTCATCCTCAACACACAAGCCAAGCTGGCATGAATCTTTCCACCTTCCATAATCATTTCCCTGAATCATGCTAAAAATAAAGGAATGAGCCTAATGCCTAGCAAGGAAAATCTACTAACAACATATATCACAAATCATAAACATAAGACTATATCATAAACATATACTATAAAACATATGACTATAAAAACTTATAACATATAGGACTACAATATTAATGGTCACTAACTCATTAACATGGCATGTGATAAACCATCTAGGTCCTCTGTCTACTAATCGAGGTAGGTTAGATCACATGGCAATATATGATAACCCATCTAGGTCCTCTGTCTACTAATCGAGGTAGGGTAAATCATAACTCTAAACCATGAAAATGATAAAAATTCTTGGGGCTTGCTATCTAAGCAAGTTATGCCCAAGCGACTATAAAACATATTCTTGGGGCTTGTTATCTAAACAAGTCATATGCCCAAGGACTATAAAGCATATTTATACATATACAACATATCATGCCATAAACATATAAGCACATATAATCTATCCTATTTTGCTTAACACAAACCAGGATATTGGAGAACAAGAACGGGATTTGGAACACTCCTAAAACCAACAGTAAGAATGGTGAGTTTCTAAAGAAAAGCGATGAAAAGAAAACTAAACCATCCAAGTGGAAACTTACCGAAAAGAACCTTAAGTTTCAAGAAACTTAAACACCTAACCAAGAATCATAAACAAGATTTAGGATCTGAAAGAAAATAAAAGAAAACTTAAGAACCATGAAGAATTGAACTTAAAGATAAGAATACCTTGAATGATCTTATGACTTGATCTATACCTCGATACCAAAATAACTCTATAAAGCTTTTAACCGAGAACCCAAGTGTTTCTAACTATAGTAACCTTATCAACTTGGAGGCTCTGAAGACTGCATGAAGAATGAAGAAAATGGTTGAGTACTAGGTCCTATTTATAGAGTTCAAGGAGTGAAACTAACCCCTTTTAATTTGAATAAATAAATGAATATAAAATGAAAAATATTTGAATTTTCCTTCAACAGATGCCCAGAACTCGATCAAAATCGTTCAAAGGCAGGTCTAAGTGGTTAAGGCTATTTTTAAATTTAAAAATTCTCAAGATTCAAAAATACATTCCCAGATCGCCTACCTTGGGCGATATGTCGCCTAGACCATTTTCTCGAGCCCCGTTCGTTTGTTGGTGGAAAGTCGACGTGTTTTCCGTATATCCCGTAGGCGATATATCGGACCCTATAGCTGCGATATATCGGCATACGTTGATATATGAAACACGTATTTGCACCTTTTCAGCATATTTTGAATTGATAAAACAACTTTGACTAAGTCTAAACGTGATCCTAACAGTTTCTGGAAGGTTCTAGAGCTTCTAGATCTTTCTTTTATTTAAACTATACATCAAAAATACTTAAATCCTTAATAAACATAATTATGACAAATGTCATACTCTTATTAATTCTATCTAAGCCTTAGGTTATAAATAATAATATTTCTAGAACGAACAATATGAATCAAACCTTATGTTATAATTAATATTTCTAAATTATAGGTTAAACTTATAAAGTCCATAACTGTTGCTATGAGTTTCCAACTAAGTCCCAGTTTGAACTAAAATCCACGGAAACTATCATACTACAAACTACTACTACTATCTAGCTAAGTTAAAATTCTGGGACACTACAGAAGCTCTCCAACTCATGGCTAGTCCCTCTTTTCCTTTCCTTAACCTGCACCATTTAGCACCCGTGAGTCGAGGCTCAGCAAGAAAACATAATCACGCTTATAAGCAGTATATTATCATATCACAGATTCATAATTAGCATGCCTAGCTGTAATAACCCTTCTCATGCATGCAATCAACCTAGATAAATGATTATAGAATCACACTAGGGCCTATTGCCTAATCTCTCATATAACCAGTCTTAGTGCTGGCCAAGCAGGTTTGATGCTTAACATTCTAGATGACCATAGGGGCGTTCAAGCGTATATCTTGCTTCCGGGTTGGCTTAACCATATCAGCCAGTGGTTACCACGCTATTGCCACCCTCGAATCCTAAGCGAGCCTTTAAACCCTCGACTTATAACCCAAGTCCCTTAACCTTTGACTGATAAGTCGAGTCTTTTAACGTTCGACTGATAGGTCGAGTCCTTAACCTTCGACTGATAAGTCGAGTCTATAGCCTCTGAATGATAAGTGGAGTCCTTAACCTTCGACTGATAATTCGAGTCTTTTAACCTTCGATTGATAAGTCGAGTCCTTTAACCTTCGAATGATAAGTCGAGTCTTTTAACCTTCAACTGATAGGTCAAGTCTTTTAACTTTCGACTGATAAGTTGAGTCCTTGACTATTAAGCCAGGTTCTTCATCAGATAACGCAAATATATCTTCAATTTCTAAGCTGAGCTTCCCAATCAGATATACAAACAAACAGTTATTACATAGCATAGGTAAACACAGCGCATTTAATATGTTTTATAAATCATTATCAACATAATATTAATCCTGTACCATAACCTGGCCAAGCCCTAAATGCGGACCGAGTGCAGTTTTCTTACCTCAGGTTCGAGTGCAACGTATAATAAGAATGACCCTCGAGCACGATCCTAATCCGTGCCCTAGCGGTAACCTAGTCACAACCATAATATAGAACCCTGTCAATAACGAGCGAATAAAATCATCTGGACCGAGTCCTAGCCTCCGGGACGTCGAATTCTAGTAACCCGAGTAGTGGAATCGATCCCGAGCCCTTAGGTTTGAGTTCGCGTCACTCAAAACCTTTCTTGGCCATTTCTGCCTATGTGCACCACGATGCCCCCTAATGGGTTGTGGTGCGCCTCAAGTCAGAGGCCCCCAGCCCTTCAATTTCCTAGGACACATGCTGTGATGCAGACTTGCTAGGTCGCGGCGCGCCTCTACGAAACCGAATCCCCTGGGCCCTGGGTGCACGCGGGTCGCAGCGCGACCCTACGAACCCAGATTTCTAGCTTTTTTCTCAAGCCAAATCTTACCCAAAATAATCCCAAACAATTCCCAAAACCATAATTCAACCCCAGAACAATATCAACATATTGTCAGCAACAAAACCCAACCTAAAACTTGACCAAAAACTCACCAAAACTCACAATCAACCCCTTGAGCCTCATAGCTCAAGAGCACTTCAAGAACTCTAAAAAACCTTGGCAGAATTCAATTGAAATAGAGACTAGAGCTTACCTTAACTGTGTTTAATGATCTCCTAGCTACAACAAATCCATCCCTAGACTCAAGATTTAAATTCCAAGCTCCCTAGCCTTGAATTCCCTTGGTTTTTTCTCAAGAAGTCCACAACAAAATAGACAAAGAGAGAGAGAGAAATAGAGAGAACGGTTGGGAGGGAGAGAGAAAGAGCTGCTGCTGAGAGTGATCTTTTGTGTTTTTGTGAGGTTACTTAGAGTTCAAGTAACTCTAAGTATATCCTAAGCTACGTGGTACCAAAAACGTCCCCGAGGGTAAAATGGTCAAAATTCCTTGAATTCCCGTCTAATCTCACTAACACCAAATTATCCTCAAATATGTATTCCCATTGCCCATTAATTCTTGGTAATGTACTAAATACCCAAAATACCCCTTGACTCACCCTGAGTCAGGTATTTGGTCCCATTATGACTAGTGATGCACATGAGGCGGGGAATTAGCGGGGAGTGCTCCACCCGTCCCGGTCCCCATTTATATTTTTAATCACCATCCTTGCCCCATCCCCGCTTATTCGCCATCGGGGGCGGGGTGGGGAATTGCCTATTGGGGCGAGGAATCCCCACGCAGAAACCATTTATGAAAAAAAAAATTTAATAAAAATCATAAATTATATGTAAATTAAAATATTTCACAATATTTATTATTTAAAATATTAAACATTATCCTAAATAAAATTTAAAAATATTAAAAAAGTTACTACAATACTACAATAACACATAACTAAATATATAAAATACATATAAAATATTACAAAAATTTATAAAAATTTAAACGGGGCCCTGTTGGGGCGAGGAGTGCTATCCCCGCCCCCGCCCCATTTAACATTTGTGGATTGAAAATTATCTCCATCCCCGCCCCATTCCCTATTTAGACGGGGATTCCCTACCCCATTAGGGGCAGGTCCCCCAAGGCCCTTTCCCTATGGGGAAAATGTTCATCCCTAGTTATGACTCTCCCGCTAACTTTCTCCCTAGGACCGCCTCGTGCCGAGTAACCCAAATATAGCCACATAATAATGTGGTCTCACACATATATCACATATATGCACATATATTCCAAATATACCAATAACAGGCCAAATTACGAAAATTTCCCTTCTAATAAGAAATTGGTCCACATGCATATCTAGTTATATTATAATATAACTCACGTAATCATATAATGATACACATATATCACATAAACACATATTCCATAATTAAATCACATATATTCAAATAAATTTTCATAATTTGCCATCCTGGCCCCCTAATCAAAGCCCTAAGTCTTGTTAGGTAATTTGGGATGTTATAGAAATACTAAAAAAATAAAAAATAAAATCATTAACCCATTTTTCATTCAAAATATTTATGACCTAATCCCATCATATATACCCATTTAGCAATAAAGAGCATGAGAGTTTGAGAGATAAAACAAATGAAATAACTTTAGCCGACTGATTTGAGCACCAAGAGAGAGATAGAAATATGCAAAGAAGTTTTACTCCACTATGACCAAAAAGTTAGAAGATTATTTTCCTTGCTAGTTACCATGAAATGAAATCAAATTAACTAAGCTTTAAAATATAGATAAAAGATAAGAAGATCTTAACTATAACAAACAAAACAGAGGAATAACAACAACAAAAAACTATTGTACCATGACTTAGTTCATGACTGTGACTGAGGAAGAAAATCTTTGAGATGTCGTAGAGTGTGTCGTTGGAGATTGAAGGAGACCTGGGAAGGATATGGTGGAGAGAAAATGCAGGATATAAAGGGAGATGGCGAGCAAGAGAGGGTGGCAGGGAGTGAGAAGGATGGATGAGAGCGAGAGAGATAGAATGAAGACGTTAGGTGAGCCGTCAGTGAGAGAGTGATCCAAATATATGTTAGAGAGAGAGAGAGGAGGAAGGGGAAATATGATGAAACCCTAATTTGTGTTATTGGACTATTAGATTGGGCTTATCTTTGGGCTGAAATAAAATTTTGTAAAACATATAAGTTATATTTATACTTTGAATTTTTGACATATAAATTAATAATAAAATCCAAATAAAATATGTATATATTTATGGGTTTAATTCGTGCTTTTTTCGTGCCATACTTATAGGCTTTTTATATTCGTGCTTACGTGTCGTGCCTTCGTGCTAACTTTTTCATGCCTTCGGGCTTGCCATGTCGCACCATGCTTAAGCCCATATTTTTTGTATCATGTCATGCTAATTTGTAACATCGTGTCGGGTCGTGCCTAGGCCCATGTTTTTTAGTGCCGGCTCATGCTCGTGCCCTTGGGCTTGTGCCGGTTTCGTGTTATGTCAAAATGTTCGGGTCGTGTTTACAGCACTAGTAATGCCAACAAAAGTGGGTCTGCCAATGCTTCAGAAAGAGTTTGCCTCTGACACAGAAGCTAATCAAGTAAAAGTCGGTCACAATTTGGATCTAGCATAAAAGAACATAATGATCTCCCACATACGACAAGTAAACTATCAGAAGGCAGCAGAACGCCACTATCAAAAGAAAATTAATCCCAGTTCTTTTTCATTAGGCGAATGGGTATTAAAGCGCACCATGTTAGGATTTATGCCCTAATCGCATGTAAAGAAAATTTTATTGATTTAAATAAAAGTATAATTTTATTATATTTGAATGTTATAATTATTATTTCAATAATTTATATAAATATCAAGAAAATTATATATTCATTTATGGGATATGATCTTGTATTAGTACGAGAGAAATAAGATCATATACTATGAATAAAATAGTTAGTGACATGTTAAAGTAAGGAATCTTTAATGAATGGTTACTAGTATGGTTTACTAAGGATACGGGATGCAAGTAGTCTAGATTTAGATTAGTGATGTGGATAGACATCTTGGTAAATGTTTTGTATATAATAGAAATTATACATGACATGACCGATATGAATTAACTATCTTTATAAACTTACCGTTTTCCATAAAGATTTAATTCTTGTCATAATAGATGATCATTCCTACATTAGTCCAAATCATGAGTAGTCATGAACTCCTGTTTGTGCTTATTTGATCTTTTGATTCACTCGTTAAGGTTTCTTAGTATAATGAGGCTAGTGACTTTTGTTTTGGAGATTCAATATCATGAATGGCTGGGAACATGATTTACAATAATGGAATCCATACTTTCCTAAAATATCGAATATTGGTTCCCTTAGAGTTAATTCTGGAACTGAATAGTAATTGAGCTCAAATCTATAATCTGATTATAAATTATTTTTTCGCTAGTGAATTAATGGTACTTAAGCAACAAGAGGTAATTATAAGGGTAAAATGGTAATTTTGACCAGCTTTAATTAACGAACCAATAATTGGAGGATAGAACTACATTTATTGATTATATCAATGGACTACAAAGAAAACTCTGTAAATATAAATCTATAAATACTTAGAGTGCAATTCCATATTTATAGTGGAGTGATCATGGAATTAATGAATAAGATTATTAGATTAAAGAGTTTGATTAATAATATGGTTTATTGGAGCTTCGTATTATAGGTCCATGGTCCCCAGGTCACCTCTGTCTTACACTATCAATGGTAAGGATGTCATAAGAAAGATTTGTAGAGAGAAGGATTTAATTGCAAATTAATTAATTTTCTAGGGCAAGAAAATAATTATGAGATAGTTATGGGCAATTATTTATTTATTTATTTATTTAACTGTATAGTTGTTATTTTGAAAATCTATATGTTAAAATAAATATTAATCATGTTTGGATTAATATATATATATATATAGAGAGAGAGAGAGAGAGATTAATAATTATTTTAGTATAAGATTTATTTATTTAAAACTGATAATTAAGATAAAATTATTTTTAATTAATTGATATTTATTTTGGGATAAATATATTATCTTAAATATTAATTAAGTAAACAAATGAAAGAAAAAAATCAGGGAGAGCCATGTAGCGGCTTACGCCACTCACTAGATTATACAGAGAGTGACACCACCCAGAGATATTTTCTATCCCTGGAATTTGAATTTTGAATTTCAAATTAGTTTGTTTATTTAATTATATTTAATTATTCTTTTTTAAATATGATTTAAATTAAATTATTTAATAAGTTGTAACTGATCAGTTTTATTTTAAATAAAATAAAAATTAATTAAATTAGTTAGTTATGTTTATAAAACTGAAAGAAGCGATACTTTCAGAAAACAAGTTTTTCAAAAGTTGTTTTGGCTGTAACATCCCCAATTCCCTAATATGGTTTAGTGCCTGGATTAGGGGGCCGGGAGGCAATAATTGTGTTAATTATGTGTTAATACGATATGTGCATGTTATTATGTGGATTATATTATGATATAATAATGCTTGCATGTTAGAAATGTTAAATAGGTGTATGTGGGCTCGTTTCTTATAAGAATGGCATTATAGTAATTTGACCGGCTGAGGGTATAATTGTGAATTTGAGTCTTTGTGATCGAGACCACATTATTATGTGGATGTATTTGGGTTACTCGACGTGAGGCGATCCCGGTGAGCAAGTTAGCGGAAAAGTCACATCAGGGTACAATACCCGGCTCGGGGTGAGCTTAGGGGTACTTTAGTAATTTAGTACATTACCGGGGTTTATTGAGTAATGGGAGTTTAAATGACTATTATTTTGGAATAGTTGGGGATTTACAGGAACACTCGGGGAATTACGGGAAGTGGTAATTGACGGAATTGCCTTTGAAGGGCTGTAACGACCCAAAATCACTAATAAGGCTTAAGGGCCTTGATTAGTATGTCGGGAGGGCATAATTGGGGTATGTGTGAATTAAATAATTCAATGCATGATTCTGTGATAAGCATGCTTATATGAGTATAAGGATATATGAAATGCATGTTTACGAGTATTAGTATGCAGGTAGGCCTTGTTTAGCGTAAAGGGGTATATTTGTAATTTTAGCCTGTTGAGGGCATAAATGTGATTATATGTTATAATTGTGAGGACCACATTATTATGTGGATATATTTATAGCATGCGACTTGATTCGATCCTAGGGAGCCAGTTAGCAGGGAAGTCATAACGGGATCCAATACTTGGCTCGGGGCGAGTCAAGGGGTATTTTGGGTATTAGATGGTTATTTGGGTTATCGGGTTATGGAAATAAATAATTGGAGATATATATGAGGTTAGGAAGCCTAGGAGGGAATACTAGGGAAATTTACCATTTTTCCCTCGGGGAAGTTTTTGGTACCCCAAGCCTCGAGATTGACTTAATTAGTTAAGGATGGATCAAACAAAATAAAGAAAACAATAGAACTTACCCAAACCGGCCCTTTTCTCTTTTCTCTTGCTCTCTCAAGGGAAACCACAGAAACAAAAGAAAAGCTTGGCTGGAAACTCAGAGTTGAAGTTTTGGAGATTAGCCTAGTATTAGCTAAGGAATCCAACCAGGAACTGAGATAAGCCTTGAATTATGTTTTTTTTTTACCCTCGGGGATGTTTTTGGTACCCCGAGCCTTGGGATTGACTTAATTAGTTAAGGGCGGATCAAACAAAACTAAGAAAACAGTAGAATTTTCCCAAACCGACCCTTTTCTCTTTTCTCTCTCTCTCAAGGGAAACCACAGAAACAAAAGAAAAGCTTGGCTGGAAACTCAAAGAATTGAGTTGAAGTTTTGGAGATTAACCCAGTAGTAGCTAAGCAATCCAACTAGGAACTGAGGTAAGCCTAGAATTATGTTTTTTTTGGTCATTTGATTATGTAGCTTTGGGCTAGATTCTAAGAGTTTTGGGTTTTGAATTTAAGACTGAATTGAGGCTAGGGACTTGGGAGTTAGCTCAGCAATTTCTTCGAGGATTGGTTCTTCAGTGAGGTAAGCTCTAATTTATGGTTTACTGTCTGAATTATGTGCTTTCCTGGCTGGTTTTGATGTTCTTGAGCTTATGGGTTCCAAAGATTAAAGTATAATTTTGATGAGTTTCTAAGCTAGGTTTTTGTTGGGTTATGCTATTGGAAACATGTTAGAATGTTTGTAATAATTGAATTGTGTCCTTAGGATGGTTTTGGGTGGATGGGAGCGAGGTTTGAGTGTTAAAAATGGTGGGTTTTCTGGGTTCGAAGGGGTCGAGCCGCGGCATAGGAAGCTTGGGTCGCGGATCTTAAGGGCATTTTTGGCCTTATGGAGATTTCGGGCATGGAAACCTAACCTAGGGTGCTCGGGATCGATTCCACTACCGTATTTGGTGGAATTCGATGTCCCAGAGGCTAGAACATAGTCTGGAAACCTTTATGCAATTATTGATGGAATCCCTTATCTTGGTTGTGACTAGGTGTAAGCTAGGGCTCGAGAAATGGATCGTGCTCAATGGTCATCTCTCGTAACCAGAACACTTGGAATTAAAGGTAAGAAAACTGCACTCGGTTGTGAGCTTATAATGGGACTAAGGGATCCTTGTTTTTGTATGCGTTATGAAGGATGGTATTATGCCATGTGAATAATAAACAAACAACCTAAGAGCGTCGAAGTTTACATTGGCGCACAGAGCGCGGCTCAACCACGGGTAGCTGAGGATAGATTAATATTCACTGAGCTTGGTTTAAGTGGACAGGAGTCGGTGGGGTAAACAGTGGGTGCGACCTAAGGGCGTCGACCCTGATTATCATGTGATTTGGTTATCATTGTTAATTAATGAATATGACCTGCTGCGTGGTTGACTATTAGCTTGTGGATTTCTTGATTGTATCTATGGATTAAGTGATTAGTATGGACTGCTAAGTGTATGAACATGCTTAAAGAGTTATTTGATTATTATCATTGTTTGTGCTATGATGTTATGTTTTCTTGCTGGGCCTTGGCTCACGAGTGCTACGTGTTGCAATTAAAGGCAAGGGTAAGCTTGATCATCCCTGACTTAGAGAACTCTAGAGGCGGAATGTACATGACTAGCTGCTCAGCCACCACGGTTGAGGGAGGGATAGGAACAGGTGGACCACAAATGTCTGTTTTTCCCTTAGAGTGGCTAGTGGTTGTTTATACTCTGGAAATTTTGTAAATGTACCTTTAAATGTTATTTCTTTTGGGATCCCATGTTCAAAACGTTTATTTATATGAAATGTATCTTTTATGACCAAAACCTTTTCATCCTAGTTCACTAATAGTTTTAGTGACACATTTTCAACTAAATGACTTGATTAGCAAGTCCTGCACCTTTATAAATACACAATGTAACGGTCTTGGCTACCCATGACGTTACAAGGGCTAAGGAAAGTTTGGATTGGCCTAGGGGTATTTAGGTCATTTGTGCCTAGTTAGAAATTTAAGGTTAGTGTTTCTTCAGCTAAGAGAAAGTTAGAAACAAAACAAACAAATAGAAGCACTTTTCTCTCTCTCGTAGCTTCCTTATCCCTCTTTGTGGTGGTTTGAGAATCTTGGGGAAATTGAAGAACTAAGCTTGGAAAATTGGAGGATTGAGCTTGGGAAACTTGGGGATTAGTTCAAGGGCATTTTCATGTCTGAGGTAAGATTTTTATTCAACTTCTTCTTGATGTTTCTGTGGCTTTAGTTGAAGGCTTAAGTGTTTGCATGTTTGTGGGTTTAGAGAATGAATTTTGGGTGTGTTGATGAGTTTTAAGCTAGTAGTTTGCTAGGTTTTGTTGCTGGAAAGAAGTTATATTGATTTTGGGGATGTAGTTGAAAGAGTGGGGTATAATTGGATTTTTCTAGTTGGGTTCGGCTAAGGAAAAACTCATAAATTCTAGGTTCGAAAGGCTGGACTGCGGTTTTGATCTTGGTGTATTGCGGCCCTCTAGAGTAAAAAGGAGCCAGGTTGGGCTTTGTGGCAGGGGCGGGCCACGGCGCGTGTCTGATGGCTGGTGAGGCTGAGCCTCTGATTTGAGGCGGGCCGCGGCATGGGAGCATGGGTCCGCGGCTCTTAAGGGGATTTTTGGCTCTGAGATGGTTTTGAGTGCGGGAACTCAACCTTTTGCGCTCGGGATTGATTCTACTACCATTTTTGGTGGAATTCGACGTTCCGGAGGCTAGGATTTTGTCCGGAAGCTTTTATTCACTCCTTGTTAATGGAATTCCTTATTATAGTTATGACTAGGTCAAACGCTAAGGGCTCGGATCAGGGATCGTACTCAAGGGTCGTCGTTAGTAACTTGCATTTGGACCGAAGGTAAGAAAACTGCACCCAGTATGTAAATGTGTGATTAGGGCTTGACCCGATGGTTAAATATAGATATGATTAAGGCTTTGGCCCTGTTAATGAGCATGATTATAATTATGTTTGGGATTATCTAGTTAAGCACATTGAAATGCGCATGATTATGATTGTGCCTATGTATGTTGTTTGAGTGTATTATAATACATTGTATCTATATGTATGTATGATAAATGAAATATGTGATTGTCTGTTGTGACTAGAGAGCTCGATTTATAAACCAGGGGATTATTAGGATGTTAGTTGGAGATCGACTTATTAGTCGAGGGCATATTGGATTTTGAGAGACTCGTCTTATAAGCCAAGGGTCTTAAAGCTTGGACTTATAAGTCAGGGGTTTGTGAGGCTTGACTTATGAGTCGAGGATCAGTAGGACTCGGCTTATGAGCTGAGATTGGCATTATGCACATGGAGTGCGGGCCACCATGGCTGGGCCACCCTGGGAGTGCAACACGCACTTGACTGGCTCGGATGCCAAATGAATTAAAAAGGATGTGCAATACACACTTGTGCAACTCTATGGTTGCCAATCTGTATAACGTGTAGGCCAGATTCAGTTATTACTGTTTGACAGAGATATTACTCTATGAATTGCTTAATATGTTTTCTTGCTGAGTCTTTTGGCTCACGGGTAGTTTGTGGTGCAGATAAAGGTAAAGAGAAGCTCAACCAGCCATGAGTCAAAGGGCGATAGCAGTGACATGTACATATGCAGTCCGCTCGACCACCACTGCCGAGACACTCGAGGAAACTAGGGTTGAACCCAACTTTTGCTGCCTAGGTCGGCTTATTATGTAACTTTGATATTGTAACCAACTTTTAAACTTGTGTCTTTGGGATCCCGTGTAAAGAACATGTTTTTGGGTTTAATGAAATATTTATGACTTGGCCAAAATTTTAAATACCTAAACCTTTAGTGGCTTAATCATATATTTAGTCCAAATGACTTGTTTAGCAAGTCCAGCACTGGTTTTAAACACTCTTGGTAACGTACCCTAATTGGAAGAGTGTTACACAGACTCTCTCTCAAAGAAACGATAGAATTTCCTAAACATGAAATTCTAAAAATTTCTATAGTCTCTCTCTTTTAAATCTTCTCTAGATCTCATGTATTGAGTACATCTAGAGAGTCTAAATCAACCTTTAAATCCTACGTGCCCACACACGTCCTTGTGTGTTTGAGGATTGATGTGGAAAATCAAGGTGTGAACTTTCAGAATTAGGATAGGAAGATCGTTGATTTATACAAAAATATTCAAGGACACTTGATAAGCTTCAAGATGTAATCTTTTATCTACTTTTATTTGATTTAATATATCTATATGTAACGCCCCACGTCACTATGGCTGCTTCCTGGAATGATGACTGGCCCTACAAATCAATACGAGTCTTTCCAGCGTGCTTTGTCCTCACTCGCACGCTTCCTGGGAAAACTTCCCAGGAGGTCACCCATCTTGAAATTACTCCAAGTCAAGCACGCTTAACTTTGGAGTTCTCAAGTGATGGGATACCGAAAAGAAGATGCATCTTGTTGATATAGGTAGTACCCATCAATCTATTTAAGTCATCTTCAACTGTGTAGTCTCATACCTACATAGTATTAAAATTATCACACTTGACCTTCCCCAGGCGGTGTGGGATTGCACAGCTTTACCCAGTCTTTCCTCTTACGGATCACGAGATACCGACTGTCACACTATATATGTACGATCCTAGTTGGTATTAATAAATTTTAAAAATATCTTATTCCACTGCGTACTCTGATTTTCATATTTAATACCAACACACCGCTGGCCTCGGATCCTACTGCCTCTGTGAAGTTAGTACTAGAAAAGAAGTACCACGAATTTGGAATGCTTTATCTTTATGCCAGTATTACTGTTAATCCATTTACAATTGTAATGATACAATTTACGCAATAACAATTTCGATGATTTGATTATTACTTCGCAATATTTTTGCCTTTGCATTTCTTCAATAATATTTTATGTTACCCTATTAAGGTCTTTCAAATATTGATTAAATCGTCAAAACAGTCTCACATGTGATTCATGCTTGTACGCAAGATCTTTCACTAGTATACGCGATCTCCAATAAGTACACAAAATCTCATATTTTTACACCAAATCTTGTACTCTACCAACAAGGATTCCAACTATTGTCCTGCCGCATCAACAACTTTCTGTAATGACTTAGACGTATCACTGATAAAGTCTAGTCATCTCTATACACCACTCAAGGCCACAATGCAGCTAAAACCTTTCCTTACCCTCTATAAATAGCTTGCCTACTTAACAACTAAAGCATATTCACCACAACTATTCAGCACCATCATAAACAAAAGGGTGCAAAAAGAGAGTAAGAGTGAGAATGATAGAGAGTAAGACTAAGAGATTTTGAACAACTCCACGCCTTTAATATGCTTCCCTACTTGATTCCTTACACACTACTTAACCTTCATAATAATGACCCAAAAAGCCCTCCCAAAGATAGCAAAACTGCAACCATTTACTCATGTCGTTCACCAGCCTTATTGCCATTACACTACTCAACCTCCGCCTAAGCAATCTGATCCGCTCTGAAGTAGGGCAAGCCATTTCCCAGTCTAATCAGCTTTAACTATGTGGAAAGGGTTTCCTTGGTCCGGCAGAGGAGAAATGTACTAACCCATCAACATCACAGCGCCCTTCTCCAACGATTGCTCAATGACTTTGGTTTTCTAGAAGCCCAAAAGCAAGAAATACAAGGGTATGGTGCTATGGGAAAATACACACATACCACCTCCTCCCTCCATGACTGAGGTGCACTACATATAGTGGACCTATTCTATGGGCGATCTCCCCACGCCACTCCCAGCGAGCATCTAGGATGACCGCTTCTCCAATTTCCACTCCACCATCGGCCCACAAATTTTGAAGTACAATAGAAACTTACCAAGGTAAAATGCTCTTGGATTGCCACTTTCACATTGCGAATATTATCTGCCCTCGCCAACAACTCCTCTGGGAAGCACACAAAAATTTCGCACAATGCATCCTCCTATCTGAGCTCATCCGCCATGACCTCGCTTCTTCTGGCGATGATTTCTACCTCTACTATTTCTCCGAGAATAGAGGCAGGAGGGGCATCGGATATGGTCAAATTAATCTTAGATGATGTTGTGAGTATTTTCGTTACAACCCTCATGGCATCCACTGAGGGTAAACACAGGCAAAGGCACAACCACACTTGAAACTGTTGTGACCTCAAGGGAGGAAGTGACATTAGAAATTCTGGTGGCAACAGTGGCTTTAACATCCATTTGAATCTTTTATGGCTCACTCACAGCCAAGACAACCTCATTGTTACTTTCCTCCTCACAGCCAAGTTCGTTTGGCAAGAAAATTGGAGTATTTACCACAGTCAAACCTAGTTGTTTAAAAAATTCAGTGGACGAATCGAAACTCGAAGATATAGGTACCTGGGGTTGTGTTAGGTTTAAGGGTGCCTCAGCGGAAGAACCCTTTTCTTGAACATCCGCAATGGGCCAACTGTCAACCTCTCCTGCCTCCGGAGAACTCTTAGCGCTGGCAAACAAATTGTCTAAAAAACGACTCTTCTTCAAGGAAGCAAAGGGGGCCAGCTGAGGTGCTGGGGTCCCTCCCAAAATAACTGGTGGAGAAACCTCTGCACATGTTGCTAATGTGGTAGGAGGTATAAAAAGGTGGAAATTGTAGTAGAAACAATAGATACCGCAACAATGGGACGGGTAGTCGTCAAGGTGGCTCTCGTGTTTGGTGATTTAGAAATAGGGGTGTAACGACCCGAATTTTCTAATCGGGCTTAAGGCCTTGATTAGTGTGCCTGGAGGGCAATAAGTGATTTATTATGCTTTAATGTGTTATGGGTGGATTAATGTGAATATATGATAGTGCATGTTTAGTGAATTAAATGTGCATGTGGGCCCCGACTGGGTATTGGGGGCGTGAATGTGATATATGTTATATATGTGAAATGTCTGTGCAGCACAGTCCGAGACAGTCCTGGGGAGCGGTTAGCCAGAGGGTCACAACGGGGTTGAGATTCTGACTCGGGGCGAGTCGAGGGGTAATTTGGGTACTAGGTGTGTTATGGGGTTATTGGGACATGAAAATAAATATTTGGAGATATATTTGAGGATAGAATGTCTAGGCGGGTATATTGAGGAATTTTACCATTTTGCCCTCGGGGACATTTTGGTACCCCGAGCCTTGAGGTAACCCTTTAGATTTAAGTTAAATAAAACAAAAAGGGGGAATTAATTGGAAGCCTTGGGAAACCGACTTATACCTCTAGTTTCAGCTAAGGATAGAATCTCTCACTATTTTCACCTCTCTCTTTCACTCTCTAAGGAACAACTCAAGGGAAACTTGGAGAAAGCTAACTTAAGCAAGGATTTGGGCTGAGGAAACTCAGGAGCTTGAAGCTTGGGGAATTGAGGATCAACTTCAAGGATTGAGTTCAGCAAGAGGGTAAGTTTTAATTATAGGTTTATGCTTTAATTTGCTGCTGGTTTGTAAGAGTGCATGCTAGTTAAGTTTGATGTGTTCTTGAGTATTTTAGTTAGGTTTTTGTAGTAGACTTTGATGGATTATGATGTTGCTACTGAGTTATTGCTGGGCTAAAGTAGGTGTTTAATATCTGGGTTAGATAGGTGAGTTTTGTTGGGGTTAGCTTGAAGAAAAGGGAGGAAATTGATGAAGAATTCTGGGTTCAGCGGGGAGCGCCGCGGCCCTAAGAGGGGTGTGCCGCGGCCCGCATGCGCGCGCAGCCATGGGAGGCTGAGGGAATTCGAGCGCGCCGCGGCCCGCGTGGTGGTCAGTGGAGAGCTAGCCTCTGTTTTGAGGCTAGCCGTGGCTCTAGTGGGAGGGGTCGCGGCCCTTAGTGTCAGTGAGGATTTTAATGATATTTTTGACTTGGGAACTTAAAGGGTAAGGCTCGGGATGGATTTTATCATTCGGATTGGTAGAATTCAAGGTCCCGGAGGTTAGGGTTATGGTTTGAGGTTATTCATTGGATTAGAACTTGATGACTGAATATTGGTGATGTGTTGTGACTAGGGATTTCGACGAGGCTCCAGTTTGAGGACTGTGCTCGGGACATCGATGCTCGGAAAGCTCGGAACTCAGGTAAGAGAACCCTTGTTCCCATAGAGCTTGTGTGCAGGGCTGAGCCCAATGTGTTTGAATGAACTGATATGCAAGGCTGAGCCCAGTGTGATTGAATGAATTAATATGCAGGGCCGAGCCCAATATGTTAGAACTGTGGGGCGTAGCCCTTTATCTGATTATGTTAGAACTCTATGTATGCTTGTTATGCTTTGTGAATTATGATGTGAATGGTCGGCTTGGGCCAGGAACGGCGAAGGGCCGAGAACGGCTTTGGGCACAATGAGTGCAAGGCCGAGAACGGCAAAGGGGCCGGAAGCAGCGCTGAGCACGTGGAGTGCGAGTTGCCAGGGCGAGTCCCCAGAAGGATACCTGGGATATCCTCACGGCATGGTCTGCAGACCCAGGGCTTGGTAAATGCCTGGGACGGCTAGGTCGTACGTGTTTAGCCATTGGTGGCATGTTTATATGTTCGATATATGTGATGTATATGTTATCTGCTTGTGGGTTCTCTTGCTGGGCTTCGGCTCACAGATGCTCTGTGGTGCAGGTAAAGGGTACAGAGGTGATCAACCAACCATGAGTACAGCAGGCGTGAGGCGGCGTGTAGATGTTCGGCCAGCCTGGCCGCCACGGCCAGAGGTTTTTGGGAGATGCTTGTAAATAAACTCTGATTTTGTCGTCTAGTCGACTTAGTTTAATTAATATGTTGTAAACATTTCTAAACTGTATTTTGGGATCCCAAGTGTAAACCTTTTACGATTCTCTATGGAAATTAATATTTTTAAGGTTTTCTCTTTGTTTATAGCTTAATTACACTGTTTGATCTAAAACCTCGATTAGCGAGATGAAATCACGTTTTTAAACTCACTTAGTAACGGCTCTAAGGAAGTAGGGCGTTACAAGGGGCATCTGCCAGAGTTGAATTGGGTGACACGAGTGACAAAAGCCACATGAATGACACTCGTGGGCCCAAAATTTGGGGCAACAATTTGAGTTGTGAATCTGGTTCGCCCCACTTGGTTAACGGATGCCGTAACAAATTCAGATATTATACGAGGCACAAAACATAAGTTTGTGCTAAGAGATTTTTTGGCCAAAGGGTCGATGGGTTTCCTCATTGAAATCTTGAATTGGCATGTTATAGTTCTCCCATCATCAAAATCATCATCAGAGGTGGCAGGTGGAGTTTTCCTTTTCTTTTTAAGCTCCGCTGAGTCCGCAGCTTATGAAAGAAATTGGTGTGGGGACGATCTCAGTGAAATTCGAGAACTCACTAAACGGATGTTCTCACAACTTATTTTAAGGGATGGCTTAGGCAACTCCATAGAAGACACCCTTCAACCTTTAACACTAGGGGTGGAACAATACTTGTTGTGGGCCTTTTGAGTCTTAGAAATAGTCCTCTAGATCTCTTCTGGAGAAAGTGAAAGAGCATAGGATGGCAAGAGGCGTGAAGTAAACATCTTCCTCTGGTCTTTACATGCTTTGAGGACTTTAGCCTCGGTGCAATCACCCCACAGGGAATGCACCATTGCGACATTGGGGTCCATGTTGGTTGTAAAACACAGCGGGTCATAATCTACATATTATACAGATTACAAATCGTCCAAATATTGATAGTCGAATCCTTCACTAATTTTAATATTTGGCCATAAACATTCTGGAGCAAAAAGAAATAAACCCACTCTCAAAGATTGAGAAGTACAATTACACATGCATCAAAAAAAATACAACATACGATCTGATGGGAGCAATAAAATTAAAATCTCTAAGTTTAAATATCAGCAGCAAAAAAGTGAAAAGTTAACGAAAAAAGGAATGCATGAACTAGTACATATCGGCCATGAAAGTTTTGGCAAGAGGAAACATGTTGCGAGGCGAGAATTTGGGATACCATTTCCCACCAACTGCATAAATATATTCGTCCCAATTTTTTTTGGAACTATTGTAGTCAGTGAAGGTGCACCTATCCTTCTTGGAAGATAAATAGAATGTCTTCCACGACCTATTCTCTGAGGTCCTGGTGTTCAATTTATTAAAAGCAGCGTAAATGTCGCCTGACCCAATCAAGAGGCCTTGCATCGCACCCAATATTTGAGCCCCAACTATCGCCTGAACGACGTTTGGTGTAACGCCCTGGTTACCCCAAGACCGTTACGGTGAACGTTGAACCGTGAATTTAACTTGCTACCTGAGTTCTTTGGTTAAAAACGTGCTTCTAGGTGTTATTAATAGGTTAGGTGGAAAACCAATCAAAAAGGAAATGATATATTTTATCTAAAACATAAAACTGTTCATGGGCCCATAAAAATGTTTACAAGTTATTTATAATGCAAAATGGTCATTACTGTTTAAAATTTACAACCCGCCGATCTAAGCTGCAAAAATAGGGTAAACCCCCTAGTTCCCCTGAGAACTCCTTGGCCGTGGTGGTCAAGCGGTCGCATATGTACACAGCACCACCTAAGCTCTCCACTCAAGGCTGGGTGAGCTTTTCTTTCACTTCACCTGCACCACATAGCACCCATGAGCCAAAGCCCATTAAGAAAATACAATAATGCAAGCAGATGAGTGAATATCACGATAATCATACAGAGCTTATAGCTCTGAATCAGATGAGTGAATATCACTTTGTGGTTACATTAACCTTGAAGGAGCTTATAGCTCTTAATCAGATGAGTGACTTAACACTTGAGGTTCTGGTAAACCATAATGAGTGACTGACGAGCAAGTCAGTAGCTTAAACAAATGAGTGACTGATGGGTAAGTCACTAGCTTAAATAGATGAGTGACTGATGGGTAAGTCACTAGCTTAAACAAATGAGTGACCGATGGGTAAGTCACTTGCTTAAACAAATGAGTTACTGATGGGTAAGTCACTAGCTTAAACAGATGAGTGACTGATGGGTAAGTCACATGGAGCTCGACACCCACAGCCATGTGACTAAATAGTCACTGTGGCTCTAAATAACTAGACTTTGGCTAGACAAGCGCTTATAGTATTCATCGAACTTGAGGTTGGTTCGGCATTAATGCTCTTTTGAGTCATTTAATGCAGATGTCAATTAGATCTAATCTTTGTTGGCTTGCGTTGAACACGCTAAGGCTGTTCCTGACTTATGAGTCAGCACTGTGTGACCAGTGCCCAGTACCACTGCCGAACTTGACTAATGAGTCACAGCTTCACATTTGATACTGACACCTTTGCCAATTCTGACTATTTAGTCAGTGCCATACACAAGTGAGCAAGATTTGCTAAGCATTCAATATTCAATCTATGTCCACATTTAAACATTCAACATGCCTCATGAATAACCATGCATGTCACATATGGCGTGCAGTTTTCTTACCTCTGATTCGAGCGAGAATTAGTATAAGAACGACCCTTGAGAACGATCAACCTTTAAGTTCCTTACCGGTCACCTAGTCATAACAATATATGGGATTCCATCAATAAAATGATTAACAAAGGGTTCCTGAACCAAGACCTAGCCTCCGGGACATCAAATCCCACTAATCCGGGTAGTAGGAACGATCCCAAGGCCTAAAATGGAGTTCCCATGATCAAAACACCCATTTGGCCTCAAAAACCCCCAAAGTCGCGGCCCCCAGCCAAATCAGGAGCAAGCGCCACGGCACCCCTTACCTAGTGACGCGGCCCCCACCTGGGAACCAACCATAACTTTGTTTTTCCACATTCTAAACCTTCCAAAAACATACCTAAACATCTCCAAATCCAAAAATAAAAGTTCCCAAACTTCTCAATGATCCAAAATCATCAAATCCCGAGGCTCAAACGAATCAAAAACTCATCGATACACAAAATCCAAATAAAAGCTTAGAAACTCTAAAACTCAAAACTTAAAGCTTGATTACCTTTGATTGGGTTGTTTCTCGTTAAATCCTTCGGTCAAGAAGCTTCAAATCTTTCCTAGGATCGCTATGCCTCGATCCTCGCTTGATTCCAACTCCTAGAACTCAAGATTTCTTCGAAATTGGCACGAATGGTCACAAAGGTTAACGGGAGTGAGAGAAAGTGTTTTTAACGTAAGGTTTCCTTCTGGCAGACTACTTAAGGCTTAAGTAACTTCAAATAAAACCTAATGCTCGGGGTCCCAAAAACACCCCGGGGACAAAATAGTCAAAACTCCCAGAATTTTCTCCTGATCTCAATAACTCCCAATATATCATTAAATAAACATTCTCATTATCCAATATCTCAATAATTGACTCCGTTATGACAAAACCGCTAATTTGCAACATAGGACTGTCTCATGCCGAATAACTCGAATATATCCCCATAATAATGGGATCTCATTCGTAAATCACATTATGCACCAAAATACACAAATATACCATCAACGGGCCAAATTACCAAATTGTCCTAATAACCAAATGTGGATCCACATGCATGCATTTAACATCATATTATAATATAATTCACATAAACATGCATATAATTATTTAATGGCATAATTAAACAATTATGGCCCTCCGGCCTACTAATCCAGCCATTAAATCGCATTAGGGATTTTGGGGCATTACATTTGGGATGAACTGGTAGATGTGAGCCTTTATGCATGAGACAATCTGGACTAGGATAGTAGGAAGGGGAAAGTGAAGATACTCAATGTGCTTCGAACTTAGCATTGTTTCATTTGGCTTAACTACATCCCTATAATGCCAATTGTGCAATTAATGATCATTAAGCTTGCGAATAGTCACATTCTCAGGAATGTCACAGTTTTCGAGCAAATGGTCAAGCGTGGATTGATAAGTTCTCTTGGGATTTTGCTCTATGGATGATTTAGGGGCCATGATTTACGATTTTTTAAGAACCAAAAATGGGACAAATTTCACAGAGAGTTCTTGGGAGAAAAGTTAAGCAGAGTTTGGCTGCAAATAGAGAAATGAAGAAGAAAAGGAAGAGGCAGCAATAGCCGTGGGCACTCCTCATTGGTCCTCGATTTATGTGAACGTGGGATGTGACTGCTGAAACGAAACAGTCCATGATTATTGTTAATAAATGAATACGATGTGATTAGACTAGGGGCATTTTTGGAATGATTACAATAATATTCGGTCCACATCAGCGTCAGCAGAACAATTGGATATGGGTTGAGGGGCAATTGTTAGGCCCAAAAATATGATTTTTGCCTGGCCCAAGATCCGAATTCATTATAGAGCATTGGGCCTGAAGCTTCTAGTATGACCCAAATAGTCTTTTTCCTCGAACATTTGGTGCGGTTCGTTTGAATTAGTGAGGTCTTTGTAATTTGCAAGCCTAGCTTATGCGCGGAAGGCAATGTAAGTTCATCCCGCAAAAGCGACAAAAGACATTATTGTTTTTATAATACTATAACTACTATGAAGAGGACGACTAAAGGCGGTAAAGTTGGTTGCACTTTAACCAATTATACATTCCCACTCAGTCCATAACTCTTCTCTCAACCCCTATAAATAGCCAATGTTGGGAACAACATAGGCATCTCATTTTTTAAATATCTTTACTCTACCTGAATAAATACTCATCTGGCTTTAACATCAAAGAGTGTTCTTGCAAGTAACATCAGACGCTTTGCTCACTTCGGAGATTCAAGATTCCAATCGAAGAAGGGAGCCAAAATGACTAGAAAAGAAAAATCAATTTCCAAGGATATCCAAGCAAATTTTTCGACATCAACCGTCAGTTTGGACATATGCATGTCGGCAAAATAATGAAAATAGAAAGGATATATCACATGAAAAATAATTAGTATTAGGGGGTTTTGGATAGTATATATGAGTAAATTAATTATAAGTGGTCCCAATGCAATAGCTAGTGTGACCGTGTATATATAATTACCATAAATATAATTGATAGTTGAATGAAATGACTTTTAATTGGTCTTTTACACGCGTGTGTGATCAATTATGATCACGTGTCACAGATCATATTGGAGTAGTGACGAGGTTATTCAATCTGATTTATTTAATCAAGGATGTGCATGAAAAATCAAGAAATGTGTGCTCTCACGAATCACGATCAACGAGAGATATAACGATAAAGAATAAGGTAATGCTATATTATTATAAATAATATAATGTTAGTTTAAATAATGTGACAAAATGTGATGTAATATAATATTGAAAATTATAAAATTGGACACATGTGTGTGCCCAAATGTGACATATTTTGGAGTTACAAATTTATAACTCCTAAATATTACCCAATAATATATAGATTGTATGTTACACATTTGAGTTTGGATTTCACAAATTCATTATTATGTAATATGACTATTGGAGAAATGTTTTTAAATCCTATTAGGTGTATGAATATTACAAAATTATGTGGGAAGCCATTGTGATGTTTTTTGGAATACTAAAATTTGGAAGCTAAAATTTGAACTGTGGCTGCGGCCTAGGAGACAGAGGCTAGTGGCCACAGCAATTGATATTCCTAGCTGCGCTAAGGGGTGATGACAACCAATTTCTTTTTTCAGTTTTTTCAATTTTGAACGGTTCTAACATTCCAAGTAACTCCCAAATCTTCATTTTAATTTCATAAACATCCAATTAAACATTGGCAATAGCCATGGGGTTGGTAGAATTTGAAATTGAAAGGGTATCTAAAACTCTATAAATAGGAGTCTAATACTCACTTGTAAGACACATTATTTCTATCCACTAGAGGACTTGACTAAAAATTCATCATAGAGGTTTGATTATTTTAGAGAGTTATTTCTATATTGTGAGAATCCCTTAGTGCTTGAGATATGGGAAATAAGTTTTTGGACAAATGTTGTAAACATTGTTCAAATTGGTGATCTCCAATGCTCTTCACTTTGGTTGTGTGAGTGAGAGAGCTTTATTTCTTGTTCTTGTTATTTATTATTTCTTCTATTGTTCTTTTGTCATCTTTCTTCTATTTCCTCTTTATATTTAGTTGTATATTTTTCACATCCTTTGCTTTACTACCTCTTGTTTATTTGTAACTTTTGTCATAGAGTTGTTATTTCTTCTACTCTCTTCATCTTCTCATTTCTATATTTACTTGTATTTTTGCAATAGAGTTGTAAACTTATTTAATCATCATCTTGTCATTTGTATTATCTTGCTTAGAGTTGTAATAGTGTTACTATTTTCCACTGAGACAATTTTATTATCTCTAACATTCAAAAGCTTATCCCTTGTTTGTTTCAATGGAAGGAGAGACAACATGATCATGAATCAAGACCTTGTGAACACTACTACAAAAACAGTCTTTTAGGACACATTTTTAGGGCACTCACCTAGATGAAAGCCCTAAAAATAGGTCCTGGACTTTTTAGGACACTCATTGAGAGTCCTTAAAGAATTTGTTTTAGGACACACGGTGCGAGCCCTAAAATTAATGTGTGTCCTAAAAGTTTGAATTTTTTTTTTAACAAAATTTCCTGGACTTTTTAGGACATTCATTGAGAGTCCTTAAAAAACACATTTTAGGACTCACAATGAGTGTCCTAAAAACATATGTGGGTCCTTAAAAGTCTGAATAGAAAATTTAAGTGTATAAATGAGTGGTGACTTTTAAAGGCTCACTTTAAGTGTCCTAAAAGAGCATTAAGGGCTTCCAAAGCGTGTCCTAAAAATTTTAAGTAAAAAAGGACAAAAACTTCTATCATTTTTTAATTGGACTATATTAGGGCATCATTTCTCATCAGCACACAAGGGAAGAAGAAAAAAGGGGCCGCCTCTTTCCCTCTAAATCTCTCTCCCGCTTGCGTCAATACGAGGTTCTCACCGCCCCTGCTGCGTCCACCATCGACACGCGCCACACAATTGGATGCAGAAGGTCGACGACCTTCTACCCCTGCGAGCCCAGCCCCACACGCGCCATTCTTTGCCGCCTAGAGCCGTTCGAAGTCGCGGTGGTGCTAAGTTTCCAAAACGCTTCTGAGTATTTTCCGACCGCCTCAAGCCTCCCCGACCCAAACGACCACCACCACTGCATTCCTTGTGCTTTGGGCATCAAAACCCACTAAAGGATTGAACTCAACGGCCATCAGAATTGGAAGTCGACGTTCGCCGAAATCCATGGAGGTCTGAGAAATCATAGTCCAAATCCGGCCATTCTAGTCCTTTCCAAGAAGAACCACCACCACCACGACGCTCCCCAAGACTTGGGCTTCGATGCCCAGCCATCATTTTCCTAAACCACTACCATGGGGTGGTGGTGGCACCGTCAATGTTGGAGCTTCGACGGGAGCTTTTGCTACCAATTAATTTTTAAAAATTAAAAAATAAAACTTTTTAGGACTCGCAATAAGTGTAATGTGTAATTTTTAGAAGTGAACTTTTGACATGATTTTCATAATATATGGATTTTAGAACTTATATGTATGATATAGGTGAGATAGTTGTACATTGATATGAAAATTATGTTTTGAGATTTTATAAAACATGATAATTTGATAGTTTTGACATGCCTATATATTGATATAGTGAATCAATAGAATATATCAATATGTGGATATGAGAATTATTGTATGATATTTGTGATATACTTACAATAAATTATATAATTCAAAAGACGTGTTAATATGATGATAGATATATGACAAATTATGTGAAATTACATTGAGACATAATTATGTTAATATATAAAAGTATATTGATATATACATATGAATTATCATGATTTTATAGTGTGCCATATAATATGATTATTAATGTGAATAGTAACCATTTATTTGGTAAATAAAAGAATAACTTGAGAAATTAAAATTTCTCATTTAAGTGTTGAGCATCTCAACTTATGAGATAAAAAAAAAAGATGAACCATAGGGGTTACATCTTTTATTGGAAGTGTCTTGCTATTGCAAGAAAATATGGATCAAGGCGGATTCAAAAATTATGGAATGGCATATTGACCCATAAGGCTTGGAGTCTAAAGTGTGGGCAAATGAAAAATATTTGAGAATTATTTAGTGCCAATAATTCTTAAATATTCAATATCCCCATGAGGAGACATAAAATTGGAGAAGCGAATTTGAATCTTTACACCAATAGTGAGCAGATTAAAGATAATTTTATTCGTTTTGGATTAAAGATGGTGATATGTTAAAATTAATCTCAATGAGGAGAAAATTTTAAAGTAAACCATGAGTAATCAAAGCATTTAAATAAATCAATGAGGTTTATTTTTCATTGATTTAAGTGTTTAAAATGACATCTTCAAATTGATTTTGATGAGAAAATCAATGGATGTCAAAATAGTGTTTTCAAAAGAATCTCAGAGACTCTTATAAAATGCAAAAATGTTGTTTAAATGATTTTGAAATTACTTAGACAACTAAAAGAGAAAATTAGTGATTATTTGGTTGACAAATTTTCACATGGTATTTGTGTTCACATATTCTAATTTTGTGAAATATATAAAGGAAGACAACCAAGTGAAGGTTACTTTCAAAGAAGTGTGTCTTGCTTTAACAAGTAAATAAATCAAAATAAACAAACATTGAGGTTTTGTTTATCATGATCTATTGAGAATTATCATGTGTTTTAAATGCTCATGATAAACTTTGAGAATTGTAAGTTTAGATTTATCTTGAAAGATAAAAGACTTAAGATAAATAAAGAGTTTTCTATTTAAAATGATATTTTCATTCTATGTCAGAAATGTGCGGGTGATGCTCCAAAGTTAAATCAATTTATTTTGTTGATAATATTTATTAATATGATCATCATATCAAATAAGTGATTTGAAATTCCATATAATAAATTACTTTGGCTATATGGGTATAGAATGAATAAATCTAAACATGCTTGATGTCTAAAGTTATTATTTATAAAATATTTGATTCAAGAAGGAATCAATTTCAAACATAAAGGAGTGGTTTCTAGAATTAATATTCAATAAAAAAATGTTTATCTTGGATATTGAAGTGTAAAATATTGGGGGTGTTGACTATGGTCAAACTCATTATTTTAAAGGTACTATTTTATCAAACTATAGCTTGCAACAAGGTTTGAATAAAATAATGTGAGTATGATTAAGTATGCATACATGAGAAAAGAAATGAGTCAAATGGAATCATTTCTACATCTCAGACTATGGGACTTAGACTCCCTAAAAAAGATTGATGGTTGATGGTAACCTATCTTAATACTAGTAATCAAACTAGTATTAGGTTCAATAGGTAATAATAAGTCAATCAAGTGAATAGTAGTAGTACTCAAATTTTGTCCCATATGAGATATGAGTACTAGAGTGTTACCAAAATGAGGGTTAAAACTTAAATGTTTTTTTTTAGTAGAACTCAGTCTTAAAAAGACAAGTATTTTAGGCTAACAAAATACTATAAGAGTTCCACCTATATAGACCTAGGGGTGGTGCCGCCCCCTCATGAGAATTGAGAGTCATTCTCAAGAAAAGTCTATGAATGGAATGTGTACATGGCCATTAAGGGTGCAAAAGTGAGACTTTGAGGTCTCAAGTGAACATAGCAAATGTGGGTGTATTATCACCAGTTTGTTACCAAGGAATAATGGTTCAATACTTCGGCAACCAAAATTTCAACAAACTTTGTGATAATTACACAAAGGTAAAATTCAAGTTGAAAGAAATTTTATTTTATGTACCAATGCAATGATTTCTATAGAAAGTAATTATTTAATCAAGTTGGGGAATAATATATTTTAATATAACACTACAAGAAATCTGATCTTTACCTACCAATATTTTACCTACCAATATATATTGGTAAGGAAAGTAATGTTTTGCCTACCAATATTTATTGGTAGATAATATTAGTAGGTAAATGCTAGTCCATTATATTATATTTCGGAACTTAGCTTTACCTACCAATAATATCAGTAGGTAATGATCTTTACCTACGTATATTATGGAGGGAAATTTTTTAACCATTCCCGCTCAATTTTTCCCCCGTTTTTTATTTTCATTATATTATTTATTATTATAAATGCTTATTTGGAAACTTATGTAGAGAAAATAATTATTTGAGAGGGTTGACCCGAAGCAATTAAATGATTACAAATAAAATTAAAATGTAAATCCAAACACCCTACATTTTCACAAAGATAATAATGGAGCTCAATATTATTTTTAAATATATAAATTTTATTTTCAACCAAAAGAAGTAAAAAATAGATATTAAGAATGTTATTTTTAAATTGCTTGCTACTTTCTTTGGCTCTGAATTGTTGGTATGTTAATTCTAATATATTTAATTATTGTATATTAGACTCCATGTTTCTTTCCGTCTATATTATTATTATTATGGTAGACTCCCATGTTTCTTTCGGTCTATATAATTATAATATATTATTATTATTATGTTAAAAGTTGAAACCCTATCCTCTCTCCACAATCTTAGCCTAACACAGCTGCCTCCCTCTTTCTTTCTTTCTCTGGTCTCTTCTTTCTTCTCCTCATACCCATTTCCTTTTCTCCCTACCATCTTCTCTCATCATCTTGCTCGAAGTTGATTGGTCGGTGGGCTAGGCTTACAGCGAGAGATGGGATGGACGGTGGCAGGATGGACGGCATGCTAGGCTTACGGCGGGGGATGGGAGCGCGAGGTCTCGGACGATGAAGGACTATGGTACCAGATTATGTCGACCACAGTAAGTGTTTTCTGAATGTTATATGCATCTGTATATATATATATATATATATATATATGAAATAATTGTTTATATATTTTAGAGTTTGTTAGTTTGATGAAGAAATTATAGATTGATTGTTTAGATTTATTGGGTATTTGATTTTGGATTTTCTTTCTAACTACATTGGGTATTTGATTTTTTTTTCCTTTTGCTCTTTGAGTCTACTGAGCATAGATGTATACACTCATTCTTTGGCTATGGACTGCTGCTATAGAGTAATTAGTATATTTAAAATCTAATAAGGCAATTGGTATTATTCTGCATCATTCATCTTATTTTTAGGTTTTGTTTAGTTTGTGAGATATTTCTATAATATATTTTGATACTGTTGTTTTGTTCTATACCTATTCATAACTGTTTTCATAATCTACTAATTTCCTCATGATCAATGAATAGGCTAATTAAAGAAAAGGATATTTCTATTTCGTTTTCAAATGAAGCATGTATAATTTCCTCTGCTTTTGCTTTTTTTTTTTTTTATGATATTTTTGGCTATCATCTATATCTTTATAGTGACAGGGTATTAGAGTAGTTGCTGTCTAGAGACTCATTTTTTGACTTTATAGCTTTGATATCGATTTACTTGCAAGAATTTTATGAACCTATTTGAAATGCATCCATTAATTAATGGCTGGAAACTTTTGCATGTATGATTGATACTCATATATATATATATATATTATGTGTTTCTATATACTTGCAAGATTGATATTGTATATACAAGTAAATATGTGTGGTTAGATTTGCTTGTATTTGTGTTAGAGCCACATCCTTTGTTTTTTTTATTATACGAGAACTGATTTTATTTTTATTTTAGTTTTCATTGTACTAAATTTTTGGGTGAACCAAAGTCTAGTAATCAAGAATCTCATTCCTTCACTTTAAAACATATTTTGGAGGAGTACAATATATGTGTATACTAGAACAATGTAAAATATAAGTTAGTGTTGCATATAAAGCAGGAAAATAGAGTTGATTTGCTAAAATAATTGCATTACCATTAACTGATAAGTTGAATTTTCTATGGCAGGGACTCCCTACACACATTCTTTTGTGCTTATGATGTGAGTGACATCTCAGCTGGTATAAAGGTAGTGTTTTATTTAAGAAATAAAAAAGTTGTCTTTGGGTTATCATTCTAGAGTTTATAGATTTTGATTTTCTAGCTCATGATTATGGCTTCTATTGAAATATGTGTTTTGCTGAACTTAATGTATATCTTTTGTTGGTATTTGATTGCTAAAAATTATCATAATTATTCAACTGTGGGTGTTGATTGGGCATCTCTATTCCTTTACTCGTGAGATTATTGCAACTTCTATGATCATTATGGTATTTATGACCCTCCATGGATCTGAATCAAAGCTTGTGGAGACAATTATATTGACAGGGGGTTATTCTGATGATTATATATATGAAGCGAAACATTTTGGTGTAGTAAAAACCAACTTAGCGAAATTATTTTCATAATCTTGCACTGAATAGTGAATGATATTATTCTGTTGTTCATACTTATTATGCTGAGAAAGGATGGACTGGAATAGAGGTCGGGCATTATATGTAAGTAATTTAATTTTTTATTTATTATATTTCTTACTAATAATTAATTAAATATATTATTAGGATAAAATGATGGAGTTAAGGGGTCAACATCCTCCATAAGAACAGTCTAATAAAGAGATTATGGAGCGTGTACTTGGACGTGATTATGGAGCGAGGGTGGGGGCGGTCTCCTAGTGTCACAACTTCTACTTCACATCATGAAAATATTGTGGGTAATCAACCAACTTATGAAGAGTTAGTTGAACGACTTAATGATACAACTTCCCGCCTTAATGCTACTAACGAACAACTTAGTGTAGTTGTGGATATACTTCGTCATAACAATTTGATGGCACTGCCTCCACCACCTCTAACAGACCAAGCTTCAGATGCAAATTTAAGAGAGTCGCCATCTTTTTCAGTTCGGGAGTCACAAGACGATTCTTAGTTTATTTACATTAATTTACTAAGGAATGAACTTTATGAAGTTTTTTTTTATTTTGGTAGGGGTAACCTTAAAATGATAACTTTATGACTTATTTTAGTATTGAACATTATAAAGAATTTTAGCATTAAACATTTTATTATTGTATGATTTTTTTCTAGTTTATTTATAATATAGAACATTTATAAATAACTGTTATTATCTTTTACCTACACATAACCATTAAATTTGAACAAAATATAAATTGTGTAACAGACCAATAAAATAATGCTATGTGGGCTAATAAAATGACACCACGTATGATGCCACGTATGATGCCACACAAGATGCCACATCATCAGACATGTAAAACTACAAAAACCATGTCAGCATACACGTAGGATGCCATGTCATCAAACACGTCATCTGATGACTCATCAATTGATTTATAACTTAGTGGGGTCCACTGATTCTTTTACCTACCAGTGTTAATAAGTGTAGGTAAAGACTCTTTCCCCACTAACCTTTACCTACCAATCTCTACCAATTCAATATTGGTAGGTAAACCATATTACCCACCATTAGGCTAGTTTTACCTACACTTACAATTGGTAGGTAAAGACCCCATTTTCTTGTAGTGTAATGTTTGATTGATTAAGTAAGTGTTACAAAAAGTCATTATTTAATCTAAGTGGGAGAGTGTTATATTATTTTAAATAATATAATGTTAGATTAAATAATGTGACAAAATGTGATTTGTCACACCATGTAACATATTATTGAAAGTTACGAAATTGGACGCATGTGTGTGCCCAATTGTGACATATTTTGGAGTTACAAAGTCAGTTACAAATTTATAACTCTCAAATATTACCCAGCAATGAGTAGATTATATGTTACACATTTGACTTTGGATTTCACAAAGTTATTATGAAATATGGCTATTGGGGACATGTTTTTAACTCTCATTAGGTGTATGTATGTTACAAAATTATGTGGGAAGAGATTGAGACGTTTTTTGGAAAATTGAAATTTGGAGGCAGAAATTTGAAATGTGGTCACGACCACTGATTATCCCTGGCCGTGGCCTAGGGGACAAAGGCCAGTGGTCGCGACCACTGATATTCCTGCCCATGGCTAGAGGTGCTGACAACCAATTTCTTTTTTTAGTTTTTTCAAATTTGAACGGTTCCAACATCTCAAGTAACTCCCAGATCTCCATTTTAATACCATAAGCATCCAATTAAACATTAATAATAGAAGAAAAAGCTCTCCAAGGTCGAAGCAGAAGGGGTTTTGGGGGCGGGTGATTAATTGATTTGATGTGCTCTCCATGAAGTTGAAGGAGAGTTCGCCATGAGAAAAGGCTATCGTGGCCCTACTCTTGGGATCTAGCATGACTGGTCGGATCTCAAGGTCTGGGTCAGGATGCACGGCAAATCGTAGTCTCATTCTTTTTCCTTCTTTGACCTCGTCAATCTGACGACAGAATTGGGCGCAAATGTCTTCCTGCTTGAGGTGCTCTTTGTGTTCCTGTATCAGTCGCTAGTTCCGTAAAAATGGAGATTCAACTCAAGGAGACGATGGATGGTAAGGAATCGCAAGCTCGGTCCCCACCGAATCTCTGAAGACTGTGACATTTAGCAAGAAAGAAAAAGTTGAGGGCCCATTATTTAATAAGAATAGGAAGAATTAAAGCTTGATAACATGAGTTTGCTAGCTCAAGATAAAAAGATCGCACTAACCGAGCGTAAAGGCTTGAAATAGCAGGACTGACTCAAATGCCATAACCGAGCTATTAAAAGTTTGGGGCATCAAGAGTGGATCCACGCGAGAGTGGGGCGGTTACTTCCAGTTTGGGGTAAATGGGCAGTTACCCAAAAATGAGATATCATTGGGCAACATGTGTTAAAACCCTAATTCAAAACCCTATTTCTTACACTACACGAAATCTATATCATATTACCCTATGATTTAAAAGAAGCCATTTTTACCAGTTTTTTGCCAAATTTTTGCCTAAATAGATCTCTACCCATCAAGACTATACACCCATACGAATCAAAAAACTCCTATACATAGTAAAGATTACAAGAATGTAGCAAGAACCAGAGATGTTTTCTTTTCATTCATGCATAAAAATAACCGTATAAAAATAAATAATAAGGTTAGGCGAACTTACACAAAGTTGATATAGGAAATGACGAAATGCCGAATTGAAAGATCGAAAGCAGGAATGATGCGACAGAGCCAAACGAACCAAGATTGCTTTGCTTCTTGGGTTTGGAGAACATAATTTTTTTTATGGTTCTGGTTCGAGTTTTCTTTCTGAAAGTTGAGGATGTAAAAGTGGGGATGGAGGTGACAAATGAGAGTATAAATAGGTGAAAAGGTTGTACCGGGGAATTGATCTAAGCCCTTGAAGCGGATTGAATCATGATATAATGGACTGTGTTTAATTTCAAAAGTTGGCTGCAAAAAGAGGAATAGGAAAGGACATGTGCAGAGAAAAGAGTACTCGAGTACTATCATTATGCAATCCCCTAAGGACATGTATCCACACTCGAGTGTGGTAGGTGGGTATGTTTTTCAAAAGTGGAGTTCAAAAGTTTCCTTCTCATAGGATTCGAACCAACACTTTTGAGGGAGCAAAATGTTACACCCAAATTTTGAGATTAAGTAAACAACCTCGAACTGTAGGCTCGTAAAAACATAGGCTTGAAATGAATGAATTCCTACGTTACACTTGTGCAAATTATCATGGAATGTCAGTCACATGGTTCTAGATCTACCATCAGCGTTCGAGTAAGAGTTGTAGGCTCGAAGGCATTAACCCTCTCTGAAGGACGAGCTCAATAGACTTAACGAGGGAGGAGGAAGCCACAACGAGAATGATGAGCTCGAGGCTATTAGTGATCTCGAAAGCACGCTGAAGCAATGTTCAAGCTCGATGATGCGTTTACCACATGGAAAAACTATTAGGATATTCCTATTTCTTTGGGATTCGTAAGACCGTGTGCCAAATCCCTAATTTTATGGGATCTTTGTTTACATAATGCATTTAAGTCAAATTATTAGGATTATTCAAATATTAATTTGAATTTGAATATATGTTGTAACTTCCCTAAATTAGGAGAATATATTATTGTGATCAAGTCTATAAATAGTTTGAATCTGATCATTTGTAAGGAGGGACAATTTTGTACTGATAACGACTCTGCCAAATTGCTTGAAGCTTTCACACGGAGCCCATAATAACAGTGACTCGTGGACATAGGCAGATTATAAATGGTTGAACCACGTTAAAAATCTTGGTCTTTTCTTTCCTTTCTAAATTAATTGTTTATTTCTCTACATAATTAAGTTGGCAAATACGGCGTCAACACTCCCAAATCTCCATTTTAATTCCATAAACATTCAATTAAACATTGGTAATAGTCACGGGAGTTGGTAGAATTTGAAATTCAAAGTGTTTCTCAAATTCTATAAATAGGAGTCTAATGCTCACTTGTAAGACACTATTTCAATCCGCTAGAGCACTTGGCTAAAAATTCACCATAGATGCTTGATTATTCCAAAGAGCTATTTCCATATTTTGAGAATCCCTTAGTGCTTGAGATATGGGAAATAAGCTTTTGGACAAAGGCTGTAAAGCTTGTTCAAATTGATGGTCCCCAATGTTCTTCATTTTGGTTGTGTGAGTAAGAGAGTTTTATTTCTTGTTCTTGTTCTTTATTATTTCTTCTATTTTTCTTTTGTCATCTTTCTTCTATTTCGTCTTTATATTTAGTTGTATCTTTTTCAAATCTTTTGCTTTACTACTTCTAGTTTATTTGTAACTTTTGTCATAGATTTGTTATTTCTTTTACTCTCTTCATCTTCTCATTTTTTATATTTACTTGTATTTTTGCAATAGAATTGTAAACTTATTTAATCATCACCTTGTCATTTGTATTATATTGTTTAGAGTAGTAATAGTCTTATTACTTTCCATTGAGACAATTTTATTATCAAGCACTAAATGGTGAGGGATATGGTGACAACTTCGTAGATGATAAAAAAAGAGTAAGTAAAAAGTTTAAATAAAATTAAGTCACTGTTTGAATATTATAATTCAAAAGAATTATCCAAACACTAAAAAAAAACTTTTATTGTTGTAGATCTTTTTTAAAAAGTAATGCCAAACAAGGTGATTGTATTGTGTGAAGAAGAGGAATAAAAGACAAAAAAAGATATAACTCAAGAGAGAGGGCAAATCGAAAATTACATTACTACAAAAATAGGATTTCTTGATAGTTTTTAATTGTCGTTATTAAGCAACGACGATAGTCGACTAACTATCGTATTTATCTATGCTGGTGTAGGGGTAGCTACGTCGACGGTTATTAGGTGTCTTTGTTGCTGGCAACGTCGACTGTTAAATATTGCCGCTGTTGCGGGCAACATCAATAATTAATAGGTGTTATCATTGCTAACAACGCTGACAGTTAATAGGTGTCGCTGTTGCAGGCAACACCAATAATTATTAGATGTCATCGTTGCTGCTACCAGTTATCAATTGCCAATGAGACAAGATCTTATCATGAATCTATTTGTCTACTGTGCATACATATATGTAAAAATAAAGAAATTTAATCAATCTACTTAGAGAGATAAAGACTACACACGTGGCATGATCAAGAGACGGGGCGGAATGGGTGTAAATATGTAATGGATTGTTATGTATCTATATATATATATATATATATATATATATATGGTAATTCTACAGTACATACCTTCTGTGACTTTTATATTTTTTTTGGCTCGTGAATAGTTTTTGGTGTGATTTTTTTTATGACTGTGTTTATTGTAGTTATTTAGAACATCTTGCAAATTTTCAGGAAATTCTGAATAATTTATAATGCCAAAAACTAGATTCAAACAGACTATTTTCCACGCGTATAAAAAAATTAATCACGCGTGCAACAACCTGTTTGAACCTAGTTTTCGGCATTGTAAATTATTCGAAATTTCCTGAAAATTTGCAGGATACTCTAAATAAGTACAATAAACACTGTTATAAAAAAAATGCGCCAAAAACTATTCACATGCTGAGAAATACAAAAAGTCACAAAAAGTATTGACTCTTGCGTATCTTTTTAGGTATGCACCATGTCAATACCATATATATATATATATATATTTATACAGTCCCTCCCTACTTCCCAACTACTATACATAATTATCACATGTGGTTTATTGACAATATATTTTTTTCAGGTAAGGATTTGATTCGAAAGTCAAACTATTGCGTGCAAGCAA
The DNA here is from genome assembly GCF_963169125.1 of Humulus lupulus. NCBI lineage: Eukaryota > Viridiplantae > Streptophyta > Magnoliopsida > Rosales > Cannabaceae > Humulus > Humulus lupulus. The sequence goes on from NC_084793.1 coordinate 45,082,308, forward strand.
GAATTCCTGCATGGTCGTAAATTATATAAATTAAATCAAATCAGAAATTAGAGCTATCAATTCAAGAAGTCATAGCCCTAAATTAAATAAATGAAGTTCATGCAACTGTGGGCACAAAAGGACTAGCCACGTGGCACTTTAAACAATATTATTGTACGGCAGTTTGTCCAAATGGCTTGACTGCTGTGCTGGTGGGTGTTGAGTGTTGACCATCGATAAATGATAATGTGACCCGTACGTAAATACTATAAAGATATATGGGCCTTCAAGTTTGGAATAATTAAGAAATCGTATCATAAAATCCGCACGAACAATGAATTCCCAAGAGTGCTGTGTCATTATTACATATATATATAAAAGATGTATAACCATATTTATTACCAACTACCATAGTGATATATACACATGTACGTGTATATACATATACTTTTTCATGCATGGATCAATATATAACTACCCTGTATAAATATTATGATTATGAGTTTATGCTATTATTTTCATCGTCATATATATATATATATCATATCTCCAATATAAAAAATATGTAATTATTTTTTATTTTTTCCATTAACTTTAACAAAATATTCTTATATTTAACAATGGCAAACATAACATAACTTAAACTTAAATAAATAATTAAATAAATTAAAATAAGAAATTATTTAGATATTTTATAGTAATTATTATTTAAAAATAATAAAACCATACATTTTATAACTTAAAAAAATTAATTAAACTTAATATTATATAAACATATAATACATAATCTTTTGTTGTTACTGTCAAATTAAAAAATTCGAACAAACATAAACTTAAAACAAAAATAAATTAATTAATTAAAATATGATATTTTTAAGATATTTTAAATAATTAAATCATATTTATTTAAAAAATAATAAAAACATACATATCATTTTTTTATTTTATAAATTTGTGTGATAGTTTGTTTTTTATCAAGTAATTGAAGCTCTTTTTCTTTATCAAATTCACCAAAGGACATTGCGAGATATATTATAAACTAAAAATGGTTTATGCATATATACTACTATCTACAGTATGACTTTTTCTATTCTTATTTTATTTCTTTTTAAATTTTATTGTATTTTATATATATGTCATGTAGCCATGTAAATATATATATATATGTCAATGTTGTGTTTATATGTCATGTATGTAGAGATTATTGATATAAATATTTATATATACTATAGAACTATAATTCATTCTATTATATATATATATATTTAAAAAAAATAAACAGTGAATTATTTTTATTAAAATTATAGACAATATTTACAACTTTAAAATCAAGCAAACGTCCATTGCATGTCGCTTCTATCTAGTATATATATATATATATATAGTGTGGGAATGTGGAAATAAATATCTTCAAGTTACTTTGAGATTCATGACAAGTAATAAATTTAAGAGAAATTGGTGGAAATAGCTTATTGTTATGATGCATTTTGCACTATGGTCTACTTTACATAGTTTTTAGTTAGATAATCTCTTTTATTAATGAAACTTTGTTCTTACCCTTTTTGCCCTTATAATAATATAATATTAAATTAAAAACAAACAAAAAAACCCTAAAATTATCTTCTTCTTCCTCACTCATCTCACCCACCCACCCACAACCACCCTCCCCCATCTCGCCGCCGCCGCCGCCGCCACCACCACCTGGGATAGTTGCCGGGACCACTGCCCTTCACAGCCGCCACTATGTCTCTCCACAAATCTGGCCAACAAGGTTAGTTTATGGGAGTTTTTATTAAAAATAAGTTTTGATAAGGTTTGATGTTTTTTTTGTAGATTAAAAGTGTAAAATAATTTTTTAGTAGATTGAAAGTATTAGTAAGGAATTGAGTTTATTTCTGGAGTTTTATGGAGCTTAAAGCTTGAAAATATGAAAATTTTAATAGTGGTTTCGGCCATTTTCGGGGATAGAGAAACCCACAATTTTTCGATAACCTGTCTAATTTTTCGATAGGTTATTTGGTATTTCAGACTAGCTGTATAAATTCCAGACCAGCCGTAGTATATTTTCGACCACCAGTCTAAATTTTAGACCACATGCCGAATTTTCAAACAGCATGTCATTTATTTCGACCACTTGTCGAATTTTTAGACAGACTGTCGAATTTTCAAACAGGACGTCGAATTTTTAGATTTTAATTTTCTTATATAATATTTTAATTTAAGCAATACCAATAATTTATATTTTTTTGTTTGACGTGTTTTTTTATTTAGAGTTATCGAAAAACATTATAATATTATGTGATGGATTATGGAAAAAGAATGAAGACTCATGGAAATGGATTTCAAATGGCTCACGATCAAGATCATGTTTTGTACAAACTAACCTCACTTTTGAGGAGTTATTTGAACATATTTATGAAGTTACAGAAATCAATTGCAACATCTTCGATATAGAATTAACTTACAAGGTAACGACGATGGTGGAAATTGAATTGATTGCAATAAAGAATAGTAGAGACGTTGTTAGTTTCTTTACATGGCAAGAGCGTGATCTGATTCCATTATGTGTGGGTTTGATAAAGAAGATGGAAAGTGCACTCACTAAGGATAAACTTGTTACTTATATTGATTCTACTGCAAAGGTTTATTCTATTGCAAACGTTTCTAGTGATGGTGATGCTGGTTTAAACGGTGATAATGATGTTGGTTTAGAAGATGATGATGATGATGAAAAATATGGTGATGTTGAAGAGGGGGAAATAAAAAATATTAATGATGGTCTTGTTGAGGTAAATTTGAATGTCCCATGTCATGAAAATAGAACTTTTGATGATTACTTTGATGGTGCATACATATGTAATGTTTCTGTTTCTAGTTCTGCACCTCACACTGTCGAAGAAAACCATGGTCCACTTCCTCATATATGCCATGATGATCATTGTAATGAAACAAGTCATGTTGGTAGTACACCAAGCTCAAATGCAATAAGTATTGTTGAAGAGGATTTTTGTGTTAGTCAATATTTTGTAAATAAGAAAGAGTTGAAGATGAAAGCACGCGTGCTTGACCTCGCCATTAATATTACATGAATAGGGAACAAAATGAACACAATTCATCAACAAATTAACCCAAGGTGTGGCAAAATCAAGTTTGAGCATGGCCATATTTAAGAAAGACCATTCAACTCGATCATATATCTTAATCATACCCAATTTCATTACTGAAAAATATTTCTTTCCCTGGTTAAGTGCACATAAGTGCACATGTGGTCTAAAATTAATGCAATGAATGTCCCAAAGTAGAGATTTGTATTTTTCATCTAATGCTCTACAGTTCAATGCATTCTTATTTTGTATATATGTGATTTTGATGCTTCAAAATAATCCTAAAATAGTCAAACCTACTACTTTGGATGGTTGAAATTGTACGCCCTAAATATCCACGGGCTATTAGCGAGCTGAGAAATGGCATGATTATATCATCCACGTACCCGGAGCTTCTGTGGCCAGGTCCTACCTCTCTAGCTCGAGGTAACCAAAGCCTTAATGAGATTACTAAGGAGTCGGGCCAGAAGTATGGACACCGCGGGCTAAGAATACATCAAGCTCGAGGTGCGAGCTTGAGTTGGCACTCCTGACCCCTTATAAAGTCAACCACGCAATGTAAACGTGCATATATCAGACATCACGTGTTTGATATATCCCTGAATTCTCGGACACGCAGCATAAACGTGCGTGTTCAGGCACCCACGACTGGGTTGGGCCGTGCAGCCCATTATCCCCCTTACCTATTGATTAGACCACACTTCATTGTCAAGTTTTAGGAATTAATCATGAATGTCACAGAAGTGACATGATGGGTAAGAAGGTCACAGGATGACCCCCATCGCCAACCCCCAGGTGCCCTCTCCCTATAAATATGGAGACCCTGGGAGTTGCAAGGGGTTGGATTCTATTTTGTAAAGAAATACCCTTGTAAAGAATATCAGAGAGACAGCAATAATATTGGCTGGTGGACTAGAAGGATTTTAACATTTGAACCACCTAAAAAAGTATTCGTGTTACCACTTTACTTTAAGATCATTCATCTATTACGGTTCATTATTTAGCACTAATCCCGCTCTTATTCTATTAATTATCTGTTGCCGAAGAACCACGTCAACAGTTTGGTGCTTTCATTGAGAGGCTGTTAGATTGGTGCTATCGCAAATACCCAACCATGGTAATCACTCGCTCAAGACATGGTAACGAGGCGGACCAACGTGATGGGCAGGAGGCCCATCATGTCGCCATTTCTGATGATCAGAACTCTGAGCTTCAGCAGCGGCCGGGAAAACAGCCAATAGGCCAAGATGACACTGGAAGTTCGGCTCCCCGGCCGCCCAATCCGAACCCAGATTTCTACACGGCAGTGGAAATGGAGAATGCACAGCTGAGGAGCCAGCTGGCGAAAGCTAACCAGCAGATTCAAGAGGTTTTGGCCTGACTACCCCTTCTTACAACCGACGCTAATGTCGGAAAGAGGCAAGGCGAGACTCCTAAGTCCCGTCGGGGTAGTCGGTCCAGGCTCAGTCGGTCGGTCAGACTCCCGACATCAAACTCTATTCCCACATCGCACCACCGGGAGACCACTTTTGAGGAACCACCTAGGGTCGAGCAACAGTACAGCCGATCGGTCTGGACCTCAACTCCTAGCTCACTTCCGCCCTTGAGCGCGCCCAGGATGGCTCGAGGGAGCTCGCGAAGGAGATCCGGGGAGGGCTCACAGCGACAGCCCGCCCCGACCGGCCATCTTGCACCTCGCTCAAACCGCCGAGCACAGGACCCGGAGGTTGGTAGAGTCGAGTGGCCCCGACCTAACCTGATCCGCCCTAACGGGACCAAAATTGCATCTCCGGTCAGGCATCCTCCTTCACCGATAAGATACCCGTCTCCTCCTCGGCCAGTCCGAGATATTCCGGCTCATGGGAGCAGTAGGAGAAATCCTCCTTCCGTCGGACCTTCCCATCATAGCAGGGCACCCCGAGAAGTCCCGGATCCTCATCCCCAGAGGCGGGCTCCAAGCTTCTCAAATGGGAGCTATTGGACCGAAAGTCGTCGAAGTGACCTCTCTGGCGGAGACATGCGCCAACGCTTGAGCTCGGCGCAAAGTCCTCAGGCCGCCCCGAGGGGCGACCTCCGAGATCGTTTAAACTCTCAAAGGGGAGACCCAGTGGGAAATGGTAGCCGTGCTCGCCAAAGGGAAGACCTGTCCGAAGTATGCGACAGGGGCAACGTCCCATATAACCTATCTCAAGATAGGAAGGACAATAACCCGCCAAACGCGTATGATGGATCCAGAGTTGTTGAACAGCCCCGGAACAACCAAGGAAATCAGGACAAAACCCTTGAGCGTATGGCTCAGATGGAGGAGCTGATGAGGAAGCTCTTATCAAAAAAAGAAAAAGATGAATATGATTAAGGGGACGAACTGGAACTCTTCGCCCCCAGCATAGCAGCAATGGCGTATCCACCCGGTTTCCGTATGCCGCACTTGTCCAAATTCAACAGAGACGGGGATCCGTCAGATCATCTGGGTATGTTCAATACCCTGATGATGGCCCAAAACATTGGTCCCGAGCTGAGGTGTCTAATATTTCCTTCCACTTTGATTGGGCCGGCCAGACAATGGTTCAAACAGAGTAAGAAACAGTCAATCAGCTCGTGGAAAACTTTCTCTACTGACTTCAAGAGAGCATTCCGAGCTTCCCAGACTGCCCGCGTCAAGGCCGACACCCTGGCAAACGTGAGGCAGCAACCCGCGAGCCTCTAAAGGCTTACCTGAGCAGATTCGCGAACGTCGCTGCTCGGGCCAGAGACGCAGAAGACAGCTCCAAGCTCATGGCTTTGAGAACTGGGATCCTCGTCGGAGGGGGACTCTGGAAGGAGATACAAAGGAAGGGAGTCAGCACAGTAAATGAATTCATAAATAGGGCCCAGTGATGGATCAACCTGGAGGAGGCGCAAGCCTCAGCCGCAGGAACCAGCCAGGCCCCTGAACAGCCCGCTGGAGTGGGAATGGAGGTCGTGACAGCCACCCAAACCGTTACACAGAATAACCAGTTTGGTGGAGGCAAGAGAAAGGGAAACGGCGAGGGCAACCAGCACGGCCCAAAGAAGAACAAGTCCGTAGAAAATTTTAAGCCAGTCTACGCTACATATACGGAGCTCACCCACTCTAGGGAGAACATCTTCCTAGCAAATTCTGCTCGCCTCCCCTGGAAGAAGCCGGAACCGTTAAAGCACTAGAAGGGTAAGCGAGACCCTTCCAAGTTTTGTCAGTTCCACAACGACATTGGCCACAATACCGATGATTGTAGACACCTGAAGGATGAGACCAAAACTCTCATCAGAGCCGGACCCCTGGCTTAGTATGCGCGGAATAGAGTTCCCTCAAGCCATCCAACTCCGGAAGTCTCGGTCAGTCAGCCCGGGTCTCGAATAGATCAGGACGTCCCTCCTCCCGTGATAGGAGGAGAGATCTCCACGATCTCTGGAGGTCCCCATCTGGCTGGCATGAGCCGAGGTGCCCAAAAGAGATACGTCAACGAACTTAAGGCTCATAACGGAGTGGAGTTCATCCCTGAGCAGCATCTACCAAAGCAGCAACGATTGGAGAGGCAACCAATCATATTTACCGAAGAAGATGTCAGCCACGTCCAGTTCCCTCATAATGACCCTCTGGTTGTAGCAGTGCAGCTCGCTAATCAGAGGGTTAGGAGAGTGCTGGTCGACAATGGGAGCTCGGTAAACCTACTATTCCGGTGCACGCTGGAGAAGATGGGTTTGTCTGTCACCGAGCTGAAAGCCACCTCCATGATGCTTTATGGATTCTCTGGAGAGGTATCAGTGGCGATAGGAACGATCGAGCTGGTGATCACCTTGGGAGAGGGACCACGGACAGTCTCGAAACTCCTCGAGTTCGTGGTCATCGATTGTCCCGCCGCGTACAATGCCATTTTGGGTCGACCTACACTTATAGCGTTTGAAGCCGTTACCTCCTTCTGCCACCTCGCGCTAAAATTCCCCTCTTCCACGGGGATATGCACAGTCTGTGGCGATCAACTTGCTGCCAGGGAATGCTACAGCATTTCCATGAAGGGAAAATTAAAACCCGGGCAGTTAACGATGACCGTCCAAGGTGGAAATGAGGAATCTCAGGAACCTTTGCCTAATCCTGAGATTGAAAAACCTCAGAGTGTCGAAGGCGAGAATATCGTCTTAAGTGATGATATTGACCCCAGAATAGGCGAGGATAAATCCGAGCTCCAAGCTATCGAAGAGCTCGAGGAAGTAAATATTGATCCGCGGGATCCCTCGCGGATGGTAAAGCTCGGGAAAAATCTATGTGGAGAGAGGAAGGCGGAGCTGATCAAGTTCCTACAGAAGAGCTTGGACGTGTTCGCATGGTCTCATGAGGATATGGTGGGGATCAGTACGAGCGTCATCATGCACACCCTCCATTTGGATAAAAGCGTGCCTGCGAAATCCCAGAAACAGAGGCGCCTAGGAACAACCCGACCTGAAGCCCTAGAAGAGGAAGTAGCCCAACTCAAAAAGTGTGGCTTTATCCGCGAGGCTAAGTTCCTGGTCTGGGTCGCCAATCCTGTGTTGGTCCCAAAGCCCAACGAGAAATGGCGGACCTGCATCGACTTCTCCGATCTGAACAAAGCTTTCCCCAAAGACTGTTTCCCCTTGCCAAGGATCGACCAATTGGTAGACGCCACGGCGGGGAACGAGCTCATGTCCTTTATGGATGCGTACTCGGGCTATAATCAGATTGCCATGAATCCAGCAGACCAGGAGCACACTAGCTTCATGACCCCAACTAACGTTTATTGTTATAAGGTCATGCCATTCGGGCTGAAGAACGCCGGAGCTACGTACCAGAGGTTGGTGAACAGGATGTTTGCCAACCAGATCGGGAAGAACATGGAAGTGTACGTTGACGACATGCTTGTCAAGTTGAAAAATTCCGATAACCATGTTTTCGACCTGGAAGAATGTTTTAAGATACTAAGAGAATACGGCATGAGGCTTAACCCGCATAAGTGCACTTTCGGAGTCGCCTAAGGGAAGTTCCTGGGTTTCATTGTCAATACTAGAGGAATCGAGGCAAACCCCGATAAGATCAGGTCGTTGCTCGAACTGCCCTCACCTCGGTCGCAAAAGGACGTTCAAGGACTGACAGGAAGGGTGGCGGCCCTTAATCGGTTTATCTATAAATCTATCGATAAGTGTTTGCCATTCTACAACCTGCTTCGGGGGAATAAGAAGTTCAAATGGACCGAGGAGTGCGAACGGGCCTTCCTCGACCTGAAAGCACACTTAGCCGAGGTGCCCGTATTGTCCAAACCTACGGCAGGAGAACCTCTTTTCCTTTACCTAGCTGTCACGGAAGATGCAGCTAGTGCCGTATTGGTCCAAGAAGAAGACCGGTCTCAGAAGCCAGTCTATTACATCAGTAAGAGGCTTCTCGGAGCTGAGTCCCGGTATCCATTGATGGAGAAAATGGCTTTCTGTCTCATTACGGCCTCCCGAAAGCTCAGGCCGTATTTCCAGTCCCACTCAATACATGTCATAACCGATCAACCTTTAAGGCAGGTTTTGCAAAAACCTGAAGCATTGGGATGTCTGTTGAGGTGGGCTATTGAGCTCAGCCAGTTCAAGATTTTGTACACCCTGCGAACTGCAATAAAAAGCCAGGCCCTGGTTGATTTTTTGGCAGAATGCACAGGATTCGGAGAAGATCCTGTGGAAGATTCACCCCAGGCCTCCTTAGTCCAGGCCTCATGGAAGGTCTTCGTAGATGGCTCATCTAACGAGAATGGCTCCGAGGCTGGAATCATTTTGATATCCCCAGAAGGACATAGATTCCACTCGGCGTTGAGATTCGGATTCAAGGCATCCAACAATATAGCTAAATATGAAGCTTTACTGGCCAGGCTAAGGGTGGCCCAAGAGCTAAAGGCCAACTCCGTTCAGTGTTACAGCGATTCCCAGCTCATGGTGAACCAGGTGCTAGGTGAGTACCAAGCACGGGGAACCAAGATGGCTGCTTACCTGGCCAAGGTAAAAGTCGAGCTGTCTGCATTTGAACGGGGCTCAATCGAGCAGATACCTCGGGAGCAGAACGCCAACGCAGATGCCTTGGAAAAGCTCGCTACCTCTGGGGAGACGGAGACTTTGGGGTTAGTACCGGTAGAGTTCTCGGAGAAACCAAGCATAGAAGAAGTCGGGGCGGAGGTCGAGATGATCGACGCCAGACCGACCTGGGTGACCCCCATCCTCGAATATCTCACAGCAGGAAAGTTACCTAAAGAGCGTAATGACGCAAGGCGGGTACTTTACCAGGCTCCAAGGTATACAGTGGTAGATGGGATATTATACTGGCGTGGGCACTCTCTACCCCTCCTACGATGTGTTCTGCCAGGCGAAGCGAAGACCATTTTGCAAGAAGTGTATGAGGGTTTTTGCGGAGATCGCACTGGGGGCAAAGCTTGGCCCTGAAGATTTTAAGGCAATGATATTACTGGCCCACTCTATCGAAGGACTCGATCTCTTACGTTAAAAATTGTGACAAGTGCCAGCGATTCACCACAGTTTCCTGAGCTCCCCCAGTCGAGCTGAAGATGATCTCGTCCCCGTGGCCATTCGCGGTCTGGGGAATCGACTTGGTTGGCGCCCTCCCTACTGGAAAGGGAGGAGTCTGTTACGCGGTGGTGGCTATCGACTACTTCACCAAGTGGGCAGAGGAAGAACCCTTGGCAACAATCACTTCAAAAAGAGTCCTCGACTTCGTGGTCAAATGCATTATCTGTCGATTCGGGCTGCCAAAGAAGATCGTATCAGACAATGGAATGCAGTTCGACAGCGACCTCTTCACCGAATTCTGTGAGAGGCACGGCATTGTAAAGAGCTTCTCCTCCGTGGCCTATCCCCAAGCAAATGGGCAGGTCGAGGCAATCAATAAGACGCTAAAGGCAAGCCTTAAGAAAAGACTGGACGAAGCCAAGGGAGTCTGGCCAGAACAGCTCCCCTAGGTACTGTGGGCATACCGGACCTCACATCGAACGTCAACAGGTCATACTCCTTTCTCCCTAGCTTTCGGGAGCGAGGCAGTCCTTCCTGTCGAAGTAAAGGTAGCCTCGCATAGTGTCCAGGCATTTGATCAGGACCGCAATCACGAATTGCTCTGCGCATCTCTCGACCTGATTGACGAAAGACGAGAGGATTCACAACTACAGCTCGCGCATTATCAGCAAAAGATCACTCGTTATTTCAACTCAAAGGTCAGAAAATGTGCCTTTAGCATCGGCGACCTGGTCCTCAGAAGAGTCTTCTTAGCCAGTAAAGATCCCAAAGACGGAGTATTGGGACCGAACTAGGAAAGGCCATACCAAATAACCGAGGTCGTAAAAGAAGGAACCTACAAGTTAGCTCGGCTTAATGGAGGGGCAATCCCACGAACTTGAAACGCCATCCATTTGAAGAAATATTATCAGTGATACCTTTGTAAGGCTTAATCAGAAAGGCCATCTTTTGTTTATTAAGTAATGAGAATTAGATCTTTCTTCATTATTGTATGTTTGTGGATGTAATGTCAAGTAACCACGAAAGACCCTTTCCTAATTACTTGGGGGGCATATGTCCTGGATATAACCAGGTCATCTTAAAGACTTAGAGGTTAATTCGAATTGGTTGATCGATGTTTTTCTTAAAAAGCACGAGATATCGATAAAGGATTAACACGAACTAAGTTGTATCCTGGATATAACCAGGTCCTAAAACTTAGAAGTTAATTCGAATTGGTTGATCGATGTTTTTCTTAAAAAGCACGAGATATCGATAAAGGATTAACACGAACTAAGTAGTATCCTGGATATAACCAGGTCCTAAAACTTAGAAGTTAATTCGAATTGGTTGATCAATATTTTTCTTAAAAAGCACGAGATATCGATAAAGGATTAACACGAACTAAGTTTTATCCTGGATATAACCAGGTCCTAAAACTTAGAAGTTAATTCAAATTGATTGATCGGTGTTTTTCTTAAAAAGCATGAGATATTAATAAAGGATTAACGCGAACTAATTTTTCAAATTAACGTCCTGGATGTAACCAGGTCCTAAAACTTAGAAGTTAATTCAAATTGATTGATCGGTGTTTTTCTTAAAAAGCACGAGATATTAATAAAGGATTAACGCGAACTAAGTTTTCAAATTAACGTCCTGGATGTAACCAGGTCCTAAAACTTAGAAGTTAACTAAGTTTTCAAATTAACGTCCTGGATGCAACAAGGACTTAACTCTTAGAAGTTGGTTTAAGTTGGTTAACAAATGTCTTTTTTAGAAAAATATAAGATGTCAATCACAGCACCAACGGAAACTAAGAGTATTACCAAATGCGTAGAAGAGAAATGAGATAGAGGCAAAAAGATGTAAGTTAATTAAAAATAAAATTGAAAAAAAAAAACCAATTGTCTCGAGGTAAAAAAACCTCATAGTATAAAGTTACAATAAAAAAATTGTGTGCAAAGGATAAAAAGAGGAGAAAGTTCCTAGGCCCCGCCAAGTCGCTCTATTGAAGACACCACCTCGCCGTCCTGCTCGGTCGCGGATGGAGTTTCCCCGGTCTCGGAGGGCGCCTCTTGCTGGAGGCGAGCTTTGAACTTCCCGAGGAAGGACTCCCACGCTTCTGTCCCCAAGAAGGAAAAGTCACCATCTGGGTTGAAGGCCCAGCAATGGTACAACATGTTCTCCATGGAGGTGGTGGAGGTCGCCTTCTCCGCCGCAAGGGGGGCCTTAGCTTCTTCAACTTCCACCCTCCCAGCATCTAAGGCGACCTTGGTGGACTCAGCCTCCAGCAGCTTAGGTCGAGACGCGTCCAGCTCAGCCCGTGCGGCTGCCAGGGCGTCCTTGGCATCCTGTTCCTGTTTTTGGGCAGTCGCAAGGGCGGCCAGGGCGGCTCACTCCTCATCTCCTCAAGCCTGACCCTAGATTGGGATATGCTCTGGTGAAGAGCCAAAGACGCCTGCGAGAAAGAAAAAATGTGTAAGGCAGATGCCTTAGAAATAAAGCAAATGAAAAGAAACGAATGGTAGAGCTTACTTACCGTGAGGGTCATCCCCAATGAAGACTCCATCACATTCTCAGGACTCCTCATCTCGATCTCCCGCAGGTCCCTCGAGGTGGCGTTATAATAGTGGTCCATGGTGTAGCTTGCGGTCTCGTAGACCGTCCCCCGAAAGACATCAGGGATCTTCTCCAAGGCCCGGGGGTTCACCGGGACGCGCACCTCGAGGGGCGTAGTTGGCAAGATCCCAGCGGTTGCCTCCTTTTCCCGGGCAAGGGCGGGAGCTTGAGGTGGAGGTGGAGCCATCTCCTTTGCGGCAGGAGGAGGTGGAGGCACCTTTTCATTGGCAGAAGGGCCTGGATTTTTCCCCTTAGCCGGGGACTTAGAGGATGTCCCAGCAGCTTGTTTCGTCAACCGAAGCCTCTTCACCAAAGGCCCTGGGGAGGATTACTCCCCTGGAACATGGCCCGCAAGCCGTCATCCCCGGCCTGTGACATCTCTGTTGAAACAAAGAAAACATTAATATATATGTAAAAACATTTGTACAAAACAACAAAAATAAGAGGGAAAACAGAGCTCAAGTATGTATTGAAAGGGGTCCTACCCTTCGAGCTAGAGGAGGAATCTATGGTCACGACCTCCGGCCCCGGAGCTTCAGCAGGGGAGTCTAAGATAACGACTTCACGGGCTAGAAGAGGCTCTGGGTCCGAATCTGCTTCGGGACTAGACTCTTCTACGTACTGCCTAAGACCCGGAGCTACTACACTCTCCCGAAGGGAGAGCCATGACCGAAGATTGGTCCCGTACTCCTTGAAAAAGGCTGACCTAAAGGCTAGGGTATTATCTACAACTACAGTACCCCTAGGGCGGCTCATGTCATAACCCAGCACGAGCTGGTCGACCCATTGGAGTAGGGTTATGTCGTGGTCTGGATCACTTCGATGGCGATGAACGGGCTGGCTGAGATTGAACCTAGCAAGCCTTAAGTCAACAGTGGCCCTATCTAAATCCCTAAACAGATAAGGATTACCTTGGCCGGAGGGGACAGCTGCTGCCCCGGACTGGGCCCTCTCCATGTTCGCTTCTTGGGCGACCTCCAAAGCCCGCCTCTGCCGCACAAGGGGCACCTCGTCCTCTTCTTCTCCTGCGGCCTCCTCCTCGGGATGGGCGCCATCTCGCGAGCAGGAGGGAGACCCCGCGGTCTCCTCAAGGCCAAAGTCTAGCCTGGAGAGATTAGCTTGCATGCCAGCATCTTCTCGTCGAACACGAGCTGGCGATAATCCTTTTCGCTTGGGGGCAGCCCCGCCAAGGTCTCATATTGACCCCCAAGGGTCACAGACTTGGTCGTCCTCGCGAAAATGGCTGCATGAGTGTTTCTAAGTCAGGAACAAATAAAAGAGGCTAATCAGCAAATTAACTTACGAGCTGAGAGTAGAGGGTACTTACGAGGACGGTTGAAATAGTGGTGTTCGGAGTTGCGAATCCCCTTGGACATGAAGAACTGGTCTTTAAAGTCGTTGGGGTGGCTGGGCAGCTCGATGACCGCGGCCGAATTTGGAAAACGGGTCAGATAGTAGAACCCGTCGCCTTGCCCTCGCTACTCCGGGCTGGCCTTGAGGCAGAAAAAGTAGAGGATGTCCACCGGCGTGGGGACCTCCCATTCCTGCTTCAGGAATAAGTATTTTAGCCCTGCTAACAAACGATATGAGTTAGGGGGGAGCTGGAAAGGAGCCAGCTTCATGTAATTTAGAAAATCCGCGAAGTACTGGTCCAGCGGGAGGAAGGCCCCATCCTTGAGGTGCTCGTCGCTCCAAGCGGCGTACTCCTCATCGAGCGGCGCGCAGCTCTGCTCACCTTCAAGGGGAGGTCGGGCATCTAGGGCGCCCCTCCCTATTTCAATGTTGTGGGAAAGGAAGATTTTATTCACTTTCCCCTGGGTGGTGACCTTCGAGGCGATCCTCTCGGCCTCAAAGAAAGCACCGGGCCCCACCTTGAGCTCCTGCTCCACAGCTGGACCGAAGGCGGGGATTGGGGAGTCTATGACCACCTCATTTCCCTTGTTGGCTTGCTGGGAAGACGAGCTGCCAGCACTCTTCTTGGATGTGGTTTTCTTTGGTCCCATCTGGTCGCCTAACGAACAAAAGAAGAAAATTTAGAAAGGGCAACCTAAGCATAAGAAAGAATCTAACGCGAAGTGTTTCCTTTACATGGGCTGACCCTCAGCCCGTGGAGAGTGAGACCACGTGGTTTTATGAACACGCGCCTGTGCTCCCAACGAGTCCCCGATTACTCGGAATCCGTGTGTCAGGAGGGTCAGAGTAAAAGTTTACCTTGGAAGGAAAGTTTCAATAGGCAAACAGTACAAAACTGCCTGTGAAGCGTGTCCCCTAAGCTACCCGGTTTTGCACCCTAAAAACTGGTTATTTCAAACAGGCATACAAAAATTTTACCTAGAAAATCTCCCCAGAAAGTGTACCCTATTAGTCATGATCCTAAATGGTTTTTTCTATGGTCGATGCCCTAGGATAAAAACCTACGCGTATCATACCAACAAAAAACCAGCAAAATACTGCATGCTATTACATGGACAATTTACCTAAGCAACAGTGAAGAAAAACCTTTAAAAAATGCACAAACGGAGGACTTATAGAAGTATTTTGCTGTGGTGAGACGGAAAGGGTCATCTCGGTTAGAATCCTGCTGGGATGGCTGGTGCTGAAGCCTTGAAGGAGTTCTTGTGCCTGAATCTCTGAAACACTGGGAACAGTGACCGGAAGAAAGAGAGGGTTTTCGAGACTAAGAAGAAAGAAGAAGATGAGAAAATAAGAAAATTTTCAAATGACCGGGTAGCCCATGTGAAAGGTGGCCACCCCTTTTATATACGTAAAAGGCCAAAGGAGGAGGGCCGTTGGATCGCCGTGATGTAGGATACGAGGATCACTACTCGAAAGGTGAAACGACGGCCGAGTATAGGCTAGGCCATTTAATGCGGTTCTCGGAAGACGTACCGTCACCAACCACGATGCTCCACGTATTCGATACCAGCGTAATGGGCGGAATGTGAAGAGTCCACAAAGAAGCCTAAAAGCCCCCACTGTGGCCCCAGATGACGTCATATACCACGAGCAGGGGCTTGGGGGCAAATGTACGCCCTAAATATCCACAGGCTATTAGCGAGCTGAGAAATAGCATGATTATATCAGCCACGTGGATGCCACGTACCCAGAGCATTTGTGGCCAGGTCTTACCTCTCCAGCTCGAGGTAACCAAAGCCTTAATGAGATTACTAAGGAGTCGGGCCAGAAGTATGGACACCGCGGGCTAAGAATACATCAAGCTCAAGGTGCGAGCTTGAGTTGGCACCCCTGACCCCTTATAAAGTCAACCACTCAATGTAAACGTGCATATATCAAACATCACGTGTCTGATATATCCCTGAATTCTCGGACACGCAGCATAAACATGCGTTTTCAGGCACCCACGACTGGGTTGGGCCATGTGGTCCATTATCCCCCTTACCTATTGCTTAGACCACACTTCATTGTCAGGTTTTATGAATTAATCATGAATGTCACAGAAGTGACATGATGGGTAAGAAGGTCACGGGATGACCCCCCTCGCCAACCCCCAGGTGCCCTCTCCCTATAAATATGGAGACCCTGGGAGTTGCAAGGGGTTGGATTCTATTTTGTAAAGAAATACCCTTGTAAATAATATCAAAGAGATAGCAATAATATTGGCTGGTGGACTAGAAGGATTTTAACCTTTGAACCACCTAAAAAAGTATTCGTGTTACCACTTTACTTTAAGATCATTCATCTATTACGATTCATTATTTAGCACTAATCCCGCTCTTATTCTATTAATTATCTGTTGCTGAAGAACCGCGTCAATAGAAATTATATCGACCTTTCTTAGTAGTTTTACTAGGATATCCACCACTCAATCCTTAATCATCAAGTGATGGTTGGTTAACAAAATTTTATTTAAAAAATATTAATTATAATCCAATAATGATGATATGCACTTTAATTAGCTTTAATTATTGGACCTTTTTTTTTGGACATTTTCACAATTTTAGAACCGTCAGTCGAAATTTTAGACAACCTGTTGAAATTTTGAAATAGGCAGTCTAAGTATCAAGCTGCCTGTCGAAATCATTAGACAAGTAGTCGAAATTTTGGACAGCCTATTGAAATATTGATACAAGTATTCTAAATTTTAGATTGTATGTCGAAAATGATACAGAACCTCTCAAAAATAATATTAACTCATCGAACTATAAGATGATTAAGTGCCATCAGCAGCTCCTAAGATCAACAAATCCCACCTCCTCTCAAGAAATTCCACTAACTACAAAAGACGTTCAAGAATTTAAGTGTGTTCTTTAGAGTGACCAAAAGTGAGAGTGAGAGGGGATGAACGTGAATCTGCTAGAGTGTTTATCCCAAAGCCCCATCTTAACTTAGTCCCAAATCCAAAAAGACCTTTTTGCTCCTAAGCAAACTCAATCCCAAAACTAAACTCGTCTGAAATATCGGCAGCCTGTCTAAAAATTTCGACACATCGTCTGAACTTTCGACAGCCCGTCTAAAACTTTCGACACCTCGTCTGAAATTTCGACAACCTGTCTGAAATTTTGCCAAGTTATCTTAAATGTTTGAAATGTCTAAAAAGGCTCCAATAACACAATACAACAACATATATCTTAATTAACATTTTATAAACTTAAACAAAACTTAATCTTAATGAGTGTTAAATATTTCATTCAAACTACTATGATGATCAACTATTATGATCAATGGATCTAATGGATTCTAATCTTTATCAAATTTTTATGATGATCAAGGATTGGGTGGTAGATATTCTATTGAGGTACTACTATGATGATTATCTTTATAGTATTAGAATAATACTTTATCATGTAGAATTGGATATTAATTATACCTTTTTGACAATTAGTCGTGAGTTTCGACAACTTGTCTAAACATTTCGATAGGTAGTCTCAAATTTTGACAGCATGTCTAAACATTTTCACACATTGTCCAAAAAGTTTGAAATGTACAAAAATGCTCCAATAACTATATAACGATATATATTTATATTAATTATAATATCCTAATTAACATTTTATAAAGTTAAAAAAAAACTTAATCTCTATGAGATTATGATGATTACAGATTGAGTGGTACATATTTCATTCAAACTACTATGATGATCAAGGATTGGGTGATAGATATCCTATTGAGGTAATATTATGATGATTATCTTCATAGTATTAGAAAAACACTTTATCATGTAGAATTGGATCTTAATTATACTTTTTTGACAATTAGTCGTGAGTTTTGACAACTTGTCTCAAATTTTGACAGGTAGTCTCAATTTTCGACAGCATGTCTAAACATTTTCACAGGTTGTCCAAAAAGTTTGAAATGTACAAAAAGGCTCCAATAACTATATAATGATATATATTAATTATAATATCCCAGTTAACATTTTATAAAGTTAAACAAAACTTAATTTTTATGAGATTATGATGATTACAGATTGAGTGATACATATTTCAATCAAACTACTATGATGATCAAGGATTGAGTGGTAGCTATGTATTGAGGTACTGATATGATGAATATCTTCATATTATGAGAATAACATTTTATCATGTAGAATTGGATCTTAATTATACATTTTTGGCAATTAGTCGTGACTTTCGACAACTTGTCTAAACATTTTCGACCAGCTGTTTATATATATCAACATGTTGTCTTATAATTCAACAACCTATCTAAAAATTTTGACCACATGTTTGTATATTTCGACAGGTTGTGTTATGTTTCAAGAATCTGTCTAAAATTTTCGACCACCAATTAAAAATTTTGATATGCCGTCTAAAACTATCAACAACCAGTTTCAATATTCAGACAATCTAGTTAAAACATTACATATCAAATCAAGTCCAAAATATGAAATCACACAATATTATCAAAATATTACATATCAAACCAAGTCCAAAATAAATCCGAAAATAATCATTTATTGCATGTGGTTTTGTTGTGTCCATAACATCCAAAATTGGAACAGTTTCGTCGCTTTTTTTCCCCATCAACACCAGAAACCTTGCCCTTTACTTTCTTTGATGACGATTCAGGTACACAATTAGTCTTCTCCTTTGGAAACTCTCATCTCGAAGGAGTTCGTTTATTCTTTGGTCTCCTTAAGGGAATTAACTTCACTGGTTTGATAACAACTTAAGACTTAACCTCTTTTGGAAGATGTTGTTCTATTTCATGTGGTAAAGGGTAAATAGATTATGCATAAGCCATCCTCCAAAATTCAGTCGTGTATTTTGAGCATAGACTAGAGCTGTAAATACGGGTCGGGCTTTCTAGCACGGCACAAAACCGGCACGAGCCCGGGAGGCACGAGCACAACACGGCACGAAAAAATATGGGCCTGGGCCAGGCACAACACGAATTGAAAATTGGCACGGCACGGCACGACATGGGCCTGAGCACGGCACGACACGACACGAAAGTACGAACAAACTAGCCCGAAAGCACGACACGATAAAAAGCCCGATATTTTGACATTAATAATCATAATAAATTTTTATTTGTCAATTATTAATAAATTAAAATGATAATAGAAGTCTTATTTTTCTCAATGTTTATATTTTTATAATTATATTAATTTATTTTAAGATTTGTTAGTTAAATTTTTTAGCATTTATTAGTAGGTATTAAAATTCTAATAATTATCCTTGATATAATTTTGTGTAAAATATTGTTAAAAAGTATATAAAAATATCTAAAATTATAATTTAAACAAAGAAATGTATTTGGTTTGGTGGTAGGTCCATTGATGGTTAAAGAGGAGGTGGAGGGTTCAATTCTCCATCCTCACATTTTTTTACAATAATAAAGTGGGCCCAAATTTGGGCCCGAATATAGAAAGTGGGCCGGTCTGACACGACACGAGCACGGCACGACATGGGCCAGGCCTATGGGTCGTGCTAGGCCTACTGTTTCAAAGATGGGCAGGGCTGGCCTGAATTTATCGGAGGCACGAAAATGTGGGCCGGGCCGGGCCAGCCCACATTTACACCTCTAGCATAGACTATATACATCTACTCCACGATACATTGTCACAGCGACGCCGTGAGCACATAGAATCTTATCAATGGCAAACTCTCAACATGTACAAGAATGTTGCGATCATTGTCGTTATCTTGCAATTTCCATGTAAATAAACTAACAATGTCTCTACTATTTTTTTATTGCAATTGGTTCAATCTCCACCATTGTTGTTATCTTGTAAGTTAATTTTATATCGAAGAGGTTGCGATCGATTTCTGTAACTTCATAAATGTGTTCAACTAACTCCTCATAAGTTAGGTTATTAGTTTGTTCCAAACTTGATCTTGATCGTGAGTCATTTGAAATCCATTTCCATGAGTCTTCATTCTTTTTCCACAACCCGTCTAAAAATTCGACATATGGTTGAAAATATATGACGATCTGTCTAAAAATTAGACTACTTGTCTAAATTCGACAGATGCTCTAAAATTTAGACAGGTGGTCGAAAAAATACGACTACTGGTCTGAAATTTAGACAGTTGGTCTAAAATATCAGACTCCTTGTAGAAAAATTATACAAGCTGTCAAAAAATTTTGGGTTTCTCTATGAAAATGGCCAAAACCACTATTAAATTTTTAAAATTTTCAAGCTTTAACCTCCATAAAACTCCCAAAATAAACTTAAATCCTTACTTATACTTTCAATATACTAAATCAATCATTTTGCATTTTAAATATATAAAAACAATATCAAAAATTCTCATTTTTCATAAAAATATAAACCAGCCTTTTGAATGGGTGGTGGCCGAATTTTTGGAGAGACAATGGCAGCCGATGATGAGCAGTGTTCGCCGGCGGTGGCGACGGCAAGGGGCAGTGGTCGCCGGTGGTGGTGGTGGTGGTGGCGGTGGGATGAGAGTTGGTGGTTGTGGATGGGTGTGGGTTGATAGGTGAGAGGAAGAAGATGATAGTTTTTTGGGTTTTTATTTTAATTTATTATTATTTTATTTTAAGGGTAAAATGGGTAATACAAAAAATTCATTAATAAAATATGAAATTTAGCTTAAAACTATTGAAACTAGGCCAAAGTGCAAATTGTACTATAAAAAGATGTTATTTTGCAAAAGAGCCCTAAATTTAATCTATATATTAAGAAAGGGTTAATGAAAAGAGGGTACAAAGTACGAAAAAAAATCTGTTATCCCTAATTTTCTGTTCCTTCCATGTCCTACCAATTATTTTAAGACACTTCATTTATTTATAGTGTTAATATAGTTTGAAAGAGAGAAAGTTGTAAATCAATTTAAATATATGTTAAATAAATAAATGAAGTGTCTTAAAATAATTGGTAGAATAGAGAGGAAATAGGAAATTGATAGAATAGAGAGGAAATAGGAAATTGGAGACGGGAGATTTTTTTTCCCAAAGTACTGTTTGTATTAGTTTGAAGACATTAAATATGTCTCACCAATATAAAGATACGGCTAATAAAAGCCATAATTGTTTTTTATTTTATTTTTTTGGTTGGTAACATTATTAAAATATAAATTTGTGGGACTTGCAATAAGTGAATTTCAATTTCAGGTGGTTCTCTTCTATCATCTACTTAAAGAATGAAGAGTCGTTTTCCAACTCAATCTAAGAGAGAACATACAATGAATATATAAACACACAATGGAAGTCGATCGTAGCTACCCACTGAGTAAAGAAAAGGGTAAAGTCAGAAAAGAAAGGGTAAAACTATTTATAATACATGACATAATGATCACTACTTTATTCTGTCTATATATATATATATATATTTATTTAAATCTC
Organism: Humulus lupulus; assembly: GCF_963169125.1. Lineage (NCBI taxonomy): Eukaryota > Viridiplantae > Streptophyta > Magnoliopsida > Rosales > Cannabaceae > Humulus > Humulus lupulus. The sequence goes on from NC_084793.1 coordinate 45,103,289, forward strand.
GTTCAGATCATGTTCATAAAAATTCACTGAGAATTCTTAATGGATCTTACCAACCAACAATAAAGGTTTTAATTTAATATATATGGAATAAACCCCGTTAGTTCCTTTGATTTGAGAGCTGCTTCAATCGGAAATGGACGTGATCATAAATAATATATGTATAAACCATATATATATAAATAGGTAAATTTGATAGGAGGAACATAGCTTTTGTCCAAACTGGTAAAGACGTTTTCATTTTTAGGACTTAAAAAACTTATAACTTAATATTTTATATGAAGGTGTATATTATAGTTATAGTATGTAGACATTTCACTAGTTTTTAGGAAATTCCGAATAATTTATGGTACCGAAAGCAGACTTCAAAACCATCTCTTTTACATGCCTATAAAACAAGCTTAAAATAATTTATTTTTGTGTTTTTGGCACATGAATATGTTACAATCTATTTTTTATATATGAATATGTATAGTATATTTATTTAGAACCTCCCACAAATTTTTGTGAAATTTCGAATAATTTATAGTATCGAAAACATGAATCAAATTGTTTTAAAGTCTGTTTTATACGCGCATGAAATAATTTATTTTAAAACATATTTAGAATTTTCTGAAAAATTGTGAGAGGTCTCAAATAACTATATTGTACACCGTCATATAAAAAAATTGGATCATAATTTTTTTATGTGCTAAAATAAAAATGTTCCTATTGATGAGGACAAAAGACATATGCACAAAAAAAAAAACTAAATTCGAAATTAATGTAGATAAAAAATATTCACCTGTTGGTAACTTGCTATACCAAGTCATTATGTTGACACATCATCATAATTGTTAGTACCCATTTATGGGTAGTAACCATTGAGAAGTTTTCCATATATCTTTTCTATATAATAAGTATGTAGATAACGGAAATTATTGATTTTGATGGTTTTTTATTTTTTTAATGTTAACTTTAACGGAATATTTTTATATTTAACAGAATATTCTTATATTTAACGATAGTTTGTATACACTTAAACTTAAATAAAATAAAATAAATAATTAAAAATAAATAAAATAGAATATTTTTTAGATATTTTACAATAATAATTATTTAAAAATAATAAATAATTAAACAAATTAAAATATGATATTTTTTAGATATTTTACTGAGATAATTATTTAAAATAATAAATAATTAAACAAATTAAAATATGATAATTTTGAGATATTTTACAATGATAATTATTTTAAAATAATAAAATCATATGTTTTGTAGCTTAAATAAAATTTAATTAAACTAAAACTCACTTATTAGAATAATATCATATTAAACATATAATATAATCTACTATGAATTAGCAACAATTTGTTTTTTTTAAAAACTAGCAAGAAACTTAAATTTAAATTCCACGTATAATATTTAATATTACATTAAACATATAATATATAATCTTTTTTTGTCCCTCTCAAATTCAAAAAGTAGAACAAACATAAAGTTAAACATAAATAAATAAATTATTTAATTAAAATAGGATATATATTTGTGTTGACGCCGTTTTTCGTCAACTTAAAACGTAGGGCAATTAAACAATAGAAACTATGACGCAGATGAATAATACAGTAAAACAACAAGAATTTTAGGTGGTTCAGCAGTTAACTCTACCTAGTCCACGAGTCTATTTTATTAAGACTTTGGAATTTTCAGGAAATCCTTCAGGGATGAATTCTCCAAAAATTCTCTCAAGATATCAAAAATCCGTCATTGACAAATGTTCATGACCTCCCTATTTATAGAGGGTTCTCATAGTTTATTCACACATATTTCGGGATGATACTCTTTTTTTTTTTTGATGAAAAGGAAATATATTGAAAACAAACCATGATACTCTTATTTATTAATGACAATAATGATATTAAATTATGTAACTCCTATATACAAGGAAACGTCCCCTGAAGACCAGGGGGCGTATAACAGACTTGTTAATATCCCTTTAATGTTGGGATGTTACAACAATAAATATCTTTAAATGCATGTAACGCGTCTCATCTGATGACCCATTAAGTCATTCGAGGTTGGCAATCAGCATCATGTCGATCCAGATCTATAGATAAGTTATGAGCTAGTCACCCTGCCCCAAGACCAGCTTGGAGCGGGTAAATACCACCGAGGCTGTTACACTCCGAGCTTATACTCATGCCAAGCTCGGGCTACTTGATCCACAGACACCCGACAACGAATATACTCCGATGCTTTGTCTTTCGAGCTTAGAAAGAACTTCGAGGTTACATATCTTCGAGGTTGCCACCTTGCTTCGAGGGTTTGGCATCTGGACCACGAGCATGCACTTTAGATATCATGAGCTCACACCTGACGAATCCAGCTTTCGAGGTCACAATCTCAGGTCTCGAAACCTGGGTGTTAAATGTACTCAAATGACTGTACGGGTCGGATATCCCTTCAAAAGGCGGGACATGAGGAATCTGAAACCCTTGAGGAAACGGAGTGTTGGAAATATGGGGAGCGAATGATTCAAGCTTCTCATCAGAATCCTCGTCCCGACTTCGACCTCGCTCATCCTACAAGAGCCTAAATGCTCTTTCCAGCTCATCAATTCTATCTTGAACTGGGTCCATAGGGGGTCTCGCCTGAAATCGGCTATCATTGATCACAATTCCAGGCTCGCGTCTTCACAGGGGATCTTTGCGCCCATTTAGGCGATCTCTTAGGTCTGGGTTCGAGGGATTACCACTACCCCAATTTTGATTCAGGTGCTCCCGTAGGAGTGGTTCCTTTGGTTTCCAGTATTTCTACGTCCTTGATCATACATGCTGACTGATCTGGTGTCCCCTGAGTCATCATTGGCGAGGCTTGTCACATGATTGTTCCGAGATGGATTTCTTTCATGCTGCCTCTACTACACCAATAACCCCTTTTTATAATACATGAATACAACACTAATGAAAAATTATTATAATTGAGTTAAAAATATGGGCGGCAAACCCACACTAAAAGCTCGGTAATTTAATTATGGGAAAGAGATTATTTCTAACTTTTATTTTCCTTTTATTTTCGCAGGTCTAACTTTACAAGAGCTCAACCCTTTCCATCTCTCTCACCTCATCCCATTAACTCATCTGGGCCTCTCCTAAATCTGCTACAAGAGCTGCTCATAAGTCTTGCGCCGATCCTGTTTTCCTTTCTTAAGCCTTGCACCGATCCCCTCCCGGCTTTCCTTCCTTAAGCCTTGCGCCGATAGTGTTCTCCCAAACTTCTGCCGTTGTCCATCTCTACTTCTCGGTCCAGTGAGCAAGCTCATTAAAAACCCAACTCGGCTTCTACACCATCGATTTTCTCAACAGGGAAGACCCGACGACTCTCTTCCTCCATCGTCATCGCTCAGCTCAGTCCATCTCTACTTCTCGGTCCAATAAGGTAACTAAATATTTTTTTATTCTATTTTCATTGTTTATATATATTTGAATATCATATATTTTGGGAATATACTTGTGATTTGTTCCTGGTAGAAAAAACTTTTAATCTACTTCATCTCAAGGAATTTTTAAGAATGAGTATATATCTCATTTCTATACAGAATTCTCTTCTATTAGGAGAACAAAATCGCATTCATGAAGCACAATGGAACTCAAAATAGTTATGACAATGTCTGTAAAATTGTTCTTCACTTTGTCAGAACTCAATTGGGGAATTCATATGCAATATATGGTGTCTTTATCCTAATTTTTCTTTTAAAACTACAAAAACAAAGAATCATTTGAAACACTTGGGGATTTTGGTACCGATGGGTCTCCGAAGCCTGCTTTTTTGGGTTTGTCTTGGACCTCTTGGCTGATCATGTGCCATAAAACTTGCTTGAAGACTAGCCCTTGTGGGATCCATATGTTTTTTTGCTTTATATTTCATTACTTTTTGTATCATTTTTGTCCTCCTTTCTTTTTTTCTTTTCGGGTTATAAATTTTCTTGACTGAGTAGTTTAGTAAGATTGGTTATATATCTTCAGAAGCAAAGATCATATTAATTGACACCAAAAGACATCATTTGATAAACCCAACAAATTTAAGATTGATTGTTGGTGTTATCAGTAGAATCTAGAAAGGTGTGGAATCTTTAAAATTTTCCAAGAGAATTTATTTATTCAGACTTAGGATTCAGGCTTTCTCTAAACCATGTAAACATTGAAGATTAATAGTGATTGAGGTAGGCTGGCTGCAGTGGGCAAAGGCACAGGGCTGGTGGTCAATCGGACTCTTCTGTTGAGGTTCAAGCCTTGGCCGCCGAAAAAGTCCCTCCTGATTGGTTTTCTTGGAGTCCTCCTTTTGAAATTCTGAATTTAGTTTCTTCTTTTTAGTATTGTAAGTTTTATCATATTAATAGACAATCAAATGCAGTTGCTTATGGCTTCTGGTTTTTGTAACCTCAGGGAGGGACCCTGCTGTGGTCTCGTTGCTCTGTTATTTTTAATATATAGATTTTCATGAGTAGTTTAGTTCATTGTTAAACTGGTTAGCCCATAAATGTTATGTCTTTTGCCTTATTCTTGAGAGGTAATGCATGATTCCATATCTTGTTTTTTCTAAAAAAAAAATAATAGTTGTTGAGTTTTGTTTTATTTTGGTCTCTAATTAATCTACCAAGTTCAGAGTTTCTGACCCCCAGTTGAATTCAACTGCTTATTTTTTACTGCAAATCTTAACACAAACCAGATAGTCTAAATACATCTATTCTATCAATGGATGTTGCTTGGGCCATTGAATGATACTAATTCTGTCGTACTTTTGATTGTGTCTACAGGTTTGATGGCTTCATAAGCACATTCCAAGATAAACTCTTTAAAGGCTATGACATGGAGATTCATAATCAAATTTTCTACACAACAATGTGTTCTTGTGTTCTCAGCTTGACTGGTAAGATCCTTATTGCCTTTACAATTATTTTAAGGCATTTTCTCGACATAGTAATTAAATCTTGAAGTCAAGGAAGAACATATTTGTTATATTTGAAGTACTTAAATTGGTTACAAATCCTTCGTCTAATAATTATTATTGTCTTTTTTATTGACCCTTGATCACTACTGGAGTGAGCTTTGTGGTTGGGGAGTAGGGGGTTGAGAAGTTTGTTTGAAATCTCCCTTGACTCTCTCACAAACATACTTTTCGTATGCATACCAGTACTCCTTTTACGTTTTTGTTTATAATTTCTCCACATTTCACTTCGATAATGGCTCATCTTTATGTTACTCTTCAGGTCTAATTTTACAGAGCCATTTCCTGTTGTTAATAAAATTTGTCTCACACCATAATGAATTTGTCAACTGTGAGTGATCATTAGTTCATTCAGCTCATTAACTAAGATAACTTTTATTTGAACACTCACCACAATATGCGTAGATATTAGGCTGACTCCATATATACATGATTACGAGGCTTACAAAGTCTTGAATGTGATGATGTCAATGATATATATAATATTCAATAAGCAACAAATATGGGTATAAAGTAATCAAATATGCTTTGTAGTTATTTTTGGTTAGCTTACACTAAAAATGGATAGTTATCAACTTATCCCATATTTTTTCACAGCCAAATCTTTAGCCGCTGAATTGTGTGGACTGAGTAGCAAAGTGGGCTGGACTTCTCTCAGTTATGCAAGGTTCGACCCGCAATGAATTTTGCAAGTCCCATAATTTTTCCAAGAGTCCCACATTGCTCAAATAACTATTGCTACATATGTTTATATACTCTAACATCGAAAGGAAAGCTTGTCCCTTCGGGGACATCCGATAAAATTGGAACGATACAGAGAAGATTAGCATGGCCCCTGCGCAAGGATGACACGCACAAATCGAGAAATGGTCCAATTTTTTTCCCCAAATCTATCATGATTTCGTTAAGTTTCTTCCTCCAGTAATGGATGTGAGATTCTAACTGGTCTAGTTTTGGTTATCTGAAAATCTCATCTTCTCAAGCTTCAGTTTTTTTTTTAAAATTCATTTTGGTATCTTAGTAGTGATTTTATTTCTGCTATGTTTTTTGGTATATGAGAAGAAAGTGCATATGAAAATGTTGCGTACTAGGCGTTTGATGATAATTCTCAAAGAATCTAAATTATTTTTTGAATTTGGGATTTGATTTTAAATTGGTAAGTACTGTTATTATATTTTCAACTTTGGGTACTCATTACTTTTCTGGTTGAATTTTCATCCCATTTTTCTGGGCCATATTTGTATTCAGTACAGAGTTCTGAACCACAATAGAACTACTATTAACTAGAACATTCATGTTCTTGGTTTTTGTTTCTCAGGCAAGTAAAAAAGCCTTGGATCCAGTTGCTCCAGTTTATAAGTACTGTCTTGTATCAGTATCTAACATATTAACTTCAACATGCCAAAATGAGGTTAGTTGTCTCCATTTTCAGCGTTCAAGTCTAGCTGATATGAGATGCGTGGTTGCAAAGTTTTTCAATTGTAAGATTATTTTATATTTATACTGTTGATACATTCAAGTAACTAGCCTTTTTTTCCAGGCCTTCAAATATGTCAGTTTTCCTATTCAGATACATGTTATGGTAAGATATATTATACAGTTTATTATTTTGATCACCATTTAGTATATGTTTGTTTCTTAAAAAGCCAACCTTGTATCTGGCTGTGTAGTTAAGAAGTGTTATTTTGGGTTACAATTCCAGTGATCTTATTCTCAATATGTTTTAGATGTATTACACTTTCTGTTTTTGAATATCAACTTTTACATCTCTTAATAAATTAATAATTCTTTGGTTGTTGCTAAATCTTGTGACTTTGATAGTTTGAGCCAAAGAATTCTTAAGTAGCTTTGGATGTATGTTATATACACAGGAAGTATGCAAGTATATGTTTATAGGTTGGCTAATCTTCCATTCTTTTATATGCAGAAGAAATACAAGGGACAAGACTACTTTTTTGCTTTTCTAGTAACAGTGGGATGTTCGATTTTTATTTTATATCTGGTAATGACTACATCCTTAGTCTCAGATCAAGGTCTGATTTTATTACTTGAACCAAGCACATGCTTGTGAATTGTTTTTTATGTTGAAATTATGTTAGCATGCAACTATTTTGAGGAATGAATCGTACGTGTAATACCTTCTTCTCAAATTAACCTTTGTTAGAACATAGAACATCAAATCTTAACACAACCAGATAGCCAATCCAATTATTGGTACTTTTTGTTTTTTTTTTCCTAATTTGTATTTAAAACAAATTCTTTGCTAAAAGTCTTTATGTTGTTGATCTAGTTTGTATATTATTTATGGAATTTGAGAAGAGGTTACTTGCATGGTTCATATCAAGATAATGATCAATCAAAGATCGTTTTATATATACTATAATTCATTTACATTATATCAGCTGCATATGATGATTATGATTATGGGATTTTGGTCCCCAAGCCCTAAATATCTTACTCTGCATGTGGTTGAATACTTGAATTAGGATACAATATAAAGAGAGGAAAGCAGATATTGTTATTTTTCGATAACTCTGCTTTGAATATTGTTCCTTCTATATAAAAATAGTAAAAAATCAAATTCTTAACTATACTCAACAATATCATAACATATACTATTACTATTACCCTTTCTCTCCCTATCCTCTCTGTCTTTCTCTCTAAACAGTTGAGTGTTCTGATTAAGTTTTCATGGGAAATAACATGGCAGATGTACTAAGTGAGGAATAGATTGTTGAGTTTAAAGAAGCTTTTTGTCTTTTTGACAAGGATGGAGATGGTGAGTTTTCTGCAATCTCCTCAATTATTGGTTAGTATTAATGGATGTTTTTTTTTTTTTGGTTTTAATATGGCTAGCAGATAGTAGTATAGTATAAAGTTGCTGGTTCTCAGATTTTATTGGAGCATCTTGCATTTGTTGTAAGCACAGTATTTCAAGTACCACTGTTGGTAGCTTCTGAAATTCCTAGTCTTCTTGAGATTTCACTTGGCAATTAGTTTCTTTAGTATTGGAGTTTAGTTGGTGGCTATTGCATAGGTATGGTTAAGACTAGTAACGTGTAAATTTAATATTGTAGCATTTATTATGAAATGGTTTTGTTAACATAGTTTTTACTTTATTAAAAAAAACACAGTTTTTTACTTGCATGCTTTTCTTTTTATTGAAAAGAAAAGGAATCATTATTACTCCATGGTATTTGGAAATGAGATTCAGTAAGGCACCTTTAGTTTTGAGCTTTGTTTCTTATTTTATCTCTCTTTTCTGAAAAACTCTAATTTGTTTCTAATTCCCTAGAGTTCATCTACGCATCTTGTCTCTCCCTGCCTTAACTAGGAATCACTCATTCCAATACAAAGGGACCAAGCCCAAATGAATCCTCATCCTATTTCTCAGTTCGTGTGTATGAATTGTCCTTTCCCTTTCTTTTTCTCCTGAGTTGCATAGGTCTGGTTTCCTTTACTCTCAAATGTGATAAGTTTCAATTCTTGTATTTAATGACCTTATTTGTTTTATTTTTCCTCTGAAATTAGTTTCTCTCTATGTTCTTTGTTCCTTTTGTTTTTCTTGATTTATATTATTTCTTTATGGGAGTGATTTTAGTAACAATAAGAAACTAGCTTTTGGTGTTGAAGAGAATGACTTTCTGATCATCCCTTGAGTATAGAGCGTATAGTAACAATAAGAAATTTTTAAAGGGATTCATTATTTTGAGTTTTTATTTTCAGATCTACCTGATTTGGTAGCGAGTGAAGATGGGTTTTTCTATACACCTTATGCTATCGGGCCCCCTTCCGAGTCCAAGCATTTGTATTGAATGGTTACAACTCTCACGCCTTATGGGTGTTTATCGTTTACTCTATTTCTTATATCAAATCTGCTAATCTTTTTATACACACTGATTTTTTTTTATAGTCATTGGGTCGTGTATCACTATAATATATTGTGTATATATAAATAAATTAGCAAGGTGATTCTATCCTCTCAGTTCTCTGTTCGCACATTTCTTTCCTCACTTATTTTGTTCTTTCTTTGATACAAGTTTAGGTTCATATTTTAAATTATTTGAATATGGCAGTTTTAATTAATAATAGTCCTTTAGATTTTCCTTGTTTTTAACGTTATATATGGATGGTTACTTATGGAAGTATACTTGACTTTGATTTTATCATTTGACTATTAAGACTATGGAAGTTTTATTGCTAGCATCATGGAAATATGGTTGTAGCTTATTTTTCAACATTTTACTTCAACATGGGATTTGTTGTGTGTCATCCACAATGATGTCTCCTAGTTAAGGTGAGTAATGATTTTAATTCTTAATCTATATTGGTTTTATCTTAATTGTCAGCAAAGCTTTGTGAAGGATCATTTGGTTTCACCTTATTTTTTATTTATTTATTTATTTTGCTTTAACTTTAATGCTGAAAATGTGTTTGAGAAAATACCCCATAGAATGACAATTGTGTTCATAGTTTTTTTGCATAGTGGGTTTCACGATAATTTATTTTGATGTTTTTGTCCTTTGTCTTATTGATTATAGGCTACAACTTTAGCATATTATTTGGGTTGTGTTCATTTTTGTGTTTGTGTGAGTTTTTGGATTTTTCATTAACTTTACTGCATAATTATTTATTTTACAGCAATTTTATAGTCTAATTATTGATTATGAGCTCTCTTTTTGTTGTTTGGTTTGATAGTACTGATACTTTACAAGGATGATTGGCCTAGCTGCTGATTATTGTCCAAGATTCATTCTATAATTAAGACAGAAAGTATGCTTTTTAGTTTGGAAAATTACAAGAGATGAACATCCATACTCTAATTTTAGTCTTACAAGAGATGTGTTATATTTTATTTTCATTATAAATTCTATCTTATGTTGTTTATCCTTATATAATGCAGATGCTAAAGAAGCTAAGCAAACAATTACGTGGCGAGGATTGGAATTGGAACAACTTAAACACATTATGTTGGGCAATAGGGTCTATATTTGGGTTTGATTATGACTGTGTTGATTCTTTATTTCTTCTCCATAGTTATCTTTAGTTGATATTTATGAAATGGGTTATCTTTATTGATTATAATTGCTTGGGTTATATGTCAACCTTTAGAAGACCTTGATTGGATATGGATACAGATTGTTCAATGATTGCTTATATTGGATCTTTTTTCTTTGTATATTTTACTATAATGGCTTTGCAACATCACCATAATCTAGCTCATCCTATTGTAAATTATGAAAATTTGGTTACATTGGAGCCCTAGAAGCTCTCAAGATATTTATTATATTCTTAGTTTTGTAAATTGTTACAAGCTCCATTAATAAGATCTAGATAATATATTGTGTGCTTGTGCTTGATTATTTGTATTTCTGAACACTGCCGACCTAGTGTTTTACATACTCAAATTTTTCTATAAATGTTTACATTATTAAGTCTTCCAGAGTATCCAATGGAGTTCTATTCCAAGATAAGAACTCATATGGTTCTTTCCTATCATTATCTTCTAGTACTTTTATACTAACATATGCTCTCCCGTGTCGGGTTGGATTTGTTGCTGTGTTTGTAATGAGGCATAGAGGCCAGGTTGGAGGGGGCAGAAGTCAGTTACAGCATATAGTGAATGTAATTGCTCTAAATATGGTATGTCCTCACTTTTGGATGAGCAAATTTTAAATCTCTGTTTACTGTCAAAACTTGAAAGCTGAGGGCCTGTTCTGCCATATTGAATCTTCTCCATTGATCTGACTTGAATCTGAATGATTCATTTAACATGATTTGTCTATATATTATTTGTTTCTCACTTTTGCTCCAGCTTGCTTAATGACCATAAGAATATACTTCACAGGTTATTGGCTGAGGGATTTCAGAAACTATTAATAGACCCACTCAAATATTGTCTTTCCTTTGCATTTTCATTCTCTATCATATTAGTTCTTTCTGGTGTGCTTTCTTTCTCCATGTTGGTTGCTTTGTCCATGGCTGAGATTTGTTCTTCTTACCTTACTTCTGGGGTCTCTACTATTAGAGTACCAAGCTTGCTGGCCCAAAATGGTCACCATTTGCTTCATGGATAACTGGCTGGTATGTAATAATATTCTTTTTCTAACTGTTAACTTGGGAAAATGTCTTTCTTCAATTTTTTCTAGTTGACTATTTATACTCTGGCTTGGATCTTTTAGAGTTTCATTTGGGGTTTGAGACTGTAATGCTTGCTTAGGTCTTATATTGTATACAGTTTTATTATTTGATTCATATTATTTAATTTTTTTAAGCATATACCTTACCTTTTATCTGCTATTGCAGGAGAAAAATGTCTCTTTCTCCATCAATTGGAGGAGAAAATGATTCTTAATTTTGAAGGCTTTGTGTTGGGCAGCTGTAGAATATTTTGTGCTGAAAGTAGTAACTTTTTAATATGTTGAATATTTAAGACTACTTGAATACTTAAAGAACATTTTGTTGTTGATGACAGTGTTGAATTTTTTAAACTAATTTGTAGATTGTTAATACAATGTTGAATATTTTTACTTTTTGTTATTTGAAAATCAAATTCATTTGATGATGCTAGTATATATTAGAAAGCTAATTTTAATTATATAAAAAAAATTAAAATATAATAGAATAAATTAGTGTTATATAAATGAATATATAATGAGAATTTAAACTTATCTAAATATGAAAATAATACGAAAATTGTGTTATAATATTTATTACAATAACACTTTTTATGTAAAGAATTTTGTTATGCAAACTTTATTATATAACACAAATAATGTGTTATACTAAAATGTAGTATAACACAAATTTATAAGTATTGAAATGTGTTATATAATCGACTATAAATAATATAATTAAACACTTATCTATTTATTAAAATAACACAGAAAGTGTGTTATCGTTGACATTATAATAACACATATGTATAACAATGATAAAGTGTTATGTAAAGTATCCTGACCTACGATAACATAGTCGGTCTTAACACATCAAAAAGTGTTATGGTATGTTTTGATAACACATTTTTGGTGTTATTAAAAGCATTTTTTCTTGTAGTGCTCCTCTCTGCAGTGTGAGACCGAGACATTTGGCTTCTCGTAGGCTGGGCGCCTCTCCATTCCTTAGTAGCTTCTCTATTCCCCTGTTTCTGTCCTGCCCGCCTTTCCTCATCACCCTGAGTTGGTTGTGCGTTCCTTCGCAGTGGTGAGGGATATCTTATTGGTGACGGAGGGAACCATAGGGGTGACGGTGGCTGCCACCCATTTCGGGGTTTGGATGGTCCCGAGCTCGCCCGTGCTGGCTCGGTAACATTCTGCGTGTTACCAGAAATCTGAGTCCAGGCCTCTGCAGGGGCTTGGTTATTCCTAGTTTCTGTTGGTAACTCTGCAGTTGAGTTAACCGGAGCCCTAGCTCGAGTGTTTCTTCGGGGCCTCGAGGGAGCAGGTGGCGGAGGTTGCTCCGTTCTTCTTGTGACAGCGTTTTTCCGAGGTCGCCCACAAGGCCTGCGGGGAGGAACATGAACGTCCCGCGGAGGTGGGGCTTGGTTCTCCTGCGGAGGTTGAGGCTGAGCCGCCTGCGCCTCCACGGCTAACCTAGCCAACTCCTCGTTCCGCTTCTTGGCCTCAGCCAACTGTTTTCTTAACTGTCGGTTTTCAAGTTCCACAATGGGGACGTACCGTTCGGGATTATAATACATGTCCTCATCGTCCCTGGGAGCCGGAGGTGCTGGAGGTTCTCGAGAATCGGAGGACTCACTTCTTTCTTCAGGTTCAGGATTCGTCATCGGCTGTTTCCCAGGGCGTCGTGGATAGTTTTCTTCAGGAATATTCTGATCATTCGCGGCCATAGCTAATCAGGGATTGTATTGTTTAAGGCTCTCAATGAAAGCACCAAACTGTTGACGCCATTTTTTGTCAACTTAAAACGTAGAGCAATTAAACAATAGGAACTATGGCGCAGATGAATAATAAAGTAAAACAACAAGAATTTTACTTGGTTCAGCAATTAACTCTGCCTAGTCCATGAGTCTATTTTATTAAGACTTTGGAATTTTCAGGAAATCATTTAGGGATGAATTCTCCAGAAATTCTCTCAAGATATCAAAAATCTGTCATTTACAAATGTTCATGATTTCCCTATTTATAGAGGGTTCTCAGAGTTCATTCCCACATATTTCGGGAAGATACTCTTATTTATTAATGACAATAATGATATTAAATTCTGTAACTCTTATATACAAAGAAACGTCCCCTGAAGACCAAGGGGCGTATAACAGACTTGCTAATATCCCTTTAATGTTGGGATGTTACAACAATAAATATCTTTAAATGCATGGAACGCGTCTCATCTGATGACCCATTAAGTCGTTCGAGGTTGGCAATCAGCATCATGTTGGTCCAGATCTGTAGATAAGTTATGAGCTAGTCACCCTGCCCCAAGACCAGCTTGGAGCGGGTAAATACCACCGAGGTTGTTACACTCCGAGCTTATACTCATGCCAAGCTCGGGCTACTTGATCCGCAGACACCCGACAACGGATATACTCCGATGCTATGTCTTTCGAGCTTAGAAAGAACTTTGAGGTTACATATCTTCGAGGTTGCCACCTTGCTTCGAGGGTTTGGCATCTGGACCACAAGCATGCACTTTAGATATCACGAGCTCACACCTGACGAATCCAGCTTTCGAGGTCACAATCTCAAGTCTCGAAATCTGGGTGTAACAATTTGATATTAATATAAATTTAATAAAAATAATTAATAAATTCTATAAATTAAACTAAGCAAACATGCATATTGCACGTTATTTGTATCTAATATATATATATATAGCCCAATTGGTTATTATTATATGAATCTAGTATACGTGTCTATTTTAGATTCTTGTTTCGATATCATTAGTTACAATTTAATTAATTTATATAAACAGTTTCCAAGTTTAGCTAGCTATCTATCTTGGTACGTACAGGGCTGAGGGAGAGATACAATTAGAGGGGCCAATAATAAAAATTAATAATTGAGGGGGCTAAATCAATCATTTTAAAAAATAACAAGAATTATTATAATATCATAATTTTATTTTTATATTTTCAAAATTTGGGGGCCAAGCCCCTCTCTCTATATGTCCCTCAATATCAATCCCATCCATTTTGACAAAATAATATAAATATTGTTTTAAATTGGACATGATAACAAACAAATGATCATAACTATATGTCAAATCGGCCTCTAATTTAATTTAATTTTAACTACATGCATGTGGAGCAATTGGCAGTTCTGATAAGTTTTTGTTTTTCGACCCGTGGAAAAATTATAAAATAATATTTTTTATTTGATAGTGTATAATATAGTTATAGTAGACATCTCACTAATTTTTAGAAAATATTAAATAATTTATGGAGCTAAAAAATAAAGTTCAAAATAATCAGATGCACGCAAATAAAATAAATAAACACGTGTGTAATTTACTGTTTGAACCATATTTTTTACACAAAAAATTATTCAAATTTTTTCAAAAATTAGTAGGATGTCTGCTATAACTACAATATAAACTCGCATATAAAAAAAATTATAATTTATTCACGTCCCGAAACCAAAGACACTCCTACCATAAGGAAAAAAAGTTGCACCTCCATTATAAAATTCCCCCATTTGTTTGTTTCACCTTATATAAAACCTTTCTTTTTTTATTTATTTTTATGGCAGAAATGTTCCTTGATATGTAATAAGAACAGAATGTTTTATCTTTTAGTTGTTGTTGTTATTGTAGCACGAAATATAGACAAGGTCACATGGCCTTATCTCTCATCCTTTTGGGCAATTCTTTTTATTTTTAGAGTAGTCACTTGAAGCTGACCGATATGGAAGGCAAACTTAACCACTGTCTGTTGATTGGAGTTTTTGTGATAATGAGATGATGCCTCAGCATGTTATCCTTGGATTCAATACATACATTATGAGAACTTCTCAATCATGTGTATCCCTCAGTCTTTAGTATATATATCCACTAGTATTTGTAAAAACAAAATTTGATAGTGTGGCTAATGAAAAATTAAAAGAATGAGGATTTGGTTTGGACCATTATTAGCTTATATATTATTAGAAATTATTATTTTATGTTAGAGATTAATTAAAAATTGTTGACATGTTTCTAATATTTAATAAATTACTCAATGATTTTCGTTGCACAAATTTAGTGTAAAATGTAACTTTTGACGCCTGGAAAACCATTTAATAACTTAATTATAATTTTTAAAGGCTACCGAAAAAATTTCACGGTAAATTTTCCAAAGATTTTACCATAGTTATTATTCTTATATAAATTACCTTATTTTTCACAATGTGTTATTAAAAAAAATCATAATGTATCCCATTTTAAAATTATTAATGAGAAATGTATCACCATTTTTCAGTCAAAATTTCAATTTTACGTTCAACAATTTTTTTTTTTCATTTTTACATTCTCTCACTTATTTCTTTTTCATTTCTACGACTTGCTCTTTCAGCGCTTCTTCAACCCTCCCTCCAAGTCTGATTCATACCCAGACTCTCCGCCCAAGTCCGCCAGTGAAGAAGATGAAGAACACTCCCAAATGGGTGAAAATGATGGATCTGCAAGTCAATGGAGTTGTCAACTAAATTCCAGTAATATTATGCATCTTTCAGCAACTTTTGGCAACTCTTGTCATTTTAAAGGATTTCCAGCAGCTTCTTCAACTGGCCTATTGCCATGGATTCGCAAGAAATCTGTAACCCATTAACCACAAATGTATATTCAAGCTTTTGTCAAAAACAAATTTTTGCTCTGTTGGGTTTCAAACAAAACAACAAAATTTATTTTTTAGGCTTTTCACAGAGATTATAATGAATGGTTCTTACTCTAAGTCTAACACTTTCAATCCATTTTCTTTGGTTTAGTTTTCTATTTTTACTCTTGCTTCACCTGAAATGAAGAGCAAAAATCATGAAATTGAGTTACAATTACAAACACAAACAAGCAGCGAATTGATTGAGAAAAACTGCTTAGGAGAAGAAGAAGAAAGGGAAAATAATAATAATAATAATAATAATAATAATAAAGGGTTTTTAGCGGTGAAAATACTCAATATTTTCTCAGTATTCCACTTTTACACCCAATTTTTATTTTTGCAGTGAATATTCCTAAACCCGCTAAAAGCGTCTCTTTGTTACTACCCACTTGTTAACACCGTTAATGGTGCTTATGTGGCATCGACGTGGCCTGACCGAAATAACGTGTCATTGCCACGTGTACAATATAAAATAAAAATTAATTTAAAATTGTAAATAATTATAAATTAAATAAATAAATAACCAAAATTAAAAAAATTATTTCATGAAAAACAAAAAAAATTAAATCAATTTAATATTATAATAAAAAATTTCTTCGCTTTCTTGCTATTTTCTCACACTTTCTCTTTAATTTTCTAGTCTACCAAACATTTCAACATACAAAAATCTCATATTCTCACTTTTTCTTTCATTTTCTAGCTTACCAAACATATATTTTTTTTAAAAAAAACTTGTACAGAGAATATAAATACAAATTCATACAAATCATTGATAAACAAATACCCAAATTCATACAAATGAGATCTAAAAGAAAAAATTCAGATTTTTTTTCTTCCCTCAAACTTTCTCAACATCCAAACTCTCATAATAATTTGGACAAGAGAAAAAGAAGAAAAATAAAAAATAAATAAAAAGGGGCTGATAAAATTTGGGCCTAAGAGAAGAAAAAGAAAAAGAAAAAAGGGGGGGTGGGGCGGCGAAAATCTGGGTGCAAGAGAAGAAAAAGAAAGAGAAGAAAAAAGAGGAAGAAGAAAAGGAAAAAAAAGGGGTTGGGGGTGCGAAAATCTGGGCAAAGAAGAAGAAGACGAAGAAAAAGAAAAAGAAAAAAGAAGAAATTCTGGGCAAAGAAGAATGGTGGGGGACTGAGAAAATCTGGGCAAAGAAAAAAGAAAAATAAAATGACAAATGAAGAAATTCTGGGCAAAGAAAGAGAAGAAGAAGAAAATGTGGGGATTGGAGAAGACGTGGGATAGTGGTTATTTTTTATTTTTTAATTATATTTTTTAATTTGTATTTGATAGATTTTATAATTTTAAAAAATAATTTGATTTTGATTATAAAAATATATATTTTAATTATTAAATATTATTTTATATTGTACACGTGGCAATGACACTTTATTTCGGTCAGGCTACGTCAATGTCACATAAGCACCATTAACAGTGTTAACAAGTGGATAGTAATGGAGACACGCTTTTAGTAGGTTTGGGTATATTCACTGCCAAAAAAAAAGGATTTAGTGTAAAAGTAGAACACTACGAAAATATTGAGTATTTCCGCCGCTAAAAATCCTAATAATAATAATATAAAAAATAACTTGAGTTTTTGGGTGGATTATAGCTCATATAGGCACCGTTTGAAAAAAACAATAAAAACTTAAAAACGACAAATTTGCATAGAATAATGTAAAATATATTATAAAAAATCACAACTTGAAATCTAATGACTTCATTTTTGCTATATATATTGAGTTGATTTTACTTAGAGAAATATATATTGAGTAGATTTTTGGGTTTTCTTTTTAAGTTTAATTAAATTATATGTAAAAAAAAATTGTGATTTTTCGATGCTTGATTTTTAGTATATTTTGAGTTGATATTTAGTTGATTTCTAATTTATAAAAATTTTAGTTCTTCTTGACATATTTTACAATACAGTGATAAGCAATGTTGTTTTTTTGTTATATTTTTAGATTATTTTAGGTTTATGTTTATATGTTCTTATATATATTTTTAGTTTATTTGTGCTATCTATATAATATTAGTAGATACTAGTCCACACAACGCAAGAAAACACACAAAGTAAACTCAAAATGAAATAGTATATTGTTGCATGTTAAAGAGCACAATTATGATAATTTATAATCTAAACAATTGTTAGTTCTAAGTAATAGATTTATGTATAGTTGTTCTCATTTTGTTTTTTAGTTGTTTAAGTTTATATATAGTTGTTTATTTGTTGTGTTGATGTCTAATTATTGTTTAGTTGTTTTCAGATATATTTTAATTTAAAAAAAAAACATATTAGTATGCAATGGGTTGACTTCTAGTTGTTGTCCAATTGTTGTTTTTTAGTTATTTTTTAATATATTAGTATGTAGTGGGTTAATGTTTAGTTGTTCTCTAATTATTATTTTTTTGTTATTTTTTAGTTTATTTTATATATATATTTAGTTGTTTTGAAAAATATTTTGAGTTTATTTTTTACACATTTAAAAATGCAAGGAAAATTATTTTGAAGTTGTTTTTTTTTTTTCAGTTTATTTTGAGTTAATGCAATGAATTGATGTCTAATTGGTTTTTCAACACTTTATTGTTGTGAGGTTGTTGTCGTGTTGCATTTAAGTTGCTTTTTTGATATTGTATTGCAGTTTGTTGTTTTTTTTAAATGTAAGAATGCATTTTTTGATGTTGTTGTTTTTTTTTTTTTTTTTTTTGTAGTTGTAATGGGTTGCACTATGTTGTTGTAAGATTGTTATCGTGTTATTTTCTTGTTGTTTTTTTAACATTATGTTTTGTGGGTTGATTTTTAGTATAAATCGTATTTTTATAATTTTGAAATATTAAAATCGTATTTTTGAAAAATTGAGTTAGTAAAAATATATAAAAAAAAAAATCATAAAAAATAAGTACTTATACAAAAAAATCCATTATAAAATTAATACAAAGACAATGATAAATATACTCATTAAAATAAAGCTTATAAAATAAAAGTTTGAATCGAGATATTTCCATAACTAACATATAGTTTATTTTAATTTCAAGTGAAAATAAACACACTAATTAGAATAATTGATCATTCCAACTCCGCTTCCATTCTTTTACTAGATTGTGCATACTTCAAAGTTTATAGCTTCACCTCGAGCTTAGGAAAATGGAGATGGACGCAAAGCTTGGTATTAGGGCTTGTAAGGCCCAAAAAAGATTTCGCAGTGATATGTGTATTGACCAGGAAAGCTGGGCTAAGATTCGATATAAATGGGCCTATTATTAGGGAAGTTTACAAAAAATACTAAAGTTATGGAAAATGGAAAAATTACTGCAATAGGAAGGAGCATAATCATATATATAGACTTTGCTTTTGTAAACGAAGTTTATAAATTTGTAATGATACATTTTTTTTAACCAATTTTTAAAAATTTGTAACTAAAGTTTACAAGTTTGTAACTGTTGGGTTTTATGCCCTTATAAAATCATGTCGTATATGTAATGCGATTTTATATTATCAATAAAAGTAGTATAAATTATTTAATTTGGCAACCGTATTGTTTGCTTATTTTATTACATGATTATTGGAATAATACAAATATTTATAAAATCTCGAACATATAAATAGTTACAATTATAGTGACTAGGGCACAATAGATTATAATTATATGTTCAAAAGAATAAGTCCTAAGATTAAGTCAGTGCATTGGATTTTCACTGATCTAGTATTTACGATATGATCTACGTACACATTCTAGGTGTGATGTCTTATCTAAGGCATTGACCAAGTAGATAAGATCGAATGTATATGGGTATACTATACTAGGACTGATATTGATTATTGATAGATAAATAAGTATCGTTGTTATCGAATCTAATCAATGTCACAATGTTGACCATAGGTCAAATTGATCTTAATTCTGAGTAATAATATTCTGCTAATTATACTATTTAAATATTTTGACTTGTTCGTTACCGGTTTACCCTACGTACTAGCAGATACTTACATCTTGGAGATTTAATAGTGTAATTGAGTAGGAGTATTATTTATTAATATGAAATCTATAGCTTCTATATGAAAGGTGAAAAGATGACTTCCTTAATAGCTTAGTCCAAAATGGTAAATGATTGAGCGCTCATATATCTGTGATTGAGTTCACAGATTAATCATTTACAAGGGACTTAATGAGAGTTAAGGATAAAATAAAAATGAGGGGTAAAACGGTAATTTGCACACGGCTCGTTAGTAAGTCATCGATAGAGGATTGATTGACTATAACGGTTATAACAATGGATAACATATTTGTGGTTTGGTAAAATACGTTCTATGAACTCAAGAGTCCAATTCCGAGTCTATAGTGGAGTCACGTAGAATTAATAAGTTGTGAGATAATTTATAAACTCATGGAAACTTATTATAGCTTGGGTTCATGGATTCATGATCTCCATGTCTTCTCTTATCAAATCAAGTTTAATAGTCTCAAACAATTGATTTAATTATCAATTCGAAATATCAAATTGACTAGGTCAATTTAGTGATATTTACATGTAATAAGAATATCACTACAAGAAATAGGGCTTTTGCCGATGCAATTTCGACGGTAATTTGCACCAACACAAGTGGTTTTTGCCGACGCAATTCTGAAACACGCCACCAAAATAAACTTTGGTCGGCGCCATGTCAAATTGCGCTGACATAAGTTGGCACACTTTTTATGACCTCCTTTTTGCCAACGCAAATGTGATTTTTATACGAACCCAGTGTTGACGGTGGTACTTTTGTCGGCGCATTACGATATTGCGCCGGTAAAAGTCATAAGCGCGCCGACAAAAGATAAAATTACTCCGGCAAAAGTATGGAATAATAGAAATACACAATTTTTTTTATTTTTTTAAGTGATTATAGTTTTATATAGTATCATTAATTAATTAATGATTATTTAACATCTAATGAAGGTCATAAGGTTGTTAGATTGTTCTAAGATCAACAACAATACTAATGAACTTTGTAATTATCAACTAAGATTGTTGTGATCATTGTCGATCATTGGAAATAAAAAGAGAATCTTTGGACAAATTTATTAATATTGATAAATTTGTGTCAATATAAATAAATAATATTAAATCAAGTTTCAAATTATAGCTAGTTAACTTGAATAAGGATTTAATTATTTATTTAATTACTTAATTGAAAGATAAATAAATAAAAATATTTTGAATTTATGACCAATTGAAATTTAAATTCAAAACAAAGAGATTGAGCCCAAACCCATTTGTGGGAGCCCAAAGCTTTGATTTTTTTGCTTATTATTTTAATTAATTTATATTTAAATAAAGTCCATTAAGTTGCATATATAAAGAAGTGAAAATTACATGTTATATGAGAATTTTAATAGATTGTGCAAAAATATGGCTTTTTTTCAATATAAGTTAATCTGTGGCTTTTTTTGTTTTAATTTCACTTGTATGGGTTTAGTTTCCCATATTTTTGTATAAAAGTTTGTTTATGTCATATTTTCACTCTTAATCAAGTTTTATGAATTTGGAAGGGTATGTTTGTAATTTGATTATTTTTTTATATTAATTTTATATAACTATTTTTATATTAAATTTTTCCATGGTTGTTTTGCAAATAGTTTTTTTTTTTTTGTAATATGAATTGTGTTTATTATTTTTTTTCTTTATTGTAAACATTTTTTTCCCTGTTTTTTAGGTTGTACGTTTTTTTTTTCAAAACCTGGGTAAGGTAACAAATTACTTATTTGATTTTTCAAAGTTATGTAAAAAAAAAATCATACAACTAGCTTAAATAACATTTATCCAGATGGGTAACCAGTTACTTGTTTGATTTTTCACATTTTTGTAAAAAATAGTCTTAGAGGTTAAATAACATGTATCAGGAGGGGTAACCAGTTACAATGAGATTAGTAACTTAATGCCATAAGAGGGGTAACTAGTTACTATAAGAGGGGTGACGAGTTACTCATATTAGATGAAAAGAAACATTACATTTGAAGGTAAAAAAAAGAATAAGTATGATTTAGTAACCTAGGTAACCAGTTACCATATAGAACCCATAAATATACACACACATCAGCATGTGAAGGTAACCGGTTACCTCCTAAAATATACAAACAAATAACGTGAGGGTAATTTACCACATATCTGAAGACAGAAAAAAAAAAACAGATCTGACTCAAGTTTTATTGGATCATTACAACGGCAATCTAGTCGTTACTTAATTTTTCTAATGAATAAATACAAAAAAAGAAAAAAATTATGGGCATTCGAATTGACCCGTCTAATTCAGTTACCCAAACTCGCCACGGACATGAGGCAGAAAATATCCAAAGATTCACAGAGAATCACAAAAAGCCAATTTTCCATCTTCAACCTTCTTTCCAGTTTTTTTGTGTCACTAACTCAAGTTAAGCAGCCGTTTACGCAGATAACTTTTTCTGTCCCTTTTTTATACCACGCCGACCAAGCCAACTGTTCGACAATATTACATAAAGACCCAAAAAATAGTTGAAACAATTCTCATAGCTCCATTTTCATTGGATTCTAGCATAACACCGCTAGCCGCCATGGATTCGCTCTCTGCAGTCTCGCCCTCTTTAGTTCTACCCCCAAATAATCCCCTTTGTCCTCGGCCTCGCCAAATGGGTTTCTATATTTCTTGTCGTTTACAGAATCGGAGCCGTCGTTCTTGTTCTTTCTCCGGTACGCGCCTGAACTCACCCATGAAGCTTTCTAGGAGATCATGGAGGCGAGCTTCTAACAAATCAGACGGTGGTGGAACCACTGATGAGTACAAAGATGATAAAGGGACGGAGGAGGTGGAGAGAGAGCTTCACCTTGACGGAACCATTCCTGGAACTTCAAATGAGTTCGTGAAGCAAGTCTCATCACGTGCAGATTATATATAGTTACTTTTATATATATATAAATATATATACATATATATTGATGCAATTTTTTAAAAAGTTAATTATATGGTTGTGCACATTAGCTGAACGATAGAATTTTTTGAACTATTATTGGGATTCAAAAAAAAAAAATTGGCTTATATATGTTGTTGAGTCGGTTATGGCAAAATGAAAGAGGATATATGACTTGGTTGAAGGAATTTTGGCTATTTTAATTATTATAATACTCCTGATTTTGCTGATTTTTTTTTATTAATTTTGATTTCCAATATGAGATTAGTTTTCCCATAAACTAAGTTTTTGTTAATTAAATTTTCCCATACAAATTAAAGAAAGTTTAACTCCTATATTTTTGCACATTGAAAGCTAAAATGCCATATTTTTGAAAAATTCCCTATATGTGATGTCTAGGGTTTTCATGAGTGAGCTTCACTTGATTTATTGGGTAAGTGAAAATTTAGATAGTCTAATCATTTCTTAGCCACTCACTCTCTTGTTCTTCCCTCTCTAATTCTATCTCATGTATATTCATTTAAAGATAATATTTTTTAGGGTAAATTTGTCTTTTAGATTTTTATAATAAAAATAAAATAAATAAAAATTTATTAGTAGTAATGACATTACTTAAGAAAATGAGAGGAGAAGTATTCTTATTATTTTCTCACAAATTTATGTGAACCCCATCTAGTATTCTTATTACTAAATAAAAATAAACAAATGAATGAGAATGATTACATCACATATAATTCTCATTGATGAATAGTCAACATGTCTCAATGATTTCTCTTTCTTTTATTTTATTTTTTAAAAGTTAAAAATCAAAATACAATTTTGTCCTTTAAAAATCTATATTGCCAAAATAATACTTTAATTTTTTTTTTAATTAAAAGAATAATTTAGTCAATGTTAGCATTATGTTCCATTTCCTAATTATGCAAACAAGATAAAATGATTATGATTTCCTTTCTAACCAATTTTAGTTAACAACATTATACAAATAATTATTTTGATTCTTTTATATTTTATTCACATTTATTTTTTCATTGATTTATTATGATTCTGATTACAATTTAACAAATGTGTCATAAAATACAATCAAACAAATAAATGGAATGAAAGTTAATTCATTTTTATTCCGCTACCCCAACCAAACATCAAATTAGGTCCTTTGAATATATTGTATTCAAATTAAACACTATATGATCAACAACATATATTTCAAATCTCTTATTATAGTTTCCATTCCATGATTTTCATGAATTTTTTGTTGGTATACTATAACTAGTTATTAAGTTCTACCCTTTTTTTATATATATAATGTTTAACGAGTGATTATTTCCTTATTAATTAACAGTTTTGGAGCAATAAGACGGAGACTAATTTGGAGTCGCTTTAGAGTCTGTTTTGTGGGGTTGTTGCTGAAGCCATATAGACTTCCATTACCACATGTATTAAATTCTGTCAGATATGATATTAATCAATTGTAAATAATGAGGCTGTTTGGTAATACTTAAAAAACTAATTTTTTATTTAATTAATTAAAAATTTAAAAAATAAACATAAAATGTGTTTGATAACACTATTTTTATTTATTAATTTTTAAAATTTTAATTAAAATTTATTAAATTTTGAAAATAAAAAAATTTCACTTTCAAATTTTTTTTAAACAGTTTTCATTTTTTTCCTTTTTTTTTTTCTCTTCTTCAAAGCAACATCTGATATTGTTAAACAAAAAATAAAAATAAAAGTTATCAAACGCGTTTATTATTTTTTGTTTTTAAAAACAAAAAACAAAAATAGTTACCAAACATATTTTTATTTTTTAAAAATAAAGAAACAAAAATAAAATGATATTTCTATTTTTATGTTTAAAAAATTCAAAAACAAAAATTTTACCAAACACAACAAATATGTTGTTATCTTTATTATTTGTTTTGGGATTCTTTTATGTTTTTAACAAAGCCACTACAACACGAAGTCCTCCTCTTATGTTGCAAATAACACATATTTTGAAATTTTGAAGGTGGTAACAAGTTACCATATTTCTTACTTTCAGATTGCATGAAAATTGGTTATCCATATTTGTAATAACTGTTATATTATTTTATATAATATAATGTTAGATTAAATAATGTGATAAAATGAGTTTGTCATACTTTGTAATATAATATTGAGAGTTACAAATAAATTGGACAAATGTATGTGTCCAAGTTTGCAATATGTTTTTTAGAGTTATATATCTTACAAAATCAGTAACTATTTTGTAACTCCCAAAATATTATCAAAATAATGTATAGAATGAGAGTTACACATTTCTAAAATTGGATTTCATAAGTCATGATGTAATATGGCTGTTGAAGATATGATTTTGACTGTCATTAGGTATATGGAGGTTATAAAATTATTTGGGAAAGGTTTGTGACGTTTTTGTGAAAAGGTGCGAAATTGGGAGGTTACAAAACACTCATGGCCGCGTCCTAGAATATTCCTGGCCGCGGCCTGGGGCGCTGACAGCCAAATCCCAATTTTGCATTTTTTCCAATTTGAATGTTTGGAACACCTCAAGTAACTCACAAATCTTTCATTTAATTCCATAAACATCCAATTTAACATTGGTAACAACCAAGGAGGTTGGTGGAATTTGAAATTCAAATGGTGTCTCAAAACTCTATAAATGGAAACGATTTTGCTCACTTGGATGTAACATGTGAATATGAAAAAACGCACTACATAGAGTAGAACACTTGTGATGACATGCTCATCTTTAGAACACTATGATGAGTATAAGAGAAGGCTTGATAAATCATTGGAAGCATTTCTAGAGAGTATTCTCAAAGTGTTCTTATAAGTGAGGAAATAGCTTTAGGACAAAGGTTTTGAACATTGTTTAAGCCTTGTGTTGTTCTTGATATCTTCATCTTCTACCTCCTATTTTTATGTTGATTTACATAAGTTATGTAATCTCTTCTCATCTTTTTCTTTCACTTATCTAATATTATTTGTTAATTTTATATATATATTGTGTCATTTTGATTCTAATCATCTTCCAATGTTATATATTTCTAACAATAACATGGTAACCAGTTACCTTGAAATTAAATACATATGCTAGAGTAACTAATTTAGCGAGAAAAAAAAACATTTTTCTTACTTTCAAAATGCATGGTAAGTGGTTACTCTTATTTATAATAATACTATTAAATTAAATACATAAGCCAGAGTAATTTGTTGCTGTTTTCTTAGTATTAGATTGCATGATTACTAGTTACCCATGTTTGCATTAATACAGGTAACAGGTTACCACAAAACAAACGCATGTGACATGTTACCCTGATGGTTACTTGTTATTAAACCCATAGACAAAATTATATCTCAAAAAGCAAAGATAACCCCCATCAAGTGACCCGCTACCTAATTCATATCTAGAAAACATGAAGGAATCTTGTTACTTAACCCATATGAAACTTTAAAAAAGAAAATGTACAATAAAAAATATTCTTTGAAAAAAATAAACATACAATAATAAAAAAAAATCAATTATCAAATACAAAAGTATTTATATCATTAATATATATATATTGAATTATGAATTTATCCTTTAATAATTGAGGTAAAATGATTAAATTGTCCTAAAAAATAATACAATACTAAAAACATTAAACTTAATTAAAATATATGGTATTATTTGATAATTATATACAAATATAAGATAATTAATCTCATATAATTAACTTATAATTAAAAAAAAGGTCATATATTTCGAGAAAAGTTCAAAATCTCATTATGTAAAAAATAAAATAAAAAAACTTAAAAAGCCATGGTGGATTTAATCTCCATTATATCTTAACTTATAACAAACAACAATAACTTATTTTAGTATCCCTTTAAGCTCTAATCCAGACTCGAATCATTGGCAATGGGTGAAGGAAACTTTTGGCTGTTAAAAAAGCTTATAAGTTGTTACAATGTATCAATGACAGGTGGAGGGAGGATGCTAATTCTGGTTTTTGGCTTAAGCTTTGGAATTTATAAATTCCACCTAAAGTGAAGAACTTCGCTTGGCGGGCTGCAATGGGGTGTCTTCTAACCAATATTCAATTGTGTCTGAAGCATGTGGAGGTTTAACATGTATGTCCAAGTTGCCATTTATCAATTGAGACAATAGAACAGAGCCTTGTGCCATGCTCTTTTGCAAGACAGTGCTAGAGAAAGACTGCGTTGGGAGAGCAGTTGGGGGAATGGCAAAGATTTGCCATTCGGTTGAATAGGGTTTTTTGTACAACCAAAATGGAGCAAATAGTAGAGGTTATTATGCTATGTTAGGCTTTGTGGAAAGCTTATAATGAGCTTGCTTGGAGACAGAAATGGAATACGATGGATGAAGTGGTGGCACTAGCTAAGCTTGTCTTTGATCAATGGGAGGCTGCTAAAACCGTCTATAGGACTATCTTTGGTTGCTTAATTACCATCAGATGGGGCTAGGTATGGCAACCAGTAAGGTATGCCTATTCCACGACCCTGCCCTATAAAAAACGCTCTACCCATATTTTAATCTCTTACCCTATAATTTTTTGTGGGTAGGGTACGGGTATTACCCTAACGGATATATGGTACCCATGAGTAACCCTATTGTAGGAAAACTCTTATGTTTTCTATGGTCAAGATTCTTATAATTTAATCAACAATGACATAACACAATTGCAATAACTAATATATCAGATTAGTTATAAGGAAAGGTTAGTAATCAAAAGTTAAATGCAGAAAAATATAAGGAAGAACACCCATAAATTTTATACAAGTTCGAACCATATCAATCTAGCCTACATCCTGTTTGATCAACTATCATCATCATCAATTGATGCAATCTCTTAATACAATTACAGTTGAGAATAAGCACTTTCAGGACTCCCAAGAACCTTTCTCTCTCTAAGGTTCTAATCCCAAACACTTTCTAACAGTTGTGTTTTTCTCTCAGTCCTCACAACACACACGCTCAAATTCTCTTTCTCTGTATTCTCTCTTTCTCTCAATACAACTTATCTCCTCTTCCTTAAAAAATGAAAGACAACAATATATATATATAGGCTGCCAAGTTAGTTGACAGCTAATACAGTTAGGTTAGTTAGGATTTGTAGGAAAGATCTACACAAATTCCACCTATTTTCTTCAAATCCTAGCTTCAGCAAAGTTGTCTTTGACTCCAATAGTGGACCATAAAACCCTTACTTAGTTACTAAGGTTAAGCAAATCCAAGCAATGCCTGAATTCGCCTACAGATAGCACCTTAGTACCAATGTCAGCAGGATTTTCTTCTGTCTTCACCTTTTCCAGCTGAACTACTTCCTCTTCAATCTTCTCTCTAATCTAGAATAGTCTAATATCGATGTGCTTGGTTTTCTCATGGTAAACTGGGTTCTTGCATAGATGAATCGATGATTGACTATCTGAGTACACAGTAGCTTTGCCTTTGAGAAGTTTTAGCTCCTTTAAGATTCCTTGTAACCAAATTGCCTCTGTGAATGCTTCGGTAGTGGCCATGAACTCATCTTCAGTTGTTGATAGTGACACCACTGACTGTAATTGGGACTTCCAACACATGCAATCTCCATTTGATGTGAATACATATGAATTAGTTGACCTCATTGTATCCTTAGTTGCTGCATAGTCTGCATCTACAAAACCTTCAAGTGTAACTTTCTGATCCATCTGCTTGTATCTCAGTCCCATCTCAGTAGTTCCCTTTAGATATCTAAGTAGCCACTTAAGAGCATTCCAATGCTCTAATCTGGGATTGGACATAAACCTGCTAAGAATGCTTAGAGCATGTGCTATGTCTGGTCTAGTGTTGACCATGATGTACATTAAACACCCTAGTGCCATAGCATAAGGGACTTTTGCCATTTCCTTTGTCTCCTCAATTGTCTTTGGACTTTGATCTTTTGAAAGTACAAATTATCCTCCCAGAGGTACTGAAACACTCTTTGAATCCTGCATGTTGAATCTCTGAAGTACCCTCTGAATATAACTTGCTTGTTTAATATTCAGAATCCCATCTTTTATGTTCCTTGTCACTTCTATCCCAAGTATCTTTTGAACATGCCCGAGCTCTTTCATTTCAAATTCCTCTTTAAGCTTGTCTTTGATTCCCTTTATCACTGTTTTGTCTTTGCCCATGATGAGCATATCATCTACATACAGCAGTAAAAATACTCTTGTTGATTCCTCAAGATGCTTATAGTACAAGCAGTGATCAAATTTTGATCTTGTGAAACCAATTTCCTGAACATAATTGTTGAATCTCTTGTTCCATTGTCGTGGAGATTATTTAAGGCCATACAAGGACCTTTTCAGTTTGCATACAAGCTCATTTCCCTCTTGTTCCACCTGAAATCTAGGTGGTGGATGCATGTAGACCTCTTCTTCCAAATAACCATTTAGAAATGTTGTTTTTACATCTAGCAGCTCTACCTCCAGATCTTGTTGAGTAGCCATAGATAACATCAGTCTTATGGTTTTATACTTTACTACAGGTGAGAACACATCAGTGTAATCAATTCCTTCCACCTGAGTAAAGCCTTTAGCCACTAACCTGACCTTAAATCTCATTGGTTCTATCATGTGTTACTCCTTCCTTTACTTTAAAAATCCACTTGCAAGCTATCACCTTCTTGTTATCTGGTTTTTCCACCAATACCCATGTGTCATTTCTGTTCAGAGAGTCCACCTCTTCTTTTATAGCTTGATTCCACTCCTTCTTGTATTTTCCTAAAGTAGCTTCTTCTATGCTTAATGGTTCTGGTATGTCATCTGTTTGAACTATAGCTAAAGCATAGGCTATCAGGTCTGCCTCAGCATATCTTGCAGGTGGGTGAATTTCTCTTCTCACACGATCCCTTGCTAGCTTATATCATGTTAAATCTGTGGACTGGTCTGATTGATCTTGAGCATAATCTTCACTTGGTGTGTTGCTTTGCTCATTTTCTGGTTCATATCCTTTCAATTTTATCTCAAACTCTGTCAAGTCATCATTCTTTTTCAATGCACCTGCCCATAAACATCACGACCTTTCTCGGCTTTCAAGTGAGGAAAATCATATTCATTAAACACTACATTTCTTGAAATTATGACCTTAGGTCTACCATTTTGATTCAAACAAATCCTATATCCTTTTGTGCCTAAAGGGTATCCAAGAAAATTTCTCTTAATGGGTCTAACATCTAGTTTGTCCTCTGTTTGGTGTGCATATGTTGCACAACCAAAAACTCTCAAGTGTTTAAGACTAGGAGGGTTGCCATACCACATTTCATATGGGGTCTTAAGCTCTATAACATGTTTTGGGCTTTTATTTATAAGATAACTAGCAGTTGTTAAAGCCTCTCCCCAATATGACTTCCCTAGACCAGAAATAATAAGCAAACATCTCACTTTATTCAATAAGGTTATATTCATGCGTTCAGCCACTCCATTCTGTTGTGAGGTTCTAACTACAGTTCTGTGCCTTGTGATTCCATACTCATTACATAGATCATCAAACTCATTATTTATGAATTCTAATCCATTGTCAGTTTAAGTGCCTTAAGTTTAAGATTTGTTTGATTTTCTACCTGGTTTTTCCAAATTTTAAACTTCTCTAGACACTCATCTTTAGTCTTAAGAAAATATGTCCAAACACATCTACTAAAATCATCTATAATGGATAAGAAATAAAACTTACCAGAATGAGTCGAAACTCTACTTGGCCCCCACAAATCTGCATGAACATACTCCAAAACCTTCTTTGTATTGTATGTAGCAGTTGTGAATTTAATCTTGTATTGCTTTCCAAATACACATGCTTCACAGAAGGGTAATGCACAAGTCTTCAACTTGTCTATGCTCCCTTGTTTGTGAAGCTCTCTCAGCCCCTGCTCACTAATATGTCCCATCCGTTGGTGCCACAAATGCATCTCACTTTCCTGAGTCTTAACAACAGATGTTTCAGCAATGGCTACAGTTTCTCCTTCTAGTACATACAGTCCATTGATTCTCTTTCCTTTCATGATTAGTAAAGATCCGTTTGTGATCTTTGGGTTCCCATTCAAAGATTTGTAGCCATATCCTTCTTCTTCAAGAGCTCCCAAGGATATTAAATTCCTTCTCAGTTCGGGTATGTGTCTCACATTGTTGAGCACTTTCACCTCTCCATTGAACTGTCGAATTGCCACCTTTCCTAGACCAATTACCCTACAAGAAACATCATTTCCCATTAGTACTCTACCACCATTAGTTTCTTTATAATCAAAAAATTAATCTAAGTTAGGACATATATGGTAAGTGCATCCTGAATCAAGGATCCACTCTTTGATATCTGATTTCTCAGATATTGAGAAAAGTTCTCCTCCTGATGAGCAGTCATCTTTGGTTTCTGCTACAGCTGCAGAATCATTATGAGACTTCATTCCTTGCTGGTGTTTGTTTTCATTATGAAATTGATTGTAGATTGGTCTTCTCTGGTCCTGGTTTGATCTGGACCCTTGTTGATTTCTTAAAAGATTGCAAAATCTCCTAATATGTCCAGTTTTCCCACAATGATAACACTGTCTTGAGTCTTTCCCTCTTGACTTCGACCTTGAATGGTGTGATTGATTTCCTCTGGATGAGCCTCTCTTTGGATTTCTTCCTCGAACAAAGTAAGTCTCATCTCTCCTAGTTTCTTTCTCAAGTTGTAACTTAAACTCCTTCATCTTTAAAGCTCCAAGAACATCCTCCAAAGCAATCACATCTCTGCCATACTTTATTGCTGCTTTGACTTCTTGATAGGCAATTGGTAATGATCTAAGTAAGATAATTGCTTGACTTTCTTCATCTATCTTAAGTTCAATATTAGCCAAACCAACAATAATCTCATTAAATTTATCAATATTTTCATCTAAAGAAATAGAGGAGTTCATTCTAAATCCATATAATCTTTCAAGAAGATTTATTTTGTTCGAAATGGATGGCTTCAGGTACAATTGTTCCAGCTTGTCCCAAAGACCCTTTGCAGTCTTTTCTGAGGTTAATTTCCTTCTTACTCCATTGGAAAGATAAATGATGATCGTGTAATAAGCCATCTCCTCCATTTCAGCGATTTCTTTTGGTTTCTTCTCTGGAAAAAGCTTTTGATCTCCGAGCACTTTAGCCACCTTTTGATGCACTAAGATACCTTTTAAACTCTCTCCATAAGGCAAAATCATTGGTGCCATCGAATTTTTCCAGTTCAAACTTTGCCATTGTTGACATACTTTCTTGATTGTGTTCTTGAAAAATTCTTTATGCGGAAGCTTTGAATCTTGATCTCTCCTCTTGATCGTAGAACCTGGCTCTGATTTTGTAGGAAAACTCTTATGTTTTCTGTGGTCAAGATTCTTAGAATTTAATCAACAATGACATAAACAATTGCAATAACTAATATATCAGATTAGTTATAAAGGAAAGGTTAGTAATCAAAAGTTAAATGCAGAAAAATATAAGGAAGAACACCCAGAAATTTTATACAGGTTCGAACCAAATCAATCTGGCCTACATCCTGTTTGATCCACTATCATCATCATCAATTGATGTAATCTCTTAATACAATTACAGTTGAGAATAAGCACTTCTAGAACTCCCAAGAACCTTTCTCTCTCTAAGGTTCTAATTTCAAACACTTTCTAACAGTTGTGTTTTTCTCTCAGTCCTCACAACACACACGCTCAAATTCTCTTTCTCTATATTCTCTCTTTCTCTCAATACAACTTATCTCCTCTTCCTTAAAAAATGAAAGACAACAATATATATATATAGGCTGCCAAGTTAGTTGACAGCTAATACAGTTAGG
This sequence comes from Humulus lupulus, assembly GCF_963169125.1. Taxonomy (NCBI): domain Eukaryota; kingdom Viridiplantae; phylum Streptophyta; class Magnoliopsida; order Rosales; family Cannabaceae; genus Humulus; species Humulus lupulus. The sequence goes on from NC_084793.1 coordinate 45,135,837, forward strand.
TTAGTTAGGATTTGTAGGAAAGATCTCCAAACCTATCATAAAAAAAATTAAAATAAAAATATTTGAAAAAAAAAGTCATTACACTATACTTAGAAATCTAAATGAGATATAGAATATATTAAGTATTAAGAATAGTAAACACTAATAACATAGAATACATTATTTATACTTAAAAAATTAATAAGAATATAATATAATGTATTAAAGATTCTAAATTCAAATTTGATATATTATATATCTATGCTTGTTTAAATTAATTAATATATACACTATAATGTATTAAAGATTGTAAATACTATACGATACATTATATATTTATGTTGTACCCTAAAAATAAGCGTGGATTCAATCACTCAGCTAGGGGTACAACTAGCAGATAAACACGTGGAAAAAGCAGGCGAGTAGAACATCTAGCTAATATTGATGTGAGCAGCTCGAGTTAGGACTTGGTAGTGCGACATGCAGATAATCTCCAGATTGTCTCGCAGGAAAACAATCCAGTTCGAGACATGTAATGGCCAGATCACCTTTAGGGTGCTCTGAACTAAAGTTCGTACACTCTTCGATTACCAGCTCGATGAAGACATTTAGCTCGTGGAAACCTGGTCATGACACCGAGTGAAGGATCCCGAAAGACTTGGAGGTTCTTTATACACTTCTTAATGCCCATGTTGTATTACATATTTATTGCCCGATATGACATGAGTAATTTCCATAGGCAATCGTATCCCTATGTAAATGTAAATTATCTTGAATAATTGTTTACCATATTTATACACACGATTACCCAAACCTGTCCAGGAATATCCACTATACATATCAAGGATAATGGATAGGAAAAGGGACTACGTTTTGTAATACAAAAACCCTGCAGAAATTGTGAGAGAATAATAATATTGTCTCGTGGACTAGGTGGATTTTAACCACTGAACCACGTAAAATTGTGAGTGTGATAAGTTTTTCATATAATTCATTACAAAAGAGCACTAATAACTTTCTTATTGGATGTCTTAATCTACTGTTGGAGAAAAACCGCGTCAACAATTTGGTGCTTTCGTTGAGAGTTCATTAGTGCTTAATCCTTTACAAGTTTCATTCAACATTCATCACGGTGGTCATCCGATCAATGCACGACAATGAAATGGACCAGCCTGGTGACCAAGAGGCACATCATACGGTCGTTCCCACTAGAACAGGCCCCGACGTTCAGCAATGCCCTGGAAAGCTACAGGTAAGCCAAGACGATACTGAGAGTTTAACATCACGCCCACCAAATCCTAATCCAAGAAATCTAACAACCATCGAGATGGAGAATGCCCAATTAAGGAGCCATATCGCTTAGGCTAATAGGCAGATTGAAGAGGTCTTGGCTCGGTTACCCCTCTAGCAACCAATGTCAATGTCGAAAAGAGCCAAGTGGGTCCCATAGATCCCACAGGAATAACCGACCTAATCCTAGTCGTTCTATCAGAACCGCAACTCCGAGCTCTGTACCTTCAGAGCGAAATCAGCAGACTTCTCAACTTGTTAATCATCACAAGAACAACCATCCCCATATTAGTCGATCGGTCAGAACTGCGACCCCCAGCTCCGTGCCTTCCGAATAGATTCCAAGGAATGTTCACAACAACCAGACAAGGCGAGCTAGGAAAAATTCACGGAGACAAAACGCCCCAGTGAATCCACCTGCGTCGTGATCAGAACCACAAGCACAGAGGACTCGGGAGATCGAGGTAGAATCAAGATGGGTTAATTTAGTCCAACTTGATGGGACAAGGATAGCCTTGCTGATAAGACACCCACCATCATCGGTTAGACATCCAACACCACTGCGCCCATAGAGAGACGCTCCAGATCATGGGAATAGCAGGAGAAATCCTCCCCCATGAGTGGACATCTACGTCCCACAAGCTCGCACTGATAATCCAGGTCCTCAATCTCAGCCGCGGGTCGTAAGTTTTGCTAATGGAAGTTACTAGACGGGGAGCCAGCGTGGAGGCAGGTCTAAAAGAGACCTGAGAAATCATCTGAGTTCCGCACAAAGTCCTCATTCTGATCCACATCCTGACCTGCGTGACCATCTAAATTCATAAAGGAGGTATCCAGCTCGCAATGATGATATGATTTATACTCAGCATGGGGGAGGTCCATCTATCGTGCGAGACAATGGGAATGTCCCACCTAACCAAGCTCGAACTTGGAGGGAAAACAACCCATCAAACGTGTACAATAGGATGGGGCTGGCGACCAGCCTCTAACTAACCTAGAGACCAAAGATCCAACCCTCGAGCGACTAACCTTGATGGAGGAGCAGATGACGAAGCTTTTATCTGGAAAAGGAATTGATGATTGTGATTCTGATGAGGAGCTCAAGCCTTTCGCCCCAAACATTGCAGCAGCTCTGCATCCTATTGGCTTTAGGATGCCGAACATGCCTGCATTTGATGGAAACTCAGATCCTATGTTCAATACGTTGATGATGGCCCACTATGTTGGGTTTGACCTAAGATGTATTTTGTTCCCTACAACTCTGACCGGACCTGCCAGACAGTAGTTCAATAAATACAAAAGACATTCGATCATCTTGTGGAAGAAGTTGTCTTCCGAGTTTAAGAGAGTGTTTCGAGCTTCAAAGGAAATGCGCGTAGAGGCCGAATCATTGGCCAACATAAAACAACAACCTGGTGAGTCCTTGAAAGCATATCTGAGCAGGTTTACCAACGTTGTAGCACGAGCTAGAGATGTTGATGATAGCTTCAAGCTCATGGAAATGAGAATGGAATCTTGGTAGGATGCGATTTATGGCAGGAGCTCTAGCAAAAATGAGTTAAAAGTGTAGATGAGTTCTTGGCCTGGGCTTGGGAATGGATAAACTTAGAAGAGGCACAGTCTGCTGTCGCAAGAACTAGCCAGATCCCCATTCAACCCGCTGGAGCGGTGACAGATGTTGCAGCTACGGCTCAACCTGTTACCCAGAATAACCAGGTGGGAAATGATAAGAGGAAAGAGAATAGTGAAGGCGACTAGAGCGACACAAAGAAGAACAAGCCCGGGGAAAAATTCAAGCCAATCTATGCCACCTACACTAACTTGACAGATACACGGGGGCATATTTTTTTGGCGAACTCTAATCGCCTTCCGTGGAAGAAACCAGAGCCATTAAGGCAGCAGAGGGTGAAGAGAGATCCCTCTAAGTTTTGTCGATAATATAATGACATCGACCGTAACACTAATGATTACCGACAATTGAAGGACAAGATCAAAATTCTCTTTCGGGCTGGATTGTTAGCTCAGTATGACAGAAACCAAGTCGTTCCCAATCAATCAACCAGGCAGAATTCTCGTCCAGCTTCAGAAACTCCGATAGGTCATTCTAGAGCTCAGACAAATTAGGGGAACCAAGTTGACCCTCCTCCAATAGTAGGAGGAGATATAACCACTATTTCCAGAGGACTTCATTTGGCGGGCACGAGTAGTGGGGCCCTAAAGAGGTATATACAGGAGCTGAACACTCACAACAACATTGAATTTATCCCGGAGCAACGATTATCAAAACAACAGCGGTTGGTAAAACAACCAATAATTTTCACGAAAGAGGACGCCAGCCACGGTTCAGTTCCCACATAATGACTCACTGGCGGTAACTGTTCAACTCGCCAACCGAAGGGTACGAAGGATATTGGTTGATAACAAGAGCTCAGTAAATGTGCTATTCCGGTCCACCCTAGAAAAGATGGGATTATCTGTAATCGATCTTAAGGCAACCTCAATGACATTGTATGGATTCTCAGATGAAGGAACAACAGCCATAGGGACTATCAAAATGGTGGTTACGCTAGGGATGATACGTGAGATGTTTCCAAAATACTTGAGTTCATCGTAATCGATTGTTCGGCTGCATATAACGCAATTTTGGGACGACCCGCGCTGATGATTTTTGAGGCCATCACCTCGATCTGACACCTGTCGATGAAGCTTCCCTTAACTTCAGGTATATGAACCGTGAGAGGAGATCAACTTGCTACCAAATAATGCTACACCATTTCCATGAAGGGAAAATCACAACCCGGGCAACAGGCAATGGTCATAGTCTAGGGAGGAGAGGAGCCCCGAGTAATGGAAGTTACCCATGGGGCGGAAGAACCTCTAGAAGGAAATAACAAGGTCGCCCAACATGACGACATTAATCCATGATTAGGCGAGGATAGGTCTGAGCTCCAGGTTCTACAGAGACTAAGATAGCACAGATTGTTTGTAAAGTTCAAGAAATGTGAGTTCTGGTTATCCCAGGTATCTTTCCTTGGGCACATTGTCAGTAAATAAGGGATTAAAGTAGATCCAGCCAAGATTGAGGCGGTCAGAGATTGGCCAAGGCCAAAGAATGCTTCTGAGGTTAGAAGTTTCCTTGGGTTGGCAGGTTATTACAGACGTTTCGTGGAAGGGTTCTCTAAGATTGCTACTTCGTTGACTGAGCTGACACGCCAGAATCAGAAGTTTGTGTGGTCAGACAGGTGTGAGAACAGCTTCCAGGATTTGAAATAGAGGTTGATTACAGCTCCAGTTCTGAGTCTTCCAACAGATTAGGAGAATTTTGTGATATACTGTGATGCCTCACATCAAGGTTTGGGTTGTGTCTTGATGTAGTCAGAGAAGGTGATTGCTTATGCTTCACGTCAGCTGAAGGAGTATGAACAGAGATATCCCACCCATGATTTGGAGTTGGCGGCTGTGGTCTTTGCTTTGAAGGTATGAAGATATTACCTTTATGGGGAGAAGTGTGAGATCTATACTAACCACAAGAGCTTGAAGTACTTCTTCACACAGAAAGACCTGAATATGACACAAAGGCATTGGATGGAGTTAGTAAAAGATTATGACTGTGAGATCTTATATCATCCAGGAATGGCCAACGTGGTCGTTGATGCTTTAAGCCAGAAGGGTCTAGGACAGATGTATAGTGCAAGGCTGATAGCCAGAGAGTTAGCAGAGGATATGACTAGAGCTGGGATAGAGTTGCTGGTGGTACAGTTGGCCAATATTATGCTACATTCTACACTATTGGAAAGAATCAAGGAGGGTCAGTTGGGTGATCCACAGCTGATCAAGATTAGAGAGGATGTTTTAGCTGGAGTGTCCAGAGATTATACAGTGTCTGAGATAAGCTTGTTGAGATACAAGGGTCGAATATGTGTTCTGTTAGACACTACTATGAGACGAGAGATTCTAGATGAATCTCATACTACACCTTATTCTTTGCATCCAGGCACCACGAAGATGTACCAGGATGTGAGATCATTGTATTGGTGGCATGGGATGAAGAGGGATGTAGTAGAGTATGTGGCTAAGTGTTTGACATGTCAACAGGTCAAGGCTGAGTATCAGAAGCCAGCAAGGTTATTGCAGCCTCTAGACATCCCAGAGTGGAAATAGGAAGACATCACGATGGATTTCGTGGTGGGGTGCCCAGGACTGTGGGTCAACATGATTCAGTATGGGTTATTGTGGATCGTTATACCAAGTTAGCTCACTTCTTACCAGTGAGGACTACATATACAGTTGACCAGTACACAGATCTCTATGTGAGAGAGATCGTGCGCCTCCATGGAGCACCGAGGTCGATCGTGTCAGATCGGGACCCTACTTTTACTTCTAAGTTCTAGGGGAGTTTACAGAAGGCCATAGGAACACAGTTGAAGTTCAGTACTGCTTATCATCCTCGGACAGATGGATAATCTGAGAAGACAATTTAGATATTAGAGGAGATGCTGTGAGCATGTGTGCTGGACTTTGGTGGATCCTGGAGTAAGTATATACCTTTGATTGAGTTTTCCTACAACAATAGTTATCAGTCGACCATTGGGGTGGCACCTTATGAGATGTTGTATGGTAGGAAATGCATATCTCCCATTCATTGGGATGAGAGGAGATACTTGGATCCTGAGGAAGTTCAGAGGACCAGTGAGGCCATTGAGAAGATTAGAGCTCGGATGCTCACTTCTCAAAGCAGACAAAAAAGTTATGCAGATCCCAAACGCAGGAACGTGGAGTTCCAGGTGGGAGACTATGTCTTCCTTAGAGTCTCGCCATGGAAATGGGTGAGAAGATTTGGGAAGAAGGACAAGCTGAGCCCTAGATATGTAGGTCCATTTGAGATCCTGGAGAGGATTGGTCAGGTGGCTTACAGGTTGGCCTTACCACCGGCATTGTCGGCCGTGCATAACATATTTCATGTTTCAGCTCTTCGAAGGTATGATTCTGATGTGACTCATGTTTTGAGTTGCGAAGATCTAGAGCTTGAGGCAGATCTCTCCTATGAGGAACAACCAGTTCCGATACTTGACAAAAAACACAAGGTCCTTAGGAATAAAATGATACCTTTGGTTAAGGTATTATGGAGGAACAACAAGGTCGAGGAAGCGACTTGGGAGCTGGAGTCAGATATGCAGAATCAGTATCTCGAGTTGCTCAGGTAAATTTCGTCCTCGAAATTTTTATAAGGAGGGGATAGTTGTAATGCCCCAAAATCCCTAATGAGGTTTTAATGGTCAGATTAGTAGGCTGGGAGGGCCATAATTGATTTATTATGCCATTAAATGATTATATGCATGTTTATGTGAATTATATTATTATATGATGATAAATGCATGCATGTGGTTCCATTTTTCGTTATAAGGGTATTTTGGTAATTTGGCCCGTTGAGGGCATATTTATATATTTTCATGCATGTTGGAGAATTGTTGATGGGGCCACATTAGAATGTGGATTTGTTCGAGCTATTCAACATGAGACGATCTTTGTATACTAGTTAGCGGTTTGGTCATAACGGGGTTCATTTCGGGGCTCGGGTGAGTCTCGGGGTAATTTGATGATTAGTGAATTACCAGGAATTAAAGGGTAATGGGATATGATTTATTAGCATTTGAGAATATTGGGAATAACAGGAATTTGAGGAAGTTAATTATGATTAACGGGATTAGAGAAGAAAGGACGGTTTTACCCTTGTTAGCCTTAAGAGGGAATTTAATGACCTAGGGGCATTTTGGTCATTTGACCAAGGATATATGTGAACTAGAGAAGGCTGTAGAAAACTTAAACCAAAACAGAGCTTCTTCATCTTCCTCTCCCGCTCATCATTTGTCCTTCTTCTTCCTTTGAATTTTTGAAGTTCCAATTGAGGATTCAAGCTAAGGAAGTAAGCCTTGCGGGTCTAGGAAGGTGTTCTACCATTGACGAGGATTCCATCTTTAGCTTGAGGTAAGATTCTAGCTATGGAAACTCTGGTTTTTACTCTGTTTTCATTTGATTTTCAGCTGGAATTTTGGAGTTGATAGTTGAGAATTCAAGGAAGTTTTTAGCAAAGATTGATTGGGTTTTGATGCCTAGGACTTGTAGAATGGGATCTTGGGTTCATTTGTGAGTTTAACTGAGGTTTGGAGTCAGTTTTTGAAGATTGGAAAGTGGAGAAGTCAAAGGGGAAAAACCAGGGCTGAATCACCCTAGTTCTAGAGCTACAACGATGTCCAGGGGGGCAGCGCTACCATGTTTTTCCAAGTTCCTATTTTGGGTACTTTTGAGGGTTTTTGGCTTGGGGGTTCAATTCCTAAGGCTCGGGATTGAATCTACTAACCGTTTGAGTATGATTCGAGGTCCCGGGAGTGAGGTTTAGGTCAAGAACCTTTTATTGTTGATTTTATTGATGGAGTTCCATATTTGGTTATGACTAGGTGACCGCTAAGGGATCGTTCTTTTATTATTTCATGCTCGAACCAGAGGTAAGAAAACTGCACCCAGTATGTGACATGCATGGTTATTAATGAGGCATGTTGAGTGCTCTAAATGTGGACATTGATTGCATTTTAAATGCTTAGTAATCTTTCTTACTTGTGAGTGGCATGACTTATTAGTCAGAATCGGCAATGGTGTCAGTATTGGCTGTGAAGCTGTGACTCATTAGTCAAGTTCGGCAATAGTACTTTTGTGCCCGCTCGTAGAAATCAGCTAAGTTTGTGACCTCCCTTTTGAGCATGTTATCCCAAAGCTTAGTGCCGAGGCGCACTCCGGCCATGATCGCCATCTTGAGTTCTCCCCTGGTCAGGCTTCCCACTTTAGCCGCCTCCATGTTGAACCTATGGATGTAGCTCTTCAAGCGCTCTCCTTCACCTTGCTTTATATTAGCGAGGCTAGTGTCGGGTAGGGTATAATCACGTACAGCATGTTGTTGTTGGAGAAATCCGTCAATTTTTTTTTCCATGACCTAATAGACCCTGGTCGGAGTCTTTTGAACCATTTTTAAGCAGGTCCTTTTAACGTGACAGCGAAGCAGTGGCACCTGGCCCTGCTATTAATTCCTCTCATTTTCATTAGGTCATTGAATGTGTCTAGATGGTATTTAGGGTCCGTATTTCCCACATAAGGGGTCATATGATGTTCTTTAAAGTTAGCCGGGAGTCGTTACAACTGGATTTCTCGCGTGAAGGGTGACTCGTAGTCGAACTCTTCATCAGTAATGTGCCCCTCAGACGTCGTGACGTTCTTGCTACGAAGGCTCCTCATCTCGATGTCTAGTTTCTGTCGCCTCATATTCAAGGAGCCCCTCAGCTCGGTAGGGTCGGCCTTTCCCTTTTCTCTACCCTTCGAAGGGGCCACAAGAGGTGTTGTCCTTAATTCTAACCTCCTACTATTGAGCTTTTCTCTTAGGTCAAGTGGCGCCTCCCTAGAGGTGACTTCGACTTCATTAGGAGGGTTAGCGTTGTTCTTCTGCTCTTGCATCTGGGGCTACTTCACCTTCTCAGGATGTTCACGCTACTTTGTCTGAGGGGTATTACTGGTGGAGAGCCGAGTCCTCCCATCATCCACAGGAACCGTGGTTTCTCCACCCTTTGGGCCTTTTTCCTTTCATCTAGGAAGGGGCACATTTGATTTTCCTTGTAGCAGGTCGTTCAACACCTCTTGCATGTTCTCTAAGGTGGTTTCTAGCCTTTGGTTCTTCTGGTGCAGTTCGCGTATCTCCTCTTCATAAAATCGAGATCTAGAACTTGAGCTCACTGAATGTGTTGACGCCGTTTTTCGTCAACAATGAAATAAGAGCACAAAAACAATAAGTAGCTATGGCCAGAAAAATACGATAAAACAAATGGGATTTTTTACGTGGTTCAGCAGTTAACTCTGCCTAGTCCACGAGTCTTTTTTATTAGCACTTAAGATGATTTCTGGAAATTCTTTAAGAATGAATTCTCCAGAGTTTCTCCCAAGATTAAAAAAATTTGATCCCTTTCAATGGTGCAAATCTTCTCTATTTATAGAGGAGATTTCATAATACTATCCCACACATTTCGGGAAGTTATTCTGTATATGTAAATAAATTTAATGGCATTAAAAGCCTGTAACTCCTATATACAAGGAAACGTCCCCTGAAGACCAGGGGACGTATAACTGAATAATAAATACCCCTTTATTATAGGGGATTTACAACAATGAATGTAGACTGCGTCTCTCCAAAATGATTCACTAAGATATTCAAAGTTATCAATCTACATCGTCAGTGCCGTGTTCACCCAGGTCTCTTAATGACTTTCGAGTTGTAGCATTTTCCCCGAGATCTTGGGCTTCGAGCTCACACTTATGTCAGGCTCGGAACCCCTGATCTGAGGTCATCCGAGAATAGACGTACTTCGATGTCTGTCTTTCGAGCTTGTGAGGGTTTCGAGGCTACCATCTTCGAGGTTGCCCCCTGCTTTGTAGGTTCGGTGCCTAGGTTGCGGACACGTGTTCCAGACATTACGAGCCCATTCCTGACGAATCCAGCTTTCGAGATCACAATTCTTAAGGCTCGAAATCTAGGTGTAACATTTTGCCCCCTCAAAAGTATTTGTTCGAATCCTATGAGAAGGAAACTTTTGAACTACTTTCTTCGGGAACCGCACCGTCACACATACTTGAGGGTGGACGCGTGTCAGTTGGGTACTGCTTATCCAAGGTACTCGAGTACCTTGGAAATCCGCCCACGATCGTTCGCCTGCCACCTTTTCGGTGCCATCTTGTCATTTGTCCCTAACCGTCAGATTTTATAAGGATTCTGGCCAATGGCTCAGATTAATCCCTTTTTTATCACTTTTTACTATCTATATATAAGGCCCTGGACATCTTCTTCCTCTTATTTTACACTCATCAGAGAAAAAAGAAGAGACAAAACCAGAAGCCATTCCAGAGAGCTTTTAGTTTTTGCATGTTTTCCCAGCCGAGGAAACAAAGGACCGCCAGCCTGTTCGAAACTGTAAGATTATACCTGCAGCCTCTCCTTCAATCAACGATTTCTCTGCAATCGCCATCATTGTGTAAGTATCTGATTATCTTTTCGTTTTCCTTTATGCCGGTTTCTGTCTGTGTTGTTCTTTTATTTTTGGGAATGCACTGGTTTATTTTTTAGTTTGACATGCTAGGAGGCTCTGGCCGATAGTCATTTAAGTTTAAGTTTCTACGCTAGGTTTAAGTCACTGGTTCTAAATCCAGTTTTGATGTAGAACAAGCTCAAACAAGGTCTCTTTTTTCTGGGTTTTCAAAATTTAAAAGACATATCTTGCACACCAAGATATCGGGTACAAAATCTTGGTTTTAAAGAATGCACGATACCCAAGACTACCATTTCTGAATAACTGTCATCTTTTTCCCTGATATTTCGGGATTCTCAAAAATTAGATCCGCTCCCCTCCTTTTTCTCGTAGAATACACGTTCTGACCCTTAATCGGGTTTCCAGGATCGAGCTCGGCTCGTACCCAAGAACTTTCCGAGCTTGTCTTGCCAAGCTTGTAATTCTTGAATCCTTGCATGCATGGCCCTCTCCATTTTTTCTTTCTTGCTGGATGTCACAAAATCTGGAAAGACGGTGGGGGTCGCTACTGGCAGTTCTGTATTCGCCAAAAACTCTGAGCCCAGAATTGCTGTTTGCTCAGAACCAACGTCTGATTCATGAATACGATCTCTCGCGCGAACAGGAAGAAACCCGAGCTCACTATCGCCGCCAAATCGTCGAGGTCATAGAAAAGAAGAGGTGAATCCTTCGAGAGGCTCTTTATCCGAAAACTGATTTACGGCCCAGGCCGATCCCCCTCGACCCTAGGCTAAAAGTGACCATCGCGTACAACCCGGGAGAGCTTCAATTCTCACTAATGGGGGAGCCCTTTACCTCGCAGCCGAGGAGGGAGTTCTTCGAGGCCGAGCACTACTGGAGCTCGGTTACCTCACTAGGTCAGATAAATGATATCCTGGCCTTCCATGGTCTCAGACTATCCGGCTCCTTGAGGTGCCGAGCTCCTACCTCACAAGAGTGAAGCTGTCGCGCCCCAGGAGATGGAAATCCTGATAACAAGCTGAGGTATACGGCTTGGAGCCAGGAGCATATGAAGGCAGGAGCGTTACTGCCTTTGAAGTCTTTCTTCAAGGACTTCACGGACTTCGTTGGGCTGGCTCCATTCCAGCTCAACACCAATTCGTACAGGGTTCTGTCTGCCCTAAAGTCAATTTACAACGAGCTGAAGTGGGAAGGACCCACGCCAGAAGAGATCTTGTATCTCTTTTGTTTGAAAAGTAATCCCTCCCGAGCTCGGGGAGGAGATGGCTTCTATTACCTCTCGAGCTACCCAAAGGAGAAAAAGATGTTTGAGGATCTTCCCAACCATCCTCCTGATTTTAAGAAGGCCTTCTTTTGGACGGATGGCCTGTCTCCATCACGATGTTATTCCTTCAGGCGGATCCGTAAGTACCCCATCTTCCTTTATCTCTGTGTTCGAACTTTTATCGATATGCTTGCACTTAGTTGAGTTGTATTTTATTTTCCAGCCGACTATCATCGCCTTACTCCTTCTGACGAGATGAAGGGGCGTAGGGAGACCCTGCTTCAACTTCCTTATGGCAGGAGATCATTCTCATACCTTTTGCATGAAGGTAAACTTCGAGCTTGCGGGCTCTTGGAAGATGGCCAGTCCACCTCAGACTGGTCTAACAAAAAATACGAGCGTTGGGATCTCGTGCCCTTGCCAACAGGCGCTCTTCCCCCGAGAAGAGAGGTGAGGCCCCCGCCTCCAATTCGCCGGAGGAGCCCACAATCAGGGAATGAGGCCAATGACGAAGCCTCGAGCTCGGGCTCAGATGATCAAGGTACAGTCATCCTAAGCTCGAAAATGTGGTCCCCCACCTTACTAAAACACAAACCCGATAGGTTAGTGTTGTGCCAGGACGATAGGAACCACTTCTATGTGTGGACTTGGGTAGATGAACGGGTTCATAGGTTCGATAGCTGGCTCGGGTAATACGATACTATGTATAGCCTGAACGAGGTATGGAATGGAATAGTCGTCCAATACGGAACCAATGATTATAGGGACCTTTCGAGGTTGACATCCACATATAGGGAAGGTACTCCCCTCGCCTCTTCTGAAGATGGGGGAATTTCATGGTCTCCGAGCTCAAGCTCGGGGGAGAATTCCAGTTAGGTCTTTCTCCACTTGGTTTTTTTTTTTTTTTTATATCTTCCAAGTTTGTTAGTACTATGCTTAACCTCGATTGGAACTGTGCAGGTACTATGGATTCCGACCTCGACAATATCCTCGAGAGTGGCGGTGCCAAGAGGAGCAAACGCCCCAGGGGGTCGCGAAAGGTTGACCGGCCTGCCAAGGTCCTTAAGAGGACCGAGAAGACACCTGCTCCCCCGGCTCCGCCTGCCACGAGCTCCACTGTGGTGCCGACTTCACAGGTCGGTGCCTCCGTTATGGCCGAGCCTCAACCTCCTGTAGTGGTTCACCCGACACTCGGTCCACCTCCCAAAAAGCCTTCTGCTTCTCTAACTCATAAGCTGTCGGTTTCTACTCATGTTGAGGAGTATGTAATTGACAATGCTGCTGGATCCCATGGGGCTACGCTGGCTTCGGACGTCTTGTCCCGAGTGGGCCAGAGTTTTAGTAGTTTTGACACTCCCCAATGGCAATTTTTGAACAACGCCCGAGACTGCACCGCCCTCTACGAGAAGAGTATCGAGCTTGCCGCCGCGGTAACTTTCCTTCCCCCCTTTTCTTTTTCTTAGTAATATTTATAGACGGTCCGAGTGTTAATGATGATTTTTTTTTTGTGTCAGACTCTTGCTGTTTCTGCCCAGCTCAACTATAAGTTGAACAACAAGATCCATTCGAGCAAGTCCTATGCTCAGGAGGCGAAGGATCTTCAGCTCAAAGTGAGTGATGACCTGAAGGTAGCAAATGCAAAGCTTGAGGCAGGAGCCGAGGAGCTTAAGGCCAAAGCATATGAGCTTGAGAAGCTGAATACTAGGCTCGCGGAGCTTGAGAAGGAGAATGCCAGGCTCGCGGAGCTTGAGAAGGAGAACACTCAGCTCCAAGAGGCTAACAAAAAGCTCGAAGAAGACCAGGCCGCCACTTTTGATATAATTGAGGGTGAAAAGGCTCGCCTCCTTACCGAGTATAAAGAGAAGAAGGAACAGGTGGTTGATTTGTCCATGTACAGAATGTGGGCCAATAACAAAGACCTCGATACCAGCTTCCTAGGCCCTCTTGAGGCAAAGCTCCTAGATAAGTGCAATGCTCGGCTTGAGGCAGAGGAGGCTGCTCGGGAGGCCGCCATCGAGGTTGCTCAGAAGGATAGTCATGCTATTCGTCCTGAGGGGTCTAGTGCCACTGATGCTGAGAAGGCCAAGGAGACTGCTCCTTCTTGAATCTCATCTCGGGGCTGCGTCCCTTTATTTTTGTAATAGTTTTATTTTATGCCCGTAGGGCTGATACAATTTCTTTTTTCTTTTAATATCCATGCTTTTCATTTCTTGGTTTGAAATATTTTGCACATTCTATATTAAAGAATCGCGTATGTTTATTTATTCGTATAAACATAGTTAGGATTTAGGCTCGAATCTCAATGCATTCATGCACAGTTTGCTCGAATTATCCGCTTCCGATCTCGTTTTTCATCAAGGTCGGATATTACTTTAACCATGAACCCGAAAGTACTTGTATGGTGTGTAATGCAAACGGTTTAGTTATATCTTTTTGCTTAGTTACTTTTTCTCGTCCCCGGTTATCTCTCCGAGGTTATGAGTTTGAAACTATTTTTTTTTTAGAAGATACTCCAGCCTCGTTCTCAACTTATCTCGAAGTAGGTTTATGTTCCAACTTATCGTCGATTAGTTCTAGCTAGTTTGCTCCAAACCTTTTAAGGTCGTGTTTGGTTTGTAATCCATACACTCATATTTTTAACTTAGTTCGCATATTTGGTTACATACAAACGTATTTATCTTTTGATAATTTGGTTACATCCAAACTATGTAAGCTCGCGCGTCTGGTTACATCCAAACACTTGTACGTTTTTGATAATCGGTTATATCCAAATTACCTTAGCTCGCGCACTTGGTTATATCCAAACACTTGCGTGTATTTTGTATATGTTACTTTATTTTTCAAGCTGGTGGTATTTATATATACCAATAATGCCCCCTTAATATCCTATGAATGTGATCATAGGTTATTAGATTAAGAGAGATTGCAAAAATAAACCATATCAGACGAAATAAATCTTTATTTGATAAAATCCAAAAGTAGGCAAAATAATACAGATAAACAAGCATGGTTACAGGTAACACCCTTCCTACACTATTGATAGTAAGGTCTTAGGTGTTCGCCATTCCATGCTCGTGGTACCAGGCTCCCATCCAATCTCGCTAGCTTGTAGACACCGGGTCGGATGACTGACTCTATCTGGTAGGGTCCTTCCCAATTTGGTCTGAGCACGCCAGCTGCTGGATCTCACGTTGCCAAAAATACACGCCTTAGCACCAGATCTTCCACACCGAACTTTCGATCTCGAACTCTCTTGTTGAAGTACCTGGTAGCTCGTTGCTGGTAGGCAGCGTTCCTCAACTAAGCTTCGTTTCTTCTTTCTTCGATCAAGTCTAAGGTTTCTTCGAGCTGAGCAGGGTTCAAGCTTTGGTCATAAATGTGAGTTCGCATTGTTGGGATTTCGACCTCGATAGGCAACATAGCTTCACAACCGTATGCTAAAGAGAATGGGGTATGTCCCGTTGATGTTCGAGTTGTAGTCCTATATCCCCATAGGACTTGGGGAAACTCTTCGGGCTATCGTCCCTTTGCTTCCTCCAACTTTTTCTTTAGCGAACTCTTGAGAGTTTTGTTTACAGCTTCAACCTGGCCATTCGCCTGAGGATGAGCTACTGATGAAAAACTCTTTATTATTCCATTCTTCTCGCAAAAGTTGGTGAACAAGTCGCTATCGAACTCGGTTCCATTGTCGGATACAATTTTCCTCGGCATCCCATATCGGCATATGATGTTCTTTACTACGAAGTCAAGGACCTTTTTGGAAGTTATTGTTGCCAACGGTTCAGCCTCCGCCCACTTTGTGAAGTAATCTACGGCAACTACAACATACTTCACACCGCCCTTGCCAGTTGGGAGAGAGCCTATGAGGTCGATTCCCCATACCGTGAATGGCCATGGGGAAGTCAACATGGTCAGCTCGGATGGTGGAGCTCGAGGAATCGTGGCGAATCTCTGGCATTTATCGCATTTCTTTACGTACTCGAAAGAATTTGATTTAATGGTAGGCCAGAAATAACCTTGGCGTATGATTTTCTTGGACAGGCTATGCCCCCCAGTATGGTCTCCACAGAACCCTTCATGAATTTCTTCAATGATCTTTTTGGCTTCGGGTGGAGTCACGCACCGAAGTAATGGCATGGAATATCCCCTTCTATACAGCTTTCCGTCCAAAATGGTGTAACGGGGAAGTTGATACATTAACTTTCGAGCCTGGTTCCGATCCTTTGGAAGGACTCCGGTCTCGAGATATTCGACTATCGGGGTCATCCACGTGGGCTCGGACTCAATCATATACACATCTTCCTCGTCCGGCTCGTTAATGCTAGGTGCCGAGAGGTGTTCTATGGGCACAACGTTTAGCTCATCATTCTCGGCGGAAGTAGCGAGCCGAGCTAAGGCATCTTCATTTGAGTTTTTCTCTCGAGGAACCTGTTCGATCACATAAAACTCGAAATGTTCCAATGCGGATTTTTCCTTCTCTAAGTAAGCTGCCATTTTCGTGCCACGAGCTTGGTATTCTCCCAAGATTTGATTAACCACAAGCTGGGAGTCACTGTAGCAATGTATTGCTTTAGCTTTGAGCTCTTTGGCTATACGAAGTCCCGCCAGTAAAGCCTCGTATTCGGCCTCGTTATTCGATGCCTTGAAGTCGAATCTTAAGGCAGAATGAAATCTCCTCCCTGCGGGGGTAATCAAAATGACCCCTGCCCCCGATCCATTTTCATTAGATGAACCATCGACGTAAAGTTTCCACAGCTCGTGGGCCGGGGTTATAACTTCATCGTTGGTCATGCCAGTACATTCCACTATAAAGTCTGCCAATGCCTGTGCCCTAATATTCGTCCTCGGGTGATAGGTGATCTCGAATTGTCTGAGTTCAATCGCCCATTTAAGAAGTCGACTTGAAGCCTCCAGTTTAGGCAAGACTTGCCTAAGTGGTTGATCAGTCAACACATGGATGGGGTGTGCCTGAAAGTAGGGTCGAAGTTTACGAGATGAATGAATTAAGCTGAGAGCCAGCTCATCCATCAAGGGGTATCTCGACTCTGCCCCCAGCAACCTTTTGCTGATGTAATAGACGGGTCTCTGTACCTTTTCTTCTTCTCGCACGAGCACTGCACTTATTGCGTGTTCGGTAGTGGAATGATATAAGTACAGTACTTCTCCTGTAACAGGTTTTGATAAGATGGGGGGTTCTGCGAGGTGCTTTTTAAGCTCCTGGAAGGTCAGCTTGCACTCCTCCGTCCATTCAAATTTCTTGCCTCCCCTCAAAAGGTTGAAAAACGGAAGACAACGGTTTGCAGATTTCGAAATAAACCTACTTAGTGTCGCCATCCTGCCGGTCAAACTTTGGACATCCTTGTGTCTTCGAGGTGAGGGCATGTCGATCAGGGCCCGGATCTTGTCAGGGTTGGCTTCTATTCCATGAGCGTTTACAATAAAGCCCAGGAATTTTCCTGATGATACCCCGAAGGTGCACTTCTGAGGATTTAGTTTCATGTTATACTTCTGGAGCACGCCAAAGCATTCTTCGAGGTCGTCAACATGGTTATCGTTAAGTTGAGACTTGACTAGCATGTCATCAACATAAACTTCCATGTTTTTCCTTATTTGCTTTGAAAACATCATATTCACGAGCCGCTGGTATGTGGCCCCAGCATTTTTGAGCCCGAATGGCATGACATTATAATAGTATAGCCCCTTATCCATTATGAAGCTCGTATGTTCCTGGTCGGGGGCATGCATGGGAATCTGGTTATATCCAGAATAGGCATCCATGAACGACATCAGTCCATGCCCCGCCGTGGCATCCACGAGCTGGTCAATCCTTGGTAAGGGAAAACAGTCCTTCGGACAAGCTTTGTTGAGGTCCGAATAGTCAATACAGGTTCGCCACATCCCATTAGGTTTTGGGACCAACACCGAATTGGCTACCCAGTCAGGGTAAAAAGCATCCCTAATGAATCGGTTTGCTTTTAACCTGTCGACCTCCTCCTTCAGTGCCTTCTTCCTGTCGTCATCCAGCTGTCTTCGCTTTTGTTGCTTCGGAGGGAAGCTTTTATCAATATTTAGCACGTGGCTTGCTATGTTCGGACTTATTCCTACCATGTCCGAATGTGACCATGCGAAGACATCCTGGTTTCTCTTCAAAAAGCAAATTAGTTGCTATTTGGTTTCTTCCTGGAGGTGTTTTCCACCCTTTACCTTTTTCGAGGGATCGGACTCTTCGAGCTGAATCTCTTCGAGCTCTTCTAAGGGTTCGAGGTCAACTTTCTCCTCAACCCTTGGATCGATTTCTTCATCAATCTCCAAGACCGTCTCGTCTTTACTTTGAACAATGACGGGTGCTTGTGCGCTCGTCTGTTTCTTTCCTCTTAAGGAAATGCTGTAGCATTCCCTTCCAGCTAACTGATCTCCCTTCAACGTCCCGATGCCACTGAGGGTCGGGAACTTAATGGCCAGATGCCTTACGGACGAGACTGCCCCCAGCCCAACTAGGGCGGGTCTCCCGAGCAGCACATTGTAGGCTGAAGGTAGATCTACTACTACGAACTCCATCATCTTGGTTGTTGAGACCGGGTAGTCTCCCAAGGTCACGGGGAGTTCAATGGATCCCATGCAGGCGGTTCCTTCTCCTGAAAGCCGTATAGCATAGTCGCACATGCTTTCAGGTCGCGAAGGGAGAGTCCCATCTTTTCAAGGGTTGCCTTATAGAGAATGTTAACTGAGCTCCCATTGTCTATGAGAACTCGGTACCTTTTTATTTGCTAGCTGGAGGGTGATGACCAGTGGATCATGGTGAGGAAACTGAACATGGGACGCGTCGTCCTCAGTGAAGGTTATTGGTTGGGATTCAATCTTTTGAATTTTCGGATCTCTAGGTTCGGGTTCATAAGGAAACCCATCCCCAGTCTTTAGCTTGTTCACATATCTTTTTTGGGCATTTCTGCCCATGCCCGTGGGATGAGGCCCTCCCGAGATGGTTATCACGTCTTCTCCATCAATTGGAGGGGGCCTATCTTCTTCCCTAGCTCGGGAATTTTTGTTTGGTGTGGGCTGTGGCGCAGCTGCTCTCTGGCTCGCGGACGCTTGATTAGTATTCTGGTTCTTGACATATTGTCTGAAATAACCTCTCGAGATCAATCCTTCGATCTCATCTTTCAGCTGTCGACATTCATCAGTAGTATGCCCGCTGTCTCTGTGAAATCGGCAATATTTGCTGGAGTCCCTCTTGGACTTCTGATTTCTCATTGGGTCTGGACGCCTGAAGGGGACCTGGTTTTCATTAGCCAGGTATATGTTCTCCCGAGACTCGTTGAGCTCGGTGTACACTCTGTACACGGAGAAATATCTCTCCCCCTTCTTTTTCTTTCCACGCTCGGCCTCGGGGTTACTCCCTTCGTTCTTTTTTCTCTTGGAAGGGTTTTCCGCAGCAGGCTTTGAAGCTGGTGGGTCCGTCGAAGTTGAGGCAGAGTTTACGTTTATTGTTGTAGTTACGGGCTGGGAAGTCACATTAAGTGCCGACCTTGCCTCCTCTACATTGACAAACCTCTTTGCTCGTTTATTAAACTCGGCTAGGGACCTCACCGATTTTCTCTGCATGTCGTCCCAGAGAGCACTTCCTGGCATTACTCCAGCTTGGACAGCCATTAGGTGGCCGCTGTCGTCCACATTCCGAGCTCGGGCAATTTCCAAGTTAAACCTTGTAAGGTAACTTTTAAATGTCTCACCTGGCTGCTGCCGAACGTTAGTCAGAGTTGATGACTCAGGTCTAACCCCCATCATGGCTTTGAACTGCTTCTCGAAGTATTTAGACAGCTGATCCCAAGAAGTTATTGAGTGTCTTCTATATTTTTCAAACCAGCTTTTAGCTGGTCCTGTCAGTGATGCTGGAAATAGCATGCATCTGAGCTCGTAACCCACGTTACTTGCTCTCATTATGGTATTTAATGTACTCAAATGGCTGTACGGGTTGGACTTTCCCTCAAACGTTGGGACGTGAGGGATCCAAAATCCTTGGGGAAATGGAGTGTTGGAAATATGAGGAGCAAACGGTTCAAGCTCTTCATTAGAATCTTCATAACGATCCTAACCTTGCTCATTTTTCAAAAGCCTGAAGGCCTTTTCTAACTGATCGATTCTTTCCTGGACCGGGTCCGCGAGGGGTCTTGTCTGGAATTGGTTGTCGTCGATCACAATTCCAGGTTCATGCCTCCGTAGGGGGTCTTTACGCCTATTTAAGAGATCCCTCAGGTCCTGGTTCGTCGGGTTAACATTACCCCGATTCTGATTCAAATGTTCCCGCAGGTCGGAGCGATTCCTATGGCTCCCAGTATACTTTCGACCTCGATCATGCAGACTGACTGATCTGGTATCTCCAGAGTCGTCACTAGTAAGACTTGTCGCATGATTGTTTCGAGATGGATCTTTTTCGTGCCGCCTCGTTTCTGCCGTGCGAGATCGGGACGTTTGACTTTTTTCAGATAGGGCACCTCTCCGCTCCCGGAAAGCTTCCCTGTTCCCTTGTCTTCTCCTCGCACGTCTTTCATCCTCATCTCGAACTGGTTGAGCATTCCTACGAGGAGGTGAGGGATATCTTATAGGCGATGGAGGGAACCGTATGGGCGACGGTGGCTGCCACCCATTTCGTGGCCTGGACGGTCCGGAGTTTGCCCGAGATGGGTTGGTTGCATTCTGTGTGTTCCCAGGGACTTGAGTTTGAGCCTCTGCAGGGGCTCGGTTGTTCTCAGTTCCCACTGGTACCTCTGCAGGTGGATTAACCGGGGCCCTAGCTCGAGTACTTCTCCGGGGTCTCGAGGGAGCGGATGGCTCTGCTGGTTCCGGAGGTTGTTCCAGCCTTCTTGTGGCAACATTCTTTCGTGGGCGCCCACGAGGCCTGCGGGGAGGAACATGCACGTCCCTCGGAGGAGGAACTTGGTTTTCGCGCAGAGGCGGGGGCTGAGCCACCTGCGCCTCCGCAGCTATCCTTGCTAACTCCTCATTCCGCTTGTTGGCTTCTGCCAACTGTTATTTCAGCTGCCGGTTTTCAAGTTCCACAATGGGAACATACCGCTCAGGATTGTAATACATATCCTCGTCCTTTGGAGGTGCGGGTGGTCCCCGAGAATCGGAGGACTCGCTTCTCTCTTCAGCATCCGGGTT
Source organism: Humulus lupulus (assembly GCF_963169125.1). Classification (NCBI taxonomy): domain Eukaryota; kingdom Viridiplantae; phylum Streptophyta; class Magnoliopsida; order Rosales; family Cannabaceae; genus Humulus; species Humulus lupulus. The sequence continues at coordinate 45,156,612 of NC_084793.1, forward strand.
TACCATTGGCTGTTTCCCAGGGCGTCTCGGATAGTTTTCTTCAGGAACGTTAGCGGCCATAACTCGTTCAGGGACTGAATGCTTAAGTCTCTCAATGAAAGCACCAAACTGTTAACGCCGTTTTTGTCAACAGTGAAATAAGAGCACAAAAACAATAAGTACCTATGGCCAGAAAAATACGATAAAACAAATGGGATTTTTTACATGGTTCAGCAGTTAACTCTGCCTAGTCCACGAGTCTTTGTTATTAGCACTTAAGATGATTTCTGGAAATTCTTTAAGAATGAATTCTCCAGAGTTTCTCCCAAGATTACAAAAATTTGATCCCTTTCAATGGTGCAAATCTTCTATATTTATAGAGGAGATTTCAGAATACTATCCCACACATTTCGGGAAGTTATTCTGTATATGTAAATAAATTTAATGGCATTAAAAGCCTGTAACTCCTATATACAAGGAAACGTCCCCTGAAGACCAGGGGACGTATAACTGAATAATAAATACCCCTTTATTATAGGGGATTTACAACAATGAATGTAGACTGCGTCTCTCCAAAATGATTCACTAAGATATTCAAAGTTATCAATCTACATCGTCAGTGCCGTGTTCACCCAGGTCTCTTAATGACTTTCGAGTTGTAGCATTTTCCCCGAGATCATGGGATTCGAGCTCACACTTATGTCGGGCTCGGAACCCCTGATCCGAGGTCATCCAAGAATAGATGTACTTCGATGTCTGTCTTTCGAGCTTGTGAGGGTTTCGAGGCTACCATCTTCGAGGTTGCCCCCTGCTTTGTAGGTTCGGTGCCTAGGTTGCGGACACGTGTTCCAGACATTACGAGCCCATTCCTGACGAATCCAGCTTTCGAGATCACAATTCTTAAGGCTTGAAATCTGGGTGTAACAGAATGGACTTGGGGATGCTTGTTAGGCCTGCACGTCGATGGGCCCGGATCTTGCCGGCCGGAGTTCGGCACATGTGGCGGCCTTGGGGGCGGGAACTCGCCGGCATATCTCCCGGGGGCCAGCTGCTAACCTCGGACGATTCTCATCAGGTGAGATGGCCGGGGATGAGGCTTCCTTTTCACCCTCAGGAACCCCTGGCTCCTTTGGTGCACCCACATCTTTGGGTGGTGGGGGATTCCTCATGGAGGCCTTCAGCTGATCTCCGTCGAGGTGGACCTCCACCTCTCGTGGTTCTCTCATTCGCTTAGAGCATCTTGGCATCTCTTTATGCCGGAGTTAATGGAAGAACAATGGCTTGGCACTTATCCTTCCCATAGACGGCGCCAAAATGTTAACGGTGAGAACTCGTCGACGGTGTTAAGTTAGAAAAAACAAAGTATAGTGCTTAATAAATGAAGAACTTTAAAAATCTAATAAGAAACTTAGAAAATAGTTGCAGAAGGAAATGGGGAAAAGAACTTGTATTTCTCTTGATACCAAGCTATAGTATTTTTCCAACCCCCTTCAATGATGAAGTGAGGTTCCCTTTATAGTGGGTTCTAATGGCCCCTAATACGCTGTGGTCACAGGGGACCAGATTGTTCATAAGTACATTGTCAAGGAAGTGGCATTAGACGTAGTGGCACAGGTGGTTGTGGAGCAGAAGTTTGTGGTGTCGGCTTCAGCACATGGTCAGAATATGTGGGAGTGCCTCTAATTTAGTACCTGAATATGCCTCCACTACTTATTTAGTACGAGTGTCAGAGGTTGGCTGTGAAGGACCACATCAAGTACCATGTTCGTACGACCACTACTTGTCTGGCGTGGTGTTTATGGTCAGACACCTAGGGCATTCAAGGTCATACCCCCGTACGTACTTTGCCTCCTCTTGGTTTGTAGGTACATTTCGTATTTGTACGAGCTCCTCGAGCCATAAGTTTTCACCTCCGCAAGGTACCTTATTCCTAAGGGCTTCAAGTGCGACAATCATTATATGTTATTCCTAGATGCCTGACAACCAAGGATTTGACGAGATGGCCCTAAGAAAATGAGATAAGAAGGGGCTCTCGACCCCAAGCGCATATTCTGGGCACAAGGCGCGGCTCCGTAGGCGTATGAGGCGGGGCTTACAAAGTGTTCTCGCGAGGTCGTGGTGCGCGGGTGCGCGAGCCCGTGGTGCGCGGGTGCACGAGACTGTGGTGCGCAGGTGCGCGAGGCCCTGGTGCGTGGGTGCGCGACGCCCTAGGTGGGCGTACGAGGCGACGAAATCCAAAAGTGGCCCTTCAGACCTTCATCTGGGCGAGGCGAGGTGAGATGCACGAAGGGTCACGACTTCGCAAGGGTCTCGTGTGGGGCAAGACATGCTATTTCGCGAAGGCCTCTTATGAGGAATGGGTCTCGCGTGGGGCGAGACACGAGGGTGCTTGGCGTGCCCGAGGTCACTAGGGGGAAGCCTCAGCTTTTTCCTCGAGTGCTGACTGTGGCCCTCTCAGAATCATGTCCAATTTTTGGCATTCACACAAAGCACTGGTCCTATGGTATTGGCTTATGAGTCAAGAACGGTATTAGTGTGTTTAACGCAAGCTGAAAAGATTAGATCTAATCGACATAAGCATTATCGTCATAAGCATGAAATGCTTGACCGACCTTAAGTTCGATGAAAACAAAAACGCTTGTCTAGTCTAAAGGCTAGTTACTTAGAGCCAAAGCCAAAAGGCTAAGGTGATCGACATGTCACATGGCATAAGGAGCGGATCCCCAGAGATGGACTTATTAGCCATCTATTTAAGGAGCAGAACCCTAGAGATGAACTTTTTAGTCATCTATACAGGGAACAGATCCTTAGAGGTTGACTTATTAGTCACCTGCCCAGTTGTGACTCCATAGTCACTCATCTGATTAGGGTGCAGAGCCCTGGAGATAGACTTATTAGTCATCTATTCAGAGTATGACTCAATAGTCACTTATCTGATAGGGCTGCACGCCCCAGCATGATTATTAGAATCTCGATATTACCTGATTAGGGCTACAAGCCCAGTATGATCATCAATTGATATTATATACATGCAGTAATAAGTTTTCTTGATGAGCCTTGGCTCACGAGTGCTATGTGGTGCAGGTAAATGGAAAGAAATGATCACCCAGCCTTGAGTGGAGAGCTTAGGTGGCGATGTGTACATATACAGCCGCTTGACCACCACGGCCAAGGTGTTTCTCAGAGAAACTAGGGGTTAACCCTATTTTTGCCGCTTAGGTCGACGGGTTGTAATTTTTACACTGCAATGACTATTTTGGATTGTAAATAACTTGTAAACGCTTTTATGGGCCTGTGTATAGTTTTATGTTTTAAATAAAATATATCATTTCCTTTTGAATCGAGATTTTTCACCTTAGCTTATTTATAACACCTAGATGCATGTTTATAACCAAATGACTCGTTTAGCGAATTAAGCATGGTTTAAAGTTCACAATAACGGTCTTGGAGTAACCAGGGCATTACACTTCCTAACCCAAAGATACACAAGAATTACCACAAATCATGTGAAGAATTTCAACAAAAGTTTGAAAAACCTAAATCAGGCAACATGATGAACAACAATGGCAAGTCAACAACATAATCCATAATCATAAATCAACATGAAGCTTTGATATAACTTGTTGGAATTGAAACACACAATTCCAAATACATAGATAAATTCATATCTATATCCTAACAACATTCCAAGTTCAGGACATGCTTTTGATGAATGTGAATATGTATCTATATCTATAACATATATAAAAGTGTGGATGAAAGTAACAAATTTTGGTCAAGTTATTTTGTCCTTTTATTACTATTCATTGATGAAGTTATTTTGTATCTAATATCAACCTATAATTAACAATAATGTATATTCAAATATACACATTGATCAATTATATTTAAAATATATATTAAATAATGAATATATAAGTAATACTATTTACTATAATTAAATTTATTACTGAATATATAATGTGTATTTTTTTTTAAATATATGATTGATTAAACATAATGCATATCTACATGTAATACTATTTATTATAGTTAAATTTATCACTTAATATACATGTCATAATTTTATTATTAAAAGAAATATTATAAATCATTAAATTATGCTCACCACAAATTCTGTTTGCTATAATTAAATTGATTAAATAATTTATTTTATTTTATATTCTATTCTCTTTATTTAAAATACAATTTTGGAAAACAAAATTATACTAAATAATTTTTTTATTATTTTAAAAAAACATAAACATTATTTCTACAAATGTTTAACCAATCACTTCATATACTGAAAACAATAAAAATTATTTACCATTATTATTTTTCAAAATACAAATTTAATTAGAAGAAATAATAACTTTGAAATTATTCTTTTTCATCAAATGATTCATATATGACACTCTATAATTTTTTCTTGATTAAATAATTGAAATTTTGACTATTTAAGTTAATCTTTTATAATCAAAATTTATCATTTTGTTACTATTTATTGGTAAAGTTATTTTGACATTTTGTGTCTAATATCAACATATAATTAACTACAATGTATATTTAAATATATATAATTGATCAATTATATTTAAAATATATATTAAATGATGAATATATAAGTAATACTATTTACTATAATCAAATTTATTACTTATTATATAATGTATATATTTTTTTAAATGTATGATTGATTAAACTTAATACATATATCTACAAGTAATACTATTTATTATAATTAAATTTATCACTTAATTATACATGTCATAATTTTATTATTAGAAAAATAATACAAATTATTAAATTATAATCACTACAAATTATATTTACTATAATTAAATTTATAAAATAATCTATTTTATTTTCTATTCTCTTTATTTAAAATACAATTTTGGAAACAAAAGTATACTAATGGATTTTTCTATTATTTTTAAAAAAAAACATAAACATTATTTCTACAAATGTTTAACCAATCACTACATATATTGAAAACAATAAAAATTATTTACCATTATTATTTTTCAAAATACAAATTTAACTAGATGAAATAATAACTTTGAAACTAATCTTTTTGATCAAATGATTCATATATATATATATATATATATATATATATGACACTCTACAATTTTTTCTTAATTACATAATTGAAATTTGAATACTTAAGTGAATCTTTTCTAATAAAAATTTATGATATAAAACATAATAATGGTAAATAATTTGCAAAAGAATACAAAAGAATCTTTTCATTTTAGAATTTAAAGTAATACAAAAGAATTTGCATTTTGAATTTGAAAATTATAGATAATATACATGTTTAATTTCTTTGATTAATTTATAAATTTTATTCTTATAGTATTGAAGAAAATAAATACAAAATTATAAGTACCAAATTTTTATTTTAAAAATATGAATAACAATTTAATTCATTTTGTTATTTTATTAATTTGAAATAATATGTTAAAAAAAAAATTAGAACTCATTAAACTATGCTTACCAAAAATTCTATTTACTAGAATTAAAGTTATAAAATAATCTATTTTATTTTCTTTTCTCTTTATTTAAAATAAAAAGTTTGGAAACAAAAGTATACTAATTTATTTTTCTATTATTTAAAAAAAATACATAAACATTATTTCTACAATTCCTTAACCAATAAAACTTATTTATCATTATCATTTTTCAAAATATAACTTTGATTAGATGAAATAATAACTTTGAAATCAATCTTTTTGATCAAATGATTTATATATGAAACTCTATAAATTATTTTTGATCAAATAATTAAAATTTTGACTATTTAAGTAAAAATTTATAACACAAAACATGATGTACATTTTAGAATTTAAGGAATATCGAAGAATTTGCTTTTTGAATTTGAAAATATATATATAATATACATGATTAATTGAGCTTCTACACAATAAAATACACATCACTAATAATGGTATTTTTGCAAACTCACTTAATAAACTCTATTAGATCACTTCAATTGGGTTTCGGCCTTAACCAAATAGCACACTCATGTGTCATAAACAACGGGAAGAGTTGAGAACTACCCATTTTTAGGAGTAATTAACTAAAATTAGACACTAAATATATTTAGTTGAACTTTACCCATTATTATCATGAGATTTCCCAAATTACCCTTATTTGAGCACATAATTCTAAGTGTTGTTGTAATGTGTATTATATGTGTCATATTATAGTTAAATTGGAAATACATTCTAATTGTAGTGTGTTTAAGGAGAAAAAAAAACATGTAATTGAAGGGGTATAATGAGTACATTAATTGAAAATTTGAGTACTAAAATAAGAGTTAAAAATAATGGGTAAAAATTAAAGTGGATCATTTAAAATGAGTACAGGATCTAATTTCCACTAAATAACACATGTTGTCCACAATATAAAAAATTATTAACAAGTAAAACTATAATTTGTTAGGGTTAATATATCTTAAAGTACACAGTGTGAGAAATTATTACTTTGGCTCCTTCGAATTAATCTTATTACCATCTTTAATCCTAAATTTTTTAATTTATTCATTTAATTAATAAAGACAAAACTAAAAATGACCTTCTGTTAGTAAAAATATGGCATATCCTTGTTTTTAGTTTAACAAAATTTAGAAGATAAAAATATCCTCCCTTAAAATAAACTAAAAAAATATTTTTTTAATAATCTATAAAATCAATTAACATAACTTAAAAATTAAAATCCTAAGCTAAAACAAATAAAAACTACATTTCTTATATTTTTTTAATTTTATTAATCAATTTTATAATTTTTTTACAAAATATAATGAATATATTAATGCACAAAAAATGGCAAATATATATTTTTTGTTTTAATTTATCTAAATTTTATATTTTGTTAATCAATTTTGTAAATTATATTTACCAAATATATATATATATACTAATGTATCTTAAGGGACAACATTTTCTTTTTTTAAAAGAAAACTTTTAGTGAAAATTAGATAGAGAATACCATTTTTTACAATTTACAATAACAAGTGATTATTTTTAGTTTTTTTTTTATAAACCCAATTTAAACTTGGTAATATATCTAAATTGAGGAATCAGGGTGGCGATATTCCATATTTAATTGTTATATCTTATGTTGAAAATTGAATTGATGCATTTTAATATCTTTATTGTTCAGTAAAAAGTCATCATCGCCATTTCTTTTTCTTATCTCTCATTCAATTAACGTATCATTTGTTTGGAGCTTGGATTTTGATAGGAAAAGAAAAGGCTAATTTTCTAGTGGTAGCTTTATCCCATATTGGCCATCTTGATAATAAAGTGACCTTTAATTTAGGCATGTAAATGGGGCGGGTCTGCCCCGCTTCGCCCCGATTAGTTTCTTGGAGCGGGTCTGCCCCGTTCTATTTGCCCCATTTAATTTTTTTTTTAAGAAATATTAAATTATAATTTTAGAATTTTTCCTAAGCCTTAATATTTTTTTTATTGTAATCTTTATTTTTTACGTTTATATCAACTACACTATCAAATATCATATTTTGTTTTATTTATTTTAAAATTTACAAAAATAAATACAAGAATAAATGTGAATTATATAAAACATATTTTTCAATATTTACAATTTTTTCTAGTCTATTTAGAATTAATGATATTCTAAATCACATATAAAATATTAATTTTACGTATTATGCATGTATATAAGTAGCATTAGAGAATTGGGTTAGAGTATAGAAAAAAAAAAGTTTTCGGAGTGGGGCGGGGCGCCATCCGCCCCGTTTTCACCGGGGCAAAGACGCCCCATCGGGTCGGGGCCCCGCCCCACGTCACCGTTCCATTTTGCCATCCCTACTTTGATTTTACTAAATGTCATAGGCAGGCTATTTGGCTCTCCAAGTAGGCAAAACATGCGACACTTGCCGGTACTCCAAGCTAAAAAGTAAGACTAAAACTCACGCCTGTAGACAAACTGTTAGGGTTGGTGTCGTAAAAGCATGTGAAAAGATAATTTATTGATTTAAATAAAATTATAATTTTATTATATTTGATTATTGAAATTATTGTTATAATAATTTATATATAAATATCAGAAAATTTCATATTCATTTATGAGAATACGATCTTGTATGCGTACGGGAAAATTAATATCATATATGATGAATAAAATAGTTAGCAACATATTAAAGTATGAAATCTTTAATCAATGGTTGCTAGTACAATTTACTAAGCATATAGTTGGATGCAAGTAATCTAGATTCAGATTATTGATGTGGATAGATATCTTAGTGTTGACGCTGTTTTTCGTCAACTTGAAAACATAAAAGCAAAGATTCAAGAATAGAGATATGATAAAATAAATAACATCATATTTTATAGTGGTTCGCCCCCAAAAAGATGACCTACATCCACTTAGTCACTTTTATTGATATTTAAGCTTAAAGAACTATAGTTTCCAGTGAACTTTCGTTGCCAGTTGTTCTACAGTCCTTTTCACTTTTACATTACATAAGGACTGTTTTTACAAAAATGAAGTTCCAACATTATCAATTGCCTCCCCCTGTTTCTATCCCATCTCCTCTTATTTATAGTGAGGAGTTTATGGTTACATATAAATCATGAGTCTAAGCTATTGGGCTTGGTAAATAATATATTACAACATTATAATAACACAAATATAGTTGTATTTTGATAAATGACGACTCTGTACTCCTTTGCTAATTATGTTAGTGCAGACAGTCTATCTTAAACGAACATGCATAATATAACCAAGAGGCACGAACACGTGTCTATGTTAGCTAATTACCACCTTCTTGAGCAAACCGGAATCGAAGAATATGGCTAGGCGACCGAACCCCTTATGTTAGCGTTTGGTGGTTTACTTTGTGCTTTGTAAGAACATGAATGCAATCAGTCAAGGCTCTACGATCAGGCATCTTTGTTAGTGTTCTACAGGCACTCATGAACGAGCAGGAACAAGAGTGTGTTATTGGGTGACCAAAATCCTCCTGTTAGTGTGTGATGGCTTGCCTTGTGCGAAGAGAGATCTCGAACCTCTCTTGTGCGAACAGAGGTAGAATAACTTGCCTTGTGCGAACAGAGGTAGAAGAACTTCTCTGTTCGCACATGATGACTTCATATAAGATTATCCTTGCCTGGTAGCGTGTGCATGCCATGCTTGTGAGAGCAAGCATGCTATAAGTTATGTTCATCTTTCCTTTGGAGGAAATAACTAGCAGGTCCGAGATCATTAATATTGCTATTTTTTGACACATCATCATGCCAAAAAAATGGGTATAACATTTGCCACCCAAGTCAATTTTCGTGCTTTGCATAATTCTGATGTAGTTATGTGAACAATTACCCCATTTTTTTTGTTATACATGTAAGTGACATTAAATGCGAATAATTTTTCCTTTTTGTAGTTCTGTTCGCTTTATATAAGTTTAACTACACGAACATGCAGTTTTTGACCTCCTTCCTTAGCTACATGAACATATGACCTTTGACCTCCTTCCTTAGCTACACGAATATATTTCATATTGATGATCTTACATGGGTGATCATACCTCCCATTGAGATTCCATTAAAGTTGTTAGCTTTTGTTTGTCATTGTGGAATATGACCAAACGAATAGGTCCCATCGAGACTTATAATCATAGATGCAAACGAGTAGACTCATTTGCTACTTTGCCTTTATTATCTCCTCAAGAATTGCATATAATTGAGCAAATACTTTGTTGTCTTAATTATTTCTTTTTGCCAACACATGTACATATTATAGACCAGACACTGCTTGATTCTTTTGAGTGGATAGGTGCAAACTAGTTCTTGCTTGCCATTTTACTACCAGTGTTGCATCTGTTAATTATTTATACATTATTTCAAACAAACAGGGGCATACCACTATGGGCGAACAAGCTATTCCTGGTAGCTTTGTTGGGCTCTGAGCATGCTCTTCTTTTCCTGTTCGCCTAGTATAGGCTACTATGGGCGAACAGAATTGTCTTTAATTTCTTTAATTTTTTCCCATATTGGGTACACGTTTGGGCGAACATGCCAATCTCGTGGCTAGGTTAACAAAAGTAGAAATGCCATTAAAGGATGAGAGAACATAATTGAAGGTTATTCTTCTTAACTGATAACGACCAGAATTTCGAAGTTATCCTGTTTTTTATAACGATAAGAATTTGAGGTTATCTTCTTTTCTGAAAATCTGTGGGTGAACAACCTTATTTATTTGCTTGTTGTTCTCGTACGGCCTTTATTCTCATTTTTCCTTCACGGATAGGCGAACAGACTCTTTTGCCTTCATGGTCAAGCGAACAAGCACTTATTCACGAGATTTTGATCTATTCTCATCTTGTTTTTATAGTAAGGCGAACATAACTCTATTTTGAAAAAAAAAATTGTAGAAAATCTCTTCTTGGGTTATCTCCTATACCCTATGTGCCCCCCAAGTGATTGAGGAATCTTGGTCCTTGATCACTAGTTATGTCGTGCTTGGGTGCTTATAAATGTTCTGCTAGTTTATGGTAAGGCACGATTAGCTAGCATAATTCTTTTATCAACACCATAGGCTAACAGAATCACTTTGCTCGCTTCATGTATATAGACATAGGCGAACAGGATATGATGTACAAACAAGTTCCATGTTGGTACCTATTCTTGTACTTCCGAGGTATATGTTCACTCAATGTAGAAGCATAGGAGCGCATATTGCATTTCATGGTTTCTGAGCTCTTTTTTTCCTGTTCTTTTTTGTGACATGCAAATTGGCGAAGAGGTTAAGTAAGAGTTATATCTTTATGAAGACCCATGGGTGAGCTGACTTCTCTTTGTAAGGCTCCGGGCTTACTTTTCCCTCATAGTTCGCCTAGTATAGGCTATTATAGGCGAACATCAGCAGAAATGCATTTAAATGGTAGGCGACCAGTTTTGAAGTTTTCCTCTTTTCTGATAATGATAAAATTGTGAGGTTATCTTTTTACTGATAATGAATAGAATTCGAAGTTATTCTCGATCAAAGTTCGAGATTGTCATTTTTTCTGATGATATTTCCGAGATGATTTTATCTACTCAGTTCGTGTTCTTGGTTTAGCTATGTTTAATTTTTTTGCTTAATAGCTACCTGTTGGTATTCAGGTCGTGTTCCTAGCTAGGACCAGGATTTTATTGCTTAATAGCCTACTTGTTATCATTCAGGCATTGTACCTAGTTAGGACCATGATTTTATTGCTTTGATTTTTCATGTTAGTTTCTCAAGTTTCATTAGGAATTGTATTGATAATCCAAGCTAGTTTCGAAAGTTCAAGACAACTTTTTTTTTTTTTTAATTTGTGTGTATTTTCTCCGAGCTCATGGTATGATTATATCCAACACCTATATGCCCCCCAAGTAACCAAGTTATAAATCTTGAGCTATTTTTAGCTTGGGTTCGAGCTGGTTTTATAATGCATAATTTGAAGTTGTCATCTTTCCTAATTATAATCAGAATTTGAGGCTATCTTCTTTTTTGATCGTGATCTCTTTATGAAGTAGTTTTTAACAGTGATCCATCTGAGAAGCGATCTTTGTTCATACCCCTAGTAGGTTTGGTCATATCGGGTATGCGACCAGAATATCCCCACAAGGCTGTCTTCGGGGTTCGACTCGCGAGTTGATCTCTTAGGAGAATCTTCATTCGTTCTCCTTCCAATTTGGGGTTGACTCTTCTCTTGTCTCCTTGATAGGAGATTACCTCGGTAAACCCCGAGCTGTAGAAAGGTGTCAAATTGGAGATGAAATGATGAACATATAATGCTAACAGAGTTTTTCAAGCGGGTTTACATGGTTGACATTTTTTATCCCTGTTCGCGTCTTGGAAGTAACCTTGGGCAAACAGGTCCCTTATTTCCCTTGCTCCATTAGTCCGTCAGCATGGTGTTTACATAGGTAAATGAACAGAGTTGAATAGATTATGTTTGTTCCTTATTAAGGCACACTAGCAAACAAACTTTTTCTTTGGTTTTCGAGTAGAGTATGTCTTTATGCCACAAGGGAACAGGTTTATTCTTCGTGTCTAATCATTCTCTATGTACATTGTTGGATGAACACCCTTGCTTCTTACTTTCATTTATCTATTTGTTTATGATATACATAGTTAGGCGAACAGACTTGTCTTTGGTTTGGTGTGGTCATGACTCCAAGGTGAGAACTGAAATTCATTCTCCTTGCTTTCTTTATGTAGATGTGTGAACAGGTGAAAATGTGTTCCAATCTACTTGTGTACGAATAGCTAGTGTTCTGTTCATTTTTTTTACAAGGAAGCATAGGAATGCACTATAAACGAACATGCTCCTTTGATTCGTCTTTGGACTATGTTCGTTCCATGTGTCAGCATAAGCGAGGAAAACCTTGCTTTGCCATCATATTGCAGTTCTTCAATCCTTGCTCGAATGTCGAACGCAAGTCAGTTTGAAGATTACTCATTTAATTCAACTCGGGTGACAAGTGCAAGTCAGTTCAAAGATGACTTGGTCAACTCATTTCGGGAGCTATCACGATAATGCGTATCGATCAGCTCGAAACCGCATCAACAAAGATTACAGGCTTTTCCTCATAATGTCTTTATTAAGTCTTGTTCACCCCATGTGTGAACGCATGGGGGAACAAGTTTCATCCAATGGTGAAACGAGTTGGAAAATCTTTTGATTTGTGTTCATAAGCTTTTGCTTCATCCGGATCTCCCCTTGCACGTGAGAAGAGTTTTTTTGTGACCTCGAAATGGTTTGAGCATAATCTTCTTTTTCTGTTCGCTTAGCATTGGCTATAATAAGCGAATAGGATATCCTTTGGTTTGCTCAAAAAATAGCTCAAAGATAAATTAATAGATTCACCTCGAATGACATGTATAAGTTAGCTCGATTAACTTGTACCGATCCGCTAGAATCTTCATCAACAAATTTGCAAATTTGAAACGAACTTGAGCATGGAAAATCTTTCGATCTATGTTTATTTATTCATGTTCACGCCATGTATGAATGCATGGGCGAACAAGTTTAATCCATAGAATAAACAAACAGATCTTTCCTTGTGTTTATAAACTTTTGGTTCAAGCAACTAGCTTAACGTGGCTCATACCTTGAGTGTGTAAACACAATTTTTGTGGTGACCTTGAAATCTTCCCGTGCATAATCTTTCTTTCTTGGTCGCTTAACATAGGCTAACATGAGAAAACAAGATCTCAAAAACCAAGTCATCTCAAAATCCTTCTCAAAAAGGCGCATAAGTCATCTCGAAAACCACAACTTCACTTATGTCGTCTCGGAGATGAACTTTGTCCACAACTTGGTTGTAAACTATGGTTTAGCTCGAAGATGAACTTAGTTTATGACTCGAATGACTCATGTAGAGTGATGACCAACTTGGGTATAGATACCAAAGACACCTCATTATTCTCATCTAGAGTGGAGACCAGCTCGGATATGGATACTGCTCAGATGACTCATGTAGAGGGCGATCAGCTCGAATGACACATAGCTCAGAGATGAATTTTGTTTATGGCTCAAAGATCTTCGATCTTCTCAGAATTGTCACTAATGATTTTGAGTTGTTTATTCCATAAGATCCCTTATTTTTTTTAAGCTCCCAAATGAATGAACATAATATCTTTTTGTTATAGCTAAACGAACAGGTTTATCTGGTTCTGTTCGCTCTTTAAGGTTACACGAACAGATTCCTGTTCATTTTTTATTCATGCCGATAGGCGAACAGTTGTAGCGCACCTATTTTTTTTTAGATTAATTAATTTTGTGCTTTGTTTTATTAATAATTGTTAAGTGTTAGGAATTTTTTTCTAATTGTTTGAATTGTTAGTAGAAATTATATGAATTTAATGAATGCATGAGTTGTTGTGATGACTTGTTGAGAAGCATGTTAGGTGGTTGTAATTTTTGGATTCAAGAGTATAAAATCCTATGTAGGATTCGGCCAAGGCATGTGTAGAGAATGCATGTGGGGTTTTGTTTATGTTTCTATGAACTTGGTCATGTTAGTGGGAAATAGGAACATGCTAGGGTTCATGTGAATGTATATGAGGTTATTGGTATTTTTATGTTTATATCATGTGGGTTTCGGCCTATAGGGGTTATTGATTGCATGTTGGTCATTTTTAATTGATGTCACATATACTCATTAGCAACATGATATGTTATTGTGTTAGATTTGGGAATTTGTTTTAAGTCCCTTACAAATGATGATCTAAGTGGTATATGAAGTGTGGTCTAAGTAATTGTTTAAAACATGATTTAAAAGTGGGTTTTATGTTAATTATGCTTGCTGTTTTTTTTTTATAATTTGTGAGTATAATGGTGAAATAATGTTTTGAAATGCACATGTGATGCCTCAAGTGGTATTTGATTTTTAAGTAGATAAAAGGGCACATTTTTTCACATGTTAATGGTGTTTTTGTCAACGTAATACATGCAAATTTTTGTGAATTTTATGAAACAAAAATAAAGTTTTGATCCAAGTTTGTAATTTAATTGAATAAATCGTTGTTGGGATTTTGGATTAAAAATAAGAAAGGTCTCTTAAATGAGATAAATAATGCTAGTGCATCAAATAAATTAAACCCTAAGCTATGTATATGATAAATGTGGTATTTTAAAAATATAAAAATATATTTTTCACATTATTATTTAGGTGCAGTTTTTTTATTTAAATGTGAACAAAATTATGGTTTAATTTCACTTGTGATTTTTAAACAAAATAAATGGTTGCTGAAACTTTGAGTTATTAAGCTAAAATAATTTATTTATTTAAGATTAAAGAATCATATACCTAAATAATTTAAGTCTTAAATAATATATATGAAAATGTAATTTTCCACACTTTATTTATAAATTTTCACATTTGAAAACATGTAGTTTTTTTTTTCTTTTGAGATTAGTAAAGTTATTTTCTAAAAGAAGCAAGAAACTTATTAAGTATTTCTAATAGCTACAAAATTGTCACATATTTTTTTTTTTGCTATTTAAATAGTGAATGAAATTATTATTTTATGAGAAATAGAAAAAAACTTAATAGATTATTTTATAAAGTAAATATGATGTATTAAAATTTGTTTAACAATTTTGGGAGATAGAGAAACAAATAATGGTAATTAAATTATGTTGCTGAATTTTGATTTAAGAGGCAAGAAATAAGTATGTAGGAATTATCGTTATAAAACGCTAAATTTCAACAACGCTCCCACGTATGCATGTCGCATGCAAATGCATTTTTACGTTCAAATATATGCATATTGTTCAAACACATGACTTTTACTTTGTAACAATGAAGGGTTAATAGTTAGAATTGACATTATTCTTTTATGATTTTATGTGAAAATGTGTATGTTTGGAATTATTGGGCAACTTGTACCACGTGTGCATGGCCTATGCACACGTGGGGTAAATGTGTTGGGCATGAGTATTTTTATGTGATTCTAAGAGACGACGTTTGATTATGATTATAGGCTCGTTGTGAAGTTGTTTTCATTTTTGTTTTGCTCCGACCTGAGGTTAGGAAGTTAGATAGAATTTCTATGTTTATGCTATGAAATGGTGAGACTTGTATGTTACAAGGAATATTGTGCTTTGTTTTAATGATGAACCATGTGATATGGAAAATGGAATTCTATCTTGAAATGTTATGACAAGTATGATTGCAACATATATTTCTTTTGTCTTGATGTGAATTGGATTACATGTGTTGTATGATGAATGAGAAGAAAAGAGTGTTAGCATGCTGAACGCAACGCAACAAATGAGTTACTAAGGATATGATGTAACTCAAAGGGTGGACGTGCCGAGGTTATTCAAGGACCTGAGATCCTATTGACCTCATAAATGAAGTTTTACTAGCCTAGTTATACTGGTTACCTCAAGATGTGACATGGACAATAGAGGTGCCATGATCACAAAGAATATGTTTATGTTAAATGAATGTGATGTGTGACTATGTTTCATTTTGATTATGAGATATGAGCATGATGGTGTTATGAATTGTGTTGTTATGTTATACATGTATTTCTTGTCTTATCTTTGATTTTGTTGTACTTCCTTATTGGGCTTTTAGCTCACCTCCTTACTTTCCCCCTTTTAGGTAATAAATAGGGTTTTTCTCTGGCACGAGCTGTGATGTGGGGAGTTCCGACGTCTGAGTATGTATGGCATGGGGTTTTCCCATAAATGAATAAACGATCAACATAAGCGCCAAGTTTTTTTTTAAGAACTATGTTATGGACCTTAAATTTTCAAACTTACCAGTGGGACTTAAATTTTTATTTTCTTTAAACATTGCATATGAACACGCTATTTTTATTTTAAACTATTGGACCCAACTTGTATGTCTTATCAAGGCCCCACTGAATATATCTTTTAAGTGAGATTTTTCTAAGTATCTATGAGATAAGTGGCGTTTGTACAAAGTAATAGAATAGAGCGCTTTACAACAGCTTCGAAAGGTCTTGATGGTTTCTTATGTAGGCTTATGGGCATACATGCTACTCTTGATAACTTTGAAGAGTTTCAAACTATGTATCCTAATTTTAGCACGAGTCTTTCACTCAGATCGTGTACAGCTGACAAATAAATGCATGGAAGAAATAGCCAGTGAGTCCATGTATTCTCCACGTAGACAGCATGATTTTCATGCCCATAGGACTTCCACCGGACACACTCCTTTCTCCTTGACCTTCGAAAGTGAGGTCGTCCTTCCCGTCGAAGCAAAGGTAGCCATACACAAACTAAGGACATTCAGCTAGGAGTGGAATGATGAGTTACTTAACGCGTCTCTCGACCTGATTCAAGAAAAACGAGAGGATTCACAGTTACAGCTTGCGCACTATCAACAGAAATTCACTCGTTATTTTAATTCTAAGGTCAAAAGACGTAGTTTTGGACTAGGCGACCTAGTTCTCCGAAGGGTCTTTTTGGCGAACAAGGATCCTAAGGACGGGGCTTTAGGCCCGAACTGGGAAGGACCATATCAGATCGTGGAAGTTTTGTGTGAGGGAACTTTCAAGTTAGCTCAGCTTAGTGGAGAAACAGTCCCACGGACCTGGAACGCCATGCACTTAAAGAAGTATTACCAATAATATTACTAACCACCTATGTAAGGCTTAGTTATGAAAGCCATTTAATTAAATAATGGGGGATTATTATGTAATTTTTTTTGTTGGCGTGGTTTTAAATAATTTTTCTTTTTTAAGCTCGTGTATCGATGTTTGTAAAAGCAACCAAGAAAGTTTTTACATTCTGGTTACTTGGGGGGCATATAACCCGAGGTGGATCAGAGCAGGGTTGCCAATTGAGTTTAAATTTTTAAACTACTTAAAATCCTGGATACAACAAGGTATAAAACTATCCTAGATACAACCAGGTCGGAAACTTATAAGCTTGGAAAATTGATTATCCGACGGCTTTTTAAGAGCTCGAGGTGTCGATAAACCTAGCACGAACTAAGTTCAAATCACTTAAAACCCTGGATACAACTAGGTCCAAAACTTGGAAGTTAGCAAAATTGAATATTCGATGGCTTTTTTAGAAGCTCGAGATGTCAATAAACCTAGCACGAACTAAGTTTAAAATATTTAAAATCATGGATATAACCAAGTCCAAGGCCTGACACTTAACATGTATGATATAAATTAACACATTAAATTTGGATATAACCAAACTCAAATTATCTATCCCGATCCCAAAATCGATTCTTAAAATCTCGAATGTGCAAGTCTAAGAAAGCAAAAACATGAGAGATAATCAAGGAAAAGGCAAATAAATTAAAAGTTAGATATATGAATTGAAATTCAAGTTGTCCCGAGGAGAAAAACCTCGAACTAAGCCCAAGGGCAATTGTTTACAAACAAATAAAAAAAAGAAGGAAAGAGCAAAACAACGAAGAGTTCATTGAGCCCCTCTAGGACGTTTTAAGGACGTGACCTCCTCAATCTCCTGCTCGCCCGCTGTAGAAGCGTCCCCTGTTTCTAACGGCTCTTGCAAGATCTGGGCCATGAATTTTTCAAAATATGGATCCCACAGCTCAGGAGCCATGAAAGAAAAGTTTCCATCTTGGTTAAAAGCCCAGCAATGATATAACATGTCATCCATGGAGGATAGTGAGTCCATTTTTGCTTCTTTAACCACAGCGTTAGGCTCTAGTTGCTTTGCTTTGGCCTCAGCAACCTCGACCTAGAGAGCAGCCAAGGCTATCTTTGCGGCCTGCTCGCTTTCTTAAGACGATGCAAGGGCGAACTTGGCATCGTACTCGCCCTTTTGAGCAGCTGCAAAGGCAGCTTCGGCAACTTGCTCGCCTTCTTGAGCAGCAGTCAAGGCAGTCTTGGCGGTTTGGAGCTCAGCTTGGAGTTCGTCATTTCTAGCCCTAGCTCGGGCTATACTGCGGTGTTGAGCCAGGGCATATTGCAAAATAAAGAGACAAGTTAAATGTATACTTTGGCAAGATGAAAAAAAAATTCACTAAGGAATGATATCTTATTGTGAGGGTCATCCCCAAGGCTGACTCCAGGCCATTCTCTGGGCTCCGCTCTTCTATCTTCCTCAGGTCTCTTGAGTTGACTTTATAAGCATGTCCCACCATGTGGCTCGCTATCTCGTAGAGGATCCCCCAAAAGGCATCGGGGATCTTCTCCAGGTCCTAGGGATCAACTGGGATGCGCACAGTTGCAGCTGAGATAGGAGGAGCTGGGGGATCAGCTTGTATTACTTGATCCCGAGCAGGCGCGAACCGAGGAGGAGGAGGAATCCTCTTCTCCGTCATGGTAGACACCAGAGCAGTTGAGCTAGCGCCTTTCCCCTTAGCAGGTGTTTGGAGGTGTTTCTTGCCGCAAGGGGGGTTTTCTTTGTAAATTGGGGCATCTTTACAACAGGACCCGAGCCGAACTTTCTGCCCTGGGAAGTTGTAAGGAGGTCAGGAGCTCCGGATTGTTCCATCTCTTCGCCTGAAAAGAATAAGAAGGGAGTTAATTCATAAGTAAAGTCGAAAACTTACACAAAAGAAATAAATAAAGGTCCTACCCTCCGGGCTGGGGGAGGAGTCTATTATCACGACCTCCGGCCTTGGGACTAATGGAGGAGAAGGAGAATCTAAGTCTAAAATTTCTTGGATTATAGGGGGTTCGGGCTCAGGTTCTACCTCGGGGTTAGACTCGTCTACATATTGCCTAAATCCAGGGGCAAAGGCGCCATGGAGCAAAGAAGGCCATGACCTACGATTGGTCCCATACTCCTAAAAAATGGTTGACCTAAAGGCTGAGGTATTATCTACAATAATAGTGCCCCTAGGGTAACTCATATCATGGTGCAACACTAAATGATCCACGCACTGGAGCAGGGTGATGTTACGGTCTGGATTGTTAGGGTGGCGGTGGACGAGCTGATTTGGGTTAAATCTAACTAGCCTAAAGTCGGCGACAACCTTATCTAATTCCCTATAAGGGTATGGGTTACCTTGGTCGGAGGGGCCAGCTACTGCCCCTAATGCAACTCATTCTAAATCGGGTTACCGAGCAGCTTCAGGAACTCGCCTCTTCTGCACAAGAGGGACCTTGTCTTCCTTTTGCTCCTCGCCTTCAGCAGTTGCTGAGACTTCTTCGGGGGAAGGTGGGAGCTCGTGGACTATCAGAAGAGTAACTCGGGTCCTTCTTAAGGCCAATGTCTGGCCTTTGCCGATCAACTTACACGCCAGCATCGGGACATCATTCAAGAGCTGGCGGTAGTCCTTCTCGCTGGGTGGAAGCCCAAACAGTGTTTCATATTGACCCCAGAGGGTCACTGACTTCCCCATCCTCGCGAATATGGCTGCACAAAAAATAAACTCAATTAACATATGCGCAAGTAGTATGTCTTTAAAAAATGAATGACTTTATGAACTAAGAAAAGAAAGAAGACTTACGGGACGGTTGAAATATCGATGCTCACATTTTTGGAACCCATTCGACATAAAGAACTGATCCTTGTAGTCATTGGGGTGGCTTAGGAGCTCGATAACCGAAGTGGAGTTCAAGAATCTAGTGAGGTAGTAGAATCCGTCACCTCACCCCTTTCGCTCTGGGCTGGCCTTAAGGCAGAAGAAGTATAGAATATCTGTCGGAGTGGGGACCTCCCACTCGTGCTTCAAAAAGAGATATTTCAACCCCACTAGAAGTTTGTATGAATTTGGGGGGAGATGAAAAGGTGCCAACTTCACGTAGTTCAGGAAGTCAGGGAAGTATTGATCCAGGGGAAGGAAGACCCCCACCTTTAAATGCTCATCACTCCAAGCCACGAAGTCATCCTGGAGAGGCATGCAACTTCCTTCCCCTTCGAACAGAGGTCAGGCAATGAGGACTCCGGCCCGACCTCTATATTATGACTCAGCATAATTTTGTTGACCCTTCTTTGGGTCGCAATCTTTGAGGCAATTGTCTCTGCCTCGAAGAATGCGTTGGGGTCGACCACAACCTCCCTCTCCACCACTGGGCCGAAGTGAGGAAGAGGAGATTCGAAGGCGATCTCTTCTCCCTTGTTTTCTTGTTGAGTAGACGAGCCAGATGCATTTTTCGTTGGTGCATTCTTCTTGGGTGCCATTAGATCGCCTAATGAACAAGAATGATGAGTTACTTAGTAGGCGATCTAAGATTTTGTAAAGGTTATGACACGGAGGTACGAGGGAGAATGTTATCTCTAATATACGAGCTGAGTTAGTCTCAGCCCATTGCGTGATCCCACGTGCTACCCTACACTACGCACCTCGGTTTCCCAATAGAACCCTGATGTTTAGGGATCCATGTGTCAGAAAACCCGGCCCCTACTGTCCTTGGGGGGCGGTTTAGAGAAAAACCACCCAAGAAGTGTGTTCCCTAGGTAATCTGGTTTTGAACCCTAACCTTTCATCTTCTATATTCTGAATGGGTATTTCCTAAAATTTTCCATAAGCTACCAAAATTTACCCATAAATGACCCAATTCTGTGAATATCATAGTTTTAAGAAATATTCTAAGACCTTCTCAGTAAACCTAAGTTGAAGCCTATGTGCCAAAAACATTGAGAAAACAACCTAATATTAACTACGATGAAGCATGGGTTAGCATGGTAAATAAAACACAGAAATCAGTAAAGAAAAAGTTTCTTCAAAACGATAAGACTTATAGTGTGTTCGTCGATAGAAAAAGTAGATTTTGTAAGGGAGAGTTCCTGGAAGACTCTTGAGTAATTAAGCAACTTGGTTTCAGATAGTTTTTGCAACAGATGGTTTTTGGGTTTTTCTCTGAGAAAGAAAAAGGGTTTGAAAACGCAGAAGAGAGAAGATGAAGAAAGATTTTGAATAAAAGGTAGTAAACTGTGGAAATTGTATATCCTATTTATACGTAAACAACATAGATCAATTTGAGCCATCCGATTTGGTCAGTACAAGATCCAAGGGCTATGTTTCAAAGGACAAAACGGCGGCAAAAAGTTGACAAGACAATTATTGCAGTCCTTGAAACCCGAACAGACGCCAATTGTAATGTTCCCCGTGTCCAGTACTCGAGTAGTGGGCAGGCATGGTTTATTGCAATAGAAGTTTAAAAGTCCCTACTGTGTAGGTCAGAAGGTGACGTCATAAACCACGAGTGAGGACTTGGGGGGCAAATGTGTATCCTAATTTCAGCACGAGTCTTTCACTCAGATCGTGTACAGCTGGCAAAATAAATGCATGGAAGAAATAGCCAGTGAGTCCATGTATTCTCCACGTAGACAGCACGATTTTCATGATGGTTGTACGAGCTAGGGATGCATAAATTGATAAGTGCGAGCTTATAATATTTATAAGGCCCGACCTCCATAGTACGAGCTCGACGGTATATCCAGCTCGTGGCAACTTGTAGATATGGCGTGTCTGCGGATCCCCGAAGACCCGGATACTTTATACGATCGTTTATGGCCAGCCTGTGATATTTAATGTCCTAGATATTTGGAGACTATTTATTTCATGATCAGATCATATCCTAGTATAAATGGGAATATTTCATATTAAGTGTAATAAATATGCAAATCCCTGATTGACTCACGCGGTTACCCAAACCTGTCCAAGGAATTTCTCTATAAATACTGAGAATATTGGACAGGAAAAGGGGACGATTTTCTGTAATACCGAAACTCTGTCAAAATCTAGTGAGAAAAACAGTAATAATATAGACTCGTGGACTAGGTGGATTTTAACCACTGAACCACATAAAAAGACCAGGGTTCTTGAGAGTTATTTTCTTACTTCGGTTTATCATCAAGCACTAATTCAACCTTGTTATTTTCTTAATTCACTATTGGCAAAAAACCGCATCAACACAAACATACTCTTACATTCCTGTTCGATTATAGAAGAAGCTACAATGGGCGAACAGGTTCCTCTTTTTCCGTGTGGAGGCTTAGAAACGAACAAGTTTCTCATATAAACCTTGCATGTTTTTGGCATGTTATTCTAGTCCTTCTTTGGTTGTGTTCGCTTCTAGTAATGACATAGAAACAAATAAAATTCCACATGCTAGCTTTGCAAGGTTTCTGAGTCCTCTTCTTTTCCTGTTCGCCTAGTATAGGCCATTATGGGCGAACATGTTTCCTTTGTCAAATACCTGGGGTTGCCTACTACTTGTTCACCTTTGGAGTGTATGCTCAAGTGCACAATTGTTTTCGAGGATTTATAGTTTATACTCATAGGTGAACATATTGCATTTGGGGGATAAAAGCAAACAAGTTTTCTGATTGTAGACTCTACCATATTTGTGTAGTTTCTATTTGCATTTGTTATGCATAAGCGAGTGAACAGACAAGTTTTTCGAGGTGTACATGTATTTTGATACCCATTTATTCCATTAGGGTTCTAAATAGCTTATTTATCACTCTTACTATCTTGACTGAGCCGCCGCCATAGGTGGATATTTTCTTGAACTGCCGTGATCGCTCCACCTTGCAAATGGGACGAATATGAACACAATTAAGTGAAATTATTTTCCACATAGATATGCGATTTGTCTTGGACGAATATGGTGTTTTTTTACGATATGCAATTGAATCGCAGATGGCCTGGGTACAAACGAACAGGTAGACTGATCTAGCCCTTGATGACGTTGGAGGTTTTTTGGATGGTTTCACAAAAGTCTTTATTTATAGACTTCGTCAGATTGAATCTCTTCTTCTTGAATCTGCTCTTTCAATGAAAGCATCAATCTGTTGATGCGATTTTTCACCAACAGGGATTAAGAAATCTGAAATAGAGAGATTAGACTTATAATAAACTGAAAGTATGAACACACAAGATTTTACGTGGTTCAGTGGTTAAAATCCACCTAGTCCACGAATCACTCTTATTTTTGTTGAGGAATTGTGGTGGACAACAAGTCATTCCCTTTATATTTATAGCGAATTGTGGTGGACAATATTGGGTAACCGTATAATAAAAGGTAACTTACAAGATTAGGTAACTTCCCAGAGAATGTCGAAAGGAGACAAAGTGGGTCCCACCGATCTAGATCCCACAGAAATAATCGCCCTAACGTGAGTTTTTATGTCAGAACGGCAACCCCGTGCTCAACGCCATCTGGACAGACTCCTAGAAACAACCAACCTGCCAGCAATTGCAGGAATGAACAGATGGCTCACGCCCCCAGGAATCAGCCCAGTCAAGTAGAAGAGTGGAACTCCCCACGAGCAAGGACAGCATCAAGAAGAGTGGAGGTCCTTTCAAATCCCTCAGCGCCTCGACCAGTGGTCTAGACGCAAAGAAATGGGAGGTCATTGCCATAAATTCATGACATAAGGGTGGATAATGGGCGAGCTAGCCTAGTACGTCCTGATGGGAGGCACATCGCCTCACCAATAAGGCACCTTCCATCACCTATACGCCATTCGACACCCCCACAATTTCAAAGAAATGTTCCAGCTCGCGAGAACAACATGAGAAATTCTGCACCCGCAGAAGATACATGCATCCCACGACCTCAACCACAAGCAGTAAGTTTTGTAAACGATAGCTATTGGACAGAAATTCATCGTAGGGGCAGGTCAAAGAACATTCGCAATAACTCCCAAAGGCAAGAAAGTGATCTGAGAAATCAGTTGAGCTCAACTCAAAGTTTACATTCCAACTCTCAGTCCGATTTGTGTGAACAATTGAACGCTTAGAGAGGACAGCTAGCCTATAACAACGATATGAGTTATAATCAGGCAATGGGAGATCCATAAATTGTGTGTGACAATAGGAATGTCCCAGATAACCGAGCTCCAGCTTGGAGGGACAATAATCTGTATAACGCGTAGAACAGTATGGGAGCTGATAGCCAGTTCCCAAATAACCTGGAGATGAAGGATCTAGCCCTTAAATGACTGGCTCTGATGGAGGAACAGATGAAAAGACTTTTATTCGGGAAAAATGTGGACGACTGTGATTCTAATGAGGAGCTCAACCCATTTTCTCCCCACATTGCAGCAGCTACATATCCCATTGGCTTAAAAATGCCAAACATGCCCATGTGCGATGAAACCACCGACCCTTCGAACCATTTCGAGACCTTCAACACTTTGATGAGACCCCATAACGCTATGTCCCAACCACGACCTATGTTGTGTCTTGTTCCCAGCCACGTTGACAGGACCAATCAAATTATGGTTCAAAAAGTTTAAAAGGCACTCGATCACTTCCTGAAAATAGTTATCGACCAAGTTCAAATAGCAATTTTGAGCTGCGAAAGAAGTTCAAGTAGAGGCCAACTCCCTGGCCAATATAAAACAGCAACCGGATGAATCCCTTAAGGCATACATCAATCAGTTCACAAACATAGTAGCTCAAGCTAGGGACGTTGATGATACCAAGCTCATGTCCATGCGGTCAGGAATCATTGTAGGAGATGAATTGTGGAAGGAACTCCAAAGAAAAGGAGTAAAAAGTACAAACGAGCTCTTGGCCCGAGTTTAGGAATGGATCAATCTGGAGGAAGCAGAGTTTACGGTCGCTAGAACTAGCCAAAAACCCATTCATCCCCTTGGAGCAGCGATGGGTGTTGTTGCCATGGCTCTGCCCATTGCCTATAACAACCAATCAGGGGATAACAAAAGAAAGGGGAATGGAAAAGGCAACCAGACCTGGTCCAAGAAGAATAAGCCTGGAGAAAAATACACTTCCATATTCACAGCGTATACCGACCTAGCAGATACACAGTAACATATCTATCTAGCTAATTCTGCCTGTCTTCATGGAAGAAGCCAGAGCCCCTGAAACACCAGCGGGCAAAGACAGATTCGGCCAATTTTTTTCGTTTTCATAACGACATTGGCCATAACACTGATAATTGCCTTCAATTGAAGGATGAGAATGAGACGCTCATCCGAGCTGGGCCGTTAGCTCAGTATGCTCAGAACAGGGTAGATACCATTCCTCCAACTATGCAGAGCCCTCAACCAGCTCAAGGACACCAAGAAACTCCACCTCCAGCTCTCCCACCTCCAAGCAACCAGATTATTCCTCCTTTTGTTGAATGAAGAGATATAGCCACCATTACGGGCAACCCTCATCTGGTGGGCACAAGCAATGAGACTCAAAAGAGACACATTTAGGATCTGAAGACTCATGAGGGTGTAGTATTCACCCTAGAATAGAGGTTATCAAAACAACAACGATTGGATAAACAACCAATCACTTTCACAGAAGAGGACACTAGCCACGTCCAATTCCCGCATAATTATCCGCTAGCGATAACCATTTAGCTCGCGAATTGGAGGGTGTGAAGAATCTTGATTGATAATGGAAGCTCGATAGACGTGCTATTCAGGTCCACGCTAGTAAAGATGAGGCTGTCAATAGTCGATCTTAAAGCAACCCCCATGACTCTCTACGAATTTTTGGCAGATGGTGTAATGACCTAACTATTTCTAAGACCTTGGACCATTAGAACTACTAGACATAGCTACTATTTTGGGAAAGATACATAAGAAATAATATAACTTTATTAAATCCCAAAATATTGTATCAAATACATAATAATAGAAAATATGGCATGGGTACCCATTGTTTAAAAGAAAAACAATCAATTGTTTAAAAAAAACTAAATGCGGAAAATACATAGAAACATAATTTAAAAAAAAAACTAAAAACAACGTCATCCTCGATCGACACGCAGTCCGCTCATCCTCAACACACAAGCCAAGCTACCAAGAATCTTTCCGCCTCCGTATCTAGTTTCCTGCATCACACTAAAATAAAATAAAGGAATGAGCCTAATGCCCAGCAAGGAAAATCTACTAAAAACATATATCGCAAACATAAGCATAATAAAATCATAAGACTATCTAAAACATATACCATATAAGCATACACTATAAAACATATGACTATAAAAATATATATCATATAGGACTACAATATTAATGGCCATTAACTCATTAACATGGCATGTGATAAACCATCTAGGTCCTCTTTCTAATATATGAGGTAGGTTAGATCACATGGTAGTATATGATAACCCATCTAGGTCCCCTATTTAATATATGAGGTAAGGTAAATCATAACTCTAAACCATGAAAATGATAAACACTAGGGCTTGCTAGCTAAGCAACTATGAGCCCTAGATAACATAAAAACATAACGTAACATATTATAACATAAACTTATCATAACATATTATACATAAACATAACATATAGGCATAACATATCATACAAACATACAAGATCTATCCTATTTTCCTTACCAACACCAAGATATTTGAGAACAAAGACGGGATTTGGAACACTCCTAAAACCAACAATACAAATGGTGAGTATTTCTAAAGAATAAAGAATGAATGTGGAACTAAACCATTAAGAAGAAACTTACCATGAAAGAACTTAAGTTTCAAGAACCTAATCAAGAATCAATAACGAAAGTTAGGATCTAAATAAAAGAAACTAAGAAAACTAAAGAGGTTTAAAGAATAGGAATACCTTAGTTGACCTTATGGATTAGTCTAACTTCAATACTGAAATACACTAATCCTCACTTCCCAAGTATTTTATAAAGCTCAAGAATGGGAAAGCTTTTTCCCAACACAAGTGTTTATCACTCTTATGGTCTCACTAGCACCTTGGAGTCTCTGATCACAGCTTGAAGAATAAGAGGAAGGGCTGGGTACTAGGTCCTATTTATAGAGTTCTAGGAATAAATATCTTCTTTTAGGCTTTGAATAAAAATAACGAATATTAAATGAAAATATTTGAATATTCGTTAGTCAAAGGCTTAGGACTCGATCAAATCATTCAGAGGTAGGTCTAAGGAGTCAAAGCTTGTTTTAAAAATAAAAAAAAATAGAATCCTAATTTCTAACTTCCTAAATCTCGTAACTCTAAACTCACCTGTAGTAAAATTAACATAACTGGAGCTGTAGAACTCTGATTTAGACCATCTTTATACTGTTAGAAAGCTAATTCAATTATCTACAACTTTTTAGAAATAATATTTTTCTAAATTCATAATATAACTGGGTCAAAAATATGTCGGAAGTTACAGTACCCTAAAGTTACGAAAAATCTATTTAATTATCTAAATAACAACCTAATCCACAATTATCTTAACTAACCATAAAATAACAAACTCTAATTCCCTAATAATCATGCTTATGACAAGTGTCATATTCTTATTGGATTCATCTAAACCTTAGGTTATAATAAACAATAAACCTAGGACTAGCAATATTAATCAAACCTTATGTTATAATTAATATTCTTAAGCTATAGGTTAAACGTATAAAATCTATAATCATTGCTACGAGTGTTCGACTAAGTCCCGACTTGAACCAAAATCCACGGTAACTATAAAGTTCCCATCGTCCTCGGGGATATGTATTGCAAAAGGGGACCAGCTCCTTGTCAGGGAATGCTATAGCATTTCCATGAGGGGAAAATCACAACCTGGGCAGCAGGCCATGGTGATAATTGAATAAAATGAGGAGCCTCAAGCAATGGTAGTTGTTGGAGAGGTGGAAGAACCTCAGATAGCAGAAAATGAGGTCACCCAACCAAAGGAAATAGATCCAAGGATAGGTGAAGACCAATCTGAGGTCCAGGCCTTAGAAGAGCTAGAAGAGGTAATCCTCGATCCAAAAACTCCTTCAAGAGTTGTAAAGATCAGAAATAATCTAAATGTTGAATAAAATAAAAGAACTGATTGAGTTCCTGAAGAAAAACCTCGACATCGTCACCTGGTCACACGCAGACATGGTAGGAATCAGTCCAAATGTGATTATGCACACATTGAATTTGGAGAGAAATGTGCCTGCAAAGCAACAGAAATGGAGAATTTTGGGAAAAGAGCGAGGATAAGCTCTAGAAGAAGAAGTAGCTCGCCTACTAAAATGTGGATTCATTAGGGAGGGAAAATATCTGACCTGGATAGCCAATCCCATTCTGGTTCTGAAACCAAATGGGAAATGGAGAACCTGCATTGACTTCTTCAACCTCAACAAAGCCTGACTGGAAGACTATTTTCCCTACCAAGAATAGATCAGCTAGTTGATGCCACGACTGGCCACAAGCTCTTGTCCTTCATGGACGCATATTCTGGATATAACCAAATCACGATGAACCCTGCGGACCAAGAGCACACCAGCTTCATGACTGAGCACAATGTATACTTCCACAAAGTCATGTCATTCGGGCTAAAGAATGCTGGAGCAACGTATCAGAGGCTGGTCAACAAAATTTTCGTTGACCAGATCGGAAAGAACATGGAAGTGTATGTTGATGATATGCTTGGAAAATCAAAAACTTCTAGTAACCATGCATCCGATCTGGGAGAATGTTTCAGCGTGCTGAGGAAGTATAATATGAAGCTAAATCCCTAGAACTGTACCTTCAGGGTCTTTTCGGGTAAATTTTTGGGTTTCATAGTAAACTCGAGGGGGAATGAGGCAAATCCTAAAAAGATAATATCATTGTTAGAGATGTCATCGAGGAGATTGCGGAAAGAATTCCAAAGCCTAATTGGAAAAGTCGCGTCATTAAATTGGTTTGTATCCAAGTCCACATACAAAAGTCTCCCCTTCTATAATCTGCTTAGGGGAAATAGAAAATTCGAATGGATAGAAGAATGTGAACAAACATTTCAAGATCTGAAAAAGTATCTAGCTAAACCCCCCATATTGTCAAAACCAGTTGTTGGGGAGTGTCTATACCTATACCTAGCAATAACGGAGAACGCAGTTAGCTCTATATTAATTCGAGAAGAAAATCGGGCACAAAAACCAATGTACTACATAAGCAAGAGGCTTCTGGGAGCTGAATCCTAGTACCCTCTGATTGAGAAGCTCGCGTTCTATCTGATTTTGGCCTCAAGGAAGCTCAGGCCATATTTTCAATCCCACACCATACACGTCTTAACTGATCAACCTTTAAGGCAGTTTGAGATATTATATAAGCCATAAACAGCAATAGAAGACCAAGCGCTCGAGACGTCTGTTGAAGTGGGCTATCAAACTCAGTCAGTTTAAGATATTACATAAGCCACAAACATCAATAAAGGGCCAAGCGCTCGCTGATTTCATAGCTGAATGTACTGGGTTCCATGACAAGCCTATGAGGGAACCGATACAAGAATTGTGGAAATTATTTGTTGACGGATCATCCAACAAACACAGATCCAGAGCTGGAATAATCCCGATCACACCTAAAGGACATTGCTTCCATACAACTCTCAGATTCGGCTTCGAAGCATCCCATAACGAAGTGGAGTACGAGGCTTTGTTGGCTGGAGTTCGAGTAGCAAAGGAGCTGAGGGCGAAAGCAATCCAATACTTTAGAGATTCTCAACTCGTGGTTAATCAAGTGTTAAGGGAGTATCAAGCTCGAGGAATCAAAATGACAACTTATCTAGCTAAAGTAAAAAGTGAGCTATCATAATTTGAGTTCTATTCCATCGAGCAAGTCCGTCGCGAGCAGAATACCAATGCAGATGCTCTAGCCCGACTCGCCACAACCAAAGAAGCAAACACATTGAATGTGGTCCTGGTGGAGTTCTTGGACGAGCCAAGCATATAAGAAAAAGTAAGCGAGGTTAGAATGATTCATGAAAGACCGACCTAGATGACCTCGATAGTAAAATACCTCATGTCTAGAAAATTTCTTGAAGACCACAAAGATGCTCGAAAGTTGTTGTACCAGGTTCTGCTGTATATTATGGTCAAGGGGATTCTATACAGGCGAGGCCATTCCATGCCTCTTCTAAGATGTGTTCTTCCCGTAGAAGAATGAGTTATCCTAAAAGAAATCCACGAGGGATTCTGTGGAGACCACGCTGGGGGCCAAAAGTCTGGCCTTGAAGGTGCCAAGGCAGGGCTATTTTTGGGCCACACTAAAGAAGGGCTCGACGTCATATGTACTAAAATGTGACAAGTGCCAATGCTTTGCCACTGTTGCTCGAGCTGCACCCATGGAGTTAACCATAATCTCTTCTCCTTGGCCATTTGCAATTTGGGGAATCGATCTGATTGGTTTGTTGCCTACTGGAAAATGAGGAGTTTTCTATGCGACGGTTGTGATTGACTATTTTATGAAGTGGGTCAAGGCGAAGCCACTGGTGACTATAACCTCAAAGAGAGTACTGGACTTCGTAGTGAAGAACATCATATGTCATTTTGGACTCCCAAAAAATATAGTGTCAAACAACATAACTCAATTTGATAGAGATCTATTCAAGAATTTATGCAAGAAATACGTCGTGATTAAAAGTTTATCTTCCACAGCATACCCACAGACCAATGGGCAGGACAACGCAGTAAACAAGACTTTAAAGGTGAGTCTAAAGAAATGACTAGAGGATGCTAAAGGACTATGGCCTGAACAACTCCCACAAGTTCTCCGGGCCTGTAGGACTTTACATCGCACCTCAACTAGGCACACTCCCTTCTCCCTAACCTTTGGAAGTGAATCCATGCTCCCAGTTGAAACTCTGGTTACGTCACACAGACAAAGGACCTCTGACCAGGAATGGAATGGCAGAGCGACGGGAAGAATCTCAGTTGCAGCTCGCCCATTACCAACAAAGGATGGCACGTTACTTTAATTCAAAGGGCAGAGAACAAAGACTCAAACTGGGAGACTTGGTGCTTCGAAGAGTATTCCTAGCCAACAAAGACCCTAAAGATGGCGTACTTGGGCCAAATTGGGAAGGATTCGATCAAATTGTGGAAATTTTACAAGAAGGGACCTTAAAACTAGCTCGGCTAAATGGAGAAGGGGTTCCACAAACTTGGAATGCCTTGCATCTAAAAAAAGTACTACCAGTAATAGGAAATTTGGTTAGGATTCATTTATATTACCTGTTTACCCAAAAAACAGTTGCTGATGACGTGGCGAGAATTTCTCACACGTGGTTGACACGTGGCAAAAGTACTGCTCGACTATCGACCAGAAGCACACCGCATCGTCAGGTTAATTTTTAATACGACCAGGCTGGTTGTACAACCTGATTTATTTCCTTCTTAAGCTGTAATCTTATAATAACTGCATTGAATATTTCTTCATTATTATCTTGATACGTGATTATTAAGGAAAGATAAGGCACGTGGGCATGTGTAACCCTCCTTGAGCCTATAAATATGCATGAAATAGCTCAAGGAAGGGACTTTTTGACTTTTGATTCCTGTGTCATTTTACAAAATATTGAGAGAGAAAAAGAGCTATAGTGAATTGTCCATCGTCTTATTGTAATACATTCAAGGTTTGTGAAACTCAAGAACCCTAGTTCTTTGATCACGACTTTGAGATTCAATAATAACTATATCACTAAGTGGACGTAGGTCATTACCATTCTTTGGGGCCGAACCACTATAATTCCTTGGTGTTTTCTTCCTTTCTGTTAGATTATCTTTTTCAATTGTCATTCTATTTTTTGTCGTACATTTGACTCCGTGTCGTTGGCCAAATCGAGGGTCAACATTCTGGTGCTTTCATTGAGAGTTTGGGAAAAAACTGTTAAAAAATCTGATGGCGAAAACATCCAAGAAAACTGGACAGGTTGTTGGCGCTGCACCGTCCCAACCTCCTCCCCCAAACGTGGCTAAGAATGAACCTCATTTGGAGTTTGATGAGGAAGAATTAGATTCCAAAACACTGAGGGAAACATTGGGAGTGTTACAAGATGAGTTGGTCAATCAAGAGAATGTTGCGGAGACAATGGCGTTATAACAACGAGAAATAGAACGCTAGCGTCAAGAACTGAGTGAACGACATGCTGAGATGGATCGTAGGCAGAGGGATGCCATGGCCGCCCTTGAAGTAGCCATACAACTGGCTAGGGGTCAGGCTGTGCCAGCCTCCCAGCCAGAACAGCCATCGAATGCACCACCTCAAAGAGGTCCCAATCCAAGCCCTCCGCTCCAACCAGCAAGCCCTCAAAGGCCAGAATAGCCGCATGTGGCTCAAGATGATGTCCCACCTATGGATCTTGAGCAGTAGCGTCCATCCCAGGCTGGTCGCGGCAATCCCTAGCGCCCAAGGCAGAATAGGGCAGGGCAGCCGCCCCGTAGCCCTAGACACCCAGGAGATGAAGAGTCGAATCTACCGAGCAGGGGGCAGCATCCTTCTGCCAACAGGAGGAACACAGAGTCAGGCTCTACGATCAGGGGCCCCCCATGGCATAACAATGCATGGGGACCCAACGACAAGCGCAGGCCTCCCCCTGGCGCTCGGGGAATGCCATCCCAAGGAGGAAATAGCATGAACAGCCGATCACGCCATAGTCAGCCACAATTCAAAGATGGCCATGGCTATAATGAAGTTGATTCTGGCAGAGGGAACGCTGGCTGGAGAAATGAAGAAAGAGGTGGAGGCAGAAGCCCCCCACCTAGAGAAAATAGGCCAGCTAGCCACAACGCTGGGGGGCAGCCCAGGCAGCCGAACGTCTTTAGTCAGCTAAGTGCTAGCGAGCAGAGACATAGAGATTATGATCTTAGGGATGTACTTAATGACCGCCGTGAGAGGCACGATGAGTACTGTAATGCCCCAAACTCCAGGGACCGTTACGGTGTGCCTTATAAACAGTGCTAAACTCGCTAATCAAGTCATTTGGCCAAAATCATGTATCTAAGTATGATTAGCGGTTTAGGGATTAAAAATGTTGGTTAAGATGTAACGTTTCATTAGAACGTTTACTATATACGTTGGGATCCCAAAAATATAATTTAAAGGTCCATTACAAGAAAATATTTACAACCAGCCGGTCTAAGCGGCAAAATAGGGTTTAACCCTAGTTCCTCTTCAAACCTCGGCCGTGGTGGTCGAGCAACTGCATATGTACACATCGTCACCTAAGCTCTCCAACTCAAGGATGGTTCAACTTTCTTTTGCCTTTACCTGCACCACATAGCACCCGTGAGCCGAAGCCCAGCAAGAAAACCCAATATGCTCATGAACAATCATATCATGATATCAAATCATATCTGGCATGCCTAGCAAACATAGCTTTATTCAAGCATGCAAATAAACTCAAACAATGCTGGGGAATCGAGGATAAGAAATCCTGCCCTCCTGATTGGATGACTATCAATTCAATCCTAATCAGATGAGTGATTTAACACTTGAGGTTCTGGAAAACCATACTGAGTGACCGACAAGCAAGTCACTATGGGGCTCAGTACCCAAAGCCATGCAAATGATTATCAGAATGATCATACAGAGCTTATAGCCCTGAACAGATGAGTGAATATCACTTTGAGGTTCTGTTAACCATACTGAGTGACTGACAATCAAGTCACTATGGGGCTCGACGCCCATAGCCGTGTAACGAAACTGTTACCTGGGCTTTCCTGCAATGGCTCTATCAGATGAGTGACTGATGGGTAGTCACTAGCTTAAACAGATGAGTGACTGCTGGGTAAGTCACACAAGCGCTTTTAGTTTTCATCGAACTTGAGGTCGGTCCGGCATTAACGCTCTTCTGAGTCATTTAATGCAGATGTCGATTAGATCTAATCTTTATTGGCTTGCGTTGAACATGCTAAGGCCGTCCTGACTTATAAGTCAGCACTGTGTGACCAGTGCCCAATACCACTGTCGAACTTGACCAATAAGTCCCAGCTTCACATTTGATACTGGCGCCTTTGCCAAATCTGACTAATTAGTTAGTACCATGCACAAGTAAGCAATTCTACCAGTATATATCATATGTCAAATATCCAAAAGTAGGGCATTCAGCATGCTTACTTAATAGTTGCTAGCATAATTATGATCATGCACAAACACAGAGACTCAAGCTCTGAACAGTCTCACATTCAATATTCATGGCATGCCCTAATCACATGTTTCTCGTGCAACACATGCATCACATTTAATCACTTGACATGCCTCAACAATAACCATGCATGTCACATTTAAACATCCAACATGCATCAAGAATAACCATGCATGTCACATATGGGGTGCAGTTTTCTTACCTTGGGTTCGAGCAAGAATTAGTAACAAAACAACCCTTGAGAACGATCAATCCTTTGATCCTTTAGCGGTCACCTAGTCATAACCAAATATGGAATCCCATCAATAAAATAAATCATAAAAAGGTTTATAATCTAAAACCACACTCCCGGGATCCATCCCGCACTCTTAGGACTCTTAATCTACCCAAACGGGGTAAAGGAATCAACCCCCGAGCCTTAAAAGACATCTCGAGCCCTAAAATAGGCTTGCTGGAAAATGCACTAGCGCTCGGGCGCTGCCCCAAAGTCAGAGAAGCCCAAAACCTGCCCTGTCTAGCGCTAGGGCGCCAGGAATGGCGCTGGGGCGCCATCAGCAAACCAGAGAAAATTCTGGTCTTCTCCCCTGCGATCCCCCTTGAAAACCAAGCCTCCAAACCAATCCCAAACTTCACCCAAACATCAAATTCAACCCCTAACTTCATCTACAACACACCCTCATCAAAACCCACTCAAACTTACACAAAAACTTCCATTAATTCTCACAACTAACACCTCAAATTCTCAACTGAAAACTAACTTGAAAAAATAGGGTAAAGCTTAAGTTCATGGATGAAATCTTACCTCAAGTTGGATTTGAGTCCTCTTCAATGATTGAACCAAGGTCCTAAGCCCTCAAGCCTTGCTCTCCTAGCTTGGATCCTCAAATTGGCTCTCAAAAATTGAAAGGAAGAAGGAGGAGAAATGATGTACGGGTGAGGGAGAGAGATGAGGATGATGATGCTCTGTTTTTCTCTAACTTTCTACAGCATTAAGGATTGGTATATATCTTAGGGGTGAAAAGACCATTTTGCCCCTAGGTCAAATAAAGGCTTCTAAAGACTCCCAAGGGTAAAATCGTCATTTCCCGCCTATCTCGTTAATTATAATTAACACCCTCCAATTCCCGCTATTCTCAATATTCTCAAATACCAATAATTCATATCTCATTACCCTTTAATTCCCGGCAACGTTCTAATCACCAAATTACCCCGAGACTCACTCCGAGCCCCGAACTTAATCCCGTTATGACTAGACCGAAAACTTGCATTCCATGATCGTCTCATGCCGAATGGCTCGAACCAATCCACATACAATGTGGTATTATTTATAATCCACCCACATGCATGAAAATACACAATCACGCCCTCAGCGGGCCAAATTACTGAAATGCCCTTATAATTAAATGTGAACCCATATGCATGCATTTACCATCATATAATAATATAATTCACATAAACATGCATATAATCATTAAATAGCATAATAAATCAATTATGGCCCTCCCGGCCTCCTAATCAAGGTCCTAAACCTTATTAGGAAATTTGGGGCATTACAAGTATGCTCCCCCGGCACCAGCGGCCCCAGCAGTCCCGAAAGTTGTTCAGGCTTAGATTGATGCCCTGAACTAGGCAGTACAGCAACTGGTCGGGGGACGAACGTCCCATATCAAGTACGATAGGAGGAGGGGCACCCCCTTCCTACAGAGGATTACTGCGGCCGAAACCCCCAGTAAGTTCAAGATGCCTACATTGCCAAACTTCGACGGGTACGGAGACCCAATATCTCACGTTAATAAGTTTGAGATACAAATGGACATACAAAAAGTGTTGGAAGACGCCCGCTGCTGGATCTTCCCTGCGACACTATCTGACACCGTTCAGGAGTGGTTCTTCAAGTTCCCTCTTGCTAGTATAGTATCTTGGGAAATGTTTGTGAAGGAATTTTATGGACAGTTCTACGCGGGTCGTGTGCACCCCACAGAGGCCAATGAGCTGGTCGAGATACGCCAGAAAGAGGGAGAGCCCTTGAAAGAATATGTCCAACGCTTCATGCGAGCTGCAGCTGGAGCTGGAGCCAAGACAGTGGGCGATGAAGGTAAGATGATGGCTCTAACTGCTGGAGTTAGGTGCCATTCACCCCTCTGGAGTAGCCTTAGAAAGCATGGGGTTAGAAGTACCCAAGAGTTCTTGGATCTGGTTGATCGATATATCAAGCTCGAAGATGCGATTGCCAACGAAGGGAAATCGCCAAATAAAGACAAGGGGCCCAAAGAACCTGCCAAAGCCACCAACGGGTCAAAAAAGCCCAATGGCAATGGCAAAGGCAACGAGAATGGCAATGGTAGGAATGGTGGAAAATGGGCGAACAATGAACCCTCGACTTCTGAGAGTAAGCGCCCCAAAGGCAATCGATATGAGCCGAGATTCACCAACTACACAACCCTTGTCGAAAGTCAAGCTGAAGTCTACCAGGCGACCAGCTCAAGCGTGCCTTACAAACAACCCGCACCTATAAGGAAAGATATCTCCAAGAGAGATACAACGAAGTTCTGTCGTTTTCACAACGACTACGGGCACGACACCAATGAATGTAACTAGTTGAAGGACAATATTGAGTTCCTGATCAGGCAGGGACATTTAAGAAGATATGTGCGAGCAGCGGGAGGGTCTCAGCGAGAGGCTCAAGGTGGCAACGAGCAGGCGCCTGCACGCCAACGCTCGCCTCCTCTATAGCCAGCTCCTGTGGCAGGCCCTTTACTCACCATCTGCGGAGGCCCACATCTTGCAGGAGACAGTGGGAAGGCAAGGGAACGATACGCTCAAACCCTACGCCACGACCAGGACATCGAGATGATGAGTGTAGAAAATCGAGCACCAAAACAGGCTCGTACAGAGGAGGAATTGATAACCTTCTCTAATGACGATGCCCAACATGTACGATTCCCACACTCCGATTCGCTGGTCGTGGACGTGCAAATTGCCAACATGATGGTGAAAAGGGTGTTGGTTGACACAGGAAATTCGGTTAACATCCTATACAAGTCTTCGTTGGAAAGAATGAAGTTGTCCGTCAAAGACCTGGAGCCATGCAACCAAACCATTTATGGTTTTTCCAGTGAAAGGCTCGCCCCAATAGGGTTGATTAGGCTTCCAGTTACAGCAAGTACTGCACCTGCTAATAGGACATTACTCACTACTTTTATAGTAGTTGATTGTCCTTCAGCATACAATGCTATAATTAGGAGACTGATTCTGGTCGACCTACGAGCCGTCACCTCAATATGGCACCTCGCCATGAAATTCCCAACAGAAGCAGGGACAGGTTGCGTATTGGGAAATCAGCAGGAAGCGAGGGAGTGCTACAACGCCTTGATCACCAAGGCGAAGAAGGGTGTATCGAGAGATGTTCACAGGAAAGAGTTGCAAATGGCAATTGATGCATAGGCCCACTCGGGTGATAATACCAAATAGGGTGTTGCCCAAAGTAAGGATAAGGATTTAGATCCTCGCTTTGGGGATTTTGAGGAAGAAGTGGGACCCATCGAGGACCTTGAAGAGGTCCAACTCGATGAAGAAAATCCGACCAGGGTTGTGAAAGTTGGTAAAAACTTAGAGACAACAACAAAATAAGCACTAGTAGAATTTTTAAAGTGGAACCAGGAAGTCTTTGCCTGGTTGCACAAAGGCATGGTCGGGATAGATCCTGCAATCATCAGCCATGTCCTAAACATCGATAAGAGTTTTCCACCAGTGCAACAAAAAAGAAGGCTGCTCGACAAAGATAGATCAAGGGCCTTAAAAGAAGAAGTCGAGAAGCTGAAGGAGAATGGGTTCATCAGGGTGGCGTTTTATCCATCGTGGGTCTCTAATCCCGTTCTAGTTCCCAAGCTGAATGGAAAGTGGCGTACGTGCGTGGATTTTATAGACTTAAATAAAGCCTGCCCCAAAGATTATTTCCCACTCCCAAGAATCGACCAGCTGGTCAATGCCACTGCAGGACATGAGATCCTCTCATTCATGGATGCGTACTCTGGGTATAATCAGATTAGTATGCATCCCCCTGATGAAGATCACGCTAGCTTTCAGACTGATACAAGGCTCTACTGTTACAAAGTAATGCCCTTTGGTTTGAAAAACACTGGTGCGACTTACTAGCGACTCGTCAATCACATGTTTAAGGAACTGATCAGCACAAACATGGAGGTCTACGTTGACGACATGCTGGTCAAGTCGATGAAAGCAGAAGGGCATGTAAAGGATTTGCAGGAGTGCTTCAACGTCTTGAACAAATATCAAATGAAGCTAAATCCTCTTAAATGCTCTTTCAGAGTAGGATCAGGGAAGTTCTTGGGATTTATAGTTAACTCGAGAGGAATTGAAGCCAATCCCGAGAAAATTAAAGCCCTGATCGACATGAAATCGCCAGCAAAGATTAAGGATGTTCAAAGCTTAACCAGAAGAATTGCCGCTCTTAGTAGATTCATTTCAAAGTCAACAGATAAGTGCGTCCCATTCTTTAATCTACTTAGAGGCAATAAAAAGTTTGAATGGACAGAGGAGTGCAAACAGGCTTTTTAAGCACTAAAAACTCATATGGCACAACCACCCATCCTGTCAGAACCGGTCGATAAAGAAACTTTGTTCATCTACCTGGCGATCACAGAATACGTTGCTAGTGTCGTTTTTGTAAGGGGGGAAGAAGGCGTGCGGAAGGTTGTTTACAATGTAAGCAAAAGGATAATTGGAGCAGAACAGCGGTACCCGGCAATCGAGAAGCTAGCCTATTTCCTAGTTTTGGCCTCCAGGAAGCTGCGGCCTTACTTTCAAGCTCACCCAATTATGGTTTTGACCGACCAGCCTCTACGACAAATCCTGCAAAAACCAGAGGCTGCGGGTAGATTGTTAAAATGGGCAGTCGAACTTGGGCAGTTCGATATATCTTACTTGCCGCAAACAGCGATAAAAGGACAAGCCCTGGCTGACTTCATTGCAGAATTCAGTGAACTTACAGATGGCGAGCAGATTGAAGAACCTAATGAGCCTGAATGTCAAAACCAAGCTCCCACGTGGAAATTATTTACAGATGGTTCTTCTAACGAGTACCACGCTGAGGTAAGAGTGATATTGATAACGCCAGAAAGGCATCGATTTCACTGTGCAATCAGGTTTGACTTCACTGCTTCTAACAATGAGGCCGAGTATGAAGCATTACTCGCTGGATTGCGGTTAGTCAGGGACATGAATATAAAAGTGCTTGACATCTTCAGTGATTCTTAGCTGGTGGTGAATCAAGTCATGGGAGAATACTAGGCGCGAGGTTTAAAGATGGTTGCCTATCTGAATAAAACAAAAGATCTATTGGCTCAGTTCGACAAATACAGGCTCCAGCAAGTACCTCGCGACCAGAATTCCAACACTGATGCTTTGGCCAAATTAGCAAGTGCGAAGGATGCTGATACTCTGAATATACTGTCGGTTGAGCGGCTAACAATGCCAAGCATCCAAGCAGAGGAGACCTCCATAGTGATCCAGATGACGGATGCATGGATGACACCATATAAAGAGTATCTAACGCAAGGCATATTACCAACGAACAGAAACAAAGCTAGGACCTTTCAGTGACAGGCTGCTAGGTATATCCTGGTCGATGGAATTTTGTACCGAAGAGGATATTCAATGCCACTCCTCAGGTGTATTTCAAAAGATAAGGCCAAAGAGTTGATGAAAGAGGTACACGAAGGCTTTTGTGGAGACCACGCTGGGGGGCAAAGCTTGTCAAAAAAGATACTGAGGCAAGGATACTTTTGGCCCATGATGAATGAAGATTCAATGGAGGTGCGAAAAATGCCAAAGGTTCTCCAAAATCCCATGAGCAGCCCCTAATGAGCTTAAACAGATGCAAAGTCCGTGGCCGTTTGCAGTTTGGGGCATAGATTTGATCGGATCTCTGCCCACAGGAAAGGGCAGTGTCAAGTATGCCGTGGTTGCCGTCGACTATTTCATTAAATAGGCCGAAGCCGAGCCACTCGCAACCATAACGACCAAGAAGGTTCTGGATTTTGTGATCAAAAACATCGTTTGTTGCTATGGATTTCCAAGGAAGATCGTCTCAGATAACGACACCCATTTTGATAGTGATTTATTCACGGACTTCTGCGAGCGACATGGCATTATCAAGAGCTTTTCTTCAGTCGCTCATCCCCAAGCAAATGGACAAGTTGAAGCAGTCAACAAAACGCTGAAGGATACACTGAAGAAAAGACTAGAAGAAGCTAAGGGGGCATGGCCAGAACAATTGCCTGAAGTCCTTTGGTCGTACATAACTTCCCTTCGAACAGCAACAGGCCATACTCCATTCTCTTTAGCTTATGGATATGAGGCTATGTTGCCTGTTGAGTTAGATCCGCCTTCACATCGCAGAATAATGTACGACCAAGGCTCGAATAGCCAACTATTGATGGGATCCCTCAACTTGATTGATGAGAAACGTGAGCAAGCCCAACTCCGAGTAGCTGCGTACCAGCAAAAAGTCACCCGGTATTTCAACTCTAAAGTACGAGAAAGAAAGTTTAGCGTTGGAGATCTTGTACTCCGAAGTGTTTTTCTAAACACCCACGACCAAGCTGCTGGAGTACTCGGACCTAATTGGGAAGGCCATACCAGATTGAAGAAGTCCTTCACCCAGGCACCTATAAACTTGCTCGCTTAAACGGAGATCTCGTTCCTCGCTATTGGAATGGAGAACACCTGCACAAGTACTATCAATAAACAATTCTTTTTAAAGAATTGGCTTGTATTAATTTTACTTTTTACAAGTTTTGAAAAAGGGTTGGTCATTTTATGTGACTAATTGCTTATAAGTGTAAGATTTTATTGATCACTTGTACAGACACATTTTGTCCATTTATTACGAGAAATATAAGGGACTGTGCGCAGCCAGTCATTTCTTGCCAATTATTGTATTTATTACAAGTATTTTCTCATTACATGTGTTGTTTTGTTGTATTACAATTTTAATTAGTTTGCTCCGAGCAGTATTGTTCAAACAGATTTTGGTCAAGGCAAGTGACCAAGGACCTAAAGCTCCTCGATCACTTGGGGGCATATAAGGTACCTAGTAAGCAAAGCATATCGAAAGGTATGTAAACACATGAGCAAAATAAGTGAAAGCATGCTAGGGTACTTAGAGTATTTTTCAAAATTTTGTATTTTGTTAAATCAAACCAAAGTGCTATGCTAAGTTCGGCCATACGAACAAATATTATAATAAAATAAAGATGTATTATAATATCAAAAACGAATTACTTTACACCGCGAGCAGTATTGCTTGGATGTAATTGTTTGATTAAAAGGAAAATAGCTGCCCACGCAGCAATAAAAAATTAATGTCTTTACATCACGACCTGTAGGTCATGTAATTAAAAGATTAAAAGATAGAAAGGGAGAAGACTAAGAGGCTGGAGGGTCTTAAGGAGCGTCCTGGTTGACAGCTGAGCCAGCTTCATTATCTGCACCATCTATCCCTGTTGCCAGAGAGATCTCTAGGGAAGCAGGAACATTAGCCCTCTCTTCTTCCTCCAGGCGAATGGCACACTGAGACATTAGAGTCCGCCTCAGGCGTTCTGGCAGATAGCTGAAGTTGGCCTCCCGGTTGTGCTTCCAAATCTCGTAGAAGCAAAGATGAGTGGCTTCCTTTTACTTCTCCAAGTTCCTGGCCTCGAGTTCCTCAAGCTCCTTCACACGCTTTTCCAGCACCTCCATCTCCTGCCTGCTCGCAATCAAATCAAGCTCGAGTTGTTTGGATTGTTGGTAGTTGAGTTTGGCGCTTTCCCTAGATGTTTCTTTGTCTTCATTGGATTTCTTCAAGGCATCCCGAACCTCCAGCAGCTCCTCGGTCAGAGTGGCTTTTTGCCCAAGCAGTTCCTCTTTCTGCTTAGACAGTTCCGCACTCTTCTCAAGCAACTCGCCATTCTGCTTAGTTAGCTCATTGTTCTTCTCGAGCAGGTCAGTGTTTTTCCCTTCAAGCACTTTCTTAGCCTCAACAAGCCTGGTGTCAAAAAATTTAGTCTTGGACACCATTGCACCCGCACGGCGCCAGCCAGCGGTCATGGTCAGTAATCCCTACAATCAGATGAAAAGGGTAAGGCGATGGCAGAAAATCAAAATCAAATTATTCAGCATCAGGAGGTAACTTACGCTAACTATATCATTCAGCCCTCGGTTGAGTATTTGGTCAGTCTCCATGGAAATGGTTTCGTTAATGGACTCTTGGGTGCGTTTGTGTTTGGAGAGCTTGTATATCCTCTCCCTGGCTGAGCTGACCACGATGCTGGGCAGGGAGCCTTTGGGCTGAGTGCGATGTGTTTGGCTGGTAGGGTTCTGAGGAGTAGAGTGTTGGTCGATGGGTCTTGGAGAAGTGGAATACTGGTCGACCGTAGGAGTTGAGGTCTGCTGCTCGAGTGGCGATGGAGGTGGCATGTTCTCCTTCGAAGGGACAGTGGCTGGAGGGTCCTCAGTTCGGGCCTTCTTTGAGGTGGTTTTACTGCTCTCCCCTCGAATCCTCTTGCTGTCCTTCTTCTTGCCTGAAGATGCAGTGGCAGCCTTGTAATGCTCGAACACATCTTCAGATAACATATCTGCACAAAAGGAAACACACAAGCAGTGAGACAAGATATATAGACGGAACTAAAAATGAAAGTAAAGAGATTATAAGTAAAGTATCTGTGCTAAAACTACTGGTCGCTACATTACTTACTGAACTACTTACTGCCTGAAGAAATCTGAACTTAAGTTTGGATTATACTTAAAGTTTCCGTCCTCATCAAATAAGTGACAGGGAATTGGCAAACTATCTAAGAGCGAAAGATCAGTATCGTTCTCATATGAAGATTTGTCGATGGGAGCGGGAGGTTCAGTGGCCTTCTTTTTCCCCTTTCCCTGAGGGGCGGGGGGAGCAGCAGCTCGTGGAATGTTGGAGGGTTCCCTGATTACCACTCCGGTTGTCCTCCTTTGAGGTTGCGACACATCTGGGTGCTGCTCAGGAATCTCCTCGCCAGTGGCGCTTCCTGCCGTTGACTCCCTCACATCCTGGTGAGGGGCCAAAAGCTCGACCAGCCTAAGGTTAGCCTCTATGATCAGATGCTTGACGCTCTTCTCCATGTCAGTCATACTAGCCAAGAGGGTTGATCTTAACTCCATGTCTCGAGTGGGGTTTGGTCGCAACCATGGGCTTGAAAGGCACTAAAAATCTAAGAAAGTGCAGGAAAAAATTAAAGAAAGATTGACGACCAGTGGTACAAAGATGTTACCTCCTTGAGTGAAGGCCAGGTTGTTCACGACCATGTCAGTCGTAAGGAAATACTCCTA
The DNA here is from genome assembly GCF_963169125.1 of Humulus lupulus. Taxonomy (NCBI): domain Eukaryota; kingdom Viridiplantae; phylum Streptophyta; class Magnoliopsida; order Rosales; family Cannabaceae; genus Humulus; species Humulus lupulus. The sequence goes on from NC_084793.1 coordinate 45,200,171, forward strand.
ATGGTACTTCCCCACGTTCTACATGTGAGTAGTGTCAGCTAGGAAAGTGCGACCTGTTTCCTGGTGACAAAAGTGGAAAAACCCTGTGCTTTCTTGGTTGGGGTTAGACTTGAGGTCGAACAGATAATTGACATCATGTGGTGTGGGGACAGGCCATTTTTTGTGGCTATAAAGGATATAGAGTGCAGCAAGCATTCTATATCCATTGGGAGTTATTTTGAAAGGGGCGACCCCGAAGTAGTTGGCCACCCCTTGGAAAAAAGGATGAAGAGGCAAGGTAGCCCCTGCCTCAATGTGGTACCTCGACCAGGCACTGAAAGCGCCTCCAGGCAAGTTCGCCCATTGGTCTTGAGTGGGTCGGACTAGTGTCACCCTAGGGAGTCCATATTTTCTGATATAGTGGGTGATCATCCTGATCGTTACCCAGCTGACATGTGCAACATACCATTCAACATCTGGTTGAATAGCATTTAGAGGTTTGGATGTTCGGATCCGGAATATTTTCTTCTCGACCACTGGTCGAGGGAATTTCAGCCCAAAGAACAGGCTGATTTGAAGGATTGGAAGTTTTCTTTTTCTGGGCTTTAGTTTTTGCTCGACCTATATTTTGGACCAGGGTCGATGGAGTGTTTGAAGTGGCGCAAGAAAAGGGAATTTCAGGTATTAGTAACGACGGTTGCTCCTCGTCCTCAAGCAGTTGAGCTAGCAAGTCATCGTCGATGGGTCTTTCACCTCCCCATGGATCTTGCATGAAAAGCTGCGAACAGAGAAAGGGGGAGGTAAGACGTAAAGCTTAAAAGCTTGTGTTGAGAGTTGGAATAACGTTGCTCGCGTATAAATATTAAGTTTTTATACGGTCAGCAACATTCTAACAAAAACACTAAGTTCTGTATGAGCAGTTGAAAAACAGATTGAAAAGCGGAAGTAAAAAGTTTTTCAGGAAAAAGCTTTTTCGACTCCGAAGGGGCGGGAAAAACCCAGTTTTTCAACTAGCTTAAAAATCGAATTTTTACTTCAATTTTACGCCCTAAATCTAAAATCTCGACTACCAAACTGGCTCCTAACTCCTACGAAACGTTATTTCACTATCCTATCAAGCATCGATCAATATGCCCATTACCCCAAAACAGTTTCGGCCAAGAACAGTCAAGAACACATATTTGAATACATAAAAAACAGTTTTGCATGGCATCTCAAACATCCAAGGGGTCCGTAAAACTTACTTGGATGAAAAGAGGGTCTGAAATGAAAGCTTCAAGCATCTGAACGAAGGATCCTTAGAAGAGCGATGGAAGCTCCTTGAATTTTTTGGGCTCTGAAAGTCGAGGTTCTTAGGAGTTCTTGACGAGAAAAAGGCGAATGAAAAGTAAAAAGTAAAAAAATGGATTTGGGGTATTATATATAGTGACTGCAACACATTAAAAGAGGTAATCATGAATTACTTTTTCTAAGCATGGGGAAGTGAAATGGCCATCGGACACATTCTTGGGAAACCGAAAAGACTTGATTAGACATGATTGGTCACATTTTTTGAAAAAGCATGGGCGGCTCTGACAGATTTCGTGGGGTATTCGAAGAGTCGGTTTCCTAAGTTTACTTATTGCTAGTCGCAATAAATAAACTTGGGGGGCAAATGTTTACCCAAAAAATAGTTGATGATGACGTGGCCAGAATTTCTCACACGTGGTTGACACGTGGCAAAAGTACTGCTCGACTATCGACCAGAAGCACACCGCATCGTCAGTATAATTTTTAATACGACCAGGCTGGTTGTACAACCTGATTTATTTCCTTCTTAAGCTGTAATCTTATAATAACTGCATTGAATATTTCTTCATTATTATCTTGATACGTGATTATTAAGGAAAGATAAGGCACGTGGGCATGTGTAACCCTCCTTGAGCCTATAAATATGCATGAACTAGCTCAAGGAAGGGACTTTTTGACTTTTGATTCCTGTGTCATTTTACAAAATATTGAGAGAGAAAAAGAGCTATAGTGAATTGTCCATCGTCTTATTGTAATACATTCAAGGTTTGTGAAACTCAAGAACCCTAGTTCTTTGATCACGACTTTGAGATTCAATAATAACTATATCACTAAGTGGACGTAGGTCATTACCATTCTTTGGGGCCGAACCACTATAATTCCTTGGTGTTTTCTTCCTTTCTGTTAGATTATCTTTTTCAATTGTCATTCTATTTTTTGTCGTACATTTGACTCCGTGTCGTTGGCCAAATCGAGGGTCAACATTACCTTTTGTAAGGCTTAATTATAAAAGCCATGTTTTTTTATTTGAATTTGAATTAATAAAAGGTTGATGTATAGTTTAAACACGGTACCATAATTTTTTTTCATCTTGTTGTTTAGCACGAGTTAATTGTGTAAAAATGATCTAGAATATTTATAAATTCTGATCTCTTGGGGGACATATATAACCCTTGATAGTCTTTGAAATATTCTGCAAACTTAGGATAAATTTTTGCAACTTAGAATTTGGAAATTTCGCATCTTTTTGAAGCTTGACTTTTCAAAATAATTCTGGAGGCGAACTAAGTTAAGAAAATTCAAAGCAAAACAAAAATCTTGGAGTTTAACTAAGTACAAAAAATCCTATAATTAAACCAGGTCCGAGGCTTGAATCCTTACAGGTATACACAAATAGGCGATCAAACTCCTAGACATAACCAGGTATATGACCCGAAGTTAACTGGTCAAGCCATCAAGCATATGTATCGATCTAAAATGCACTCCCTAAAATTATGAAAGTGTACAAAGACTTTGCAAGTCTAATAAACACTATGATAAATAGTAAAAGGAGATGGCAGAAAGAAGGAGCATAAAAATAACAAACATATATCAAATAAGTGTATGTAAATTAAGGACGAGGATAATTAACCTCATATTAAGCCCTAGGGAAATTATCTCGATCTAAAAGGCATCAACACAAGGGGATTGGAATACCCCCAATAAAAAAACCACAAAAATATAGGAGAGCCTTTCACCCCTGAGCTCTGGCAGCATGCCCCTGAGATGAAACCTCTTCCTCTCCTCCTACACGTCTAGCCCCGAAGGCCATCTTGACCGTCTCAATGAGCTCCTTCGCCAACCGATCTTGGAACTTAGCGAGGTAACGCCCCCAAAGCTCAGCGTCAAGGAATGAGAAGTCCTCGTTCTGGTTGAAAACCTAGACCTGGTAGAACATCTCTTCCAATAAGTTCTTCAGCTTGGTCCCGTGCTCCTTCACCTTCAGATTGAGCTCCTCGATCCAAGCAGTGTCCTCCTTGGCCTTGGACTGGAACCTCTCAATCTTGGCCTCATCCTCGGTGGCCTTCAGCTTGATCAACTCAACCTCCTTTTGAAGCCTGTCGCAACTTTGGATCACCTCCAATGCCTACACTTTAGCTATTCTCTCCCTATTCTTTGAGGTCTCCACGGCTGTTTTAACCTCCTTCAGTTCCCCTAGTTTCGAATAGACCTGAGCGATGGCTCGGATCTAGGCAAAGAAGGACTGCGACAGACAAGTAAGGGGTCAGTTTGCGAAACAAGGGAAGTTAAGAAAGGAAAAGTAAGGGAAAAACTTACGGTTAGAGACATCCCCAATGCAGAGTCAAGAACACTCATGGAGGACCTCCCCTCAATTCTCTCCAGCTCCCTCGTGCTGACTTGGTTTACATGGGTGACAAGATCGCTCGTGATCCCCTAGAGTGAATCCCGCAGAGGTTTTGGATGCTTCCGCACCTCAATGTGGGGAGCTGGCATTGTGACGGCCGGGATACCTTGGGGGATGTATGAAGTATCACAGGGAGATGGGGGAGGAGCCTCCATGGTCGTAACTACTGAGGACCGTGGCTGCTGTTGGGTGGAGGCAATTCCCTTAGCCTTAGCTGAAACTTCGACTCCAGGAACAACTTTCTTTAAAACCCTCTACCTCTTGACTTCAGGACTGGAGCTGAAGACGTTCTGGAGGTTCATGTCTTCTTCTGCAAGAACGAATAGAATAGTTAAACAAAAAATAACTCTGAAAATAATGAAGTAAAAAGTGTGAGAACCCTACCCTCCGAACTAGAGGAGGAAACTTCTATGATCAGCTTCGGATTATGAACTAGGTTAGTTGCATCCTCTAACTATGGTATGGCTAGAGGTGGGGGAGACTCTAATATAATTACTTTGCAGGGTTCACTAGGTTCAAGTTCTTCATTCGAGCTGGGATCATACTCAGCCTGTCTAATGCCTGGGGTAAGGATTTGGCCTTTTAAGGTACACCCAGGTCGAATATTAGTACCATACTATTAAAAAATTGTGGACCTAAAATGAAAAGTATTGTCTACTACTACAGTATATTTGGGGTAGGCTAAGTCATGGCGAATAACCAGGTGGTCAACGCACTACTGCAACGTTACATCCAAATCCGGATCTTTAGGATGTCTACTCAAGATTTGCCTTGGATTGAATCGGTTTGATACAAAATTGGTAGCAGCTCGGTTTATTTCATTATCCTTATTACCTTGGCCAGAGGTGACGGCTGCTGCCCCCGATTCGACACAAACTTGATCATTATCCTGCCTGGCTCCGTCAGTGTTTCTCTTACACACCAATGGTGCGACCTCCTCAATGACCGAAAGAGGCCTTTTGAGGGGTCCTCGGGGGTTGATGACCAAAGAATGACCTTCCTTGATCAGCTTGCAGGCCAACATGGTGACATCATTCACCATTGCCCTGAACTCTTTCTCCTCAGCAGGGGCATTGGCCAGATTAGCGTATTAACCCAAAAGGGTCTAAGATGCCTTCGACCTCTTGTAAATAGTTGCACGATACAATAACTCGATTAGAATAAGTAAGACTTAGCAAAAAAAAAAAATACAAATAAGGACTTAAAGCTAAGATACTTACAAGGTTGGTTGAAGTAGCGATATTCGCAAGTCCGGAACCCGTTCGACATAAAGAACTGGTCCTTGTAGTCGCTTGGGTGGCTTGGAAGGTCGATGATGCTGGTAGATTTTGGGAACTGGGTGAGGTAATAAAAACCATCACCTCTTGTTTTAGTGTCTAGATTAGCCTTCATACAAAAATAATATAAAATATCCTCTGGAGTAGGGACCTCCCACTTGTTGTTGAGGAGCAAATACTTTATCCCCACGAGGAGGCGATATGAATTTGGCGGGAGCTGGAATAAGGTGAGCTTCACGTAGTAAAAAAAATTTGTGAAGTATGATTCCAACAGGAGGAAGGCACCTAACTTCAGGTGCTCTCACTCTAAACTCTGAAGTCATCCTCCAGCGGGCTACAGCATCACTCGCCCTCCATCGCAGGTCGAGCTAGGAATTTGGAGTCCTTGTCGATCCTGTGACTCCTCATTATTCTGTCCACCATGGACTAAGAAATTATTCGAGACACGATCCTCTTGGCCACGAAGAAACTATCAGATCTCACCTCGACCTTCTTCTCCACTAACGGACCAAAGTGGGGAGTAGGTGTAACGTCCGAAACTCCCTAATAAGGCTTAATGCATTGATTAGGGGGCTAGGAGGGCAATAATTGAATATTATGTGCATGTTTGTGATTATGTGCATGATTATATGAATTATGTGAGTTATATTATAATATGACTATATTGGTATGTTTAGGTGTATTAAGCATGAATGCGGGCCCGTTTCTTATTAGAATGACATTTTTGTAATTTTGGTTCGTTGAAGGCACATTTGAATATACATGTGTGTTTTATGATTAAGACCACATTATTATGTGGGTATATTTGAGTTATTCGACACGAGGCGATCATAGGAAGCTAGTTAGCAGTTTAGTCATAACGGGGTCAAATACCCGGCTCGAGGTGAGCCTAGGGGTATTTTGGTAATTTAGTACATTACTGGGATTTATCGGGTAATGAGAAACTATTTAGTGATTATTTGAGGATTTATGGAGTAACGAGAATTAATTTGGTGAGTACTCGGGTTTAGTGGATTAAGTGGAAATTCGTGGTAATTTGAGATTAACGGGAGTTATGCCAAATGACTAATTTGCCCTTGGGAGTAAACTTTGAGGTTAAGTGGGGCAAGGGGCAATGTGGTCATTTAACCACATTAGATTATAAAAGGGAAATTTGAGTTTTTATGCTTAATGAGGGGTTATAAATAAAAAAAATGCTAGGCATTTAAATCATTTCAAAAAAATGCTAATTCTTTTGACAATACCCAAAATACCCCTCTCATAATTTTTCTCATCCCTTCCCCTTCTCTCTTTCCTCTCTCTCCCTCAACACATTCCTCTCAACTCCCTCTCTAGAAAAAAAAATCATGGGTAAGGTAAAATATCATAAACGTCAATGTAACGGCAAGTATTCCTCACATAGGACACTAAAATACTACATTTCGAACAGATCTGGGCATGATTTTTGGTTTTTATTATGATTTTTTTCAGATCTGAAACTTTGAAATCTACAGAAAATCGACGTGGTTCGTTGGTGTTTTGATGGTGCTCGATGCCAGCTCGATGGAGCCTTCAAAATCAAGATTTTCATGAAAAAATTGATGTTGCTCGATGGTGGTTCGATGGAGGTTCAATGGTGGTTCGATGGTGTTCGATGCAATTCTTGCAAGATACATAATTTTTCACTGGGGTGTCCGTTTGGGGTGATTTTTGTTTTGATTTTGGGTATTTTTTCAAGATCTACACGTTTGAGATGTGTATATACACATTTGGGAAATGTAAATCTTGAAAAAAAAAATGACAAATGCAAAACATACCTCATGTTCAAGATATGATTTGGTATGTTTTCAAGTTCTAAGCTTTGAAAATGTGTATGTGAACATCTAAAACGTGAAGATCTCAAAAAAATACCCAAAATAAAAAAAATCATCCTAGACAGACACCCGAGTGAAAAATTATGTCTCTTACAAGAATTGCATCGAACCACCATTGAACCGCCATCGAGCAACCATTAAACCACCATCGAGAAATCTCGATTTTTTCATGAAAATATTGAATTTGAAGGCCCCATCGAGCTGGTATCGAGCACCATCGAGCAACAATCGAGCAAAGTCAATTTTCTACATATTTCAGAGTTTCAAATCTAAAAAATAACTCAAAAATCATGTCCAACTCGATGGTTGCTCGATGGTGTTCGATGCTACCTCAATGGGGCCTTCAAAATCAATATTTTCATGAAAAAATCGACGTTGCTCAATGGTGGTTCGATGGTGGTTCGATGGTTGCTCGATGGTGGTTCGATGCAATTCTTGTAAGAGACATAATTTTTCACTCGGGTGTCCGTTTGGGATGATTTTTTTTATTTTGGGTATTTTTTTGAGATATACACGTTTTAGATGTTCACATACACATTTTCAAAGTTTAGAACTTGAAAACTTACCAAAACATATCTTGAACATGAGGTATGTTTTGCATTTGTCATTTTTTTCAAGATTTATATTTCCCAAATGTGTATATACACATCTCAAACGTGTATATCTTGAAAAAATACCCAAAATAAAAAAAAATCACCCCAAACGGACACCCGAGTGAAAAATTACGTATCTTGCAAGAATCGCATCGAACCACCATCGAGCAACATCGATTTTTTCATGAAAATCTTGATTTTGAAGGCCCCATCGAGCTGGCATCGATCACCATCGAACCACGTCAATTTTCTGCAGATTTCAAAGTTTCAGATCTGAAAAAAATCGCAAAAAAAACTCAAAAATCATGCCCAGATCTGTTCGAAATGCAGTATTTTAGTGTCCTAAGTAAGGAATACTTGCTATTACATTGAGTTCTCTTATATTTTACCTTACCCATGAATTTTTTTCTAGAGAGAGAGTTGAGAGGAATGGGTTGAGGGAGAGAGAGGGAAGAGAGAAGAGGAAGTTGAGGGAAAACTTATGGGAGGGGTATTTTGGGTATTGTCAAAAGATTTGGCATTTTTTTGAAATGATTAGAAAGCCTAGCATTTTTTTGATTTAGTACATCTCATTAAGCATAAAAACTCAAATTTCCCTTATACAATAGGCAGCAACCTTTGGGGAGGAGCATTCACATTTTCCCTCTCTCATTCTCACTTGTTGACCACTTTGGAAGAACACTCAAGGGAACTCAAAAGCTAGGCCCAAATTTTGATTCTTGAGGAGGGTGAAGGGGAATTGAAGTTTTATGGTGGATTAGGATCTGTTGAGGGTCTCAAAGCAGCTTGGAAATTCATAATTTTAGTAAGTGATCCCTCTGTTCTTAAGCCATTGAGTTCTTTGAATGTTCTTGAGTTTTAAAGCTTTGATTTTGGGTTTGGGTTATTTGATGTGTGTTGTGGTGAGATGAGTGTTGGGTTTTGGTTGCCTGAGCTTGTGGTGTGTTTTGTTGTCGAAATTCTGCTAGAATACTTGTTATGGGTTGAAATTATGGTTTGAAATTGTAGAAATCGTAGGGGCACAAATTAGGGAAGAACACTTATGTTCTAAGCCGTTTTTGGGTTTCTGGCGACCTAGCGCGACCGCGCTAGTGTCCCAGAAAGAGTGGAATTGACATTGGGAATGGGTCTCGAGTTAAGGGGCGCGACCGCACCAATGCTCTGGAAAGCCCAATTTTTCTGTGGGCGCAACTGCGCTAGGTGCCCTGAAATGCTGTTTTCCTGACTTTTTAGAGGAAGGATCGGGGAGCTCGGGAATCCGGTTTGGAAGCCCAGTTGGGGGGGCTCGGGGGACATCTTTAGCGTCTTCTTAATTAGGAACAATGGTTCTAAGAGTTAGAGTCCAGATTGGAACTCAGGATCTAAGGTTGATTCCTGATGAATGTATACTTGGTTGTGACTAGGTTACCGCTAGGGCTTGGGATGGGATAGTGCTTGGGGGTCGTTGTTAAGTAACTCATGCTTGGACCAGAGGTAAGAAAATTGCACCCAATACGTGATATATGTGATTAGGGCTTGGCCCGGTTGTTAAATATAGATTTGATTAGGGCTTAGGCCCCTGTGAACGAGCATGATTATGATTATGCTTGTAATTGATTAAGCATGCGTGAATACTCTGTATGTGGATAATTGTTAACTAATGTATGCACATTTACATTATCTGATTGAAAAGCATTGGCTTATAAGTCAAGGATGGTAGTAGTGCGTTGAGCGCTGGTCGAAAGCATTGACTTATAAGTTAAGGGCGGTAATAGCGCCCTGAGCAATAGTCGATATGGTTAGGCCTCATCGGGAGTGTGATATACGCTTGACCGACCCTATGGTCGTTGGAAAATTAAAGCGCCAGGTATGCTGGGCCAGCTCTAAGGCTAGTTAAATAGAAGATAGGGCAGTGGGCCCTGAGGTGACTCTATAGTCCCATATCCAAGGGCAACGGGCCCCGGTGTGACTTATTAGTCATTTATTTAGGGCAACGACCTCGGGGTGACTCTATGGTCACATATTTAGGGCAACGGGCCCCGGTATGACTTATTAGTCACTTATATGAATAGAATGCATGAATGAGTAGGGTTATTACTGCTAGGCATGCTTATTATGATTCTTTGATATGTTATTAGCTGCTTGTGAGCATGTTTAAGTTTTCTTGTTGAGTCTTGGCTCATGGGTGCTATGTGGTGCAGGTAAGGGGAAAGGGAAGCTGGACCAGCCATGAGTTGAAGAGCTTTGGTGGTGACGTGTACATATGCGGCTGCTCGACCACCACGGCCGGGATTTCTCAGAGGAACTATGGTCAAACTCTATTTTGCTGCTTAGGTCGGCTGGTTGTAACTTTTGAACTGTAATTAGCCTTTTAAACGTGATTTTGGGATCCCTTGTATGAACGTAAATATTTTAATGAAATGATTATTCCTTTTGACCAAAATTTATAACCCTAAATTGTTAATCACGTTTAGTTACACGTTTATGGCTATTGTGAAAATTTAATTGATTTAAATACGCAAGTGTACGCAATCACATAAGTAATAAAGTGATAAATAAATCGTCTCCACAGGGATTGCAAAATAGAAAAATAGGCAAAACAATTACTAAACAACTTAAAGGTATTAACAATTAAATGGGTTGTTTGTAAGCTAAACGAAATATTAAGAAGATGAAAATACTGAAAATAAAACTAAACCAAACAAAATAATTAGAAAGAAATACGTGGAATGTAGAATTGGCTTGAATTATTAAATCCCCCTATGTCAATTATACTGAACAGATTGCGGCATCAATATTTTAGCAAAACTCCCAAGTTAACAAGAATTCAATAAAAACTCATAAAACTTTACCAAACTCTATGATAATGATTCTTTTACCTAATTAAACATATTCATACACCGAATCAGATTTAAGAATACAAATCAAAGGTTCAATTCTCAAAAGTTACACAAGGCAAATAACACATCCCTATGTTACTTACTAACATAACCTAAAACAGATTATGAACTTGTGTCATCCAAGTTCTTCCCATTATATTTAATTCTTCCAGCATCACACATAATTAAACATCTTACCATTGCTGGCCAAACAACAACAAGAAATTAACAATAAGCACACTTGAATGAACAAGAGAGAATTCACTAAAATAAGGTGCAAGAAATTACTACACTATGACATAGGGTTTATCAACAATTCAAGCCACACAAAAGTTAGTTCATGGCTAATTTAAAAAGCATTAATCCAAGTTCAATACTGCCCATAAGTATTAAGAGTAGAAAATTAAAATAGAAAATATAAGGTGAATTTTAGAAACAAGAGAAAGACCAAATCAAAGTGATGATGAATCTTCTTTATGCGTTCTACTCTTCTTCCTTCTTGTTTCTCTGATTTTCTTCCTCTGTATTTTTCTCTCCTTTTCCAAAAAGTGGCAGACCCCCCTCTTTGTGTGGCTGGCTTCCTCTATGTACCTCTAGGTTTCCCAATTTATCCATCTAAGTACAAAATTGCCTCTCCTTTTTTGGTTCATACGTGGGTTTCTTTCCTTCTTTTCTTTGACAATTGCTTCCAATATTGACTCATGCTCTCTGTACTTGCCACCTCAGCCACTAATCCAGCTCACCCTCTTTGTTTCCAAGCACACATAAATGTCCAAAAGCAGCCTGGCCAAAATGCTTCAGTAAAATCTGTTTTGCTACCGTAAACCTGCTGTTTTAGCAATCAAAATTTAGCTTGGATAGTTTCAAATATCTATCCATGAAATTATTGGTTTCAACCCATTAGCTATTAAAAACTACAAAAGTAACTAAACTTAACTAAGATCATAAAAACACAAAAGTTAGTTCAAATAGCTAATAATAAACTAACATCACCATCGATTTTTCCACATTTATAAGTTCAAAAGCACAAGAAATAACTCTTTATTCAAGAGTTATCAATGGCCAAGAGACTTTTTTAGAGAGTCTAACACTATTTAAAATACACAGTGTAACGGTCTTGGCTATCTAGGCGTTACAGTAGGAGTCTCGGTGCCCTGTTTATCTTTATTCTGCAAAGAGGAGCCTACGACGGTCTTTTTCTTGTGGTGGGCCATGAAAAGTGTTTTTAGTTAGCCTGGTTACAAAACGACTCATTAGAGGTGACCTAGCGATGTAACCTAGTTTTAAGAGCATCTGAAATGGAGACCTAAGATGCAGAGACTTCATTGATCGATCTAAAGTTTATACAGGCTGAATGCGTACCTTAAACCTTAATATGTGTGCCCACGCGTGTCCCTAAGTCAGGCACCCTAATCTTGAGAAGGTACAGGAGCCTCGGGATTCATGTGTCAGACTAGTGGTTTAGATGAGCAGTTTAATGCAATACCGCGTTAGTACCGTGCCTCTTAAGCTACCTGGATTTGAGCCTAAAACCCTTCACCTTCCAGGCTGAAAAATCATGCATTCATCTAAACTTAGAAAAACCCAGGAAAAATACATATTTTTATGCCTTTAACCTAACCGTTTCTAGTTCTATTCGTTTTGGCTTAATAAAACCCAAACTAAGCCTATACGTAACCATAAATAGGCAAAAACACACTGGAAAATTTCATAAACTTGTCAAAAAACGAGTAAAATTTTTTTTAAACCAGAGTAAAGGTGTACTTACAGATTGGTTCTTGATCAAGGTTGTAAAAGGACGAAGAACGACGAAGATTGTAGAAAATCTAGGAGGATATCTTTGAAGGGATTTCTGAGAGGAAAGAAAGTTAGAGGGTTTCTGAGAACTTTTTGAGAGAAAGAAGAAAGGGAAATTCGAATGCAAAGGTGACGAATGCCAGATTTCGTTCTCCTATTTATACGTAAAATTCAGGGACAGATCTGGACCACACAATTTAAGTAGTTCGAGATCCAAGGGTCAGAATTAAATGAACCAAACAGCGACAAAAGGTTGACAAGACAACTGTCACATTACTCAAAACCCGAATAAACGCCTATAACAAGTAGACACGTGTTCCATACTCGAGTGAGTGGGTGGGCACATTTTCCCACTACAGAAGCATAAAAGCCCAAAATGTGAATGTCTGAAGTGACGTCATACACAAGTAGGGACTTGGGCGGTAAATCTTGTACCCTAAAAATATGAGATCGATTATCTTGCTCGAGATACAGCTGGCAAGCAATAAATGAAGGAAAACTGGACTCCAGATCAAACAGCTCGAGGTTGTGCCACCCAGTTTGGGATAGCTTGAGATCCTCCATATCACCCCAAATGCCAGGAATAGAGATCAAGATATATGGTGTCCAGATCTCCCTCTTCAAGCTCCAAGCATGATCCAAGTCAGATCGTCATGCTCCCATAACATCCAGTTCAAGTAGCACATCCAACTCTCGGAAGTCCAATGACGCACATAAGGAAGAATCCCAACAAACTCAAAGATTCTTCATGCATAATAAATATTTATAATCCTTATATATCCAATGCCCGATATAACAACCATAGGTTTAATTAGGGCATTAATGTATTCAATTATTTGGGAAGTTACCCAATCCTGTAAGTTACCTTTTATTGTTCGGTTACCCAATATTATCCACCACAATTCCCTGTAAATTATAAAGGGAATTGACAGTAAATGAGAACTAATTTTTGGATGCTAAAGCTCTGCAGAAATTGCCGTAAACAATTTCTCCAAGAGTTCCTAAACAAAAATAAGAGTGACTCATGGACTAGGTGGATTTTAACCACTGAACCATGTAAAATCTTGTGCGTTCATACTTTCAATTTATTATAAGTCTAATCTCTCTATTTCAGATTTTTTAATCCCCTGTTGGCGAAAAACCGCGTCAACACTTAGTAAATGTACTTTATATAATTATGATTATATATGACATGACCGATGTGAATTCATTTCTTTATAAACTTACCATTTGCCATAAAGATTTAATTCATATCTTAAAAGATGATCATTTGTAGATTATTCTAAATCCTGAGTAGTGACTTTTTTTAAGGTCTCTTAATATAATGAGGCTAGTGACTTTTGTTTGGAGATTCAATATCTTGAATGGCTGGGAACATGATTTTACAATAATGGAATCTATGTTTTCCCAATGGATCGAATATTGGTTCCCTCAAGGGTTAATTTTGGGACTGAATAGTTATCGAGCTCAAATGTATCATATGATTATGGATTAATTATTCACTGGTGAATTAATGGTACTTAAGGAACAAGAGGAAATTAAAAGGGTAAAACGGTAATTCTTGACAAGCTCTAATTAACGAACCAATAAATAAATGACAGAACTACATACTGTGTATTGATTATATTAATAGACTACAAGAGATTACTTTGTTAATATAATTATATAATTATTAAGAGTGCAATTTCATATTTATAGTGGAGTAATAATGAAATTAATAAATAAGAATAATTTATTAAAGAGTTTAATTAATAGTCAGGTATATTGGAGCTTAGCATTATAGGTCCATGGTCATTGAGTCGTCTCTGTACTACATTGTCAAGGGTAAAGATGTCATAGGCAAGATTAATGGAGAAAATGACTAAATTGCAAATGAATTAATTTTCGAGGGCTGAGTGATAATTATGTGTAATTAATTAATTATTTGACCAATTAGTTTTTATTTGAAAAACTTTATATTAGTTGAAACTAATATTAATTAGTGTTTAAATTAATATTAGAGAGAGTTAAATATTATCTTACTATAAGATAATTATTCAAATTGATAAATTAAGATAATGTTAATTTTGAATTAACTGATATTTATTTTTGAAATAATATTTATATTAATCTTAAATAAATATATTATCTTATTTTTAATTAAACAAACAAATGAGAAAAGTTAGGGACACAAGTGTGTTGTACACGCCACTCATTGTGCTTGCACAGTGAGTGGTGCCACACTTAGTGTCAAGTGTTCTTGAGATTTGAATTTCAAATATTATTTGTTTATTTAATTATTGTTTTTAATTTGATTAAAATAAAAGTCTAACAGATCAATTTTGAATTAAGTAAAGAAAATAAAATTATTTTATTATCTTTATATAAGTTTAAAAAGATACGATCTTTTTAGGTTGTTGAATCAGATGCATCACTTATAAAAGTATCGATAGAATTTTTCTAAGCTTGAAAATTTTATAGAACTCTCTGAAGCATTCTCTTCTCCAAACTCTCTAGATCTCATGTGTTGAGAATATCTAGAGAGCCTAAATAGCCAAACCAATGAATCTTACGTAACCACACACGTCCTTGTGTGTTTGAAGAACGGCTTGGAAGACTGTGGTGTGAGTCTTCACCGGATATGTATGAAGATCGTTTGATTATACAAAAAGACTCAATGACTCTTAATAGGCTACAAGAGGCATTCTTCTTTCCTTTTTGTGTGTAGATTTAATGTATAAATATATGTATTGATCCTGACTCGGTATTAATGATTTTTAAAACCACCACCCCTTCCGTTGTGTCTCTGATTTTATTCAAATTAATACCAACACAAACAAACTCATTGGTTATCCATGAACGCGTCTTATACATGTAATAGGCAATAACGAAGTATGAGCAAGCATAAAGCAAGTCATCCAATAGATACGTCCACATAACACATAAGCATACAACACAGGCAAGTGGCACGTGATGATCCAACGATGACAACAAACAAGCAACACATAGCCAATAAGGAAGCATACACGATCAAATATGGATAAACATCATTTAATTAATAAGTGGTCTTGATAGGGTAAGAGAGTACACAACTTAAGCCCCTATTTGCTGATGGCCATGTTGTTTCCCTAAGTCACCATGTCATCTTCCCCTAAGGAGAGCATTCCTAAGTATAATGGTCTCTCCAGGAACATATATGATTTTTGCCTAAGAGATATATGTATAATTACAAAAGTGCTACTATCCCACCCATGAGGTTGTTTGGTGCAAGATTTGACTAATGATCAAGCACAAGGACATATTCATTCTACAAAATGGTCTCATATAGGTGTGTCAGGGGCAACACACCACACTAAGCCTGCCTTAGGTTAGACAATGAGCTTACTTAGAATGAAGATATCCCCCACCTGTCTACAATGTTTTCGCTATGCAGTCTTAATGGTAATTTTATCATCTTTTCAAAAAAAAAAAAAAAAACTAAAGAAAGAAAATTGTGTGAAAAAAGAAAAAAAAATAATTTTCTTGTGTTTGATAAGTAAAGCAAAATATGTGGAAAAAAGTGAAAGAAATAAAATCTTTACCAAAAATAAATTTAAATAATTTATATTTATATAATTATAATAAATGCTGCTATCTACAGATAACTAGTGTTATTGGATTCAGTGCAATCATTATGGTTGTAGATAAACGAGTTATGACAACTCTGTCAAAACCCCTGAAAAATTAGATTACTTTAGTAGTGAGGGTAACCTTGGGTTTTATGGATTCACAAGTATGTATTTGGTATTCTCGATGGTAACCTTTAGTCAGTTACCAACTTTTAGTTCCCGGTAAATGTTTTGAAGTAACTTATTATCCTTTGATAATGGTTGATAGTTCAAATAAGACTAACAATTCTCTTCATCCCCTTCGGTCAGACTTGTTGCTTTTATGCTATGTTTGGTAGGAAGGAAATAAAAATGGGAAGGAGAGAAAAAATAGAGAGAATAGAGAAAGTGAAAGAAAGAAAAGAAATGTATTTTCTCTTTTTTTTTTTGATATAATGATAAAAAAGAAAATTGTTTTATTTCCTTTGTTTTGTATTTGAAACAAAATTGAGAACAAAGAAATATTTTTTTGACATTTATACCCTCATATTAATATTTATTTTAATTTTTATGTATTGCTCATTATTTAAAAAATATATTTTGTCACATATAGCATATATAAAAATAATTTTCCAAACTTGTGAATATCCCATTGATAATGATTGTATGTATGTGTTTTATTATATATGGAATATTATTTATGAATGTTGATAATATGTGATTTTATAAAATTTATTTTTATAGCTAAAATGATAAGAATTTAATAAACTTAAGAACAAATTTAAATAAACTAAAGTAGAACTTATGTGTTGAGATATTTGATATTTGAGGTCAAAAATATAATTTAAAAATATATATATTTTATAATAATATATTAAAAAATACAACTAGAATTTTTTAGTCAATTTGTCAAGGGTATTTTGGTCATATAAAGCCCCCAATATTTTCTCTCCATTTTGGAGATAAATATTTTAGTGTGGGTTCATCACTTTTTTTCTCTCCATTTTTCTTTTCTTCCTTATTTCTCTCTTACCAAATCACCAATTATTTTATCTTCTATCCAAATTGAAGGAATGCTTAATTTTCACTGATAATTTCTCATATAGTTTTCCATTTTGTTGCAGCTTACTATTTTTTCAGCCTTTTGGTCCTTCAAGCATAAACTCCAACTCTCTTAGTAGGACTTAATTGGGCTCCAACATGTGGCCTTCCAATTGAGTGTGCTCTTTCTCACTCTCTTTCCTCAGTTATGACAACCAAGACTAATATTTTGGATCTTAATGAGTTGGGTGCTTTGTTTTTTATGATATTAGAGTTTTATTGTCTAATTTTATGAAAGCAACTCTATCCTATTTTGGCCGTCTTGATAATAAAGCGACCCATAGTCTTGTGAAATAAGCATGTTTTTAAACTAGACAATAAACTTTTTTTGGTAGAAAAGATCCCTAGTCCTATTTGTAATGTTTTTGCCATATAATCTTAATGGTCCTATTTATGACATTTAAAAATAAAAAAAATTGGCTTACATGCACTAAGTGTCATGATTAATTAATTAATTTAAAAAAGAGGTTCTACTATTATAAGCACACACATTTTTTTCTCTTGCTCTCTTTCTACATTAGTTATCCTTATCTACCCAAATATAACTGAACATAACCATATTTTAATATATTTATAGATATACATATATTAACATTGCGAGATAGATCCTACTAAAAAATCTTTATATATATACTATAGCTAATAAATGCAATGTGAAGATTATAGTTGTTGAGAGAGACAACAAAGAAAGATAGAATTTTTAGGGCCAGCTTGGTATTGCTTTCTGTTTTTTGTTTTCAAAACTGTGTTATCAGAAATGAGAACAGAAAATTGTTTTTGTAGTTTTAAAAAAACAAGAGGTGTTTGGTTAATGTTTTCTAAAAACAATTTTTTAGTTTTATTTTTTTTAAATCTTAAATAAAAAATTAACAAATATATTTATAAATAGAAAAATATTTTAAAAGTTTGTAATAAATAATGAGATAAAATAATTTGAAAGAAAAATGATGAAAAATAAGGAGTGAGAGAAAGTAAGTAGAGAAAATTTGAAGAAATTGAAATTGAGAAGAGAAAAATTAATCTAAGAAAAAATGAAAGAGAAAGTGGTGAGAAAGAAAGTGAAGAGAGAGAAGTGAGTAGTTAAAAAATGATGAGAGGGAAAAATGATGATAGAGAAAATAATGATATATTAAGTGATGAGAGAGAAAGTGAAGATATAGTAAGTGATGAAAGAAAAAATAATGACATAATGAATGATGTAAGAGAAAATGAAAAGATAGAAAGTGAGAAAAGATAAAATAACGAGAGAAAAAGTGAAGAGAGAAAATGTAAGAGAGAGAAAGTGATGAGAGAGAAAATAAGGAGATAGAAAGTGAAAAGAGAAAAAGTGATGTGAGAGAAAGTGAAGAGAGAGAAACTAATGAAAGAGAAAGTGATGTGACAATAAATGATGTTAGATAATAATAATTAAAAAAGTGATGTAAGAAAAAAAAAATAGAAATTTTTTTTTTTAGAACAACAGAAAACAACTTTTTATTGTTCTCAAAATTTTCTGTTTTCTGTAATTTTGTTTTTAAAAATTGTTTTATGAAAACAAAGCCAAACAGCTTAATTTGTTTTCAAAAAACAATTTTAAGCTTTTAAAAACAAAAAGCAGATTTTTAATTAAGGAGCCAAACAACCTCTTAAGTTTTCCTCAATTTTTCTCACAAAAAAAATGAGAAAAATAAAATCTCACTTTTATTTACATTTTTTCCCTCTTTATTTTTTTATAAATTCCCCACCCTACATATTATAAAACTCCAAACACTAGAAAATAGTATCACTCAACTACTTTGTCCTTTTCCCTACTAAAATCCATACTCAAAAAGGCCTTAATCTTAAAAAAATCACTAAAGAAAATTTTTTTCTCCAATTTTTCAGCAATTGGCTAGCATAAGCAGTATAATATTTCTCATATTATAAGTTCAAATAATGGTTGAGACAGATATTTTTTTATTATCAAACTATACACACACTAGTATTTTAGTTTTATGAACCGTAAAAAGTCAGATTCCCACCTTGAAAGATTATAAAGTTAAACTATAAGTCTCTTACTAAACTTTATAAGTTTTATTTAAAAGAAAAAATAGTAATAACCATTTTCTACCTTGTACATGAACCTCTCAAAGTAAATAATTCTCCAAAAAACAAATTAATTCTACCCTATTATTTTATAAACTAGTTCACATAACAAGCCACATGAATGAAAACTTGTCACCAAATTATATATATGTAAAAAAAATCTAACAATAAGTATACTATAGTTAATTAAAAGATTAGGGGTCCACGTGATATAAACATGTTTAACAAAAAACGACAGGTCGTTTGGAGATTTAATTCATAATTTTCAGGGCGGGAAGTACGCTTTAGAATTTCATTTCTAAAAGTTTGGCGGGATTGTAAATTTATATAAAAGGTAACCAAAGCTCGCTTCATTTGTCTCAAAAGCCGCCGTTAAAATAAAAGGCCCAAATAAATTACCATAAACCTACTCTATCTCCTCCGTCGGCTCCTTCCTCCAGCCGCCCATGGAACGCGAACAGAACCAGACCGTCTCCGCCAGAAAAAGCTTAAAGCGGAAGCTCGATCAAGATTTCCAAGAAGAACTGGACCAACAATCCTCCGATCGCAAGATCTCCTCCGTCGCACCCCACGATGCTCACCAAGACCTGCTCCGTGAGGTCCGATCTCTCATCGGAATCCTTGGTTCAGCCGACTCCGACCGTGCCGCATCCAAACGCGCCACCCACGCGCTCTGCGAACTCGCCAAGAATGGTAAGGTTTTCATGCTAACGGAGAATACAGTATTTTTTTTTTGTTGCTGGTTCATTTCGTGATTTTTGATCTGCTTTTTGGGGAGGTTAGGGTTTATGAGTTTCTGGTAAATTTTGCTATTCTTGCAGAGGAAATTGTAAATGTTATTGTGGATTGTGGAGCTGTGCCAGTTCTTGTTAAGCATCTCCAGACATCGCTGCTGTCGCCGGGTAGAGGTGTTGAGGGTGCACCAAGGCCGTACGAGCATGAAGTGGAGAGAAATGGTGCTTTTGCGATTGGGCTTCTTGCTGTTAAGGTAATTCAATTTTTGCCTATCTAATAGTTATTTTACTCGTTACGGTTTATATCATCTTCTCTGCTGAGTTTAATTCTTTGGTGATCGATCAATCTCAAGAGTTCAAAAGGAAAATGCAAAATAACAGATGATTAGTTCTTTTGTATTTTTCTATTTTGTTGAGTAACTATTGGCTGTTGGCTTAATTTGTTTTGGTCAATTAAAATTTTAACAGCGAAATGAAAGGTAACGGTTGATGCTTTGTTTTGTTTTCATCTGTTTATGCCGTAATATGTCTCTCTTCTATGCCGAACAGCCTGAGTATCAGCAGCTAATAGTTGATGCTGGAGCTATATCACACCTGGTGGATCTGTTAAAGAGGCATAGAAATGATGCTAACTCTAGAGCAGTTAGCGGTGTCATCCGGAGGGCAGCTGATGCCATCACTAATCTTGCTCATGAAAATAGCAGCATCAAAACCCGTGTCAGGTTGGTTTTTTTTTTTTTCACTTAAAGTGTCCCCTCAAAGAAAACACAGTTTCAAATAGTGTCGGTATAAATCAATAAATGCTTGTTGTCATATGTCTGAAATTTTAATTCAGGATTGAAGGTGGCATACCTCCTCTTGTCGAGCTGCTCGAGTTTTCTGATGCAAAGGTGCAGAGAGCAGCTGCTGCAGCCCTGCGTACCCTTGCATTTAAGAATGATGACAACAAAAACCAGGTGATTGGCATTTCCCCGTTACACATTTTTGTCCACCCTTTTCAATTAATTTGCATTTCAGTTATTAACTTGAACTGAAATTGCAGATTGTAGAGTGTAATGCATTACCTACCCTTATACTAATGCTTTGGTCTGAAGATGCTACAATACATTATGAAGCGGTTTGTCTCTAATCTTTGTTTCCTCCTTCCCCCTCCCTCTTTATTTATTTTGGGGGTTCCTTTAGCCTTCTTTTACTAGAGAAACTGAACTGGTGTGGTTTGGCAGGTTGGTGTAATTGGAAATCTGGTTCACTCATCCCCAAACATTAAGAAGGAGGTTCTCTTCGCTGGTGCTTTGCAACCTGTTATTGGACTACTCAGGTAAATGTTGGATCTTTGAAATTCTTCAATTTTACTATTAAATTTACTTTGGAGTCTCACGTAACATCTCTGTTTTAGCAATGATAGGCAGCTACCGTTTTCTGTTTCTTTTGCCCCATCAGTATTAAGTTCGTTGCTTTGAATTAAAAAGTTAATTATTGGAATTTTTTCATATTAGGTCTTGCTGCTCAGAGAGCCAAAGAGAAGCAGCTTTATTACTTGGTCAATTTGCAGCTGCTGATTCAGAGTGCAAGGTGGGCGACCATATTGATGTTGACTATCTAATGCCTCTGCTATGAGTAAATTGTCGTGTTATATTATTTTTATAAATGTTGTAATTTATGAAATCTGGTGTAAATACAGGTTCATATTGTACAAAGAGGAGCTGTGCAGCCGCTAATTGAGATGCTTCAGTCTTCAGATTCTCAAGTTAAGGAGATGTCGGCCTTTGCTCTAGGGAGGTTGGCTCAGGTGATTGTCTTTTTTTCCCCCTTCCCTTTTGCATTCTACACGCTAGAACAACAGCTGGTAACCATATGTATAATCGTCTGTGTACGTTTCTCGTGGACCATGTGCTTGTAATTTTATGTATATTTATACACATATTGTGATAACTTTAGTTGGCACTCTCGTCTAGTCCTTTTCCCCTTTATTAATTGAGTCAAGTGTTTTATAATCTTTCCTCTAGCATATAATTGACTGTAAGCTGTTTAATAAGTTTTAATCTTATAATAATTCTGTACAAATAACATAATGCTAATAATTTTGAAAGGAAAATATACATTTGAAGTTTGTTGTTGCTTAATAGTTTATATTTCCAGGATACGCACAATCAAGCTGGCATTGCTCATAATGGGGGTATAGTGCCTCTGCTTAAGCTTCTTGATTCAAAAAATGGATCTCTGCAACACAATGCTGCGTTTGCTTTATATGGTCTTGCAGATAATGAGGTAAAGCTTGTTATTTTGATTGCTTAAAATTTTGGGTTTGCTGTATTTTCGTGCTTATCATTTAATGCCCAGTGGAACTTAACTTGAAAAGTTTAATCTAGGATAATGTTGCAGAGTTTTTTAAGGCTGGTGGATTTCAAAAACTCCAAGATGGAGAATTCATGGTTCAAGTATGTTTTTCTTATATTTTGCTTTTTTCTTTTAATAGCTCTTTGATTTTTATTATCTTTCTCACTTTTTTGCTTCCATACATTATTCGTGTAGCCAACTAAAGATTGTGTAGCAAAGACGTTAAAAAGATTAGAGGAAAAGATTCATGGACGGGTGCGTTTTCTTATGGATTTGGTTCTTACTGCTTGCCCATACTTGGCAGTGGCTTTTGGGTTAATTTAGTTGATAATTTCCTTTTTTTTTTAAATGGTATTTTGCTCAAATTATAACTTACTTATTATAATGCAATTGCTATGAATGGTGGGTTTAAACTAGTTTGGTGCTTTGATCAGGTATTAAACCACCTAATTTATCTACTACGGGTTGCGGATAGAACAATCCAAAGACGAGTGGCCTTAGCTCTTGCCCATCTTTGTGCCCCTGATGACCGAAAGACTATTTTCATCGATAACAATGGTAAAAGATCTTGAGTTGTATTGTGATACATTTTCTTGCATTATATTTTGTTATGGTGATAGGATATTTTTTTAGAATTGATGGATTTTACTGCCTTTCATTTTACAATTGGAAGCAATCCAAAAAATCAGTCTTGTTCTTAGATTGGAAGTCTTGCATAGTACCGCAGTCCCTTAATAAGATATATTATACAACCAAGCGAATCATCAGAAATAATTGTAATTCTCCACTTCTTTCTGAAATGCTCTTTTCTTACTGCAGGCTTAGACTTGCTATTAGGGCTTCTTGAGTCTGCGATCCTGAAGCAACAACGTGATGGGTCTTTGGCCTTGCACAAGTTGGCTACAAAATCTACCTCTCTTTCGCCTGTGGATGCAGCGCCACTATCACCAACCCCACAGGTATTTTTTTTATGTCTAATTGGTTAATTTCAAGCATAAAATTTGGTGCCCTTAGTACTCTTTTATATCTAATTGATTAATTGGATTCATAAACTTATTCTTGTCATTCACACGGTCTTATGCTCCTTTTGTTTAGGTGTATTTGGGTGAACAATATGTTAATAACCCCACCCTTTCTGATGTCACCTTCTTAGTTGAAGGTAGGATGCGATGACCTTACCATATATAGGGAATAACACAATATTCTGTGATTTTATGCAGCTGATTTATTCTGAATTTTGCAGACCAAAACTTGCTCACATTTTTTATTTACTTTTATCAGGTAAACGATTTTATGCTCATAGAATATGTCTGCTTGCTTCTTCTGATACATTTCGCGCAATGTTTGATGGTGGTTATAGGGTGAGTCTTAATTTAGCTTTGCTCTTTGCTATGCCTATGGCCCTACATAGATTCGTTCTTGCTAAAACACAACTGTTTTGCAGGAGAGGGATGCTAAAGATATAGAAATTCCAAACATTAAATGGGATGTTTTTGAGTTGATGATGAGGTACGGGTTAGTAACCTTCTGTTTCAGTAATTACAAGTAAGAAACCCCTGTTTGATTCCTGATCATTTGTACTTCTTTTGATTGTCCTCTCAGATTCATATACACAGGATCTGTAAATGTCGATTTAGATATTGCTCAGGATGTACTCAGAGCTGCAGATCAGTATCTTTTGGATGGTCTGAAACGTCTCTGCGAATATACCATTGCTCAGGTGGAGCTTCCATAATGTTTCTTTTGAATTAACGTCACTTTTACAAGTCCGTTACTGATGGCTTTTGTATTTAGTTTCTCAAGAATGTTTCACTGATTATTTCTTATTTCGTTCCTAAAGGATATATATGTAGATAATGTTTCCCTCATGTACGACCTATCAGAGGCCTTCAACGCTTCGTCATTAAGACAAGCTTGCATTGTTTTCATCTTGGAGCAGTTCGACAAACTGAGCATCAAGCCATGGTATGTATCATCACATTGCCTTATCTTCCTCTGAATTTTTTACTTGTGTAAATACGAGTATGTTATAATAAGAATACTGAATATTGGAACCTGAGCTTGAAAATTGATGCATTTACCTCCAGTCAATAATGAGTTCTTTGTAATGGAAATATTGTAGGTACTCTCGTTTGATTCAACTCATCATACCAGAGATACGGAGTTCCTTCACCAAAGCACTTACAAAACCTGCCCAAACTGATGTATGGCAGGACTAGAAGGCCAATCAGCAATTTTGATCTTTGACTGAAAAAATACAACGGAGGACAAAATGCACATAAGATTAGATTGTACATAGATTAGATATGAAAACTATCTTAATCAATGCTCTACTTGATACAGTGAACCCATCTCTTTTAGTCGTTCGCGTGGTTGTGAAGATAGATGAGATGTGATTTTTTGTATTGACTATTGATCATTGAGAAAAGAAAAACAAAAGTTGAAATGCCACTAGTAGTTTATTGAAACAAAGAAATGAGATTTTAGTCTTTTAGCTATAAGAGCAATTCTAACGGTGGATATTTTATTAGTTGCTTAATATTTTCAAATCATTTAAAAATATAATTTTTTATTTTTTTCTTCATCTATATCATTTTTGGTAACTTTTTTTATAAAAATGTTTAAATGCTAAGCTTCTTAAAAAGTTACATTTATATATATATATATATATGTACAATTAAAAAAAAAACCACCATTGCCTAGCGGAGGCACTCTCCAATGCTTTAAAAAAAACAAACAAGCTACGGTGCTTGTCAAAAAATAATCAATAAGCTACCTGATGAACCACCCCATTGTGGTGGCTCTAAGTTGTCACTTCAATAAACCATTTTCGTTTTCATAATTAAGTAAAAAAATCAGTAGAAAGAAAACAAATACCAAATCAAAGGAAATGGATTCCAGCTAAGTTGCAATGTAATCATCCTTGCTTCTTTTCGTCTTGCATTGTAATAGTTGCTTACTCAACTGGAGATTTTATCTTTCAGAGCAACATTTCAGTACTCTTTCACTAAGTCGATTCAATTCAACCTCCAAAATAAAATTAAATAATGAAAAAATGAAGCGAAAATTGCTCCAACTACGGTTGTCGAGGTACGAATGCACTGAGCAAAAAATAAGTTTACAAAATAAAAACAAGATACAGCTTATGGGACACAGCAATCAAATCTCTTTTCTTCATTAAAGTTCCAAACGTGGCACGTCATTGAAACAATCGAACTCTCTAGATCTAAATGATGATACATTTAATTTAAATGCCTTCAGCACTGTCTTCTTAATCATCTAGCAATGGTGGGAGCACAAGTAGAATCATCTTTGTTTGACCAACCCTCTTTAATTCCACAGGCTTGGAATGGCCTTAACCTTTCAATATCAATCTGTAGTTCTTCCACAGCTTCTTTCTCTAATTGTGAACAATATTTCCCAAATGTCTCTACATTTACTTGAAGTCTGAAATCAATAGTGAACAAGAACCGCATTTCCAATCTGTTTAATTCAGATGTGCTTACTCCTCCCACTTTAGCATAGTATGCATTGTTAAAGAATCTGCAAGAAACAAGTCAAAAATATTAAAAAAATAAATATAATCATGATGAAACTTCAAGAGTAAAGGCTGAGAACCAAAAGGGACTATTCAAGATTTAGTAAAAAAATTTCATTTTGGAACTTACGCATCATCCATAAATTTTGCTGCCAGCATTACACCGGTGATTAGCAGCCTGTGAACGTTGAGAGATGTTAAGTGAATCTCTGTGTTTTTGAGAAATCTGTCCAAATAGATGTTTGCAACAACAAAGCAAGAGGGGCTGCAGCCGGAGTACTTGAAGATGCGATCAACATACTGGCGAATGCTTAAACTAGGTGCTCTTAGACCGTGAAATATGGTAAGAACTTCTTTAGCCTTTGTTGCCTCCAATTGCAACTCATTTATTTGTACGGATTTCTCAAGGAGTGAGGAGAGAAGTGATAAGACCCGGGGTAGTTTTATAACTCCTTTGCCTAATCCTTTAAGCCCCAAAGAAAGGTAGACAACATCTGAACCTACACTGCTCTCGGTCTCAACTGCCAGAGTTCCCATTATCAGATCTGCAAAATTAAGCATTGACATGCGAAATGTCAGTCAAAGTACATAACACAACATCTAATGTAAGCAAGACTCGGGTGCACATTTAGGCATTTCAGAATGACCCCTAGTACAACTACCTCATCTCTACATTATAGAAAAATCAAAACTCGCAGGGAGGCAAATTCTCTGTACGAAATTGGTGACCCAATTCGCAAATGAAAGCCTCTTTTACTTTCAAGCTTAATTGTACATACAACTTCCTTCTATAACTTAAAGTTTACACATCTAGTATTGTTGTCCTATAACCTACTTCAATATTTTTCCATACATGGATTGTGGAACATTAAGAGTAAATTCCTGTAAATAGGCGAGCAAACAAGCAGTTGAGCTCGCTGAAATTGACACAATTATTAAACATGGGCCAAAAGTAAAGACCCACTTGAATTTTCCATAAGAGAGCACAGATCAGAGCCCAACTAAAGAACTAGACCCGAATTTGGTACTAAATCTAAAATCAAGGAAAAACCCATAAGAAAATAAAAGATATCAACAAATTCGACATAATAAGCAGAACCCACCAATCGAACCCGACTACTAACACGAAACCGACACCATTTTTCATTCAATTCAACACAAACAAAAACCCAAGATCTAAAAGTTCAGCTCCGAACGAGAATTTTAGTAGTCCCAAACTAGAAGAAAGCACAAGAAGCAGACTTAAAAAAGAGAAAAATGAAGAACATACAGAGATATTCTTGTAGGAGTAGGAGAAGCCTCTAAATCCCTGTAATTGGTTTGTGTTTGAGCATAAAAGTACTCCCAAGGGCACAACAAGCAAGATACACTGAACGTAGTGGATATGATATCAGCGTCTAATTCAATGGACTTAGGCAGTGATTGCTTCTACATCTACTTCTTCTTCTTCTTCATCTTCTCTCCGCCATTACATTCTTCTCGGAATAGTTTTTGGCGCTTGGCGCAGAGAGAGAATAACTTTTATTTATTATTTCCCTCTCTTTCTCTGTTTTCCCTCCTCACATGGAGATTGAGACTTTAGACAAACGCGGTTTCTCTCTCTATAAAAAAAAAAAGTGCTTTTCTATGTATACTTCACATTAAAGATAGTGTCGGCACCATTCGCTCTCTTCTTTTTTTTTTTTTTTAATTTTATATATAATAATAAGTGGCTACCTTCACCGTCGTGGATTGGTATCCATTATATAGCCAGAAAAATACTACTTTTTTTTAATACCGTATTACTTGTAATATAAAATTAAAATGATTTATGTAACTTTCATTTCATGAAACATGGCTTTATATTTCAAAAAGTAAAATTAGCCTAGTTTCTTTTACTGTCTAATGTTAGAATTTGTTGGCAGGACGACATCTTACTTATTAATCGGATTTCGATTTTTATATATTTTAGAATATGTTTGAATTTATTTATATTTTTCAATAATATGTATAAGGAAATGAATCCAAACAAAACCCTGAAAAAAATTCCCATAATAAATTAATATCTGGTACAAATCTTTTTAGTAGCATTGTAAGAAGCTGAAATTGATTGGAGATTTTTAAAACTTAATTAGTTATTATTACTTTTGAAAGAGGGAGACTTTAGAGTAAGGTTGGACTTTATACTTTATTGGTAGGGTACAACTCTCCTTTAGTTCATTATAATTTTAGTAGGTCTGTAAATTTTTAAGAAATTTAAGATAATTATTTGGAACAAAATTAAAGTTCAAAAATTTTATTTTACATGCGTACAAAAAAATAATTACACATAAAATAAATTATTTAAATCTTTATTTTATCTTATAAATTAATTAAAATTTTATAAAAGATCTGTTATGATTACGAAAAAAAATTGTAGTAATAATGATAATTAACGTACCGACCAATACAGTAAAAAAAGGGTACGCTATTGTAAATTTTTCTACAAAATTATCCTTAAAAAAACACAAAATTAAGACTATTGTTGTGTAAAAAAAATATCTAAATTACGCCGAAAGACAAGCAACAGGCAGTGGGTCACATACATTTCACACCACACAAAAATTACATTGCTGATTAGCTAGCAGAATTTGATGAGGAATATAGACAAGACATAAAGATGTCAACTTTTATTATTTTAATGCTCAATTAATTGTTAATTAAGTATACAACTTTCTTGTGATAAATAATTTGCCAATTAGTGACTCATGACTACTGTCCTTTCTAATCTACGATTGACCCCTCTTTTTAAAAAAAAAATATATATATTGTATATTGTTTCGCATGTGGTTATTCAAAAGATATACACAATATATTGTTATGTCTATTTTAATATTGGGACAATACAAACTACGTTCCAAAATAATACAAAAAAAAAAAATATATATATTTATATTTGTAAAGAAAGGTGTTTGGTTCAAAGGGTGACTTTAATCTAATACATTTTAAGGGGCAATTGATAGACAAAATGTCTCTCTTATCTAACTGAACTGATGGAGACTTTTCTTATTATTATTCTCATTTATTATCATTATTATTATGTCAAATCCATCTACTAAACCTTCCACCATTTTGTTCCTTTAATTAAGCCAATGGTGATTGGTTGCATTATTTGCAATTAATATTGCCAAACAAGTCCTTATCAAAAGATTACTTGTAGTAGCAGGGAAGTGATGAACAAACCAAACACAACCAATGCCTGTGACTTTCGCATTACTAAGAATGATTTTAATTGAGAAATAATTGTATATTTATAAATAAATAAATAAAAACATGATTCAATTTAATAGCCTTTAGATGATTATAATTAATATGAATATTTTGTATAATTGACTATAGTAGAAATATTTATTAGTATTTAAAAAAAAAACATTTGTAAAATAATCTCAATGATAGTTCTTACCACTCAAAAATTATATTCAGCCATCCTAGTGTAAATTTTAATAAGAATAGTTCCACATAATAACTCTCTAGTCTCTTCCTGTTTTCCTCAATAATGTATGGACTAGATTTTTTTTTTAAAGAAAAAAGAAGTATTACATCTTTATCTCAAGTTCAATGTACACATTTCTAAAAAATCAAAATGAAGATAAGCATCACATGGAAATAATAGCTATAAAAGCTATTGATATATACTCAAAATTATTATAAATATCACTTTCAAAAATATAAAAAGCTATCACCTATATGCTGTCCATATACTATTTTTAATTTCTTCTCTCACCACCTAGAGTACTTTTTAATGGAGGAAGTAAAATATCTAATTCTTTATAATATAAAGAAAAAATTGTTTAGGAAACTTTTAAGAAAAAAAAAATGGTGTTTGATAATTCTCAGCTCAAAAGATTTAGAGCTGTAGCATTCCATTTATATTGAAAAGCAAAGGCAGTACATCCTCTTACATTTAGCCATCTGGCATTACACAAAAAGCAATATAACAAACTCTAACAAATTGGTAAGCAATATAACAAACTCTAACAAATTCGTACACCACTACCATTACACAGCAAATATTCCTTAGCACTAATAACAACCCAATAACAAATCAGAAAACAACAAAGGAGGCTAAGATGTTATTCTCTGTATTGCAGAGTACTGTAGCGTGTATGTGGGAGCTAGGAAATATTCAGGTTCTTAACAAAATAATCTTTCAATACGTGATATAAAGTTATATTTTTTTACCTAAATGAATAATACTTCTCTATATGTAGTAAAACACTATTCATCAAGCTATAAATATTTTATTATTTTTTATAAACTTTTATATATATATATACATGAGTGTGATACTATTATATTTAATTATTTTATTTCTTAAAATGAATAAAATATTTTTAAAAAATATAATATTTAAATGATGTAGAGAAAAAATAGAGAATCTGATGTATAGTATAATGTAAATGTTTGAGGTAAATTATAAAAAAAATATGTTTTGGTGGTGTATTTTGAAATACACTTTCTCTATAATATTTAGCTAAAACTCACAAAAACATCTTAGATCAACTTCTTTATACATATATTTATAATAGTTATGCACAAACTCCAATTAATCTATATCTGCATTTACATAATATTTACATATCCTTTATATAATATTTTAATATTATTATTTTTCTTTATAAGCTTTCTCTCTCCTATTTAGTATATATATTTATTATTTCTTTTTTCTTTTTCAATTATTTTATTTTACTTTAATTAATAAAATATGTTTAAAGATATAATATTTAAATGATGTAAAGAAATATTGAAAAACTGATGTGTGGTATAATGTAAAACTTAGAGGTAAAATGAAAAAATATATATTTTGGGAAGATAATTTAAAATATGGAGTAGAGTATCTATTGTGAGTGCTCTAATAAGTTAACTAAATTGCATTGTCTTATTTGAATGAGCCATAATTTTATTAAATTGTTTATGATTGTCTTTGTTTAATTATGCACATATGTTTGGTATTGGGTGTTGAAGGAGGGTATGTTAGCTAACATGGTAACATTTATAATGTTATTATTAAAATAGTAAATCCATGACCATTAATTTATTAAGGTTGGTTAAAAGGAGATAACTGAACTTGCTGTGTCTCTTAAATAACACAAAATATAATTTTTTTTTTTAAAATATCCACATAATTTGACACCTTGCCCAAGTGTTTGTTCCGGGCAATGGCATGTTAGAATGATATTTATTCCGAGTAATAATTTTATTTAGTATTTTAAAATATATATATATATAAAAAATCTATTGCAGCTTTTATTGTTGAACTTCTTATTATTATAATTTTGCGAGCAATGTGTATTGGGAATCACTAACACAACTCAGAACAAATCAATTATCAAATTCAAACAATTATAATAGGAACAACAATGTCAAATTGTTAAAACAAATGATAGAACGCAAAACAACTAAAGTAAAAACAATCAAAATAAAATACAACATGTGATATTATACTAGTTCAGCCGCCATTAATGAGGTCTACATCCAGTCTTCTTCCTCCAAGATTTTTCAATATCAAAGTCAATAGTACAATCATCAATAATCCTTTGAGTTACACCACGACATATAGAGTTGTAAATATGGAAAGGACTTTTCAGCACGGTATGAAACAGGCACGCGTTTGAAAGGTATGAACATGACACGGTATGAAAAAATATGAGTTGGGGCCAGACACGACATTATGTTGAAATTAGCAAGATACGACACGACACAACACGACACAACAAGCTTGAAGACACGATACAGTAAAAAACCTAATATTTTAACATTAATAATACTAATAAATTTTTTGCGATAAAAAAATACTAATAATTTTTTATTTGTCAATTATATGTAAATTAAATAATCATAATTTTTTTTTATATAATTCTATAATTATAATTTTATTTATATGTTTTATGATTTGTAAGTTAAAAATTTAAGTATTTATTAGTAGGTATTTAAATTCTAATAATTAATATATATCTTTAATATAATTATGTGTAAAGTATGGTTGAAAAAATATAAAAATAACTAAAATTATAATTTAAACTAAAAAATGCATTTAACTTAGTGGTTAGCTCATTAATTGTTTAAGAGAAGGTAGATGGTTAAAATCCTCACCCTCACTTTTTTTTTAGCAATAATAAAATGGGCTTGAAAATGGGCATGAATTTGGGCCCGAATAAGTACCGAACTTGGGCCTAGCCCGACACGAGGCACGACACGAATGAGCCGTGCTAGGCCTATACTTTCAAAAGTGGGTCGGCACAACACGACCCACATTTATATATGGGCCCGACACGGCAAGGCACAAATTTTCCGGAGGCACGAAAATATGGGCCGTGCCGGGCCGGGCCAACCCACATTTACAACTCTATGAACACCATAAGAATACTTTGCTACAAAAGTTTTACACGAACACTTCCAAGAACTGCTTTCTTAGAACTAGCTAATGCTCTCTTGCTTGCAAACACTTTTCCCTCACAAAAATATCTTGTAATCTCTCTTTAGAAGTTTCTCTATTTGTAATAAAACAAAGTGAGCCAACTATCTAAAAATAAAAGTAGGTGTAAAACTCAATGAACTAACTTTTCAAATAAGGTGTTGACTGATGATTTAGCTAATGACATGGAGTCACTAAAATGATACGAATTTATAAGTTGAATGCAAAAACTAAACAACACAAATGTTTTATAGTGGTTTGGCCCCAGAGATTGGTAATAGCCTACGTCCACTTAGTGATTTTACTTGCGATCAGCAAACTAGGGTTCACTAAGTTTCATAAGCTCCAAAATGAAATACAAAAGTTGTGTATAAAAGCACTTGTTCTCTTTCTGAATACCAAAAATTGCCTCCCCCCTTCTATGAATCCTATTTATAGGTTCAAGGATGTACATATGGGCCAATGGGCCGTGTTTAAACTTTGTTACAAGCATCTTTGAATAATAACAGAATCCATAATAGTTCCACATAAAGAAGATCAAATATCTTATAAATATCCGACTTATAATTGTATTTGAACTCTGGCTTCGTTACTACGATCAGACCTGGTCGCATATATCAACATATCTTCTGTCGTACTGTTCAGCATCTTTTGAATCCATCGAGCAACTTGCTATCCTGGTCGTTGATCGACCAGACTATCATTATTAAACAGTCACGTGCTATCCACGTGCACCCCGATCATGCCACGCCAGCAAGCAAATCTTTTTTGGTTAAACATTTGCCCCTAAGTTTATTTTAATGTGATTAGCATTTAATAAGCTTACTCGACCAGCAATCCATCCGACCTGTCACATCTGTTAGTATTTACTTTTTAAAAAAGGCAAGTAATCATGACTTTTACAATTTCCCAGAAACGTTTTGACGGTTATTACGATTCCCTATGCATCGAAACCATATTCCCATTATTACCTTCCATTACTTCCCCGAGCAGTATAAATATAAGTCTCTTCACCTTTTTTCATTTTTTACCCGAACCTTCTCTCTCTTCAAGAATACTCAGAAAAAACCTTCAATAAAAAACCCAGAGACTCCAGTGTGACCCGAGACGTTTTTGAGCAACTCCGAGCAAAACTTTCATGATTTCTCCCACAGTCTGTACTCCAAGTAAGTTTTTGAATCCATCATCCTTTCTTTGTAGCAATTTTCATGTATTCTGGTCCTGAATCACGAGTTTTTATAACTGGGTTTCTATTGTTCTTGAGAATTTTTTTGGGTAATTGGGTTTATGAAAAAAAAAAAACATCAAACAACTATGCTAGAATAGAGATTTTAGGTAATATATCGTACAAAACAATGCTTAGAAGGAATATGGGGTATAGGTACACCGATTTCGGGTCCAAAATCGAAATGAAAATTTGATTTTGAGTATTTTGGAAAAACTAGGTTTTTCCCGCTTGTTTTCGGAGTTGAAAAGTTTTTCTAATTTATTTTTTCATATTCACTTTTTGATCTGTTTTTACAACCTGCTCGCATGTTCATTGTGTTTTTATTAGGATGTTGTTAGTCGTATAAAAGCTTAACCTTTATACTCGAGCAACGTTATTCTTGCTTTTCTCTTTCTTCTATCTATTGGTCGTAGATTCTCACTTCCCATTTGCTCTTCTCAAATATTCATGCATGATCCCTGGGGAGGTGAGAGACCAATAGATGACGACCTTCTCGCTTTGCTGCTTGAAGATCAAGAACAACCTTCTCTGCCTTTTTCTGAGCCTGCGGCCTCGCACCCAAACCCTACTACTAGTCCTCCTTACAATCCGTCACAGAACCAATCGAACATGGGTCCTGTCAAACACATTGCTCGTAGAAAAAATAAAACCACAAACTCTCCTTCCAACCAGCCTTCAACCAATGTCAAGGGTCCGTCAAGCGATCCTCAACCTTTAATATTTTCACCACCAGATATCTATCCCAAAGCTCGTCCCTACGATGGCCCTCGAGCAGAGGTAGACTAGTACATTGCCCCTCCTAGTGTCATATTGACCAAGATGGTGGAAAAATATCCCAAGAAGTATGGGCTTCCTGGGATTACTTTGTAAAAACCTACACCCGACCAGAGGGCAAATGTGCCTGGAGGCACCTATAGCGCCTGGTCGAGGTATCATATAGAAGCGGGGGCAATCTTGCCCTTGCACGAATTTTTCCGGGGGGTGGTTGATTATTTCGAGGTCGCCCCTTTCCAAATAACACTCAATGGATATAGAGTACTTTCAACACTCTATATCTTATATAATCACAAAAAAATGGTCTGTGCCTAACCCTCACAAGATCAACTATCTGTTCGATCTCAAATCCAACCCCAATCAAAACAACACGGGGTTCTTCCATTTCTACCACCAGGAATTTGCTCGCACATTCCTGAGTGACATTACCTACAAGTCCAATGTAGGAAGGTACTTCCAAGAGTACTTCCTCACGACCGACTTGGTTGCAGACAACATGACCTTCACGTGAGGAGGTAAACTTTTAATCTCTGATCAACATTTATCCAGTCATTTTTCATCTTTCCTTGTCCTTAGTTGTTTTGTGCTGTATCTAGGTCCATGGCACCGACGAGACCCTACTCCAGAAATGGAGATAAGAGCCATAGCTCTGGCCAGCATGACGAATATAGAAAAAAACGTCAATGAGCTGGTCACGTAGAGCAACTTAAGGTGGTCGGCCTTTTAGAACCTCACCAGGAAGTGAGGGAATCCACTGCAGGGAGTACCACTAGAGAGGGCATTGAAGGACAAGAAATGTAACGCCCTAAACTCCAGGGACCGTTACGGTGTGCCTTGTAAACAGTGCTAAACTCGCTAATCGAGTCATTTGGCCAAAATAGTGTAACTAAATATGATTAGCGGCTTAGGGATTAAAAATTTTGGTTAAGATATAACGTTTCATTAGAATATTTATTATATACATTGGGATCCTAAAAATATAATTTAGAGGTCTATTACAAGAAAATATTTACAACCAGTCGATCTAGGCGGCAAAACAGGGTTAAACCCTAGTCCCTCTTCAAACCTCGGCCGTGGTGGTCAAGCAGCTGCATATGTACACATCGTCACCTAAGCTCTCCAACTCATGGATGGTCAAGCTTTCTTTTGATTTTACCTGCACCACATAGCACCCGTGAGCCGAAGCCCAGCAAGAAAACTCAATATGCTCATGAACAGTCATATAATGACATCAAATCATAAGGCACACGCCTAGCAAATATAGCCCTATTCAAGCAGGCAAATGAGTCCACGTAATGATGAATATACAACATCAACCGGTGATCATAATAATCATCCCGGGCTTTTAGCCTCAAATAGAAGAGTGACAGTTGTAATAGTCACTGAGGTGGGTTTATTCCCGATAGCCATGTGACGATAGGGTCACCGAGGCTTTATAGATAAGTGAACCTTTCACTAGCTTAAACATGATAGGTGCATGATGACTAGTCACCAACATAACCTTCCTCATGACCATAGAGTCATAACCATGGAGTAATGCTCCTTAGCCGTGTGACAAGCTGTCACCTAGGCCTTTGGCCCTGGCTCTGAGTAACTAGCTTAGACTAGTCAAGCGCTTATAAGTTTCATCGACCTTAGGGTCGGTCCAGCATTAATGCCTTAGAGTCATTCAATGCTGATATCGATTAGATCTAATATTTTAATCGGCCCTGCATTCATGACGCTATGCCGTTCTCAGCTCTTAGGTCTGTGATACTCGACCAGTTTCGACCCTTACTAGTCAGTGCCATACACAAGTAAGCAATGCTACCAAACATATATCATATGTAAAATATCCGAATACAGGGCATCCAACATGTTTACTCAATAATTACTAGCACAATTAGGACCATGTATAAACACAGAGGCTCAAGCTCTGAACAAACTCATATTCAATATTCATAGCATGCCATAGTCACATGTTTCTCGTGCAACACATGCCTCACATTTAATCACTTGACATGACTCTACAATAACCATGCATGCCACATTTAAACATCCAACATGCATCAAGAATAACCATGCATGTCATATATACACAGGGTGCAGTTTTCTTACCTTTGGTCTAAGCACAGGTTACCAATAAACGAGCCACAAGCACGATCCCGATTCCAAGCCTCTAGCGATAACCTAGTCACAACCAAAAATGGTGATCCAATGAGTTCAAGTTCTAAAACCAATCCCAGAACCAAGACCTAGCCTCCAAGGCATCAAACCCCACCAATTCGGGTAGTAGGAATGATCTCGAGGCCTAAAACCAAGTTCCCGAGGTCAAAACACTTAAACGGGCTCAACACCCTGCCTGAGCCGCGGCCCCCAGCCATCCTAGGAGCAAGGGACGTGGTGCCCCACACACAGGGCTGCGGCACCTAGCAAGGCCAAAGTGCCTCCACCAGCTTCTTCGAACTAGGGCCGCGGCACCCAAGAACAGGCTCGCGACCCCCCACCCAGAACCAGCCATAAACCCATTTTTAACCTTTTAGAACCTCCTAAAAACATACCTAAACACCTCCAAATCCAAAAATCAAAGTTGCCAAATACCCCCATGATCCAAAACCCATAAAACCCAAGCTTAAAATCTAACAAAAACTCATCAAAACACAAAGTCCAATTTCAAGCTTAAAAACTTAAAACTTGAATTACCTCCAATAGAGTTGTTTCCAACTAAATCCTTTGGCTAATAAGCTTCTAATATTTCCTAGGATTGCTTTACCTCGATCCTCGCTTGATTCCGACTCCTAGAACTCAAGTTATCTTCGAAAATGCGATCGGGAGACGAAAATGGAACTTTGAGGGAGAGAAAATGTACAGAACGTTCTTTTATTCTTTTTAAAAGGTTACTTCAAGCTTAAGTAGCCTCAACCAAACCATAACGCTCGGGGTCTCGAAAACACTCCTGGGGACAAAATAGTCAAAACCTCCAGAATTTCCTCCTGATCTTACTAAGTCCCAATTTATCACCAAATATTAATTCCCATTACCTAATAACCCGGTAATGCTCTAAATATCCCTTGAATCACTCCGAGTCAAGAATAAATCCCGTTGTGACATTCCCATTAACTTACCTCCTAGGATCGTCTTGTGCTGGGTAACCCTGGCATAACCAAATAATAATAAAGCACCACACACATATCACATATATGCCAAATATGCCCGAAATGGCCAAAATATGAAAATCACCCAATTACTAAAAAATGAGTTCACATGCATATTTAATACACATAAACATGCATATTATCATTTAATAACACAATAAATCAATTATGGCCCTCCCAGCCTCCTAATCAAGGTCTTAAACCTCATTAGGAAATTTGGGGCATTACAACTATCCCCTCCTTACAGAAATTTTGTCCTCAAAATTTATCTGAACTGCCCGGAATATCAATTCCGCACAACTGATTTCAGTTTTCCAGGTCATTCCTTCGACCTCACTGTTTATGTAACATTACTTTAAGTCAAGGTATTACTTTGTTCCTCAGAATCTTATTCTTTCTGTCTCATATCTAGACTGGCTATTCTTTACAGGATAACTTAGCTTAAATCCCCAAATTCTCATAACTCAACTCATGAGTTTCTTTCAACCCATGTCCTCAGCATGGAAATACAAAATACACTGTATATACCTGGCAGTGCCAAAGATAAGGTCGAACCAAAATCAACCTAACCAGTCCTATCTAGGACTCAAACTGTTTTGCTACTCTAGGGCGCAACTTGCCCTTAACTTATCACCCATTTCCATAGTGGTATTCTTTAAGGAAGATATGATCTTCTACTTGGAACTCTATGTTCTCGCTTTCCAATTCAGTAAAACTTTTCCATTTACTTTGAGAAGTGAGCATCCAAGCTTCAATCTCTAGTAATATCAATAGTCCCCTGAACCACCTTAGGATCCAGATATATATATATATTAACTCATTCATCTTATAAGATGTTCTTCCAATAATAATTGGATAACCCTCTCTCTCTGATTTACCATCAGTCTGAGAGTAATAAACTATACTGAATTCCATCTATATACTCATCGCCTTCTTAACTCTTCCAAAACCTGGAAGTCGCAATAGAGTCTTCATCTGATAAGATAGACCTTGAGTTTCATGGAGGCGCTTTATCCCTCTCACAAACAAATCTGAATACTAATCAGCTGTACTATTCATCCTTGCTGACAAAAACAAACTCACTTGGACTACTGGTCCACAATGACTCAATGCCAACTCATACTGGCCCACTAACCTGGGCAATCCCACCGCGAAACCCATCGCAATGCTATCTTATTTCCATTATAAAATACTCAAAGGCTACCATGGCCTCACCGATTTCTGACACTCTGATCTGACCTGCTATCAGGCTAAGAACTTACCACGCATTCCATTACATCACTCTCCATCTCAGGCCACCACTATAAAGCTTTCATATCCTGTTACATTTCCATAATGCTTGAATGAAGAGAATAGAAGATGTAATGCCCCGAATTCTCCGATGTGGTTTAATGGCAGGATTAGTAGGCCGGGAGGGCCATACTTGTTTAAATATGCCATTAAATGATAATATGCATGTATATGCGAATTATATTATAATAAGATGTTAAATGTATGCATGTGAGTCCAAATTTTAATTACATGGATGTGATGGTAATTTGGCCCGTTGAGGGTATAATTGTATATTTGTATGCATGTCGGTGATATGTTGTTGAGACCACATTATAATGTGGGTTTGTTCGAGCAATTCGGCATGAGACGATCTTGGAATATTGATTAACGGTCTAGTCACAACAGGTTTAGGTTCGGGGCTCGGGATGAGTCTCGAGGTGATTTTAAGGATTAGAACGTTGCCAGGAATTAAAGGGTAATGGGATATGAATTATTGGTGTTTGAGATTATTGAGAATAGCGGAAATTGGAGAGCGTTAATTATGATTAACGAGATAGGTGGAAAATACCAATTTTCCCTTGGGAGCCTTTAGAAACCTTAAATTGACCTAGGGGTATAATGGTCATTTCACCCCTAAGATAGATATAACCATTTTTGAGCTGAGAAAGAGGTAGAAAAACAGAGCAACTTGGAGAGCCTTCTCGTACCATCCTTTCCTTCATTTTCCTTTGAGATTTTTGAGCCATTCTTGAGGATTAAAGCTTGGGAAGTAAGCCTTGGAGTTTGGGAGAGTGTTCCTCCATTGAAGAGCATCATAAGCTGAGCTTTGGGTAAGTTTCTAACCATTGAATTCCCTGGTTTGCCCTGTTTTAGTCCTGTTTTACAGTTGAGATTTCTAGGTTGAATACTTGGTTTTGTTGGGAGTTTTGGCTAGGGTTCTTATGGTTGTGATGTTTGGGGTATGTTAGGATGGTTTTTGGGTTCATTTGGCACCAAAGATGGGATTTGGAAGCATTGGAAACATGTTAGAATCGAAGGAGATGAAGAAGGAGGTTTCAGGGGGTTCCTGGTCTGGAGGTAGCGCTATAGCGCCCACCTTAGGGCGCTATAGCGCTACTCAGGGGGCATTTGGGCGTGTTGGGGGTTCTGAGAATAGCACTGGGGCGCTAGGGGTCAGCGCTGTAGCGCTACTCTATTCCTTCAAAGTCCCGTTTTGGGTGTTTTTAAGGGTTTTTGACTTGGGGTTTCAATCCTTAAGGCCCGGGATCGAATCTACTCACTGTGTGGGCATGTTTCGAGGTCCCGAGAGTGGTGCTTAGGTTAAGACCCTATCCATGTTGATTTTCATTAATGGAGGTTATAATTGGTTGTGATTAGGTAACCGCTAAGGAACCGAAAGGTTGATCGTTCTCTGGAGTCGTTCTTATTATATTTCTCGCTCGAACAGGAGGTAAGAAAGCTGCACCCTGTGTATGTGACATGCATGATTGTTGTTGAGGCATGTTGGTTGATAAATGTGGACATTGATTGCATATTAAATGACAGTGAATATTTTTTACTTGTATATGGCACTGACTAGTCAGGGGCACTGACCTAAGAGTCAGAAACGACATAAGCGTCCTGAATGGCTCTAATCGATATCAGCATTGAATGGCAGGGCCGAATGATGATTAGATCTAATCGATATTAGCATTGAATGGCTCTAAGGCATTAATGCTGGACCAACCCTAAGGTCAATGAAACTTATAAGCGCTTGACTAGTCTAAGACTAGTTACTGAGAGCCAGGGCCAAAGGCCTAGGTGACCGTTTGTCACATGGCTAGGGAACGATGTTCCAGGGTTATGACTCTATGGTCATGAGGAAGGTTATGTTGGTGACCAATCACCATGCACCTATCCTGTTTAAGCTAGTGAAAGGTTCACTTATCTACTAAGACGGTGACCCTATCGTCACAAGGCTAAATGGAGCTATAGCCAATTTAGTGACTTTTGTGACTGTCACTTATCTGTTTTGGACTGATAGTCCTGAATGATTATTATGATCATTGTTGATATTATACCATGCTGTATTGTGTTTTCTTGCTGGGCCTTGGCTCATGGGTGCTATGTGGTGCAGGTAAAGGGAAAGAAAAGCTCACCTAGCCTTGAGTGGAGAGCTTAGGTGGTGATGTGTACATATGCGGCCGCTTGACCACCACGGCCAAGGAGTTCTCAGAGGAACTAGGGGGTTTACCCTATTTTTGCCGCTTAGGTCGGCGGGGTTGTAAATTTGAAATAGTAGTGGCCATTTTGTATTATGAGTGACTTGTAAATGTTTTGATGCGCTCATGAGCAGTTTATATATTTAATAAAATATATCCTTTCATTTTTATTGGTTTTCCACCTTAGCTTGTTAATAACACTTAGAGCACGTTTTTAACCAAAGGACTCGGGTAGCGGGTCAAATTTCCGGTTCACCGATCACCGTAACTGTTCTGGGGTAACCAGGGCGTTATAGAAGAATAGCATGAGATTCATCTAGAATCTCCCAATTAATCTCAGTGTCCATCGGATTCCAAATCCGACCCTATACCACAATAAATTCATATCTGACACTGTACAACTCTTAGCTAATCCAGCTAAGACTTTCCATTCAATCTTTCTTTTTAGTGGTTCACTTACTCATCTTTCCTTTTTATCCTTTTTGAATTGATAATCTCAAACATAAAATTGGCCACCTAACCCACCAGAAACTCTACTCTAGTTCTGGTCAGATCCTTTAACCAACATATTGCATAGGCAATTACTTTTCTCTGTCACTGAGATGTCATAACGACCTACTAACTGGTTCTGACCTGCAAGAATACTCAGAACTATTTCCCAAGGCACCTGAAATATCTTTACCACCCATGGAAACTCCTGCCCCTAAGGCGTTCCTTAACCTTGGAAAATCTCCGCAGAGAAAATACCACAATACCATCGTCCAAGACGATCACAAATCTCGTTCAAAGAATCCTTTGAATGCTCTGTTCATCTGACTCATAAACACTTGGCATTAAACAAATTCTCAAGACATACTCAGCACTCCCAGTGCTCTTATCTGATACAAACACAGTCTTTTATATAACTTTCTCCCTGATCTCTAACTGGTCCTAACCAGATCCAAGATCCACCTTAGAGAATTCCATCTTACTCAATAACTGAACCTTTAATTCTTACAACTCCGCTGAGCCATTCAATACAATGCCTAAATCTGATTCCATCCCTAGCACTAATCCAATCACCATTATATTCTTTTCACATAAAGGAAACCATGGCAGATCCCCTAGAAGCACATCCAGAAACTCACAGACTAATCCAGCCTGTCTTGATCTCACTGGCACGATCTAAGTGGTATCCACCATACTAGCTAAGAGTTCTATGCATCTTCCTGCAATAAAACTCTAGCTCTTAATACATATATCATAAGCATACCAAATCCATGCACAGTGCCAACTACCATAAGGCTTTCCGCTCTCAAGCCCAAGAGATGCTATTCTTTCCTTGCCATTTAAAATTTCCCCACACTTGCTCAACTAATCTATATCCCAGATCAAAACAAAGCCAGTCATAACCAGCATTATCAAAACCACTGATAAGTCCTCTTTTTTTTTTTTTTATCATAATCCAACTCATCTCTTAAATCACCAATACAGTACCATCTTCCCACCACAACATAACCATGTGATCTACATAACCACTCTATGCTTCTATATACGTAACAAACAAAGCAACAGCATGGTACCAAAACTAGTCAACATAACTTAGAAATCAGAACTAGAAAACTGACCTGACACCCCTGAGGAACTAGTCTCAGTCTCGGACTCTGACCGCCTCGCAATGAACACTCGAGCTGGAGTCGAGCTGTCCATCCCCTTTTGCTCATCCTTTCTTAGCCTTGGGCAATTCTTCACAATATGCCCAACCATGCCACATGCGAAACATGCCTTTGCTCGACATTCTCTCGGATGGCGCTTCTTGTACCGAGCATAGATTGGATAAATTTTCTTCCAGCTTTCATTCTTACTTTCTCCAATAAGTGGAGATACCACTATCTGAGCTTCGTGCTCTCTGGCACTCTTTTTCTCATTTCTTATGCTCTCAACAGCAAGAGCCTTCTCTACCATCTGAGCATAGGTAGAGATTTCATACACTGGGGCAACTCTAATTGTAACGCCCTGGATAGCCAAGATCGTTACACTGTGTGTTTATAAAGGTGCTAGACTTGCTAATCAAGTCATTTAATTAAAAATGTGTTATTGAAACTATAGTGGAACTAGGGTTAAAAGATTTTGGTCTCAAAAGTCACATTTCTTATAAATAAACAAATTAATAGTTTACACGGGATCCCAAAAATATTTCGATTAAAGTCATTTACAAAGTTCCAAGATTTAAATATAGTATTTAGCCACTCTAAGGCAAAACAGACTGATAGGCATTCCTTGTCTTGATCCACTCCTCTGCCATGGCGGCCGAATAGCTGACTATGTACATTCAGCCCCGCAGCTCTCCTCCTCAGGATTGGTCCAACTTGCCTTTGCCTTTACCTGCACCACGTAGCACCCGTTAGCCAAGGCCCAACAAGAAAACACAATAACAGAGCATAAACAATCAACAAACAATCCAATATCTCATATCACATAAACATGTTCTCAACAGTTTAAGCATCCATGATAACCAAGTATTTAGCATACCAAACATATCATTTCATAACAATAATCAATTCACAAATGATAACTAGGGTTAGCACCCTTAGGCCGCACCCTTTGTTTATCCCAGTGACTCCGGCCCGCTTAAACCGAGCTTAGTGAATATTAAGCTGTCCTCGGCTACCAGTGGCCAAGCCGCGCTCTGTGCACAAATATTGTATACGACACCCTTAGGCCGTTTATCACATGTCCCATGGCATAATACCATTTATGACATTATACAGATATCGGGAGCACTTAGTCCCATCACAAACATATAACCGGGTGCAGTTTTCTTACCTTTAAATTCGCTAGCTTTGTTCACCTTGATCCTTGAGCATGATCCCTCTTAAGCCCTAGCGCACACCTATTCACAACCATAGGTCAGAATCATCACCAAACCTCAAGTCCAAAGCCTAGCCTCGGGACCAATCTTGAGCCCTTGGGAAGCCCCAATTCCACCAAACAGGGTGGTGGAATCGAACCCCGAACCCCCGAGCAAAAACCCTTGAAAATAACTCAAAAACCCCTCTCTGGAAACAGGGTAGCGCTACAACGCTCTAAGGAGGGCGCTACAGCACTACAAATAGAGCCCAAACTTGCCCAGAACACTTGGCCTAGCGCTACAGCGCCCAAAGGCTAGCGCTGTAGCTCTAGTCACAGAACAGCAAAACTTGCCGTTTTCTCCTTCGATTTTCCCCGAGCCAAACTTGACCAAAACTCTTCCAAACTTCAACCAAACTTAAAAACAAGCTTACTAACATGTCTAACTCATCCCAAGCATCCCAACCATACACAACTCAACCACATGCACCCTTAATCAAAGATTTCACCATGGTTGAACCTCAAACTCAGAAACTTCAGCAAAACAACCAAAACCTTAGAATTTAGAGCTAGAATTTCATACCTTCAATGGGGCTTCGACCTTAAGTTAGCCTCTACACCACCTTGGCTTACTCCTCCTCAAACCCTTAGTTTGAATTCCCTAGAATTCCCATCAAATTCAGATTAGACATCTTAATTCAACATGAAAACCAGAAACTGAAGAAAACTTCAAAGTCTTACCTCAACTGATGAATAACCTCAGCTAGATTTCCCCAATCTGACCAAGAACTCAAGCTCACAATCTCAGCCTTAAGCTCCTTTGATTCTAGCCTCAAATCCCCAGAAGAAAGTGATGAAGAGGTCCCAAACCGACCTTGGAAATGCCCTGCTTTTCCTTCCCTTTTCTTTCCTTTCTTTTCCTTTCTTTTCTTTCTTTCAGACTTCTATTTCTTTCTACAAGTTCCACTAAGTATAAAGCCTCAGTTATACCTATCCTTTATAAGTCAAATGACCACAATACCCTCCCCTTTAATTCTAAATCTTTTAATCCACCTAGGGGCATTTTGGTCATTTCACCCAATTCCCGCTAATTCCTCGAGTGCCTCTAATATTTATCGCTTACTTCCCGACACTTAACTAGTCACCAGTTATATTCCTCGATGTAAAAATAGACTCCAATATATTCTCTAAATTCCAGAAATACCCCCAGGCTCGCCCCGAGCCAGGTATAAATCCCCACTGTGACTTTTTCGCTAACCTGCTCACTAGGATTGTCTCGAATCACAGATCACACATATATCCACATAATAATGTGGTCTCAACAATTATCACATATATATACAGTTATGCCCTCAACGGGCCAAAATTATAGTTATGCCCTTTCTAACCTAA
Organism: Humulus lupulus; assembly: GCF_963169125.1. NCBI lineage: Eukaryota > Viridiplantae > Streptophyta > Magnoliopsida > Rosales > Cannabaceae > Humulus > Humulus lupulus. The sequence goes on from NC_084793.1 coordinate 45,244,825, forward strand.
TCAGGGCCTACATGCATACTAATACACATAGTCATGCATCACAAATATTCAAATAGCCATATAACATGATTTTAATCATTAAATCACATAAATTCCAATTATGCCCTCCCGGCACACGAATCAAGGCCCTTAAGCCTTATTAGTAAATTTGGGTCGTTACACTAATGCCCCGAGTTATTCCAAGATTCAATCCTTGAACAAATCTTACCTTTCGAGCCACATCGGTGGGTACCATGTCTAAAGAAAACTTGGCCAACCCATCAAATCTGTTGACATACTCAGTTATTGTTGCATTACCCTGAACAAAATTCAGAAACTCATTCATCTTAGCAGTTTTAGCTACATCACAATAATACTTTTCATTGAACAACTGCCTAAATTCTTTCTAATCCATCACAGCTGTATCTCGTGTCTGGGATACTACTTCCCACCACGTCCTGGCATCATCCCGCAATACAAATGTCGCACAAGCCACCCTATCGTGACCTACCAGTCCCATACTATCAAGAATGGAACTGATCATGCCATCCATTGCTCAACTCTAAATGGATCTAGATCTCCCTCAAAGACTAGAGGATAATACTCCTAGAATCTTCCATAGAGAAATTCCCATTTGTTCTCAACCCTAGGCTGAGCCAAAGCTGGTGCCACTCCTGGCATAACCAAGGAAGAAGTGCTCCCCAACAGATTTCGCTGTTGCTTCAGACACCTAATCTCTTCCTCATGCCTCTGCAATCTTGATTGCAAATTTGTGATCATCTGCTGAAAATTCATAGGAGCATATGAAGAACTGATACCCTGGCTGTAACCCCCAGCCTCTGCATAACCACCACCAGGCCTCATTATCTGCCTTGGCTATAAACCTGCTGATTGAATCTGCAGTCAATAACTTGACCCATTAATCATGATGAGCATATCAAGAGCTTTCCCCATAGGAGCAATCTTACCACACCACAATCACAAACCACTTGCAGTGCTAAAAACATGCCCATGGCATTCATACATCAATCATAATTCCTGCTCTTTCGACATTCATACCATGCCTCCAACTCCAGCATGAAAATATCACAATTATATATTCATGGAGCAGGTAATCATATAATCACATCCATATGAATATATATATATATATTCACGAAGCATATAATCATATAATCAAGCGCCAGGCTCTATCAGAATCTCATGCTCCCTAATACAATGAGCAGGTAAAGCATTTACATTCTATTTAAGCAGTTAAGCACATAACTACAGAAATAGTTACCATTCCCTGAGTGAAGCTATCTTCAGTGACGAGTGTACATGCCCAACTTGTCTTCAGGAACCATAAACCTTGGCTCGCTCTGATACCAAGTTGTAATGCCCTAAACTCCAGGGACCGTTACGGTGTGCCTTGTAAAAAGTGCTAAACTCGCTAATCGAGTCATTTGGCCAAAATCGTGTAACTAAGTATGATTACCGGTTTAGGGATTAAAATTTTTGGTTAAGATATAACGTTTCATTAGAACGTTTATTATATACATTGGGATCCCAAAAAAATAATTTAGAGGTCTATTACAAGAAAATATTTACAACCAGCCGATCTAGGCAGCAAAACAGGGTTAAACCCTAGTCCCTCTTCAAACTCGGCCGTGGTGGTCGAGCAGCTGCATATGTACACATCGTCACCTAAGCTCTCCAACTCATGGATGGTCCATCTTTCTTTTGCCTTTACTTGCACCACATAGCACCCGTGGGCCGAAGCCCAGCAAGAAAACTCAATATGCTCATGAACAGTCATATAATGACATCAAATCATAAGGCACACGCCTAGCAAATATAGCCCTATTCAAGCAGGCAAATGAGTCCACATAATGATGAATATACAACATCAACCGATGATCATAATAAGCATCCTGGGCTTTTAGCCCCAAATAGAAGAGTGACAGTTGTAATAGTCACTGAGGTGGGTTTATTCCCAATAGCCATGTGATGATAGGGTCAGCGGGGCTTTATAGATAAGTGAACCTTTCACTAGTTTAAACAGGATAGGTGCATGATGACTAGTCACCAACATAACCTTCCTCATGACCATAGAGTCATAACCATGGAGTACTGCTCCTTAGCCGTGTGACAAGCTGTCACCTAGGCCTTTGGCCCTGACTCTGAGTAACTAGCTTAGACTAGTCAAGCACTTATAAGTTTCATCGACCTTAGGGTTGGTCCAGCATTAATGCCTTAGAGTCACTCAATGCTGATATCGATTAGATCTATTCTCTTAATCGGCCTTGCATTCATGATGCTATGCCGTTCTCGGCTCTTAGGTCTGTGATACTCGACCAGTGCCGACCCTGACTAGTCAGTGCCATACACAAGTAAGCAATGCTACCAAACATATATCATATGTAAAATATCCGAATACAGGGCATCCAACATGCTTACTCAATAAATTCTAGCACAATTAGGACAATGTATAAACACAGAGGCTCAAGCTCTGAACAAACTCATATTCAATATTCATAGCATGCCCTAGTCACATGTTTCTCGTGCAACACATGCCTCACATTTAATCACTTGACATGCCTCTATAATAACCATGCATGCCACATTTAAACATCCAACATGCATCAAGAATAACCATGCATGTCATATATACACAGGGTGCAATTTTCTTACCTTTGGTCCAAGCACAGGTTACCAATAAACGAGCCACAAGCACGATCCCAATTCCAAGCCTCTAGTGATAACCTAGTCAAAACCACACATGGAGATCCAATGAGTTCAAGTTCTAAAACCAATCGCGAAACCAAGACCTAGCCTCCAAGACATAAAACCCCACCAATCTGGGTAGTAGGAATGATCCCGAGGCCTAAAACCAAGTTCCCGAGGTCAAAACACTCAAACTGGCTCAATACCCTGCCTGAGCCGCGACCCTAGCACCTTGAGTCGTGGCCCCCAGCCATCCCAAGAGCAAGGGTCGCGACACCCCACACACAGGGCCGCAGCGCCCAGCAAGGCCAAAGTGCCTCCACCAGCTTCTTCGAACTAGGGCCGCGACCCCCCACCCAGATGCAGCCATAAACCCATTTTTAACCTTTTAGAACCTCCCAAAAACATACCTAAACACCTCCAAATCCAAAAATCAAAGTTTCCAATCATCCCCATGATCCAAAACCCATAAAACCCAAGCTTCAAATCTAACAAAAACTCATCAAAACACAAAGTCCAATTTCAAGCTTAGAAAATTTAAAAACTTAAAACTTGAATTACCTCCAATAGAGTTGTTTCCAACTAAATCATTCGACTAATAAGCTTCTAATCTTTCCTAGGATCGCTATACCTCGATCCTCGCTTGATTCCGACTCCTAGAACTCAAGTTATCTTCGAAAATGCGATCGGGAGACGAAAATGGAACTTTGAGGGAGAGAAAATGTACATAATGTTTTTTATTATTTTTAAAAGGTTACTTCAAGCTTAAGTAGCCTCAACCAAATCCTAACGCTCGGGGTCCCGAAAACACTCCTGGGGACAAAATAGTCAAAACCTCCAGAATTTCCCCTGATCTTACTAACTCCCAATTTATCACCAAATATTAATTCCCATTACCTAATAACCCAGTAATGCTCTAAATACCCCTTGACTCACTCCGAGTCAAGAATAAAACCCGTTGTGACATTCCCATTAACTCACCTCCTAGGATCGTCTTGTGATGGGTAACCTTGGCATAACCAAATAATAATAAAGCACCACACACATATCACATATATGCCAAATATGCCCGAAATGGCCAAAATATGAAAATCACCCAATTACTAAAAAACGAGCTCACATGCATATTTAATACACCTAAACATGCATATTATCATTTAATAACATAATAAATAAATTATGGCCCTCCCAGCCTCCTAATCAAGGTCTTAAACCTCATTAGGAAATTTGGGGCATTACAAGAAAACCCCGAGCACCAGCAGGATGTGTCACAACCCCAGAGACGCCGACCAACGGGCGTGACCATTCAAGAACCTACCTCCAACACTCGAGCAGCTAATACCCCTACACAACATGGGAGGGGAAAACAAAAACTACTAGAATATATTGGTCCCATACTCGGAATCTTCCGACGAGAACGATATAGATTTCTCACTCTTAAATAAATTGTCTATCCCTTATCATTTATTTGATAGGGTTGGAAACTTTAAGTTTACAACCAGTAGTTTTAGCTCAGACTTCTTCGAGGCAGATAGTGAGTGTAGCAGTAGTTCTTTAGATAATGTAGCGACCAACAATAATAGTTAGGGTATACTACTTAAAATTTCTTTTTATTTTGTTTCTTTATTGCGCCAATCTATTTCATGATATACCTGCTCGTTTGTTTTTGTTTTGTAGTCTTTCCATCCGACAACTCCTTCGATATCTACGCTTCTATAGACACTCCAGCAAGCAAGAAGAAGTCGAGCAGAAGAAACCCTGGAGAAGGTACTGGGGAATCTTCAAGAAAAAAGGCTCGTCCTGATGCCCCTCCAGCTCCCATTTCTTCTAGATCAACAACACCTCCTCCTCTTCCTCGCACTAATCCCTCCATCGACTAGACAGGGAAATCTTTGGCTGCAGAATTGCTGAGCAATGCCTATAGCTCAACACATGACAAGCTGTAGAGATTGAGTAAGCACCATCGTAGCCAGGAGGCCTTTGCCGGTCTTCCTTCATTGAAACCCAGCCAGGTCCTTGCTCGTGGGGTCAATGAACTCCTCAGTGTAAGTTTCTTCTGTATTGTGTTTTAGTCGAACAACATTTCCTTTGATTAGCTGTAAAAGCTTCATTCTTCTACTGTTTGCAGGGTATCTTGACCATGAATAACGGCTGGCGCCGCACTGAGGAAGTTGATGCAAAGCATGTTGAGGAGATCAAGGCATGGGAAACCAAGATTAAGGTAGCTGCCGAGGAGACAAGGGCATGGGAGGCCAAGGTCAAAGCAACTGAAGACAAAGTTGTTGTTTTAATCGAGGAGCTGAAGAAGAGTCAGGAAGATTTGGCCAAGGCTGTTGCTACCAAGGAGAAGTTTAAGGAAGCCTCCAAGACTAATTACAAGGAGGCAACCAAGCTTTAAGAGGATCTGGAGGCTAGCATGAAGGAAGCCACTGGTCTAGAGGAGCGAGTCAAGCTACTCGAGGAGAAAAACTCCAAAACTGGGAGAGGTTTCGAGGGGCCACCTTCAAATGCTTTTACATATTTTTGAAGAAAAATACAGAGGCAAACTTTGACTACCTTCCCGAGCAGATAAAACAAGCCAAACTCACCAAGTGTGTTGCTTGCCTAGAGGAGGAGAAAAATGCTCAAAATGCCTCAGATTCTCCTTAAATTTCCTTGGCGACAGGCATCGATGGTGTTGATGAAGAAGCCCGACCTTCAGTCGACCAACACCCTTAGTAGGACCCCCCTTCAACTGCACAGTAAACAATTTGTTTATGTAATTAAAACACTCGAACATATTGTTCGCGGTGTTGAGATAATTTTCTGCCTAAGACAACTTTACTTTTCTTTTAATATTTCTAATTACATCCGAGAAGCAGTACTCGTGGTGTAAAGACATTTCATTGTGATATTATAATATATTCTTATGGCTATTATAACATCTGCTTGTATGATCAAACTTAGCATAACACTTTATTAATATTTCACAAAAGTAACTAATTTTTTTGAAAAATACTCTAAGTGTCGGAGTATGTTTTCCCTTATTTTGCTCATGTGTTTACATATGTCTATGTTAATATGCTTTGCTTGCTTAGTATCTTATATGCCCCTCAAGTGATCGAGGAGTCTAAGGTTCTTGGTCACTTGCCATGACCAATACCTGTTCGAACATTACTGCTCGCGTTCTTGTAAACAATCAATGATAACATAGAAAAACAACACACATAATGAGAAAATACTTGTAATAAATACAATACTTGGCAAGAATAACTGGCTGCGCACAGTTCCTTTTATTTATCATAATAAAATGGACAAGATTCGTGTTTGTATGAGTGATTTAAAATTGATCTTACACTTATAAGCGACTAGCCATCCAACTGGCCAGCCCTTGTTCACAAACTTGTAAAAAGTAAAATTAATACAAGCCAATTCTTTAAAAATAATTGTTCATTGATAATACTTGCGCAAGTCTTCTCCATTCCAATAGCGAGGAATGAGATCTCCGTTTAAACGAGCAAGTTTGTATGTGCCTGGTTGAAGAATTTCTTCAATTTGATATGGACCTTCCCAGTTTGGTCCGAGTACTCCAGCAGCCTAATCGCGAGTGTTGAGAAAAACTCTTCTAAGTACCAAATCTCCCACGTCAAATTTCCTTTTGCGTACTTTAGAGTTAAAATATCGAGCGACCTTTTGTTGGTATCCTGCAACTCGAAGTTGAGACTGCTCGTGCCTTTCGTTGACCTAGTCCAAAGACTCCATTAATAACTAATTGTTCATGCTCTGGTCGTATGTCAGCCTTCTATGTGATGGTGGATCTAACTTAATGGGTAACATGGCTTCATACCCATAAGCCAGGGAAAATGGCGTGTTGTAATGCCCTACTTCCTTAGAGCCGTTACTAAGTGAGTTTAAAATGTGCGATTAACTCGCTAAGCGAGGTTTTTAGAAAAAAAGTGTGATTTAAACAACAAGTCAAGGCTGTAATCATATAAAAGTACTCCATTTCATTAAAAGTTCAAGAGTTTAACATTCGGGATCCCAAAATAAGGTTTATAAAATATTTACAATTCAAAATAGGTTTACAGATGACTAATTATCAAAAACATAGTTTAATACAGCCATTTCTCAAAATGCCCCCAACCAAAGCAGTCGGGCAGGCCAAACATGTACGCGCCGCCCCCACGCTCTCCGTACTCATGGCTGGTTGACTTTCTCTTTGCCTTTACCTGCAACACAGAGCACCCGTGAGCCGAAGCCCAGCAAGAAAACTCATACAACACATAACATATGCATATTATATAATCAACATATTAGACAAACCACAGACAAAACAGATAGTCCATCAGACTAAACAAGTACGGCCATGCCGTCCCGGAAGCGTTACCAAAGCCCGGGATCTCGGTCCTCACCGTAAGGATATCCCATGTATCCTTTGGGGTCTCACCCTAACCATAAGCACTCCATGTGCTAAGTGATATTCCCGGCCCCACTGCCATTCTCGGCCCTTCGCCGTTCCCGGCTCCTTGCCGTTCATTATGCTAAAACCACATATAGCATTCTCAAACAGCATACAAACATATAATAACTCAATCAAGACTACATCCTAACAACAACACAACTTAGGACCACGCCCTGCAACAACACTATGGGTCCGTGCCCTGCTCTACGGGTGCTACAGTTTTCTTACCTGTATCCCGAGCTTTCCGATGCACCAAGGTCACAAGCATGGTCCTCTATCACGAGCCTCTTCGAAATCCTAGTCACAATACATATAAAACACTTTTAATACTAACCAATCTCAAAACCACTCCCGGAACTAATCCCGTACTCTCGGGACCTCTAAATCCCTAAAACAATGTATCAGAACCATCCCCCGAGCCCCCGGGCAAAAGCCTTAAAGATGCAAAATTTAATTGTCCAAAAATAGCCTAGGGCCATGGCACTCCCATCAAGGGCCGCGGCACCCAGGAGCTTTTCCCTCATCCTGATGCAAGCTTGCGCCGCGGCACCAAAGAACAGGGCCGCGACACCCCTATGCGAACCCAGATTTCTGGGTTTTCCCCTGCATTTTTCTCGAGCCAAAACAACTCCAATTCAACCCAAACAAGTACCTAAGCCCCAAAATCAATTTAAAACCCCAAATGAAACCTTTAACAACCTATAAACATAAAAAACAAACTCAATTGCACAATCACACTCAAAATCCACTCTTGAGTTTCAAATTTCAAAAACTCAAACCATGGCTTCTAAGACCTAAACCAGAACTTGAAAAATATAATCCATGCCTCTAAAATCTCAAACCATACCAGATACGAAAGCTCAAAGATGACAAAAACTCTTACCTCAGTCAATAACTCAGCTTGAACTTCCTCCAATCCCAGCTTTAAACCAACTCCCCTTGATTATCAAGCTGAATTCTCATAACAAACCAGCCATAACTATCCTTCAATTTTCATTCTTACTTTCTAAAATCAAGCTTAAAACTCAATAAAACAGGGACAATTCTTACCTCAGAACAATCTTGATTCTTGTTTGGCTTCAACTGCTTCAACCACCTTGATTCCTCTCCTAAATCTCAAAATTCCCAACTCCCTTCCTTTCTTCCTTTTTGCCCTTAATTCTCCTCTTCTTTCAGCTAAAACTGAATTGCCCAAGTGAAATAACGTGAATGATCTTTCCCTTAGCTGAAGTAATCTAAATTCCTGCCAAAAGACCACTTTGCCCTTCCTTCTATTTCCCCTTCTAACTAAACCCCCAAGGCCTTTTTTGTCATTTCTACTCTCTTACAATTCTACCATTTCTCATCTAAACTTGTTACTCTCAGCAGTTACTAATGGTTACTTAGGTTAATCAATCACCAATAACCATTAACCACTAATTCTCTACCCAACTTACGAAATTCCCAAAGTACCCCTAGGCTCCTCTCGAGCCGGGTATAAAATCCAGTTGTGACCTTTAAGTTAACTAGCTCCCTAGGACTGTCTCGACACGTGCATCACATTAATATCATCACACTCACGTGGCACAAATCACATAACACAATTATCACATTTATGCCCTCAGCGGGCTAAAATTACCAATTTACCCCTAGCATACAAACGGGGTCCACATGCATATTTATACCACTAAACATGCACTCTAATCACATATTCATTCAAATTCACACATATTATCATGTTAATCCACTTATTACCCTCCAGGCAACCTAATCAAGGTCCTAAACCTTATTAGCAAATTGGGGTATTACACGTGTGGCCTGTTGCAGTTCGGTGAGGTGTCCTATACGACCAAAGTACTTTTGGTAATTGTTCTAGCATGCTACCTTTGCTTCTTCGAGCCATTTCTTCAGTGTGTCCTTCAGAGTTTTGTTAACAGCTTCAACCTATCTGTTAGCTTGTGGATGAGGGACTGACGAAAAGCTCTTTGTGATACCATGCCGCTCGCAAAAAAGGTCGCTGTCAAATTGTTTGCCATTATCTGAGACAATTTTTTTCAGCAACCCATATCGACATACAATGTTTTTGACAAAGAAATCCAATACTTTCTTGGTCATGATTGTTGCAAGTTGCTCAGCTTCAGCCCACTTAGTAAAGTAGTCGACAACAACTATTATATACTTGACGTTCCCTTTTCGTGTAGGCAAAAATTCAATTAGGTCAATTCCCCAAACCGTGAATGGCCATGGGCTTTGCATCTGTTTGAGTTCATTTGGGGCTGCTTGAGGTATCTTGGAAAATCGTTGACATTTGTCACACTTTTTAACGAATTCCAAAGAATTTTTGATCATTGTAGGCCAAAAATACCCTTGTCGGAGAATTTTCTTTGACAAACTTTGCCCCCCAGCGTGATCTCCATAGAAACCTTCATGTACTTCTTGCATCAATTCCTTAGCCTTTACCTTGGAGACACACCATTATAAAGGCATTGAGTATCCTTGTCTATACAAGACTCCATCGATCAAAATTAACCGAGTCGATTGCCTTTGAAGCACTCTCGCCTTATTCCTATTTGTTGGCAACAATCCTTGTTCGAGATATTGTATGATGGGAGTCATCCATGTATCGAACACTTGTATTACTAGCGAGGATTCTTCTGCTTAAATGCTTGGTGCTAATAAACGTTCGACCAGTACTATGCTCAAAGTATCAACATCTTTGGCGCTTGCTAACTTGGCTAAGGCATCGACGTTTGAATTCTGGTCGCGAGGTACTTGCTGGAGAGTATACTTCTCAAACTGTGCTAGTAAATCCTTTGCCTTATTTAGATAAGCAACCATCTTAAGACCCCTAGCCTGATATTCTCCAACAATCTGATTAAATACTAGCTGGGAGTCACTGTATATTTTTAGTGACTTTATGTTCATTTCCTTGTCTAGTCTTAATCCTGCGAGCAGAGCCTCATACTCAGCTTCATTGTTGGAGGCTGTAAAGTTGAATTTGATCATACAGTGAAACTGATGCCCTTCGGGGGTGATTAAGATTAGCCCTGCCCCCGAGTTATGCTCGTTAGAGGACCCATCTACGAACAGTTTCTAGGCGAGGGTTTAATTTTGTCATCGATCTCTATTATCGATTCGCTGGCAGGGAATCCAGTGAATTCAGCGATGAAATCCGCCAAGGCTTGCCCCTTTATGGCTACTCGTGGTGCATATGAAATTTCAAACTGCCCCAACTCAACTACCCATTTTAATAGTCGACCAGTAGCTTTTGGTTTTTGTAAGACTTGCCGTAGTGGTTGGTCGGTGAGCACTATTATAGGGTGAGCTTGAAAGTAGGGTCATGGTTTTCTAGACGCTAGTATCAAGCAGTAAGCCAATTTTTGTATAGGCGAAGATCGTAATTCTGCTCCCACTAGCCTTTTTCTTATGTAGTATACTTCTTTTTGAATGTTGCTTTCCTCTCTGATTAAAACAACACTAGCAGCATACTCTGTTATGGCTAAGTAGATGTACAAAGTCTCTCCTTCGACCGGCTTGGAAAAATGGGCGGTTGCGACACGTGGGCTTTGAGCGCCTAAAAATCCTGTTCGCATTCTTCTGTCCATTCAAACTTTTTATTTCCTCTGAGTAGATTAAAAAATGGGACACACTTGTCTGTAGACTTAGATATGAATCTACTCAGGGCAGCAATTCTTCCTGTTAGGCTTTGCACATCTTTGACTTTGGCTGGTGACTACATCTCCATCAATGCTCGAATCTTTTTGGGAGTGGCTTCGATTCCTCGCGAGTTTACTATGAATCCCAAAAAATTTCCTGATCCAACTCCAAATGAACACTTTAGAGGATTTAGTTTCATTTGATATTTGTTCAAGATGTTGAAGCATTCCTATAGGTCCTTGATGTGTTAACCGACCCTTTTTTACTTGACCAACATATCGTCGACGTAGACCTCCATGTTGTTGGCGATCAACTCTTTGAACATGTGGTTGACTAGTCGCTGGTAAGCCGCACCAGCGTTTTTCAAACCGAAGGGCATTTCTTTGTAGTAGTAAAGTCCCATATATGTTCAAAAGCTAGTGTGATCTTCATCAGGTGGATGCATACTAATTTGATTATAACCGGAATACGCGTCCATGAATGATAAAATTTCATGTCTTGATGTTGCATCGACCAGCTGGTCAATTTTTGGATGTGGGAAAAAATCCTTTGGGCAGACTTTATTTAGGTTTGTGAAATCCATGCACGACCTCCACTTACCATTTAGCTTAGGAACTAGTATGGGATTAGAGACCCATGATGGATAAAATATTACCCTGATGAATCCATTTTCCTTCAGATTCTCAACTTTTTCTTTTAGGGCTTTAGATATATCTTTGTCCAGCATCCTTCTTTTTTGTTGTACAGGTGGATGATTTTTGTCTATGTTTAAGACATGGTTGATCACTGATGGGTCTATCCCAACCATATCTTTATGCGACCAGGCAAAGACCTCCTGGTGCCTCCTTAGAAACTCCACCAGTTTGTTTTTTATAGTTGTCTCTAAGCTTTTACCAACACTTGCACAACCCTGGTCGGATCTTTCTCTTCTACTTGGACCTCCTCAAGGACCTCCACATACCCAATGTTTTCTTCAAAATCCCCAAAGCGAGGATCCGAATCCTTATCATCACTTTGGGCAATGCCCTATTTGGTGACTTGTTCACCTGATCGGGCTTGTGTCTCATTTACCTCTAGCAACCTTTTATCGGCTCCGCTTCCCGATCTGCCTCTTCTTGCCTTTGTGATCGAGGAATTGTAGCATTCCCTGGCTTCTCACTGGTTTTCCAACAAGCACCCTGTTGGTAAACTTATACATAATCTTTATTTATTTTCATGTAGATCTAATATTAAACAAGTTAATATGAGACAACCTAGAACATGTTTCTAAAATTGAATTCAAAGAGAAATAATGATAAGAACACTTACATTATGCGCAGTGGAATGATTGAGTCCTTCCTTCAGTTTCTCTAATCCTTGTATCCTTTCTGTCGCAGAGTATTACCAAGGAACTAAACAGTTCTTCAATTTTCTTCACAGTCTTCCAAAGTATCTTTAGAATCACCTAGACTAGGGTGGGCAATTCTCAACACATGAGATAGATACAGAGAGAAGAAGAGAAAAGAACAATGAGGCTTTAAAAATGACTATGTTTATAGAGGTAATCTAAAAACTATCAGAAAACTAGTGATTAAACTTATGTTTTCAACTCTTTCTTAGCATTCATTTTATAGACTCAATTAGTTCATTTATTTAATTAAAAAATCAATAAAATAATAGCCAATTAACAACCCTAGGTCAAAATTATCATGTGCTTTAGGCCCATGAAATTTCCCATTTGATTATAAGCCCATTGGACTTAAAATCAAGGCCTGTATTATTTTCTATTGATTTAATTGATTAAATAATTATGGAAATCCTTTATCAAATTAATTATTTATAATTTGAACCTTGATTTAAACTTGTTTATTAATTTAGATACCAATTTATCTTAATTAATAAATTTTTCATAATTTCTTTTTTCTTCTCTAAATTGTATAACTATCCAAGATTGACCTGGTCAACTTTGATAATTATAATTGATAATTGAATCAATTAATTGAGACTATCTAGATAATTTTATCCAAGGTACAGCGGGGACCATGGACCTATGAAATCAAGCTCCAATAAGTTATTATAAATCTAACAAATAAATTTACTAACTTATTAGTTCCTCGTGACTCCACTAAAGACTCAAAATTGCAATCTTGAATTCATAGAACACTCTATAAGCAATATAGATACATTATTAATTATCCATTGTTACAATCATATTTGTCACTCAATCCTCTATAGATGGTCTACAATGAGATGAGACTAAAATATCGTTTTACCCCTCATTGTATTTAATCCTTAAAACACTTAGTTCCTTGCAAATGATATTCCAGTAAACTAATATTAATTACTGAAATGAGATCTCTATCATTTAGCACCTTGAACCAAACTAAAAGGAAACCATTGTTTCACTTCTTCATCAGAAGCTATAGATGTTAATATCTATGATTAACATTCCCACTCAATTATACTATCGAGTTCCCAAGATGTAAGTATGGGCTAGTCCGTAGGGTAAGCTGGTAACGAACAAGTCAAAGAACTCAAATAATACAATCAGTTAGAATACTAACCACTCAGAATTGAGATTGAACTGACCCATGGTCAACTATATGATATGACTAGAATAGATAATAACGGCATGTTTACTTATCCTATCTACTGTCAATATCGATCCAGTCCGATGTAACAAATACATCCGATCTTATCTACTTTGCTAATGTTCTGGAAAGAACATAACACTGTAATTTGTAAGTAGATCATATCGTAGATTGGCAAGTCAGTGTAAATCCGGTGCACTAACTAATCATAGGACTAACTTATTTTGAACATATAATCATATTTATATTCCACTGTGATTATGTCACTATAAATAAGATTAGCTATATACTCGGGATTTAATAGAAGTTTATATTAAACAAATAATCATGAAAATAAAACATGTGAGAAAAGTGATTGACCAAGTCAAAAAATGATTTCTATTCTTTTATTGATAATAAAATGAGATTACAAAGAATTTGGGTTTAATTATGGCATAAAACCCCAACACACCCAACTCCTGCATCGGTTGGAAACTTCATGGCCAGATGCCAGATCGAAGTTATGGCTCTTAGATCGACGAGTATGGGCCTTCCGATCACAGCATTGCATGCGGACGGACAATCAACTACTATAATAGTAGCAAGCAATGTCCTATTCGTAGGTGCAGCTCCTGCTATGACTGGGAGTCTGATTGGCCCTGTTGGTCCTAGCCCTTCACCAGAAAAACCATAGATGGTTTGGTTGCATGACTCTAAATCTTACACTGGCAATTTCATTCTTTCCAGTGAAGACTTGTACAAAATGTTGAGCGAGCTCCTTGTATCCACCAACACTCATTTTACCATCATGTTGGCGATTTGAACATCCATGACCAGAGGGTCTGAGTGAGGAAATCGGACATGCTGTGCGTCTAGCTCGGACAAAGTTAGTAACTCTTCCTCTGTTAGAGCTTTTTTGGGAGTTCGTTCCTCGACGTTTAGCATTTTGATGTCCTGATTGTGATGTAGGGTTCTGGCATATCTCTCCCTCGCCTTACCACTGTCACCTGATATATGTGGTCCTCCGCAGATGGTCAATAATGTTCCAGCGATAGGAGCTGGCTGTAGAGGAGGCAAGCGTTGGCGTAACAGAAAATGCAGTCAGTGCCGTGTTAGTCCGAGAAGAAGACCGTGCTCAAAAACCAATATATTATATAAGCAAGAGACTTCTCGGAGCTGAGTCACGATACCCGCGGATAGAGAAGCTGACATTCTATCTGATATTGGCTTCCAAGAAGCTCTGGCCATATTTTCAGTCCCATTCAATCAACATCATGACCGACCAACCTTTAAGGCAGGTGTTGCAAAAACCTAAAACGTCGGGGTGTCTGTTAAATGGGCTATCAAACTAAGCCAGTTTGAGATACTGTGCATGCCACGTACCTCAATCAAAAGTCAGGTCCTTGTTGATTTTGTGGCTGAATGCACCGGATTTCAGGAGGAGTTCTTGAAGGAACCGATGCAGGAATTATGGAAAATCTTCATGGATGGATCATCGAACAAGAATTGATCAGGAGCATGGATCATCTTAATCTCCCCGGAAGGGCATCGATTCCATACAACTCTGAGATTCAGATTCAAAGCATCCAACAATGAAGCTGAATATGAGGCTTTACTAGCTGGGTTGAGAGTGGCAAGGGAGCTCAAGGCAAAATTCGTTCAATGCTATAGTGATTCTCAGCTCGTGATTAATCAGGTGTTGGGAGAATACCAAGCTCAAGGTACCAAGATGGCAGCGTACCTAGCTAAGATGAAGGGAGAACTATCCGAATTTGAGTATAGTACTGTTGAACAAATACCTCGCAAGCAGACCTCTAATGCTGACGCTTTGGCAAGGCTTACCACCACCAAAGAAGTTGAGACATTGAATGTAGTGCTAGAGGAATTCTTGGAAAATCCGAGTGTAACAGAAATGGTAGAAGTCGAAATGATCGACACAAGAATAACTTGGATGACTCCCATAATGGAATACCTCACAATAGGAAGGCTATCTGAGGATAGAAAGGATGCAAGAAAAATACTATATCAAGCTCTGAGGTATGTGATAGTGGATGGGACATTGTACCGACGTGGTCATTCAGTGCCTCTCCTACGATGTCTTCTGCCCAAGGAAGCTAGAACCATTTTGCAAGAAGTGCATGAAGGCTTTTGTTGAGATCATGCTGGGGGGCAAAACCTAGCACTAAAAATATTGAGGCAGGGCTATTTTTGGCCCACTTTAACAAAAGACTCAATCTCGTATGCTCAGGAATGTGACAAATGCCAGCGTTTCACCATAGTTGCCCGAGCTGCTCCAGTCGAGCTAACGATGATCTCATCCCCATGGCCATTTGCGGTATGAGGAATTGACCTAATAGGGTCCCTACATATGGGAAAGGGAGGAGTTTGTTACGCGGTGGTGGCGATCGACTATTTCACGAAGTGGGTAGAAGCCGAACCTTTGGCAACCATCACTTCAAAGAGAATCCTAGACTTCGTGGTGAGAGTATTATATGTCGATTTGGGCTTCCTAAATTGATCGTCTCAAACAAAGGGACACAATTCGACAGTGATCTCTTCACTGACTTTTGTGAAAAATACGACATTATTAAGAGTTTCTCCTTAGTAGCGTATCCACAGGCCAATAGACAAGTCGAGGCTGTGAACAAAACCCTAAAGGCGAGCCTGAAGAAGAGGTTAGACGAGGCCAAAGGATTATGGCCCGAATAGCTCCCGCAAGTACTTTGGGAATACCTAACTTCTCACAAAACCTCCACGGGACATACTCCTTTTTCCTTAACTTTTGGAAGCGAGGTTGTCCTTCTAATCAAAGCCAAGGTAGCCACTCACAGGCAAAGGACATTCAACGAATAGTAGAATGAGGGACTACTTAACGCATCCCTCAATCTGATTGAAGAAAAACGAGAAGAGTCGCAGTTATAGCTCACCCATTATCAACAAAAAATCACTCACTATTTTAATTCTAAAGTTAAGACGCGTAGATTTGGATTGGGCGACCTAGTTCTCCGAAGGGTATTTCTACCAAATAAAGATCCCAAGGATGGTGATTTAGGCCCGAATCGGGAGGGACCATATCAGGTCGCTGAGGTTTTGCATGAAGGAACTTTCAAGATAGCTCGGCTGAATGGGGAAGTAGTCCCACGGACCTAGAACGCCCTACATTTGAAAAAAATATTATCAGTAGCACTACCATCAATGTAAGGCTTATTTATAAAAACCATTTTATTAAATAATAGGAGGATTATTAAATAATCTTTAAGATAGTATGAGTTCGTGTTCTAGTTTTGTAAAAGCAACCAAGAAAGTTTCTACATTCTGGTTACTTGGGGGGCATATAACCCGAGATTGGAAAAATTAAGCTTGCTTGGTAAGTTTAAATCACTAAAATCCCTAGATACAACCAGGTCCAAAACTTAGAGGCTTGGAAATATTTATTATTCGACAACTTTTTAAGAGCTTGAGTTTTCAATGAACCTAGCACGAACTAAGTTGAAATTATTTAAAATCCTAGACGTAACCAGGTCCGAAATTTAGAAGCATTGAAATATTGATTATTCAATGGCTTTTTAAAGTTTGAATTTACAATAAACCTAGCGCAAACTAAATTTTAAATTATTTAAAATCCTGGACGCAATCAGGTCCGAAACTTGGAAAGTTGGGAAAATTGTTTAATATCAAGGGCTTGTTAAAGCTCGAGTTATCGATAAAGCTAACACAAACTAAGTTTAAATCATTTAAAACCCTGGACACAACCAAGTCCGAAACATGGAAAGTTGGGAAAATTGTTTAATATCAAGGGTTTTTTAAAGCTTGTGTTATCAATAAACCTAGCACGAACTAATTTTAAATAAATTAAAACCCCCGGAGATAACCGGGTTCAAGGCCTAACTTTTAACAGGTATTATACAAATCAACACACAAAACTTGGATATAACCAAGCTCGATAAATTCTATCCCAATCTAAAAATCAATTCCTAAAATCTCAAATGTACAAGTTTAAAGATTCATAAACATGAGAGATAGTAAATGAGAGATAAATGGATCAAAAAGTTAGATATATATATATATATATTGAAATAAAGCAGGAAAATTATCTCGAGGAGAAAAACCTCGAACTGAGCTCGAAGGCAATTGTTTAATTAAAAAAAATTGTTAAACGATTACAGACAAATAAAAAAAGCTATCATTGATCTCCACCAATTTGCCCAGCCGAGGTGACCTCCTCGCCATCTCCCTCAGCTGCCTCAGAAGCCTCACCAATCTCTGATAGTTCTTACAAGAGCTGAGCCTTGAATATTGCAAGGTACAGATCCCACAGCTCGACCCCTATGAAAGAGAAGTTCCCACCCGGGTTGAAGGCCCAGCACTGGTATACCATCTCTTCCATAGAAGACAATGAGGCCGCCTTTTATTCTTTGACAGTGGCCTCGACCTCGGCCTCAAGTAGTTTTACTTTGGCTTCATCAGCCTCGGCCTGAAGTTGCACAGTTTGAGCCTAGAGGGTAGACAATGCAGTCTTTGCAGCCTGCTCGCTTTCTTGGGATGAGGTGAGAGTGGCCTTGGCATCATGCTCACTCTTTTGAGCAGCCGCCAAGGCAGATTTGGTGGCCTCCTCGCCTTCTTGAGCAACTGTCAGGGAAGTGCTGGCAGTGTTTAGTTCGGCCCGCAGCTCATCATTTCTAGCCCTAGCCCGGGCTATGCTGCGATACTGTGCTAGGACAGACTGCAAAATAACAAAACAAGTCAGAGATATACCCTTGATCATAATAAGAAGGAATTTTTCACCAAGGGAAGACAACTTACAGTGAGGTTCATCCCCATAGCTGACTCCATGACATTCTCCGGGCAGCGCTCCTCGATGTTCCTCAGATCTCTCGAGCTGGCCTTATAAGCGTGCCCCACCATATGGCTCACCGTTTCATAAATGATGGCCCGAAAAGCTTCAGGGATCTTTTCCAGATCCTGGGGATCTATTGGTATTTGAACGGTGGGGGCTGGAGGCTCGACGTGTATTACTTAGGCCTGAGGAGGCGCAAATCGAGGTGGAGGAGGAGGAGGAGGAACCCTAGCGGTAACAAAACTCACCGAAACTGATTCTTGAGTTGAGCTCGCGTCTTTCCCCTTAGCAGGGGATCCTGAGGTGTTGCCCGTTGTAGGGGTTTTTCTTCGAGATCCTGAGCCTCTTTGCAGCGGGGGCTCAAGCCAGTCTTCCTCGCTTGGAAAGCAGTTCGTAGGTCAGGAGCTCTGGGTTGTTCCATCTCTTCACCTGAAAAGAAAAAAAAATGAGTTAGTTCACAAATAAGGTTGTCAGAAATATACATAAAAGAAAATATACAAAGATCCTTCCCTCTGGGCTGGGGTAGGAGTCTATTATCATGACCTCCGACCTTGGAACTAATGGAGGAGAGAGAGAGTCTACGGTTAGTATTTCTGGAATCCTTAGGGGTTCAGGCTCAGGTCCTTCCTCAAGGTTGGATTCATCTACATATTGTCTATATCTAGGGGCAAATGCACCCTGGAATAGAGATGACCAGGTCCTATGGTTGGTTCCATACTCCTAAAAAATGGCAGATCTAAAGTTTAAAGTGTTGTCAACAACAACTGTGCCCTTAGGGTAACTACTGTCATGGCGTACCACTAGGTGGTCTACGCGTTGGAGCAGGGTTATATTACGATCTGGGTTATGAGGATGACGGTGGACGAGCTGATTTGGGTTAAATCGAACTAACCTAAAATCAGCAACAACCTTATCCAATTCCCTATAGGGGTATGGGTTACCTTAGCCAGAGGGGCTGGCTACTGCCTCTGATGCAACTTGTTCTAAATTAGGTTCCCGGGCAGCCTCGGGAGCTCGCCTTTTCCTCACAAAAGGCACCTCGTCCTCTTCTTCCTCCTCGCCCTCAGTGGCTGGCAAGGCCTCCTCTTGAGAGGAGGGAAGCTCGCGGATCACCGGAAGGGTAGCCCGGGACCTCAAGGCCCATGTTTGACCTTCACTGATCAACTTGCACGCCAACATTGTGACATCATTCATGACTTGGCAGTAGTCCTTCTCACTGGGTGGAATCTCAGAAAACTTCTCATATTGACCCCCGAGGGTCACAGATTTTCCCATCCTCGCAAATATGGCTGCACGAGAAACAAATTCAATTAAGACATGTACAAAAGAAACATCTTGAAAGGAATAAAATTGTCAGGAGCTGAAGTCACAAAAGTAAGGAACTTACAAGGTCAGTTAAAGTATCGATGTTCACAATTTTGGAATCCATTCGACATAAAGAACAAGTCTTTATAGTTGTTGGGATGGCTGGGAAGCTCGATGACGGGGGCAGAGTTGGGAAACCTTGTGAGATAATAGATCCGTCACCTTGCCCTTTCTGCTCCGGGCTAGCTTTGAGGCGGAGAAAGTAGAGTATTTCTGCCGGGGTGGGGACCTCCCACTCATGCTTCAAAAATAAATATTTCAGCCCCGCCAAAAGTCTATAAGAATTTGGGGGGAGCTGAAATGGAGCCAACTTCACGTAATTTAAAAAGTCCGCGAAGTATTGGTCCAGGGGAAGAAAGGCCCCAACCTTCAGATGCTCATCAATTGAAGCTGCGAAGTCGTCTTGGAGAGGGGAGCAACTCCATTCCCCTTCAAATGCTGGGTGGCAAGGAGAGTTCTGGTCTCGACCTCTATGTTGTGGCTCAGCATGATTTTACTCACCCTCCTCTGGGTTGTGATCTTTGATACGATGTGTTCACCCTCGAAGTAGGCGTTGGGTTATACCACCAGCTCCTTCTCCACCACCGGACCGAAGTGCAGGATGAGAGACTCTGGGGCGATCTGCTTCCCCTTGTTCTTTTGTTGAGCGGAGGAGCTTGATGCATTCTTCTTCTTTGGGGCGGTTTTCTTTTAGGGAGCCATCAGAACGCCTAACGAGCAGAACGACCTAGTTAGTTGGCAACCTAAGAGGATTTAAGGCCTTTGACGCGAGGATACGAAGGGGAGAATTGTTTAATTTTGTTATACGAGCTGAGGTTATCCTCAGCCCCATCACGTGATGCCACGCGATACCCTAAGTTACGCGCCTTGGTTTCCTAACAGACCCCTGATATTTAGGGATCCGTGTGTTAGACTGCCAGACCACTACTTACCTTGGGAGGCAGTTTAGTAAAAAACCACCCAAGAAATGTAACCTCTGAGCTATCTGGTTTGAAACCTAAAAACCCTTCGTCTCCTTTATCCCGAATGGGTATTCTCTAAATTAATTCACCATTAAAATTACCCAGATTTACCTAGAAATTTCCTAGTTTTATAAATGTCTTATTTCTAGAGCTAGTTTTAAGAATGTCTTATTTCTAGACTATTTCTAAAAGCATTTAGAAATAGTCTAACAGTGACTACAGTGAATATTGCGGATGAACATGGTGAAGAATAGAAGTCCATTTTTTTTAAAAAAGAAAAGAAGATTCTTAAAACCAAAGAATGAGATACTTACAGTGTGTTCTTCGACGGTGATATGTAGACTTAGCGAAGGGAGGTTCCTGGAAAAATTATGAGCGACTAGGTGCAGCAAACAATTTTTGGGGATTTCTGGAAAAGAAGAGGGGTTCAGAAGTGCAGAAGAGGAAATTTTTTAAATGAAAGGTGGTGAAGTCTAAAACTTGGCCATCCCTTTTATACTTAAATTGTGTAGACTGATATGGGCCATCCAATTGGGTTAGTTCAAGATCCAAGGGCCAAGGTTAAATAGACAAAACAGCGACAAGACAATTATTCCAGTCCTTGAAACCCGAACAAACGCCAATTGCAGTACACCATGTGTCTAGTACTCGAGTAGTGGGTGGGCATGGTATTATGCAACTGAAGTTTAAAAGTCCCTACTGTGTAGGTCAGAAAGTAATGACATGAAACACGAGCAGGGACTTGGGGGGCAAATGTTGTACCCTGATTTCAACACGAGTTCCTTCACTCAGCTTGGGTACAGCTGGAAAATAAATATACAGAGAAACAACCAAGGGAATGATATCTGCTTATTATCCACGTAGACAACTCCAGTTTCATGTGGACACGTGTGGTATTAGGCGTCCTGGGTTTAACTCGAGCTATAGACACGAAGGTTGTGAAGCGCGAGCTCATAATATTCAAATGGTAGTCGAAGTACGAGCTTGGAGGAGGTATTCAGCTCGTGGTAATTCAAATATATTGCACACCCGTGGATCCCTGGAGATTCGGAATCCCATTATACGGTTATTTATGACCAGGATACCATATTTATTATCCGAGATAATAGGAACCTATTATTCAATTATCAATTCATATCCCAATATAAATGGGAATTGTTTGTATTAATTGTAATAAATATGTATATGCGTGATTGACTCACGCGGTTACCCAAACCTGTCCATGGAATTTCTCTATAAATACTGGGAATATTGGACAGGAAAAGGGAGAATGATTGTTTTGTAGTACTGAAACTCTGCCAAAATAGGGAGAGAAATAGCAATTGTAACGCCCTACTACCTTAGAGCCGTTACTAAGTGAGTTTAAAACGTGCAATCACTCGCTAATCGAGGTTTTTAAAGCAAAAGTGTAATTAAGCCATAATCAGAGTAAAAACTTTAGAAATAACTCTATACCATTGAAAATCATAAAAGTTTAACACTTGGGATCCCA
The DNA here is from genome assembly GCF_963169125.1 of Humulus lupulus. Lineage (NCBI taxonomy): Eukaryota > Viridiplantae > Streptophyta > Magnoliopsida > Rosales > Cannabaceae > Humulus > Humulus lupulus. Next base: position 45,266,792 of record NC_084793.1, read on the forward strand.
AAATACTGTTTAGAAATATTTACAACATATAAATACAACTAAGTCAGCTAAATGAAAAAATCTAGGTTTTATTACAACCATCTCCCAAAATCCACTGGCTGTGGCAGCCAGGCAGACCAAACATGTACACGCCGCCTCATGCTTGCTACACTCAAGGTTGGTTGACTTTCTCCTTGCCCTTACCTGCACCACAGAGCATCCGTGAGCCGAAGCCCAGCAAGAAAACCCACAAACAGATAACATATGCAAAACATACACCAGACATATAATCAGGCCATCAATAGGCTAAACACATACGGCCAAGCCGTCCCAGGCGCTTACCAAGTCCTAGGTTCGTGGTCTACACCGTGAGGATATCCCAGGTATCCTTTAGGGTCCCGCCTTGGCAGCTCGCACTCCACGTGCTCAACACTGCTCCCGGCCCCTTGCCGCTCTCGGCCCCTGCCGACCTCGGCCTACACCATTCCCGGCTCTTACCGATCATTTACACAATAGCATTCATAGCATAATAAATAAATACTAAACACTAACAAATTCAATCAAGGGCTACGCCCTACAATTTAGACATATTGGGCTCGACCCTGCATACAAGCTCTATGGGAATAAGGGTTCTCTTACCTGAGTCCCGAGCACTGCTATCCCGATCACAGTCCCTTAACTTGAGCCTTGTCGAACCCTAGTCACAACACAAGATAATATTCATCCATTAAGTTCCAACCCATTAACTAGCTTTAAATCACAATTCTAGTCTCCGGGTCATTGAGTTTCACCAAACATGGTAAAAGATTCAATCCCGAGCACCCTAGGTTAAATTCCCAAGCCTAGAATCTCAAAATCCCAAAACCCCTTAAGGGCCGCGGCATTAGCCAACCATGCCTCGGCATGGTCCCAACCAGAGGCCTCCAAATGCCCAAAAACAGGTAAGGGCCGCGGCATTACTTAGGCCATGCCGCGACCCGCCCTCCTTCCTTAGCATACATCAGATTCGAAGGGTCAGGGCTCAGCAAGTACAGTGCCATGGCCCGACCCTTCGAACCCAGAAAAATCCTCCATTTTTGACACCCAAACCTCTCTCAAAACCACCCACAACCATCCCAGTTTCACAACTAAATTATCCACAAACTTTCCACAAGGTTCCAGCAACAAAACCTAGTTGAAATCTAGACTAAAAATCCATTTCAATCTCTGAGATTTTCAAACTCAGAAACTCAAAAATCAGCCATGGAAACACTATAATTCAACCTTCAAACTTTAAATTAAAGCTTACCTCAACTGCAGAACCAATCCTCCAAGTGTTTTCTGGCTTAATTCCCAAAGTTCCAGCCTTAATTCACTCTTCAAATTCAAAACCCAAAAACCACTTAGAACATACTCAATTTCTCAGAATTTTCAACACAGATAATGAGAATCAATCCTTACCTTAATCATGGTAGAATTCCTTTGCTTAAGTTGAGCTAATCCCTCAAAATTCAAGCCTAAACTGCAGAGCCCTCAGCTGAATTCCTTAGCTTCCAAGAGTTTCCTTTGTTTTGCCTTAGAGAAAATAGAGAGAGAGAGAAGAGGAAGACTTAGGTCGGTTTATACAAGTCTCTAAGTATTTCTTTCTTATTGTCTTATTTAGCTTAGTCTATGTGGTTACCTCAAGGCTCGGGGTACCAAAACGTCCCCGAGGGCAAAACGGTAAATTTCCCCAATATTCCCTCCTAGACATTCTATCTTCGAATATATCTCCAAATATTTATTTCCATACCCTGATAACCCAATATAATAACTAATGCCCAAATTACCCCTCGACTCACCCTGAGTCGAATTCTCAACCCCGTTGTGACTTTCTGGCTAACCGCTCCCCAGGACTGTCTCGGGCCGTGCTACACAGATAAATCACATACATATCACATTTATCACAGTTATACCCCTACTATCTGAACGGGACCCACATGCACATTTAACTCAACTAAACATGCATCTTTAACATATGTTCACATAAATTCACATATTAGCATATTAATTCATTTATTGCCCTCCAGGCACGCTAATCAAGGCCCTAAGCCCTATTAGCAAATTCGGGTCGTTACAGCAATAATATAGACTCGTGGACTAGGTGGATTTTAACCACTGAACCACGTAAAAGATTTGTGTTCTTGTGAATTCATTTCATTTTTCATTACGGTTTATTTATAAGCACTAATCTACCTTATTATTTCTTAAAACACTGTTGGCAAAAAATCGCGTCAACACATACATATGAGCATAATCTATTAGTTCCTGAGCATAATTGTTGCCACTGACTCCTTGCACATAAGCGAACAGAGTTATTTTTCTCTCCAATGTGTAAATCCTTGAGTTGTTCCTCTTTGTTCGCTTCTTGTATATTAATTGAAGCAAGTTTTTATCCTTTGAAAAATTGAGTATATGCTATAAGGATTTCTCTTATTTCTGCTTGAATCTTGGCATTTGGTGCCACAAATTTAGTGTAAAACCTAGCATCAAATCCATGGGTATTAAGTTCTTAGATCCTGTTTTGTTTACTCTTCTCAATTGTAGTCAAGGTTTCATCACCATTTCTGTTCGTTCCCAATATGCGATATACACATGTATTTGAGCGAATTGGTTGACCCTTGCTTATCATTCTATTTTGCTGGCAAAGACTATCCGTAATCCCAGTTTAATGATAGTAGCGGTTGAAATTATTTGCTTAGCACCAATAGATGAGCAAAGGCGAACATGACGTTCTTTCTCTTTGTACAATGTTCTGTTCCTTTCTTGCAGTGATGTGAACATCGTGTTCTTAGGGCTATAAAAGAGTACTCAATACTTGCTTTTAGCGTAAGCATATATACAATCAAATCGTTTTATGCCACTATGCCACATGCTAATTGTGATTCCTTACAAAAAGCACATAATACGAACACAAATGTATCCTTCTTTGATCTGATCCTTGTTCGTCCACTAACTCGGCTCTTGTGAATAGAAGAGAACACATATTCTTTTTTCCTATCCATTTAACCATAAGCAAACAACCACTTTTAAATATTCAAGGTCCAAATGGTTTCATAGCACAGAAAATTTAGTTTTTTTTAGCATTGATTTTGTAGACACGGGCGAACATAAATGCATATAAGCGAGCAAAGCCAAGACTTATATGGCTTTGTTCAACTCTAGCGAATAGACCATCTGTGAACCCACACAAATAATTGTATTTTGTCTGCTTCTTGCCTTGTTCATTTCCATGTGTAGGAATAAAGATGATTAACCATCTCCCATTTATTCGAATGAGTTGATGCCATCAGAGTAGAGACTTCAAATTCTTACTCGTTTCTAGGCACACAATCAAACAGTCAGTCTCTGTTCGTTCCCCTCATTAAAATAAGCAAGCCCCTTCTTTTCGATTTTGTTCTCATCTGGTATATGTATGTAGGCCATGCGCGAACAGGAACCTAAGTAACTCCACGTTGCCTTATGCGAATAGGTCCTCATAACCCATCTGATTCGTTGCTTGTTCGCCCAACCATTGAACGATTCAAATAGAGTAATGCAAACGAACATGACCCTATGATTCACAACCTTTACCTTTTATTCACACCATTTATAGTATAGGCAGACTAATAAGCTTTTCCTCCAAAGCTATAGGTGAATAGGTTCCATCTTTGAATATGCGAATAGCCCCACCTAAGTCTTAGTCCAATCCACCTTTTATGAATAAAAATGAGCAGGTACTCCTCTTGCCAATGAGTGCATGCACACACTTAGCAATTACTACTCAATTTCTTGAACAAACATCACATGTCTTTTCCTTAAGTTGAATTTTCTAGTGTCTTGTAAATAGAATGTTTGAATCAACCTATAAACGAACAAGTTACTTAAACTAAATCGGTAAGCGAATAGGAAGCTTGAACTAATCCATAAACAAACAAGTTTCTTGAACACCTTTTATGAGAAAGTTCCATTGTTCTTCCCAAGTATAGTTCCTTTTTTAGGCAATCTCATTTCTATGTTCTAATATTTTCGCCCTAGCTGTACACTTATGGGCGAACAGACCTCATATTGTGTACGTGCGAACATAATCTTACTCTTTCCTTTCCTTTTTAGGTACTTGGGTTTGCTTGGTCCTCGAGGAGTCTGATTTCTTTTACAATCTTGTTAGGCCTCGTTCTTCAAAGTGTATAGGGATTTGTTCATCCCCATTTGCTTCTAATCTAGGACCAAGTTCATGCCTCCCAAGAAATCAAGAGCGTTAAGGAAGAGGAAAAAGGTCGACTACACCGAAAAAGAGCTAGGAGAAATCTTTAGCTCGGATGGTTTTGTAACACCGAGATCCATCTTTTCTATGAGTGACTTGTCCCATTTAATAGATAAGTATGGACTTATTAGCGAACTCGAGCTTAGAGTCCCTGTTAATGATGAGCAAGCTGGCTCCCCACCAGACGGGTATACCGATTGGAGTCCCATGCATTGCCAAGCAGGGGCCTTCCTTCCACTTCATCCATACTTTGTGGAAATATGTGACTATTATGGAATATTCCCATTCCAACTGACACCAAACAGCTACAAACTATTGAACTGCTGTGTATTCTATATAAAGTGTTAGATTGGCCTCCCCCTGATGCTTTGAAGATTCACTACTTGTTCAATATCAAGTCCAACTGTGCATTAGGTTATGAAGGATTCTACCACTTGTGTAGCTATTCTCGTGGGGAATTCCTTAGGAGTGGTGTTTCCAACCCTGGTTGCTACTTTAGTCAATACTTTTTTTACAATGCTCTCTAGTCTGAACATAGGTCATTCCGTGATATGGTAAGTATCTAATCGTTTCCCATTCAATAGTTCTGTTCGCTTCCTTCACGTTAAGCTTATTCAACTATCCTAACTTGTTGTTTTAGGTTGTTATAGGCGATCGGCTCCAACCTCTGAGATGCAAGAGCAGATTTCTGAGTTATGTTGATTGGATGGAAAGTATAGGAATGCGTCTTTCCTTATCAATGATGAAGATTTATGATTGGTCGGTCTACTCAAACCACACCAGTCAATGGATCATCTATCGCTGCCTCCAGAGTTTGACTACGTTCCCTTTTCTGAAGTTTGAGAGTCTATACATGAGAGGCGATCAGAGGAGGTTTTTGTTGTTCGTGACGAGCCTGAGTTAGTTCACTTTAAGGTTTCATCTGCTTGTTCTTCCCCAAGCAGTCTTTGTTTCAAGTTGCCCAACTGTTCTGAGTTTGACTTATCGGAAGTGCCTCTCCCTTCTGAAACTTTTTGTGGCGTGGGAGGTCTTGACCTATCCCTTAGAAATGAGGAACTATCCTTCCCTCATTGGTTAAATGAATACTTTCCAGAGAAAACTTTTACTGATAGTCCTTTTGGTATACTATTTTTTCTTAACCGCATTATGACTGATATTTTTTTTTTTTTGCATGTTATTTAACCATTTTTCTTTTGGCAGGAGACATGAATGCTCGAGATTTGTTCAGTGGCCTTGAGGTTGTAGGTGCAAGGGCTAACAAGAGGAGGAAACAGTTAGCAAATAAGAATAAGGGGACCCTTACAGAGTCTTCTTCTGTTCGTTCAGGCAAGAGTCACCCTTTAGTTGGGGTTACACCGCTAGCCCCTGCAACGACTGCAAATGTGGTTCCCACGACCCGGTCCTTATCTCCTATATTACCTTATCGTGTTCAAACGGTGGTACCTAGATTTGAAGAGGTCCTCCAGAGTGACCAGATACGGGCAGAATGGTCTTTCTCCAAAGTTTTCATCCCCAACGAGATCGTTCACCATTCTATTTCCAACACTATCCAGGTATGTTTCTTCTCTTATTACCATACATGTTATCTTTCTGCTTGATTTTTGTATTGAACTATTTTTATCCTTCGTAGACAATGATCACCTTGGCTAACCTATCTGAATCTATCAAGTAGTTGAAGAAGGATAAGGAAGATACATGTCGTGCCATCATGCCTGAGATAGACATTGTTCGTGGTGAGAAGACTGAGGTTGAGCAACTCAAAAGTTCTTCTTGTACCAAGATCAATCAATTAAAGGCTGAGATTAATCGTCTTCAGAAGTCTTATGCTGTTGAGGTTGAGCAACTTAAAGTTGACGCGGAAGCTGATCGCCTTCAAACTCTTGAAGAAGAATTAAAGATCTTAAATGACATGTTTTTTTGGTCTGGAAATCCAACCGCAGTATTGATTTAACATTTTTGAATGGCGGAGAAAAGTCCCTACTAGAGGCTTGCGAACAGAGACTTAATGATGAAGAAAACTCTTCTATTCGTACCTCCTTAGCACAACCGGGGAATGGTGATGTTTCAAGGCCTGAAGATCTCACTACCAGTACTTCTGCTAACCTTTTAGTTGCCTCGGGAGACCAAACCCTTGAGCCAAAGTCCTGATTGCTTAGTCTCTTGCGCGCCTTATGTTGGAGTATTTTGTACTTGCATACTCTTGACTCTTTGTTTTCTTTTGTAGTTTGTACTTGCATGCCAACGAACTAATCATTTTACCTTTTGTTCTTAGTGCGAAAAGACTAGTTGCCTTTACTGCATGATACGAACAGACCAGTTGCCTTTAGTGCATGCTACGAACAGACTGGTTTGCCTTTTGTAAATGGTATGAACAACTTGAGTATATTTATATCTGCTTTCTCTCTTTTCATGGCTTGTGTTTGTCTCGCCTTTAGGCTCAGGTGAGTAGACACAATTTTTCCTTTGTAGGTAGAACGAACAGGACACTAGCATGCAAATTTTTTCCTTTTTGCGTAGAATGAACAAAAATCTTTTTTGGAAAAGTTTCTTATCTTGTGTGTTCTCACACCCCATATGCCCCCCAAGTGATTAAGGAGTCTCTATTCTTAATCACTTGATAGAAGAATTCATTTTTTCGTCACCATAGGCTAATAAAATAATTTTGTTCGTTTCACGTATATAAACATAGTCGAACAAGCTATGCTATGCGAATAGGTCATTAAAGGTTATTCCTCAAACTAGTAGGCGACCAAAATTGGAGGTTGTCCATTAATGGTGATCAATCATGGTTTAAAAGTTATCCTCTTTCCTAACAACGATTAGGTTCTGAGGTTAACTTTCAAACTAGCAGAATTTGAAGTTATCCTTGATCAAAGTTCAAGGTTATCTTCTTTTTTTAAAATGCTTCCGAGTTCGTGCATCACTTGGTTCGAACCTAGTTCAGCTAGGTTTAAATATTTACTTAATAGCTACCTGTTAATACTCAGGCCTTATTCCTGGTTAGGACCAGGATTTTATAACTTTGATTTTTCATGTTAGTTTATTAAGTTTTATTTGGAATCATCTTTGACAATCCGAGCTATTGTTCTAGCTCGATTTTTATTTCCAAATTTCACTTTTATACTGTCTTGAATTTTTCAAAGTATGATTGCGTTATTTAAACTTTCAACTACGTCTACTTGTTTCATTTATTGTCACAATCACTATGTATACTTATTTGAACATATAAGTACGATGAGCTTATAACTGCTCGAAACTCATACCCCTTTATTCATAAAAGCATGATAGGTTAGAATATTACTCAAAATTTTGTTGCACAAAAAATTTGTAATATTTTTCCTTTTATGCTCGGTCATCTCTATACTTTAACCTTTTTCCAAAAGTTCGAGACAACTTTTTTATTCAAAAGATGTATAGATTTTTTCCAAGCTCATGGTATGGTTACATCCAACACCTATATTCCCCCCAAGTAACCAAGTTACAAGTCTTGGATTACTTTCTCCACAGGTTCGAGTTGGTTTTATAGTGCGAAATTCAAAGTTATCCTCTTTCAATAATCAAGATTCGAGGTTATCTTCTTTTCTGATAACGATTAGAATTTGAAGTTGCCCTCTTTCATGATTAATCAGAATTTGAGGTTATCTTCTTTTCTAATAATGATCAGAATTCAAAGTTGTCCTCTTTCATGATTACAACCAGGATTCGAGGTTATCTTATTTCCTGATCACGATCACTTTATAAAGCAATCTTTAACAATGATTCCTTTGAGAAGTAATCTTTGTTCATACCCCTAGCAGGTTTGGTTAGACCGGGTAGGCGACCAAAATACCCCTTAATGCCTGTCTTCAGTGTTCGGCTTGCGAGTTGAACTCTGAGGAGCATCTCCATTTATTCTCCTAACATCTTGGGGTCGACTCTTCTCTTGTCTCCTTAATAAGAAATTAGCTCGGTAAACCCCGAGCTAGAGAAAAGTGTCAGATTGGAGATGAAACGATATTGAGATGACGCCAACGGAGTTTTTAAAGCGAGTTTGCATCCTTTGCCATTTTTATCCTTGCTTGTATCATGGAAAAAACCTCGGGTGAACAGGTTCCTTATTGCCCATACTCCATTAGTATAGTTAGGCGAACAGGCTCATCTTCGGGTTGGTGTGGTCATGACTCCGAGGTGAGCCCCAAAATTCTTTCTTCTTGCTTTCTTTATGTAGATGTGTAAATAGGTGAAAATATGCTCCAACCTACTTGTGTGCGAATAGTTTGTGTTCTGTTCATGCAGTCTTGTTAATCTAGTTATTTCTTGCTTAGTGATAGTAACTTTTCCTCATCCTTGAGCATGGTCTCAAGGTTGCGAGGTTGAAACTATTTTGCAAAAAATTCTAACTGTATCAATTTATGAATATTGTTGGCTAATCTAGAATTCCAACTCTATCCTTATATCGATTTATTTGTGTTGGTTAATCCAGACTTGTTACATAGTCAAGCTCATGCTAACAAGCTCCTTTGATTTCTTTGGATTGTTTGTTCCATGTGTTTGCATCATGTACACATTATTTCAAAGACAACTTGTACAAGTCAGCTCGGAAGTTATCTCGATAATGCGTATTAATAAGCTCAAAATATCATCAGCAAATATTACATGTTCCTTGGAATGTCTTCGATGTATCTTGTTCGCCCCCTGTGTAGATGTATGGGTGAACAGGTTTCATTCAAGGAACAAACAAACAAGCAAAACTTCGAGATGTCTCTAACTCTTCTTTGACCTCAAAATGGTTCGAGCATAATCTTTCGAGTAGTGATGCCTTATTCCTGTTAAGAATGCCTGGGGGAACATGTTTCATTAAAGGGTTATGAAAGATGTGAACAGGCTTCATTGAAGGGTTAAGTCATGTTGTCCCTTGTGTGTGTGAAGGGTTTTGTGGCGACCTCGAAATGATCTCGAGCCTTATGCTTCGAGCTCAGTCTCCTTATTCTTGTTCGCCCCTTATAAGGATGTATCGGCAAACAGGTTCTCTTAAAGGGTTATGAAGGTTGTGAACAGCTTTCGTTGAAGGGTTAAGTCATGTTGTCCCTTGTGTGTGCAGACAGGGTTTTATAGTGACCTTGAAATGATCCTGAGCATTATACTTCAAGCTCAGTTCCCTTATTCCTGTTCGCGTAGCATGAGCTTTTAATGAGCGGATAGGACCTCAAAATCCAATTCATCCTGAATAAGTGTTCATGTCATCTCGAAAACCATGAAATTGCTAGTTTGATCACCGTCTCGAAAACAAGTATGGTTGAGAACAAAAATTTATGTTGTAGTTTCAGCTCGAGTTATTATTGTCTTGAAGAAGAAATTTGTCCCCAACTCAGTTGTAAACTGTGGTTTAGTTCGGAGATGGACTTCGTTTATGGCTCGAATGACTTTTGTGGAGTGATGACCAGCTCGGGTGTGAGTACCGAATACCGCCCAAATAACTTGTGCAGAGGGGTAATCAACTCGGACTACTTATATGAGTTGGCTCGAAGTGTACATATAGGTCAGCTTCGAAGATAAAATTTTGCCTATTGCTCGAATGTCTCCAACCTCAGAATTTTCACTAATGAATTTTGAGCTGTTATTTCCATAAGATCCCTTTATTTTTGAAGCTCTATTCACTCCTAATAGTTTTAAAGGCTTATAAATGAACAGATAGACCCTTTTTGCCATGAGAGCGCAAATTTGATATCAGGTGTTAAGAAGCTTACGAGTTAATGTCCTTGATAGTTCGTATACGTCATCTCAGAATTTCCTGTGATATAGATTGAATAGGATTCTTGTAGATAGGCGTGAGAACAAGATTCTCTCAGACGTGAGAATAAGGCTCTCTTAAGTGCAAGAACATGGCTCTCTTAGGCATGAGAACATGATTCTCTTAACAGCTTGGAAGAATTTTAAATGTATATTTACATTCCTATTCGCCTAGTATAGGCTACAATGGGCGAACAGGTTCTCTTTCCGTGTGGAAACATAGAAATGAATAGGTACTTTACATGCATTTGGCATGCTATTCCAGTCCTTCTTTGGTTGCTCTTGCCCCTAATAAAGACATAGAAGCAAGAAAAATTCCACACACTAGCCTTGTAAGGATTCCGAGCCCTCCTATCTTCCTGTTCGCCTAGTATAGACCATTATGGGGGAACATGTTTCCTTTTTTAGATAGCTGGGGTTGCCTACTCCTTGTTCCCCTTTGGAGTGTATGCATGAGCGCACATCTATTTTTTGAGGATTTATAGTTTATAACCATAGGCGAACAAGTTGCATACTCATACTTTCTATTCTCATGTGTTGTATACAACTGTACGACCAAAAGATCTTTTCTAGGTTTACAAGCATTGTTGTGATATCCATCGATTCCATAAATGCAAATAGGGTTACAAGCAATGATTTTATCATTGTTCATAACTTGAACAAACCGCCGCCATAAGTGGATCTATTATTGAATCGCCGTGATTACTCCACCTTGTAACTTGGAATCGCTGGATTTTTAATTTTAGCATTGTGCCCCAATTTGGACGCAATTAAGTGAAATTATTTTTCACATAGATCTGCGAATTATTTTGACGAATATAGTGTTTTCTTACAACTTGCAATTGCTCCGCAGATGGCCTAGATAAAAATGAACAAGCGGCTGATCTGGCCCTTGACGACGTTGGGATTCTTTTGGAGATAATTTCATCAAATTCTTTATTCATAGAATTCATTAGATTGAACCTCTTTTCTTGAATCTGCTCTCTCAATGAAAGCACCAAACTGTTGACACCGATTTTCATCAACTTGAGAACATAAGAGCATGGCTTCAAGAATAAAGATATAATCAAATAAATAACACCATATTTTATAGTGGTTCAGCCCCAAAAAGATGACCTACGTCCATTTAGTTACTTTTATTAATATTTAAGCTTGAAGAACCAAAGTTTTTGGTGAACATACGTCGTCGGTTGTTTTATGGTCCTCCTTCGCTTTTACATTATATAAGGACTTGTTTATACAATAATGGAGCATTAAGAATTTCCTCTTCATTTATATCCCACCTCCTCTTATTTATAGTAAGGAGTTTAGGATTACAATTAGATCATGGGCCTAAGTTATTGGGCTTGGACCGCAAATAATACAATACAACAAAAATACAGTTATATTTTGATAAATGACAACTCTATACTCCTTTGCTAACTCTATTAGCGTGGATGTTGTGTGTTGAATGAACAGGATCCTCCTGTTAGCGTGTAAAGGTTCGTCTTGTGCGAACAGAGGTTGAGGAATGTGTCTACACAACCAAATCTGTAACGCCCTGGATAGCCAAGACCGTTACACTGTGTGTTTATAAAGGTGCAAGACTTGCCAATCAAGTCATTTAGCTAGAAACGTGTTACTGAAACTACAGTTGAACTAGGGTTAAAAGATTTTGGTCTCAAAAGTTCCATTTCTTATAATCAAACATTTCCTTACATGGGATCCCAGAAGTAGTAAAGTTAAAAGACAGTTTACAAAATTTAAGGATTAAAATACAGATACTAGCCATTTTAAGGCAAAACAGACAATTAGGCTTTTCTCGTCCTGTACCACTCCTCAGACGTGGCGGCCGATCAGCTGACTATGTACATTCAGCCCCAAAGCTCTCCATCTCAGGACTGGCCCACTTTGCCTTTGCCTTTACCTGCACCACGTAGCACCCGTGAGCCAAGGCCCAGCAAGAAAACACAACAACATAGCACAATCATCAAGCAAACAACCAGATAACTTATGCAGTATAATCATTTACTCAACAGTTCAAAAATTCACGTTATTCAATTATTCATCATACCAAGTACATCATTTCATATTAATAATCAATTCACACATGATAACCAGGGTTAACGCCCTTAGGCCGCACCCTCTATTTATCCCACTGACTCCGGCCCGCTTAAACCGAGCTCAATGAATATTAAGCTGTCATCAGCTACCAGTGGCCGAGCCGTGTCCTATGCGCAAGTATTATTTACGGCACTCTTAGGCCATTTAACACATGTCCCATGCTATAATACTATCTATGACATCATACATAAATAGGGAGCACTTAGTCCCAAAACAGTCACATAATCGGGTGCAGTTTTTTTACCTTTAGATTCTGATAGCTTTGTTCAATTCAACCCTCAAGCATGATCCCGTCTGAGCCCTAGCGTACACCTAGTCACGGTCACAAGTTAGAACCACACCAGACTTCAAATCCAAAACCTAGCCTCGGGACAAATCCCGAGACCTCGGGAAGCCCTAATTCCACCAAACGGGGTGGTGGAATCGAACCCCAAGCCCCCAGGCAAAAACCCTAAGAAATAACCCAAAAATCCCTTTCTGGGAAGAGGGTAGCGCTACAACGCCCTAAAGTGGGCGGTACAGCGCTACAAACATAGCCAACATGCTCCCAGACACCCAAACCTAGTGCTGTAGCGCCCTAAGGCTAGCGCTACAGCACTAGTCACAGCCAGAGAAAACATAGACTTCTCCTCTTCGAATTTCCTCGAGGTAAAACCTTCCAAAATCCTTCCAAACCTTAACCAAACTCCAAAAAAAACCTACCAACATCTATATCTCACCCCATAAGTCCCAACCATACAAAACTCAATCACATGCACCCCAAATCAAGGAAATCACCATGGCTGAGTTTAGAGCTTAAAAACTCAATCAGAACAGTAGAAATCACAGAACCTAAAGCTAGAATTTCTTACCTTCAATAGATGAACTCAACCTAGGTTATCTTCCACACTTCCTTGGCCTTCACCTCCTCAAGTCCATAGCCTTAATTCCCTAGAATTCCCACAAAAACTCAGCTTAGAAAATCAATTCAATACCAAAACCAAGAACTGAATAACAACCTCAAAACCTTACCTCAAATGATGGATAATGTAACGCACTGGTTACCCCAGAACAGTTACGGTGAATGGTGAACCAGAAATTTGACTCGCTACCCGAGTCCTTTGGTTAAAAACGTGCTTCTAAGTGTTATTAACAGGCTAAGGTGAAAAACCAATAAAAAGGAAATACATTAAACTATTCATGGGCCCATAAAAAACATTTACTAGTCACTTACAACTCAAAATGGTCATTACTGTTTCAAATTCACAAACCCGCCGACCTAAGCGGCAAAAATAGGGTAAACCCCCTAGTTCCTCTAAGAACTCCTTGGCCGTGGTGGTCAAGCGGCTGCATATGTACACATCACCACCTAAGCTCTCCACTCAAGGCTGGGTGAGCTTTTCTTTCCCTTTACCTGCACCACATAGCACCCATGAGCCAAGGCCCAGCAAGAAAACACAATATAGCATGAATATAATATCAACAATGATCATAATAATCATTCAGGACTTCCAGTCCAAAATAGAGGAGTGACAATTGAAACCTCACTAAGGTGGGTACAACTCCCTTTAACCATGTGACGATAGGGTCACCGGAGCTTAACAGATAAGTGAACCTTTCACTAGCTTAAACGGGTTAGGTGCATGATGACTAGTCACCAACGTAACCTACCTCATGACCATAAAGTCATAACCATGGAAGACTGTTCCTTAGCCATGTGACAAGCAGTCACCTAGGCCTTAGGCCCTGGCTCTGAGTAACTAGTCCTAGACTAGCCAAGCGCTTATAAGTTTCATCGACCTTAGGGTCGGTCCAACATTAATGCCTTAGAGTCATTCAATTCTGATATCGATTAGATCTAATCTTCATTCGGCCCTGCGTTCAGGACGCTTATGCCATTTCTGACTCTTAGGTCAGTGATACGCGACCAGTGCCGTCCCTGACTAATCAGTGCCATACACAAGTAAACAACATTCGCTAGCATTTGATATGAAATCAATGTCCACATTTATCAACCAACATGCCTCATCAACAAGCATGCATGTCATATACACAGGGTGCAGTTTTCTTACCTCAGGTTCGAGTGAGAAATATAATAAGAATGACTCCTGAGAACGATCGACCTTTTGATTCCTTAGCGGTTACCTAATCATAACTAATTAACACCTCCATTAGGGAAAAATCAACAATGAAAGGGTCTTGACCTCAACCCCACTCTCGGGACCTCGAAACGTGCCCACACGGTGAGTAGATTTGATCCCGGGCCTTAAGGAATGAAACCTCAAGCCAAAAACCCTGAAAAACACTCAAAATGGGATTCTCGAGGAACAGAGGAGCGCTACAGCGCTGCTCCCTAGCGCCCCAGGGCTATACTCAGAACCCCCCAAACCGCCCATAGAAACCTGTGTAGCGTTACAACGCCCTCTCATGGGCGCTGTAGCGCTACCCCCAGACTGGTTTTCCCCTGAAACTTCCTTCTTCGACTCCTTCAGTTCTAACTCGATTACAATGCTTCCAAACCTCATTTTTGGTGCCAAATGAACCCAAAAACCATCCTCACATACCCCAAGCATCACAACCATAAAAGCCCTAGCCAAAACTCCCAACAAAACCAAGTATTCAACCTAGAAATCTCAACTGCAAATCAAAACTAAAACAAGGCAAACCAGAGAATTCAATGGCTAGAAACTTACCTCAAGCTTAGATTATGATGCTCTTAAATGGTGGAACACACTCCCAAACTCCCAAGGCTTACCTCCCAAGCTTGAATCCTCAAGAATGGCTCAAAAATCACAAAGAAAACTGAAGGAGAAAAGATACGGAAAAGCTCTTGAACTATACTCTGCTTTCTCTTCCTTTCTACAGCCATAAATGGCTTATATCTATCCTAGGGGTGAAAAGAACAAAATACCCCTAGGTCAATTAAGGGTTTCTAAAGGCTCCCAAGGGCAAAATTGGTATTTCTCACTTATCTCGTTAATCATAATTAACGCTCTCCAATTCCTGCTATTCTCAATATTCTCAAACACCAACAATTCATATCTTGTTACCCTTTAATTCCCGGTAACGCTCTAATCATTAAAATCACCCTGAGACTCATCCCGAGCCCCGAACTTAAACCTGTTATGACTAAACCGCTACTTAATATCCCAAGATCGTTTCATGCCGAATAGCTCGAACAAACCCACATTATAATGTGGTCTCAACAATAAGTCACCGACATGCATACAAATATACAATTACACCCTCAACGGGCCAAATTACCAAAGCACCCCTGTAATGAAATGTGGACCCACATGCATGCATTTAACATCATATTATAATATAATTCACATATACATGCATATTATCATTTAATGGCATATTTAAACAGGTATGGCCCTCTCGGCCTACTAATCCAGTCATTAAACCGCATTAGGGATTCTGGGGCATTACTGATATCCTCTGCTGATTCCCTAAGCCAAATCAAGGATTCTAGTGTTGAGTCTTAGCCTAAGCCTTCTCTGAACTTTAGCTCCAAATTTCCAAAAGAATTGGTGAAGAGGAACCCAAACCGTACAAGAGTAATGCCCTGTTTTCCCTTCTTTCTTTTCTCCTTCTTTTCTTTTGTCTCAATCCTTTCTCAGACCTCCACAACCTTCTACACATTCCACTAAGGCATAAAGCATTATAATACTTATCCCTGCTTTTAACACAATGACCAATTTGCCCTCCCATAAATCCTAAGCCATTAAATCATTCTAAGGGCATTTTGGTCATTACACCCAATTCCCGCTAATTCCTCAAATGTCTCTAATATTTACCGCTTACTTCCCGACACCTAACTGATCACCAATTATATTCCTCAATATCAAAATAATCTCCAATATAGTTCATAAATTCCCAGAAATACCCCAGGCTCGCTGGGTATAAATCCCGGCTGTGACTTTTTCGCTAAACCGCTCACTAAGATCGCCTTAAGTCACAAGCTACAAATATATCCACATAATAATGTGGTCTCAACAATTTATCACATATATTTACAGTTATGCCCTCAACGGGCCAAAATTATGAATATGCCCTTCTAACCTAATCAGGGCCTACATGCATACTAATACACATAGTCATGCTTTTAATCATTAAATCACATATAATCCAGCTATGCCCTCCCGGCACACTAATCAAGGCCCTTAAGCCCTATTAGTAGATTTGGGTCGTTACAACTATCCCCTCCTAATGAGAATTTCGTCCTCGAATTTACCTGAACAACTCGGGATACTGATCCCGCATCCCTGACTCAAGCTCCCAAGTCACCTCCTCGACCCTACTATTCCTCCATAACACCTTAACAAGAGGAATCGTCTTCTTCCGTAGTACTTTATCTTTCTGATCCAAAATCTGAACCGGTTGCTCCTCATAAGCTAAATCTGTCTGCAACTCCAAGTCTTCATACCTCAACACATGTGTTGCATCTTCGACGTATTTCCGAAGCATAGAAACATGGAATACGTCATGGACTCCCGACAACGATGGTAGCAAGGCTAACCTGTTAGCCACTTGACCGATCCTTTCTAGGATCTCAAAAGGTCCGATGAACCTAGGGCTTAGCTTGCCCTTCTTCCCAAACCTCCTCACCCATCGCAATGGTGAAACTAGGAGAAACACATGGTCCCCAACCTGGAACTCCACGTCCCTACGCTTGGGATCAGCGTAGCTCTTCTGTCTGCTCTGTGAGGTGAGCATCCTAGCTCAGATCTTCTCTATAGCTTCATTCGTCTTCTGAACCATATCTGGCCCCAAATACTTCCTCTCACCCATCCCATCCCAATGAATGGGTGACCTACATTTCCTCCCATATAACATCTCATAGAAAGCCATTCCAATCGTTGACTGGTAACTATTGTTATATGAAAATTGAATCAACGGGAGATACTTACTCCATGATCCCTCAAAGTCGAGCACACATGCTCTGAGCATATCCTCCAACAGCTGAATCGTCCTCTCAGGCTGTCCATCAGTCTGAGGATGGAAGGCTGTGCTGAACTTCAACTAAGTTCCCATAGCCTTCTACAAACTACCCCAAAACTTAGAGGTAAAGATAGGATCCCAGTCTGACACTATGGACTTAGGAATCCCATGGAGATGTACGATATCCCTCACATACAACTCTGCATACTGATCCACAGTATATGTCGACCTCACTGGAAGAAAGTGAGCTGACTTGGTGTATCTGTCCACTATCACCCACACCGAGTCATGAAGCCTTACTGTTCTAGGTAAACCTCGCATGAAATCCATCGTAATATCCTCCCATTTCCACTCAGGAATACCTAAAGGCTGAAGCAACCCTGTCGGTCGCTGATGCTCAGCTTTCACCTGCTGACAGGTTAAACATCTGGCTACGTACTCTACCACATCCTTCTTCATCCCGAGCCACCAATATAATGTCTGTAGATCCTGGTACATCTTCTTGGTACCCGGATGAAGTGAGTAAGGCGTCGTATGTGACTCATCCAGTATCTCTCATCTGATCCCCTCATCAGCTAGAACACAAATCCGTCCCTGATACCAAAGCAAACCAACCTCAGAAATAGAATAGTCCTTAGCTAATCCCGCTAAGACATTCTCTCTAATCTCCTGTATCTGAGCGTCTACCAATTGCCCTTCTTTAATCCGCTCTAGCAGGGTCGACTGTAAAGTAATATTGGCCAACCGTCCCACCACCAATTCTATTCTCGCTCTGACCATCTCATCAGCTAACTCTCTCGAGATCTGGGTGGAACTATACAACTGACCTGGGCCTCTCCGGCTTAATGCATCCGCCACTACATTGGATTTTTCCGGATAATATCACAATCATAGTCTTTCACCAATTCTAGCCAACGTCTCTGCCTCATGTTCAGGTCCTTCTGGGTGAAAGAGCACTTCAAGCTCTGATGATCAGTATATATCTCACACTTCTCTCGATATAGGTAATGTCACCAAACTTTCAGTGCGAATACCACTGCTTCTAACTCCAAATCATGGGTAGGATACTGTTACTCATACTCCTTCAGATGTCGTGATGCATAAGCTATGACCTTCTCGTTTTGCATCAACACATAGTCTAAACCTAACCTCAACGCATCGCAGTAGACAACAAACTTCCCTTCCCCAGATGGAAGACTCAACACAGGCGCGGTAATAAGTCGTCGCTTCAACTCTTGGAAATTTTTCTCGCACTTGTCTGACCAGATAAACTTCAAATTCTTTCGTGTCAATTCTGTCATCGGTGTCGCTATCTTCGAGAAGCCTTCCACAAACTGTCTGTAGTAACCCGCTAGACCAAGAAAACTCCACACCTCTGAGGCGTTCCTTGGCCTCGGCCAATCCCTAACTGCCTCCAACTTAGATAGATCCACCTTAATCCCATCTGCACCAACAATATGTCCAATGAATGTCACTTCTGGTAGCCAAAATTCACATTTCTTAAACTTGGCGTACAACTGATGCTCTCTCAACCTCTGCAAAACCTGTCAAAGATGAATCTCGTGCTCTGCCTCTGAACTGGAGTATACTAAGATGTCATCGATGAAGACAATAAGGAACTGATCCATAAAGTCCTTGAACATTCTATTCATTAGGTCCATAAAGGCTGTTGGGGCATTGGTCAAACCAAATGACATGACCAGAAACTCATAGTGCCCATACCTTGTTTGGAAGGTCGTCTTCGGTACGTCCTTGTCCTTGATCCTCGGCTGGTGATAACCAGATTGAAGACCAATCTTCAAGAACACCGTCTTACCCTGCAGCTGATCGAACAAGTCGTCAATCCTTGGTAGGGGATACTTATTCTTGATAGTTAACTTGTTAAGTTCCCTGTAGTCTATACACATTCTCAAAGTCCCGTCCTTCTTCTTCACAAATAAAACTGGAGCACCCCATGGCGAGTAACTAGGTCTGATGAACCCCAAATCCAGAAGCTCCTGCAGCTGTGTCTTCAATTCCTTCAGTTTTGTCGGTGCCGTTCTATATGGTGCCCTTGACACTGGCTCTATCCCTGGCGCCAACTCAATGACAAACTGAATCTCCCTACGCGGCGGCATCCCAAGTAAGTCCTCAGGAAACACATCCAAGAACTCGCAAACCAATCTGGTCTCTTCCGGTCCTGTTGGCAAAACCCTGGTGGTAACCACCACACTAACCAGAAAACCTATACACCCTCCTTGTAACAGATCTCTGGCTCTCAGCACCGATATCCTTGGTACGCGGGGTCCATCCACCGCTCCCACAAAGATAAAGGAATCCTCGCCCTCCAGCTCAAAGGTCACCATCTTCGTCCTGCAGTCAATAGTACCTCCATATCTAACCAACCAATCCATACCTAAAATCATATCAAAGTCCTCCATACTCAACTCAATCAAGTCTACTGACAATTCCCTACCATCTACCATCACTGGCAGTGCTCTAATCCACCTCCTAGAAACTACTAGCTCTCCTGTAGGCAAAGTAGTCCCAAACCCCGAAGTACAATACTCACTAGGTCTAAACAGTCTATCAATCACCTTACTAAAAACAAACGAATGTGTAGCACCAGAGTCAATCAATACAGTAAAAGAGAACCAGTGCTAGAAAACTGACTTGTCACTACCGATGGACTAGCCTTGGCCTCCACCTGCGTCAAGGTGAACACTCGAGCTGGAGTCAAGTTGTCCACCTTCCCTGCATCTCCCTTCTTCACTGTCGGGCAGTCTTTCTTGAGGTGTCCTACCACCCTCCACACATAACAGGCCTTAGCCCGGCATTCACCCGGATGGCATCTTCTGCACCTCGTGCACTCAGGATAGCTCCTCCATGAATCACTGCCTCCCTGACAGCCACCCTGGGTACCTCGACCCCTCCTATCAGGACCGGAAGCAGTCAACGTATCAGGGTTCTTTCTCTTCAAATCACTGGGGCCTCTACCCCTACCAGAACCAGAATATGGAGGCACCGCCCTGCGGCCCTCCCGCCTTACTGCACTTTCCCTCCATATCTTATTTTCCGCTTCCTCAGCGAAAAGAGCCTTCTCTATAGCCTGGGCATAAGTTGTCCCTCCAGGAACTGTTGTAATCCTCACATCTTGGGCTATCATAGCATTAAGCCCTCTGATAAATCTGTCTTTCCTAGCTGCATCAGTAGGCACAAGACCTGGTGCGAACTTCGCAAGTCTGACAAATTTCAGGGCATATTCTGTAACTGTCATGCTGCCCTGAACCAACCCTACAAACTCATTTACTTTCATTGCCCAAATGGTAACATTATAATACTTCTGACTGAATAGGTCCTTGAATCCTTCCCAAGTCAAAGTAGTAACATCTCTAGTCTGTGATGTCACTTCCCACCAGATACGGGCATCCTCTCTCAACATATATGTGGCACAGGCCACTCTGTCATGTCCCTCTAACCTCATAAAATCCAGGATAGTAGTAATCATAGTCATCCATTATTTGGCCTTCAGTGGATCAGGTCCTCCCTCAAAGATCGAGGGCTGCTACTTCCTGAACCGCTCATACAACGGTTCCCATCTGTTCCCAACCTCTACTGGCCGTACCGCTGGTACCACTGCAGGTGGCACAGTAAGGGCAACACTCCCTAATGGAGCCTACTGTCGTAGAATTCGTATATGCTCATCCTGGCTCTGTAGTCGTGCTTACATATCAGTCATAAGTTGCTGCCAGTTCTCAGGGACTGGCGGAGGGGTCTGGCCTTGGTCATCATCTCTAGTCTCAGACCTAGTGTCAGCTAGTCGCGTAGATTTTCTTGGACGCATAATTATCCAAGTCAATCTGCAATCAACGACTCGGCAGTCAGACTATGATGACAGTGTACTAATCCTTCCATGATCCACTGTCAGAACTCAAACATTCACAAACAATCAAAATATAACAGTTTATCCAAGTATTCAAGTATTTTCATTCACATACATAGCAATGCTAATAAGCACGCCTCAATATTATCATACAATAGTCAAGGGCCAGGCCCTATCAGTATCTCATGCTCCCTATTAATCAAGCAGATATCAACAGTCATATTCCATTATATTCATTTAAGCATATAATCATGTATACACAATTACCAAACCCTGAGTCGAGCTTGTCTTTCGCGGCGAATGTACATGTCCAGCCAGTCTTCAGGAGCCCTTAAACCTAGGACGATCTGATACCAAGTTGTAACGCCCTGGATAGCCAAGACCATTACACTGTGTGTTTATAAAGGTGCAAGACTTGCCAATCAAGTCATTTAGCTAGAAACGTGTTACTGAAACTACAGTTGAACTAGGGTTAAAAGATTTTGGTCTCAAAAGTTCCATTTCTTATAATCAAACATTTCCTTACATGGGATCCCAGAAGTAGTAAAGTTAAAAGACAATTTACAAAATTTCAGGATTAAAATAAAAATACTAGCCATTCTAAGGCAAAACAGACAATTAGGCTTTTCTCGTCCTGTACCACTCCTCGGCCGTGGCGGCCAATCGGCTGACTATGTACATTCAGCCCCAAAGCTCTCCATCTCAGGACTGGTCCACTTTGCCTTTGCCTTTGCCTTTACCTGCACCACGTAGCACCCGTGAGCCAAGGCCCAGCAAGAAAACACAACAACAAAGCACAATCATCAAGCAAACAACCAGATAACTTATGCAGTATAATCATATACTCAATAGTTCAAACATTCATGTTATTCAATTATTCAGCATACCAAATACATCATTTCATATTAATAATCAATTCACATATGATAACCAGGGTTAACGCCCTTAGGCCGCACCCTTTATTTATCCCACTGACTCTGACCCGCTTAAACCAAGCTCAGTGAATATTAAGCTGTCCTCAGCTACCAGTGGCCGAGCCGCGCCCTGTGCGCAAGTATTATTTACAACACTCTTAGGTCGTTTAACACATGTCCCATGGTATAATACCATCTATGACATCATATAGATATAAGGAGCACTTAGTCCCAACACAATCACATAACCGGGTGCAGTTTTCTTACCTTTAGATTCCGATAGCTTTGTTCAATTCAACCCTCAACACGATCCCGTCTGAGCCCTAGCGTACACCTAGTCACGGTCACAAGTTAGAACCACACCAAACTTCAAATCCAAAACCTAGCCTCGGGACCAATCCCGAGCCCTCGGGAATCCCTAATTCCACCAAACGGGGTGGTGGAATCGAACCCCAAGCCCCCGGGCAAAAACCTTAAGAAATAACCCAAAAATCCCTTTCTGGGAATAGGGTAGCGCTACAGCGCCCTAAAGTGGGCGCTACAGCGCTACAAACAGAGCCAACAGGCTCCCAGACACCCAAGCCTAGCACTGTAGCGCCCTAAGGCTAGCGCTACAGCACTAGTCACAGCCAGACAAAACACAGACTTCTCCTCTTCGAATTTCCTCGAGCCAAAACCTTCCAAAATCCTTCCAAACCTTAATCAAACTCCAAAACAAACCTACCAACATCTATATCTCACCCCATAAGTCCCAACCATATAAAACTCAATCACATGCACCCCAAATCAAGGAAATCACCATGGCTGAGCTTAGAGCTCAAAAACTCAATCAGAACAGTAGAAATCACATAACCTAAAGCTAGAATTTCTTACCTTTGATGGATGAACTCAACCTAGGTTATCTTCCACACTTCCTTGGCCTTCACCTCCTCAAGCCCTTAGGCTTAATTCCCTAGAATTCCCACAGAAACTCAGCTTAGAAAATCAATTCAATACCAAAACCAAGAACTGAATAACATCCTCAAAACCTTACCTTAAATGATGGATAACCTCTACTAATTCCCCAAGCCAAATCAAGGATCCTAGTGTTGAGTCTTAGCCTAAGCCTTCTCTGAACTTTAACTCCAAATTTCCCAAAGAATTGGTGAAGAGGAACCCAAATCGTATAAGAGTAGTGCCATGTTTTCCCTTCTTTCTTTTCTCCTTCTTTTCTTTTGTCTCAATCCTTTTTCAGACCTCTACTGCCTTCTACACATTCCACTAAGGCATAAAGCATTATAATACTTATCCTTGCTTTTAACACAAATGACCAATTTTCCCTCCCATAAATCCTAAGTCATTAAATCATTCTAAGGGCATTTTGGTCATTACACCCAATTCCTGCTTACTTCCCAACACCTAACTGATCACCAATTATATTCCTCAATATCAAAATAATCTCCAATATATTTCCTAAATTCCCAGAAATACCCCAGGCTTGCCCCGAGCCGGGTATAAATCCCGGCCGTGACTTTTTCGCTAAACCGCTCACTAGGATCGCCTCAAGTCATAAGCTACAAATATATCCACATAATAATGTGGTCTCAATAATTTATCACAGATATTTACAGTTATGCCCTCAACGGGCCAAAATTACAAATGTTCCCTTCTAACCTAATCAGGGCCTACATGCATACTAATACACATAGTCATGCCTTTAATCATTAAATCACATATAATCCACTTATGCCCTCCCGTCACACTAATCAAGGCCCTTGAGCCCTATTAGTAGATTTGGGTCGTTACAAAATCCCTTCGTTAGCGCTTGGTAGTCTGCTTTGTACTCCATGAGAATAGGAACTACTTTGTACCTTGTGAGAACAGGAACTACTTTGCAATTCGTGAGAATAGAAAGGCAAAGTGTTATGTTCATTGTCCCTTCATAATTGCAGCATTTTTTAAATGTCATAAATTCCCAAAAAATGTGTATAACACTTTCTATAGCCTCCGCATAGGAAATTCTTGACACACTCTCTTTCTCAACATCATTCTTTATAAATTGTTCGAAAGTAAAATCAAAATGTCCACCTAGTGGCAAATTAGCTTCTTTTGCTTCTTTCATGATGAACTCCTTAGTACATGCTTTGAGATAAAACTAATTTTTTTATTCTTTCTCTTTCTTAATATATCAATACCAAGAATTTTCCAAGCAGTTTCCATGTCTTTCATCTCAAATTCTCCATTCAATACCTTCTTCAATTTTTTATTTTATTTTATTAAATTCATTCTTCAATATCAACATGTTATTCATGTAAATCAAAAGAAATGTAGTTGTAGGAAGACTCATATTAGAATAATAAAGACACTTATCATGTTTTGATCTCTATAGCCCATTTTAGTATCTACTAAGTCAAATCTTTTATACCATTGCATGGGTGGCAGTTTTAACCCATAAATTGATCATTTCAACCACATACTATTTCTTCATGTTGGGTTTTATGCCCTTAATAAATAAAAGAAGTAAAAATTATTTTGTTTATTCAATCGCATTGTTCACTTGTTTTATTACATGTTTATTCAATTTATACAAACATTCATAAATTTCTCAAAATATGAATAGTTACAATTACAGTGACTAGGTCATAGTGGATTATAGTTGTAATTATATGTTCAAAAGAACGAGTCCTAAGATTAGATCAGTGCATTGGATTTTTACTAATTAGGCAATCTACTATATGATCTACTTACACATTTGGGTGTGATGTCTTGTTCAGTTTAGATAACTGAGTTATTAGTTAATAATTTGAACTAGTCCTAGAAGGTTCACTCAAGATCGTGGTCCTAGAGAATTCATATACTCATGACTAATTAAGCAGTCTGGCTAGCTACCGCGACGACTATGAGCTCCGGCTATCCACCAGGGAACTATGTGAGAAACTGGTTCACCACCGATGCATGTGTGGCTAAAGTCGATTGGCCATCACAATATGTAAGAATTATGGCTTAACACCTGTGACATAAGAGTCCGGTTAAACTCTGGGACACATAAGTAAGTTGATTCCGAGTTCGGCTAGCTACCTTGACAACTATGAACTCCAGCTAGCCACCGGGGAACTATGTGAGAAACTGGTTCGCCACCAATGTCTGTGTGACTAAGCTCGGTAGGCCACCACAATATGTAGAAGTCTGGCTTAACACCCGTGACATAAGAGTCTGGTTAAACTCCGTGACACGTAAGTAAGTTAATTCTGGAATCAAATCTCTATGGCTAAGAAAGTATACTGAATTCCTCTAGGAGTTTGGGTAATCAGTGTAACTAGTTTTCACCCGTCGACGCTATGGTGAGATATGTTAAGATGTATTAAGATATGCTAAGCTATGTTGAGATATGTTATCAGTGAGCGCTAGAGTTTATCTGCAAGGATATAGATTTCGACCGACCTTTTGGGGAATTTATGTTTTGGGAACTAAAACCCATCCGATAACTAAGAAATTGTATTGGGCCTGTTAAATGTTTTAAAATTATAACACTGTAATTTACTTTTAAGTATGCGCATACTTCCGAACTCTTGCATGTTTTGAAACATTTTTTTATATGGATTTTTGATTTCCTTATTTTAGAAAATGGTTATGTTTTTCTGCAAATTATGTTAAGAGATTTTACGGGACATTACAGTTGGTATCAGAGCACCGGGCTAAACTGGTTCTGTAGACAAACCCACATGTACATTTTGCAAGATAGGCCGGCACTCACTGTAAGTACTGTCTTTTCATATCTGTTTCCTTTAGTTTCTTTTATTTACCTCAATCTTATAAATTGTAGGTTATGGCTGATGTACCTAAGATAGATGACCTTGTGATAGAGAACCTACCTGCGAGCCCTACACCTAGGGTTGACTATTATAGGTTATTTGACAACGAGAATCCTTGACACTTCAAGTACGTCAGCGACATCGGCGTGCCATTTGGCAATGGACATCGTACATGACCGAGGTTTTCGATAGGGCCAACACACCCGAGCGACAGAGAATGCGGTTTGCTAGCACTTGTCTAAGAGGTGCGACCCAGGTGTGGTTCTGCCACCAATGGTCGCAGATGGCTTGCATCACGTGGGATGACTTTCAAATGGAGCTCGAGTTGGAGTTTCGGCCATGGATTGACTTATCTCCATGGTTGATGGTGTATCTCGACGCTGGACAGTAGAGCCTAAGGAGAATTCTGAGCAGCAGGATGAGGATCCTGAAATAGAGCTGGATATGTTGATCGGTTACGCTTTGAAGGTCTTCTTGATACTTTTTGGTAAAGACCTTGCAAACCTTAATTTGTAGAACTTTTGAATAATGGTAGCAGGTGTATGTAGAAACCCCACACGTAGTTAGGGTTTTCTTTTGTACTTATCTTTCTGCTAACTAAAATTTTATGGCATGATCTGTCATGATCATTTTGTATTGCTAGGTTATCGCCTTGAGTGTTATGAATACCTGCTTTGAGTTGAATCGTTATGGTTCTTCTTTCTTGTGTATGAGAAAAACTTGTATGCTCATTTAATGCTAGGTTAGTATTCTTTTCTACTATACATTGTTGTATAGAGACTTGCGATTATGCCTAACATTCAAGCCAAGGGAGGTCGACCTGTTAATCCACTAGACTCAGTCAAGCGAGCAACTGTTGACCAAGATGTAGGTCATGGCGGAGGCAGAGGAAGGGGTCGAGGCCAAGGGAGATGCCATGGGCAAAGAGCACAGCCAGAACCAAATCTGGCAACTCAGATAGAGGATATGAAAAGGAACTTCGGACCCCCTGATGGCAGAGGAATGGGTCAGTGTGCTAGAGAGAATCTTTGACTTTGTGGCGGATATCGAAAGGGGAAAGGTAATATGTGTAGTGTATATCTTAAGGAAGGATGCCCACATCTGGTGATATATTGCTAGGAAAGGATGTGACGTGGCACGAATGGAATGGGCAGAATTTCATGTCCTGTTCAATGCTAAGTACTACAACTAGATAGTGATAGATCAGAAAATGGTTGAGTTCGCCAACCTAGTCCAAGGGTCATCTAGCGTACAGGAGTACATGCGCAAGTTTGACCAACTCTCAAGATTTGCTCTGGATCTGGTACACACTGAAGCCAACCGGGTACGCATATTCATGAAGGGGTTGAAAAGAAAGATAGTTCAATTCGTGGACGACGGGAAGACCAACCCGGATACTTATGATGAAGCCAAAGAGCGAGCAATCCACCAAGAATCCTGGTTAGTACAAGAAAAGAAGGAGCCCTACAGGGCTGAAGAACGAGCATATGTTCCAAATGACCGAGGAAGATACTCTAACAACCAAAGCCAGTAAACACTACCCCGCAAGTCTATGCACTCACCCAGGGTGATAAAGGAGTTGGGACTTCGGACATGGTGTCAGGTCAACTTCCTATGGTTAATAACTCAGCATATGCATTAATGGACACTGGTATATGCCATTCTTTTATTGCTGCATCTTATGTTGATAAGAAAGATAGGAAGCTTGAGCCTATGGAAAATGTATGTGCTGTATCCTTACCTTTGGGAGAGGATATGATGGTACAGTCTTGGGTTAAAGTCGTACCAGTCTGGGTAGAAGGTTGGGAGTTGACCGTGGGTTTGTTAGTGTTAGATTTACATGAGTACGATGTTATTTTTTTTGTATGGATTGACTAACCAAATATGGGGCGGTGGTAAATTACAAACGAAGAAAGGTGACTTTTAACCCACCTGGTGAAGAACTGTTTGTGTTCCTAAGCACAGTACGCGAGAAGAATTTTGCTATAATCTCCACCTTGAAGGCTAGGAAATTACGGAATGATGGATGTATCAGCTACTTGGAAAATGTAATAGTCAAGGATAGGGAATCTAAGCTACAACCAACCGAGGTAGCAGTGGCGTGCAAATTTTTGGAAGTGTTTCTTGAGGGTCTTCCAGGGATACCCCCAGACCGAGAATTAGAGTTCGAGATCGAGTTGATTCCAGGCACCATACCAGATGGCACCGACAGAGCTTAAAGAACTGTAAGCACAATTACAAGAAGACCTGGATAAAGGATTTATACGGCCAATTCATTCTCTTTAGGGGGCCTCGGTACTATTCGTGAAAAAAAAGACTGCTCCATGAGAATGTGTATAGACTACCGCGAACTCAACAAAGTGACGATCAAGAATCGATACCTGTTTCCCAGAATTGATGATCTATTCGATCAACTATAGGGAACATCAGTTGTGAATGTGGGATAATTTCCCTTGAAGCATCCGTCGACGCACATGGGCGTGAGCATCAAAAGGGATAAGGCCTCGCTATGCGAGGCCTAACTAGCCTTAGACATACGCACATACCCCCGCTGCCACTTGATGCACCCCTCAATAGGCAAGGGCCTCCCATAGTAAGGCCCAACTCACAATTCTGGCACTCATGGGTGCCTCAAGATCGAGACTCCTCAGTGCAAGGCTTAAAGCCTCATTCAACTTGGCATGAGGCCTGAGTGAAGAAAGGTGCCTCGCTATGTGAGGTCGAGTGGGCAAAGGTCGACACCAGGTGGCGAGGCTCCTTGGTGCATGGCTTAAGGCTCCATGCGCCTTGGTGTGAGGCCAGCATGAAGAATGGTGCCTCGCTATGTGAGGCTGAATGGGCGAAGGTTAACACCAGGTGGCAAGGCTCCTCGGTGCAAGGCTCAAGCCTTCATACCCCTTGGCGTGAGGCTCGCATGAATAAGGGAGGGCCTCGCATAACGAGGCCCGGTTCTCCATACCACATGCTGTGAGACACACAAAACACAAGGGAGGGCCTCGCATAGCGAGGCTACGTTCTCCAAACTCCATGCCGCGAGGCCGATACGCAGTAGGGCCCTACTATCCAAGGCCTATTTCAAGAAAGTGCCTCAACATGGAAACCTTGTAAAGGAAATCCATTCTATGTTAATAAAGAGCCCACGATGCTATCCAACACTTAGCGAAATATAAGGAAGCTTGGAGGGAATTGGTTTCTTTGAAATGAAAGAAGGACCATCAAGTACATGGCACATGTACGAGTACGGGATATACAACTATAAAGGTGGCAAATGCGTGACCTGACATACGTATTTGACAAGTAGTGGTGACATGAATTAGTAAAAGAAGTGGTGGCATGCTCTGCATACCCCTGCACA
Organism: Humulus lupulus; assembly: GCF_963169125.1. NCBI lineage: Eukaryota > Viridiplantae > Streptophyta > Magnoliopsida > Rosales > Cannabaceae > Humulus > Humulus lupulus. The sequence continues at coordinate 45,295,752 of NC_084793.1, forward strand.
TATACCAGAGCGGACACCACGACCCTCTGCACCATTACCCTGACAATGTACCTACGTACGATCTTGTCCCTTGGGACCACCATGTATTAGGGGCCATTAGTGCCCTGCTATAAATTGACATCCATTCCTCATAATGGGGGGTTGAAAATTCTTGGTATGCTCAAATAATTAAGGAATATAAGATTTTTGCTCCATTGTAATTCTGCATCTTTCTCCTTCAAGTTCTTTCTATCTTCTTCCTACATAGTTTTTGCAATACATTTTGAGTTTTCTGATCCTATATCAGTGACGAGTTCTCACCGTCTTCAGTTTGGCACTGTCTTTGGGAAGAACAAGTATCAAGCCATCGTTCTTTCATCACTTCCAACAAGGAAAAATGCCAAGGCGTTTGAAATGCCTACGTCAACTACAAGATATTGAGGTTCACTTGGACGGAGAACAGCTGAGAGCCTCGAGGAAAGACCCTCCACCACCTAAGCGTGTTGATATGTCGGAGGAACATCCTGCCCCAAGGAAGGAGAAGGAAGTATCATCCCCGGCTTTCCAACCCAATGGAGGCCATCCAAAGCCACCAGCGCACCCACATCCTCGACCTCCAGTTGCACCACACTCTGGCCACCGGGATCCAGGACCCTCTACTCACAGGCCAGGCAAGAGTCCCCGAGTACACTCTATGAGTTCAAGCTCAAGAACTCGCTTCTACAAGGAGAACATACGCGAGCTACACAAAAAGAATCAAAGGTTGGAAACCACACTAGAGAACATGCAGGAGGTGTTGAACGACCTTCTACAAGGGAAGTCGAGCATGCCCCTTCCCAGGCATAGGGACAAGGAACATGAGAAAGGAGAAACCACCATCCCCGTGGATGACGAAAGGACTCAAATTTCCATTATCAATACTCCTCGGACAAAGCACCATGAAGGTCCAAGGCCAAGGAAGTGCCACCGAGAGCAAAGGGAGAAGGATGACGCTGGTTATAGAAACGAAGATGAAGTCACCTCTAAGGGGGCACCCTCTGACCTAAGAGAGGAGCTCAACAGGAGAAGGGCAGATGAGAGGACCACACCTCTTGTGGCTACCCCAGGATACAAAAGGAAAGGAAAGGCCAACCCATCCGACTTGAGAGACTCCTTGAACAAAAGGAGGCAAGACTTAGACACCGAGATGAGGAGCCTACAGAGCAAGATAATCACCGCATCTGGGGGACACGCTGTCGATAATGAGTTTGATTACAAATCACCCTTCATTAGAGAAATCCAAGTCGTGTGACTCCCAGAGAACTTCAAAGAGCCCCACATGACCCATTACGAGGGCAATATGGATCCAAAGTACCATCTTGATGTGTTCAATGGCTTAATGAAGTTAAGGGGAATTAATAGCAGAGCCAGATGTCACTGCTTCACTATCACGTTGAAGGGACCTGCATACAAGTGGTTTAAGAGACTTAGGCTAGGGTCCATCAAGTCATGGCAACAATTTTCTGACGAATTTCTCCAACAGCACCATGCAGTGCGCGATTACACCATGCCATGTACTAGCCTCGCTAACATAAAGCAAGGCGAAGGAGAAAGCCTGATGAGCTATATCCATGGGTTCAACATGGAGGCGGCTAAGGTAGGAAGCCTGACCAGAGGAGAACTCAAGATGGCAATCACGGCTGAAGTGTGCCCAAGCAGTAAGTTATGGGATAATATGCTCAAAAGAGAGGTCAATGACTTAGACGACTTCTATGAAAGATCACAAAAGTACATTCATGTCGAGGATGGCCATGAGAACCTAAAGGCAGGAAAAAGTGAACCACTTTTCAAGCCCTCAGTCCATGAAGGCTCAAATGGTACAAAGAAGAAAAGAGTGTATGAAGGGCCAAGGGATGACCACCAGAGAAATCACGTACGCGAAGGTGAGCCTAGGAAAATGCCATACACCTTCTACACAAACCTGACAGATACCCGGGAATATGGTGCCCTGCAAAAGACCCCCACAGATGAAGGGAGATCGATCCAAAAAGGACCCCAGTAAGTACTGCCAGTACCACAAGGATGTTGGCCACACCATGACAGAATGTATCCACTTGAAAGTAGAAATCGAGGAACTCATACGCGGGGGGCACTTAGGCAGGTATGTCAGAGGGGAAAACCCAAGACCAGAAGTTCAGCCATCCTATTCGCAGGCTCGAGAGCGAGCCCCAGAAGTGTAGGGAGAAGTAACAAGATGTTCGGAGGTCCAGGATTTGGAGGAGAGTCGAGGAAGGGACGAGATAGATATGTCAGGGAAGCAAGAAGAAGTCCACCCCCGTGCACCATGAGCCTAGAGCAGCGACCCCCAAAGAACTTTAAAGGGGAAAATGATGCGATAACCTTCACAGAGGAAGATGCATGAGGGGTTCATTCCCCCACAACGACCCCCTAGTGCTGACCGTCCAACTGGCCAATATGAGGGTGCATTGAGTCCTCGTGGACAATGGTAGTTCTGTAGATATCTTATATCGTCTCGCATTGGAGAAGATGGGCTTGGAGTCAGGAACTTAAAACCCTGTCATACCCCCTTATATAGATTCACTAGGGATCTAATACAACCTTTAGGAGCCATCGAGTTAGCACTCACCATGGGCGAGCAACCCAGAAAAACTACTGTCATGATGAACTTTGTTGTAGTAAATTGCGCTTTGACTTTCAATCCGGTATTAGGGAGACCCTCCCTGAGAGAATTGAAAGCAGTGACCTCAATATATCACCTATCTGTTAAATTCCCAACTCCTGGAGGGATAGCAAGCATAAAAGGAGAATAAAAGGAAGCAAGAGAATGTTATAATATCTCTCTCTACACAGCTGCCAAGCCACAAGAATCGATGGCGATGGTGATACATTGAGGCGCAGACCCACATTCACACTTGGGGGTGGATGACACGGTTATACCCCAAGCAAGGAATGCAGAACATCTCAATGAATATTACCAGTAAGATTTTCGCATCTAATGCTGGAATATACGTACCTTGTTTTTTGCCTTATGATAATCTCAGTAGTTAAAAATCCAAAAGGTTTCCTAGATAACCTCATAGTAGTTACAATGTTTCCATACGTGCCTTTGTAATCTGCTTGCCATCAATGAAAATGTCTCCTATCTCTCATTTTACATTCCTTCTATATGCATGCGCCTATATAACAAATATGCACACATTGTCAAAATCTATGTTGGGGGTGAAACGTTTAAAGTGCTCAATGGAATAAATCCCACCAAGCACTTGGGGGGTAGGATAGGAGGCACATATATATTGCAAAAAAAAAAAAAAAAATCCTTGCAAGATATCTCTTGAGTTCATGAGGGTTAGCTACCCTTATGGATATCAAGGGAGCCAACAGGTTCTACGGGGATAGCCTTGCGACAAAGGCTAGATACCTCCACTAGGGGTACGGTCTTAATGAGGACATCTGCTGATAAGCCTAGAGTATCTCTTGGACTCATAAGGATTACCTACCCTTATGGATATCAAGGGAGCCAAAAGGTTCCATAAGGATAACCTCGTGATAGGCTAATACCTCCACGAAGGGCAAGGCCTTAAGGAGGATGTCCACTAATAAGCCTAGAGTGGCCACCAAGCCATCTAGCCAAAAAGTGTTCGACAAGAGATGCTTATGAAAAGAAGTCAAAATATTTCACAAGGACAAAGTCCTAATAGGCTAATACCTCCACGAGGGATAAGGCCTCAAGGAGAGCATCCACTAATAAGCCTAGAGCGGCCACCAAGCTGTCTAGCCAAAAAGGGTCCTAAAAGAGACCCTTGTAAAAATAATACTATGCATAATGACGAGAAGGACGCTTCTCGCACAAAATAACAAGCGCGTGCAAAGAATATAAAAGGATGCCAAGAACCCAAAGGGTTAACGTGTCCTTACAAGTGTAGTCAAGGTGCACCAAAAAGACTATCATCATCAGTCCAAGGAAGACATAAAGAATTCATCAAAGAAGAGGGACTTATCAAAGTCCCTTACACACGATAACCAAAAGAGAATGACAAAGGCAAGAAAGGCCATTGCATCCTTGTAGTCGATATAGAAAATAAGCAAGGACTTAGAAATCAAGATTCCCACATATTATTATAGAAATATAAAGAGTTCCAAAAATAAAACAACATGGAGGGTTACACAACATCAATATATATAAGTAAGCCTTGGAAAAGGGCCTATGGGTTTCCACCCTGACCTTTCCACTCAACAATTTTCCCAGTCGTATACTCTCGAAAGGGAGACAAGTTGACATCAGGATTGGTCCTCCACGCGGCGTGCAACGTGCGCTCGACTATACCATTCTCGGCATTTACCAGCTTATCCTTAAGCGCGTTAATCTTCTCATTTAGGTCATGAATAGTGGCTTCAAGCCTGGTATTGGAGTGAGAGGTCGAAGCAACCTTGGCCAATGCAGTATCCCTCTGGCGAACCGCTTCAGCAAGTTGGCCATCCAAATCGCAGACCCGCGCGGTCAAACCATCTTTCACTGCCTTGGCCATGGAGAGATTCTTCATCACCCCCTCAAGCTCAAGCTGTAACCATTGCATGGATGAGGAGTTTGAGGCAACAAATCGGTGACCCAAGATGGAAGCCTAAGTAAAGACAAAGAAACAAAGCAAAACATCAATGGTCAGGCGATATCAAAATCGGAAAACATACATTATGTGTATTGACAAGTACCTGCATAGAGGCTCGCATATAAGCCTCACCCAACTCGACATCTGGAATATCATACATAGACCACCACTCGCCTTTGAAAATATTGTCCATATAATGGTTCATGGCCTCTCCGTATTGGCTCGCCAAAGGATGACTCTGGGAAGCCAAAGTATGAGCTCGGCGGGGAGAGACATGTATACTTGTCGATGCATGCTTAAACAAGGAAGGGGATCAGGAAGGTCCTGATTCGTCCACAGAGGGACGAGGGGCAGAGGGGCGCGAAATTACCTCTTTAGGAAGCGAGGCACCCGAAGACCCCTGCCCCAAATTCTCCCCCAAGGGTGAAAAGGCATCTCCAAAAGAAGGTAGGACGAAATTCCTCTTTGGGATAGGAGGGGCGGGAGCATGGGTGTTGAAAGCAAACCCGCCACCAAGCACTGGCGGTGGGACCCAAGAAGTGACGTCTTCAGAATGTCCGTCGTCGACAACATCCCCAGCCCCGCTAGCCGAGGACCTTAAATATAAATAGTTCTCAGACTCCACCTCGACCTCATCTTCTGCAACCATCTGGTCACCCTCAGAATTGTGATAATCTTCATCATCATCATCATCACCTATTACCCTGGGATGGTAGATTTGGATGAGACGAGCATAGGGAAACGACTTGATTTGGAGACAGCAACTTGTACAAGAGATTTGGATGAGACGGAGCATAGGGAAACGACTTGATCTGGAGACAGCTACTTGTACGAACATGCCTGTTTGCGCGAGGTCGGTACAGCCAGGATCTTTGCCACACGATCGCGGGCTACCAGTGTAGAGTCCAAGAACTTTACTTAGCTAGTTAGATAATAGTAGTAATAGTAATAGCTAGTAGTAATTATAGTATGTTTATTACTGTGGATTTTGGTTCAAGTCGGGACTTAGTTGGAAACTCCTAGCAATAGTTATGGATTTTATAAGTTTAACCTATAGTTTAAGAATATTATTTATAACATAAGGTTTGATTAATATTGCTAGTTATTAATATGATAATTATTATAACCTAAGGTTTAGATAGAGCCAATAAGAATATGACACTTGTTATGAGCATGGTTATTCCTATGGTTTAGATAGAGCCAATAGGATTATGACATTTGTCATATGCATGATTATTAAGGAATTATTATTCTAATGATAAAATAAGGGAAATATAAGACTTAGTCTTGACCAGAATCTGTTAGGAGCATGACATTTGTCACAATTTTATTTATTTGTGGATTAGGTTGTAAATAAATTTTTCGTAACTTTAGGGTACTGTAAATTCCGACCTATTTTTGACCCAGTTATGTTATGAATTTTGAAAAATAGTATTTCTAGAAAGTTGTAGGTAATTGAATTAGTTTCTAATGGTATAAAGATAATCTAAATCGAAGTCCTACAGCTTCAGATATGTTAATTTTACTGCAAGTGAGTTAGAGTTACGAGATTTAGGGAGTTAGAAGTTAGGATTCTATTTGTTTTTATTATTTTTGTTTTAAAAATCAAGCTTTGACTCCTTAAACCTCTCTCTGAACAATTTGACCAAGTGCTAAGCCTTTGGCTGAAGAATATTCAAATATTTTCAATTAAATTCATTATTTTTATTCAAAGCCAAAAAGAATACTTATATTCCTAGAACTCTATAAATAGGACCTAGCACCAAGCCTTTTCATTCATTCTTCAAGCATTGATCGGAGCCTTTTAGGTGCTAGTGAGACTATAGAGTGATAAACACTTGGGTTGGGGTTATAAGCTTAATAAACACTTGGGAAGTAAGGTTATAGTGTATTTCAGTTTCGAGGTATAGTTCGGTCATAGAAGCATTCAAGGTATTCCTAATTCTAGTTCCTTTCTGTATTGATTCTTATAGTTCTTCTCTACTCAAATCCTAACTCAGTCTTTTCTATTCTTGGTTAGGCATCTAAGTTCTTGAACTTGAGGTTCTTGTTGGTAAGTATCTTTTCGATGGTGTAGTTCATTCTTTTCATCTCTTTTCCTTAGTATACTCACCTCTCTATTATGGTTTTTAGGAGTGTTCCCAAGTCCCGATCTTGTCTCACATCCCGGTTTTTGGTAAGGAAAATAGGGTAGATTTGTATGCTTTTATGTTGTTGATATATGTTTATGTTGTAAGTATGATATGTTTTTAGTTGTTGGATTGTTTAGATAACAATCACATAATTTGTTTAGATAACAAGTCCCAGTAGTAGATTCCTTGGGCATATGATTGTTTAGATAACGAGCCCCATGAATTTATGTGACATGTTTAGATAACTAGCCCCGTAAATTTATAGGCATAGGATTTCTTAGCTAGCAAGTCCCAAGAAGTATGATGGCCATTGTAATAGACGTTGTATTTATATAGTCATATGATTATTGTTTACAGTTTATAGTTTATAGTTTATGTGTATGTATATGTTTCATGCTTGTAGTAGATTTTCCTTGCTGGGCATTAGGCTCATTCCTTTATGTTTTATATGTGCAGGAAAATAGTTTTGGCGGCGGGAAGGTTCTTGGCAACTTGGGGATGTGTATTGAGGCAGGATGGAATCGGTGGACTACGCGTACGATTTGAGGATGAAGTTTTTTTTTTAGTCTTTTAGTTATGATTTCTATGTATTATTTTTCCGCACTTAATTTTGTAACCAATTTATTTAAGTTATGTTTTGTTTTATTTTCAAAACAATGGGATCCCATATCCTAAATGGATTTTTATGTATTTAACCTTTACTTTACAATTTTTAAATAAAGTTATGGTTATTTCATATGTACGTTTTCTTAAGATTAGTATAGTAGTTATTAATGGTCCAAAGTCTAGAATAGTTGGGTCGTTACAACCAGACTCAAGGTAGGGCCGACAATCCCTTCAAGACCTATGGTCAATAAAAAGAAATAACTATGGTTAGACAAACCTGAGAAGAGGGGTAAAGAAATTTTTTCTTATATATGCACTCAAGGTAGAAAAAGCTTACTTGATTTGTTGAAACGCATATGTTTAGTGGATACGTTGTTGGTAAAGAAAAAGTCACTCTTCCATGAGCCCCTATTGGAAATAGAACCCTCCACAGAGGTACCCTGTAAGAGCCACAACTTTCTAGAGATGAAAGAAGCCAGGGGTTGTTGGGTTCGCCCTAAGAGTGTACAGATGATGGACCTCACTCATAGAGGGCCCCTGAGAGTGAACTTGCTTATATAACATGTACAAACAACTAAGCACAACCCAAGAGTTGGGAGACAATTGGAGAGGTGCCAGCTCAAAATAGTTTAGTACCTTAACGAAAAAGGGGTGAAGCGGCAAGACCCCTCCAGACTTGATTACTGAGTCACTGAAAGCTACAAGCCCCTCAGGCGGCTCAGATGCACATTCATTGCAAGATGGAATTATGAAGTTGATGTTCAGTGACAACTGATGGGCCTTCAGCGTGTTGGAAAGCTTAACCCGGGTAAGAGTAGACACGATGCCCGCATCCTCAGAATCGTCAAGGATCCCCCTCGGCATGTCTGGTACCTGGACAGAGACAACAGGCAGTTTGTGAGCGACTGACTTCATCAACCCCCTAGAAGGCCCTCTACATGTCCTATGTATACCCATATACTACTTGACCCTATGACGTACGGGTGTAAATGGTGTAAGAAAAGGACACATGTATATGCGCCTAATGAGCCATGAGAATAAAAAAAAAACCTTAAGAAGCAAGTACATAACAACCTATGGCCCCACCCTCATATAAAAGATAAAAGAGACATGCATATTGCTAGGGGAGGAAGGTATACCTGGGTGCGTATATGTGAGTCCACAGATGCGCGAGGATAGGCTTTTAGGCATGTGAGGAAGGATCGAGTGATAAACCAGAGCGAACCTTTAGAAATGGGAGAACACCTTGTACCCCTACAATGCAAACATGGTATGAGGAAGAGTAAGTAAAAAATATATATATAAAAAAAGGGAGATGAACCTGATGAAAAGAGGCGAAAATTACCTCGAGGATGCCTCTTGTAATGACCCAACTAATTTTAAGACCTTGGACCATTAAAACTACTAGACATAGCTACTAATTTAAATAAAGCATACATAAGGAATATTCATAACTTTATTAAAAACTCCGAAGTAAATATTGAAATACATAAATGAGCGGTATGGGATCCCATTGTTTTAAAATAAAACATAACTTTAAACTAAAGGAAATTGTTTACAAAACTAAATGCGGAAAAATACATAGAAACATAATTTAAAGAGACTAAAAATAACGTCGTCCTCGAATCATCACGCATTCCATCGAATCCTTTCATCCTTAATACACAAGCCAAGCTACCATGAATCCTTCCACCGCCATAACTATTTTCCTGCATATAAAAATAAAGGAGTGAGCCTAATGCCCAGCAAAGAAAATCTACTAGCACATATAAGCATATACATAGAACTATATCATAAACATGTGCTATAAAACATATATTCTATAAACTACAATGGCCATCATACCTCTTGGGGCTTGTTAACTAAGCAAGTCATATGCCCATAGATTTATGGGGCTTGCTATCCAAGCAAGTCATATGCCCATAAATTATTGGGGCTTGCTAGCTAGACAAGTCATATGCCCAAGGACTATATACTATACATAACATAACATAACATTGTTAGGAGTGTGTCCTAAAAGCATGTAAAGACATTTGTTTTTCTATGAATAAATAAATACAATGGTTTATTATTATTGTCATATTTAGATTTTTAAATTATTGTTTGAATAATTTTGTAAATATCAGAAAAATTCCATATTCATTATTGAGGATGTGATCTTGTATTAGTACGAGAGAATTAAGATCACATGAATGAATAAAAATAGTCAACAACAACAAATTAAAGTTATGAAATTCTTTAATTGGAGTTGTAAGTACGGTTTACTGAGTATCATAATGATACAAATAATCTAGATTCGGATTATTGATGTGGAAAGACATCTCGGTAAAGGTGCTTTATATAATATTATTATATATGACATGACCGATATGAATTAAAGTCTTTATCCAAAAACCATTTAATAATAAAGACTTGTAATTCATATCATAACTGATGATCATTTATAGATAAACCTAAATCTTGAGTGTTCATGAACTCTTGTTCATGTTTATTAAATCTTTTGATTCATTCGTTAAGGTCTCTTCAAAGAATGAGGCTAATTACTTTTGTTTTGGAGATTTAATATCATGGATGGCTGGGAACATGTATCAACAATACAGAATCTAATCTTTCATAACAGATCGTATATTAGTTCCCTTAAGGGTTAATTCTGGAACTGAATAATTTTGAGCTCAAATCTATAATTAGATTATAGATTAATTATTCACTAGTGAATTAATGGTACTTAAGGAATAAGAAGTAAATTAGAAAGGTAAAATGGTAATTCTTCCATTCTAATTTATGAACTAATTAATTAGAAGGTTGAACTATTGTAAGATGGTTATATCAATGGATGACTTAAGAAATTTTTTTCTGTAAAAGTATATCTATAACATAAAGAGTGCAATTATGAATTTATAGTGGAGTAATATCAGAATTAATAAATTAACTATTATAATTAAAGAGTTTAATTATTTAGTTTCAATTTATTGGAGCTTAATGTTATAGGTCCATGGTCCCCGAAATGGCTCAAACAAACACTGACAAAGGTAAATACAAAAATGGGCAAAAAGGACTTATGTGATAAGTAAAATATTTATCTATGTATCAAACATAATTATTGCTTTATTATGTGTAATTAATTAATTATTTGATTTAACAAAAATATAATTAATTTTGAATTAATTTATTTTTGGGATTTTTGGTATTTAAATAATAATAAAAATTGGGAAAAATCACATGCCATCATAGGCATGTGGTACACGTGTGGCATAGTGCACATGCACTGTGCTACACACATAAGAGAGTGTGCTCAGTCTCTTAATTCCACAATTTTAGTTATTTAAATATTAAATAAATAATGAGATATTTTAATATGATTAAAATATTATTATTTAAACAAAAATCTGATAACTGATCAGTTATTTTGAATTTGTTTAAAATAACAAATATTTTAATATATTGGATATATTAAATATAGGATATCAGTTTACAGAACGTAATTTTTTTCAGGGATAGAAAAATATCTAGAAATCTCTCTCAGAGAAAGAGAACAGTGACATAAACAAAAGTCATTGTTCTTCACAAAACCTAGGTCCAAAACTTTATCAGATCTCATGTGTTGAGAACATCTGATAAATAGTTTATTGCCTATTATTTGTATAGCGAGCCCACACTCGTTCTTTGTGTGCCTGAGAACATTTTGGAAGATCTTGGTGTGAGATCTCGAGGATTTAGTCATACGAAAAGATAGCAACAAGGAAGGACCTGAGGTAATTTTACTGTTCATGTCCTTGATTCAATATATATATGCATGTGAAGAAGTAGATCTAGAAATCTTATGGGATTAATCTAACAATTTGATTGTTGTTCCGCTGCGTATAATCTCTGATTTGATCAATAAAAACCAACAAACATAACATAACATAATCATAACATATCATATAAACATATAAAATTCTATCCTATTTTCCTTACCAACACTGGGATATTTGAGAATAAGAACGGGATTTGAAACACTCCTAAAACCAACAATAAGAATGTGAGTATTTCTAAAGAAATAGATGATAGAGAAATGAACTAAACCACCATGAAGAAACTTACTGAAAAGAAACCTTAAGTTCAAAGAACTTAAATACCTAACCAAGAATTGAAAACATCGAGTTAGGATTTGAATAAAGAAAACTAAAGGAAACTAAAGAACAATACAAAAATGAACTTAAGATTAGGAATACCTTTGAATGTACTAGAACCGATCTACACCACGATATTGAAAACACACTCTATAACTCACTTCCCAGGTGTTTATCACTCTATAGTAACCCTAGCAGCTTAAAGGCTCTTAACACAGCTTAAAGAATGAGAGAAATGGCTGGGTACTAGGTCATATTTATAGAGTTCAAGGAGTGAATCTACCTCCTTTTAACTTGAATAAAATAATGAATATTAATTGAAAAATATTTGAATATTCGTTCAATAGGTGCTGAAGACTCGGTTAAAACGTTCAGAGGCTAGTCAAGAGGTTAAGGAATGAATCAAGCTCGGTTTCTACAACATTTGAAAAAGTGGTCCAAGGGTCGATATATCGCCCACCCTAGGCGATATATCGCCTGGCCCTATGTCCTGAGTGTTCATGGTTTCGATTGTACGAAGTTGGCGTGTTTTTCGTATCTCCCGTGTGGCAATATATCACCCCTATAGCTTTGATATATCGGCATGCGTTGATATATTAGACACGTAATTGCACTTTATCAACTTAATTTGAATTGATCAATCAGGTTTGGTTGAGTAATACGAGATTCCAGCAAGTTTTGGAAGGGTCTAGAGCTTCTAGAAACTTCTATTTTTGAATTATCCACTTAAAATGCTTAAATCCTCAAATAAATAAGATAGTGACAAGTGTCATGCTCTTATTAATTCTATCTAAACCTTATAATATAATAATTGACATCTTTATAATTAGCTATATTAATCAAACGTTTTGTTATAATTAATATTCTTAAACTGTAGGTTAAACTTATAAAATCTATAAGTGTTGCTATGAGTGTTCAACTAAGTCTCGGTTTGAACCAAAATCCACAGTAACTATCATACTATAACTACTTCTAGCTACTACTACTACTACTACTACTACTACTACTACTACTACTACTACTACTACTACTACTACTACTACTACTACTACTACTACTACTACTACTACTACTACTACTACTACTATCTAACTAGCTAAGTAAAGTTCTGGGACTCTACAATTCTCCCCCACTAAAAAGAATTTCACCCTCAAAATTTACTTACCAAACTATTTCGGATACTGAGCTAACATGTTCTTCTCCAACTCCCATGTTGCCTCCCGTTAAGAACTATTACTCCATAGGACTTTGACTATCAGAAAACTCTTGGACCGTAACTGCTTCATCCCTCTATCTAAGATGCTAACCAGTCGTTCCTCGTAACTTAAGTCTTTCTGGAGTGCTATTGTATCATACTTGAGGACGTGAGATGGGTCTGACACATACTTTCATAGAATTGAGATGTGGAACACATTGTGACTATCTGCTAATGCTGGCGGTAGGGCTAATCTATATGCAACTGCTCCCACTTTGTCCAATATCTCAAAAGGACCTATAAACCGGGGACTAAGCTTGTCTTTCTTCCTAAACCGCTTCACACCTTTCATAGGAGATATCCTTAGGAAGACTTGATCTCCGACCTTGAATTCCACATCACGTCGCTTGGCATCCGCATAACTTTTCTGACGGCTTTGAGCAGCGAGCATGCGTTTTCTAATCAGCGCTACTGCTTCCTGAGCTTTTCTAACAGCTTCGGGACCAAGAAGTTTCCTTTCTCCTACCTCGTCCCAATGTAATAGCGATCGACACCTTCTTCCATAAAGTAGCTCGTAAGGTGCCATCCCGATCGTTGACTGGTAGCTATTGTTGTAGGAGAATTCTATCAGCAACAAATACTTACTCCATGATCCTCCAAAATCAAGTACACAAGCGCGCAACATATCTTCTAAAATCTGTACGGTATGCTCGGACTGACCGTCTGTTTGAGGATGAAATGTCGTACTAAGACTTAACTTGGTACCCATGGCTTGTTGCAAACTTCCCCAAAATCTCGATGTAAATACCGATCGTCTATCGGATACTATTGTCTTAGGGATTCCATGCAGTCGTACTATTTCTTGGACATAAATGTCTGCGTATTGATCTGCTGTATATGAAGTCTTAACAGGCAGGAAACGAGCTGACTTGGTTAGTCTATCTATTACTACCCAAGCCGAATCATGCTGCTTACTTGTTCGTGGCAAACTCGTCACGAAATCCATGGCTATATCATCCTATTTCCATTTTGGAATGCTAAGCGATTGCAATAAGCCTGCACGTCGTTGATGTTCTGCTTTTACTTGCTGGCATACTAAACATTTAGACACAAATTCCACTATATCCTTCTTCATTCCTGACCACCAATATATTGCCTTAATGTCGTGAGTCATCTTGGTCGATCCTGGGTGAACTAAGTATGGGGTATTGTACGCTTCTTCTTAGATCCTTATCTTAACCCCTTTATCATTCGGCACGCATACCCGATCCTTATATCTCAATAACCCATGACCTGATATCGAGAAATATGTGGCCTTACCTTCTCTAACTGCATCCATATGTGCTACTAATGTGTCATCATGCCCTTGTCCAATCTATATTTCTTCTAACAGACTTGACTGGATAGACAAGTTAGCCAGCTTACCGATGACTACTTCTATACTGCCACTGATCAGCTCCTGCTGTAGTCGCTTTTCTATTCCAGCTAATGCTGCTAGACTTCCATAACTTTTCCTACTTAGCGCATCAGCAACTACGTTTGCCTTACCCGGGTGGTATAGGATTTCGCAGTCATAATCCTTCACTAGTTCTAACCACCTGCGCTGCCTCATGCTAAGCTCCTTCTAAGTGAAGAAATGCTTTAAGCTTTTGTGGTCCGTATAAATCTCGCACCGTTCTCCATAAAGATAGTGGCGCCAAATTTTTAACGCAAAGACCACCGCTGCCAACTCCATATCATGTGTTGGATAGTGTTGCTCGTATTCCTTCAGCTGCCTTGAGGCGTAGGCTATCACCTTGTCGTTCTGCATCAGCACACAACCCAACCCTTGCTTCGACGCATCACAGTAGACTACAAACTTGTCGTTGGGTGTCGGTACACAAAGTACTGGTGCTGAGCACAACTTATCTTTAAGCAACTGGAAGCTCTCTTCACACTAATCCTTCCAGTTGAACCTTTGTTGCTTTCGGGTCAAGTTTGTGAGCGGAGTGGCTATCTTAGAAAAGCCTTCTACGAACCTCCGATAATAACCTGCTAATCCCATAAAGCTTCTTACCTCTGATGCGTTCTTTGGTCTAGGCCAATGCTTCACAACCTCTACCTTAGATGGGTCTACTGCAACTCCGTCCTTGGATACAATGTGCCCGAGGAATGCTACTTGCGAAAGCCAAAATTCGCACTTCTTGAAGTTAGCGTAAAGTTGATGCTCCTTCAGTTGTAACAAAATCAACCTTAAATGTTCCTCGTGCTCGACTTCGTCTTTTGAGTACACCAAGATATCGTCGATGAACACTACGACGAATTTATCCAAGTAGTCTTTAAAGACCATATTCATTAAATCCATAAACGTGGCTGGAGAGTTGGTAAGACCGAAAGACATAACTAGAAACCCGTAATGCCTATAACAAGTTCTAAAAGATGTCTTAGGAATATCCTCTTCCCATACCTTGAGCTGGTGGTACCCGGACCGTAAATTAATCTTTGAAAACACGATCGCACCTCGGAGTTGGTCAAACAAGTCGTCAATTCGAGGTAGCAGGTACTTATTCTTAATCGTCACCTTATTCAGCTCGCGGTAATCTATGCACATCCGCATGCTTCCGTCCTTTTTCTTCACAAATAGAACAGATGCTCCCCATGGAAAATGGCTCGATCTAATGAAACCCAAGTCTAAGAGTTCTTGTAGCTGCATCTTTAACTCCTTGAATTCGGTAGGTGCCATCCGGTATGGTGCCTTGGAGATAGGCTCGGTGCCCGGTACTAGTTCGATTATGAAGTTAATTTCCCGAGTCGGCGGCAACCCTGGTAAGTCGTCAAGAAATACTTCTGGAAATTCCTTTACGATGTGAACGTTTCCAACCTTTAATGGTGTTTCCTTTACCACATCTGTGACGCTGATTAAAATTCTTGACATCCTTTTTCTATCATCCTACGAGCTTTGAGAGATGAAATAAGTGGTGTGCATAACCCTGAAACTTTTCCCATAAAGTATAGTCTCTGACCGTCAGGAGTCTCGAACATTACTTGCTTACGTCTGCAGTCGATGGTTGCACCATGCCTTGCTAGCCAGTCTATTCCCAATATTACATCGAATTCTTTGATCTCCAGTTCTATCAGGTCTCCTTCTAATTCTATGTCCTCAATTTTGATCGGTACGCCTTGTACTATCCGTGATGATAGGACTATTTCACCCGAAGGCAATTCTGTTACAAACCTAGTTCTAAATCTTTCACACGGTTTGTCTAATTTTTCTATCATTTCTAACGAGATATACAAGTGAGTGGCTCCCAAATCAAATAATACAGAACATACATTATTGAGGATAAAAACCTAACCTGTAACCACTTTATTGCTAGCATCATCTTCTCCTTGGGTTAAGGCAAATACCCTGGCAGGAACCATCTTGTTGTCCCTTTTCTCCTCTGTCTTGAGTTGGGGACATTCTCTCTTCTGATGTCCTTCCTAACCATAGTTGTAGCATCCTTTGGTGTTTGCACGACATTCACCAGGATGTTTCTTTTAGCACTTGGCACATTGCGGGTATTCTACATAACCCGGCCTAATAGCTC
Organism: Humulus lupulus; assembly: GCF_963169125.1. Taxonomy (NCBI): domain Eukaryota; kingdom Viridiplantae; phylum Streptophyta; class Magnoliopsida; order Rosales; family Cannabaceae; genus Humulus; species Humulus lupulus. The sequence goes on from NC_084793.1 coordinate 45,311,949, forward strand.
CATTGTTCGGTCGTACCCTTTTATCGTTGTCGGACTGCTTGTTGTCAAGATGCCGTCTCTTCTGACCATTACTATTGTTGCTAGACTGATTGTTGTTGTGGTTGTTTCGACCATTTTGAGGTTGACTTTTCTGTTTAGGCTCAGGCTTACTGGCCTCCTCCTTACTAACATTCTCCTGAAGCCTTTCTACTTCTATTGCCGTTTCAAGAACATCGACATAGGTAGTATTTCCCGAGTTTTATAGCTTAACCCCTAGCTCAATCTTTGGTTGAAGTCCTCTAACAAACTTGGTCACCCTCAGAAAGTCAGTTGGAACAATTTATGGTGCAAACTTGGCTAATCGGTCGAACTGCCGAGCATATTCTGCTACTGATAAGTTCCCTTGCTTCAGACCAGCGAACTCCTCAACCCTTGAAGCGATGACTACCAAATTATAGTACTTTTTGTGGAACAGCCCCACAAATCCGGTCCAAGTCATGGTGGTGACATCGTGAGTCTGCTAAACTAAGTCCCACCATATTCTAGCATCTTTCTTAAGCAGAGACGAAACGTAGGATATGTGGTCCGCGGTTCCGAGATTCATGTGCCCTAAGATTGGCCCCACATTTCTGAGCCATTCTTCCGCCTCGAAGGGGTCTGTTGTCCCTTCAAAGTTCGAAGCGTGTTGCTTACGAAACCGCTCATAAATTGGCTCCATGTGCTAAGCTGGGTATGGCACATAGTTCGCCATTGGCCATCCCCCATATGGACCAACTTGTTGGGGTGCTGGAGCCATTTGCTGAGGCTGTTATCATGGCGGAGGCTGAGTTTGATTCTATTGTCTCTGTTGCTGCAATAATTCCTCAACTTGATGTCATAGTCTTGCAATTTCTGTAGTGTTGTCAACCAGCGGCGGCGGTGCATTTCGATTGGCAGTAGCACGCACTCCCCTTTTGGGAACTCGAGGGGCTTCATTGCTCTCAGGGGCGGCATTGGAGGCATTAGCATTGGTGCGAGCAGACCTTCTGAGCGACATCTTCAGCAGAGCTCTAACAGTTGAGAAAAACATGTTAGAACTTGCCCTAATAGGCTCTAAGGTAAAAACTTAATCTAAGCAAACATAACTCGGACCTATTTATTATGATTTCTTATGAAAAGAATTATATAAGCTTTCTTTTAATCAGGGTGTGTTTCTATACTTAGAAAAATAAGCCATCTTTATTATTTTCTAAGTGTGTTTCTAATCATCATATATGACTAAATTCTCAGGCTCGAAACTCGTCGTTGTTCCAAAGTTAACCATATTGAGGGAGGGCTGGGATCAATAAAATCGTTCCCACTACTATGGCCCCCTAACTCTCAATATGGAACTCGGTCCATTGATTTGTATCCACCCTCACCGAACTTGGTCATTATTTATTAAATCTATTATTTATTATGATTGCAAAAGAAAATCAAACTCATACATGTCATCAAAATAACAATGATATTTATTTGGAAAAACAGTTTTCACTAAATACAATCATAAAAGCGAAAATAATAAATAAAATAAATAAAGAAACTAATCTATTCTAAAAATCGAGATCTTCTACATCTGATCCTTCATCTAACATATCATCGTCTATCTCTTCATAGTCTTCATTATCTTGAGCCTCAAAATGCCCTCAAGGAAGATTCGTAAAGATTCTATGTTTTTGCTCGCTTGTGAATTGGAATTCCATTTTAGAAGTGAACCTAAGTATGAGAAAATAATACCTCATAGCTACTAGTAATTCATCTTCATCATCTATAGTCTCCCATTTATCTTCTAAGGCTGCAATTACAGTAGGATAATCTTTAAAAAGTCTAATCACTAAAACATATTGCTCTGTCGCTCTCATCATGATTTGCTTAGTTGCTTGGAGGTGACCTATCTCCCTGTGGAATAAGAGTAGTCTCCGAGTGATTCTTTCTAGCACTCCTATGGTATTTCTTGGTTCTCTAATTCTTTTCAAGGCCTTAATGGCTCGGATATCCTCATAAGTTAATGCTCCATTCATTCTTAACTGAAAACATAAGGCTAAAACGTTAACTATACATATAAACATAATAACTATAACATAAATACTTACATTGGCGGTTAGATTCGGAGCTTGGGCGTGTGTATCAAGGAGAACTTCATGCGAATGAACTATTTCTCTGATACCAACTGTAATGACCCAACTAATTCTAAGACCTTAGACCATTAAAACTACTAGACATAGCTACTAATTTAAATAAAATATACATAAGGAATATTCATAACTTTATTAAAAACTCCGAAGTAAATATTGAAATACATAAATGAGCGGTATGGGATCCCATTGTTTTAAAATAAAACATAACTTTAAACTAAAGGAAATTGTTTACAAAACTAAATGCGGAAAAATACAAAGAAACATAATTTAAAGAGACTAAAAATAACATCATCCTCGAATCGTCACGCTGTCCATCAAATCCCTTCATCCTTAATACACAAGCCAAGCTGCCATGAATCCTTCTGCCGCCATAACTATTTTCCTGCATATAAAAATAAAGGAGTGAGCCTAATGCCCAGCAAGGAAAATATACTAGCACATATAAGCATATACATAGAACTATATCATAAACATGTGCTATAAAACATATATTCTATAAATTACAATGGCCATCATACCTCTTGGGGCTTGTTAACTAAGCAAGTCATATGCCCAAAGATTTGTAGGGCTTGCTAGCCAAGCAAGTCATATGCCCATAAATCATTGGGGCTTGCTAGCTAGACAAGTCATATGACCAAGGACTATATACTATACATAACATAACATAATCATAACATAAGCATAACATAAGCATAACAAATCATATAAACATATAAAATTCTATCCTATTTTCCTTACCAACACCAGGATATTTGAGAACAAGGACAAGATTTGGAACACTCCTAAAACCAACAATAAGAATGTGAGTATTTCTAAGTTCAAAGAACTTAAATACCTAACCAAGAATTGAAAACATCGAGGATTTGAATAAAGAAAACTAAAGGAAACTAAAGAACCATACAGAAATGAACTCAAGATTAGGAATACCTTTGAATGTACTAGAACCGATCTACACCTCGATATTGAAAACACACTCTATAACTCACTTCCCAAGTGTTTATAAAGCTTAAGATGATAAAGATTTTACCCCAACCCAAGTGTTTATCACTCTATAGTAACCCTAGCAGCTTGAAGGCTCTGAACATAGCTTGAAGAATGAGAGAAATGGCTGGGTACTAGGTCCTATTTATAGAGTTCAAGGAGTGAAACTATGTAGAGTCCCAGAACTTTAGTTACTGTGGATTTTGGTTCATGCCGAGACTTAGTTGAACACTCGTAGCAACACTTATAGATTTTATAAGTTTAACCTATATTTTAAGAATATTAATTATAACATAAGCTTTGATTAATATAGCTTATTATAAAGATATTATTTATTATACTATAAGGTTTAGATAGAATTAATAAGATCATGACACTTGTCGTGTGCATGTTTATTTAAGGATTTAATTATAGTTTAAATAAAAGAAAGTCCAAGAAAGCTCTAGAACCTTCCAAGACCATTAAGAGCATGACATTTGTCACAATCTTGTTTATTTGAGGATTTAAGTATTTTAAGTGGATAATTCAAAAATAGAAGTTTCTAGAGGCTCTAGACCCTTCCTGAACTTGTTGGAATCTCGTATTACTCAGTCAAACCTGATTAATCAATTCAAATTATGCTGAAAAGTGCAATTACGTGTTTAATATATTCACGTATGCCGATATATCGCAGCATAGGAGTTGATGTATCGCCACACGGGGAATATGAAAAACACATCAACTTCGCACAAATGAAACGACGAGCACTCAGGACATAGGGTCAGGCGATTATCGCCCATGATGGGCGATATATCGGCCCTAGGGCCATAATTTTGAACGTTGTTGAAACTGAGCTTGATTCATTCCCTAACCTCTTAACTAGCCTCTGAACGTTTTAACCGAGTCTTCAGCACCTGTTGAACGAATATTCAAATATTTTTCAATTAATACTCATTATTTTTATTCAAGCTAAAAGGAGATAGTTCACTCCTTGAACTCTATAAATAGGACCTAATACCCAGCCATTTTTCTCATTCTTCAAGCTGTGTTCAGAGCCTTCAAGCTGCTAGGGCTACTATAGAGTGATAAACACTTGGGTTGGGATAAAAGTCTTATCATCTTAAGCTTTATAAACACTTGGTAAGTGAGATAAGTAGTGTGTTTTCAATATCGAGGTGTAGATCGGTTCTAGTACATTCAAAGGTATTCCTAATCTTAAGTTCATTTCTATATGGTTCCTTAGTTTGCTTTAGCTTTCTTTACTCAAATCCTAACTTGTTGTTTAAATTCTTGGTTAGGTATTCAAGTTCTTTGAACTTAAGATTTCTTTTCGGTAAGTTTCTTCTTGGTGGTTTAGTTCATCTCTTTATCATCTCTTTCTTTAGAAATACTCACATTCTTATTGTTGGTTTTAGGAGTGTTCCAAATCTCGTCCTTGTTCTCATAAATCCCGGTATTGGTAAGGAAAATAGGACAGATTTTGTATGCTTTTATGTTTTGATATATGCTATGATTTATGTATGATATGTTTTAGTTTTTTTTAGCATATAAATTGTTTAGATAACAATCACATAATTTGTTTAGATAAAAATATATAAGTTGTTTAGATAACAAGTCCCAATAATATATTCCTTGGGCATATGATTGTTTAGATAACGAACCCCATAAATTTTTATGACTTGTTTAGATAACTAAGCCCCTTAAATTTATGGGCATATGATTGCTTAGCTAGAAAGCCCCAAGAAGTATGATGGCCATTATAATGCATGTTTTATAGTCATATGTTTTGTAGTCTTATGTTTATGTTTTATGTTGTATGTGAAAGTAGATTTTCCTTGCTGGGCATTAGGCTTACTCCTTTATTTTTATGTATGCAGGAAAATAGTTATGGTGGCGAAAGGATTCTTGATAGCTTGGTTTGTATATTAAGGATGAAGGGATTCGATGTACTGCATGAACGATTCGAGGACGACGTCATTTTTAGTCTCTTTAAATTATGTTTTTATGTATTTTCCGCATTTAGCTTTGTAAACAATTTCCTTCAGTTTAAAGTTATGTTTTATTTTAAAACAATGGGATCCCATACCCCGCATTTATGTATTTCAATATTTACTTTGGAGTTTTTAATAAAGTTGTGAATATTTCTTATGTATGTTTTTTAAAAAATAGTAGCTAAGTCTAGTAGTTTTTAATGGTCCAAGGTCTTAGAATTAGTTGGGTCATTAAAAACTACCTCCTTTTAGCTTGAATAAAATAATGAATATTAATTAAAAAATATTTGAATATTCATTCAACAGGTGCTGAAGACTCGGTCAAAACGTTCAGCGGCTAGTCAAGAGGTTAAAGAATGAATCAAGCTCGGTTTCTACAACATTTGAAAAAGTGGTCTTAGGGCCAATATATCACCCACCCTAGGCGATATATCACATGTCCCTATGTCCCGAGTGCTCGTGGTTTCGGTCGTGCAAAGTTGACGTGTTTTTCGTATCTCCCATGTGGTGATATATCGCCCCTATAACTGCGATATATAGGCATACGTTGAAATATTAGACACGTAATTGCACTTTATCAGCTTAATTTTAATTGATTAATTAGGTTTGGCTGAGTAGTACAAGATTCCAGCAAGTTCTGGAAGGGTCTAGAGCTTCTAGAAACTTCTATTTTTGAATTATCCACTTAAAATGCTTAAATCCTCAAATAAACAAGATTGTGACAAGTGTCATGCTCTTATTAATTCTATCTAAACCTTATAATATAATAAATGACAACTTTATAATCAGCTATATTAATCAAACCTTATGTTATAATTAATATTCTTAAACTATAGGTTAAACTTATAAAATCTATAAGTGTTGCTACGAATGTTCAACTAAGTTCCGGCTTGAACCAAAATCCACAGTAACTATCATACTATAACTACTATTAGCTACTACTACTACTACTGTCTAACTAGCTAAGTAAAGTTCTGGGACTCTACACCTCTATAAGGGATAGATGAATCCCTTAGAAATAGCTTAAAGGAGATACCACTAAGTTAAGCAAGTTTTGGTGTAAAGAGATGAATCCAAGTATTGGGGTATTTATAAGGAAAGTCAACAACTTCCTAGCCATTAGATCAAATCTAGATGAATGGTGGAGATCAAGAGCCTTGGCAACCTTGGGATTCGCACCCAAAAATGATCGGCCCTAACTCAACTACAAGGGTGTACTTGGATCACCACCTTAGTTATTTGGTTTTTGTGTTTCTTTATACACTACAAAGAAACACACCACCCAAATACACTTTGTGTTTCTTCATGCACCAACAGATAACACATCAATATTGAGCCTCCCAAGCTTCCTGAAGTAAAGCATAGCTCTAGTGTTGATCATGTCATATAAAGGACTTAGGAAGGAGTCTACAAGAACACTTAAAAGTATACTTATAGACTCGGAGGCAAGTGTGAATGTGGAATAATTTCCCTTGAAGCATCTTTCGGCGCATATGGGCGTGAGCATCGAAGGGGTGAAGGCCTCGTTATCTGAGGCCCAGCTAGCCTTAGACGTTCGCACATACCCCCGCAGCCACTTGACACACCCCTCAATAGGCAAGGGCCTCCCATAACGAGGCCCAACTCACTATTCTAGCACTCATGGGTGCCTCAAGATCGAGACTCCTTGATGCAAGGCTTAAAGCCTCATTCAACTTGGAACGAGGCCCGCGTGAAGAAGGGTACCTCGCTATGCAAGGCCGAGTGGGCAAAGGTCGACACTAGGTGGTGAGGCTCCTTGGTGCACGACTTAAGGCTCCATGCGCCTTGGTGTGAGGCCAACGTGAATAAGGGCGCCTCGATATGCAAGGCCGAATGGGCGAAGATTGACACCATGTAGCAAGGCTCCTCGGTGCAAGGCTCAAGCCTTCATACCCCTTGGCGCGAGGCCTGCGTGAAGATGGAGGGCCTCTCATAACGAGGCCCAGTTCTCCATACCACATGTCGCGAGATGCACAAAAACACAAGGGAGGGCCTCGTATATCAAGGCTGGGTTATCCAAACTCCATGTCGCGAGGCCGATACGCAGTAGGGCCCCACTATCCAAGGCCTATTTCATGAAAGTGCCTCAACATGGAAACCTTGTAAAGGAAATCCATTCTATGTTAATGAAGAGCCCATGATGCTATCCAACACTTAGAAAAATATAAGGAAGCTTGGAGGGAATTCGTATCTTCGAAATGAAAGAAGGACCATCAGGTACAAGGCACGCATACGAGTACGGGATATACAGCTATAAAGGTGGCAAATGTGTGACCTAACATCCGTATCCGACAAGCAGTGGTGACATGAATTAGTACGAGAAGTGGTGGCATGCTCTGCATACCCATATACCAGAGTCGACACCACGATCCTCTACACAATTACATTCTACAACACTACCCTAACAATGTACCTATGTACGATCTTGTCCCTTGGGACCAACGTGTATCAGGGGCCAATAGTGCCCTGCTATAAATAAACCTCCATTCCTCAGAATGGGGGGTTGAAAAATTCTTGGTATGCTCGAATATACATTTTTTGCTCCATTGTAGTTCTGCATCTTTCTCCTTTAAGTTCTTTCTATCTTCTTCCTACATAGTTTTTGCAATGCAGTTTGAGTTTTTTGATCATATATCGTTGATGAGTTCTCACCGTCAACATTATTATTCTCGAAGATCGACTTGAGATCCGGATACCACTAGTTGAAAGTCAAGGAATCGAATATTCCCAAGACCACATTCTAAACGTGGTAATGTCTCTTGGACTCACCAACGTGCCCGCGACATTCATGGATCTTATGCATGGAGTATTGGGTGAGTACCTAGACAAATTCGCGATCATGTTTATAGACGATATACTCGTATACTCACAAAACCAAGAAGAACATGCTCAACACCTAGAACTAATCTTACAGCAATTGCGTGAGACAAAGTTGTATGCCAAGTTCTCCATGTGCGAATTTTGGTTGACTCAAGTGAGTTTTCTAGGACACGTGGAGTCCGGAGACGGGATTGCAGTCGATCCGGCCAAAATTGAGGTGGTGAAACAATGGAAAGCCCCAAAGAACACACAAGAGGTTCGCAGTTTCTTGGGTTTGGCAGGGTATTACAGGCGCTTTGTGGGGGATTTATCCTAAATAGCTATGCTATGACCGCACTGACCCGGAAGAACATCAAGTTTGAGTGGACAGACAAGTGCGAACATAGTTTTCAAGAGCTAAAAACCAGATTAACAACTGCTCCAGTGCTCACTATCCCAAAAGGCACAGAGGGCTACGCCATTTACAGTGATGCATCAAGTCAGGGACTCGAGGCAGTATTGATGCAACACAGGAAAGTGATCGCTTATGCCTCCCAACAACTGAAAAAAATTACGAAAAAAAACTATCTAACTCATGACTTGGAATTAGCAGCGGTAGTGTTCGCATTGAAGATCTGGAGACACTATATCTATGGGATCCACTGCGATATATACACAAATCACAAGAATCTGAAATATTTCTTCACTCAGAAAGAGTTAAACATGAGACAACAGAGGTGCTTAGAATTGTTCAATGATTACAATTGCGATATATTGTACCACCCAGACAAGGCTAATAAATTAGTTGACACATTGAGTCGATAGCCAATGGCTTATGAAATTTCAGTGAATGAAATACCCCAAGAACTACAAATTGATATATCCAAATTGGATTTGGAGATAGGAGTGGGAAGATTGGCACGGTTATCCGTGCAACCCACGATCATGGAAGTGATCCAAGGTGGGACAGCTCATAGATCCGTGGATCCAACGATCGGTGCATGAGACGATGAAAGACATGCGACCAGGGTTTCACATCTCGGAGGATCAAGTGTTGGGTTTCAAGGGCAGAATATGCGCGCCCGATGATGAGGTTATCAATGGGAAAATATTTTATGAGGCTCACAATACTCCTTACGCTATTCACCCGAGAACCCCTAAGATGTATCAGGATCTCAAAAGATACTTTTGGTGGGTAGGAATGAAGAAAGATGTAGCGGAATATGTGCCACACTGTTTAACATGTCAACAAACCAAGATGGAGCATCAGTAACCTGCAAGGTTATTGCAACCGCTAGAGATCCCTGAGTGTAAATGGGAAATGGTCACCATGGACTTTGTTACCGGGTGACCACACACTCCGAAAGGGCACGGTGCAATTTGGGTTATCGTGGATAGATTGATAAAATCCACCCATTTCTTGCCTATTAAGATGAGGGATGGTGCAGATAAGTTGGCAGACTGGTACATCATTGAGATAGCATGATTACATGGATTTCTCATCTCTATAGTGTCTGATCATGATGGACGATTTTACCTTCGCATTTTGGAGACGAATGCAAATGGGATTGGGAACTAAACTCAAGTTTAGTACTGCCTTCAATCCACAGACAGATGGCCAGAGCAAATGAACGATTCAGACCTTAGAAGACATGTTGAGAGCTTGCGTGCTGGATTTTCAAGGATCGTGGAGTGGAAAACTTCCATTAATTGAGTTCGCCTACAACAATAGCTATCATGACTCGATAAAAATGCCTCCGTATGAGGCACTATACGGAAGAAAGTACATGTAACGCCCCACATCACTATGGTTGCTTCCTGGAATGATGAATGGTCCTGCAAACCAACACGAGTCTTCCAGTGTGTTTTGTCCTCACTTGCACGCTTCCTAGGAAAACTTCCCAAGAGGTCACCCATCATGAGATTACTCCAGGTCAAGCACGCTTAACTTTGGAGTTCTCAAGTGATCTTCTTTTCGATAGCCCATCGCTTGAGAACTCCAATGTCAAGCATGCTTGACTTGGAGTAATCTCATGATGGGTGACCTCCTGGGAAGTTTTCCCATGAAGCGTGTAAGTGAGGACAAAACACGCTGGAAAGACTCGTGTTAGTTTGCAGGGCCAGTCATCATTCCATGAAGCAGCCATAGTGACGTGGGGCATTACAAATGGTATTAGAGCCTTGACCTAGCTGGAAGTGTGGCTGACGGGGATGTCGGACCCCAAAGGGGGGGTGATTATGACAGTTAGAATCTCGTGATCCACAAGGGGAAAGACTGGATAAAGCTGTGTAATCCCACATCGCCTGGGGAAGGTCAAGTGTGATGATTCTAATACTATGTAGGTATAGGACTACACAGTTGAAGATGGCTTAAATGGATTGATAGGTACTACCTATGCCAACAAGATGCATCTTCTTTTCGGTAGTCCATCACTTGAGAACTTCAAAGTTAAGCGTGCTTGACCTGGAGTAATCTCATAATGGGTGACCTCCTGGGAAGTTTTCCCAGAAAGCATGCGAGTGAGGACAAAACACGCTGGAAAGACTCGTGTTGGTTTGTAGGGCCAATCATCATTCCAAGAAGCAGCCATAGTGACGTGGGGGCATTACAGTACCGATCTCCAATCCACTGACATGAGACCGGTGAGAGGAAATGCTTAGGATCAGAAGAGGCAGACCAAGCTACTAAAGACATTAGATCAATCCGTCAAAGGTTGCAGACCTCTATAGATCGACAACGAAAATATGCCAATCGTCGTTGAAGACCATTAGAATTTGAAGTTTGGGAAAAGGTACTGTTAAAGATAGCTCCACTAAGAGGAGTTATGAGGTTCGGGAAAAAGGGCAAATTGAGCCCTAGGTATATAGGACCGCTTGTGGTTCTAGAACGCATTGGAAAGGTGACTTATCGACTAGCCCTTCTGCCTGCGTTGTCTAGAGTTCACAATGTATTCCATGTGTCAACATTACGGAAGACATAAACGACCCCACTCATGTGCTAAGTTACGATGAAATTAGCATAGATCCTCAACTAAGCTATGAGGAAAAACCGATCGCAATTCTGGGTCGGAAAGACAAGGTATTAAGGAACAAAACAATACCTTTGGTAAAGGTGCAGTGGTGTAACCACGGGGTAGAAGAAGCAACACGAGAACCCGGAGACCAGATGAGAGAGTTATACCCACAGTTGTTCTAAGTTTCGAGGATGAAACTTGTATAAATTGTAGGTATTGTAACGCCCCGCGTTTAGGGCACCGGGTAAACCCTAGTTCGAATATTTTTTTCCCTATATTATATATTATGTTAGGGGAACATTTTATGTTACAAGAAGTTGTGATGTGTGAATGTTTTCCATTATGTGGTAAGTGCGATTTTTTTTAGAAACCGAGACCTTTGGTCGTGGACCAGGTAAAAAATCCTAATCAGGTAAATATCTCAGATTATGTAAAATAAGGAATACTATGGCATAAAAATATTTGGCAACTGGGATTGTATAATCGAGCCAATAAATTTAAGAAAAAAATTGATTGAGGATTTAATTCCAATTTACCGGGTTAAAGAATGGAAATTCTTGCCTGAGCCCCTAAGGGCGTTTTGGTCAATTTGAGTAAATTACCAAATTATGTGTTATGTGAAAAAATTTATTTTTGGTCACATTTATTTAATTAATTTTAGCTTGGGATATTTAAAAACTTTAGGGTAAAATTTTGGTTCAAAATTAGAAGTGAAATTACCAAACGGTCATCGAATGCCTTATAGTGTGGCAAAATTTGGCAGGGGCATAAAAGTCTTTTCACAAGGGAGGAGAGAGAAATGTGCGCGGCTAGGCTATGCCTATGCACTCAAGTGTCTTATGACACATATCCTAGGGAAAATTAAGAGACTACCCTAATGATTAGCGCTCTTCCATATTTTTGTCCTTAATCCCTTTTTCACCAAAACTACACACTTCCCTCAAAAATCATTTTTTTTCCACTCAAGCAAACTTTCTTTCTTCCCCTACACTCTCAAAATCGAAACCCTAAGTCCCCTAAACCTCCATTGCTGCATTTCCTCTCTTCTTCATAAGCTCAAGAGTACTCACCTCCATTGAAGGAAGGAGATCTTCAAGAGTTATAGCATTGTAAGTTTCGGATCATAGCTCTTCCTTCTCTTCTTTTTTTTTTCTTTCAAATCTGAAACCCTAAGGGGATTTTCTGTGCATGCATGTGGTTCTAATGTCCATGCATGGCATGGATCTTGTGTTCTCGGGCAAAAAGGGAAGTGGTTCTAAGGAGATTTCAAGGTTTGGAAGCTCTTTGGTGCTTTAGTGAGAATCAAGGTAAGATTTTAGGATTTGGTTATGTTTTTTTTTTCTCTTTCAACTCATCTCCATATTCTACCCTAACACCCTCTAAAAATCTGCATGTGAAACCTATGGGGCTCAGTTTGAGGGTATAGAATCCAAGAAATAAGTTTGGACAAGCTAAGGACTATCATCTCCAAGCTATAATCATCAAAGGTTGATCTTTGGTTGGTTTTGAGTTTTTTTTTTTTTTTGTTATTGGTTATAGATCTGGTTGTATAGGTTGTTTTGTTAGTTTTATAAGTTTATTTTATGCTTGAGGGTTAGATTGGTTGATTTTTTGATTTGCATGCATGCATGTGGCTAGGATTTTGCTAATTGTATTTAGTTTTGCTAGAATGTGTAAAAATGCATGTTGCCAAGTTTTCGTGGTCTGACTTCCAACGGGTTAGATCGTACCCAAATATCTCTGTTTGTGGAAATAATTTGTATGGTTGCATATTTCTAGATGAGTACTTGGGTTTAGGCTTTTGAAAATCGAAAAAATGTGTTTTCAAACCGAAGTTATGAACTTTTTGGCATCTTGATGCAATCTGTAAAAATTTTGGGCAGCATGCACTACCAGATTGTTTTAAATATTGAACACATTTTACAGAGTCAAAAGCTATGAAATTTGGCAAACTGTTATTTTAAATATGTATAAGGATCACAGAATTTTTTTAGAGGAAAATGCAAAATGGTTAAAGTGTAATGGTTTTTCAAAGTTTGCCCTAATAATCTGAAAATGAAATTTATGGGCAGCAAACACTGTCCAGATTGTCTTACATTTTTTAATGTGTTTCCCTATCCTAAAAATTATGAAATTTTGAGAGAAACTAAATTAGATATGATTAAATATTCTGGTAAAAATTAAAAAAAAAATGGGTTACGATGTAAGAGAAATAATTTTTCTAAGAACCCTAAAGATCTGAGAAAAACTCCTAGGCAGCAGGCACTGCCCAGATTTCTTTAAGTGGTTTAATGGGTTTTGCCTTCCCAAAAATTTTGAAACTTGGTGAGAAAATTTTTAAGATAGGTATTAAGGCTTTGGTAAAATGTTAGATTAAAATATTTCAAGTTTAAGAGTAGTAATTCTTCTAAGTTACCTAAAAACAGGGAAAAATAGTAATTTCAAACCTTAACAAAATACGAATTTTGGGAGGTTAGTTCTCCTAACCTAAATTGAATTTTTGACATGAGCTTTCACCTAGTTCCCGTCAATAGGACGCATAATACGTGAACAAAATTTTTAAAGGGTTGTGGTTAGAGAACCTAACATTGATTATGAGCTTAAAAGAGGGATTTTTTTATCACGTTAAAATGAATAGTGAAAAAGTTAGGTTCGGAATTGGAAATGAAGTTGTTTTCAAAATTGCTAAAGTTTTGGATATCTAAAAAATCCCAAATTAGTTTAAGGTTATTGAGAAGTTATTTTTACCATTTTCTAAACTCGGGGTCCAATTGCTCTTTCTTTTCGAAAATGACGTAATAGAGATCCTAGGTTATGGCTTCAAAGATGGTAAAAAAATGGGAGTTAGGTTTTATAAAATCGTAAATTTATTTAAAACAGAATCTAGTCTTATACACTGTAAATTGTATAAGAGAAATGTCTGTATAGAGTCTCTAAGAGAACTTTATTGAATGTAGCTATGTGGAATATTAACTATAAGAATATGCCATAATTTAATCCGAGTCACTGTGTGGTTTCACTACAGTGTTATCGAAGCGTGAAGGCTCGCTTCTAGATAGAAGGTTTCCACAAGCAAGCGCTAAGGAATCCGGGTAAGACAACTTATGATATGTTTGGCTACAACACATTAATGACTAGTTTAGATAACTGAGTTATTAGTTAATAATTTGAACTAGTCCTAGAAGGTTTACTCAAGAACGTGGTCCTAGAGAATTTGCATACTCATGACTAAGGTAAGCAGTCCGGCTATCTACTGCGACGACTATGAACTCCGGCTAGCCACTGGGGAACTATTTGAGAAACCAGTTTACCACCGATGCCTGTGTGGCTAAGGTCAGTTGGCCATCGCAATATGTAAGAAGTCCGGCTTAACACTTGTGGCATAAGAGTCTGACTAGCTACCATGACAACTATGAACTCCGGCTAGCCACCGGGGAACTATGTGAGAAATCGGTTCGCCACCGATGCCTGTGTGGCTAAAGTCGGTTGGCCATCGCAATATGTAAGAAGTCTGGCTGAACACCCATGACATAAGAGTTTGGTTAAACTCCGGGACACATAAGTAAGTTTATTCCGAATCTAGCTAGCTACCTTGACAACTATGAACTCTGGCTAGCCACTGGGGAACTATGTGAGAAACCGGTTTGCCACTGATGTCTGTGGGACTAAGGTCGGTTGGCCACCACAATATGTAAGAAGTCTGGCTTAACACCCATGACATAAAAGTCTGATTAAACTCCGTGACACGTAAGTAAGTTAATTTTGAAATTAAATCTCTATGGCTAAGAAAGTATGTTGAATTCCTCTAGGAGTCTGGGTAACCGGTGTAACTAGTTTACACCCGTCGACGCTATGGTGAGATATGTTAAGATGTATTAAGATATGCTAAGATATATTGAGATATGTTAAGATGTGTTGAAGGTTCCTCCAGAACCCTAAGTAAGTATGTATGACATGATACGAATGACTAAGTAAGTATGCATGTTATGATACGACTGAGTAAGTATGTATGTTACCAGTTAAGACTGTATGTATGCTCTGGGATTTTCTGCATGCAAGTGTACTTTCAGGATACAAATTTTGGTTATGAGGCATGACCATAAGTTTTCCAGGACGTTCGCACGTTCTTAAATTGTATGTTAGGGTTTGGTTTCATCAGAATCTTATTCTTGGTTGATTATATGCCTAGTTATAGTTAGTTAAGTTCTTGCTTCATTTATGTGGCTATGTTTGTTAAGTTGTTCTTACTAAGCGTTTCGCTTACCTAGCTGTTTCATGTTGTAGGTAACCTCAAAGGCAAAGTGAATCAGTGAGCGCTGGAGTTTATCTGCGAGGATGTACATGTGAACCGACCTTTTGGGGAATTTATGTTTTGGGAACTAGAACCCATCCGATAACTAGGAAATTATTTTGGGCTTGTTGAATGTTTTAAAATTATGACACTATAATTTACTTTTAAGTATGCGCATACTTCTAAACTCTTGCATGTTTTGAAACGTTTTTTTTTTATATGGATTTTCGATTTCCTTATTTTAGAAAATAGTTATGTTTTCCGCAAATTATGTTAAGAAATTTTACGGGACGTTACAACCCCTCATTATATTTTATTCTTAAAACACTTAGTTCCTTGTAAATGATATTTTAGTAAACTAATAGTAATTATTGAAATGAGATCTCTATCATTTTGCACCTTGAACCAAACTAAAAGGAAACCATCATTTCACTTCTTCATCAGAAGCTATAGATGTTCATATCTATGATTAACACTCTCATTCAATTACACTACCGAGTTCCCAAGATGTAAGTATGGGCTAGTCTGTAGGGTAAGCTGGTAACAAACAAGTCAAAGAACTCAAATAATACAATCATTTAGAATTCTAACCACTCAAAATTGAGATTGTATTGACCTATGGTCAACTATATGATATGACTAGACTAGATAATAACAGTATGTTTACTTATCTTGTCTACTTTCAATATCGGTCCAGTCTAATGTAACAAATACATCTGATCTTATATACTTTGCTAATGTTCTGGAAAGAACATAACACTGCGATGTGAAAGTAAATCATATCATAGATTAGCAAGTCAATGTAAATCATGTGCACTGACTAATCTTAGGACTAACTTATTTTGAACATGTAATATATTTATATTCCACTGTGATTACGTCGCTATGAATATGATTAGTTGTATGCTCGGGATTTAATAGAAGTTTATATTAAACAAATAATCATGAAAATAAAACATGTGAGCAAAGTGATTGATCAAGTCAAAAAATGATTTCTATTCTTTTATTGATAATAAATGAGATTACAAAGAAATTGGGTTTTAATTAGGGCATAAAACCCAACAAGGACAACATCTATAAGATTGTTATTTGCCTTATCATCAATACACAACCTATATGTTCATCAAATAGATGTCGAAACGACATTCCTAAATGGTAACCTCGATGAGGAGGTGTACATGGAACAACCGAAAGGGTTTGTTCTAAGGGGAAATGAACATAAGGTGTGTAGGCTTTTTAAATCATTATATGGTTTGAAACAAGTCCCAAAACAATGACATGAGAAGTTTGATAAGGTCATTGTTTCGGATGGGTTTAGACACAATAGTGCGGACAAGTGTTTATACTCTAAGACTTGTGATCACTATGTCATCTTAGTGTATCTATATGTTGATATTAAGCAATGACATGAAAGGCATTATAGAAACGAAGAAGTTTCTATCTTCTAACTTCAAAATGAAGGACCTTGGAGAGGTTGATACCATATTAGGTATTAAAGTTGGGAGAAATTATTGATGGGTGTGCCTTAGGTCAAGCTCATTATGTTTGGAAAATGCTTGAAAAGTTTGGTCATCTTAATATCAAAGAGGCAAACAAACCATTCGATCAAGGTCAAAATCCTTAAAAGAATGAAGGGAGAGCGGTGGCTCAACTAGAGTACGCAAGTGCAATTGGGAGTTTGATGTATGTCGCTCATTATACTAGAGCGGACATTGCATTTACGGTTAGTAAACTAAGTAGGTTTACTAGCAACCTAAGTATCTTACATTGGAAGGTCGTTGAAAGAGTATTTGGATACCTTAAAAGGATTAAAGAGTTAGACCTCCAATATTCTAAGTTTCCTAAGATACTTGAGGGATATTCTGATGCAAGTTGGATATCTGGTGTAGGAAATAATCTCTCCACAATCGGTTGGGTGTTCACCCTTGGTGGGGGTGTCCTTTCTTGGGGATCTAAGAAACAAACATGTATATGTCACTCAACCATGGAGTCTGAGTTTGTTGCTCTAGCGGCAATCGACAAAGAGGCCGAATGGATAAGAGATCTCATGTTGGAGATACCGAAAACTGCGGTTGATGTATCAACGATTTCGATACATTGTGATAATCAAGCCACTTTGATTAGTGCTTACATTAAAATTTATAATAGGAAGTCTAGACATATAAGTCTAAGACATAACTATGTGAGGGAATTGATTGATAAGAGTATCATATCAATCTCATATGTGAAATCATGTGAGAACTTAGCGGATCCGTTAACCAAACCTCTTGGGAGAGATTTGGTTAATTCTAAAAATAAAGGGAAGAGACTAAAACTTCATGAATAATAGATTCTCAAATGATGGCAACCCAACTCAAAACTTATTTACATCGAGCGTAGAGTTCAATGGGTAAGACAAGTCATTCGATAAGGGACTGGTTTTAACATTAACAACTTAAAGGCCCCATCAAGGGTGAGTTAATGTTGGTTGCTACCAGACATGAGAGTTAAGCCTTAGGTTTTTAATGAAATTCAGTTGAAGAGAAACAAGCATCTCTAAAGGTAGCAAATATGTTGTAAGAATTTCACCTGTGTGAACCTAGGGGTGGTGCCGCCTCTCGAGAGAGTAAGACTTTTCTCTTCGGATGGTTCATGAATAGATCAAGCACAAGGCCATTAAAAGTGGTGAGCGCGAACAGTGTGAAATACATAAGTAATCAGATAGAGGTGTGTAAGACATTACCGGTTTTATCACTAGGAATGTTGGGTTCAATCTTTTAAGAATACCTTAGCATTTTGATTTAAGCTTTGTAGTGCTTTCACTAAGGTAAAGTTCAAACCCAAAACGTACTTTACTTTATACACTAATATTGTTTGGCTAGAGAATTGAGGATGTATTTAACCAATTAGGGGAATGTTGTGATTGGTTAAATACATGGTGAAATTGTCTAGGCACGAAGAGGTGTAAAAACAATAACGATTTCACAAAAGTTAACATGTGAAAGTTGACTTTCGATATAGGCATTTCTAAATCATCTTTTTGGGTCCAAAATGTTTATTTGGAGTATAAAAGAGTACCCAAGAAGTTTGGGAGCATTTGGGGACGTTTTGGGACAAAGTTTGGAGTGTTATTACAGAGGCATCAGCGATGCGTTGCCTCTGGGAGGCAACGCGTCATGTGGCCCTTGAAAACGGACTAAAACGGACCAGGTGATACATCGCCTGGTGCAAGGTGATGCATCGCCTGGTTCCAGGCCACACATTGCATGGGCTATCCATACGTGTATGTACAGTTACGTGTTTTAGCTCCAAAACTTAAATTTAAATGCTCTAATCTCATTGGTTGAGTCTAATGAGGGTCATATACTATTTAAATGGTTGATATGAGTTAATTGGTGATTTTATCACTCACCTCTCTCTCTCTTTCTCGTTTTCAAGATTACTAGTTTTCTCCAAGATCTTCATCAAGAAAGATTGGCTTATGAAGACCCAAGTATTATGTATCCCAATCTTATTCCATTGTAGTAGCTTCAAGCATTTCCATAGATAAGGCTAGGAATAGAGATTTTTGAACAACTAATCTACATTTGTGTCGAGCCTTGCAACTTTTGTGTTTCACATAAAATCATAGATATGTGATTTTATGTTCTAAGGGTTGCTCTTCAAGAAATGTCTACTCTATACCTTGATCTCTTTGTGTTTATGTAATTTGTGTTTACTATCATTAAAGTTAAATTACTTGTATCTTTTGTTTTGAGTTGTAACACAAAACTAAGGTTGTTTATAGCCTAACCCCAACAAAAACTAAGCTGGAAAGTAAATAAAATAAACAAAATAATAAGATATCAAGATAAAAATAAAAGAGCTAGAATAAATAATTCCTTCTATGTGCAAAAAATGACATTAATGCTACGGGAATGCTGTAACAAACTGAGTATTATTAACTAGGAATTCCAAGCAAGTTCATAGGCTTTCGTCGAAGTCACTATGATTTAAATTATTTAGTTAAACTAAGCATATGTCTATGCCAATCTAACTTCAATAATATATTTCCAAGCACCAATTCCATCAAGTTATGCAAGGTAATAATATTTGTCTACACAATTACAAATTACAATCAAAGAGAGTAATCTTGTACCATTAAAGTCTTGTGTCCATTAACCCTAACCCTTTCGATATTAAAAGTTAATTTAATTACTCACAATTGATGTCCAAACAAAGCAAATAGTAAACAATAGAATTACTTGAATGAATAAACCTCAATTTAGCATTTGACATTAATAACAAGTACCAATAATTACATAATAGAGTTCATTAATTATCCTAGCTATGAAAAGTTTAGCTCATAATCAAAAGCTCAACAACACCCATATTCAAACAATTCATAGTTAAGAAAATTCAAAGGAAAAAATAAAAAGAAACAAAAATATTAAGATGAGGGTAGAAAGAATCAAGCCAAAATGAATGTCTTCAAATGACTCTTGTCTTCAAGCTCTCCTCCTTTGTGTTTTCTCTCTCTCCCTTCTTTCTCCCTTTTCTTTTTCTTCATTCTCTTGTTTCTTCAATAGTGGTCACTCCCTCCTTTTCTTACTGCTAGTGTATCCCCTAAAAAAAGGGGAAGTGATGGTTATATATGATTTTGGGCTCCCATTCTCTTTCTTTTCCTTAAGCTCACATGAAAGCCTCCCATATTCTTTGAGCCACCAATTAAAGCAAAGGTCGTCAACTATAAACCTTCCCATGTCAAAATTGAAGTCAAAATAGGCTAAATTAATTGATGAGGTGGCATCTCTTCTAGATTTTTTGCTTCATCAAATATGGCAATTGCTTCCCCAAAAATTCCAAGTTTCATTCCCACCTTCAAAGACAAAATTAACATTTTTAGCTCTTTTTCTAGCATATTATAAATATTTCTGTTGTACCCAGTTTTCGAGCCATGTTAAATGTGACCTCGAAAGCTGGATTCGCAGCGAATGAACTCGTACAGTTTGAAGCATGCTCCAGGATTAAATATCGAGCCTACAAAACTGAGACGACCTCGATTATGGTGACCTCAAAATATTTACGATCTCGAAAGGTAGTTTCCGAGACGCATCTATCTTCAGGAATGACCTCGGATCAGGGGTTCCGAGCCCTGACGCGCATACGATCTCGAAAGACATGTGACCTCGGGAGATGTCGTTAGCTCGAACGATGATGTGAGACCTGGGAGAATAAAGCCTCGGAGATATATGATAATAACTTTGAATATCTACAAGTGTTGTCCACAAGAGACGCAGTCTGCATTTATTATTGTAAATCCCCTAGAATCGTGGGATATTATTTGATTAGTTATACGCCCCCTGGTCTTCAGGGGACGTTTCCTTTTATATCTGATTATAGGCATCTAAAGCCATTTATTTTATTTACACAAAAATAGTAACTACCCAAAATATGTGGGATAGTATTCTGCAGCCTTCTCTATAAATAGAGAGGTCATGCACCATTGTAATGGACCGAAATTCTGAACCTTGAGAGAAAACTCTAAAGAATTCATGCTTAAGAATTTTCAGAGATAATCTTGAGTTTAATAACAGAGACTCGTGGACTAGGCAGATTTAACTATTGAACCACGTAAAAATCGTGTGTTTGTATTGTCATATTTTAATTGGCCATTATCAGTTATTGTTTACGTGCTCTCCTTTCACTGTTGACGAAAAACGGCGTCAACAGTTTGGTGCTTTCATTGAGAGCCTTAAGCATTCATCCCTGAGAAAATCATGGCCACAAACAATCAGAACACACCTGAAGAAAATTACCCAAGACGTCCTGGAAAACAGCCAATGGAGAATCCGGATGTTGAAGAGAGAAGTGGGTCTTCTGATTCCCGGGGACCACCTCCTCCACCAAGAGAAGAGGATATGTACTACAATCCTGAGCGGTACGTTCCTATTGTGGAACTTGAAAACCGGCAGTTGAAACAGCTGTTGGCAGAGGCCAACAAACGAAATGAGGAGTTGACAAGGATATCTGCAGAGGCGCAGGTGGCTCAGCCCCCACCTCTGCGCGAAAACCAAGTCCCTCCTCCAAGGGACGTGCAAGTTCCTCCCCGGAGACCCCGTGGGCGTCCACGAAAAGACGCTGCCACAAGGAGGCCGACTCAACCTCCGGCACCAGCAGAGCCATCCGCTCCACCTAGGCCCCAGAGGAGTACTCGGGCTCGGGCCCCGGCTAACCCGCCTGTGGAAGTGCCTGCAGGAACTGAGAATAACCAAACCCCTGCAGAGGCTTGGACTCAGGTACCTGGGAGCGCACCAAATGCGACCGACCCATCTCGGGCGAATTCTGGACCCTCTAGGCCGCGACAAGGGTGGCAGCCACCGTCGCCTATACGGTTCCCTCCGTCACCCATAAGATATCCTTCGCCCCCCCGCAGGAACGCTCAACCCGTTCGAGATCAAAATGAAGGGCATGCGGGGGAAAGACAAGGAAACAGGGAGACTTTCCAGGAGTGGAGAGGCGCCCCGTCTGAGATAATTCAGACGTCTCGGTCTCGCACTGCGGAGACGAGGCGACGTGGGAAAAATTCATCATGAAATAACCAAGCAATGAGTTTTACCAGTGAAGATTCTGGAGATACCAGGTCAGTCAGTAAGCATGACCGAGGTCGTAAGAATACCGGAAGCCACAAAAATCGTCACGACCTGCGAGACCACCTGAATCAGAGTCGGGGTAATGGTGACCAAACGAATCCTGACTTGAGGAATCGCTTGAATAGGCGTAGAGATCCCATGCGGAGACGCGAACCTGGAATCACGATCGATGACAATCAATTCCAGACAGTACCTCCTACTGACCCAGTCGAAGAAAGAATCGATCAGCTCGAAAGAGCCTTTAGGCTTTTGAAGAATGAACGAGGAAATGGTCGATATGAGGACTCTGACGAGGAGCTCGAGCCATTTGCTCCTCATATTTCCAACACTCAATTTCCTCAAGGGTTTCGGATTCCTCATGTCCCAACATTTGAAGGAAAGACCGACCCGTGTAGTCACCTGAGCACGTTCAACACTATCATGAGAGCCAGTAATGTGGGTTACGAGCTCAGGTGCATGTTGTTTCCAACATCATTGGCAGGACCTGCCAAAATTTGGTTCGAAAAATATAAGAGACACTCAATAACTTCTCGGGAGCAGTTGTCCAAAGACTTTAAGAAGCAGTTCAAAGCAATGATGGGGGTCAGACCAGAGGCATCCACCTTAACTAACGTCCGACAACAGCCGGGCGAAACACTAAAAAGTTACCTAACAAGATTCAATCTGGAAGTCGCCCGAGCTTGGGACGTAGATGACAGTGGGCACCTAATGGCTATCCGAGCTGGTGTATTACCGGGAAGTGCCCTTTGGGATGACATGCAAGGGAAACCGGTAAGGTCAATAACCGAGTTTAACAGACGAGCGCAGAGGTTTGTCAATGTAGAGGAAGCGAGGTCGACGCTCAAAGCGACTTCCCAGTCCGAAACTACAACGATAAACATCAATTGTGCCTCAACCTCGGCAGACCCAGCAGCTCCAAAGCCTGCCACGGAGAACCCCTCCAAGAGAAAAAAGAACGAAGGAAGTAACCCCGAAGCTGAGGGAGGAAAGAAAAAGAAAGGGGAGAGGTATTTCTCCGTGTATAGAGTATACACCGAGCTCAATGAGTCTCGGGAAAACATATACCTGGCTAATGAAAACCAGGTCCCCTTTAGGCGTCCGGACCCGATGAGAAATAAAAAATCCAAGAGGGATTCCAGTAAATATTGCCGGTTCCACAGAGACACCGGGCATACAACAGATGAATGTCGACAATTGAAGGACGAGATCAAAGGGTTGATCTCGAGAGGTTACTTCCGGCAATATGTCAAAAACCAAAGTACTGGTCAGACGGCCGCGAGCCAGAGAGTAGCCGCGCCTCCGACGACACAAAACAATAACTCCCGAGCTCGGGAAGAGGATAGGCCCCCGCCGATAGATGGAGAGGATGTAATAACCATCTCGAGAGGGCCTCACCTCGCAGGAGGAGGCAGGAATGCCCAAAAGAGATATGTTAACGAATTAAAGACAAGGGACGGGTCTCCTTATGAACCCGAACCTAGGGCACCAAAAAGCCAGAGGATTGAAACACAACCAATAACCTTCACCGAGGAAGACGCCTCCCATGTTCAGTTCCCTCATCATGATCCGCTGGTCATTACTCTTCAGTTGGCCAATAAAAGGGTCCACCGAGTTCTCATAGATAATGGGAGCTCAGTCAACATCCTTTATAAAGCAACTCTCGAGAAGATGGGACTCTCCCTTCGCGACCTGAAAGCATGTGCAACTACTTTGTACGGCTTTTCAGGAGAAGGAACTGCCTGGATGGGATCTATTGAGCTCCCCATAACCTTGGGAGACTATCCAGTCTCGGTGACCAAGATAATGGAGTTCGTGGTAGTAGACTTACCATCTGCCTACAATGTGCTGCTCGGGAGACCCGCCCTAGTCGGGCTGGGGGCAGTTTCATCAGTAAGGCATCTGGCCCTTAAGTTCCCGACCCCTAGCGGAGTCGGGACATTAAAAGGAGACCAATTGGCAGGGAGGGAATGCTATAGCATCTCCTTGAGGGGAAAGAAACAAATGAACGCTCAAGCACTCGTTATCATACAAAACAAAGACGGAACGGTTTTAGAAATTTACGAGGAGATTGATCCGAGGATTGAGGAGAAAGTTGACCTCGAACCTTTAGAGGAGCTCGAAGAAATTCAGCTCGAGGAAACTGATCCCTCGAAGAAGGTGAAGGTCGAAAAACACCTCCAAGACGAGGCAAAATAGCAATTAATTTGTATTTTAAAGAAAAACCTGGATGTCTTCGTGTGGTCACACTCAGACATGGTGGGGATAAGCCCGAATGTAGCAAGCCACGCACTAAACATAGACAAAAGCTTTCCTCCCAAGCAACAAAAGCGAAGACAGCTGGACGAAGACAGGAAGAAGGCGCTAAAGGAGGAGGTCGACAGGTTAAAGGCCAACTGATTCATTAGGGATGCCTTTTACCCTAACTGGGTAGCCAATCCGGTGTTGGTCCCAAAGCCCAATGGGACGTGGAGAACTTGTATTGACTACTCAGATCTCAACAAAGCTTGCCAAAAAGACTGTTTTCCGTTACCAAGGATTGACCAGCTCGTGGATGCCACGGCGGGGCACGGCCTGATGTCGTTCATGGATGCATATTCTGGATATAACCAGATTCCCATGCATGCCCCCGACCAAGAACATACGAGCTTCATCACGGATAAAGGGCTATACTGCTATAATGTCATGCCATTCGGACTCAAGAATGCTGGAGCCACATACCAGCGGCTCGTAAACATAATGTTTTCAGAACAAATAGGGAACAACATGGAGGTTTATGTTGATGACATGCTTGTAAAGTCTCAACTCAACAAAAACCATGTTGATGACCTCGAAGAGTGCTTTGGCGTGCTCAGGAAATACAACATGAAGCTAAATCCTCAGAAGTGCACTTTCGGGGTATCTTCAAGAAAATTTTTGGGCTTTATTGTGAACTCTCGTGGAATCGAGGCTAACCCCGACAAGATCAAGGCCCTGATTGACATGCCCTCACCTCGAAGGCACAAAGATGTCCAAAGTCTGACTGGCAGGATGGCAGCCCTAAGCAGATTCATCTCGAAATCTACGGATCGTGGTCTTCCATTTTTTAACTTACTGAGAAGAGGTAAGAAGTTTGAATGGACAGAGGAATGCGAGTTGGCCTTTCAGGAGCTCAAAAAGCACCTAGCGGAACCACCCATCCTGTCAAAACCTGAAACGGGAGAAGTATTGTACCTATACCTTTCAACCACCGACCACGCGATAAGCGCAGTGCTCGTTCGAGAAGAAGAGAGGGTGCAAAGACCCGTTTACTACATCAGTAAAAGATTACTGGGGGCATAGTCAAGATATCCATTGATGGAGAAACTCGCGCTCAGTCTAATTCATTCATCCCGTAAGCTCCGCCCCTACTTTCAGGCACATCCCATCCATGTGCTGACTGATCAACCACTTAGGCAAGTCCTGTCTAAACCAGAAGCTTCAGGTCGACTTCTTAAATGGGCTGTTGAGCTCGGACAGTTCGAGATCACCTACCACCCCAGAATGACCATTAAGGCACAGGCATTGGCAGACTTTATAGTGGAATGTACAGGTATAGCCGACGACGAGGTAATAACCACGGCCCACGAGCTGTGGAAACTTTACGTCAACGGCTCGTCAAATGAAAATGGAGCAGGGGCAGGGGTCATTTTGGTTACCCCCGCAGGAAGCAGATTTCATTCTGCCCTAAGATTTAGCTTTAAAGCATCGAATAACGAGGCCGAATACAAGGCTTTACTCGCGGGACATCGTATAGCAAAGGAGCTCAAAGCTAAAGCTATACACTGCTACAGTGACTCCCAGCTCATGGTTAATCAAATCCTAGGAGAATACCAGGCTCGTGGCACTAGAATGGCAGCTTATCTGGAGAAGGCAAAATCCGCATTGGAGTATTTCGAGTTTTATGCAATTGAACAGGTTCCCCGAGAATGGAACTCAAATGCGGATGCCTTAGCTCGACTCGCCACATCCGCCGAAAATGAAGAGCTGAATGTTGTACCCATAGAACACCTATCAGAACCTAGCATTAACGAGCCAGAAGAGGAAGGTGTGTGTATGATCGAAATAGAGCCGACCTGGATGACCCCGATAGTTGATTATCTCGAAAATGGAACTCTTCCAAAAGATCGGAATCAGGCTCGAAAGTTGATGTATCAACTTCCCCGTTACACAATTTTGGATGGAAGGCTATACCGAAGGGGGTATTCCATGCCGTTACTTAGGTGCGTAACCCCTCCCGAAGCTAAGAAAATCATTGAAGAAATTCATGAAGGGTTCTGCGGAGATCACACCGGGGGGCATAGCCTGTCCAGGAAGATCATACGCCAGGGATATTTCTGGCCAACCATTAAAACAGATTCTTTCGATATGGACGGAGGCTGAACCATTGGCAACTATAACCTCAAAGAAGATCCTTGATTTCGTTGTAAAGAGCATCGTGTGCCGATACGGAGTGCCGAGGAAGATCGTATCCGACAACGGAACCCAGTTCGATTGCGACTTGTTCACCAACTTTTGTGAAAAGAACGGTATAATAAAGAGTTTTTCATCAGTGGCTCACCCTCAAGCGAATGTCCAGGTCGAAGCTGTGAACAAAACTCTCAAAAGTTCTTTAAAGAAAAAGTTGGAGGAAGCAAAGGGACGGTGGCCCGAAGAATTGCCCCAAGTCCTTTGGGGATACAGGACCACAACTCGAACCTCAACCGGACATACCCCGTTCTCTCTAGCATACGGCTGCGAGGCAATGTTGCCCATTGAGGTAGAAATCCCAACGATCCGAACTCAGATTTACGATCAAAGTTCAAACCACACTCAGCTCGAAGAAACCCTAGACTTGATTGAAGAAAAAAGAGAAGAGGCTCAGCTGAGAAATGCTGCCTACCAGCAACGAACTACCAGATATTTCAACAAGAGGGTTCGAGATCGAAAGTTCGGAATGGGAGATCTGGTGTTGAGACGCGTATTCTTGGCAACTCGAGATCCAGCAGCTGGAGTGCTCGGGCCGAACTGGGAAGGACCGTACCAGATAGAGTCAATCATCCGGCCTGGTGTGTACAAACTTGCGAGATTAGACGGGAGCCTAGTACCTCGAGCATGGAATGGCGAACACCTTAGACCTTACTATCAGTAGTGTAGGAAAAGTGTTGCCTATAACCATGAGTTTCTATTTGTATTAGTTTGTTTGTCTTTTGATTACCATCAAATAAAGATTTATTTCATTCAGTATATTATCTCTTTTTTTTTTTTTTTGCAATCTCTCTTAATTTAATAACCTATGGTCACACTCATAGGATATTAAGGGGGCATCATTGGTATATATACCATCAGCTTAAAAAATAAAAAATATATGAAGCATTTGGATATAACCAGATGCGCGAGCTTAGATAGTTCGGACATAACCGAGTTATCAAAAACATGAAGCATTTGGATATAACCAGATGCGCGAGCTTAGATAGTTCGGACATAACTGAGTTATCAAAAACATGAAGCATTTGGATATAACCAAATGCGCGAGCTTAGATAGTTCGGACATAACCGAGTTATAAAAAACATGAAGCATTTGGATATAACCAGATGCGCGAGCTTAGATAGTTCGGACATAACCGAGTTATCAAAAACATGAAGTATTTGGATATAACCAGATGCGCGAGCTTAGATAGTTCGGACATAACCGAATTATCAAAAACAGAAAACGTTTGGAATTAACCAAATGTGAAAACTCAACAGGTTTGGAACAAACCAGCAAAAAAAAAAAAAAAAAAAAAACTAATCGATGATAAGTAGGAACCTAAACCTACTTCGGGATAAGTCGAGATCGAGGCTGGAATATCTTAAAGAAAAATAGTTTCAAACTCTTAACCTTGGAATGAAAACCGAGGACGAGGAAAAGTAACTAAGCAAAAAAAAAAGATATAACCAAACCATTCACGTTACATATCATATAAGTACTTTCGAGTTCATGGTTAAAGTAACATCCGAATTTGATGAATAACGAGGTCGGGAGTGGATAATTTGAACAAACTGTGCATGAATGCATTGAGCTTCGAACCTAAATCCACAATATGTTTGTATGAATAAATAAACATAAATGATTCATCCATAAAAAATGTGCAAAATATTTCGAGCCAAGAAATTTAAAGCATATGAAAGTCAATGTTAAAAGAAATTGTATCAGCCCCATGGGCATAAATTAAAATAGTTACAAAAATCAGGGGACGCAGCCCCAATAAGTGATTTCCCCGAGATCAGATTTAAGGAAGAGGAGTCTCCTTGGCCTTCTCAGCATCAGTAGCACCGGACCCCCTAGGACAAATAGCATGACTATCCTTCTGAGCAGCCTCTCGAGCAGCTTCACTTGCCTCAAGACGAGCATTCCACCGCTCAACATATTTGGCCTCGAGAGGGCCCAGGAAGCAGGTATCGAGGTCAGCATTATCAGCCCAAAGTTTTTACATGGCTTGGTTGACCGCTTTCTCCTTCTGATCCTTAAACTCGTCCAGGAGGCGGGCCTTCTCGCTCTCCATGATGTCGAAGGTGGCAGATTTCTCCTCTTCGAGCTTGGCATTGGCCTTCTCAAGACGAGTCTTCACCTGTTCAAGCTCGGCATTCGTCTTCTCCAGCTCCTCGAGACGGGTCTTCATTTTTTCAAGTTCAGACTTCGAGTCCTTGAGTTCGTCAACCATTTTAAGCTCGAGATCCTTCGACTTTTGGGCCAGAGACATGCTCGTGTGTACCTCGTTGGTCAGCTTATAGTTAAGTTGTGCTGAGACGACAAGGGCCTGAAATACGAAGAACGAATTAGATCGCGAGCTGAGATACAAACATTTAAAGGAGAGTTGCGAAGGTTACCGCGGCAGTAAGTTCGATACTCTTATCATAAAGAGTATTGCAGTCCGAGGCCTTGTGCATGAGGTCCCAATGGTCGGCACCGAAGCCTGAAAAGCTCTGACCCACTCGAGAGAGGACATCCGAGCTGAGCATAGCCCCTTGGGTCCCAGCAGTGCCATCAAGCACGAACTCCTCAATATGAGGTCGGGCCGTCGGCAGCTGGACCTTGGAGACAAGAGGTTTCTTCGGGGGCCGACCGACTGTTATTTGAGTATCGGTCGGAGGAAGCGAGAGGGGCGTGGTCGAGCCAGACACATCAACCTGGACAGTCGGTTCCGCGGTTGTGCTCGCAGTAGTCTGGGCCGTTGGGGTCATCTTGTGGCGTCTGGGGATCTTGGATGGTCGGTCGGACTTCCGCGGTATTCTCGGACGTTTGCTCTTCTGAGCTTCGGCTCCCCCATCGCTAAAAAACACAGCGTCGAGATCGGGATCCATGGCACCTGCGCAGTTCCAATCTAAGTTAGACAATGATAATAAGTTTGGAAAGAGAAAAGAAAACCAGGTAAAGAAAAGACCTAACTGGAACTCTTCCCCGAACTAGAGCTCGGGGACCATGAAATTCCCCCATCTTCAGAAGAAGCAGGGGGAGGACCTTCCCTATAGGTGGGTGATAACCTCGAAAGGTCCCTATAATCGTTGGTCCCGTACTGAACAGCTATCCCGTTCCACACCTCGTCCGTAGTATGCATGGTGTCGTACTTCCCGAGCCCACTATCAAACCTATGAACACAGTCGTCTACCCAACTCCATATGTAGAAATGGTATCTATTATGTGGGCATGAGACTAACCTATTGGGCTTATGCTTTAGTAGAGTGGGGGACCACATTCTCGAGGTAGGGAGGGCTTTACCTTCATCCGAATCTGGGCTCGAGGCTTCGTCATTGGCCTCGTTCCCCGATGGCGGACTCCTCCTACGGGCTGGAAGTAGGGGCCTTGCCTCTCTCCTCGGAGGAAGGACGCCTGTGGGTAGAGGCACCTGCTCCCAAAGTTCATACTTTTTATTGGACCAGTCAGAGGTGGACTGGCCCTCCCCCAAAAGTCCGCACTTTCGGAGCCTATCCTCGTGTAAAAGGTATAAGAGAGACCTCCTGCCATGGGGGAGTTGGAGCAGGGTCTCTCTATGCTCCTTCATTGTCTCGTCAGGAGTGGGACGCTGAAAATTGGCTGAAAGACAAGACATATTTCTACTAAGTACGGATCTAAGAGCTAAAATCTCGAGCACAAAAATAAAGATAACGAGAATACTTACGAATCCGCCTGAACGAGTAGTGTCGAGACGGGGACAGACCGTCTGTCCAGAAGAAGGCCCTTTTGAAATCAGGCGGATGATTGGGAAGATCTTCAAAGACCTTCTTCTCCTTGGGATAGCTCGAGAGATAATAAAAGCCATCCCCTCCCCGAGCTCGGGAGGGGTTACTTTTCAGACAAAAGAGATACAAAATCTCTTGAGGCGAAGGTCCTTTCCACCCCATCTCGTGGTATAAGGACCTCAGGGCAGACAGCACCCTGTAAGAATTGGTGTTGAGTTGGAATGGGGCCAACCCAACGAAATCTGTGAAGTCCTTGAAAGAAGACTTCAAGGGCAACAGTGCTCCCGCCCTCATGTGTTCCTGGCTCCACGTTGCGTACTTCAACCTGGCGTCATGGCCCCCAGGGGCGAAACAGCTTCGTTCATGGTCGACCGGAGCTCGACACTTCAAGGAGCCTGACAGGCTGAGGCCGTGGAAAGCCAGGATTTCAGTTATCTGACTAGTTGTGGTAACTGAGCTCCAATAGTGCTCGGCCTCAAACATTTCTCTCCTCGGCTGCGAGGAAGAAGGTTCCCCCATTAGTGAAAATTGGAGCTCTCCTGGATGGTATGCGACAGTGACCTTTAGTGCAGGGTCGAGGGGAATCGGCCTAGGTCCTGAATTGGATTCCGGATAGAGGGCCTCCCGAAGAACTCTCCTCTTCCCCTCTATGACCTCGTCTATCTGGCGGTGGTAATGAGCTCGAATATCCTCCTGCTCGCGCGCAAGCTCGTACTCCCTTATCCGACGTTGATTCCGGGCGAACAGCGATTCTGGGCTCGGGGTTTTTGGCTCGTAAGGGATTGCCAGCAACGACCCCCACCGTCTTTCCAGATTCTGTGACATCTAGCGAGAAAGAAAAAATGGTGAGGGCCATGCATGCAAGAGTTGCGAGCTCGAAGTTACGAGCTCGGGGTTTAGGAACAAAACAAGCTATATATTAAGGCCCTTATTAAAGAGTCAGGACGTGCGTTCCACGAGAAAGGAAGGAGAGTAGATAATTTTTTGAAAATCCCGAAAATCAAGGGAAAAAAGAGTGGCGGTTAACCAGAAAAGGCAGCCTTGGGTTTCGTGCATTTGTCAAGGCCAATGTTTTTTACCCAAAATCTTGGTGTACAAGAAATGTCTCTTATAATTTTAAAACCCAGAAAACAGGAATCTTGTTCAAACATCAAAACTGGATATGAACCAGTGATGTAAATTCAATGTTGGGAGTCTAAAAAAGCACAAGAGCCTATCGGATAGAAACCTCCTATCATATTATGCTAAGGATGTAAACTAGTACATACACAGACACAGCAAGAACAAAAACTAACAAAATGAAAAACAAAGATTGCATACTTACACAATAATGGCGATTGCAGAGAGATTGTCGATTGAAGGAGAGGTTGCAAATAAGAACTCACGGACTCGAACAAACCAGGGTTTCTTTGTTTCTTTGGCTGAGAAAACATGCACAAGATAGAAACTTTACAGGAAGGTCTCTGGTTTCGTTTTTTCTTCTTTTCTTGCTTCTGGTGAACGAAAATAAAAAAGAAGATAAAGAGTGGGGTCTCGTATATATAGATGGAAAAAGGGGGATTAATCTGGGGCGTTGAATGAAATCCTTGCTAGATCCAACGGATGGGGATCAATGACAAGATGGCGCCGAAAAGGTTGCAGACGGATGATCGTGGGCATGTTTCTAAGGTACTCAAGTACCAAAAATGAGCAATACCTGGCTGACGCGTGTCCATTTTCAAAAAATGTATGACGGTATGGTTCCCGAGGAAAGTAGTTCAAAAGTTTCCTTCTCTTAGGATTCGAACAAATACTTTTGAGGGGGCAAGATGTTGTACCCAGTTTTCGAGCCATGTTAAATGTGACCTCGAAAGCTGGATTCACAGCAAATGAACTCGTATAGTTTGAAGCATGCTCCAGGATTAAATATCGAGCCTACAAAACTGAGACGACCTCGATTATGGTGACCTCGAAATATTTACGATCTCGAAAGGTAGTTTCCGAGACGCATCTATCTTCAGGAATGACCTCGGATCAGGGGTTCCGAGCCCTGACGCGCATACGATCTCGAAAGACATGTGACCTCGGGAGATGTCGTTAGCTCGAACGATGATGTGAGACCTGGGAGAATAAAGCCTCGGAGATATATGATAATAACTTTGAATATCTACAAGTGTTGTCCACAAGAGACGCAGTCTGCATTTATTATTGTAAATCCCCTAGAATCGTGAGATATTATTTGATTAGTTATACGCCCCCTGGTCTCCAGGGGACGTTTCCTTTTATATCTGATTATAGGCATCTAAAGCCATTTATTTTATTTACACAAAAAGAGTAACTACCCAAAATATGTGGGATAGTATTCTGCAGCCTTCTCTATAAATAGAGAGGTCATGCACCATTGTAATGGACCGAAATTCTGAACCTTGAGAGAAAACTCTGAAGAATTCATGCTTAAGAATTTTCAGAGATAATCTTGAGTTTAATAACAGAGACTTGTGGACTAGGCAGATTTAACTGCTGAACCACGTAAAAATCGTGTGTTTGTATTGTCATATTTTAATTGGCCATTATCAGTTATTGTTTACGTGCTCTCCTTTCACTGTTGACGAAAAACGGCGTCAACAATTTCACATTAACAGACTCAAATTAATATATTAGCATAAAAACAATTAAAAAAATACTACAAAAGACCCTAAAATACTATTTTCTTAATTAAGATGTAAACTTAAAAGTAATAAAATAATTCTATATCCTAGAGTTATCATTTGCTCTTATGATGATGAATCACCAAATCATGAAATGAGTTTTTCTTCTTAAGCTAGTTTGTTTTTTAAATTTTACAAGTATGTTTGATGGGTGATCTTTCACATTATTTGCCTTCTTGCAATATCACTATACAATTCATTTTTTTTAAAGCTTGGTAGAGCAATCGATGAGAGAAAAAATCAACGAAAACTTTTGCTCAAAGACCCCTTTGTGGGAAATTTACAAAGTCAATAGAGAAGTCATGTTGTAATTTTCTATATATTTTTTTGATTTGTTTTGTTTGAACTTCTTCTTATTTCTTAAATCTTTGGCGACTGGCGTTAAGGGCGTTTATGCTTGTTTTAAGTGTTAGTTTAGTTATCTTAATTACTTTGTGTGTTTTGGTATGTTTAATTTGCTGTCAAACCTTTTTTGTTTTGTTTTTTAAATTTTACCATGATGGACTTTAATGAAGTTCCTACTAGTGTCATTTGCGTTTAAGGAGGCTCATTTGAAAAAAAAAACTAAAAAAAGAGAGAAAAAAAAAGGCAAAGGATTAGTATTAACTAAACCGTTTGATAAATTGATAATATTTTAATTGATGTGAGAATTTTTTATTGAGGAGATAAGATAGATACATGATAAAGGGATAGGTGATCTCGCTAGGTTTGTCCTGTTATGATGTGACTGTATTGAGATTGTGTGCGATGCACTTTCCTAAGAAAAATGCACAAAAGATATTCCTTAGACCGATCTACAGCGTGCTTTTGATCTTAAGCTCTACTCATTAACTTAGAGTTCATAATTGGCAAGCTCAGGTCAAGGAGGCTATTTCAAGACAAATGTGACGTGTAAAGTTCCCAGGTTGCATGGTGTGCTCACCCCAAAGATGCATACCAAAACTCTTGAAGAGTTATGCATTCCATCAGAGGTGTTCACAGGAATGAGCTAGGGTTATACCCTAACAATGTACAAAGGATGAGCTCATAGTGGGCTTATGCTCATGACTACTTATATGGACCTTTCAATTGAGCTTAGAAAATTACTCTTAATATACACAACATTTAAATAAAAAAAGAAAAGAAAAGAAAGAAGTTATATTTAAAAGTGAATAGTATATTTAGTTCATTATTTGAGTGTTTAGCTTAATTTGTTACTAAAGTAAATTATTTGTTTTTAGTAATAAAATATTAGAGTTCATATATAATTTAAGATTAAAAGATAGCTGATCTAACTTGTACTATTACAAAATAAATTGGATTAATTTACAATTACACTCCATATTAGATTATCAAAATATAAAATTTATACTTAATAAATTATATTAGTTATATTTTTAAATGTGTACTCCAAATACTCCTAATCTTTATATATACTTTCATTTTTCTTTACAATGTATCAAAGAGAGAGTAGATCCATCTAAAGAAATTACATGTAGTGCCCAAATTTAGTTAGTTCATCTTATGTTTACCTAAAATTTTAAACAGTTAATTATAATGCCCACTTTTTTAATCACAATGCTTATTTTACCTTTTCTAGATTTTGAAATATAAATCACAAACTTTTGAAATGTAAAATACAACTATTTAAAATGTAAACCACAATCTTTTAAAATATAAACTATTAGGCTTTGAAATGTAAATTACAAGCAAAAAATGTAAACCACACGTTCATAAATATAAAACAGAAGCCTAAAAATGTAAGCCAGAAGTATTTTAGTCACTTCGTCTCTAATTGTGAGTATTAATTATAAAAATAAATTGTGTGACTATTTATAATTAATAAAAGATAAAAGTGAGTAGTTTTCAAAAAATTTTCATCTAAATGCAATGACACTACTCGAACTAAAGGGTTTTTTTTTCATAAATATGGATTAATAGTTTTTTTTTTTTTTTACATAATGTGGTTTTTTTTTTACTTTTTCTTAAAATCTCGAATTTTTTTATTCCTATATAACTTAAATTTTCATAAAACCCTAAATTACTTTCCTTTTCCTTTCTTCTCTCTCTCTCTCTCTCCCCCTTTCTTCATATGTCGATCTTTGCTCTCTCCTTCTTTTGTGCTACAATTGCTCTTCACCACTGCTTCTCCAACTTTGGCGACACCATGGACAAGAATTGTGGGTCGCTCTAGCAGCGCCGACGGTGAGTTCTTCAAGCTCCAAATGAGCGACATTCATTGAATGATTTGAAAGCTATTAAAAGAAAAGGAGTGAACAAGACCAAAGATGAAAGATTTGAAGTTAGAAAGCTATGAAATTGTTCAAATTAGCCATGAAACCAAACTAGTAATCGGTAGATCGATATCA
Source organism: Humulus lupulus (assembly GCF_963169125.1). Lineage (NCBI taxonomy): Eukaryota > Viridiplantae > Streptophyta > Magnoliopsida > Rosales > Cannabaceae > Humulus > Humulus lupulus. Next base: position 45,347,020 of record NC_084793.1, read on the forward strand.
CCTGTATATTTTGTTTTTGTTTTGAAGTTTTTATGCTTGATAACTCTACAAAATAGAGTTATTTTACCACTTTTTATGTGCTAATTGTTGCTTAATTCTTGAGTTTTTAAGTAATTTATTAAGTTTTTAAGTAATTTTGAATTTATTAGTCTTATCATGATTTTATATATTTTTGTGTGTTTTTATAGTTATTTTGTTGTAATATATTGTAGTTTAATTATTTGAATTATTGTAGTTTAATTTGTGGTAAAAAAATGTTATATTATTGAGCTTAAGTGTTAAATATAAATTAAGTTATAATTAATATTTTCAAAGAATTAGCTTGATTTATTTTATAATTGAAAATATTTGAATTTGATTTAATTTGTGTTTATTTTGTAGGGAGTAAGTTGTATTTTTTTGGCTTTGAAAAATAAAGAAAAGAAAGGAAAACAAGTGACAAATTTGAAAGAAAATATCTTGAGATGTGGCATTTTTCTCCACAACCACTTGGGCCTCCTTCAGCAAACTAGGCCCACGCCCAAGAAGCCCACCTGCCTTCCCACGTTCAGCACTCCATCAGCCAAGTTCAATTCATCCTTGCTTCAGCAATTCACTAATGTCCCTGCGCCACAAGCCGCCACCTGTCCAGCCTCCAACTTCTCCTTCAGCAAGCCATGCACCAACAAATGCCAGTGCCCAGCATTCGGCCCAAATCCCAGCCGCATGCCTCCAACACGCCCCAGCACCCACCTGCCATAAAGCAGCCCCAAACTTCTTTATTTTGCATTGAGCCCATAAATATCAATGTTCATTTGTCTCATTTTCTCCAAAAATACCACATTTTTACTCCACTTTCTACACTTTTTACCCCAAAACATAATTATTACACCATATAATTTATCCCTATTTGTCATATTATAATTAATTTAATCAATTTAATTAATTTGAATTGATTATTTTAATACCACTTTTTGGCTATAAATAAGGGAGTTTGGTGTCCATTTGAGAGGGAGGTTACTCTACACAAAGTTTCTACACATTCAAAACCTCTCAATTCTCTTCATCTTCTTCTTCTTTTTATTTTTTTCTATGTATTTTTAGAGGAAAAATTTGGGGGTTTCTCCTCCAAATTTTCCTATTTATGTTTGTATTTATTATTCTAGTTATGAGTTTCTAATCTTTTTAAGATTATTAAGGTGATGATGAAACAATATGTAACTAGATAGTGTTTATTTTGTATATTGATTTCCCATTTTGTGCAACAAAGCTTATGGAATTTTCTTCTTCAAATATCTTCTTTCATCTTAAATATCATGTATTTTGGATTGTAAGCACATATTTAAACTTTGTTCTTCATTAGTGCAAATACATAATATTCTTTGTGTAAGATGTGTCATTAAATTGTACACATCCATGCTTAGAACAAAAATATTATGTTTTGCCTTATAAATAATATTCATTGATTTATTTGTTATTTCATTAAATTGATTTACACTAAATGCTTTGAAATTATAATTTTGAAAAGTGAAGAAAAATCATATCTTTTTATAAGTAATTTGTGCTTAAAATTATAAATCTACTTGGAAAATGATAGTTTGATTTATTTTAACTATCACTAAAACTTGGGAATCAATGTACTTATAAATATTATTGAACTTATATTTTGTGGATTTTAATCCTTAATAATCTTATTTTACCATCTTCATTTCTATTATTAATTTATGTTATATATATTGTTTTTAATTTTTTTATTATTATCTTTTATTTTATTTTTATTATTACAAATTCTCATCAATTTTTGGAACTAGGTTAGAATTTATTAATTTTGGTTTAAAATAGTTCTCTTTTTCGATTTTAAGACAACTCATTTGGGTGCGATATTCTTGCTTACACGAACACTATTGTATAATACGATTCGTGCGCTTGCGAGTTATAAATATTTAAAACATACCCGTTTTGGGTTCATCAATGCTATTTAGTGTTTTTCTATTTAATAAAAAGACTGGATGGTTAGAATGTTAACATCGCTGGGTGGTGTTTCTATGTGATAAATGTATTTTTTTTTTCATTCTAAGCTTCTTTCCAATGAACATTCTCACTAGGAAAACTTGTAGTGGTGAGAGTTGTGATCGTTAAATGTATGTACACAATTTTACTAATTTTCCATTTCATTTTTTCTGAAGCTTAATTTTTAAGGATTATTTCTGGAGAATAAAGTATATATATTTATATATACCAAATTTGCAATGAAAATGTAAAAAGAATAATAACAAAAAGTAATTTAGTATTTTTTTTAACACTATAAAGTAACTTTGAATAATTACAAGCATTACAACGAAAGTCATAATGAATAACTAATACTTTGTAATCTATAAAAATAACAAAAAAGTACAATAATAAAAAAATAACTTTGTACTCTTTAGATACCATCAAAATAACCCGTAAATAACAAAGATAACAATAAAAAGTTACCTGTAAATATAATAATAAAATTTAACCTGTTACTTTTTAGACTCCATTAAGTAACCTAACACTTTGTATTCTATAAAAATAATAAAGACAATAATAAAAAGTAACTTTGTATTTTTTAGACACCATAAAAATAACCTAGAATATTACAAGCATAAAAAAGATAACAAAAAGTTACCTCAACTAAGAGTAACCTAAGACAATAATAAAAACTAACATTTTACTTTTTTGACTCCATTAAGTAATTTGATACTTTTTAGATATAATAAATGGTAGGTAACTATTTGGTACCCTGTGTTTTTGCAAAATATCATTTTAGTACCTTGTGTTTACAATAATGCTCATTTGGTACCCTGTATTTTGAAATCGTACAGATTTGATACCCTCAACTCAAATTTAATTAATAAAATTTTACAAATTTAATCAAAATGCTCTCAATTATATAAGTTCCAAATTTATAATTAATTACTTAATTACATATAATTGATGACGGCTTGGTCACATTGACAAAATTTTATATATCAAATCAAAGTCTAGGGTACTAAATATGTATGATTTTAAAATATAGGGTGTCATATAAGCATTATTGAAAATAGATGATACCAAAATGATACTTTGCAAAATCACAAGGTACCAAATAACTAAATTTCCTATAATAAAAGTAACCAAGAATATTAAAATTATAACAAAGTCAACAAAAGAAAGTAATCAAGTAATTTACAATTGAGAATTATAAATTGCACCTTATATAACTACAATATCAAAATTATAACAATACTATTTCTGTTAATATCATTCTTATACTTAAGAATATATATTAAATGTATTTATATGCACATATTTTTTTTTATCGACCACCTTTATTACGCAACAAGTAGTTTCATAATTCATGAAGGCTTGCAACTATAAAGTAGATCATTATTGAGATTGGTGTAGCATTTGGTTTGCTTCTTTTTAAAAAACTTAACAATATGGAAATATTTTTCTATACAATTAGCTTAAATTAAGAAAAAGTCATAGATTAAAAAAAATCATAACATATGTATATTTATGAAATGAGAAGAAAAAATTCCATATTCCACATAATTTGTTGAGATATTTTAAAAAATATGGCTTTTATACTGTTGATGCAGTTTTTCGCCAACAATGTATTAAGAAATAATAAGATAGATTAGTGCTTAATAAACCATAAAAAAAATAAACGAATTCACTCAAAAACACAGAATTTTTACGTGGTTCAGTGATTAAAATCCACATAGTCCGCGAGTCTATATTATTGCTGTTTCTCTCTCTCTCTCTCTCTATTTTGGCAGAGTTTCGGCATTACAGAATAATGGTCCCCTTTCCTGTCCAATATTTCCAGTATTTATAAGGGAATTTCATGGACAGGTTTGGGTAACCGCGTGAGTCAATCACACATTTACATAATTATTACATTTAATACAAATAATTCTCATTTATATTGGGATATGATTTGATCACAAGGTAAATATACTTCTAATATCTGGGATATTAAATATGACAGTCTGGTCATAAATATACGTATAAATGGATCCCGAGTCTCTGGGGATCCGCAGGTATGCAATATACTAGAACTACCACGAGATGGATATCTCCTCCAAGCTTGTGCTTTGACAACTGTTTTAATATTCTGAGCTCGTGCTTCATAGCTTTCATATCCCTAGCTTGGGTTAAACCTAGGACGCACGCGTGACCACGTGAAACTCGAGTTGTCCACGTGGATAATAAGCAGATATCATTCCCTTGGTTATTTCTCCGTATATTTATTTGCTAGTTGTACCCAAGCTGAGTGAATGAACTCGGGCTAAAATTAAGGTACAACATATAATATCAATATGCAAAAATATGATAATTATACTTTTCTTAATTTGTATGGGAAAATCTATTAAAGAAAAAATTAAAGTATGAGAAATACAATTAGTAGCTAACTAAAATATGGAAATACCACATTTTTTTTATCACAATTATGTTTCTTTGATTTTAAAGGTAATTTTATTTAATTTTAATTTTTTCTTCATCTTTTGATTATTTTTTTCGGTTGTTTTTTCTTACTTATTTTTTATTCCATTTTTTCCTTTTTCTTTTTTTTTTCCTACCAATTTTTTCCTTCATCATTTTTTTCTTTCTATTTTTCCATTATTCTTCTTCTCATTTTTATTTATTTATCTATTTTTTTTTCTCTATCATTTGTATTATTTTGTTTTTTTTGTTCATATTTTTTCATTGTTCTTTCTTTTTTTTCCTTCTATTTTTTCTTCATTTTTGTATTTATTATTTTTTCCCATTTTTTCTTTTTTTCACACATATAAGCTTTTTTTTTTTATTTCTTTTTTTCTACCATTTTTTTCATTCATATTTTTTTCTTTTCATTTTGCATTTTTTTTCTTCTTCTTCTTTTCATTTTTATTTATTCACCTGTTTTTTTTCCATATTTTTTTTCATTTTTGTACTTATTCCTTTCTCATTCCATTTTTTTTCATTTGTTTCACACATATATTTTAATATTACATAATTATTTTACTATTTTATTATTGTAATTTTTTTATAGTTTTTTCCACTAAATGTAAAAAAATTCAAATCAATTTTTTCCAGCATTTTCCTTTTTTGTAACACTTATAGGAATACCAAAATTTGGAAAGAAAACTAATAAAAATATGAAAACGTGAATGGATAACTGGTTATCTTCACGTTCTTTGTGTGTATATTTATGGGTTCTTTATGATAACTGGTTACCTATATTACTAAAATCATAGTTACTTCTTCTTCCTTTTTTAATGAAGTGCTCTTCCTTTTTTCCCTTCAAATTTGATGTTTTTTTTCTTATTTAATATGAGTAACTCGTCACCTCTCTTATGGTAACTGGTTACCCCTTTTACGGCAGAAAGTTACTCCTCTTAAGATAACTGGTTACCCCTCCTGGTACATATTATTTAACATTGCTTTAGGGTTTTTTTTACATAACTGTCAAAGATCAATCAAGTAACTGGTTACCTTATCCAGGATTTGAAAAAAGAAACGTATGATCTAAAAAAAATGAATTTTTTTTTTATAATAAATAAAAAATAATTTTAAAAACAATTCATATTACAAAAAAATTTGCAAAACAACCAAATAAAAATTTAATATAAAAAAACAAATAAGCTAAAAAAAATAATAATCAAATTACAAACATACTTTTCCAAATTAATAAAATTTGATTAAGATTAAAATTATAACATAAACCAACTTTTATATAAAAATATAAAAAAATAAACTTATAAAAATGAAAATTCTAAAAAAAAAGCCATAAATTAAATTTTTTTTAAAATAAAAACCATATTTTTGCCACTTTATTAAAAATATCATATAAAACTTAATTTCTTCGTTCAAACGGAATAGAAAATCTGACCCGGCCCACAAAAGTGAGTAAGAATGCAAATAAGATGTAAAGAAAGAGGTATTATAGTCATTTCATTGGAAATGGAAGAACGTAGTGCCTACGCTTTGGCTCTCGATTTAATTTTTAATTTTTGAGATTTGAGACGGAGGGTTTAATGATTAGTTTCCCTCCAATATCCTCCTCACGCACACCCACTCTCCACTTTCATTCTCTTTTCATTTTGGGTATCACTCAATAGTTTCATCATTTGCTCTTCGCCGCACGCAATCAAACCTCAAAACCCTCCTCTCAATCATATAAATCCCGGAAAATTCATCTGCAGTAAGTGCAACTTTCTTTCTCCTTTCTTATTCCCAGACACCTTAATTTGCCAAAGTTTTAGGGTTTCGCTACTTCTCAGGTACACTAACTATGCTTTAACATATATATATATATATATATCTTTTTTTTAATAATTATTATTTTATTTTTTTGCGAATTTCCTTTTTTCTGTATGCAGATATTTGAGATTTATTCTCAATTTGCATTCTAGGGTGTTGTCACTATTCACCATAGATCTATATAAATATATGTACGTTATTTCATGGATCTGTAAAACTGATGTATTTTTGTTGATTTAGATAGTTCTATAGAATTGATTATGTTTTGATACTTGATAGTAAAATAAATTGTATGGTGTGCAATTCCTGATGGGTTTCTTTGTCTGTCATGGTCTTTTTTTCTTGTTTTTCTTTCATATGCAATTCAATTTGGGAAAATTTTATCTTTTTATGTTTCTATGGCTGTTATGTAACCAGCATTGTTAAGTATTAATAAATGAAAAGGAGAGTTTTTAGTCAATTATCTTTCAATAAAATACGACTGAAATATCAACAATAAACTTTAGGCGTTTGCTGTAATGAGTTTAACTGTTTATGCTTCAACTTTTGACTGTTCTGTCGTTTGCATAATATATGTGTTCCTACATACATTTTTCGAGATACTCGTGAACTGTTGTTGTCTTTAATGCCATCAACTGAATTTCTGATCAATACGACTGTTACTTCCGCTGTTATTTTTGCCATTGGTTCCATTGGGTAATCTCTATGTAATTTGTGGAGTGTCTTTTGACTTGACTATATAAAAATGTATGCGAACTCTACCATTATGGAGCCAAGTGGAGTTTGTTTGTGCACAATGCACATATACGCACCTTGCCACCTCGGTAGTGAATAGTGACAATGACTTACTGACTAAAATTGCTTATTGGTATTCTTCCGTCGTTAACATTTTCCTAGCTTTTGAGCTTGATACGAGTTTCTAAACTAGTAAGTTCACATCATTTTCAGGTAATTTTGACATGGATTCTACTGCACAAACTTTCAACCACCGGTTGACATCAATCAAATTATGGCCCCCCAGCCAGAGTACCAGGCTGTTGCTTGTAGAAAGAATGACCAAGAATCTCATAACTCCATCCATTTTCTCTAGGAAGTATGGCCTGCTTAATAAAGAAGAGGCTGAGCAGGATTCAAAGCAAATAGAGAATATTGCTTTTGCAACTGCAAACCAGCATTTTGAGAAGGAGCCAGATGGTGATGGAGGTTCTGCAGTGCAAATATATGCCAAAGAATCAAGTAGGCTTATGCTGGAAGTTTTAAAAAGAGGTCCTAGAAAGAAGGATGAAGAGATACAAACATCTGAAAAAGACAGTGCTGCTCATGAGACTGTCTTTGATATATCTGGCGGTCATCGATCCTTTATTGATGCAAAGGAGGCTGAGGAGCTTTTAAAGCCACTATCAGTACAGGGAAATAAATACACTAAGATTTGCTTCAGCAATAGAAGCTTTGGTTTAGATGCAGCTCGTGTTGCTGAGCCTATCTTATTATCCATTAAAGATCAATTGACAGAAGTGAATCTATCAGATTTTATTGCAGGAAGGCCTGAGGCCGAAGCACTTGAAGTTATGAATATATTTTCTGCAGCCTTGGAAGGATGTGTTTTGAGGTTTCTGGACCTTTCAAACAACGCCATGGGCGAGAAGGGTGTCAGGGCATTTGGTTCACTATTGAGGTCACAACATAGTTTGGAGGAGCTTTATTTGATGAATGATGGAATCTCAGAGGAAGCTGCTAGAGCCATTTCTGACTTAATTCCATCAACAGAGAAGCTTAGGATTCTTCATTTTCACAATAACATGACAGGAGATGAGGGGGCAATTGCGATATCAAAGATGTTAGGGCATTCACCTGTTTTGGAGGATTTCCGATGTTCTTCAACAAGGGTGGGTTCTGAAGGGGGTGTGGCACTAGCTGAAGCACTTGCGACTTGTACCTATTTGAAGAAGCTAGATCTACGTGACAATATGTTTGGTGTAGAAGCTGGATTAGCTTTGAGTAATTCTATACCTGCCTTCTCAGATCTTACTGAAATTTACCTTAGTTACCTTAACTTGGAAGATGAAGGTACAGAAGCACTTGCCCATGCTCTCAAGGATTCTGCTCCTTCACTTGAAGTGCTGGAAATGGCTGGAAATGACATTACTACAAAATCTGCTGCTGCTTTAGCTACAACTATAGCTGCAAAACAATTCCTTACCATATTAAACTTGTCTGAGAATGAGCTGAAGGACGAAGGTGCCATTCTGATCGGCAAAGCATTGGAAGATGGTCATGGCCAGTTGAAGGAGGTTGATATGAGCACAAATATGATCAGAAGAGCTGGAGCACGGTTTTTGGCTCAAGTTGTTTTGCTTAAATCTGGTTTCAAGCTGCTAAATATTAATGGAAACTACATATCTGATGAAGGAATTGATGAGGTGAAGGATATTTTTAAGAATTCACCCAGTATGCTGGGGCTATTGGATGAGAACGACCCAGAAGGAGAGGATGATGCTGATGAGGAAGATGCTGATAATGATGACGAACTGGAATCAAGACTCAAGGGCCTTGAGATCAAGCAAGATGAGTAGAACTCTAGCGCATGCCTTCTGCTCATTTGGATTTATCTTGATTGAAATTATGGATCAAAATTTACATTTTATTTTATTACCATGAGTAGTTCCAGCTTCCTTTGTTGTAGATTAGGTTTAGTATTCAGCACATTCATGTTTAGTGGAGCTAGCTGACTACTCCAATTTACCTGCTATATTCAGTTGCTGACTCGTGCAGTTTCTAATGTTTGCTCGACATTAAATTTGTGAAATATTTATTTCTTGGTGACAAAAGCTTAATCATATGGTGGTCCCAATTACAGTTTCTATGATCTTTTTTCTAGTGCTATGCGATTGTTTATAGTAGTGTTTCTCAGAATATGGACTACTCTATTCATTGTCGGTTGTTTTTGAGATGGAATTTCGTGATCTAGCGGTTATATTTAGAATAATTTAGATAATAAACTTGCAGCATGATTTGTCTCGTTATTTATTAGATTTTATTTTTTTAAAAGATTCTCATATCATCTATGTTTGATTATTACAATAAAGAAGAAAAAAAAAATTGTTAATCTCAGTCTTCAGTGTAGTGTTTATTCAAGCAAGCAAACGACAGGGAGATGAAAAGAAGCAATTTTGTTGATCAATCATACACCTACTGGAACCTTAAGGGATTCTAATATCTTGTCATCTAACTCGAATTTGACTTCTTTCTTGTCTCTACCAATCTGTATGTACTCATCCAATCTCTCTTTCAAGTCTTCAGGAAGGTTTGTGGTAGCTTGCCATCCCAAAATTTCCTTTGCAGCTCTTGGTTCGGCATAAAAGTGCTGCAAAGTACAACAAATATATTCATATATTAACATGTATCGTAGAGTTGAAATACCCATCAGTCAAATTGTTAGTTCCTAATTAGGATGTAGTTTGCAAAAGAACTTATCCCAAATGTAGTTTTAATTTTCTGTAAAGATAAAAATAAAATAATTGCATTACCATGTTACGGAAAGGAAAAGCTTTCTTTGCATCCTTCCCTATGGTTTTTGGATCATAATGCACTATGTTGACCGGGCGACCAGCAGCTTGAGCACAGAGCTTGGCTAGTCCATCCAAAGTTACAGCTCGATCGCTTACGCAGTTGAATATGTTGCCACTTGCTGCCTCTGGCTTCTCCACAGCTAGAGTAAGCATGGAGGATAAGTCCCTTACATGGGAAATGTTGGTGAGTTGCATCCCTGAACCTGGGATTGGAACTGGTCTATCCCTAACAATTCCTGCTCGTATAGTTAGATCACTATAGAAAAAAAAAATAGCAACATTAACTAATACAAATTAATGTATTATCCTGTTCATTATCTTAGCTACCTTCTTGCTTGAAGCATCTTATGCCAAGTATTATCCTAGTCTTTAGAGCAGGGTTCATATACTGAACATAAATTAATGCAAAAGTTTATGATCTAATCAACTTACGATCGAAGAACCACTCCTCGCAGTCTTTGTTGTTTCCAGATCCAGTCATATACTGGGGACGAAATATTGCCCAAGAATCAAATGCTTCTGCAATGTACTTCTCCACTCCAACATGACCAGCATCAGCTTTTACAGCATCCTATATAAGAAATTCAGGCGTCAGCTTTTATAAAATAACTGAGGTATTCATGTGGAGATAACACAATGAAAGTGATGAATAAACAAACCCCTTCAACGTGAGGAGGCTCGTCAGTTGGCTTGTAGATCCCAGCGCTGCTTATGAACAAGAATTGCTTCACACCAGAGCCCTTAGCCCAATCTACCACAGGCCTATGAAGATTATAATGAGAATGGTGGTCACTTGACTTCTCCATGCTATCCTCTAGAGCCAAAATATTAATAAAGATGCTTGCCTACTTACTATATTTCCATGAAAGAATATAGCTTACAATACTCAAAATATCAAAAACAAGCTTTCCTGTTCATAAAATTTATAGATAGTATAAACCATAAAATGTGATCAGAAAATATAGGTTCAGCAAAACTATAGCATATGCAAGTTGTGTCTTATTCTAGGATTATCGAACACAGTTACCTACTTCCTAAATCAGATTAATAAAACAAAAAAATCAAACATACTTTACTGTGTCCAAATCCTTGCCATTGTTATCCAACACCACATCAAAAGCTGCTCCTCCCACAACTTTGCCAACTTCTGATGGGTCTCCCCAAACGGTTTTTCCTCCACCACCTACAATTTCCTATAAATATAAACAAATCCCATGTTAAAAAGTTCAATAATTGACTCAATTCAAGTCATAATGATGGATCAAAACCGATATAATACTAACTGAGAATCTGTTAAAAGGGGGCTTCTTCATCTTATCAGAGCCTTCATCACCAACAGTGAGTATTGTGACCTCATGGCCAGAACCCAGAAGCTCTTTTGCCAAGTAGAACCCAATTACGGCATGCCCACCACTGTTGGTGTTCACTATGAGGACCTTTTTCTTCTCGGCGGCGCTAGCCTTGGCACTCAAGGAACATACATTAAAGCTTCTGGAGCTTGTTGATACAGGCTTTGAGAGAAAAGTGGGGAAAATAGAAAGAGAAGAAGAGAGAGCAGAGGAGTGAGAGAGGCGTGGAGATGAGGAAACAATGGAGTAAGTTGGATGAAGAAGCTTATTGGTGGATGGAGAAGAGAAGAACAGAGCGGATGAGAAAGCTAGAGTGGCCATTGACTCTGGCTCAGTTTTGTGACCGATTGCATGAGAACCAGCAATTTCAAGCTATAGATAAAGGTACCGGTCGAGTTTTTTTTTTAAATAAATAAAAAAAATTGAAAAGGAATTATAGAAGAGAATACTTCGGATTAGTAACATAAATGATGCAGTCAAAACTTATAATTATTTTTGCTGCCAAAAAAAACTTATAATACTTTTATTTATTTATTAGGGGACTTCTTTACTCCATCAGTTCCATTTTCATGACTAAGTCGAACATTGATTATCAACCATAGGATATGTTAGTTTTTAGAGTGAATGGTTGGATTTGAATTTGTTGATTGAATGATACAAAAATACACATATACCCTTAGGGACCCCCTTTAACCGGGTACCGATTGCCATTTACCCTTAAGCAAACAAGAAAAAAAAAAAAAAAAAACTTCCTCTTCAACCGAGTATTACTGAGTAACGTCCTGGTTCTTTCTGCCATTGCTATATCGTTGGAGTGGGTTGTGGGTGGAGCGTGGTTACCTACTGTTTAAAGGGTTCGGCTACGTGAGTTTCGCATTTTGCAGTGTCGGAGTTGGAGAAAAGAGCTGTTATGTTACTGGTAAGTTGTTATCTCTCGCAGTGTTGTTTTGTTTTTTTGGCAAAAATCCTCTTTTTGTAATTACTAGTTAAGATATTTGCATGAATCTTGAGTTTGGGTATTTATGAAACTTCTGATGTTTGGAATTTATTCGGGCAATTTTTTTTCTTGAAATGTAGAAATTAGTGAAATTTGCAGTGGGCATTGCTTCAATTTATGAAATTTTTTGAGTTGTGAAGTTTGAGATGCATTTTCGGAGTTCGATAATGCTAAGATTGTAGGGCTCAATTAAGAACTTCACCACAGAAAACGAACCTCCAAGAATCACAACTAAACAACCAAGTTAAAAGTCACAATAACTCACAAACCAATCAGTAAAACAGAGGTGGAAAAACACAATGCAAAACACAATCTTTTACGTGGTTGGAATTAGAGGCAAGACAACTCTAACCTACATCCAGGGGCAGTCACTTTTATTAGAACTTGATCTTCAACTTTATTTGAGTACAGATGTCTCTACTCTCTCTTCTAGTATAGAATGTCTCAAATTACAAGTTTTTTCTCTGTTTCTGGAAATCATATAAAACTATACAATAAAAACTATATATATAGTAATAGCAACCGACTATTAACTGTCAAAAAAGATTTACAAATGATAGTAGGCTGTTATAACAGAATGTTGAGTGAGCCAAATAAGTAACAAATCTCCACCTTGGATCAGTAACACTTCCAGATTTAGTGACTGCACTTCAAGCCCCCTAAAGGGCTTAATCTCCTTTCAGCTGAATCAGATCCAAGTAGTGAAAGAACTTACTGCTTGGAAGAAGTTTGGTGATCATATCTGAAGGGTTATGATCAATAGAAATCTTCTGAACTATAATTGATCCACGAGCTATAACTTCCCTGACAAAGTGTAGTTTAATGTGTACCTGCTTTGTCCTTTCATGATAGACTTGGTTGTTGGACAGGTGAATGGCACTTTGGTTATCACAATAAACTGTGATGACTTGGTTTTGCAGTTTCAATTCTCTAGCAATGCCTCCTAACCATAGAGCTTCCTTAACAACTTCGGTGAGTGCCATGTATTATGCCTCAGTGGTAGATAAGGCTACAACCTTTTGCAAGTTTGCTTTCCAGCTGATAGCAGTGCCAAAAGCAGTAAAAACATAGCTAGTGAGTGACTTCCTTGTATCAAGACAGGCAGCATAGTCTGAGTCGACCAACCCTTCAATAACAGTTGTTCTGCTCTTCTCTGTAGCTCCACCATAAACTAAAACTCTTCCAAGTGATCCTTTGATATACCTAAGAATCCACGTTAGAGCTTGCCTATGAGAGTTTCCAGGATTTGACATAAATCTATTGACATTACTCACTGCATAAGCTATGTCTGGACGAGTACAAACCATAGCATACATTAGAGATCCCACAATATTTGCATATGGTATACTATCCATATATTCCTTATCTTCATTGGTCTTTGGTGCTTGATACACGCTCAGTTTATACTGCTGAGATATTGGAGTTATTACAGGTTTGGAATTAAACATACCAAACTTACTAAGGATCTTCTTGAGATATATTTCCTGAGACAAATACAGTAGTTTCCTTTCCCTATCTCGGCTAATCTCAATTCCAGGATCTTCTTTGCAGCTCCAAGATCCTTCATCTCAAATTCCCTTCTTAGATTTTCTTTTGCCTTTTCTATCTCATACTTACTATTACTTGTTATTAGAATATCATCAACATATAACAGTAATATAACAAAATCATTGTTAGAAAGGAACTTGAAATATACACAATTATCATACCTGCTTCTCTGAAACCTGATTTTGGTGATGAAGTCATCAAATCTCCTATTCCACTATCCAAGGGATTGCTTTAATCCATATAAGGACTTATTTAACTTGCATACATGATCTTCTCTTCCTCTGACCTTAAATCCTTCAGGTTGAGCCATTAAAATGTTTTCATCAAGCTCACCATATAAGAATGCAGTTTTTACTTCCATCTGTTCTTATTGTAGATTAAATTCTGCTACCATTGCCAAAATAATTCATATTGATCTATGATTAACCACAGGTGAAAAAACATCATTAAAATCGATACCCTCTTTTTTAGTGAAGCCACAAGCAACAAGTCTTGGTTTAAACCGAGCTGGTTCAACTCCAGGAATCCATTCCTTCCTTTTGAAAATCCACTTGCAGCTTTCTATTCTAAAGTTCGTAGGGTTTACAATCAAGTCCCAATTATGGTTGTCATGCAGGGACTTTATTTCTTCATTCATAGCCTTAAGCCATTCATGCCTCTCCTTACTAGCTAAAGCTGCCTTGAAACTTCTTGATTTTTCTTCTAGCACTTCACTTGCAGCAATCAAAGAGAATGCAATTAAATCTGCATATCCATATCTTTCAGGAGGCTTAATCTCTCTTCTGCTTCTATCACGTGCTAACCAATAGCTATCAGTTCTTTGCTGCTCTTTATCTGGTTCCTCCTATCCAAGTAACCAACTTCTAGTTTGTTCTTCTTCAAGTTTTCCATTACGCTCCACCTCAAACTGTACACTTTCAGTACTATGAACTTTTCTAGGATTTAAACTGGACTGAGTCTTACTTGTAGGATTTAAAAACATCTAGTCGTTCTTACTTGTGGGATTTCATGGAATGAAGCATTGATATAGTTGAATGACTGTATTTGTCCATATTAATCTATTACTTTTATATTCAACCTTGTTATCTAGCGAAGTGGACTGGTTACTTGTACACTAGTCATTGTTACTTGAGAAGGACTGTGTTTGTCTGTAAGAATCTATTACTTGTATATTAGTAAGTATTACATGAGATTGAAATTAAATATTTGATTGCCATAGTTGTTATATTTTTCAATGTTTGAAATATATATACACAAGTTAATGATAACCAATTGCAGTACCTGAGTTTGAATTGATTTCCACTGTAGATCATTGGTACTTTGTGTATTTATTTTTTTTCCCCATTAATTGAAAAGAATTTTGTTGCCATATATCATTGTGTTCTCTTTTATTATTTTAATGGCAGGTGAACATTTTCTTCTAAAGTGGATTTCAAAATGGCTGAACCTGATAAATTAGACTATAGATGCTCTCCTCATAGGATCTTCACCCTTATTTCCCATATGAATGGGGGTCAAAAAGAGATGCTCAAAGAGTTTGGATTCGGGGCACTATTAGGGATGAAAGATTGTAACTTGAGAAGAAATCTTATATTTTGGTTGTTGAGTAGGTTCAACGTAGATGATGGATCTTTGGATGTTCATGGGAAGCACTTCAAACTGGACAGTAAAGTTTTTAGTCCTACCATGGGTGTTAATGATGGTGTCGAAGATTTACAAAAACATGGTAACCCTGTTGAACAACCTTTTTACAAGAAAGGTGAGAAGAATACTGTTAGTTTGTTGGAGGAGAAATTGAGGCGTCGTGAATTGGCCGACATGTCCTTTGTTCGGCAATTTTTGTTATTTTTGGTTAGTGTTTTTTTGCTGCCTAATACGTCTCTCCATGTTGCTCGAGAGGGTGAGGGTCCTATAATGTCCTTAACTGACGTTGCTGCTGTTTGTCGTGTTAATTGGGCGTCAATGGCATATACGCATCTGTGGAAAAACATAAGACGGTATCATGGCAAAGCATCGAAGTTCGTTGGAGGATGCGTCTATTTTTTACAAGTACTTTTTTCTTTTTAGTTTTTTGCAATAATGTTGGCATTGGTGAATGGTGCATAATAATTTTGTATGTCTTTGCATTTTGTAGGTATTTTACTGTCACCATATTATTTGGAAGGAAGGGTATGTAGATAGGTCCCTATGCCCTATTGGTGTTTGGTGTGATGATGATACCAAGGCTTTGCTTGACTGGGTTGAAGAGGAAGGGGGGTTTGAATCGAATACAGTAAGCATGGGATAAAATTTAGTCATTTTTTTCTTTGTTGTTATGATGGCAAAGTCTATAATATGTCGGAGTTAATAATATTATGTAATTTTTTTTCAGATCCCCATGTTAGAATTGCAAGAAGGGGTCGATCAATTGAAGTTACCTGCCACGATATCGTCTTTGTGTGTAATGGTTGAATCTTTGGAGAAGAAATTGATTGCTAAGGAGAATGAAATGGATAAATTTAAAGAGGAGATGAAGATTCAACTGGACATGGG
Source organism: Humulus lupulus (assembly GCF_963169125.1). Lineage (NCBI taxonomy): Eukaryota > Viridiplantae > Streptophyta > Magnoliopsida > Rosales > Cannabaceae > Humulus > Humulus lupulus. The sequence goes on from NC_084793.1 coordinate 45,363,246, forward strand.
ATTTCAACGCTTACAACAAAGTTTGAGTACTCCAAATCATTACGTCATTCAAATTGACAATTTTAAAGAGGAGATGAAATTGTATTTCGACAAAGGATTCGAACGATTACATCAAAGTTTCAATACTGCGATAAGTTCAATGGTTCCCGGGAATGCTTCCCCCCATATTAGCAAGGAAGAGGCTGCTAAGTGTGTGCAGTTTGGGAAGTTGACTAAAGACCCAATCGAGCCAACCATTTACTTGCATGAGAAAACAAAGTTGAGCCAGCATAAGATGACAATTGACCTCATGCTTTTGGAGTGCGGCATAGGTCGTCCAAATGAGTTTGAAGATTCTTACAGAAAGGGTTCAATTTCTGATATCGAGAGGGAAAAAGGGGCAATAGAAAATGATTTCAATGATTATGAACCAACAGTTTTACCCTCAGACAAGTACAATGTTGATGTTGGGCCTTACAATGATATCCAGAACGTTGATGGTGTACTATCATGTTCAGGGAATGAGAAGATAGATGTTGAGAATGAGATTGGTTTGGAAGATGATGCTTCTAAATTTTGCATGGAAGGGAAGGAGAAGGAGAAGGAGGACTTGGGTATTTTGAATTTTGAAGTTATACCAGAAGATGTCATTCCATACGAAGTCAGTGTGTATGGTACCACAGACACTCCTGTTATTCACAAAATAGAGGACGATGACAACGTGAAGATTGATCCTACTATTTTAAGGAGAGACAAAGAGCTTTGCAAAATGGACAAATCATTTCAGGATATGATTCTTAAGTATAACAAAAGCAAAGGCAAGCAGATTGGTGCATTTAATTTGAAAGTAGCCCTACCATAGTCCAAGTTCGAACTTGGACTTTTCCTATTTGACTTTAGTTTGTCGTTACGGTAGGTGATAAATTCTTATGTGAATAATTTTTTTGGCTATTGACATCACCATTTTTCCTTTGTTTCAATCATGTTAGGACACTTTTGTTCATTAATGAAGTCAATAATTTTCAGAGATGTGTTGGTCGATAATGTAATGGGACAGTTGGAGCGGTGGTACTTCAGAAGCCTTAGACCTGAAGCCGAGGTGGACATGAAGGTAAATACTGTTCTATTTAAAGTTCACCTTTGTTGAAGTAACAAAATTATGATCTTGTAGCACATTGCCCAAATCTTTTTTTCTTCAATATGAAGAAGTTGAGAAAAATATTTGACACTTCATACTGCTTTGCAGATTATTGATGCTTTTGGGTGTGTATTAAGATATAGAGACAACCCTGATGGTGTAATAGATGACGATGCTCAAACTTTGATTTTCCCAACCTATTGGTCCGGCCTGGTATGTTGTAATACAAATTTGAATTTCCTGGGTTCAATATTCCATTTTTTTGTTTTGAATTTAAAAAGTTATTTCAATAAAATAACTTGAAACAGCGATGTCATAATGGTGCATATTTTTGGGACACCGGCAACACTGCCTTTCTTGGTACCAATGTAAATCTTGATATGCTGCTCAAGAAAGTGCAGAAGGTAGTTATATTAGATTTATTTTACCACTTAGTGCCTTGTCAAAGTGAGTTAGCTAATTGAGTTTTATTTTCTTCTTGTTAGATCCTAGTGCCAATGAAGGATGTCGAAAACAATCATTGGATACTAGCCGTTATACACTGCCAGAAAGGTTGTGCAAGCGTGTGGGACTCAGTGTCTGGTCGATATAGGACACGGGTCAGGACACATATACTAAGCGAACTGGTATGGGTGTCTCCTGAGTATACTAATAGTCTTGTGACATGTCATTTTTCATTATATTAAATCTATATATACTTCTTTGATATAGTTAAAGAAGCTTGATGTGTTGCTTCATACGATCATGGGTAGTGCTCGTGTTGGTGGTCCCGTTTTTTTCCCTTTTTAGTGTAGTGCCCTCTGGTCAAGTACCTCAGCAAGATAATGGTCATGACTGTGGTGTTTTTGTCATGAAGTTTATGGAGTGGATTGTGGATGGGGAATCACCCCCGAAGTCCTATGTAAGTTTTTACTAGTTAATTAATATTTTATAAACGCTTTATTAAATAAGTCCTAAAATTGCGGTTTTAGATTTTAAGCGCCTTGTTCTGATTTTGCAGAAAGTTGAGGATGTTGCTAGACTCGACATTGCAATCGATATCTTGACCTGTGAGTCCAATAGGCTTCGATTGGGAGTGAAAGATAACGCAGCGACTTATTATAAAGCTTGTTTAAGTAGCGTTGAGAAATTCCTTGACTTAAAAGAGCGGTCTTGTTATCCTCCAAAAGCTTCGGCTGTACCTCCCATGCTATCAACGAAAAAGGCTAGAGACAAACACTGGTCCAAGTTGGGTAAGAGAAAGAGGAAGAACTGATTGAACTTAACCACCATCCACCTGCCTTGTACAATTTTGGCACTACTTTCATTTACCATTAAATTAACTATATTTCGTAGGCGCAACCATCAAATTTAAAACTTTATTACTTTAGTATTTGTTTACAAACAATTTACTCTTTCCTGCACATATTTTTCCTTCACAAATCTGGGAGGGATAATGAGCATAAAGAAGAATGTCACAATATTTGAATTGAGGTCATCAACAAAAACTGACAATATAGGTGACCTCCTTTGACTCCTACAATGCCTATAGTTGAAGAAATGGCCCAGATTGGGGTTATGTGATGATGTTGACGCCGTTTTTCGTCAAACAGTGAAAGAAGAGCACGTAAACAATAACTGAAAATGGCCAATTGAAATAAAACAATGTAAACACACGATTTTTACGTGGTTCAGCAGTTAAATCTGCCTAGTCCACGAGTCTTTGTTATTAAACTCAAGATTATCTCTAGGAATTCTTCAAGAATGAATTCTCCAGAGTTTTCTCTCAAGGATCAGAATTTCGGTCCTTCACAATGGTGCATGGCCTCTCTATTTATAGAGAAGGCTAAAGAATACTATCCCACATATTTTGGGTAGTTACTCTTTTTGTATAAATAAAATTAATGGCCTTAAATGCCTATAATCTGATATAAAAGGAAACGTCCCCTGAAGACCAGGGGACGTATAACTGACCAAATAATATCCCATGATTCTAGGGGATTTACAATAATAAATGAGGATTACATCTCATATTTATAACACTTGTAGATATTCAAGGTGGTTATCACGTATCTCTAAGGCTTTAGCCTCCCAGGTTTCCCGTCACCTTTCGAGCTGGAGACATCTTTCGAGGTCACATGGCTTTCGAGATCGTATGTGCGTCGAGCTTGGGACCCCTGACCCGAGGTCATCCCTGGAGATGAATGTGTTCCCGGAGCTATCTTTCGAGATCATGAATACTTCGAGGTCACCATACTCGAGGTCGTCTATATCCTGCAAGCTTGACATACAATCCTGGAGCATGTTTCCAACCTTATGAGTCCACTTATTTGCGAATCCAACTTTCGAGGTCATAATTTGCATAGCTCGAAATCTGGGTGTAACATCTTGCCCCCTCAAAAGTATTTGTTCGAATCCTGAGAGAAGGAAACTTTTGAACTACTTTCTTTGAGAACTGTACCGTCACACACTCTTGAAAATGGACACGCGTCAATTGGGTATTGCTCATTTTTGGTACTTGAGTACCTTGGAAACACGCCCATGATCGTCCGTCTGACACCTTTTCGGCGCTATCTTGTCATTGATCCCTGACCATTGGATTTTGCAAGGATTTTGTTCAACACTCCAGATTAACTCCTTTTTCCCACCTATATATACAAGACTCCACTCTTCACCTTCACTTTTACCTTCGTTCACCATAAGCAAGAAAAGAAGAAAAAAGAAAACCAGAGACCTTCCTAAAAAGCTTCTGTCCCGCGCATGTTTTCTCGGCCAAAGAGACAAAGAAATCCTGGTCTGTTCGAGTCAGTGAGTTCTTATTTGCAACCTCTTCTTCAATCGACAATCTCTCTGCAATCGCCATTACTGTGTAAGTATGCAATTTTTGTTTTCCATTTTGTCAGTTTTTATTCACGCTGTTCTTGCTGTGTACGTGTATATACTGGTTTACGTCCTTAGCATAATACGATAGGAGGTTTTGATCTGATAAGCTCTTATACTTTTTAGACTTCCATCCTGGATTTACATCTCTGGTTCATACCCAGTTTTGATGTTTGAATGAGGTTCTTATTTTCTGGGTTTTGAAAAAATTTTAGGCGACGTTTCTTGTACACTAAGTTTTCGGGTAAAAACCCTTGTCCTTGACATATGCACGAAACCCAAGAATGCCTTTCCTGATTAACCGCCACTCTTCTTTCCCTTGAATTTCGGGATTTTCAAAAAATTATCCATGCTCCCTTTCTTTTTCGTGGAACACACGCCCTGACTCCTCAATAAGGGTCTTAATATTTAGTTTGTCTTGTTCCTAAATCTCCGAGCTCATCCCATCGAGCTCGTGATTCTTGCATGCATGACCCTCACCATTTTTTCTTTCTCGTTAGATGTCACAGAATTTGGAAAGACGGTGGGGGTCATTGCTGGCAATCCCTTACGAGCCAAAATCTCCGAGCCCAGAATCGCTGTTCGCCCGGAATCAACGTCGGATAAGAGAATACGAGCTTGCGCGCGAGCAAGAGGACATTCGAACTCACTACCGCCTTCAGATAGACGAAGTCATAGAGGGGAAGAGGAGAGTTCTTCGGGAGGCCATCTATCCGGAATCCAATTCAGGTCCTAGGCCGATTCCTCTCGATCCTGCTTTAAAGGTTACTGTCGCATACCACCCCAGAGAGCTCAAATTTTCACTAATGGGGGAACCTTCATCCTCGCAGTCGAGGAGAGAGATGTTCGAGGCTGAGCTCTACTGGAGCTCGGTTACCAATACCAGTCAAATAACTGAAATCTTGGCTTTCCATGGCCTTGGTTTGTCGGGCACCTTGAAGTGTCGAGCTCTGACTGGTCATGAACGGAGCTGCTTCGCCCCTGGCGGCCGCAACGCCACAGTGAAATATGCGGCATGGAGCCAGGAGCACATGAGGGCGGGAGCACTGCTACCCTTGAAGTCTTTTTTCAAAGACTTTTACTGATTTCGTTGGGTTGGCTCCGTTCCAACTCAACACCAATTCGTACAGGGTGCTGTCTACCCTGAGGTCCTTGTACCACGAGCTGGGGTGGAAAGGACCTTCACCTCAAGAGATTTTATATCTCTTTTGTTTAAAAAGTAACCCCTCCCGAGCTCGGGGAGGGGATGGATTTTACTACCTCTCGAGCTACCCCAAGGAGACGAAGGTTTTTGAGGATCTTCCCAACCACCCGCCTGATTTCAAAAGGGCCTTCTTCTGGACAGATGGTTTGTCCCCGTCTCGACATTATTCGTTCAGGCGGATTCGTAAGTATTCTCGTTACCTTTATTTCTGTGCTCGAGACTTTAGTTCTTAAATCCATATTTAGTTGAAATGTGTCTCGCCTTTCAGCTAATTTTCAGCGTCCCACCCCCGATGAAACAATGAAGGGGCACAGAGAGGCCTTGCTCCAACTCCCTTATGGCAGGAGATCTCTCTCGTATCTATTACACGAGGGCAAGCTCCGAGCTTGTGGGCTGTTGGGAGAGGGCCATTCAACCTCTGACTGGTCCAATAAAAAATATGAACACTGGGAGGAGGTGCCACTGCCCACAGGCGCCCTTCCTCCGAGGAGAGAAACGAGGCCATCACTCCCAGTTCGCCTGAGGAGTCCGCGGTCTGGGAATGAGGCCAATGATGAAGCTTCGAGCTCGAATTCAGATGAAGGTAAAGTCCTCCCTACTTCGAGAATGTGGTCCCCCACTTTACTAAAACACAGGCCCAATAGGTTAGTCTCGTGCCCACAGGATAGATACCACTTCTACATATGGAGTTGGGTAGATGACTGTGTCCATAGGTTTGATAGTGGGCTCGGGAAATACGACACCATGTACACCACGGACGAGATGTGGAATGGGATAGCTGTGCAGTACGGGACCAATGATTATAGGGACCTCTCGAGGTTATCACCTACTTATAGGGAAGGCACTCCCCCCGCCTCCTCTGAAGACGGGGGAATTTCATGGTCCCCAAGCTCGAGCTCGGGGGAGAGTTCCAGTTAGGTTTCTTCTATCATCACTCTATATGTCTGTGACTTGTGCATGCGAGATGGACTCCGACCTCGACACCCTCATCAACACTGCTGGTGCCAAGAGGAGCAAACGCCCTAGGGCGAGGTCGCTGAAGACCGGCCAGCCGGGCAAAGGCTCTAAGAGGTCCAAGAAAAAACCTCCCCTTGAACCGCCGGTTCCGAGCTCTGTTGCTGCGTTGACTACTCAGGCCGGCACTTCCACGACGGCGCCCTCCTCGCAGGTCGTCGTCTCTGCGGTGGCACCGACTACGCTGGTTGGTGCCCCCATCATGGTTGAGCCCCAACCTCCTGTGGTGGGTCAATCATCCTCTGCTCCGCTTTCCAAAAGGCCTTCTGCTTCCCGAGTTCAGAAGCTATCAATCTCCACCCATATGGACGCATATGCGGTGGACAATGCTGCTGGGTCCCATGGATCCACGCTGGTCTCGGATGTCATGTCCCGGATCGGCCAGAGCTATGGCAGCCTCGAAGCTCCCCAGTGGTAGTGCCTAAATGATACCCGAGACTGCACTGCTCTTTATGAGAAGAGTATCGAGCACACCGCCGCGGTAAGTATTCTTCTATACTCCTTCCTTTTCTACTTGTAATCATACTGACCTGGAGCTAATGGTGGTTTATTTCTTTTTCAGGCTCTTGCCTTCACTGCTCAGCTCAATTACCAATTAAACCATGAGATCCATTCGAGCAAGATTCATGCTCAGGAGGCGAAAGATCTTCACCTCAAGGCGAGCGATGATCTGAAGGCAGCGAATGCGAAGCTCGAGGCAGGAGTTAAGGAGCGTGAGGATATGGCCACCGAGCTCGGGAAGTTGAAGGCTGAGCTCGAGGAGCATAAAAAAGAGATCATCCAGCTTCGGGAGACCAATAAGAAGCTTGAAGAGGACAAGGCCGCCACCTTCGACATCATGGAGGATGCAAAAGCTCGTCTCCTTGCCGAGTACAAAGAGAAGAAAGAGAAGGCGGTCGACTCGGCCATGTACCGGATGTGGGCCTACAATGAAGATCTGGACACCAACTTCTTAGGTCCTCACGAGGCGCCGCTTCTTGAAAGGTGGAATGCTCGGCTCGAGAAGGAAGAAGCTGAACAACTCAAGAAGGAGAAGGCTGAGCAGCTCGAGAAGGAAAAGGCTGCTCGGGACGCCGTTTCGGGGGGAGCTCAGGAGGATAGTCATGCTATTCGTCCTGAGGAATCCGGTGTTGCAGATGCTGAGAAGGCCAAGGAGACTCCTCTTCCTTGAATCTGACCTCAAGGAGATCATTTATTGGGGCTGCGCCCCCTATTTTGTAATTATTTTAATTTATGCCCACGGGGCTGATACAATTTCTTTAACTATTCTTTTACATGCTTTACATTTCTTGGCTCGAAATATTTTGCACATTTTATGTTGATGAATCAGTTATGTTTATTTATTCATACAAACATAGTTTGGATTTTAGGCTCGAAACTCGATGCATTCATGCATAGTTTGTTCGAATTATCCGCTTCCGACCTCGTTATTTATCAAGGTCGGATATTACTTTAACCATGAACCCGAAAGTACTTATATGGTATGTAATGTATATGATTTGGTTATATCTTTTGTTTAGTCACTTTTCCTCATCCTCAGTTTTTGCTCCGAGGTTAAGAGTTCGAAACTATTTTTCTTTAAGATATTCCAGCCTCGATCTCGACTCATCTCGAAGTAGGTTTAGGTTCCTACTTATTATCGATTAATTTTTTTGGCCGGTTTGTTCCAAACCTGTTAGGTTTGCACCTCTGGTTAACTCCAAATGTTTCAAGTTTTTGATGGTTCGGTTATGTCCGAACTATCTAAGCTCGCGTATTTAGTTACATCCAAGTACTTTATGTTTTTGATAATTCGGTTATGTCCGAACTATCTAAGCTCGCGTACTTGGTTACATCCAAATACTTTATATATATTTTTGATAATTCGGTTATGTTCGAACTATCTAAGCTTGCGTACTTGGTTACATCCAAATACTTAATATATATATTTTTGATAATTCAGTTATGTCCGAACTATCTAAGCTCGCGTACTTGGTTACATCCAAATACTTTATATATATATTTTTTTATTTTTTAAGCTGATGGTATATATACCAATGATGCCCCCTTAATATCCTATGAGTGTGACCATAGGTTATTAAATTAAGAGAGATTGCAAAAATAAAAAACAAAAATAGATTACATATTGAACAAAATAGATCTTTTATTTGATGGAATTCAAAAACAGACAAGCTGATACAGATAGAAAATCATGGTTACAGGCAACACTCTTCCTACACTACTGATAGTAAGGTCTAAGGTGTTCGCCATTCCATGCTCGTGGTACTAGGCTCCCGTCCAATCTCGCAAGTTTGTATACGCCAGGTCGGATGACTGACTCTATCTGGTACGGTCCTTCCCAGTTCGGCCCGAGCACTCCAGCTGCTGGATCTCGGGTTGTTAGAATACGCGTCTCAACACCAGATCTCCCATTCCGAACTTTCGATCTCGAACCCTCTTGTTGAAATATCTGATAGTGCGTTGCTGGTAAGCAGCATTTCTCAGCTGAGCCTCTTCTCTTTTTTCTTCGATCAAGTCTAGGGTTTCCTCGAGCTGAGTATGGTTTGAACTTTGGTCGTAGGTCTGAGTTCAGATCGTTGGGATTTCGACTTCGATGGGCAACATTGCCTCGCAGCTGTATGCTAGAGAGAACGGGGTATGTCCTGTTGATGTCTGAGCTGTGGTCCTATACCCCCAAAGGACTTGAGGCAATTCCTCGGGCCATCGTCCCTTCGCTTCCTCCAACTTTTTCTTTAGAGAACTCTTGAGAGTTTTGTTAACGGCTTCGACCTGACCATTCGCTTAAGGGTGGGCCACTGATGAAAAACTCTTTATTATACCGTTCTTCTCACAAAAATTGGTGAATAGGTCGCAATCGAACTGAGTTCCGTTGTCGGATACGATCTTCCTCGGTACTCCATATCGGCACACGATGCTCTTTACAACGAAATCAAGGATTTTCTTTGAAGTTATAGTTGCCAATGGTTCGGCCTCCGTCCATTTTGTGAAGTAATCCACGGCGACTACAGCATATTTTACTCCGCCTTTTCCAGTCGGGAGAGAGCCTATGAGGTCGATGCCCCATACTGCAAAAGGCCATGGGGATGTCAACATGGTTAGCTCGCTTGGTGGAGCTTAGGGTATCGTGGCGAATCTCTGGTATTTGTCGCATTTCTTCACATACTCGAAAGAATCTGCTTTAATGGTTGGCCAGAAATATCCCTGGCGTATGATCTTCTTGGACAGGCTGTGCCCCCCAGTGTGATCTCCGCAGAACCCTTCATGAATTTCTTCGGTGATTTTCTTAGCCTCGGGAGGGGTTACGCACCTGAGTAATGGCATGGAATATCCCCTTCGGTACAGCCTTCCATCCAAAATTGTGTAACGGGGAAGTTGGTACATCAACTTTCGAGCTTGGTTCCGATCTTTTGGAAGAACTCCATTTTCGAGATAATCAACTATCGGGGTTATCCAAGTCGGCTCTGTCTCGATCATACACACATCATCCTCTTCTGGGTCGATTATGCTAGGTGCTGATAGGTGTTCTATGGGTACAACATTCAACTCTTCATTTTCGGTGGATGTGGCGAGTCGAGCTAAGGCATCTGCATTTGAGTTCCGTTCTCGGGGGATTTGTTCGATCGTATAAAACTCAAAATACTCTAATGCAGATTTTTCCTTCTCCAGGTAAGCTGCCATTCTTGTGCCTCGAGCCTGATATTCTCCCAAGATTTGATTAACCACGAGTTGGGAGTCACTGTAGCAATGTATAGCTTTAGCCTTGAGCTCCTTTGCTATTCGTAGTCCCGCGAGTAGGGCCTCGTACTCGGCCTCATTATTCGATGCTTTAAAGCCAAATCTTAAAGCGGAGTGAAATATACTCCCTGCGGGGGTGATCAGAATAACCCCTGCCCCTGCTCCGTTTTCATTTGATGAGCCGTCGACGTAAAGTTTCCATAGCTCGTGGGCCGTGGTTATTACCTCGTCGTCGGCTATTCCTGTACATTCCACTATAAAGTCCGCCAGTGCCTGTGCCTTAATGGTCGTCCTCGGGTGGTAGGTGATCTCGAACTGTTCGAGCTCAACAGCCCATTTAAGGAGTCGACCTGAAGCCTCTGGTTTAGATAGGACTTGTCTAAGTGGTTGATCAGTCAGCACATGGATGGGATGTGCCTGAAAGTAGGGGCGGAGCTTACGGGATGAATGAATCAGGCTGAGCGCGAGTTTCTCCATCAGTGGATATCTTGACTCTGCCCCCAGTAATCTTTTACTGATGTAGTAAACGGGTCTCTGCACCCTCTCTTCTTCTCGAATGAGCACTGCGCTTATCGCGTGTTCGGTGGTTGAGAGGTATAGGTACAATACTTCTCCCGTTTCAGGTTTTGATAGGATGGGCGGTTCCGCTAGGTGCTTTTTGAGCTCCTGAAAGGCCAGTTCGCACTCTTCTGTCCATTCAAATTTTTTACCTCCTCTCAGTAAGTTGAAAAATGGAAGACCACGATCCGTAGATTTCGAGATGAATCTGCTTAGGGCCGCCATTCTGCCAGTCAGACTTTGGACATCTTTGTGCTTCTGAGGTGAAGGCATGTCAATCAGGGCCTTGATCTTGTCAGGGTTAGCCTCGATTCCACGAGAGTTCACAATAAAGCCCATAAATTTTCCTGAAGATACCCCAAAAGTGCACTTCTGAGGATTTAGCTTCATGTTATACTTCCTGAGCACGCCGAAGCACTCTTCGAGGTCATCAACATGGTTCTTGTTGAGTTGAGACTTTACAAGCATGTCATCAACATAAACCTCCATGTTGTTCCCAATTTTTTCCGAAAACATCATGTTTACGAGCCGCTGGTACGTGGCTCCAGCATTCTTGAGTCTGAACGGCATGACATTGTAGCAGTAGAGCCCTTTATCTGTGATGAAGCTCGTATGTTCTTGGTCGGGGGCATGCATGGGAATCTGGTTATATCCAGAATAGGCATCCATGAATGACATCAGGCCATGCCCCGCCGTGGCATCCACGAGCTGATCAATCCTTGGCAATGGAAAACAGTCTTTTGGGCATGCTTTGTTGAGATCCGAGTAGTCAATACAGGTTCTCCACGTCCCATTGGGCTTTGGGACCAACACCGGATTGGCCACCCAGTCAGGGTAAAAGGCATCCCTAATGAAATGGTTTGCTTTTAACCTGTCAACTTCCTCCTTTAATGCTTTCTTTCTGTCTTCGTCCAACTGTCTTCGTTTTTGTTGTTTTGGGAGAAAACTTTTGTCTATGTTTAGAGCATGGCTTGCTACATTCGGGCTTATCCCCACCATGTCGGAATGCGACCATGCGAAGACATCCTGGTTTTTCTTCAGAAAGCAAATTAATTGCTATTTTCTCTCATCTGGGAGGTGTTTCCCGACCTTCACCTTTCTCAAGGGTTCAGCTTCCTCGAGCTGAATTTCTTCGAGCTCCTCTAGAGGTTCGAGGTCAACTTTCTCCTCAATCCTCGGATCAATCTCCTCGTCGATTTCTAAGACCATTCCATCTTTATTTTTTATGATAACGAGTGCCTGAGCGCTCGTTTGCTTCTTTCTCAAAGAGATGCTATAGCACTCTCTCCCTGCCAGTTGGTCCTCTTTTAATGTCCCGACTCCGCTAGGGGTCGGGAACTTAAGGGCCAGATGCCTTACTGATGAAACTGCCCCCAGCCCGACCAGGGCGGGTCTCCCGAGCAGCACATTGTAGGCAGATGGCAAGTCTACCACCACGAACTCCATTATCTTGGTCTCCGAGACTGGATAGTCTCCCAAGGTCACGGGGAGCTCAATGGATCCCACGCAGGCAGTTCCTTCTCCTGAAAAGCCGTACAAAGTAGTTGCACATACCTTCAGGTCGCGAAGGGAGAGTCCCATTTTCTCGAGGGTTGCTTTGTAAAGAATATTGACTGAGCTCCCATTATCTATGAGAACTCGGTGGACTCTTTTGTTGGCGAGCTGAAGAGTAATAACCAGCGGATCATGATGTGGGAACTGAACATGGGAGGCGTCCTCCTCAGTGAAGGTTATGGGTTGTGTTTCAATCCTCTGGCTTTTAGGTGCCCTAGGTTCGGGTTCATAAGGAGACCCGTCCCCTGTCTTAAGCTCGTTAACATATCTCTTTTGGGCATTCCTGCCCCCTCCTGCGAGATGAGGCCCTCCCGAGATGGTTATTACGTCCTCTCCATCTATTGGTGGGGGTCTGTCTTCTTCCCGAGATCGGGAATTATTGTTTTGTGTCGTCGGAGGCGCGGCTACTCTCTGGCTCACGGTAGTCTGTCCAGTACTCTGGTTTTTGACATACTGCCGGAAGTAACCTCTCGAGATCAACCCTTCGATCTCGTCCTTCAGTTGTCGACATTCATCAGTTGTGTGTCCGGTGTCTCTGTGGAACCGGCAATACTTACTGGAATCCCTCTTGGATTTTTGATTTCTCATTGGGTCCGGACGCCTGAAGGGGACCTGGTTTTCATTAGCCAGGTATATGTTTTCCCGAGACTCGTTGAGCTCGGTGTGCACTTTATACACGGAGAAATACCTCTCTCCTTTCTTTTTCTTTCCTCCCTCAGCTTCGGGATTATTTCCTTCGTTCTTTTTCCTCTTGGAGGGATTCTCCGAGGTCGGCTGTGGAGCTGCTGGGTCAGCCGAGGTTGAGGCAGAGTTGATGTTTATCGTTGTAGTTTCAGTCTGCGAGGTCGCTTTGAACGTTGACCTCGCCTCCTCTACATTGACAAATATCTGCGCACGTCTGTTAAACTCGGTTATCGACCTCACCGGTTTCTCTTGCATGTCATCCCAAAGGGCACTTCCGGGTAAAACACCAGCTCGGATGGCCATTAGGTGTCCACTGTCATCCACGTCCTGAGCTCGGGCGACTTCCAGATTAAATCTTGTCAGGTAGCTTTTCAGTGTTTCGCCCGGCTGTTGTCAGACGTTAGTTAGGGTGGATGCCTCTGGTCTGACTCCCATCATAGCTCGGAACTGCTTCTTAAAGTCTCTAGACAACTGCTCCCACGAAGTTATTGAGTGTCTTTTATATTTTTCGAACCAACTTTTGGCAGGTCCTGCCAATGATGTTGGAAACAACATGCACCTGAGCTCGTAACCCACGTTACTGGCTCTCATAATAGTGTTGAACGTACTCAGGTGACTACATGGGTCGGTTTTTCCTTCGAACGTTGGGACATGAGGAATCCGGAACCCTTGAGGAAATTGAGTGTTGGAAATATGGGGAGCAAACGGCTCAAGCTCCTCATCAGAGTCCTCATATCGACCTAATCCTCGTTCATTCTTCAAAAGCCTAAAGGCTTTTTCGAGCTGATCGATTCTTTCTTGGACTGGGTCAGTAGGAAGTACTGTCTGGAATTGACGGTCATTGATCGTGATTCCAGGCTCACGTCTCCGCGAGGGATATCTACGCCTATTCAAGCGATCCCTCAGGTCCGGATTTGTTTGATCTCCCTTCCCCCTACTCTGATTCAGATGATTTCGCAGGTCGGGACGATTCTTGTGACTTCCAGTATTTTTACGACCTCGGTCATGTTTGCTGACGGACCTGGTCTCTCCGGATTCGTCACTGGTGAGACTCATTGCTCGGTTGTTTCGCGATGGATTATTTCCACGTCGCCTCGTCTCCGCGGTGCGAGACCGAGACATTTGTCTTCTCTCAGATGGAGTGCCTCTCTGCTCCTGGAAAGTCTCCCTGTTTCCTTGTCCATCCCCTGCACGCCCTTGATCCTGATCTCGAACAGGTTGAGCATTTCTGCGAGGTGGCGAAGGATATCTTATGGGTGACGGAGGGAACCGTATAGGCGACGGTGGCTGCCACCCTTGTCACGGCCTAGAGGGTCCAGAATTTTCCCGAGATGGGTCAGTCGCGTTCGGTGCTCTCCCAGGTACCTGAGTACGAGCCTCTGCAGGGGTTCGGTTATTCTCAGTTCCCACAGGCACTTCCACAGGCGGGTTAGGCGGGACCCGAGCTCGGGTACTCCTCTGGGGCCTAGGAGGAGCAGATGGCTCTGCTGGCGCCGAGGGTTGAGTCAGCCTTCTTGTGGCAGCATCCTTTCGCGGACGCCCACGGGGCCTCCGGGGAGGAACATGCACGTCCCTTGGAGGAGGGACTTGGTTCTCGCGCGGAGGCGGGGGCTGAGCCACCTGCGCCTCTGCGGCTATCCTAGTCAACTCCTCATTCCGTTTGTTGGCCTCTGCCAACAGCTGTTTCAACTGCTGGTTTTCCAGTTCTACAATAGGAACGTAACGCTCAGGATTGTAGTACATATCCTCATCCCTTGGTGGAGGCGGTGGTCCCCGGGAATCAGAAGACCCACTAATCTCCTCAACGTCCGGGTTCTCCATTGGTTGTTTTCCAGGACGTCTTGGGTAATTTTCTTCAGGGGTGTTCTGATTGTTTGTGGCCATGATTTTCTCAGGGATGAATGCTTAAGGCTCTCAATGAAAGCACCAAACTGTTGACGCCGTTTTTCGTCAAACAGTGAAAGAAGAGCACGTAAACAATAACTGAAAATGGCCAATTGAAATAAAACAATGTAAACACACGATTTTTACGTGGTTCAGCAGTTAAATCTGCCTAGTCCACGAGTCTTTGTTATTAAACTCAAGATTATCTCTAGGAATTCTTCAAGAATGAATTCTCCAGAGTTTTCTCTCAAGGATCAGAATTTCGGTCCTTTACAATGGTGCATGGCCTCTCTATTTATAGAGAAGGCTAAAGAATACTATCCCACATATTTTGGGTAGTTACTCTTTTTGTATAAATAAAATTAATGGCCTTAAATGCCTATAATCTGATATAAAAGGAAACGTCCCCTGAAGACCAGGGGCGTATAACTGACCAAATAATATCCCATGATTCTAGGGGATTTACAATAATAAATGAGGATTACATCTCATATTTATAACACTTTTAGATATTCAAGGTGGTTATCACGTATCTCTAAGGCTTTAGCCTCCCAGGTTTCCCGTCACCTTTCGAGCTGGAGACATCTTCCGAGGTCACATGGCTTTCGAGATCGTATGTGCGTCGAGCTCAGGACCCCTGACCCGAGGTCATCCCTGGAGATGAATGTGTTCCCGGAGCTATCTTTCGAGATCATGAATACTTCGAGGTCACCATACTCGAGGTCGTCTATATCCTGCAAGCTCGACATACAATCCTGGAGCATGTTTCCAACCTTATGAGTCCACTTATTTGCGAATCCAACTTTCGAGGTCATAATTTGCATAGCTCGAAATCTGGGTGTAACAGATGATAATATGGAACTTCTTGGAAATTATAATGGCAAGGCATTCGTCTCTTTAACTTTTAATAATGGTAATGTTTGCATTTTAAATTTTGAAGTCAAAACAAACCACTTCTTTAGTTAAGGTTATATGAATGAACAATAATAAAATTTAATAAAAAACTGTTATTATTGGTTCCATCTGAAACACAAAAGTTTGAAAGATTTTATACCAGATAATATAACAAAATTGAGAGTTCAATCTCTGTCTCAAAATTGATATCTTAAAATTTCTTATTTTTTAATTTTTTTGACATGGTAAACGTGTAGTATGAAGGATTTGTCCTTCAATTGTACATCACTTTGGTGGCCCCCACAGAAGAATATGAAAATGTTAGATTTGCACCCAAATCCATTGATTTGCCAGTGTATCCCACAAAATTAGGTACACCATGAAGAGTAAATATATTCCTGACATTGAGTAAAAACCCTTGTTATTTTTTGTTAAGTCCACCCACTACTACAATAGCCTCCTAATGTATTGATATGTGCTACGAATTGGAACAGTACAAGGTAAGGTGGCAAATGAACTACTCCAAAAAAAAAATTTAAAAATTTCTAAAAAAAAATCTCATCTTCAATAAGTTGTGACCTAGCCAAAATCTAATTTTTGTCTTCCTAATAAAAAATATAGCTCATTATCGTACTCTGACCACTTCAACACCGCCCTATAGTAGTCCTAAAACTCCATGTTGTAGACTAATTTATAATTTACAATAACATAGTTACAACATCTAACTTAAAGCAAGGACTTAACAAACAACAATAAGATTACCAAGTATTTCTAATTACCTCAATATTAAAAAAGTAATCGTCCCGAGGTAGATAATATGTGTGGTTATCCCCTTCCATTATCCAAGGACACCTCATGGCCGACAATGTTATTTACTCTTTGCTCTAGGTATTCTTGGTATCGATTTATAGGCTCCTCCATCAGGTGGTGGATCACTTGCGAAAGTCGTTCATAATCTATCTTCCACTCCTCATATGAGTACACTGCATCATGGATCAATTCTTGTAGCTTGTTCGTCTTCTCACCAAGCTTTGCCTCCAACTGCAATATCTTCTCTTTGACCGACTTGTTGTGTTCCTCCAATAGGTGCTTGTCCTGGTTGATTGAGAAAATCTCGTGCTCCTT
Organism: Humulus lupulus; assembly: GCF_963169125.1. Taxonomy (NCBI): domain Eukaryota; kingdom Viridiplantae; phylum Streptophyta; class Magnoliopsida; order Rosales; family Cannabaceae; genus Humulus; species Humulus lupulus. Next base: position 45,379,874 of record NC_084793.1, read on the forward strand.
CTCATGTAATGTCTTCTTTAGATTATTAATGTATCCGATTGGGTCAGGTGGGAGGGTTGTGAGTCTGTACTCACTTGAATGTTTCAAATCTGGGAGATATGCTTCTCCCCATCGTAAGTCGGCTACCACCTTCACATTGCACGAATTGACAGTAGAGTAAGAATCCATAACTAATTCCTGCAACCAAAACAAAAAAAAAAATATTGATATTTAGTTCCGAAATTAAATTCTTTTTATCAAGTGAGAAATGTTCAATAAAGGGTCTACTCCAACTACCTGCTCTATATCTTGTAATGATGAATCTGATGACACATCTCAATTAGATCCATTATGTGGGCCCTTGTGTACTATTGAACTTCTTCTTATAGCACACGAAACTTGTAAAGGGGGAGAAAGATACAACACATAGAACCATATTAGTTTATTGGCTGGGTGGACCCAACTATGTCTGCCTCCATGTGGTGTTATTGAGAATTTAGTTTAATGATGGAAGAGAAGAGATTTAACGGCCATTTTTATATATATTGGGTCCATAAAGGCAGCCTTTTATATAAGAAAAAAAAACTTAACGGTGTGCTAATTACTTTAACTGTACATATTAAAAGTTAAATGCCAATCAACGTTTGACTCACTCCCATAACGGGTTACGTGTTTCAGAATTTTTTTGTCAAGTAATGTCATACCTTATGGAAGTAAGTAAGACATACGGACAAGTCAACATGTTAAATATTCAAGTAACTGACTTATTACCTGTGTGTTATCACCTAATTCAGATCATATGCAATCTGTAGTGCCTTGTTTACTGATAAATCAAATATCACTACCAAGTATAACTTGTACACACGTTACCATATACTAGCATGCACTACATCAACTCCGTAGGCCACAAGTTATATATATATATACGTGTAGCCCTTGTGTTATGCTCACCTTTTATCTGAATCATATTACCCTCTCCTCTTTTCAATTTTAGTTTTCTATCTACCATGGATCATACACCCCGTGGAGATGGTAATGTATTTGGGTGCCCATACTTTGATGAATTACGACTTGAGCAAATGGAATACATCAACTACATATTGTTGGAGAACTTAAGGTTGGCAACCGAGCGGAGTGAGTTGGAGAATATGTACAACGCCACAAACATGCAGTACTCTACGCTAAATTCAGAGATACATGGGCTAGAAATGGCTTTAGGGGTGATGCAGAAGAAGTCCATGGAAATGGCAAGTGAATGGAGAAAAGACCTCCAAGCCATGGTTGCCACGATCGAGGAGCTCCGTACCGGGTGCATGGCAAAGAACACAACTATTGTCCCAAGTCAGAAGCCACCCATGCAGTAGTTACATATTTATAATTTTATACTACGTACGTTGTAGTGCTGTGTATGTGTTATATTTGATTTTGGGTCCATGGCTCGAACAACCACACTAGTAGAATGTTCTTTTTGGGTTTGCAACTCCTAGTGTTGCTGGTCTGTTTTAATGAGTTCAGAAGACTCTTTTCCTTGATGTGTAAGACCATTGCAACCCTTGTCCATGGTCAATGTTTACTTCTTCCAATATATGATGTCATGTAACTACTATAAGTATTTAATGTGACTGTTTGTTATGAAGAATCAAGTTTTTTTTTTTTCATGTTTACTTACTCAAAATAGCATCTAACACAATTTATATAAATTACTTAGAATACATTTTTCAACTTATTTACTTAAATAAATGCACCCAATACATCAGCCTGTCCAATTCAATGAATTATTAATGCCACATAACAGGTCACAACAAACAACAACCATCTCATTAAATGACGAAGATAAATTGTATATATAGGTGTCACATGCGTGAACTCAATCTCAAAAAACACTAGCTTAACCCATTGCTCTGATTTAGTTGATGCAGTGTGATAGGAAGCCCCATTGTTTTTTATTCTTCAGTTTTACTTGTAAGTTGTTGAAGATAAATTAAGAGGTATATGTCACCAACTTTCATCAAAAACCATTGTTGCATAAAACACTTACTTATGTTGGCTTCGCTTTTTTTTTTCAAACCTTACACTTTCGCTAGCTCTTATACTTTTCCATTTTTTAGTTATCATATTTTTAATTTTAGCTAACTAAATGTATGATGAAAATGCCATTTTCATTGCGGTTTTTCTAAGTAAACCTATGGTTTGATCTTGAGTATATGCAAAAATGTTAAGCTACGAGGAGGACGTATTCATGACACAAGTGCATTGAACTACTCTCTTAGTTTTCTATACATAAAATCACCTCCTCTCTTGTTGCAGGATGTTCTCAAACTATATTTCCATGATTTACCGTACACCCTCCACTAAGTGTTAAGGCGCCAAATTATAGCCTCAGTTTGTAATAGTGTCGCCGATATCCACATTGAAGATTGCATGGGACCACATTGAGATACAGGTCAGAGTTTCTCTTACTGTTCCCATACTTTTATTCAATCATGACCTAGGCGACAAGTGAGGTGTCCACTTGATAATGTGCGAAACCATTACAACTTTTCATCTATTTTGCACATAACATCTTTAAAAATAATACATTAGTAGAGTTAATTTAAGAATCGACCATTATTAAGGGTTAATCAATTTATTCTCATTCACTGTTTCCTAGATCCATAGGTAGTGTTTTGGCGGGAATTTAGTGAACACACTGGATCTTTCACAATGCTCACTATATATATGTGTATATATGTATTTATAAGTTGCGTAAGTGAACCAGTCTAAGAGAAAATATACCCCCACGTACTACTATCTTCATTCCTACCATTACCAAATCATGTCACCCTCTAAGTTATGCGTGAATCTATTCCTTGGTGATGTTAAAGTGAAAACAGAGATTGAATCACCAACCAAACAATTTTCAATTCCCTTCCTTGTTAATTCCATACCCACTCCACTTCCATCCACACAAACTAGTGAAATCACACCCCACCAAAATCAGTCCTCAGTAAGTCTGGGGGACACAATCTCACCAACTCATGCAGGGAAGAAAACACCAAGGGCCGGGTTTAGAGGGAAGTGCAAAAACTGCTTCAAAAAGGACTTAAAGATTGAGAAGCTAACAACTTTCAAAAATGTAGTTGCTAAGAAAGGCAACACTTTAAGGATGGATTCAATGGACATTAGTTCTTTCCTTTTTCAGTAGCGCCAAATCATAGACCATGTTGGTTCTATGGTGAAACGCCAAGAGGCACTAAGTAGTGAGTTATGTGTTGAAGCTAATAATCAGTCACCAAACGACATAGACATCATCTTCTTGGACTAATCTTTTCTACATGTACTGCATTTTGTTATGTGTTAGTACCTTAGTGCATTGGACTACTATGAGTCCCATCTTCATGTTGTAGTATGTTTAAGTCCATTTCCCCTTTCTTGTTAATGCTTGTAAGAATTTTCACGTAAGCTTAAGTATCTATCACCTCCAGGTACTGAGATTACCATAATCAATGGTTTTTGGTAATGGAAGTACCCATTGAAGGTCTTTTGTAGTCGGTGTCTTAATTATATGGTCGTACTGATCAATTCCCTTAAAAGTTTGATGAATGTATATTTCATATTATGCATTTTGTACATGGCTCAACTATGTTATTGAACTCTCTTTTTCAAACCCCTTGTTTTTATTTTACGTGACATAACTAAGAATGGGGTCCGCCTATATAGATCAACTAAATGACCACCGAAAATGGTCATTTTTAAAAAAATTAGAAGGACCTTTATTTCTATTGTTTTACAATAACTTTACACTAAGGTCAAGTAAAAGATATGTTTGCCTTGTAAACATAAGGACAACTTTCCAATAAAATAAGTACACAGTATATTTACGTCATCCACCATATTAAGTTGAATGTTAATTAATGTACACTTAGATAACTCTTTCTTTGAGGCAGTGAAATGGTAGGTCAAACCCTTGAATTATAATATTGTATATAACATGTCCCATGATGCAATTAAATAAAATAAGTTATTTGGCCAAAATATACGAAGATGAAAATAAAAATTTCGTCAGTGTATTCATTTACATCTTTTTGGTTTTTTATTAATTATTAAGAAAAACAAAAGTAACCACCTAATGCAGCTTGATGCTTGTTGTATTTACCGCCCCAAAAATTCTAACTGATTACCATATCAATTATTAATTTTTTGAATTACTCAGGTAGACAAATACAAATGTAAGATATGGAGAATAAAATGGTCACAACACGTGCAGAACTTCAAATTTACAACAAGCAGCCACATGATCTGTCAAAAGAAGACATCATAGGCAAACACCTCGAAAGTCTCGATAAATGGGAAGAATTTTTTTCCGAATACTCGAAATGGATGGGGTTTAGTGTTCGCAAGGAAGATGTTCGACGTGACCATGAAAACAACCCGTGGCAACGTAAATGGGTTTGCTCAAACCAAGGTTTTCGACGCGACAAGTGGAAAAACCTTCTAAACCGTAAGAAAAAACCAAGACCTATCACAAGAACGGGGTGTCTCGCACTTCTATGCGTGAACTTGGATAGGACGGAAAACACTTGGGTGGCGAAAGACTTCAATTCGAAACATAATCATGAATTAGCTTCGAAAAAGGAATTGCACTTCTTGCGATCTAATCGAGCCATACCAGAGTCAATCGGAGCCCAGGTAATGTCTATGCGACGATCAGGTATACGCACTTGCCACATATTCAACCACCTAGCACAAAAAAGAGGAGGACATGAGTATGTACCCTTCCTGAAAAAGGATCTTTACAATTGGATTGGTCGGCAAAGACTAGTTCAAGACGAAGAAGAAACTGACGCTGAAGGAGCATTGGGGTACTTGGCATGTATGGGCCGCTCTGATGCAGACTTTTTTGAGACACACACAATTGATGTAGAAAATAGGTTGGCAGACCTATTTTGGGCTGATGGAATTTCCCATCGTGATTATGCTTGTTTTGGGAACATTATGGCTTTCGACTCCACCTATAAGAAGAACTCATACAATAAGCCCCTGCTTATCTTTGTCGGGTTGAATCACCATTACAGGACAATAGTCTTTTCAGTTGCTTTGCTATATGACGAGACCGAGGACACATATACTTGGGTTTTAGAGGAATTTCTAGAGTGCATGAAAAACAAACCACCTCCTGTGGTGGTCACCGACGGTGATCATGCTATGGCGAAAGCAATACAAAAAGTTTTCCCAACTTCTGTTCACCGGTTGTGTGCTTGGCATCTTCAGAATAATGTAACTATTAATGCGCCTCATCCTGTATTCAAGTCCAAGTTCAATGAACTACTTTATCAATACTGTACCGAGGAAGATTTCGAGGATACATGGAATAGAATGGTTTCAGAATTCGAATTTGAGGATAGTCAATGGGCAACAACTACCTACAATAGTAGGAGGAGTTGGGCAGAATGTTTCCTACGAGGGAATTTCTTTGGGGGACTAAGAACTACTAAAAGATCAGAGTCAATTAATTCCTACTTGTCCCACTTCTTGACGAGCAAACTCAAACTTAGAGATCTGGTTGGCCAAGTAGACAAGGCCATACAAAGTATTCGTCACACAGAACGGGAAGACGAATTCATCAGCAACCATAGTACGCCACAATTACCATCGAACATCCTCCGACAGTACTATGAACAGGTGGCTTCGATTTTGACAAGGAACATGTACAATAAAGTTGAGGAACAGATCACGAGTGCCCTGGCTTACTCAGTGGACTCCACCAACGTATCCATTGACTTCAGGTTCTACTCACTGACGCGGTTTCCAAAGGGACTTGTACGAAGTAGGGTACACTACCATATTGTCGATGGTCATATAAACTGTATGTGTATGTTGTTCGAGTCGGATGGAATTCCATGTCGACATATATTTGCAGTTATGAAGCACCTCAACATACCATGCATTCCTGAATCTCTTTATAAGGACCGGTGGAAGAAGGATGCGAAAAACACGATTGGGTTAAAAAATTTATCCCACTCAACGGTGCCACCGGATGTGCTAGTTTGTACAAGATGGGGATCTTTAACTTCACGTTTCAATGCAATGGGATACTATGCCACAAAACATAATGAAAATTTTGAAGAGGCAATGAATGAAATGTCACGTATGGAACAAAAATTTAAGTCAATGTCAGTGGAGGTCCAATCTGTAGACCAAGTTTCAAATGTGGCTCCTACTAACAGCCGCAATCACCCCGCCAACAGAGGAATCCGAGACCCAATTGTGGTAAGAACGAAGGGGAGGGAAACAAACAAGTCAAAATCAAAAGAGAAGGACACAGAAAATGGGAGATCCAGGAAAAATAGGTGTCGCAACTGCAACCAGTTAGGGCATAATAAGGCTACTTGCAAATCTAATCCCGCAGCTCACACAATAGAAAAAGATTACGAACCTTCTTGTAATAGTCCAACCACTGAAGCAGAACCGTGGCTATACCTCATGTAGTCTCAATTGAGCTTCAGCGGAGACAAAAATCTTCAATTTCATTAGTGGTATAGTGATATTCCCACTAGTTCTAATATTGGGCCTAACTAGGATGATAGTAGTCACTTCATGTCAGCATGTGAATTAAATCATATATGAAAAAGAGTATGTTATATGTTTCAATGTTTAATAGTAACCTAATGCGGTTACCCGTTGGTTGCCCATATTTTTAGACAAAGAACTCTATCACTCCTCACACAATTTCAGTGATTGAGTAATTGTTTTTTGGCACTTAATTTACATTATCGTACCACCCACTATTCATCTATGAAATCAGCTCCATTAACAGTTAATATTTAAAATTGCGCCACACGATGTTTATGTAAGTTTTCAGTTAATTATGTAACTTCTACAGACCTATGGACAGTAGGGTCGTAATAGGTGTTCATTTACCTAAAACTAGCGATGATGTCTATTAAGCTAATCCAAGTTTATTTGGACTACAGATATTTTGTACTAAATACCAAAACTAAAAATACTACATAAAAAAATACTCATTCGTCAATATTAAGGATGTATCTGCGATAACTAAAGTCTCTGGAACACATAATTAAAAATTATTAATAAGGGTAGTATCTTCAATAATTAAGTCATTAACATAGATTCCTCATTCACTTTCACTAGAAGTTGAAATGAAAAAAATAAACGAGTCCACTACCCTCGTTCTCAATCTTCAACAAAGAGTCACCAACCTAGACGCTCTACAATTTCTCTCGAATAGCTTCAGCATGTTCGTCAATCCACTGGCACATCACGTCCCACTATATTCTTCACTTTCATGTGAAGATACTGTTCGTATTTACTAACTGCTTCCTTCTTAAGCTCCTCCACTGCTTGGGACATCTGTTGATACTCGGGCGTGAGAAGACCCGACCAAAGTTCCTCTAATTTTTTTGTCTTAACTTCCACCTCTGCTTCCAATTCTGTGATCCTCTCTTCCAGGAAATTGTTTCTTTGTTCCAACATACGATTATCGAAATTTATAAAAAAACTTTCGCTTTCCCTTTGCTCCAATTTCTGATGCAGATCATTGATGTACTGTATAGGCTCTGGGGGCAGGTTTGTTACTCTGTTGTGACTGAATTCTTCCCACTCCGGCGGGTCTAGACGTTGTCGGTTGAGCTCGGGGAACACCTCAATATTACATGAGTCAATTGATGAATCAGAATCCATTGCCAACATCTGCAAAGAGAGTTGAAGGTAAATATGTTAAACTAACTAAGAAATCAATATGGAGGAGGTGAGATTTTGAAGAATGGAGTACATGATCATTTATTGTCTAATACGTAGGGTATTGAAGATGTGGGCTCGCAATATCTTCAGGGTAAGGATAAGTGATACTTCAGTCTTTGGTATTTCCATAATTTTGTTGTATCTGAAGTGAAGAAATTGGTCCCCACCCATTATTTGGCTATTTGGTTGGAGTACTCACTACACTTAATAAGTTCACCCATAATAATGGGTGGAATATTCGGAATTCCATAAGAAAGTGAATATCTAAGGAACACTGAAACAAAAATCTTTTGTTCACCTAACACTTCCCTTTAATAAACTAGTTCACTATCATATACTTGATTATAATGCGACCATATGAACTATTTAACCTTACATATATATTTTCAGTATCTATATGATGGGACGTACTCCAAACTAGTGGTTAACATAATATATATATTTAAGACTATAGTGCACATCCGTTTAAATCAAAATTAAGTTGTTAAGCTAAATATTACTTTCGAAGCACCAATAATTTTAAATGAAAAGGTGGTGGCACGTGTTTTTCCATGATTCGGAATTGTTTTTATTAACAAAGTTATTCTTTGGCGATGTACTCTATATAATGCCCAAAGAACTTGTAATCCCCATTAACTGCACGCATGCAAACAACAGAAGCATCCCATTCCCATTTTCTTTCTGACTCCGAGAGGTTAATATAAGATTTTCCCATTGGAGAACGTCATGGCGAGCTCCAACAAAGATTCAACTGAGGTGAAGGATGTCAACATGTCTGAATCCACCTCAAAGGCCGATGAACGCGTGAAATCAATCTGGGATAGTAGCAGGAATGCCTACCTTCTTCATGTACCTGAGTCATTGAACCTTCAAGTGACCGAAGTGGCACCAGGAATGAAGTTAACTACCCTGGGTCCCCGGGAGGTTGTTCCTAAACCAGCGTACAAAGAACCAGAGAAGAAAGAAGCATTGGGCGTTGATCGTTTCATTCGTGAGGAGATTCAGAAGTTTGATGAGGCTATGAAGAATGCACAATTTGTCCGTGCAAAAATTGAAAAGAAAGGATTGAACTACAAGAACATTGGTCGAATGCAGGACGCATTAGACACTATGAGTCTTTGCTTCCAAGAGTTGGAGGACATCGAGTTCTGACAACAGGGAAGAAGCCAAAGCTTACGATGTATCACCTAGTAGTTGAATGTTGTGTATGTGGGTTATCACCTTTTCTCTTTTAGTTGACCTTAGAATGTCATTATCCAATATTTTTGGTATGTCACCTTCTGTATCCTCTCTATTTTCCCAATACTAATGCATGTGTGGTAGCACTTTATTGGAGTTGGCATTATTTGACAAATTTTCCTTGTAAACATAGCGCAATGGTTTAACCGAAGCCGATTTAAATTAATCCTGCTACTAAACCATTTTTGATAGACCACCAACATCAGCAAAAGATATAGACTAAAATGCAACTACCATACTTAAGGGTCAACATCCAACTCCATTCTCTGTCTAGTCGGCTGTCAGTTCCTTGAGCAGTGTATGGTATAGTGATGCTTCTGCATTAGGTGGCTTGTAGACTCCTACGTTTAGTAGGCTGGTAGTAGCTACTCATTTGGTTAAAAATAAATGTATTCACATGAACCTGAGCAATGAACAAGTATAAGAATAATTACTTACACTTTGTTTAAGCAACTAAAATACAGTTTATTAAATTAAGATAAATATGTTACAATAGAGTCGATCATCAACATAGGTAGAACTAATAAGATAAATATGTTACAAAATCCTAGTCAACTGAATAGATTAGGATTTACAACAAGTTTTGATATAATCGGTCGCGTGAACCTGCCAACTGCATCTGAACACACATCTAACTTGAACAAGGAAGAACCACATGTACATGAAACAACAGAGTCCTCTCTTTAGCACGGACATCCATCCATTATCACATCACCACCCATGATTTTCTTCACTTTCAGATCCAGAAACTCTTGGTATCTGGTAATGGCTTCTGTCTTAAGTACTTCAATAGCCTGGGATATCCGTTGATAATCAGCCATGATACAACTCGACCTATGATCTTCAAATTCCTTGGTCTTCTCTTCCACCTGGGCTTCCAATTGCGATATCCTATCTTTCAATGAACGGGTCCTTTGTTCCAACCTACAATTCTCTAAATTTATAAAGAATTTTTGCTTGACTTCACCTCCAATTTCTCATGAAGATCGTTGATGTATTATATAGGTTCCGCTGGCAGGGTTGTTATCCTATAATGAGTGAACTCTTCCCACTCCGGCGGGTGTGGTTGGGGTCGTTGTACGTCAGGGAGAATCGAGGGATTACACGAGTCTGTTGATAAATCACAATCTATTATATTGCACATGCAACAATAGTTAAATAGGAATATATGAGATTTAAACAAAAATATTCATGCAAATAGCTTTGGCCGAAATTTGCAAGTAGTGAACTTCATTTTATGAGTATGAGGGTTTGATGAAGAGAGGTAGGATGATGGTACCAATATGTACCCTATGCGTAGGGTCTATTTAAAATAGTATATTGATAGTATAGGATGAACATGAGGCATATTTATTGAGTACAACAATAGGATAACTGAATTTTTTCAGTTTATCATGAACATTTTCCAGCTGCAATCTTTTGCTCACCTAACATCCCACAAAATGTGTTGTGTTGACCAATGACCTCAAAAATTAAAACAAGTGATAGGACATGATATATTTAGCCTGCCATGCTATTCTATACTTACTCACTACAAGAAAAATAATTTTTACCTACTATAGCTACCAAATATATTTGGTAGCAATTAGTTATATTTTGCTACTAAATTACGGTAGCAAAAGAATTCAGTTGCAAAATCTAAAAATAGAACACCAACTATTTCTACTACCAAAATTATTAGTAGCTAATGAATAATTTTAGCTACTAATTTCTTTTGGTAGCTAAATGTATGGGTGCCAAAATATAAATTTTTTAACTTTATATATTAATTGCTTCCATTTTATTTTGGTAGCAAAACTCAAATTTTTAGCTACTAGTTTTTTGGTAGAATTATTTTTTTTTAATTATATTTTGCTACTAATTATTTTGTAGCAATATAAGTATTTCAACCACTAATATTATTCTACTAAAATATCGATAGTTAAAAGTATAAAATATAAAAACTTAATAAATCATATTTATTTTTAACATATTAATAATTAATTTTTTATAAGATAATTATATATCCATATTTTAATCATCTAAACTTATATATAATAATACATCTATACGTATCCATGTAAAAATTTATATTTGTATAAGATCAAATAAATTAACTATGTATAAAATAAATTAAATAATTTTAAATATATATTACTATTAATATAAATACTTTACTATGTTAATAAAACATGACTAACCATAAAACTGTCAATTACTTGCGCACACTCTCTCACACACACTTTATTTCTACTACTACTAACACTATCTAACAAACCGTTTGCATATATAAATATATATTTTGGGAATTAATTATAGGATTATCACTACACCTTAGTTTTTTTTCTCTCTCTCTCTCTATTATCATTTCCTGCAACGTTTCTTTCTCTCTCTCTCTCTCTCTCTCCCTCTCTTTCATTTATTCATTTGATACTTAATAATTGAATTTGTTTTTTCTTTCTCTTTTACAGGTTTCGCACAGAACTTGGTTGAGCCATTGGAGTTTAGAAGAGATATCTGTTTTACACTTTGGAGTAAAGCCTAAATTGTGTACCATCTTGTACTTTTGTATCAATAAAGCAATTTTAGTTTGAATCTTCAAAGGTGAACACGTGAAATTAAGACTTTAATCACAAATTAAACACCTATTTCCTATTTTCTCATCAACAACCATAAAGTGGACACATTAAACATATGTCTACCATACTAATAAGCTTTTGCTGATTATGAACATAAATCATACCACTGAAGTTCCAAAAAACAAAAAAATTCGCTTCGATGAAGTATACGAGTACATTTACTAACTAAAAGTCACTAATAAATATTCACTAACGGAATGCCTGGAAATCCCTAATTAGGTCTAAGGGTCAGATTAGTAGGCCGTGAGGGCCGTAACTGATTTATTATCTCATTTAACTATTACATGCATGTTTATGTGAAATATATTATAAGATGATGTTAAATGCATGCATGCGGGTCAAAATTTCCTCTCAGGGGTATTTTGGTAATTTGCCCTGTTGAGAGCGTAATTGTACAATTGTATTCACGTAGGTGAACTGTTGATGAGACCACATTATAATGTCGATTTTTTCAAGCTATTCGGCATGAGACGATCTTCGAATTCAAATTATCGGTTTGGTCATAACAGGGTTGAGTTCGGGGCTCAGGGTGCGTGTCGGGGTGATTTGATGATTAGAGAGTTACCGGGAATAAAAGGGTAATGGATATAATTTTATTAGTATTTCAGAATAACAGGAATTTGAGAGTGTTAATTATGATTAAAGAGATAGGTGGAAAATGACTGTTTTGCCCTTCGGGTCTTTAAGGATGAATTAAGCATGGAGGGTATTTTGGTCATTTGACCTAGCCTATATATAGGTTGAAGGCTGTACAAATACAACCAAAAACTAAAATTTTAATCATCATTATGAACAAAATTGAGACATTAGTCACAAAATAGAGACATTACTCACAAAATAAATTGTATGACTACGCCTTTCATGTACAAAATTAATAATTGTACCACTCAATTATCAACAAATTGAATTTTATGGGTCAACAAACATGAAATCAACCACCAATTTGTTACCTTCTCGTTATCTTACATCATTTCTTACAATCCATGATTGTCCATTTTTGATAGACAAATGCACACTCAGGAGCATGAGTAGTAGAACTATCGGGGGACATTTTTTCTGGTTACTGCACATTCGCCCCTACCTGATCCCACAAATGGGGATACCATTGCCTGAGCTTCATGCCCTACGACACTCTCACTCCATGTGTAACGACCCAAAATTGGTAATAGGGTTTAGCACCTTCATTAGCGTGCCGGGAGGGCATAATTGGTTTATGTATGTGTTTATTTGGTTATATGTGTGAAATTGATGGCATGTATGATTAATATGATTATGTGAGTATATTAAATGAATGTTTATGGTTATTAAATTTGCATGTGGGCCCTCTACTGTTCATACGGGCAAACTTGTAATTTTGGCCCGTTAAGGGAATAATTGCAGTTATATGTGATAAATGGTTGAGACCATATTATTATGTTGATATATTTGTAGTACATGGCTCGAGGGAACACAATGGAGAAGATTAGCGAAGTAGTCACAGCGAGGTTTACTACCCGCCTCTCCCACAAGGGGAAAATAGTCTTTGTCTGCCATTTTGCACTAATCCTGAAAAAGTCCTATAAATTCCCAATTAATCCCGACATACCAAAATAATCACCAAATAATTACCCGTTACCTGTTGAATCTCAAATGTACACTAAGTTCCCCAAAATACCACTACACTCACCCTGATACTGCATCAGACCAGCATCTAACTATTCTGCTAATCCACTCCATAGGATCGCTCTAATGCCCTGAAATCCTTAATGCGGTTTGATGGTTAGATTAGTAGGCTGGAGGGCCATAATTGATTCACTATGCCATTAAATGATTTCATGCATATTTATCTCAATTATATTATAATATGATGTTAAATGGATGCATGTGGGTCCACATTTCTTGATAGGGGCATTTTGGTAATTTGACCTGTGGAGGGCGTAATTGTGTATTTTCATGCATGTTGGTGAACTATTATTGATGCCACATCACAATGTGGATTTTTTTGAGCCATTTGGCATGACACGATATTTGAATATAAATTAACGGTTTGGTCATAACAGGTTTGAATTCGGGGCTCGTGGTGAGTCTCAGGGTGTTCGATGATTAGAGCATTTTCAGGAATTAAAGGGTAAAGGGATATGATTTTATTGGTATTTGAGAATAGTGGGAATTGGAGAGTGTTAATTATGATTAACGAGATAAGTGTAAAAGGACGGTTTTGCCCTTGGGGCGTGTGAAGAGGTTTTGAAATGAGTTCGAAGGGGAAAAATAGGGATTTTTGCCTGAGTTTCAAGTGGGGCCGCAGATCTGTTCTGGAGCGCCACGACCCAACCTCATTGAAGAGGGAGGGAGAAGCTGCTGGGTCGTTGGGCCGCGGCATGAAGAAGGACGGCCGCACCCCGTGTTGGGGAAATGGATTTGTGGTCGTCTCTGTTTGGGGAGGCGGCCCGCGCCATGGTTTTCCACCTTAACCTATTAATAAAAGCTACAACCACGTTTATAACCAAATAGCTCGATTAGCGAGTTAAGCACGATTCAAAGTTCACAGTAACGGTCCTGGAGTAACCAGGGCGTACAATTGCCTCAAGCCGACATCACAAATGCATTCATAAAATAATGAGATCCTCAATCATTTAATACATATACTCAAATTTATACCCTCAACAAGTCAAAATTACAAACATGGCCTTATTAACAATAACGAACCCACATGCATATGTAATGCACGTAAACATGCACATATCCACATATTTAACCACGTAAATCATGTATGCGACGTACTCAAACATTTATTCAATTAATTCCACATAATTAATCTAATTATTCTCTCCAGCACCGTAAACAAGGCACTCAGCCTTAAAACTAAATTTGGGACGTTACAGACTTACTCACTAATTCCTTTTACCAGTACGATACCCAAAGAAACTCTTACCAACACCTCACACACTCTCTCTCGTTTATCTATCCTGAACTTGGAGCTTTTGGGATTTGGTTTGGAGCAACTTAAAGCTTCACTTACACAATTGAGGTAAGGTTATGCTCTGTTTATTTTTTTTATATGAATTACATGCAGTTGTTTAAGTTTTAGCAGAGTTTTAAACCAATGGCTGGGTTTTTATTTGGGTTAGAGATTGGGTTTGGTTTTTAAATAATTTTTTAATTAAATTTACTATAATATATGTTAATTTATTTTATTTTATCATTCATTTAGTAATATCTTTGTGGGGAACTCATTTACTGTGGATGCCAAAAATCCACCAAATAAAAACTCTTTAGTCCTTGGTTGGAACATAGGGATAAAGGTCACTTATTCATGCTATTGGGCTCGAGCCTGTAGGCCTTGTTGAATACAGGAGATCATCTCATGAGAAACAACACATTATGAGCCACAAGGTTTGGCCCTGCTAAGCTAAGGGGCCACAATGAATACTGCAAGAGGATAGGTGCACAAGGCCCTCACATAGTGAGGTCCGATGTGCCCGCACAAGGCTGACGTGCTCATGGCTCAGGGTGCACTCATACGCGTAAACGCTGCCAAAGACACCCGGGACATACACCTGTGGATGCTCAATATTCAACGCTTATAAAAGACCCAAAGAACGCACTTAGACCCCCATACGCCTACACTCTCATTGGGTCCTCGGGCCATTAGGCACGCACCCCCTAGCAAGGCCATCAGGCACGTGCCCCCTAGCGAGGCCATCAGGCACACGCCCCTAGCGAGGCCCTCATGCGCGCGCGCCCCTAGCGAGGCCAACAGGCACACGCCCCCAGCGAGGCCCTCATGCGCACGCGCCCCCAGTGAGGCCCTCCTGCGCGCGCGCCCCCTAGCGAGGCCATCAGGCACGTGCCCCCAGAGAGGCCCTCATGCGCGCGCCCCCAGCGAGGCCGTCAAGCGCGCACCCCCAGCAAGGCCCTTATGAGCGCGCCCCCAGCGAGGCCATCATGCGCGCGCGGCCCCGCGAGGCCCGTGGGCCACCATCTTCTCGGGAGGCCGTTGCACCATCACGTCACTAGTCTGGATCCATGCCGCAAGGAGACAAGTATAGCTAGGCCCCTCGCCACTAGGAGCCTTGCAAGGCACGACCAGTGCATGGGTCATTACCGCCTCGCATCTATGCCTTGCAAATAAGGGTCACATGGAATTGATCTCATGAGGTACGGAGTCCACTGACGAACTGAAATGAGTTAGAGTACGGACATAGTACCCACGTCAGATAAGTAGTGGAGGTACGAACAAAGTACCATTTGTTGTCCTCACCAGCCACTCCTCTGACACCCGTACCAGGCAGGTAGTGGAGGCATGACCAGGTACAGAAGGTGAGGTGCTCCCATGATCTCTGACCTTGTACCAGAGCCGACACCACTACCCCTGGAACCACTCTCCTGTTAGTGTACTCGTGTACCATCTGGTCCCCTGGACCACCATGTACCCAGGGCCATTAGAGCCTACTATAAAATGAACCCCACTTCCACAGAGAAAGGGGTTGGAAAATTCATTGTATGCAGAGGCTATTAAGCAATATACATTTTTCACTCCATTGTTCATCTGTGTTTATCCTTTCATAAGTTAATTCTAAGTTCTTATCTAAACATCGCCGCATTTACCTTTGAGTTTTCCGACCTAATTTCGTTGACGAGATTTCACCGTCAACATTTACTTATCTATATTTTCAACAATTGAGGAAAATATATTAATTTATATATTCAATGGGACCTATGTATTTTTTTATAAAATATTATCATATAAATTTAGCGAATTATTAATTTACGACACAGTCCCTAACTCGGGACCAGACAATAGTATAATTTAAGCGAGTTGATTAATTAATCAGGTATGAATTTGTAGATATTTTACTATATATATAAAACAATATATACATGCTAATAAATTATAATAATTGTTCATGTCGCCATTTAGAAAATTAAATTATACATCGAATAATTGAAATCATAATCAAAATATTTAGTTTATTTAACTTCGACATTAATCCTTCTACTAATTTATGTTACATGCTGTTCGAAGTGGTATTTTTGAAATACAAAAATATTTTTTCGGTGTACCATATTGGGTCCATTACAAAAAAAAAAAAAATGTATATCATATTAGGCCCATTAAAGCCTGAACTCTTCCTAAGCCTCCAAACTCCAACAATGAAAGCATCAGCAGTCTCCCATATGACTTCAACAGTCAAGATAATTTAATGCAAAAAACATGTGTTGCAAGCAATACATTTCTTATGCCAGGGCAATGCCGTCACATACATTATAAAGAGGTATGTGATTCGACAGCTCCACAGAGTAGCCATCATTCCCTAGGTTCTTACATCTAAGACCAACTATTCCATTTGTAAACACCTCAGGCAATTCATTAAGTTTAGTTCAGTTACCCATTTCAAAAGGCTTCCCATTTCATATTCTCCATCTTCAGAAATAGTTATTCCGAAAAAACAAAAATATGCGCTTCAAGACCTTCGCTAACCGCCGACAAAGAAATGCCGGTGAACGGCGGGAGGAGGAAGGTGAGTCGTATCCGCCTGCGTCGGTGGTCTGTGAAACGATGGAACAGAAGAAACCTCGTCGAAGGCCAGGAAAAAAAGTTGTTCCTCCACTACCGAAAGCTCAACCATCGGAAGGTGACTGTATGACTCAACCTTTGCCCAAGCGAGGTCAAAAGTTTATTCTTTTTTTTTTAAAAACCAAAAAATGTAGTTTTAGGTGTAATAAGTAGTGATTTGGTGTTTAAGTGGCCTTTTCACAGTGCTATTTAAGTCTCTTCATTTAGTCACTACTTTTTTTGTTTTAATTATTTCGATGTAGTGAAGGACGACCAAGAAGAAATGAACATGTTGCATTCGAAGGACCATCTGCTCCAAGGACCAAACGAAATGCGTCACCGGTGACCATATCGTCTTCCGACTCGGAGGTTTCAGATGCAGAGATAATCATGAGCCGAACAACTTTCCAAAATCTGACTTTCAGCATGTTGTTTAATCTGCGTACTGATGTGGAGGAAATCAAGAACAAAGGGTGTTGCCATTGTTGTACTGACAAATCAAAGGAGCCTCATACCGAAGTTCTTTCTCCATCTCCACCACATCACCCCTCTATGACCAAGTAAGCCATGTCCAGAGAAGACTGCTTTTGTGTATAGTCTAGTGATGTTTAATCAAGTGAAATCCTTTTACCTTATGTCTGTTTTTGAAAAGGAAAAAAATATCTAGTTTATATCTTATATCAGGTTGTAATGTAAACATATATTACGGACAACATCCTCGTGTGAAACTCTTTAAATCGGTTCAAATTATAAAAGTAAAGTAATTTTGTGTTGTTTATGATTTCGATTACATGCGTCAATTAACACCTTATACAATTTTTATTTCGTATTTAAAAACGAAATGAAATCATATTAATATTATTAACATGAACATATCCTTAATTGAATCAACCCTAAATTTCACCCTAAGAAACATGGTTATGAAATGAGACAGAAAATACTTGTTTTCATAAAATATGATAGTGAAAATGAATTTGAATTAAATTTATGTTGAACTTTATCAACTTATGCATCTGGAGTTTAGGGAGGATGACATACGACATACACGTTCCTACATAGAATGCATGAGCAAATATTTGGTTCCCACCGTGCCATGGGATTAAACTTTGGAGGATGCAAGACAAACTTAATACCAAATACATATACCAACTTTTAATATCAGCCAAGAATCAACTTTTAATTGTACAAATATATTGTTATTTCTATGGGGGCATAAATTAACTTAGTATGCTGGATCTTTCCTATATTACTTATGAATGAGGCAGGCCACTAAAACAAAAATTGGGCCAACAAAAATTAATTGCTATGTGCTAGTAGAGGTTTTGCACTCCAACTTATTTAAAGCTCCCAATTTGTAAACAACAAGTTGCACAGAACATACTTCTTCCATAAATATTAGCAAAGCAATAAGAAAACAAAATCCTCTCCATTGGGGTAAGATTGAGCTGCATATGGTCATATTGATGGCCCAACAACCATCCATTGAAACTGAATCAATTGGGCTCATTTCTGAAGGAAGCTAAGCGACCACTCCAAATACAAAAGGTAATTTCAAAATAACTACCCATATCTACTGCATTCAACCTTGGTCAGTACTTTACACTTTCATCTCACCTCATTTCCCAATTTCAAAATCTTATATTTCATTTCATTTCCCATTTGCGAAATCTCAATCTTCGTTGTATTTTTCCAACTCCAAATTTTATTTAGTGTCATCAAAAAATTATGAAAGAAAAACTTTTCAGAAAAGAACTTGATTAATCACTGTACTATTAATTTCAAAGTGGGCCTTACTTTGGTAGCCCATATATATATCCCAAAGTTGTTCACAATAAAAACAAAATAAGTAGCCTTCCTGGTCTGGGCAAAGAAAAAAATGCATTTTCTAAACAAATTTCGTGTGGTAGATCATACTCATCAATTGAATCCAAAAACTTTTTTTTGTTACACTGCAATACGTTATTCCCCTCCTTATGAGATAATTTTAATCGATTTATAGGTCCTAATAATTTTTTTCTTTGCCTGACAGTATTAATGCATCACTAATTTATTCAAGTTAGAGTAAGTACGAACATTCCAATCTCAACAAGATTAAATAATGTCCAATGACGAAACAAATTTTCAGATTATTAAACCAATTCAATTAATTGACAGTATAAAAACAGAGAATTGTGCTTATGACCCACAGAAGGACAAGATCCCAACACACCTATTGCGACATGTCTCACTTGCAAAGCGTCACACAGAGCCATATCCGCTGCCATTTCCAACTGCGAGATACTCAAGATTTAGAAATGCTAACGGAAGACATGCAATTTTTGTATTTGACGAAGGACAATGTGGTGTATATGATATTGTTACAAATTCGGTAAGTTGCTAAACTCACCCCTTAATATTCAAATTATTAATTGTCATTCACATTTTCAACAACATTTTATCTAGCCATTCAATAATTTACTTTATGATAAATGGCCTTGCAGGTGAAACTTTCTGTGTTCAAAAAAAGGTTTTAAGAAGGTATTGTACAAAAAAACTCCTACCATCTGCTTTATCGAATGGAGTAGTCATCACAACGACAGGATGCTCTGATCAATATGAAACTATAACTATGTACACAAATGGCTTCCACAAAATTGCTGGATTTGCAAGCTGGGAAGACCACCCATTCTCATGCCTATTCACATATGTGCACAAAAATTGTACAGATCAAAACCAACCTCAACAGGAGACGTACCACTGCCACGCGGCCAGTCGGAACCTTTTGTTGTACCGAAACATCGAAGATAAATTCATAAAATTTATTGATCTAAGAAATGGGGATATTAAAATGCACAGCGATGTTGGACTTCCCATACAACCAATCCAATTCTCAAAACCAATTGCCTAGAGTACCAATGAATGTGTTATACTACACTCTAGCCACGGATTACGAATATGGGACTTGTTTTGTAATAGGGCCGTACAAATAAGACATCTTCCATCAGTGGGAAACACAATTAAGGAATTCACAACCATTAAAGACTTCAACGACAACCAAATCCATCTTCATAATAGGTACTACTTTTTTCTTAACCTAATATTCGATATTCATCATTACTCTCTTCGAGTTTTATATTGTTCAACTAACTTGACTTGAAATTATGTACATTGTGAAATTGTCTTTTCGGTCTTTCCAGAGTGTGAACTAATGAACAGTTTTGATGTACAAAAAATACAAATTAGATGCAGTCTGCATTCCTCTACATCAACTGATTGGACTAAAACTCTCATCATTGTATCATGTAAGGTTAAAATCTCTTGACCTACTATTTGCTCCCGAACTTTCTAAAATTGGACTTAAGCACAGTTCAACTGTCACAATAGAAAGCAGTAATAACTGCAGTTTCAGTATTTGTCAATTTTAGTGGTTCAAAACGGTCTTTACACTCAAGCTAGTAAATAGACTCATCTTAGACGTCATCTTCTATTCAACATTGACAAATGTTGTTCTGGGTTCTTGTATTATGTTGGTGAGAGTTTGAAAATTAAAAACAAACTTCTTATTCAAATTATATAACTTTGTATTCATCTAGATTTGTGCTTACTAAAGAGTGTTAGTCCCATCCACTTGATTTAGGCCATACTTGTTTGAACCAAGTAAATTTCTTATGTTGTTAACATGAGTATCATTTATCTAATTCTCATTTTGTCTAAAAATGTATTACTTGTGCACTGTTGTCAACATGAATAATGAAGTGAATAAAGCTCTCTATCATGATCATGAGACAACTAAGGCTCATGAGGTGTGCTCATTCAATTCCAGTCATTGTTGGTTATTTTTTACTTTTTTACTTTCAGCTACAACATTATTACTCACCACTCAATTAAATATTACTTACTAGCATAAAAATGTTACTTATACGCAAAAAAAAAAAAAACAAAATTACTTCAAGGTTTTTTACTTTTGCATACAACGTTATTACTGACCATTTCATTAAACATTACTTAGCCGCATCAAAAAATTACTTACCCAATATAATAAATAAGTTCAAACACAATACATATTTTATCTTATTGCCCTCGATTGTACAATTTTTGGACTGCAAATTACTTTATTGTCCTTACTTTTCATAGTCATGCCAGCACAACTTCTTTGATCCCGTTTACATAACCAGTTCATCGAGTATAAAGTTTAAAAAAGAAAAACACCAAAATTGTTCAAAACTTGACAATTGGAAAATTAATTGGGTCCTACTATAATTTTGTAAGTTCAAAGCTTAGATTACACAACCGTGATTGGGGATGTTCTACTATAACACATATTCGTACAATCGACACATCCCAATTACTTGACCCCATCTTCCATGCAATCAATACCAAATTATTAATTTCCTCGTCAACTAAGCCGCCAATGTGGTTTGCAATTTAAACCTATGTACTTCACCGTACATGTCAAATGAACTTACAAAAGTATAGTATGAATGATTCATCAATTAATCATCTTTTTATATCGTATGAGATTAAATTTTTAGTCTCCATTTATGATAGAAATACTTTAATCACACTTTTTTTAACGAAGTAGTGACTCCTAATCGAGCAACCATACAAATATTATAACTTAAATATGATACGTTTAGTGGTATTATTATTATTATACTTTAATTGTGTTGCACATCAGGAGATTATAAAATAACTTATGCAAAGGGAAAGTCTTACATACCAAATACCAAATACCATATAATGGCCAAAATTCATTCTAAATTAACTATACAACCTAAAGCTACATAATCAATGGTAATTCATTCTTCTAACCATTAAACAAGTCAAACAAAACTGAGATATTCACTAAGACAATTCATTTGTTACTCGCAAAAAAACAAACAATAATTACTTTCGGTTTTTTTACTTTCAGCTATTATGTTATTACTAACCACTCTATTTAATATTACTTACCGACATCAAAATGTTACTTATATGCAGATGAGTTACTGGAAATTCATTACTTTTACATACAACGTTATTCCTGACTACTCCTTTAAAAATTACTAAGTGACTCTTAAACATTACTTTCCCAATTTCGTAAATATGTTTGAACACAATACTAATTTTACCTTATTGCCCTCCACTGTAGACTTTTTTTACCTGCAAATTACTATTTTGCCCATACTATTCAGACCATGATTCAATATTTTTTTACAACCGGTTTACATCACCGGCTCATCAAGTAAAAAAATGTAATAATAAAAACACCAAATAATTTAATAGCTTGACACTTGGCAATTTTTTTGGGTCCCACTTGTTGGACTAAGTCCGGTGAGGGACTTAAGAACTTGCCTATTTATTAATATGATATATTTTCTCAACTAATTATATATATTTAAAATAAAATTTAATGTATTTCAAAGACATTATATATATAAATGGTAAAACTAAATATAAACTTTGAGTATATATATATTAATGCTATATTGTTGTTGCACCTGAAATATCGAATCAATTTTTTGGAAAAAGTAAAGTGCTTAATTTTACAAAAGAATATTAGTATGGTTTAAACTAGTATAGTTGAGTGGTATGGTAGAATTCAAAGTTTAATAGTTTTGAATGTATCAATGTGTAATTTATAATCTTACACTTTTACAAAACTTAATATAGCTATTTTTTAAAATAATACTATAAATAATTATAAATTACACCAAAAAATTGTTTATAGTGATGATGTACTATTAAGTTTAATAATTAATATCTTCAAATGATATTCTACCATTTTAAACTAAATATTTAAAATTATTATCACATCTATATTTGTAATTTTTTTTTACTTGAATCATTTTTTAGTCTTTGATAAAGTTTATGTTATTATGATCATTTGTACGAAACTATCAAGTTGAGCTAGATCTAGTATAATTTTATTTTGAGATATTTTAAATCGTTTTGGTAACTTTAAGTATCAACAAAATATGTTATTCAAGTTTAAAATTAAAAACACTACTACCATATGTCTCAAATTTGAATCTCCCTCTTCCAATATTAAAAAAAAAACTACTACTCCAACAAGTGTTAATTACCTTGGTATCAGTAACCTAGAGTGTGGGGTTCGATCCAGACCCATCTATTTATTTTTAAATATTAATATTGTGAAGATTGTGACTTCTTTCCTCAACCAATCAAAAGATTAGTAAAATGACAGATCACAATAGTCTGCATTTTTTCAGTTGCATCTACGTTTTTTCTAGACGCATCTGCGTGCACACCAGTAATTCGTAACAGAATAACAGAATGTTGTTAGTTACTATTAAATTTTGTTTGGCCATTTAGTTCTTGTATCTCGACCTATATATAGTTTTACGCTTGATCAACCTAAGATAATTCAATTTCTGAGAGTTTTTGGCTAAGAGCAAGAACTGTGTTGTAATACTCAAGTGAGAGAGTGTTTCAAGAGAAGTTGAATGAGTGTTGTTATAATCTTGAGAGCTTGGAGGGTGTAATCTAGTTTCAGATATAGTGGATTTGACTTAGGCATTGCTGCCTAGCCTTGGATGTAGGATCAACCAAACTGGTTGTATCTGAACCAAGTATTCTTGGTGTTATTTCTTTTGTGTTTTACTTTTTGATTACTTTTGGGTTTGTTTAAATTGTCTATTACTTGTTCTTCTTTGTTGCTATTCTTTGTGCACTGTATTGGCTGTGTTGTGCAGATCCTAATCACCCCAACAACTGGTATCAGAGCCAGGTTAGAGTGGCTGCATTCTTCACCATCTTCGACTGTGATTTTCTCCAAGAAAGATCAAGAACTTCGAAGTACTTCCACAATTGAGAACTTGTTCGCTGGCCAGGAGCAATTCTCTTCAATATGTCGACTTCCAAGTTTGAGGTGGAGAAATTTGATGGCAAGAATGATTTCAGTATATGGCGTGCAAAAATGATGGCTCATATGGGTAATCTTGGATGTGAAGAAGCCCTACAAGAAGAAAGTAAGATGGCTAAGTTGGAAAACAAGGCAGAGGTGCTGAAAAAGGAAAAGAACACAATCATTCTGAGTTTGAATGATAAATTTTTTAGGAAAGTAATAAAAGAAGAAACAGCTCATGATATGTGGAAGAAGTTAGAACAGTTGTACATGACCAAGGCATTACCAAATCGAATCTATCTCAAACAAAGATTCTATGGATTCAAGATGGAGGAATCCAAGTCTATTGATGATAATATGGATGACTTCACCAAGCTAGTTTCAGATTTGGAGTCAATTGATGTAAAGATTGAAGAAGAGGATCAAGCGATCTTTCTATTGAACTCACTCCCGAAGGCCTATGATAATCTGAGGGACACTTTGAAGTATGGTAAGGATACAATGTCACTGCAAGAAGTGATTGGTGTTGCATACTCAAAGGAATTAGATCTAAAAGCTAATGTTAAGGTGTTAAGATCTCAAGCCGAAGGTCTAAATGTGAGAGGAAGACCCGAAAGAAAAGATGGCAACAACCATAGAAGTGGAATGAGCAGAGGGAGATCAAGATCCAAGTCAAAACCAAGGAGAAATTGTTGGATTTGTAACCAAGAAGGTCACTTTAGACGAAACTGTCCACAGAGAAGAAATGAAGGACAAAAGCAAGACAACAAAAATAAAGCTCATGTCACAGATGGATCTATGGATGCTGATGTTCTAACTGTGTCAACCAGTGATCCTAAGGATGAATGGGTTATGGATTCTAGGTGTACATTTCACATGTCACCAAGAAAAGATTGGTTCTTTGATCTAAAAGAAGAAAGTACAAGGCAAGTGTTGATGGGAAATAACAGCACATGCAGAATTCAAGGAATTGGTTCTATCAAGATCAAATTGAGAGATGGCACCATAAAGATACTTTCTAATGTTAGATTTATACCTGAACTAAAAAGAAATTTGTTGTCTCTTGGTGTTTTAGATTCCAAAGGCTATAGCTACAAAGCTGAAGGTGGATTCTTGAGAGTATCCAAAGGTACAATGGTGTTTATGAGAGGTGAGCTAAGACAAGGACTTTACATACTACAAGGAGAGACCATAATTGGGTATGCTGGAGTTTCAACTGGATCTACTGGAGATTCAACTACAGAACCTAATACCACAGAATTATGGCACAAACGACTTGGGCACATGAGTCACAAGAGAATGGTAGAACTTGGAAAAGCTCACGGGTTGAAATTTGCAAGTTCAACTCATAAAACCAAAGGAATATTGGCTAGAGATAGAGCAAGGAGACAGATCAGACCTCCTGAAAGATTTGCACATGCTGATATCACTGCTTTTGCCCTTAGTGTAGCTGATTTACTAGAGCTACATGAGCCTATTTGCTACAAGGAAGCCAAGAATAGTGCTGAATGGAGTAAATGGAATAAGGCTATGAAATAAGAGATGGAGTCTTTATCCAAGAATGAGACATGGATTATGGTGGATAAACCTAAGAACAAAAGAGTGATAGGGTGCAAATGGGTTTATAAGAGAAAACCACGGATTGAAGGAGTTGAGCTACCTCGATTCAAGGCAAGGTTGGTGGCAAAAGGCTTTTCTCAAGTTGAATGGATAAACTATCATGAAGTGTTTTCTCCTGTTGTCAAACACACTTCTATAAGAATTATATTGGCTCTCACTACAATCAGAATTTAGAATTGGATCAACTTGATGTGAAGACAACATTTCTTCATGGTAATCTTGATGAAGAAATACACATGCAACAACCTGAAGGATTCATTTAGCCAAGGATGGAAGAGAAGGTGTGCTTGCTGAAGAAATCTCTATATGGTTTGAAACAGTCACCAAGACAATGGTACTTCAGATTTGATGATTTTATGCTAAGACAGAAATTTCAAAGATCAAAGTTTGATAGTTGTGTTTACTTCAAAGTTCTTGAAGATGGAAGCTACATCTACTTGTTAATTTATGTGAATGACATGCTTATAGCATGTAAACACAGATCAGAAATGGAAAGGCTCAAGGAGATGCTAAGTCAAGAATTTTATATGAAGCAATTGGGGGCAGCTGTCAAGATTTTGGGAATAGAGATATCTAGAGACAGAAATGAGGGCATGTTGAGATTGTCTCAAGAAGGATATGTCAAGAAGGTAGTGGGAATGTTTGATCAAAAGGAAGCCCGATTTGTCAACACTCCCATTGGAGCCCACTTCAGCTCAAGTCTCTTACAGAAGAAGAAGCGTCTTTTGAAGAAGAAAAGATGAAGGGAGTTCCTTATGCTAATGTTGTTGGTAGCATTATGTATGCTATGGTATCGACAAGACCAGATTTAACATATGGAATTGGTTTGGTGAGTAGGTTTATGAGCAAACCAAGCTTGGAACATTGGCAAGCTGTGAAATGGTTACTAAGGTACATGAAGGACACTGCAAACCTACATATTTTGTACACAAAGTCAGACCAGAATGAATGTGAAGTTATGGGGTATTGTGACTCAGATTTTGCTGGAGATTATGATAAAAGAAGATCTTTATCTGGGTATGTTTTCACTGTTGGAGGGAATGTTGTAAGCTGGAAGTCTAATTTATAACATGTTGTGGCTCTCTCCTCGACTGAAGCAGAATACATAGCTCTCACAGAAGGCGTTAAAGAAGCTCTTTGGTTAAAAGGGATGATGAGTGAGCTGGGATTTAGACAAGATCATGTGATTGTACATTGTGATTCACAAAGTGCAATACATTTGTCTAAGAATATTGTGTTTCATGAAAGAACAAAACACATAGATATTAAGCTCCATTTTCTCAGGGATATTGTCTCAAAACAACTTGTCAAGATTGTGAAGATATCCACTGAGATCAACCCAGCTGATATGATGACTAAGGTCATACCCGTGAGCAAGTTCACTTCAGCCTTGAACTTGCTTGGCATCAAGATGGGAATCCCTTAGAGCTAAAGCTAAGGCAACATTGTCTAGTCCACTGAATCCTGTTTCGGAATAAGAAGTCAAGGTGGAGAATTGTGAAGATTGTGACTTCTTTCCTCAACCAATCAAAAGATTAGTAAAATGACAGCTCACAGTAGTCTGCATTTTTTCAGTTGCATCTACGTTTTCTCTAGATGCATCTGCGTGCACACCAGTAATTCGTAACAGAATATTTTTAGTTACTGTTAAATTCTGTTTGGCTCTTTAGTTCTTGTATCTCGACCCTATATATATTTTTAGGCCTGATCAACCTAAGATGATTCAATTTCTGAGAGTTTTTGGCTGAGAGCAAGAACTGTGTTGTAATACTCAAGTGGGAGAGTGCTTCAAGAGAAGTTGAATGAGTGTTGTTGTAATCTTGAGATCTTGGAGTGTTGTTGAATGAGTGTTGTAATTTAAACAAACCCACTTGATCTTCAAATCTCAAGTGGGTTTGTTTAAATTGTCTATTACTTGTTCTTCTTTGTTGCTATTCTTTGTGCACTGTATTGGCTGTGTTGTGCAGGTCCTAATCACCCCAATATATATATATATAGATACTATGTGTTGTGTGTCCTACGTTTGTATTTGCAGATCTCATATGTAATGGTGTATTTATTTCCCGTATTGTAAGTTGTTTGACATTACTTAGATACCTCTGGCTGTAAGTTGTATGAAACTTTTTTTCTCAGAGATATACTAAAGAACATAGTGTAACGACCCAAATTTCCTAATAAGGTTTAGGACCTTGATTAGGAGGCCGGGAGGGCCATAATTGATTTATTGTGCTATTATATGATTATATGCATGATTATGTGGGTCATATTATTATATGATGATAAAGGCATGCATGGGGTTATATACTCTGTTGTGAGGGTATTTTGGTAATTTGGCTTATTGAGAGCGTAATTGCATACTTGTGTGTATATTGGTAGGCTAATGTTGAGACCACATTATTATGTGGTTATGTTTGCAGCTTGTGGCTCGAGGCAATCCTAACAAGCGGTTTAGCGGGAAAGTCACAGCGTGGATTTATACCCGGCTCGGGGTGAGCCTGGGGATGTATCTGGGAATTTGGAGAATATATTGGAGACGATTTGATATTGAGAAATATAATTGGTGATTAGTTGGGTATTGGAAAGTAAGTGGTAAATATTAAAGACATTAGAGGAATTAGTGGGAATTGGGAGTAATGACCAAAATGCCCCTAGGATGATTTAAAAGTTTAGTTATTATTGGGAGGGCAAGGTGGTCATTTGGCTTACTAAAGGATAGGCTATATTCTGCTTTATAATTTTAGTGGAAGTTGTAGATAAACTCAGAAGCTTAAGGAAAAGAAAAGAAGAAGGAAAGAAAGAAAAACAGGACACTTAGAGTTATCTCTCTCTCTCATTCGGCTGGGTCATCTCTTCACCATTCTTTGTGAGTTTTGGAGCTGGAATTCCAGAGTAAGCTCAAGATGGAGCTTAGGGCTAAGGACCTTGGTGAAGCTAGAAGAACTAATAGGGTTTAGCCAGTCAATTGAGGTAAGTTTTAAGGTTTCCTAATGTATTTTTCTGGGTTTTAATGAGATGGTTTCTAAGTTTGAGTTTTGGATGGAATAAAGGGATATGAACCTGAGGAGTTGAAGGGCTTGAGGCTGGTTGGATGCTAGCTACAACTTAAGGTCGAAATCCTCTGTAGAAGGTAACAAGTTCTGGCTTTGATATTCTAGGTATCTGAGTTTCTGGTTGAATCTTTCAGTTCTTGGGTTCAATGTTTGTTTTTCTAGTTTGATGATGCATGTGGTTAAGTCTTGTGTTATTGAGTTGTATGGGGTGAGATATAGGTGATGGTAGACTCAATTTGGTGTGTAATTGAGGGTTGGAAGGGTTCCAAGGGGTTTTGGTTCGAGGAAAGTTGAAGAGGGGAAAACAGGTGTTGGTGGTCTGTGACTAGCGCTGTAGCACTAGCCTTTGGGCGCTACAGTGCTAGGCTAGGGCTTCATGGGTGTTTTGGTTCTGTTTGTAGCGCTATAGCTCCCTCCTTAGAGCGCTGTAGCGCTACCCTGTCTCCAGGAAGGGGTTTTTGCCCAGAGGCTCGGGGTTTGATTCCACCACCCCGTTTGGTGGAATTAGGGCTTCCCGGGGGCTCGGGATTGGTCTCGAGGCTAGGTTTTGGATTTCAAGTTTGGTGGTGATTCTGATCTATGGCTGTGACTAGGTACGCACTAAGGTTCAGACAGGATCGTACTTGAGGATCAATTGAACGAGCTAGCGAGATCTAAAGGTAAGAAAGCTGCACCTGATTATGTGGTTAGGTTGGGACTAAGTGTTCTCTATGTTTGAATGCATTGTTATGTGAATGTGATTAACCATGTGAACATGATGGGACTAAGAGCTCCCTATACTTGTATATCGTGTCATGAGGTGGTATTATGCCATGGGACATGCGATAACCGGCCTAAGGGTGTTGGAATCAACATTTGCGCACAGGGCGCGGCTCGGCCACTGGTAGCTGAGGCAGCTTATTTATCACTGAGCTCGGTTAAGCTGGCCGAAGTCAGTGAGTATTACACTGGGGGGCGGCCTAAGTGAGCCGAAGACAGTGGGTTAAATAGAGGGTGCGACCTAAGGGCACCGACCCTGAGTATTACTTGATGGATGTGATAAACTGTTGATTATGAGTGTGAATATTGTGTTATGGATATGATTTGTTGGCTGTCTGGATGACAAATTGTTAATCTGTTGAGTGTTATCATTGATTGGATAAATGTTATGAGTTTTCGAATTCCTGGTTGTGCATTATGGAATATTTGATAAATGACGTTGATCTTGCTATGATATCATGCTGTCTTGCTGGGCCTCGGCTCACGGGTGCTACGTGGTGCAGGTAAAGGCAAGGGTATGCTGGATCAACCATGAGTTGGAGAGCTCTGGGAGCGAAGTGTACATTGTCAGCTGCTCGGCCGCCACGGTCGGGGAATTGCACAGGGACAGAAACCTAAAATGTGTATTTTGCCATTAGAGTGGCTTGAATTATTTATAAATTTTGAGATTTGCTGTAACTGAATCATTTAAACCCTGTTTTGAGTTTCCCTGTGTTAAACTGTCATTTTTAATGAAAATAGACTGTTTGTGACCAAAATCTTTTGTTCCTAATCTGTTGATGACGTTGGATTCACATTTTGTTTAAATGACTTGATTAGCAAGTCATGCACTATTTTTAAACACACAGTGTAACAGTCTTGGTTATCTAGGGTGTTACACATAGTGACTAATAAAATCAAATACTTAGACTTTTGCATTTGTCTAGAGTACATTATGTTTTGTACTGGATTATAATATATTTTTTTTATGTAACATGTAATGATATATTTATTTAAAAAAAAAGAAAGACTAATAGTATTTCAAGCAATTATCCGGTTAAGTGCTTTTATAGTTTTATTGGTCGAGTAATAGAAACAAGGGTCAGTAACAATAGCGGGGGTTGCTTAATAATAAAACATACTTGATTGACCAACATCTTGATGCATTAAAACCATCAAAACTTGGTTTGGTTCCCATAAATAATCTAATTACTTTTGCTTTGATGATCTAATCAAGTAAAATGGAGTAGTGGGTCCCTCAGCCGTTGAAAATTCACATCACTTTTATCATCTTAAAATGAGTGGACCAGATCCATTCTTCTTAGAGTAGATAGAAATTTGAACATTATCCTTTAATTCGGCCCCATCTATTTAAATTAAACCCTCTCATTTATCACAAGCTCCTTCAAACTAGCTGTTACTCCTGATCTTCACACTCTCTCTCGAAATCTCCATCTTTTTTCACTGTCATACTCTAATGGCAGCGTATTTGGACACACCCTCACCTACCCACCTCAACAAGGTTTCTATTTAATCTCTTTTCTCTTCTCGCTTTAATCAAACTTGCTAAGCAATATGTGTTAGGAAAATATATATTGTCTCAATGAAAATGGTAAAAAGACTATACAACTCTAAGCAAAATATACAAATAAACAAGATTGATTAAATAATGTTACAACTCTATGACTGAAAAATACAAATAGAATAAGAAGAAGTAGAAGAAGAGAATAGAAAATTACAACTCTAAACAAAAGATACAAATAAAGAAATAGTGTTTGTAACAAAATAAATTAAAGAAATTACAAATCTAAATAAGAAATACAAGTAAATATAGAAGAAGAATAAGAAGATGAAAATCAATAGAATAAAAGGAAAGAACAATAACAATAAGCAAAGAACTCTCACTCACACTACCAAAGAGAAGAGTGTTGGGGATCACCAACTTGAACAATGTTTGAAACCTTTGTCCAAAAGCTTATTTCCCCCTAACTCAAGCACTAAGGGATCTCTCTCTATTTTGGAAATAGTTTTCTAGAATCAAGTCTCTATATTCTAGCCAAGTGCTCTAATGGATAGAAAAATTGTTTCTTACAAGTGAGCAATAAGCTCCTATTTATAGAGTTTAGAGACACTCTTTGAATTTCAAATTCCACCAACCCTCATAGCTGCTACCAATGATTAATTGGATGTTTCTAGAATTAAAAATGAGATTTGAGAGTTATTTGTGTTTTTGGTGCCGTTCAAAAAAGTTGGAAAAACTGAAATTTTTGGTCAGTCAGCCACAATGGTCTCTGTTCCCCAGATCGTGGCCACCAACATCTCTGGCCGCAGCCACTGGCCAATTTCACCACACTTTTTTGTGCTATTTTTCCAAACGGTTCCAATCCACTCCCAATTGATTTTATAACCCCCAAACACATTATTGGGGTTAAGAAATATCTCTAACAGTCATTTCACTAATGGCTTTAAGAAATTCAACTCAAAGTTGTGTAACAAAAAATCTACACAATAATGGGCAATATTTGGAAGTTACAAATTTGTAACTGAATTTGTAACACCAAATATGTTATATATTTGGATATTCATATATATCTAAATATTGTAACTCTCTTTTATATGTTACAATATGTGACACTCTTTGTCACATTTATTTAATCTAAAACATTATATTATAAAATAATATAACATCCCCCCACTAGATTAAATAGTTATCTATTATAACACTTATTTAATCAATCAACATTATATTTTAAAATATAACATATCTCCCACTTGATTAAATAATAACTCTCTCTTATAGAAGTCATTGCATTGGTGCATATAGTAAAGTATTTTTCAACTTGAACTTTACTATAGTGTAATTATCACAAAATTTGTTGAAAATTTGGTTGCACTAGGCATTGAATCATTTTTCCATGATAACAAATCGGTGATAACACACACACCTTTGCCATGTTCCCTTGAGACCTCTATGTCTCGCTTTGCACCGTTAATGGCCATGTGCACTTTCCATTCATGGAAGTTCTTGAGAATACTCCCAATTCTCATGAGAGGCGGCACCACCCCTAGGTCCATATAGGTAGAACTCTTACAATATTTTGTTACCAAAAATACTTGTCTTCACAAGACTGAATTCTATTAAAAACCTCTTGGTTTTAACCCTCAATTTGGTAACTCACAAGTACTCAACATCTCAGATGAGACTATTTTGAGTACAACTAATATCTACTTGATTGACTTGTTGTTACCTATTGAACCTAACACTAGTTAAATAACTAGTGTTAAGATAGGTTACCATCAATCATGAACCTCTTTAGGGAGTTTAAGTCCCATCCCTCAAGATGATGTAGCCACTAAATCTCTCGTTAGTGGCTTAGTAAAAGGATCCACCAAGTTTTCACTTGTTCTCACGTAGGATATTGAGATGACTCCTCTTTGAATCAATTTTCTTACATATCTATGTCTTAGACTAATGTGTCTAGACTTCCCATTATTCACTCCGTTGTATGCTCTAGCCAATGTTGCTTGGCTATCACAATGTATCGATATAGTGGATACATTCTCCTTGATTAGGGGTATCTCCATCAAAAGATACCTTAACCATTTGGCCTCTTTGCCAGTAGCAACTAGAGCTATGAACTCTACTTCCATAGTGGAATGAGATATACAGGTTTGTTTCTTGGAACCCCAAGAAATTGCACCCCCACCAAGTGTAAATACCCAACCAATGGTAGACAAGTTGTCCCCAAGATTGGATATCCAGCTTGCATCTGTATATCCTTCTAAGATTGAAGGAAATTTGGAGTAGTGAAGGCTTAGTCCTTTGGTTTTCTTGAGATAACCTATGTAATGACCCAAATTCTCTAATAAGGCTTAAGGGCCTTGATTAGTGTGCCTGGAGGGCATAATGGGAATTATGTGTGACTTTAATGAGTAAACTGCATGATTATGATCTAAAGCATGTTATATGACTATTTGAATATTCGAGATCCATGACTATGTGTATTAGTATGCATGTAGGCCCTGATTAGGTTAGAAGGGCATAATCGTAATTTTGTCCATTATGGGCATAACTGTATTCATATATGTGATAATTGTTGAGACCACATTATTATGTGAATATATCTGTGATCTGTGACTCGAGACGATCCTAGTGAGTAGAATAGTAAAAAAGTCATGGCGGGGATTTATACCCGGCTCGGGGTGAGCCTGGGGGTATGAATGAGAATTTAGTGAGTATATTGGAGTCTATTTTGACATTGAGGAATATAATTGGTGATTAATTAGGTATCGGGAGGCAAGCGGAAAATATTAGAGACACTCGAGGAATTAGCGGGAATTGGGTAAAATGACTAAAATGCCCCTAGGTGGATTAAAGGGTTTAAAATTAAAAGGGAGGGCATAATGGTCATTTGGCTATTTAGAGATAGGTATTACTGAGGCTTTATGCTCAGTGGAGTTTGTAGAATGTAATAGAAGTCTGAAAAGAAAAGAAGGAAAAGAAAGGAAAAGAAATGGGAGAAAACAGAGTTGTTTTCCTAGGAGTCGGTTGGTGATCTCCTTCACCATTTCTGGGTGTTTTCTTGGAGCAAAACTCAGAGGGGAGCTAGGTTAGGCTGAGCAACAGGAATCCTGAGCTAGGCTTGAAGAGTTGAAAGGGCTTAGCAAGAACACACCATCACTTAAGGTAAAACTTTGTAGTTCCTTTAGTTCTGGTTTTGGTTTTTAACTAAGGTATCTAAGCTGTGTTGATGGGGAATTCTAGGGAAGTTGGAGCCAAGGGTTGAGGAAGAGCAAGCTAAGGAGGTCTAGAGGCAACTTGAAATTTTGTTTCCATCAAAGGTATAAATTCTGAGCTTTTAACTTTGATGTTTTGACTGGTTTCTGCTGAGTTTTAAAGTCTAGAAGTGGCTATGGTGAATTTTGAGATTAGGGATGCATGTGCTTGGGTTTTGAGTATTTGGGATGCTTGGGATGAGTGGAATGTGTTAATAATCTTGTTTTTTAATTCGGTGAAGGTTTGGAGAAGTTTTGGTTAAGTTTGGTTCGAGGAAATCGCAGGAAGGAAAAATGGGTTGTTGGCTGTCTTTGACTAGCGCTAGCCTTTGGGCGCTGTAGCGCTAGGCCATGCTTTCTAGGGGATTTTGGTTCTGCTTGTAGTGCTGTAGCGCCCTCCTTAGAGCACTGTAGCGCTGCCCTGTTTCCAGAAAGGGATTTTAGGGTTATTTTCAAGGGTTTTTGACCAAGGGTTCGGGGTTCAATTCCACCACCTTGTTTGGTGGAACTAGGACTTCCCGGGGGCTCGGGGTTGGTCCCGAGGCTAGGTTTTGGACTTGAGGTTTGGTGATGACTTTGACCTATGGTTGTGATTAGGTGAGCGCTAGGGCTCGAGAGGGATCGTGCTCAAGGAGTCAAGTGATCAAAGCTAGCTGTTATACCTAAAATCAGAAGTGAATGACATGGCAGGCATTAATTACACGTGGCTGACACCTGGCAGAATTTGTGTTCGACTATCGACCAGGAAGACATTCAGTATCATGCGATCGGTTTCTTCATACGACCAGCCTGGTCATACGCACATTATACGCGGAGGAAATCTTAGGCAGTTATGATGGAATCCGAAATTATCTCCCATGATTTCCTGAGTATCCGATTATTTAGGAAATAATATCTGTAACAAATCAATGTAAATCTTCCCTGAGCTTATAAATAGAGGAAGAGGGCTCAGGGAAGCGGATCCTTTTCTTTTGAGCAAAAAAGATCATTTGAGATTAAAGAGAGATTACACGAGAATAATTGTATTTTCTTCTTCAGAGGTTAGTGAAACTCATTGAACCCCAGTTCTTTGATCACCCCTTTGAATCTCATTTCAATAACAATTCAAGTGGACGTAGGTTATTAACAGATCCTGGGGCCGAACCACTATAAAATCTTGTGTTCTTATCATTTTCGTCATCACATTCTTTTCAACGTATTCATCCACGTCAAGCGTATTTTGACTCCGTGTCAGTTGGCCAAAATCTGGGTCAACATTCTGGTGCTTTCATTGAGAGCTTGATATAGCATCGTTGAGAAAACCAATGGCGAAAACTACCAGGAAAACTGGACAGGCGGCCAGCGCTGCACCATCTAACCCGCCTCCTCCTCCAAACGTGGCGGAAGATGAGCCACATTTGGAATTTGATGAGGAAGAAATGGACGACGCGACGCTGAAGAGTACCCTAGGGGTATTGCATGAGGAGCTGGCCAATCTGAGGGCCAGCCAGGAAAGTGCCGCCGAAATCATGGCACGGCAGCAGCAGGAAATTGAGCGGCAGTGCCTGGAGCTGAGTGAAAGGCAGGCGGAGATGGACCGCCGTCAGAGGGAGGCCATGTCAGCCCTCGAAGCATCCCTACAGTTGGCTAGGAATTAGGCTGCACCTGCCTCGCAGCCTGATCAACCCACGGATGGGCCACCCAAGAGGGGTCCCAATCCTAGCCTGCCTATCCAACCCTCGAGCCCACAAAGGCCCGAGCAGTTGACTGTGCCTCAGGAAGATCTCCCACCAAGGGATACTGAAGCACAGCCTATATCGCAGGCTGGTCGCGGCAATCCCCCGCAGCAGAGGCAGAATAGGACCGGGCAACAGCCTCGTAGTCCTAGATGCCATAGGGGCGATGAGCCAAACCTTCCGAACAGAGGACAGCATCCTCCTGGTTACAGGAGGAACTCAAATTTAGGCTCTGCGGTCCGAGGCCCCCCATGGCATGATAATGCACGGGGACCTAACGACCAATGCAGACCACCCTATAACGCTCGGGAGGTTCCAGCCCGAGAGGGAAATCGAGGGAACAGTCGATCCTACCATAGCCAATCAAGATTCAGAGATGGCCATGGTTATAATGAGGCCGACTCAGGCAGAGGGAATGCCGGTCGGAGAAATGAAGAAAGAGGTGGAGGCAGGAGCCAGCTACCTCAGGATGACCAGCCCGACAAACGGGACACTGGGGGGCAGCCCAGACAAAATAACGTCTTCAACCGGCTCAGAGCTAGCGAGCAGCAGAGGAAAGATGAGGACTTGAGAGATGTACTCAATGATCGCCGCGAGCAGCACGGCGAGTACGTCCCCCCAACAGTAGAGGCCCCGGCGACTCCTAGCGCCATGCAGGCCCAGATAGATGCCCTCAACCAGGCAGTGCAGCAGCTGGTCGGGGGAAGAACATCTTATATCGACCATGATAGGAGAAAAGGTACTCCTTTCATCCAGACGGAAACTCCTAGCAAGTTTAAGATGCCTACGCTTCCAAACTTTGACGGGTATGGTGACCCGGTATCTCATGTCAACAAGTTTGAGATACAAATGGACATTCAGAAAGTGTCCAAAGACGCTCGGTGCAGGATCTTCCCTGCAACACTTTCTAACGCTGCACAGGAGTGGTTTTTTAAATTCCCTCCTGCAAGTATAATTTCCTGGGAAATGTTCGTGAAAGATTTTTACGGACATTTCTATGCAGGTCGCGTGCACCCTACCGAGGAAAATCAGCTGGTCGAGATACGCCAGCAAAATGGAGAATCGCTGAAAGACTACGTTCAGCGTTTTATGCGAGCAGCCGCCGGAGCAAAAATGGTGGGTGATGAAGGCAAAATGATGGCCATAACGGCAGGAGTTAAGCGCCGTACCCCTCTCTGGGAGAGCCTCAGAAAGCATGGGGTTAGAACTACCCAGGAATTCTTAGATCGAGCTGATCGCTACATCAAGCTCGAAGACGCCATCGCCAATGAAGGAAAGCCCCCAGGCAAAGATAAGGAGACAGCCGAGCCCGCCAAAGCTGCCAATGGGTCCAAGCCCAACGACAACGGCAAAGGCAACAGGAACGGCAACGGCAATGGCAAGAATGGTGGAAAACGGCCACACAACGAGCCTTCAACCTCTGACAACAAAAGGACCAAGGGTAATCGTTATGAACCTCGTGATAACTCTACAAAATAGAGTTATTTTACCACTTTTTATGTGCTAATTGTTGCGTAATTCTTGAGTTTTTAAATAATTTATTAAGTTTTTAAGTAATTTTGAATTTATTAGTCTTGTCATGATTTTATATACTTTTGTGTGTTTTTATAATTATTTTGTTGTAAAATGTTGTAGTTAATTATTTGAATTATTAGTGGTAAAAAAATGTTGTATTATTGAACTTAAATGTAAAATATAATTAAGTTATAATTAATATTTTCAAAGAATTAAATTGATTTATTTTATAATTGAAAATATTGTATTATGATTTATTTTATATTTATTTTGTAGGGAATTTATGCTCTTGAAAAGCAATGAAAATGATGAAAAAAGATGGCATTTTTGTGAAGAATAGCAAAGGAAATTGGCATTTTCCCAAGCAATTCGGGCCCATCAGCACAAGGCCCAATGCCAAGCTTCACCAAGCACCTCACAGCCATGCTCCTTCCCAGCCGTGGGACTTCCATCCACCTGTTCCCTTGCCTCCAACACATTGATGCACCCATTAACTCCACCATTGCCACCTGTCCAAGTTTCTAGCAGCAGCCTTCTTCATCAACAAAGCAGCCCCAATGCCATCACATTTCTCCCATCAGCTTCCCACGTGAACCACCTCAAGACCACGCCTGGGCCAGCCACCATTCGATCCAAAGCAGCCCAGCTGCCAACACAGCCTGCTTCCCTGCCACAAAGCAACCTCTTTTTCCCATTTTTTGAGCCCAACAAACCAAATTGTCCCTTTGTCTCAAAATACCAATTTTTACCTATTTTTCTACACATTTTACCCCAAAACATCATTATTACACCCTATAATTTACCCATATTTACCATATTATAATTAATTAAATTAATTTAATCAATTTAATTAATTTAAATTGATTATTTTAATTATCATTTTTTGGCTATAAATAAGGGAATTTGGGGTGTCCATTTGAAAGAGGAGGTTAATATACCATAATTTCTATACATTTCAAAACCTCTCTATTCTCTTCATCTTCTTCTTCTTTTTGGTTATTTTCTATGTATTTTTAGAGGAAAAATTTGGGGGTTCATCCTCCAAATTTTCCTATTTATGTTTGTAATTTTTAGTTTGTATTTGCTATTCTAGTTATGTGTTTCTAATCTTTTTAAGATTATTGAGGTGATGATGAAACAATATGTAACTAGATAGTGTTTATTTTGTATGTTGATTTCCCATTTTGTGCAACAAAGTTTATGGAATTTTCTTCTTCAAATATCTTCTTTCATCTTAAATATCATGTATTTTGGATTGTTAGCACATATTTACACTTTGTTCTTCATTAGTGCTAAAACATAATATTCTTTGTGTAAGATGTGTCATTAAATTGTACACATCCATGCTTAGAACAAAAATATTATGTTTTGCCTTATAAATAATGTTCATTGATTTATTTGTTATTTCATTAGATTGATTTACACTAAATGCTTTGAAATTATAATTTTGAAAAGTGAAGAAAAATCCTATCTTTTTAGAAGTAACTTGTGCTTAAAATTATACATCTATTTAGAAAATGATAGTTTGATTTATTTTAACTATCACTAAAACTTGGGAATTAATATACTTATAAATATTATTGAACCTATATTTTGTGGATTCTAATCCTTAATAATCTTATTTTACCATCTTGATTTCTATTATTAATTTATGTTTATATTTTGTCTATAATTTCTTTATTATTATCTTTTATTTTATTTTGTTTTTATTGTTACAAATTCTCATCAATATTTGGGGCTAGGTTAGAATTTATTAATTTTGATTTAAAATAGTTTTATTTTCGATTTTAGACAACTCCTTTGGGTTCGACCTCGTGCTTACACGAACACTATTCTATAAATACAATTCGTGCGCTTGCGAGTATAAATATTTAAAACATACTCGTTTTGGGTCGATCACCTCGGTTCACTAACTATACTGCCCTTATTGAGTCTCGGGGAGAGGTATATCAGGCCACAAGTTCCAGTGTGCCTTACAAGAAGCCTGCCCCCATTCGAAAGGATATTTCGAGAAGAGACACTACCAAGTTCTGTCGTCATCACAACGACTACGGACATGACACCAATGAATGCAACCAGTTGAAGGATGAGATTGAGTTCCTTATCAGACAAGGACACTTGAGAAGATATGTACGGGCCTCGGGAAATTACCAACGAGAAGCTCCAGGTGGCAACGAGCAAGCACCCACACGCCAACGCTTGCTACCTTTGCAGCCTGATCCCGTAGCCGGCACCCTATTAACCATCTGCGGAGGCCCGCACCTCGCGGGAAACAGCGGCAAGGCCAGGGAACGATATGCTCGGACCCTGCCACGACCAGGACATCGAGATGATGGCTTTGGAGGACCGTGCACCGAAAAAGGCTCGATCAGAAGAGGGCGAGATAACCTTCTCTGATAGCGATGCCCAGCATGTCCGGTTCCCACACTCCGATTCGCTGGTCGTGGACATCCAAATGGCCAATATGACGGTGAAGAGAGTGCTAATCGATACAGGAAGTTCAGTGAACATCCTGTACAAGTCTTCTCTGGAACGCATGAAGTTGTCCGTTAAGGACTTGGAGCCTTGCAACTAAACAATATACGGCTTCTTTGGCAAGGGACTCGCCCCCGCAGGGTCAATCAGACTTCCAGTGACAGCAGGTACAGCGCCTGCTACCAGGACATTACTCGCTACTTTCATAGTGGTCGATTGTCCCTCGGCGTACAATGCCATCATTGGAAGACCCATACAGGTAGACCTACGGGCCGTCACCTCCATATGGCACCTAGCCATGAAATTCCCGATAGACGCAGGGGTAGGACGCGTGTTAGGAAACTAGAGGGAAGCTAGGGAATGCTACAATGCCTCAATCACGAAGGCGAAGAAGGGAACGTCAAAAAGCACTCCCTCTGAGAGGTTGCAGATGACAATTGATACACAAGCCTAATCCAGTGAAGGAGTCACCAAATAGGGTGTTGCCCAAAGTGAGGATAGAGATTTAGATCCTCGCTTTGGGGATTTTTAGGAAAATGTTGGACCTGTCGAGGACCTGTCGAGGTCCAACTTGACGAGAAGGACCCGACCAGAGTCGTGAAGGTCGGGAAAAACTTAGAACCCACTACAAAACATGCACTGGTGGAATTTTTGCAGAAGAACCAGGAATTCTTTGCCTGGTTGCACAAAGACATGGCTGGGATAGATCCTGCAGTCATAAGCCATGTCCTGAATATAGACAAGAGTTTTCCGCCCGTGCAACAGAAAAGAAGGCTTCTCGATATGGATCGGTTGAGAGCCTTAAAAGAAGAAGTTGAGAGATTAAAGGAGAATGGGTTCATCAGGGTGGAGTTTTATCTATCGTGGGTCTCCAATCCAGTACTGGTTCCCAAGCCTAACGGCAAGTGGCGAACCTGTGTGGATTTTACAGACCTCAATAAAGTCTGCCCGAAGGATTGTTTCCCACTCCCAAGGATCGACCAGTTGGTCGATGCTACTGCAGGACACGAGATCCTCTCTTTCATGGATGCATATTCGGGCTACAATCAGATCAGTATGCATCCCCCTGACGAGGATCACACCAGCTTTCGGACCGATACGGGATTATACTGTTATAAAGTAATGCCCTTCAGACTGAAAAATGCAGGTGCGACTTACCAGCGACTAGTTAACCACATGTTTAAAGAATTGATCGGCGTAAACATGGAGGTATACGTGGACGACATGCTGGTAAAGTCGAAAAAGGTGGAAGGACATGTGAAGGATTTGCAAGAGTGTTTCGATGTATTGAACAAGTACCAGATGAAACTAAATCCTCTCAAATGTTCCTTTGGAGTTGGATCAGGTAAGTTTTTGGGGTTCATAGTTAATTCAAGAGGAATCGAGGCCAACCCCGACAAGATAAAAGCCCTGATCGATATGAAATCGCCAGAAAAGATCAAGGATGTACAAAGTTTGACTGGGAGAATTGCGGCCCTAAGTAGATTTATTTCCAAATCAACGGATAAGTGTGTCCCTTTCTTCAATCTACTTAGGGGCAACAAGAAATTTGAATGGATAGGAGACTGCGAGCAAGCTTTTCAGGCCTTGAAAGCCCATATGGCACAGCCTCCTATTTTATCGAAACCTATCGAAGGAGAAACTTTGTTCATTTACCTGGCGATCACTGAAGTTGCTGCTAGTGTGGTCCTAGTACGAGAGGAAGAAGGCATGCAAAAGGAAGTTTACTATGTAAGCAAGAGGCTAATCGGAGCAGAACTGAGGTATCCTCCCATCGAGAGGTTAGCATACTGTTTAATCCTGGCCTCAAGGAAGCTACGTCCTTACTTCCAAGCCCATCCTATCACAGTTTTAACCGACCAGCCCCTTCGGCAAGTCCTCCAGAAACCAAAAGCGGCTGGGCGTCTATTAAAATGGGCAGTCGAACTAGGGCAGTTCGATATTACGTATTCACCGCGAGCAGCAGTAAAGGGACAAGTCTTGGCCGATCTCATTGCAGAGTTTACCGAACTCCCAGACGACGAGCAATGCGAAAAATCTAATGCGCCTGAGCCTCATGATCAAGCTCCCTCATGGAAGTTGTTTACAGATGGGTCGTCAAACGAATCTCACGTGGGAGCAGGAGTGATATTGATAACGCCAGAAGGGCATCGATTTCACTGCGCCATTAGGTTTGACTTCGTAGCCTCGAACAATGAAGCAGAATACGAGGCCCTCCTCGCTGGATTACGATTGGCAAAAGACATGGATATAAAAGTGCTCGATATTTACAGCGATTCACAGCTGGTGGTGAATCAAGTTCTAGGGGAATATCAAGCACGGGGTCTCAAAATGGGAGCCTACCTAAATAAAACTAGAGATCTATTGGCACAGTTCCAGAAGTATACCCTCCAGCAGATACCTCGAGACCAGAATTCGAATGCAGATGCCTTAGCCAAACTCGCAAGCGCGAAAGATGCTGACACTTTGAACATTGTGCCAGAAGAAAGATTGAGCGAGCCGAGCATACGAACAGATGTGACTAGCATGGAAATCCGGATGGAGGATACATGGATGGCGCCATACTTGGAGTATCTGACCAGCGGTACACTGCCGACAGATAGGAACAAAGCCAGAACTCTTCAAAGGCAGGCCGCGAGATATATACTGGTCGATGGTGTTTTATACCGAAGGGGATATTCCATGCCACTGCTCAGATGTATTACGCCCGAGAAAGCTAAGGAACTGATGAAGGAAGTACATGAAGGCTTTTGCGGAGATCATGCTGGGGGGCAAAGTTTGGCGAAAAAGATTCTAAGGCAGGGTTATTTCTGGCCAACCATGAACGAAGACTCTGCAGAGTACGTGCGGAAGTGCGATAAGTGTCAAAGATTTTCCAAAATCCCACAAGCAGCTCCAAATGAATTAAAATAGATGCAGAGTCCTTGGCCTTTTGCAGTATGGGGAATAGACTTGATTGGATCCCTGCCAACGGGAAAAGGCGGAGTGAAGTATGCAGTCGTAGCAGTTGACTACTTCACCAAATGGGCCGAAGCTGAACCACTCGCTACCATAACGACCAAGAAAGTTCTTGACTTTGTCATCAAGAACATTGTTTGCCGATATGGTTTGCCTCGAAAAATCATCTCAGACAACAGCACCCAATTTGACAGTGATATGTTCACCGACTTCTGCGAAAGACACGGGATTATCAAAAGCTTTTCTTCAGTTGCTCATCCACAAGCGAACGGGCAGGTCGAAGCAGTGAATAAAACGCTTAAGGACACCCTGAAGAAAAGACTTGAAGACACTAAAGGAGCGTGGCCAGAACAGCTACCTGAAGTCCTATGGTCGCATAGAACTTCTCACCGAATAGAAACAGGTCATACTCCGTTTTCCTTAACATACGGATATGAAGCCATGTTGCCAGTCAAGTTAGATCCGCCCTCGCATCGACGAATTACATACGACCAGGATCAGAACAGCCAATTGATGATGGAGTCCCTAGACTCAATAGAAGAAAAACGAGAAAAAGCCCAACTCCGAGTAGCTGCGTACCAGCAAAAAGTCGCCCGATACTTTAATTCAAAAGTAAAAGAAAGAAAATTCAACGTCGGAGATCTAGTGCTACGACGAGTTTTCTTGAATACCCGCGACCCCACTGCTGGAGTACTCGGACCAAACTGAGAAGGACCGTACCAGATCGAAGAAGTCCTTCACCCGGGCACCTACAAACTTTCACGCTTAAATGGAGATCTCGTTCCACGCTACTGGAATGGAGAACACCTGCGCAAGTACTACCAATGAACAGTCCTTCTTAAAGGACTGGCTTGTATTAATTCTTACTTTTTACAAGTTTCGAAAAAGGGTTAGCCACGTTGTATGGCTAATCACTTATAAGTGTAAGATCTTTTTTAAGATCCCTCGTACAGACATGTTTAGTCCATTTTAATACAAGATTATAAGGGACTGTGCGCAGCCAGTCATTCTTGCCAACCTTTGTAAATTTATTTTTACAAATATTTTTTCATTACGTGTGTTGTTTTGCTGTATTACAAGTGTTGAATTTTATAACGAGCAGTAATGTTCGAACAGGTCGTGGTCAGGGCAAGTGACCAAGGACCTAAAACTCCTCGATCACTTGGTGGGCATATAAGGTACATCGATAACAAAGCGTACCATAAGGTATGTAAACACATGAACAAAATGAGTGAAAGCATGCTACGGTACTTAGAGCATTTTTCAAAATTTATGTTTTGTAAAATCAAACCAAAGTACTATACTATGTTCGGTCATGCGAACATGTATTATAATAAAAGAAACATTATAATATCAGTAAGGCAATCGTTTACGCCGCAAGCATTAGTGCTCAGATGTAAATATGTAATTAAAAGGAAAAACCTTTTACACCGCGAGCAGTACTGCTCGGATGTAATCGTTCAAGTGTAAGTAAAGAGCTGCCCTCGCAGCAATAAAAAGTAAATTGTCTTTACAAATAGACCCGTGGGTCATAAAAACTGTGAGATAAAAAGAGAATTACTGGGGAG
Organism: Humulus lupulus; assembly: GCF_963169125.1. Classification (NCBI taxonomy): domain Eukaryota; kingdom Viridiplantae; phylum Streptophyta; class Magnoliopsida; order Rosales; family Cannabaceae; genus Humulus; species Humulus lupulus. Next base: position 45,424,227 of record NC_084793.1, read on the forward strand.
CAAGAGGGTCTTCTGGATGAGGAGCGCTCTTATCAGCCGGAGGATCAGCCTTAGCATCAGCAGCAGGGGTCTTGGCCTTAGCTCTCTCCTCTGCCTCCAATCGAGCAGCGCACTGCGCCATCAGCGTCCTTTGCAACTTCTCGGAGAGGTAGTTAATTTTGGCCCCTCGGTTGTGTTTCTAGAAATTGTAGAAACTGAGGAAGGTGGCTTCCTTGTACTTCTTCAGATTTATGGCCCCGTCCTCCTCGAGCTCCTGAATGCGCCCTTCAAGCTCCTGAACGCACCCCTCAAGTTCCTGCACCCATCCCTCGAGCCTCTTTGTCTCCTCCCTGCTGCCAGTCAGGTCAAGTTTGGCCTGCTTACATTCTTGGGTGATGAGTACATCACTCTCCCTCCATGTCTTACGCTCCTCATTGGCCTTCTTCAATGCCTCTTGGGACTCCTGAAGCTCCTGGGTGAGAGTGGCTTGGTCCTCGCACAGTTGCTCGTTCAGCTTGGACAGCTCCTTGTTCTCCACAAGCAGCTTATTGTTATCCTCAAGCAGCTTAGTGTTATCAGCCTCAAGCGCTTGCTTGGCCTGGGCCAACCTGGAGTCATAGTTCTTTTCTCGGGAGACCAGCGCCCCAGCACAGCGCCAGCTAGCAGTCAAAGACAGCAGCACCTGAAGAAAAAATGAGAAGGTTAGGGAAAGAAGTATAATATAAACCATGAAGTAGCGAAAGATGACTTACGCTGGCTATCTCATTCAACCCTCTGTTGATGATTTGGTCGACGTCCATAGTAGCAGTGTCATTGATGGCGGTCTGGCTGCGTCTATGCTTCGAGAGCCGATATATTCTCTCCCTGGCCATGCCAACTATGTGGCTGGACAGGGAGCCTTCAGACAAGTGGTCCAAAGTCTCTTTGTCTGCGGCCTTTGAGGAAGGCTGAGGATTGACGGGCGCGGGGGTCATCTGCTCGGGGGCAGGTGGATGTGGTAAGTCCTCCTTGGAAGGGGCGTCGATGGGAGGATCTTCTGTCTGGGCCTTCTTCGAAGGGGTCTTGCTACTTTCCCCTCGAGCCCTTTTACTGTCCTTCTTCAGGACAGAAAAGTCAGCGGCAGCTTGGTAATGGTCAAAGAAGTCCCCGGAGTCCATACCTGCATAAAGAGAAACAATTCAAACGATGAGATTAAAGGGTCGGGGGAAAATAGAGATTAGAGTAGAAGGATTACAAAAGTAAGGTACCTGAGCTACACCTACTGGTCGTAACATTATCTACTGAACTACCTAGTTCCTAGAAGAAATCTGAATTTAAAGAAGGGGCGTTCCTAAAGTTGCCATCCCCATCAAATAGATGAGAAGGAATTGAAAGATTATTAAAAAACGAGAATGATGAACCGTTTACATCCAACGAGTCGTCAGATGGTTCGGTAGGCTCAGTAGCCTTTTGTTTCCCCTTGCCCTTGGGGACCGATGATTCCGCTGCTCGGTGGGGAACGGCAGGTTCCCTGATTGTAACCCCAGTTGGCCTCCTCCGAGGAGGGGGTGCCTGAGATTGCTGCTCGGGTCCCTGCTCAGGTTCCACATCAGCATGGACACCACCCGCCGCGGGTTCGTTAGTCGCAGGTTGGGAGCCCCAAAGACCAGCCAACCTAAGGTTAGCCTCATTAATTAAGGTCTTTACACTCTTAGCAGCATTTGACATGCTGGCTAAGAGTGCTGCCCTCGACTCCATTCCTGGAGTGGGGGTCGGGCGTAACCATGGACCTGGAACACAATGGAACAACGAAGTATTACGACAAGAAAGAATTAAAGTACAAAAACTACTGGTTCAAGGATTATAATTTTCTTTACCTCCTCGAGTGAAGGCCAGATTATCCGCGGCAATGTCGGGCGTAAGGAAGTACTCTTGATGGTACTTCCCCACGTTGGAGATGTGAGTGGTGTCGGACAGAAAGGTGCGTCCGGTCTCCTGGTGGCAGAAATGAAAGAACCCCGTACCATCCTGTTTGGGGTTGGACTTGAGGTCGAACAGAAAATTGACCTCATGAGGAGAAGGAGCTGGCCATTTCTTGAGCTTGTAGAGGATATAGAGCGCGGCCAGCATCCTATACCCATTCGGGGTGATTTGAAAAGGGGCCACCCCAAAGTAGTTTGCCACCCCTTGAAAGAATGAATGAAGAGGCAGGGTGGCACCCACCTCGATATGGTATCTCGACCAGGCGCTATAAGCCCCCCCTGGCAGGTTGGCTCGCTGGTCGATGGAAGGTCTGACCAGGGTCACCCCCGTCAGATTGTATTTGTTTAAATAGTTTGTGATCATGCGAAGTGTCACCGAACTTGGGGAAACGACGTGCCACTCGACAGCCGGCTGGTCAGCATGGCGAGGATGGGCACACTTCTGAACTTCAGTTTGAGGGGTGAATTCACCTCGACCACTGGTCAAGGGGGCATCAGCAGAAGGCTGACTTGGAGAGTTAAGGTTGCGTCTTTTTCTAGCTTTGGTTTTTGTTCTGGCCATTTTCTGATTGGGAATTGGTGGAGGATTTGGGTTAGGACATGAAAAGAGGATTTCTAGAATTAGTGTGTATGGATTCTCTTCGCCTTCGAGCAGTTGGGCCAAGAGTTCGTCTTCAATAGGTCTTTCTCCCCCCCAAGGGTCTTGCATATGAACTGCAAACAGACAATGGAGGAGATAAAACACAATCCACGAAGTAGTGTGGAAGATTGGGATAACATTGCTCGTGCCTAAATAACCAGCAGCATCCTAATCCTACGCTAACTTCAATGTGGATAGTTTGAAAGACGGATAAAAACAAAAAGGAAAGTAAACTGTTTTATGAAAAGAGAACTTTTTCGACTCCTGAGGGGCGGGAAAAAAATTTCGGTTTTTTTCACCTGGCTTAAAGGTTGAATCTTTCGTCAACCTAATGTCCTAAACCAGAGATCCTAACTATCAAACTATAGTCTTAACCTATACAAAGCATAAAAACGCACTTTTACCAAGCAATAGGCAGTTTATACCAAAAAACCCTTAAAACCCTATTCAAGAACACAGAAGTCGCAGAGCACAGAAACGGCATGCATGGCGTAATAGAAAGCTTAAAGAACGAAGTTCTTGCCTGGGCGAAGATGGAGATTTAGAAGAAGATGAAAACTCGAACCGGAAGACCTTCGGCTAGACGTCAGACTGGTTTTCGAAGCTCTGAACTCTGGTGCAAGTTCTTGAAAATATTGGCAAAGATGGTGAATAAAAATTTCTTAAAGGGGAAGAAAAGCCTACTTATAGGGATCGAAGGGATAGCCAAAAGGCAGTAATCATCACTTCCCACTTTTGAAACGTGGGGAAGTGTATAAGCCGTCAAATTGCCTTTTTGGAAACTGAAAAGGCTTGATTAGACATAATTATGTCACGGTTTTCGAAAATGCATGGGGATTCTGACAGGCATCATGGGAATGTGAACAATTGTTCCCTTAAGTTTCTTTACTGCTGGTCGCACTAAACAAACTTGGGGGGCAAATGTTATCCCTAAAATCAGAAGTGAATGACATGGCATACATTAATTATACGTGGCTGACACCTGGCAGAATCTGTGTTCGACTATCGACCAAGAAGACATTCAGTATCATGCGATCGGTTTCTTCATACAACCAGCCTGGTCGTATGCACATTATACGCGGAGGAAATCTTAGGCAGTTATGATGGAATCCGAAATTATCTCCCATGATTTCCTGAGTATCCGATTATTTAGGAAATAATATCTGTAACAAATCAATGTAAATCTTCCCTGAGCTTATAAATAGAGGAAGAGGGCTCAGGGAAGCGGATCCTTTTCTTTTGAGCAAAAAAGATCATTTGAGATTAAAGAGAGATTACATGAGAATAATTGTATTTTCTTCTTCAGAGGTTAGTGAAACTCATTGAACCCCAGTTCTTTGATCACTCCTTTGAATCTCATTTCAATAACAATTCAAGTGGACGTAGGTTATTACCAGATCCTGGGGCCGAACCACTATAAAATCTTGTGTTCTTATCATTTTCGTCATCATATTCTTTTCAACGTATTCATCCACGTCAAGCGTATTTTGACTCTGTGTCAGTTGGCCAAAATCTGAGTCAACACTAGCGAATCGAAAGGTAAGAAAACTGCACCCGGTTATATGTTTGTGATGGGACTAAGTGCTCCCGATATTTATATTATGTCAATGATGGTATTATGCCATGGGACATGTGATAGCGGCCTAAGGGTGCCGTACACAATATTTGCGCACAGGGCGCGGCTTGGTCACTGGTAGCCGAGGACAGCTTAATATTCACTGAGCTCGGTTTAAGCGGGCCGGAGTCAGTGGGATAACGGAGGGTGTGGCCTGAGGGTGCTAACCCTAGTTATCATATGTGATTTGGTGTATGTTATGAATTGATATGTTTAGTATGCTGAATACTTGACTATTCTGAATGTTGATGTGATTAAGAATATGTGATGCAATATGAGATATTGAATTGTTTGTTGATTGCTTATGCTCTGTTGTTGTGTTTTCTTGTTGGGCCTTGGCTCACGGGTGCTACGTGGTGCAGGTAAAGGCAAAGGCAAGTTGGACCAATCTTGAGATGGAGGGCTGCAGGGTGGAATGTACATAGCCAGCTGTTCAGTCGCCATGGCCGAGGAGTGGATCGGGACAGAGATTGCCTAATTATCTATTTTGCCTTAATATGGCTAATACTGCATTTAGTCCTTGAATCTTTTGTAAACGGTTTCAATCTTAACATTTTTGGGATTCCGTGTAAACAGGAAATGTTTCTTAATGAAAAATGTGACTTTTGAGACCAAAACATTTTAACTCTAGTACCATTATAGTTTTAGTAACACGTTCTTAATTAAATGACTTGATTAGCAAGTCTAGCACTTTATAAACACACAGTGTAACGGTCTTGGCTATCCAGGGCGTTACAACCTAGGACTCTCCCAATAGGCTTCCAGTGAACCACGCTTGGATTACTTGTAGACCTACTAAGTTTACTTACCGCAAATGCTATATCAGGTCTAGTACATTGGGCAACGTACATAAGACTCCCTATAGCACTAGCGTACTCCAATTGAGCCACCACTCTTCTTTCATTCTTCTCTAGTTTTACACTATGATCGAATGGAGTATTGGCATCTTTAACCTTGAGATAGTTAAATTTGTTCAATACTTTCTCAACATAGTGGGCTTGCCCTAACGCAAAAACCCCACTATGTTTCTTCACTTTGATACCAAGTATGGTGTCAACTTCTCCGTGATCTTTCATCTTGAAGGTTGATGATAAAAACCTCTTCGTTTCTTCTATCCCTTTCATGCTATCACTTAGAATAAACATGTCATCCACATATAAGCAAACAATGATCACATATCCCTTACAAGTTTTGGAATACAAACACTTGTCTCCATTGTTATGCCTAAACCCATTAGACATGATGGCTTAATCAAATTTCTCATGTCATTGCTTGGGAGCTTGTTTCAATCCATACAAGGATTTTACAAGTCTACATATTTTATGTTCATATCTTGGTAGGACAAACCCTTTGGGTTGTTCCATATAGACCTCCTCATTGAGGTCACCATTAAGGAATGCCATTTTGACATTCATTTGATCAACATACAAGTTGCGTATAAAAGCCAAAGCGAACAAAATTCTTATAGAAGTTGTTCTTGCAACAGGCGCATAGGTATCGAAATAATTGATACCCTATTTTTGCCTAAACTCTTAAGCTACTAATCAAGCTTTAAAGGTTTGGATAGTGCCGTCAGTGTGGTATTTTCTCCTAAACACCCACTTACACCCAATTGGCTTAGACCCCGGTGGGAGGTCTACCAATTCTCAAGTGTTGTTGGAAAGAATGGAATCCATCTCATCATTGATGACTTATTTCCAAAATGCACTATCTCTTTATTGCATGGCTTATCTATAAGTCTTAGGATCATCCTCAACAAGAAGTACAATAGGAATTTTCCTAATGACTTCAGCTCTATTTCCTTCTACCATGTAGAAAGAAATTCGTTGAGAATCTATCTCATCCAATCCTAGACTTTTCTCATTTCTAACCCTTTGACTTTTTCTAAGTTCAATGAGTTGCTCTACATTCCTTTGAGATTTCTCCTCTTGAGAATCATTTTTTGATGTAGATGCTTGAGAATTGTTCTCATATAACAAATTCTCTTTAGAGATGTTGAAGCTTGAGAATTGTTGTCATATAACATGTTCTCAAAGAATTCAACTTCTCTAGATTCAATCACAACATTAGATTCTAAGTCTAATAGCCTATAAGCTTTACTATTGTTGGCATAACCAACGAAAGCACACTTTATGACTCTTGAACCTAACTTTGTTCCATTAGGTTCATTTTCTTGCAATATGCAAGACACCCCCACACTTTGAAGTACCCTATGTTGGGTTTTCTTCCTTTACATAACTCATATGGACATATCTCATTTTTCTTCATCGATATTCGATTAAGAATGTGACAAGCAGTTAACAACGCTTCACCCCATAAGTTGAAGTTCAACTTAGAAAACACCAACATAGAGTTTATCATCTCTAGATAAGTCCTATTTTTCCCTTCGGCAACACCACCGTGTTGTGGTGTGTAAGTTACGGTACACTCATAAATTATACAATTTTCTTCACAAAATGTATTGAATTCATTAGAGAAGTACTCTCATCCTCTATCACTTCTTAGCACCTTAATCTTTTTATTGAGTTGATTTTCAACATCTAATTTATATACTTTAAAAGCATCAAAAATTTCATCTTTATGCTTTAAAAGAAACACATAGGTATATCTACTAAAGTCATCTATAAAAGTAAGAAAATACATTTTACCACCTCTAGTTAAAATACCATTTAATTCACAAAGATCACTATGGATTAAATCTAGTAAATTAGATGATCTTTCTACACTAGGAAAGGATTTCTTAATTATTTTAGCCTTAACACATGTTTCACATTTACCATAGTTTTTAATATTGCATGCAATCATACCATATTTTACTACTCTTTTCATGGTTGAAAAACCTATGTGAGATAGTCTAAGATGCCATAAAAATAATGAATCATACTCAACAATATAGACAGAATTAGCATTTTTATTGATAATATTGAAAGTTACATCATTGGTGCACAACTTAACCATACCCTCACAAGAGTACCCCTTTCCCAAAAATACATTGGATTTGGTAAGAATAAGTTTACCAGACTCAAAAACGGCTTTAGTACCGGGCTTGCGAAGAAAATCACCACTTACCAAGTTTCCACTCATTTCGGGAACATAAAGTACATTCACTAATGTTACTTTCTTGCCGGAGGTAAAAAAGACTTCAATGGTACCTTTGCTAAGTACCTTGGATTTGCCCTCATTGCCCATTTGAATCTCATGGTTCCCCTTTGTTACACTCAGATTTCGAGCTATGTTAAATATGACCTCGAAAGTTCGATTCGCAAACAAGTGGACTCATAAGATTGGAAATATGCTCCAGGATTAAATATCGAGCCTGCAGGACATAGACGACCTCGAATATGGTGACCTCGGAGTGATCATGATCTCGAAAGGTAGCTCCGGAGACGCATCCATCCTCAGGGATGACTTCGAATTGGGGGTCCCGAGCTCGATGCACATATAATCTCGAGAGCCACGTGACCTCGGGAGGTGTCTCTAGTTTGAAAGATGACGAGAAACCTGGAAAGATAAAATCTTGGAGATACCTGATAACCACCTTGAATATATATAAGTGATGTCTATACGAAATGTAATCCTCATTTATTATTGTAAATCCCCTAGAATCGTGGGATATTATTTGGTCAGTTATACGTCCCCTGGTCTTCAGGGGATGTTTCCTTTTATATCTGATTATAGGCATTTAAAGCCATTTATTTGATTTACACAAAAAGAGTAACTACCCAAAATATGTGGGATAGTATTCTTTTATCTTCTCTATAAATAGAGAGGTCATGCACCATTGTAAATGACCGAAATTCTGAACCTTGGGAGAAAACTCTGAAGAATTCATGCTGAAGAATTTTTCAGAGATAATCTTGAGCTTAATAACAGAGACTCGTGGACTAGGCATATTTAACTACTGAACCACGTAAAAATCGTGTGTTTGAGTTATCTTATTTCAATTGGCCATCATCAGTTATTGTTTATGTGCTCTTCTTTCACTGTTTCACGAAAAACGGCGTCAACACCCTTTGACTCTTCAAAGGTCTTGAACAATGATTTTTCATAGGTGACATGGACGATGGCACATGTATCATACCACCACCCCTTCACCTTGCCTTGGACCGCATTCACCTCACTAAGGGTAGCAACTATATTCTCCTCTTGAGTTGCATTTACCTTAGGTCCTTATTGGTCTTTTCTATGCCTACACTCTCTAGCATAGTGACCCTTTTTCCCACACACAAAGCAAGGACATTTCTCGCCCTTAAACTTGTTTGGGTTGGTTCTTAGATCCAAGGATGTCTCATTACCCTTCTTGCATTTTCCTTTGTTTTTGAGATGTTTTGGTTGTGACACCGCATTTGCTTTGGAAGTCTCTCCATTAGAACCCTCCACAAGTTTATCTCTACATATCAATTCCTCATCGATTCGAATATGCTTTTGGATTTCCTCAAAAGAATAATCCTCATTTTTATGAAGGATTCTTTTCCTATAGCTCCTCCAAGTTGATGGTAATTTTGCCACTATAGCACCAACTTCAAAGGCCTCGAGAAGCTCAATCTTCAAAACTTTCAACTTGTTAACAATAATTTGCAATTCATGTATTTGAGGAAGAGTAGGTTTATTACCAAAAAACTTGAAATCAATATATTGAGAAATCAAAAACTTTTTGCTACCTTCCTCTTCCGCCTTGAATTTTGTCTCAAGTGCATCCTATATTTCCTTTGCCGACTTGGTCTCGGCTTAGAGGTCATAGAGCCTATCGGAAAGGGCATTGAGGATATGACCCCTACAAAAGAGATTGTCCTCCTCCCTTTTCCTTCTTTTCTCCATCACTTCGGGAGTGTCCTTGTTGGATGGCGTTGGGAGAGGTTCAAGGGTGGACTCTAGGATGTAAGCGAGCTTGAGAGTGGTAAAGAGAAATCTCACCTTGTCTTGCCATCTAGTGAAATTGGATCCATCAAACCTATCCAACCTCACTCGGTCTTGATTCGTGATTTTGATAGTCTCACCTTTCATTGAAACAAACAAGGGATAAACTTTTGAATGTTAGGAAAATATATATTGTCTCCATGGAAATGATAAAAAGACGTTACAACTCTAAGCAAAATATACAAATAAATAAGATTGATTAAATAATGTTACAACTCTATGACTGAAAAAATACAAATAGAATAAGAAGAAGTAGAAGTAGAGAATAAAAAATTACAACTCTAAACAAAAGATACAAATAAAGAAATAGTATTTGTAACAAAAGAAATGAAAGGATTACAACTCTAGACAAGAAATACAAGTAAATATAGAAGAAGAAGAAGAAGATGATGAAAATCAATAGAATAAAAGGAAAGAACAATAATAATAAACAAAGAACTCTCACTCACACTACTAAAGTGAAAAGTGTTGGGGATCACCAACTTGAAACAAGGTTTGAAACCTTTGTCCAAAAGCTTATTTCCCCCTAACTCAAGCACAAATGGATCTCTCTCTATTTTGGAAATAGTTTTCTTGAATTATCAAGCCTTTAAGTGTTTTCTAGCCAAGTGCTCTAATGGATAGAAAAATTATTTCTTACAAGTGAGTAATAGGCTCCTATTTATAGAGTTTAGAGACACCCTTTGAATTTCAAATTCCACCAACCCTCATGGTTGCTACCAATGATTAATTGGATGTTTATGAAATTAAAAAAGAGATTTGGGAGTTATTTGTGTTTTTGGAGCCCTTAAAAAAAGTTGGAAAAACTAAACTTTTTGGTCAGTCAACCACATTGGTCGCGACCAGGAGTATCAATGGCCGCGTCCACTGGTCTCTGTTCCCCAGGCCACGGCCACTGGCCAATTTCAGCACACTTTTTTGTGTTATTTTTCCAAACTGTTCTAATCCACTCCCAATTGATTTTGTGTGGCATCTCGGAATTTTACTTAGTAGTTTAGTTTTCATGGATATTGGTTCAAGCCCGGATTTAGTTGGAAACTCATAGAAATAGTTATGGATTTTATAAGTTTAACCTATAGTTTAGAATATTAGTTTTAACATAAGTTTTGATTAATATAGCTGGTCCTAGAAATATTATTTATTATAACCTAAGGTTTAGATAGAATAATTAAGAGCGTGACACTTGTCACATGCATGTTTATTAAGGATTTTAGATGAAAATTTTATAATGGATGAATCTAGAAGCTCTAGAACCTTCCAGCAGCTATTAGGATTACATTTTACCCAGTCAAAGTTGTTTTAACAAACTTCAAGTGTGCTGAAAATGTGCAAAAAGGTGCTTAAAATATCAACGTATGCTGATATATCGCAGCTATAGGGGTCGATATGTCGCCTAAGGTTGATGCGGAAAATACGTCGACTTCGCACGAATGAACTACGGAGGCTCGGGAATATGGGGGAGCCGATATATTGCCTATAGGGGCGATATATCGGTGCCACACACATATTTTGAAACTTTGTGGAACCGAATTAGAAACAGCCTCAACAACCTAGATTTTCTCCTGAACGTTTTTGACCAAGTTCTAGGCATCTATTGAACTGAAAATTCAAAATTTATTCAATTTATATTCATTTATATATTCTTTTTTAAAAGGTGTTAGTTTCACTTCTTGAACTCTATAAATAGGACCTAGTACTCAACCATTTCATTCATTATTCAAGCATTCTTCAGAGGCTCCAAGCTGCTAAGTTTATTCTAGAGAGAAACCACTAGGGTTTTGGGATTAAAAGCTTTCCTATCTAAGCTTTTCTAAGCACTTGGAAGTAAGATGGAGTGATTTTTTCGTATTTTGAGGTGTAGATCGGAAAACTAGTCTATCAAAGATATTCTTATTCTCAGGTTTATATCATTATAGTTCTTTTATTTTCTTTTAGATCATAACTTGATTTTATGGCTTTTGGTTAAGTGTTTATGTTTCTTGAAACTTAAGGTTTTCGGTAAGTTTTCATCTTGATGGTTTAGATCTTCTTTTTATCTCCATTTCTTTAGAAAACTTATGGATCTTACTGTTGGATTTTAGGAGTTTTCCATCCCGTTCTTGTCACTAATATCCCAGTTTTTGGTAAGGAAAATAGGTTAGAATGTATGCGTTATGATATGTTTTTATGCTATGTTATGTTTATGTGCTATGTATATATATATATGGAAGACTTCTCAATGGTTACTACCCATAGATGGGTACTAACAATTATGATGATTTGATAACATAGTGACTTGGTATAGCAAGTCACTAACAAGTAAATATTTTTTTTCCTACATTAATTTCGAATTTAGTAATTTTTCTTTTCCCATAATTAATGTTATGTCCAATCAATGAGAGACACTAGCTATATTTAAAAATTGACATATATTTGAAAAATGAAAAGTTTACAATATTATATTTTCATAATAAATACACTTTTTTCCATCAGTTAAACCTTCCAAAAATTTGAAAAATCAAAATTTATTTTTAGAAATATTAATTAACAACTATAAATATGAACTATTGATCTTAATCCAATGGTTAATATTAAAGTAATTATCCATGGGTAGTAACCATTAAGAGTGCACCCATATATATATGTATGGGTTCACTCTTAATGGTGATTGAGTTTTTTCCCCATGGATGGGTTGTCAATTAATAGCCATTGGATTAAGATCAAATGGTCCACATTTAAAGATGTTAATTAATGTTGTCTTTGACTTTTTCAAACTTGGTAATGGGCTACCTGCTGACATGGCGGTCACCTTTTAATTTAATTAAATAATTAAAAAAATCATTATTTAAGATTCATTCCAAGATTCCATATCCCCATTTCTTCTTCATTCCTTCTCCATTCCTTTCATTCCTTGTTCACTCCATGTTCTCTCCAGATTCATTCCTTTTGCATTAATGACTCCTATCTTCCCAACTACAATTAGTTGACTAATTAATATAGCATATTTCGAATTTTATATATATTTTTATACAAAATTTACTCATCTTAAAAAACTTGTTTATTGAAGAAGCTCTCATTTTTTAAAGTGTTTTCAAGTAAGTTTTCTATGCCATTTTCGAAAATCACTAGTAGATTTTCTATTTTTTTTTTAAAAAAAATCTATCTTTTTTTTTTTGTTATGTAGTATTTGAAATTCACATAGATGAGTAAATCTTATTTTTCTTGAAAAACTTGTTTAGTGAACACCCACAAGAATTATTTTTTTGAAAGTGTTTGATGAAAAAACTGTTCTTTGTAAGATTTTCAATCGTTTTTGTGCTTTCTTTATTTTTACAAACAAATTATCATCTATTTCTCCAATTTCATATTTCGAAATTCACTACTAGAGGTTTTTTTTTTTAAAAAAATATCAACTTAGTTTTATTTGTCATGTAGAATTTGAAATTATAAAAAAAAAGGCTAAATTTTATTTCTCTTGAAAACTTGTTTAGTAAAATCTCACAAGAACAATTTTTTTAAAAAGGTTTGATGAAAAAGCTCTAGATTTTCATAGTGTTTCTTGCGAGATTTTCAATCATTTTTGTGCTTTCTTTATTTTTACAAACAATTTATCATCTATTTCACCAATTTCATATTTCGAAATTCACTACTAGATCTTTTTTTTAAAAAAAAATTCCAACTTAGTTTTATTTGTCATGTAGGATTTGAAATTAAAAAAAAAATGAGTAAATCTTATTTCTCTTGAAAAACTTGTCTAGTATAAAATCTCACAAGAACAATTTTTAAAAAAAATGTTTTATGAAAAAACTCTAGATTTTTCATAGTGTTTCTTGCAAGATTTTCAATCATTCATGTGATTTCTTTATTTTTACATACAAATTATCATTTTGTTCTCCCATTGTAAAATTCGAAATTATTCAAACTTCTTAGATATCAACTATTAGGTTTATAAATTTACATTGAAGGTTATAGGGTTTTAAAATTTTCCCATTTTATAAAAGAAACTTTAAAACATTATTATTACAAATTATTTTGTAGTTCATTTTTCTTCAATAAACTAAATATGTGAGGAATTTTAAAGTTTTGAAAATTTCATCATGTAAATTTTTCAAACATATTATTATTTTTCAAAAATATTTCTTACATAGTGATAATCTTCATCAATTTTTTTGTATAGAACTTCGTGATGGAATCAGAAATGGAATGGAGGATAGTAATTGAACATGAGTTGAAAGAGTTGAGAGATGAACTACACTCTATTAAACTGGATTTACAAGCCAAAGATAAAATTCCATGTAGATATGAGAAGAAGAAAAAATCGACATGTGAATCCATTAACGAAAAGGCCTCACAATCACTATTTTAAAAAAAACATGTTATTAGTCAAGATGATGTTGTGTTCTTTGAACATTTTAAACTCGGTAATACTTTAAGACCGAAAGATAGGGAAGTGTTAGAATACATTTTCTCAAACTCTGATCAATTGTAAGTTTTTCTATCTTAATGTATATATTTTTTGTCATTTTTTCAATATATTTTAATGTATTATTGTATCTATCCTAGGGAAATTATAGTTGAAAGTGAGTCTAGTTTTCTACGACGGTCCGACTTCCGGTATCTTGGACCTAAAACGGAGTTGGAGACTGAGGTAATTCATTTGTATATATTAATAATTTTAGTATGACCGTTATAATTTTTTTTTTTGGTAAATGCAGATTGTTACTATGGTTTCTTCATTCTTGACCAAGGATGAGAGGTTGAAGAAGGGTAAAGAGTGTAAGAATTGGTATCTTCCTGCTTGAAATATGGTGAGTGTTGACTGTGTTTTTAGCCAACGACGTGAGAACGTCAAATACGACAAACCTTCAAGAGAATTTAAATAACACAGACAGTTCAAACAAGAAAAGTAAATAACACACAAGATTTTTATAGTGGTTCAACCCCGATCAGTCGGTAATAGCCTAATCCACTTAGAGTTGTGATTATCGATCTGTACTCAAGATCAGATGGACTGAGCCAACTGAGTTTCTCTAGTACAGATTGCAAAAATACAAGAATCCTTTCAAATACCAGCACTTTCTCTCTCTAGAATACTCAGACCCAAATTTTCTCTCTCTAGAAAGAGGAAGCAGAAACAGAAGAAGAAGCCCCTCTCTAATCCCATAAGCCCTCTATTTATAGGCTTAGGGTCATACATACGGTATCCCCTAGAACCGGGATATTTTATTATATTTATTACATTTAAATTAAAAAAACATTCAAAATGTAACAAACCCCCCATTTGTGGGAAGAATGAGAGATTCTCGCATATCTTGTTGAAGTTGTTTCTGGGAATCTTGACTTAGTCCTCCTCTAGCTAGTTGATCCACCTCCTACTGACCACCCATGCAAGTGCTGGTCGGACATGTGCATGGTGGTAGGACATGTTTTTTTGGGTCGGACAAGTGCATGGTGGTAGGACATGCACTCCTCTCCTCTAACATGCCACTCTTTATTTGGGCAACCATGCACTTGTTGGACATATGTATAAAGGCCAAATTCTTGGGCTCTCCTCGAACCACATCCTTGGGGTCTCCTAGGACCACTCTCTTGGGGTCTCCTAGGACCACTCTCTTGGGTTCTCCTCGGACCAAAGTCCCTTGGGCTCTCCTCGGACCACATCCTTGGGATCTCCTAAGATGCACTTGGCTTGGTTATGACATCTTTCAAGCAGTCCAAACTCTTCACCAGTCTACCGGGTCACTTTATCACAACTCTGAGGAGTCAATGTATTTATTTACTATTAATATGTCTTTTACTGACCATGCACTGCCACTTGTCACCTTTATTGCCACGTCATTGATTTCCAATTTTTGGGGATAACAGTGAGTTTTTTGTTATTTTTCTTTTTTGTCAAAACATATTTCATGTTTGTGAAGTTAATTTTTTTTTTTAATTATGACAATAGAAATACTTACTACCCGACTCCTACTCCAATTTACCACTACATCAAATTTGGAGGAAAATGCATTACTACGAAAGATTTATGGGCTCCCTCGAACATTGCAATGAAGTATAATTCTAATGGTTTATGTTGAATATATTTTTAAGCATCTATTTATTATATAATTTCTAACAACAATTATACTTGTAGATTTATATTCCTATGTTGCTTGGAAGACACTTCATTCTTGCACGGGTGATACTTAAAGAAAAAAAAGTAGAAGTTTGGGACTCACTTGCCGATGAAAAGAATCCTATATTACAGTCATCTAAGATTGTTGATATTGTAAGTTTTTATTGGTTGAATATATTACTTTTTTATAAATTTTAAATTTATAAATTCTGATGTTAGAGTGCAAATGCAGCTATGCAATCTAGATTTGTTCTTGGAGAATCAGATCAAAAGGAAACCTGGTAGTTTCAACTTTGCTAGTTTTGGTATAGTTCGTGGTAGAAATTTCCCTAGACAACAAAATTTGTACGATTGTGGAGTCTTTGTCATATTATTTATGATGAATAGTTGTAAGCTCGACTCGCGGTCTTTTGTGGTAAGTAGATTTCATACTAAGTTTTTTTTTTTTTTAATTTTGTTCTTATCATACTATACTTGAGTTTTTTTTCACTATTGTAGTTCGACTCTAATGAAGAAAGGTGTCACATAGCTTCGTGGATTGCATGCTCAAATTTCAACAAGAATAGAGCAAAATTATTGAAAGATGTTCGAGAGTTCATTTCAAGCAGAGGAATATAGTACTAGGGACAATGATCTTTGCCCTAATTTTGTTATTCTCAATCAAGTTGTGTAAAAGAAAGAAATTTGTATTATTATTTATCATTTTTGAGAAATTAGAAGATGATCAATATTTGGGAGAATTTGAATAGTTTATTTCTGAATTAGTTATTTATTAACAAGATTAAAACACAATTTAAATTTTATCATTTTCACAATCAGGGTTAATGTTTATTGGAAGTTTCAAATGGTAGTTGTAGACATTAATATCATATTTATTAAATAAAAACTATTATGTAAATGTTAATTTCGAGTTTATTAATTAATATATCAACCAATCAGAATTTTGAGCATAATGTTAGGGAATTGGAATGGATTTATGGAGACATGCATTTAATGAAATTAGTTGACATGATCTTAATTGTACACGTTTTTTATGAGAAATGATTAATAACCCAACAAAACATAAATAGAGCATGATATTAGGGTATTGGAATGGATTTATGAATACATGCATTTAATGCAATTAGGTGGCATTTTCTAAATTAATTGCTCATGTTTTTTAAGTGAAATTTTAATAAAATATATTTTTTTTTTTACACAAACTAACTCAACCAAACCTTTTTATCTATAAAAAAATTAAATATATTTCGAAATTGTGTTTTAAATTTAAATTAAAAATCAATGCATAGTAATTAAACTAGTTAATACCAACCTAACCATTTAGAATTTAATGGTATAATTATGCATAATCAACCTAACCAATAACAAAATTATTGTGTTGTTTTTAGGAATTGAAATATGTTCATTTTATGTTTTGAGAAGTGTAACTAATCATAGTTTTGAGCATGATTTTTGGGATATGGAATAGCCCATCAATTGCTATATTTTCCATAATTATTACCCATCTTATTTATTAATTTAACCAAAACAATTCAAGTATTGGTTCAAAATGGAATTTAGTTTTTTTTTTAAATGGATATTTTAAATGTCATAATTTCGAAACTATGTGGTTTTTAACACTATTTATAAATCATTTTATCTTATATACACTGATATCATTTGTAGGCAAACATAAACTTTGTTTTTAGGTAGAGTTTGAAATCATTTTATATTTTTAAGAATGTGTCCATTTACTCAATATTATGATGACTTAGGAGAGGAAGAAGTTAAAGAGATTGTGTTGCTTGCTACACATTTGATTGATCATGTTGGAGTGAGTTTTGGATCCGACAATCGCGAAGCATTATTTGAGAAAATGAAGAAACTATTCGAAGAGGAACAAACAAAAGTTGATGAGCACTTGAAAAATATGGATGCGCTCTTGAGAATGATGGAAAAGTTGAAGAGAACGTAAGGAAATTGTTTGTTTGTCTATCTACTATTGTACTTTGTAGATTTTTATTTTTATGTTTGATTGAACTAATGAAATTTTACTTTTTATTATATAATGGTTTAATTTACAACACTCATAAGATCCTTGCAAACATAAAATATAAATAGCTTTCATATAATTCTTAGTACAAAAAAAGCTTGATGCATATATATAGAGACAATCATGCATCACAAATTGCACCAATAAGATTATTAATAGCATCTTCCAAATCCAAAATCTTGATGCGAGTTTCAAATTTTAATCCTTTATCGAGACAATCATGCATATCTTTAGTTCTTCTACGCAAGTCTTTTGCTTTCATGAGAATGTTATAGAAACCTTTCGATTTTGGAAAGGTTTTGGTAGAAGAAGGGATATTATCTACATGGCCATCATCGTTTCGTTCAAGCTCCTTATAATATTCATTCGAATCTGTACATATTGTTGGTGAACCGTTGATATTTTTAATTAACTGGACAACATCTATTTCCCCATCAGTGTCGCTTGATTCAACATCAAAAAAGCCTTCCGAAAACTCCATATCGAGTAATGCTTGAGGCCATTTTCCGAGTACATGAAAATGTTGTTCTTCCTTAACTTGATCGATTGTATTGCTACTTTCGCCTTCAACAACAATGTCTTTGTCTGGTTCACGCGAGATAATGTCTTCATATTCAACCTCATTCTCTGCATCTTTGACTTCATAGTTGGATTCACTTTTTGTTTCATGATTGCCACTATCTTCATCAACCCTTCTAGGCTCCATAGTAATCTCCATCTTGGAAATTATACTAATTTTTGTGTTATATTTAAAATTTGATGAGAAGAATAAAAAGCATTTATGATAGGTGGTTAGGAATATGAATAACTCCCTTTTAAAATGTTATACATAATTATTAAAAAGACACTTGTTCAACTTCCAACCATTGTATTTTTCGAAATGGGAAGAATGGGAAGTGAATATGTATATTTTGAATAATTATGTATAATTTTCATTAATTAATTTTAAAAAAATACAATGGTAAATTGAATAGTTGCTTTTGTTTAATGGGAAGTTGAACAAGTGTCTTTTCAAAAACTATGTATACTTTTTATTAAATAATTTTGAAAAAATACATTGGTAAATTGGAAGTTGAATATGTATCTTCTTATTAATTATGTATAGCTTTTATTAAATAATTTCGAAAAAAATACAGTGGTAAATTGAATTGTTTCTTTAATGGGAAATTGAACATGAGTCTTTTCAATAATTATGTACAAATTTTTAAATTAATTTCAAAATAAAAGAAAATTAAATTTGAACAAATGTGTTTTTCAATGGGAAGTTGAACAAGTATCTTTTTAATAATTATGTGTAACATTTTTTTAAAAATGAATTAAATAAAAATCGAAATAAAAAATAATATTAAATTAATATGGCAAAAATTAATGTAAATTTGTTTAAAATTTATTATGAAATTCGAAATTAATATTTTTTAATTGAAAACTTGTCTTTTGAATAACTCATAGAGTGTAATAAATGTATTACAAATATTGAATTAATTTTGATTCTATGTCTAGGTTCTTTGAACATAATAAATGTTGTTTAATTATATTTTGAAAAATATATAATTATTAACTTTTTTAATTGGTGTTGTGAAGATGAATAGGTGTCTTGATAAATTAAACATGTGATGTAACAAATGTGTAGAAATTTGTGAGAATAAATTCATTTTTTGAAAACACAATTTTTTTAAAATTTATATTGAAAAATTCGAAAAAATAATAGGGAATCTCAATAGGTGTTACTCATATTAATTTGATAAGATACCATCATTATTAACTACACTATTGAATGATAAGTTTTAAAATTATTTATAAATAATCTATTACATGTATTAGTATTACATGAAAAACAAGGTTGAGAAAGAGAAGGAAAAATGAAAGACATGAACAAAAAGGATAAAGGGAAGCAGAAAATGGAAGACCTGAAGAAAAATGGGAAAATGAAGCAAAAGAATGAGGGGTGTACTACAGATGATGTATCTCACACGTCGGAGGAACCAAAGTGTTTGGAAACTATTGTTCCAAAAAAAAAAGATGTCCAACAACTTATAATACAATTCGAAAATAGGAGGTACGATATAAACACTCGTCTTCTTTGCATTAGTAGTAAAATAAATACCATTCAACAATTCTTGTTGTCAGGTAGCATCTCTATTAATCTTAACTGTGTTCCGGCCCGTGAGCTCCAAATACTCCAAACTGAAACCTGTCAAAGGCTCATCCATGCTCTAGAAAAGGAAGATTACTACATGCGGATTGAACTCGTCAAGCTTGAACGCGATATTACTTTTCAAAAGTGGTGCTTGAAAAATTGGATCAAAGATTGAAGACTGTTGTCTCTTTTTACAATTTTTATTTAAATAATTGTACTCTCTCTTTTTTTGTTAGATGTATGTTGAATTTAACATATTATTATGAAATGGAAATTTTATTTTTTTAATTATAAATATTGTTATTTTGTAATATGTATATTTCTTTTTTATCTTTATTTTTCGTTATAAAAAATGTAATAAAAAATTAGTGGGTTTTGTCGAAAGTTTAAAAAGTCATTACTTTTTTTATATAATTTTTTAATATAAATAATGACAATTTTTCGAAAATATTGTTAAAAAATTCTTAATTATACATGTTAATAGAATTAATAAATAAAAAAATAAGAATATGAGTAGTCAATGACATTTATGGATTTATTTGTATTTATTACAATTAATATTTTTATTTGGTAAACTAATTAATTATAATAACAATAATAATATTTGTAGTATTTCAAAAATGGCAAATACTTAGCATAATTGACTCCTTGTATTTCCCATCAGTCATTATTATTCCTCATGTTTTATCTTCTTTATTATTACTTCATTATATATATGTGGCTAGAACATTTTTTTTTTATCATCATAAAGATTGTTCATCATAGAGAGAAAATGGACATAAACAAGATAGAGGAGATCATTCTTACTAGATCACTTTCGAAATTCAAAGAAAAATTCTTAAGTGGAGAGTTGTACAGTTTCATGGAAGAGATTAAGATACGCCTCAATAGATCATTTGAAGAAAGAATTACAATGAGAAAGACAATGATGGATCAAGCATTTAGAGAATGGAGTGGAGAAAGCCCTAAAGTACGTGAAATTCGACACATTCAGAATGAATTATTCCAAAAGTTCATCGATGCTTCTGAGCAGGAGTACTTGTATTGGACGACACAAATGTATGATGTTGAACGTGAAATTGTATATCATGAAATGTTGTTGGATGCTTTCAAGAACATTTAGGGATTGTCTATTTTGTCTACAAAAATTAGAGTGTTTGCTCATCTATATTGAATTAAGAATTTTATTCTTGTTAATGGAAATTTGATCTTTTTTTAATTATTATTATTGTTAGCAATTTACATATCAATTTTTTTTTCTTGTAGCAATATATTTCAAAAATGAACAAAGCCATTTATCCTATAAAGTGTATTTCGAAAATGACTAATTTTTTACTAAGATATATTTCGAAAATGATATATTTAAAAAAAATCCTTAGTGTAAATTTAAAGTAAATATTTTTTATAAATATTATTAATTATTCCGGAGTAGTTGACTCCTCGTCTTGCTCATCACTCATTATTATTCCCGATGTCTTCTCTTACTTATTAATTATTTGTGTAGAAAAACAATGTTGAATACAAACTCTTTATATATATATATGTGTGTGACTAGGCAACCCTAGTTCATCATCATCACTAAGGTTGTCCATTTAGGTACCAAAAAAATAGAAAGAAAATGGACAACAAGATGATAGAGGAAATAATTCTTACTAGATCACTTTCGAAATGCAAAGAAAAATACTTAAGTGGAGAGTTGTACAATTTCGTGGAACAAATTAAGTTGCGCCTCATGAGATCATTCGAAGAAAGAAGTATAGTGAGAACCGTCTTCATCGATCAAGCATTTGGAGAATGGAGTGGAGAAAGCACTAAAGTATGTAAGATTAGAGAAGTTCAGAATGAATTAGGACAAACGTTCATCGATGCTTCTGAGAAGGAGGACTTGTATTGGAGGCGTCTAAGGTATGATGTTGAACGCGAAATAGTATATCATGAAACTTTGTTGAACTCTTTCATGAATATGTAGGAATATTCATACTTTGTTTTAAAATATTATATAATGATTTATCGGTTATGAATTGAAAGTTAATTTTTATGGTTATTTTTTATAATTAAAACTTTGCAAGTTCATTTAAAAATAATAAAATTTGATATTATTTTACTATAAAAATAAAATAAAATTAATACTGAAAAATATATTTAATTGTCCAATTAATTTTTATTTTTTTATATTTTAATTATTATGCATGATTTAAGTATAATGGTGATAATAAAATTTGCATTTAATATTGATTTTTCTTTTTAAAAAACCGAAAAATCATGTTGTTTATTATTATTTCAATACATATTGATGATAAAATCAAATCTTTCTACTCCCCATATTTATCCCACTTTCCCCAAAAAATATAAATATAAATGTATTATTTTATTGGGAAGATGAATATGTATCTTTCAAATGAATAAGTCTTTCTAATTAAACATGCAATATTTTGTTATATAAATATTGAAATCTAGGTTTTATTTATAGGTTCGAAAATATGTATAGGTTCCCAAAAAAATATAAATGTTATTATCTAAATCCTATTAATTTTTATCATGTTTAAATATAATATAATATTTTTTAAAAATATAAATAGGGTATTTCGAAAATATGTATAGGTTCCCAAAAAAATATAAATGTATATTTTAAAAATAAAGTTTAAAATAATAATAATTATAATTAAATGTGAAATCTAGGTTTTATGTATGTTGACGCCGTTTTTCGTCAACAGATAAAAGAAGAGAGCACGTAAACAATTAAAGACAATGGCTAAAACAAACAAACGAATCAGACACGCGGTTTTTACGTGGTTCAGCAGTTAAATCTGCCTAGTCCACGAGTCTCTGTTATTAATCTCAAGATTATCTCTGAACAATCCTTTAGCATGAATTCTCCAGAGTTTTCTCTCAAGAATCAGAAATTCGATCGTTTACAATGGTGCATCACTTCTCTATTTATAGAGAAGGATGCAGAATACTATCCCACACATTTTGGGTAGTTACTCTTTTGTGAATAAAAATAAATGGCCTTAAATGCCAATAATAAGATATACAAGGAAACGTTCCCCAAAGATCAGGAAACGCATAACTGACTAAATAATATCCCACGATTTTTGGGGATTTACATCAATAAATGAGGATCATATCCCATATCTACAACACTTGTAGATATTCAAGGTAGCCATTGAGTATCTCCAAGGCTTCACGTCATTGTGCGAGCCACTGACACTTCCCGAGCTGACATTTCTTTCGAGATGGCATATCGAGCTCGAGATCCCTGCTCTGAAGTTGTTTCTGAAGATGAGGGGCTCACAGAGCTATCCTTCGAGATCGAGATCATTTCGAGGTCACCATATTCGAGGTCTGTACCATACTTTGCAGGCTCCGATTTACAATCGTAGAGCATACCCTAACCCTCACGAGACCATTTAATGCGAACTCAGCTTTCGAGGTCATATTTGCTACGGCTCGAAATCTGGGTATAACATTTTGCCCCCTTAAAAGTATTTGTTCGAATCCTAAGAGAAGGAAACTTTTGAACTACTCTTTTCGGGAACCATACCGTCACACTCTTAAAAACGGACACGTGCCAGATGGGTATTGCTCACTTTAGGTACTTGAGTACCTTGGGAACATGCCCACGATCGTTCGCCTGACAGCTTTTCAGCGCTATCTTATCATCGACTCCCCTCCATTCGATCTGTTGAGGATTTCAATCAACGTTCCTGATTAATTCAGTTTTCCCACCTATCTATGCAAGACTCCCTCTTCGTCTTCTTCACATTTTCTCATCACAGACCAGAAAAAAGAAACACTCCCTAAACCTCTTACCACAGTTTATGCTCATTGCATGTTCTCCAGGCCGAAGAAACAAAAGAATCCTGGTTTGTACGAGTCAGTGTGTTCTTTCCTGCAACCTCTTCTCCACTCGACGATTTCGCTGCACTCCCCATTACTGTGTAAGTACGCCATTTTTGTTGTTCCTTTTATACTGTGCTTGCCGTGTATGTTAGTTTACGTTATTAGCATGATGCATTAGGAGGGTTTGAACCGATAGGTTTTTAGGCTTTCTGGATTTTCACTCTGGAAGTTCGTCTCTGGTTTATATCCAGATTCAACGTTTGAATGTGGTTTCAACTTTCTGGGTTTTGAAAATTTTAGGCTATGTTTCTTGTACACCAAGTTTTCGGGTAAAAACCCTTATTCTTGACAATTACACGAAACCCGAAAAAGCCCTTTCCTGGTTAACCGCCACCTTTCTTTCCCTTGAACTTCGGGATTTTCAAAAAATCATCCACGTTCTTTTTCTTCCCTGTGGGACACGCACCCTGACCCCTTAGCGAGCGTCTAAATTCTTAGTTTCTTGCCCTTAAATCTCCGAGCTCATTCTTTCGAGCTCGAGATCCTTGCATGCATGGCCCTCACCATTTTTTCTTTCTCGTTAGATGTCACAGAATCCGGAAAGACGGTGGGGGTCACTACGAGCAATTCCTTACGAGCCCAAATCTCCGAGCCTGGAATCGATCTTTGCCCGGAACCAGCGTCGGATTAAAGAATACGAGATCGCACGGGAGCAAGAAGACATTCGAGCCCACTATCGTCGCCAGATAGACGAGGTCATCAAAAAGAAGAGAAGGGTCCTTCGAGAAGCCATCTATCCGGAGCCGAACCCCGGGCCTAGGCCAGTTCCCCTCGACCCCGCGTTAAAAGTCACGGTAGCATACCATCCGGGGGAACTTCAGTTTTCCTTAATGGCGGAGCCTTCATCTTCGCAGCCTAGGAGGGAGATGTTTGAAGCCGAATTCTACCAGAGCTCGGTTACCACCTCCGACCAGATAACTGACATCCTGGCCATTCATGGCCTTAGCTCGCTAGACACACTGAAGTGTCGAGCTCCGACAAGGCATGAACGGAGCTGCTTCGCTCCTGGGGGTCGCGACTCCAGTGTGAAATACGCGGCCTGGAGCCAGGAACACCTAAAGGCAGGAGCTTTGCTGCCCCTGAAGTCCTTTTTCAGGGACTTTATCGATTTCGTTGGGTTGGCTCCATTCCAACTCAACACCAATTCATACAGGGTGCTGTCTGCCCTGAGGTCCTTGTTTCACGAGCAGGGGTGGACAGGTCCTTCACCCCAAGAGATTTTATATCTCTTTTGCTTGAAGAGTAATCCCTCCCGAGCTCGGGGAGGAGATGGTTTCTGCTATCTTTCGAGCTACCCCAAAGAGACAAAAATCTTTGAAGATCTTCCAAACCATCCTCCTGACTTCAAGAAGGCTTTTTTCTGGACAGACGGTCTATTCCCGTCTCGACATCGTTCGTTTAGGCGAATTCGTAAGTATTCCTGTTACTTTCTACTTTTGAGCTCGAATTTTTAGCCCTTGAATCCATGTTTAGTTGAAGTGTATCTCTCCTTTCAGCTAACTTTCAGCGTCCCACCCCTGACGAGACAATGAAGGAGCACAGAGAGAGCCTGCTCCGACTCCCTTATGGCAGGAGGTCTCTCTCATTTCTGCTACATGAGGACAAGCTTCGAGCTTGTGGCTTGTTGGGACAGAGCCAGTCGACCTCTGACTGGTCCAGTAACAAATATGAACGCTGGGAGGAAGTGCCTCTGCCCACAGGCATCCTTCCTCCGAGGAGGGAAAGGAAAGCACCTCTCCCAATTCGCTCGAGAAGTCCGCGGTCAGGGAACGAGGCAAATGATGAAGCCTCGGGTTTGGACTCCGATGGAGGTAAAACCCTTCCTACTTCGCGAATGTGGTCTCCCACTTTATTAAAACACAGGCCCAATAGACTAGTCTCGTGCCCACAGGATAGATATCACTTCTACATATGGAGTTGGGTAGATGACTGTGTCCATAGGTTTGATAGTGGGCTCGGGAAATACGACACTATGTATACCACAGACGAGATGTGGAATGGGATAGCTGTGCAGTATGGGACCAATGACTATAGGGACCTTTCGAGGTTATCACCAACTTATAGGGAAGGCCCTCCCCCCGCCTCTTCTGAAGACGGGGGAATTTCATGGTCCCCAAGCTCGATCTCGGGGGAAAGTTCCAGTTAGGTTTTTTCTTTCACCACTCTATATAGTGTTGGAGTAACTTGTATTTCTTTCACTGACTCACTGTGATGACTTGTGCAGGCAACATGGACTCCGACCTCGACGCCCTCATCGACAATGCGGGTGCCAAGAGGAGCAAGCGCCCCAGGGCAAGGGGACTGACAACCAGTCAGCCTGGGAAAAGCTCCAAGAGATCTAGGAAAACGCCTCCTCCTCCCCCGCCGGCTTCGAGCTCTGCTGCTGCGTCGACTGGCCAGACTAACGTCCCCACGACGATACCACCCTCGCAGGCCGTCGTCTCTGTGGTGGCGCCGGCCTCGCAGACTGATATCGCTGCCGTGGTTGAATCCCAACCTCCTGTGGCGGGTCAAATGCCTTCTACCCAGCTCGTCAAAAGACCTTCTGCTTCCCGAGCTCAGAAGCTAACTATTTCCACCCATATGGATTCGTATGTGGTGGATAATGCTGCCGGTCCTCACGGGTCTACGCTGATCTCGGATGTAATGTCCCGGATTGGCCAGAGCTACGGCAATTTCGAGGCTCCTCAGTGGCAGTGTCTAACTGGCACTCGGGACCGCACTGTCCTGTACGAGAAGAGTATCGAGCACACTGCCGCGGTAAGTATCCTATATATTCCCTTTGCTTACATTCATGCTGTCTCGAGGCTAATGATGGTTTCTTCCTTTTTTCAGGCTCTTGCTTTCACTGCCCAGCTTAATTACGAGCTGAACAACGAGGTCCATTCGAGCAGGACCCTCGCCCAAGAGGAGAGGGACCTCCACCTTAAAGTGAATGACGACCTGAAGGCAGTGAATACTAAGCTCGAGGCAGTGGTTAAGGAGCGTGAGGAAATGGCCAAGGAGCTCGGAAAGCTGAAAAACGAACTCGAGGAGCAGAAGAAAGACAACATCCAGCTTCGGGAGACCAATAAGAAGCTCGAGGAAGACAAGGCCGTCACCCTCGACCTCATGGAGGATATCAAAACCCGCCTTACTGCTGAGTTCAAAGAAAAGAAGGAAACGGCGGTCGATTCAGCCATGTACCGGATGTGGGCCTATAACGAAGAACTGGACACCAGTTTTTTGGGTCCCCTCGAGGCGTCCTTCCTCGAACGATGGAATGCCCGGCTCGAGAAGGAAGAGGCTGACCAGCTCGAGAAGGATAAAGCTGCTCCGAGTACCGTTTCGGAGGGAGCTCAGGAGGATAGTCATGCTATTCGTCCTGAGGGGTCCGGTGCCACTGATGCTGAGAAGGCCAAGGAGACTCCTCTTCTTTGAATCTGACCTCGGGGAGATCAGTTTTCAGGGCTGCGTCCCATTATTTCTGTAATTATTTCAACTTGTGCCCACGGGGCTGATACAATTCCCTTTATTATTCTTTTATATACTTACATTTCTTGGTTCGAAATATTTTGCATATTTTTATAATTGATGGACCGGTTATGTTTATTTATGCATACAAACATAGTTTGGATTTAGGCTCGAAATTCGATGCATTCATGCATAGTTTATTCGATTTATCCGTTTCCAACCTCGTTATTTATCAAGGTCGGACATTACTGTAACCATGAACTGAAAAGTACTTATATGGCATGACATATGAATGATTTGGTTAATCTTTTTAGTCACTTTTCCTCATCCTTAGTATCTTAGCTCCGAGGTTATGAGTTCGAAACTATTTTAAGATGTTCCAGCCTCGATCTCGACATATTTTGTGACGGGTTTAGGCTCCCATTCATCATTGATCGATAATTTGGCTGGTTTGTTCCAAACCTGTTATGCTTGCACATCTGGTTAATTCCAAACGTTTTTGGTTTTTGGTAGCTCGGTAATGTCCGAACTATCTAAGCCCGCGTACTTGGTTATTTCCAAATACTTAATGTTTTTTATAATTCGGTTAAGTCCGAACTATCTAAACTCGCGTATTTGGTTATATCCAAATACTTTTTTGTTTTTGATAACTCGGTTAAGTCCGAACTATCTAAGCTCGCGTATTTGGTTGTATCCAAATACTTTTTGTATTTTTTATTTTATTTTTTAAAGCTGGAGGTATGTATACCAATGTTGCCCCCTTAATATCCTATGAGTGTGACCATAGGTTATTAAATTAAGAGAGATTGCAAAAATAAAAATAAGTTACATGTGAAACAAAGTAGACCCTTTATTTGAAATTCAAAAACAAACTAAGTACAGAAAATCATGGTTACGGGCGACACTTCCTACACTATTGATAATATGGTCTAAGGTGTTCGCCATTCCATGCTCGTGGTATGAGGTTCCCATCTAATCTCGCAAGTTTGTATACGCCAGGGCGGATGACTGATTCTATCTGGTATGGTCCTTCCCAGTTTGGCCCGAGTACTCCTGCTGCTGGATCTCGGGTTGCTAAGAATACTCGTCTCAAAATCAGGTCTCCTACTCCGAACTTTCGACTTCGAACCCTTTTATTGAAATATCTTGTTGTTCGTTGCTGGTAAGCAGCATTCCTCAGCTGAGCCTCCTCCCTTTTTTCTTCGATCAAGTCTAGGGTTTCTTCGAGCTGAGTATGATTGGAACTTTGGTCGTAAATCTGAGTTCGAATCGTTGGAATTTCGACCTCAATGGGCAACATTGCCTCGCAGCCGTATGCTAGAGAAAATGGGGTATGTCCAGTTGATGTCCGAGCTGTAGTTCTATATCCCCAAAGGACTTGGGGTAATTCCTCAGGCCATCGTCCCTTTGCTTCTTCCAACTTTTTCTTCAAGGAACTCTTGAGAGTTTTATTAACGGCTTCGACCTGACCGTTCGCCTGAGGGTGAGCCACTGACGAAAAGCTCTTGATTATGCCATTCTTGTTACAAAAGTTGGTAAATAAGTCGCAGTCAAACTGGGTTCCGTTGTCAGACACAATCTTTCTTGGCACTCCATATCGGCATACGATGTTCTTTACCACGAAATCTAGGATCTTCTTTGAAGTTATGGTCGCTAGTGGTTCAGCCTCTGTCCATTTTGTGAAGTAATCAACCGCGACCACAGCATACTTTACTCCTCCTTTGCCAGTTGGGAGTGAGCCTATGAGGTCGATGCCCCATACCGCAAAAGGCCATGGGGACGTCAACATGGTTAGTTCGGAAGGTGGAGCTCGGGGTATCGTGGCGAATCTCTGGCACTTGTCGCACTTTTTCACGAACTCGAAAGAATCCTTTTTAATGGTTGGCCAGAAATATCCTTGGCATATAATCTTCTTGGATAGGTTGTGCCCCCCGGTATGATCTCCGCAGAATCCTTCATGAATTTCTTCAATAATCTTCTTTGCCTCGGGGGAAGTCACGCATCTGAGCAATGGCATGGAATACCCTCTTCTGTATAGTCTTCCATCCAGGATGGTGTAACGAGGAAGTTGATACATTAGTTTTCGAGCCTGACTTCGATCTTTTGGAAGAATTCCATTTTCGAGGTATTCAACGATCGGACTCATCCAGGTCGGTTCTGTCTCGATCATGCACACATCTTCATTGTCTGACTCAGTAATGCTGGGTGCTGACAAATGTTCTATGGGTACAACATTCAGCTCCTCATTTTCAGTGGAAGTGGCGAGCCGAGCTAAGGCATCTGCATTTGAGTTTTGTTCTCGGGGAACTTGTTCGATTGCATAAAACTCAAAAAACTCCAATGCGCACTTTGCCTTCTCCAGATAAGCTGCCATTTTTGTGCCACGAGCCTGATACTCTCCCAAGATTTGATTAACTACGAGCTGAGAGTCGCTGTAGCAATGTATAGCTCTGGCCTTGAGTTCCTTTGCTATTCGTAGTCCCGCCAGTAAAGCCTCGTACTCAGCTTCATTATTAGATGCTTTAAAGCCGAACCTTAATGCAGAGTGAAATTTGCTCCCTGCAGGGGTGATCAGAATAACTCCTGCCCCCGCTCCATTTTCATTTGACGACCCGTCGACGTAAAGTTTCCACAGCTCGTGGGCCGTGGTTGTTACCTCGTCGTCGGCTGTACCGGTACACTCTACTATAAAATCTGCCAACGCTTGTGCCTTAACGGTTGTTCTCGGATGGTAGGTGATCTCGAATTGTCCGAGCTCAACAGCCCACTTAAGGAGTCGACCAGATGCCTCTGGTTTGGACAAGACTTGCCTTAATGGTTGATCTGTCAGTACATGGATAGGATGTGCCTGAAAGTAAGGGCGGAGCTTTCGAGATGAGTGGATCAGACTGAGGACGAGTTTCTCCATCAGTGGATACCTTGACTCTGCCCCCAGTAATCTTTTACTGATGTAGTAGACGGGTTTCTGTATTCTCTCTTCCTCTCGGACGAGCACCGCGCTTATCGCGTGTTTAGTTGTTGAGAGATATAAGAACAGTACTTCTCCCGTCTCAGGTTTCGATAGGATAGGTGGTTCGGCTAAGTGTCTTTTTAGCTCTTGAAAGGCTAGCTCGCACTCGTCTGTCCATTCGAACTTTTTACTTCCTTTCAATAAGTTGAAGAACGGGAGACCGCGGTCCGTTGACTTCGAAATGAACCTGCCCAGAGCTGCCATCCTGCCAGTCAAGCTTTGAACATCTTTATGCTTCTGAGGTGAAGGCATATCGATCAGGGCCTTTATTTTATCGGGATTAGCCTCGATTCCACGAGAGTTGACAATGAAACCCAGAAATTTCCCTGAAGACACCCCAAAAGTGTACTTCTGAGGATTCAACTTCATGTTGTACTTTCTGAGCACGCCAAAGCACTCTTCGAGGTCATCAACATGGTTCTTGTTAAGTTGAGACTTTACGAGCATGTCGTCAACATAAACTTCCATGTTGTTCCCTATTTGCTCTGAGAACATCATGTTTACGAGCCGCTGGTACGTGGCCCCGGCATTCTTGAGTCCGAATGGCATGACATTGTAGCAGTAGAGCCCTTTATCCGTAATGAAGCTCGTATGCTCTTGGTCAGGGGCATGCATGGGAATCTGGTTATATCCAGAATAGGCATCCATGAACGACATCAGACCATGCCCCGCCGTGGCATCCACGAGCTGATCAATTCTCGGTAGGGGAAAACAGTCTTTCGGGCAGGCCTTGTTGAGGTCTGAGTAGTCAATGCACGTCCTCCATGTCCCATTGGGTTTCGGGACCAACACTGGATTGGCCACCCAATCAGGGTAAAAAGCGTCCCTTATAAAATCATTTGCTTTCAGCCTGTCCACCTCCTCCTTTAGTGCTTTCTTTCTGTCTTCATCCAGCTGCCTTCTCTTTTGCTGCTTCGGAGGAAAGCTTTTGTCTATATTCAATGCGTGGCTCGCTACATTAGGGCTTATTCCCACCATGTCAGAGTGGAACCACGCGAAGACATCCTGGTTTTTCTTCAGAAAGCAAATTAATTGCTATTTTGATTCGTCTAGGAGGTGTTTCCCGACCTTCACCTTTTTCGAGGGATCAGATTCATCGAGCTGAATCTCTTCGAGCTCCTCCAAAGGTTGGAGGTCAATCTTCTCTTCAATCATTGGATCGATCTCCTCATCAATTTCTAAAACTGTCCCATCTTTATACTGTATGACAACAAGTGCTTGCGCGCTTGTCTGTTTCTTTCCCCTTAAGGAAATGCTGTAGCACTCCCTTCCTGCCAATTGATCTCCTTTCAATGTTCCGACCCCGCTTGGAGTTGGGAACTTAAGGGCTAGATGCCTTACAGATGAGACTGCCCCCAGCCCGACCAGGGCGGGTCTCCCGAGCAATACATTGTAGGCAGATGGTAACTCTACTACCACGAACTCCATCATCTTGGTCACCGAGACTGGATAATCTCCCAAGGTCACAGGGAGTTCAATGGACCCCATACAGGCGGTTCCTTCTCCAGAAAAGCCGTACAAAGTGGTTGCACAAGCCCTCAGGTCGCGAAGGGAGAGTCCCATTTTTTCTAGGGTTGCTTTATAAAGAATGTTAACTGAGCTCCCATTGTCTATGAGAACTCGGCGCACTCTTTTGTTGGCAAGCTGTAGGGTGATGACGAGCGGATCATGATGAGGGAACTGGACATGAGAGGCATCCTCCTCGGTGAAGGTTATAGGCTGAGTCTCAACCCTTTGGCTTTTTGGTGCCCTTGGTTCGGGTTCATATGGAGACCCGTCCCCAGTCTTCAGCTCATTCACATATCATTTTTGAGCATTTCTGCCCCCTCCTGCGAGATGAGGACCTCCCGAGATGGTTATTACGTCCTCTCCATCTATCGGCGGTGGCCTATCCTCATCCCGAGATCGGGAGTTATTATTCTGTGTTGCCGGAAGCGCGGCTACTCTCTGGCTGGCAGTAGCCTGTCCAGTATTCTGGTTTTTGACATACTGCCGGAAATAACCTCTCGAGATCAATCCTTCGATCTCGTCTTTCAGCTGTCGGCACTCATCAGTTGTGTGGCCGGTGTCCCTATGAAATCAACAATACTTGCTGGAGTCCCTCTTGGACTTTTGATTCCTCATTGGATCCGGACGCCTGAAGGGGACCTGGTTTTCATTAGCCAGGTATATGTTTTCCCGAGACTCGTTGAGCTCGGTATGCACTTTATATACGGAGAAATATCTTTCTCCTTTTTTCTTCTTTCCTCCATCAGCCTCGGGATTATTTCCCTCGCTTTTTTTTCTCTTGGAAGGATTCTCCGAGGTAGGCTGTGTAACTAGAGGGTCAACCGAGGTTGAGGTGGAGTTAATGTTTATCGTTGTAGTTTCAGTCTGCGAGGTCGCTTTGAGTGTTGACCTCGCTTCCTCTACATTGACGAATTTATGTGCCCGTCTGTTAAACTCGGTTATCGACCTCACCGGTTTCCCTTGTATGTCATCCCAAAGTGCACTCCCGGGTAAAACACCAGCTCGGATGGCCATCAAGTGCCCGCTGTCATCCACGTCACGAGCTCAGGCGACCTCTAGATTAAATCTTGTCAGGTAGCTCTTTAGTGTTTCGCCTGGTTGTTGTCGGACGTTAGTCAAAGTAGATGCTTCGGGTCTGACTCCCACCATAGCCCGGAACTGCTTCTTGAAGTCTCTAGACAATTGATCCCACGAAGTTATAGAATGTCTCTTGTACTTCTCGAACCAACTCTTGGCAGGCCCGGCCAATGATGTTGGAAACAACATACATCTGATCTCGTAACCCACGTTACTAGCTCTCATGATAGTGTTGAATGTACTCAGATGGCTGCATGGGTCGGTTTTTCCTTCAAACGCTGGGACGTGAGGAATCCGGAACCCTTGGGGGAACTGAGTGTTAGAAATATTGGGAGCAAACGGCTCGAGCTCCTCATCGGAGTCCTCATATCGACCGTTTCCTCGCTCATTCTTCAAAAGCCTAAAGGCTTTTTCGAGCTGATCGATCCTTTCTTGTACTGGGTCCTTAGGCGGTGTTGGGAATTGATAGTCATTAATCGCGATCCCAGGCTCGCGTCTCCGTGAGGGATCTCTACGCCCATTCAGATGATTCCTAAGATCCGGGTTTGTCTGATCTCCCTTTCCCCTGCTCTGATTCAGGTGATTGCGCAGGTCGGGATGGCTCTTGTGATTCCTAGTATTTTTACGACCCCGGTCGTGTTTACTGACAGACCTTGTTTCTCCGAACTCATCGCTAGTGAAACTCATCGATCGGTCATTTCGTGGTGGATCCTTTCTACGTCGCCTCGTCACTGCAGTGCGAGATCGGGACGTCTGACTTCTCTCGGATGGCGCGCCTTTCCGCCCCTGGAACGTCTCCCTGTCTCCTTGTCTCTCCCCTGTACGCCCTTGATCCTGATCTCGACCAGGTTGAGCGTTCCTGTGGGGAGATGAAGGATATCTTATGGGAGACGGAGGAAACCGTATAGGTGACGGTGGTTGTCGTCCTTGTCTCGGCCTGGAAGGTCCAGAATTTGCCCGAGATGGGCCGGTTGCGTTTGGTGCGCTACCAGGAACCTGAGTCCGAGCCTCGACAGGAGCTTGGTTGTTCTCAGTTCCTGCTGGCACTTCCACAGGTGGATTAGGCGGGACCCGAGCTCGGGTATTCCTCTGAGGCCTAGAAGGAGCAGATGGCTCTGTTGGTGCTGGAGGCTGAGCTGGCCTCCTTGTGTTAGCATTTTTTCGTGGACGCCCACGGGGCCTCCGGGGAGGAACGTGCACGTCCCTTGGAGGAGGGGCTCGGTCTTCGCGCGGAGGTGGGGGCTGAGCCACCTGCGCCTCCGCGGCTATCCTAGTCAACTCCTCGTTACGTTTGTTGGCATCTGCCAGCAGTTGTTTCAGCTGCCGATTCTCCAATTCTACAATAGGGACATAACGCTCAGGGTTATAATACATATCCTCATCCCTTGGTTGTGGAGGTGGTCCCCGGGAATCAGAGGATCCACTCCTTTCTTCAGCGTCCGGGTTCTCCATTGGTTGTTTTCCAGGACGCCTTGGGTAATTTTCTTCAGGAGTGTTCTGATTGTTTGTAGCCATGAATCTTTCTGGGATGGATGCTTGAGGCTCTCAATGAAAGCACCAAACTGTTGACGCCGTTTTTCGTCAACAGATAAAAGAAGAGAGCACGTAAGCAATTAAAGACAATGGCTAAAACAAACAAACGAATCAGACACGCGGTTTTTACGTGGTTCAGCAGTTAAATCTGCCTAGTCCACGAGTCTCTGTTATTAATCTCAAGATTATCTCTGAACAATCCTTTAGCATGAATTCTCCAGAGTTTTCTCTCAAGAATCAGAAATTCGATCGTTTACAATGGTGCATCACTTCTCTATTTATAGAGAAGGATGCAGAATACTATCCCACACATTTTGGGTAGTTACTCTTTTGTGAATAAAAATAAATGGCCTTAAATGCCAATAATAAGATATACAAGGAAACGTTCCCCAAAGATCAGGAAACGCATAACTGACTAAATAATATCCCACGATTTTTGGGGATTTACATCAATAAATGAGGATCATATCCCATATCTACAACACTTGTAGATATTCAAGGTAGCCATTGAGTATCTCCAAGGCTTCACGTCATTGTGCGAGCCACTGACACTTCCCGAGCTGACATTTCTTTCGAGATGGCATATCGAGCTCGAGATCCCTGCTCCGAAGTTGTTTCTGAAGATGAGGGGCTCACAGAGCTATCCTTCGAGATCGAGATCATTTCGAGGTCACCATATTCGAGGTCTGTACCATACTTTGCAGGCTCCGATTTACAATCGTAGAGCATACCCTAACCCTCACGAGACCATTTAATGCGAACTCAGCTTTCGAGGTCATATTTGCTACGGCTCGAAATCTGGGTATAACAATGTACATGCATGAAGGTTTAGAGTTGAAAAAAAAAATTAAATATATAATAATAGTTATTAATGTGGCCGAAATTTTTTTGTCTCTCCAATAACATTAATGGCTGAATATTTTTTTTCTAATTATATAATATTTAAATCAATGAAGTTGAAGAGTTGCAATTGTTAATAAATTAATATTATTTTTTTAATTATTTAAGAACACACTTTATATATTATACACTTCTTCTTCAAACACAACCTACTTTACTCTCCTTTCACATATTTCTTTGTCTTTCAACATTCCTCATGGATAACATGATTCAAGATCTCATCTCTCTTGCTGAAGGCATGATAAAAAAATTGAAATTCATTTTGTCAGTAGCAGAGATCTTGCCTTCATCAAAATTTACTGAGTTCAAAGATGGAACAAATTTTCCCTACAAGTTTGCCACAATATCTCGAAAAATGAGGAGGGGATTGAACAAGATGTATGTTGAAAACTTGAAGGAAGAAATTGAAGATTGGAACAAAGAACTTGTCAAAGTGAAGAAGACTCGTGAAAGCATCAAGAAGAGGATTATGGAAGATGAAGAAGGAGAATCTTCAAATAAAAAGATAAAGGGAAATGAAGAGTAGATTTTAAGTTAGAGAATATTAATTATTTGTATTTTGTTTTTATTTTATGCTTAATTTTTAATATGAACAAATATTTTAAGTTTTTCAGTAAAAAGTTTAAAATTTATTGTGTTTCTTATCGTTATTTAACATCTTACAAAATTATATTTAATACAGTGAAATTAAAAAAAATAATTAAATTTTAAAAAAATGATTATTGTCAATTAATAATAAAAATGTTTATTTTACCCAATAAATAATTAAGGAATATGATTTAATATTCAATTAATATATGACCATTAAAAAGATACCTAATCGGTTTCCAATTAATGTCTTTTTTTCATACACCATTTCAATAAAATAGGAACAATTTTCGAAAAAAATAGGTGGCCAAATAATACCCTATATTTTCGAAAATGGGAATAACCACCTCAAAATTAATAGATGCAATTATTCGTATCATAAATGCACACTAAATGAAAAGTTGCATGTGGCCAAATAATACCCTATATTTTCGAAAATGGAAACATGCATGTATTTGAAAAGTTGCAATTACTCATTAAATATATTATTTTCATAAACAAACAATTAAATAATATTTTTTCATAACCCTACACAACATCTTCTTAGGCTATATATATTCTAAAGTAGATTAAATAGTTTTCATAAAAATATATATCTCTTCATCAGTTTCTCTAGAAAATTCCTACATCTCTTCTAAACAATTTTTCATTATTATGGAAGACTTTATAACTTTCCATGTACATATTCTTTCAATGATTGAATTGTTGGAACGCCAATTATCCATCGTCAAAACATTTGCCAAAGAAGAGACTTCTCAAAGCGAAAGCGAATCGGAGTCTGAAATTGTCATTTTTGCCAAGAAGCAACAACAAAGAAGAAAATGTTTGACTTCTCTTATGGTTGAAAATTTGGAATATGAAATTGAACTTTGGAGAGAAGAACTTCAGAAGGTGAGGATGGATGACGAAGACGTCTTCGATCAATTATTGGGTGGCAACGAAGAACTATTCAAAAAGAATATGAAAGTTCTCTTGGAGGATGAAAAAATCGATATCAGTGGAATTGATTTGAACTCCGACAAGGATGAGTAGATTATCAGTTTTATTATTTTACTTAAATTATTATCAAGTTTCTTCTTTGTTTTATTTTGTAAGTTTATGAGTTTGTTATGACATTGTTCTCCAGTCCTAGTGATTGATTCTTACATTAATCTCTCTAATATTATTAAGATTTTCAAGTTTTTTTTTATTTTGTCAAATTTTTTTATTATTTTTCATGTATATTTTATTAAAAATAACTTATATGCATCATTCATGAGAATTGGTTATATTTTCCTATTTATTTTTTATTTTTTTAAATTATTGAAAATTTGACCAAAATTTGTAACTAATAATAATAGCATGTTCGAAATTTTGGATTCCTTTATGGAAAAAAAAAATTAATGAAAGAAAAACCTATTAAATTGATAAGCAAAAATTTCTCAAAATCGAAAAATGCAATAAATATATAAATAATTACCTTTATTATTTTGGCCGAATTTTTTGAAATATTATATAAGTGTGTATTTCAAATAATAATAGTAATAAATGATGGGTAGTTGAACAATTGCCTTTACAATAAAGTCATAATAATTTTATTATAATTTAAAACTTAAACTTTATATTGGAAGTTAAACTGGTAATTAAATACATTTATAAATAAGTGTGGTATACAATTTTTATGAGAATTTCGAAATTTATTAAATTGAATAAATGAATTTTTTTTATTTCTAATTATTTTTTTCATCTAGTTAGGTTATAAAAACTCTTTATATATGTAGGTCAAGAATTTACAATAATAACCTAAAAAATAGATAAACATAATAAAAAAACGGAGTACATCAACGATATGTAACTAAAATTAATAACTAAATGAATTGGTTATATTTTCCTATTTATTATATATTTTTTTAAATTATTGAAAATTTGACCAAAATTTGTAACTAATAATAATAGCATGTTCGAAATTTTGGATTCCTTTATGAAAAAAAATTAATGAAAGAAAAACATATTAAATTGATAAGCAAAAATTTCTCAAAATCAAAAAATGCAATAAATATATAAATAACTACCTTATTATTTTGGCCGAATTTTTTGAAATATTATATAAGTGTGTAATTCAAATAATAATAGTAATAAATGATGGGTAGTTGAACAATTGCCTTTACAATAAAGTCATAATAATTTTATTATAATTTAAAACTTAAACTTTGTATTGGAAGTTAAACTAGTAATTAAATACATTTATAAAAAGGTGTGTGGTATACAATTTTTATGAGAATTTTGAAATTTATTAAATTGAATAAATGAATTTTTTTTTAATTTCTAATTAATTTTTTCATCTAGTTAGGTTATAAAAACTCTTTATATATGTAGGTCAAGAATTTACAAAGATAACCTAAAAAATAGAGAAACATAATAAAAAAAATAGAGTACATCAACGATATGGACAAAGAGAATGAAAACAAGGAGGGTATCAAGACTATTGATAAAGAGAATCAAAACAAAAATATGGTCAACGATATGGAGAAAGAGAAGCAAAAAATGACTGATATTATTATTGTTTACCGAGTTTTTCGGAAACGAATAACTAACGGAATAATAAAAAGATAAGAACTGTAGAAATGCTGAAATGTAACTAAACAAACAGCGTTTTTACGTGGTTCAGGCGTTAACAAGCCCTAGTCCACGAGTCGATGTTATTATACTTGGAAAAGGTTACAGTAAGATGGCTGGTACACAAGAACTTCACACACTCACAGTGTTTCTCTCGGGTTCTCTTGAAGAAGATGAAGCTAGAGAGATTTTAGTAGAGTTTTTGCTATATGATTTGTTCGTCCCTCTTCTTGTAAAATGAAGGGGTCTTTATAGCTAGGGTTCTGGATTAGGGTTTTTCTCTACGTCCATGAGTCTTAATTACACCAGCCATAAATAGGGATACAATTACTGTAGTAGCATGGCTACAAGACTCTATGTGGGTATATTTACGTGAAAGTATGGGGAACACACAAAGTCAGCCGTCTTTTCCAAGTTGTCAGCGGAACAGTAGGCGAAAAGGTACCCTTAGGCGTGCTGGGATGTGTGCGTCTTTGACCTGACGGGCGTGTCAGGCGGGATCCTGTGTCAGGCGGATATCCTTCCAAATGTGCCTCCTCCACGACTCGACCGTTTGGCTTTGTTCCGTGCGAGGCACGGAACTGCTTCCGCAGAGACCACTCGAAGAGCTTCTCCTGGAAGGAGCTTCCCCGAAGGATACCCCTTCGGGAGTCCGGGAGAGTTGACGAGTTTCCGTATTGTGTGTGCTTGGAAGAGTAATCCGGACACTAAGCGGGAGAGGCGAAGCCTTTCTGTTCATCCGCGAGCTCTGGTCACCTACCGTGAAAGACATCGATAATTCTGCTTCCCCGAGGTCATCAATCTAAACGCTATCCGGAAATCTGGATAACATTTACCCCCCAAGGTCACGGAGCTTTGAGGGATCCGGGAGCTTGTACAATCGGTTTCTTAGATTAGGCGAGGGGGCACCTTCTGTGTTCCCGGAAGGGTTCCTTTTTCCCGCCTGAGTGTTAGTATGAAAAAGAAAGGGAATTTCTTCTGTTTGAGATCAAGTACTCAAGTGCGGCAAGGACCACGTGTCATTCTGGGAATGGTTCTGCGACCAAGACGTGTGCGTGAGGCGACTGGTTGAGTATGCGTGCGTCAGTCATCTGACTAATGATTTGACGGTTTTTAATGGTACTCCGGGCCCGAGGTGGTGTAATGATGGGAAATAAATACTTTATTCCCATCCGAGGAGTCATAAATAGGATCGTCGCTTCCTCTCCAGCCGTTGGATCTGATGCATACGGAATGGGAAGATCGGGACCGTCCACTTGAGGAATTCGAAACGGCCTCTTCCCTGCTATAAAAACGAGGGAAAGGACCTTTCTTCCTCTTTACGCTTTCAGATTCTCCATCTTTAGGATTTTCAGATTTCCAAACCTTCGAACTCTCAGGCTTCCCAGCTTACGTTCCCCCGAACTTGCCATTTCTTTTGGTAAGTATCTGGAAACTTTTCTTTTTGTTTCGGCAGTGGGTTTATTCCCCGAAGTTCCTGGTTTGAATCGCCGTTCGTCTTTGCAGCTTTTACTTCTCGCGATCGTGCTGTGCAGTGATCCAGTTACTCCTTCAACCTCCAACTACCCGAATATCAGTAAGTATTTCTACTTTGCTCTTTCCTCCCAAACCTTAGGTTGTTGGTAGTTGTTAGAGTAGAGGTTTCTGCCATTATTGCTTATGTGCATGTGATTGATTGTGAGTCGATAAGTAGCCTTTTCTGCATGCTTTGGCGATTTGCGTTTGGAAAGTCGTCCCTTGTTTTGCTGTTTTAGGGCATAAACATGAACGCCTTTAGGGTGTCTTTCCCTGGAAAAGCACTTCTTTTGGTGGGCTTAGGCTCGGGGTCTGAGTCTGGTTCCTTGCTGTCCTTCGGGTGGCATGGTGCCAATCCCTCGGTAAGCTCGGTGGGAGCCTCTCCAAGCAGTTTTCGGGGAGGGTCTCCCCGACGCCTTTGATACCACTAGGGTATGACAAGGGTGCTGACTGCTTAGAGTGTTTTCTTCTTTCTTTTCTTTTGTCTAGTGACGAACATCTTGAAGGAACAACTCCTTGCTGCGGGGGAGGATGATTCTGCCCAAGAGAAGGGCTCTCCTGTCGCTGGTGGAAAGGGGAAAGGAAAGGCGAAAGCGGTCGCGGCTAGCCCACCAACCTCCAATAGTTCCATCTGGGAGATGGACCAAAAACCGAACCTTTTCAGGAATTATGGCATGCTGGAGCTGTATTCCTCTGAGGCAGGCCTGAAGAACATCCCAGGTCTGATGTGGCACCGTCTGTCGGTGCTGGGCGAGTCAGCTAGCCAGAGTCACGAGGGCTTTGGTGCCTGGAGCTGGGCACACATAGTGTGTGGGGCGCACTTGCCCCTAAGGAGTTACTTCGCCAATTTCTGTGTGAAGGCGGGGATTGCCCCCTTCCAGTTAATTCCTCCCAGCTACAAGCTCTTAGCAGGGTGGTTCATCTTTTGCAAGTCCCGGAGACTGGAAGCTCCTACCCCGGAGGAGGTGCTGTACTTTTACGGGTTGAAGTCTCAGCCTATGAGGGGTCATTCAGACAAGGTGGGATTTTACAGGCTAGAAAGGCACCCGGACGTGATGTGCCCCACTTGTCATACCGCGAGGGTTCCAGACCTCCGGGAATACTGGTTCCTGACGACTGGCTTCCCGCTGAAGAGGGTGCCAGCCCTATCTTTGGACTTCAAAATCCCTGGTAAGCGCTCCTTCCTCTCCTTTTCTACTTTGTTTCTTTGCACTTGATTTGCTTTTTGGGAGGATCTCTAACGCTTGTATTTGATTTTCGCAGAAGTCGTTCCGCAGACACCTCGCTGCGCGGAGATGATAAGGAGGTCCAAGTTCTACGAAGGGCTTTCTGAGGAAGAGTTGAAAGTGGAGGGACTTGTGACCTCCGAATCGTTGAGGGAGTATGGGCTACTTGCCTCCTTCCAAAACATCGAGCCAGTGAGTGGCAGGGGGCAAACTCAGGTGTCAGCTGATATCCGGGAGCAGATTGCCCTGGAGCTGTCTAAGGTGATCACCCAAGCAGCTCGGGACGAAAGTACTCTATCTCCTAGTTGGGCGGAGAGGTTCCCCGACCCCCAGCCGGAGGAAGAGGAGATCGAGGCTCGCCACGCCGCGGCTTACCCTAACGAAGGGGCTCCGGGGGCTAGTACCTCCGGGAGAGGTAAGACTAGTTTTCGATTGATCCACACCCCCAGTCTGTCTGAGGTTTCCCGGACCTCTCAGATGGGGTTTGATCCCCGTTTCCTTAGGCTAGATCCGCGTAGGATACCTTTCGACAGGTATTGCGATAGGGTAGATGAGCTCCTCTGGTGTCTGAGTGACGGTAGTCTGCCAGAAGGTGTCATCATGGTTGACCCTTCTTCTCTCAGCATGTCATTCCCGGACTTCAAGGAGTACGGGAGCTTCCTGGAGCAGGAAGCGATGTTTTGTTTTGCTCGGGGAAGGCCATCCACGTTTCTCGTGCATGGTCGTCCCTTTCAAACTTTTCTTTTTCTTGTTTCTTGTTCCCTGCTGGCGGGCTTGCTTGTGCTTTTATGTTGTTGATTGTCTTGTCTTCCGCTTATCTTCTTTCTCATTGCTTGTTGGTTCGTTAACCTTGCTTTGTACGTTTCTTGCAGAGTATCCCGAAGCCAAGATGTTAGGGAGGGTTACTTTGCTTATTAAGAAGGCTGCCACCAGCCAAGACCCGTCCACGGGGAAAGGACGGAAGACCAAGGCTGGTAGGGGAGGTAAGGCTGCCTCCCCCAAGAAGACAAGTGGCGAGGCGCAAGCGTCTTCGAGGGTAGAGAAGTCCCCTACTGACGGGCCTTCCGAGACTATGATGGTCTCGAGTAGCAGCAGCGACGGGGAAGGGCTTGTGTTCCCCGTGAGGACAACTGGGGTGAGCAAGCGTCCCGGAGAAGATGTTGAGGGCGCTAAGAACAAACGCCTTAGACACTCTTCTCCCGGTCGAAGGCAACAACAACAGCAACGACGGCAACCACAACTACAACAACAGCAGCAATAGGAACAAGAGAGACAATCACCAACGCCGCAGCAGCAGCAACAACAACATCCAAACCAGCAGCAGCAACAAGGGCAATTACTTCTGCTGCCGCAGCAGCAAAAGCAACAGACCGGGGCCTTAATACACCGGCTGCCTCCTCCTCCAGCCCAAAGGGGGTCCACCCTTCCGGGGTCTCCGTCTTCTCAGACAACCAATCTTCCCCTGCCTGGCCTGAAGTTCCACTTTCCGCGGAAGCCAACCAGTTTCCCCGCTGCTCTCCTGGAGGGTGTAAGACGGGCCGATAGTTTTTTGAAGAGGCGGTTAGAGGCGGAGAAGGCCGTTACTCAGGGAAGGGCAGATAACTTGTCTGCCGTGAAGAGAGCTGAGCTGGCCGAGGGGGTGAGATCTCTTCACCCGGCCGGAGCGGTTCTG
Source organism: Humulus lupulus (assembly GCF_963169125.1). Taxonomy (NCBI): domain Eukaryota; kingdom Viridiplantae; phylum Streptophyta; class Magnoliopsida; order Rosales; family Cannabaceae; genus Humulus; species Humulus lupulus. The sequence continues at coordinate 45,466,583 of NC_084793.1, forward strand.
GATGGTCCAGCCTTGGAGAAGAGGCTGGTGCCCAGGCTCGGACGTGCATTGGCGCCGTTCGGAGCTGAGATGATGGAGGACATGGCCCTGAGCTTATGCGAGCTCAATTCTGAGAAATGGGCCATTAGTAGCAGCAAGGATCCGCTGTTGCTGACACACGCTGTGAAGCAGCAACTGTCCGGGGTAAGCCGTCAGTTGTTATTTTTTGGGATCACCTGTCTTTTGGTCCGGCTTTAGCTCATTCTGTTGTCTTTCCTTGCAGGCCTCTATGATCGCGGAACGCTCGTTCCGGGAGGTTGGTGCAGCTCTGGTTCAGCTGGAGGAGAGCCAGCTGGCTCGCCAGGCCTTGGAGGCGGAGAAACAGAAGCTGACCCAACAGGCCTTGGGGGCTTCGGAGAAGATTGATCAGGCCCGGCGCACGGCTGAAGAAGAGGCGGAGAAGAAATATCTTGCCAAATATCAAGAGTACCGGGCCAAGGCAGAGAATGAGTTTAGACAGCGGTCGGATGGGATGAAGGCCGAAAACTCCAAGCTCCGGGAAGAGCTGTCCCAAGCCAAGGTGGAGAAGGATACACTAGAAGCCCGCTTGCAATCAAAAAACGATCTCCTCCTTAAGCGGCAAGAGGAATATTCCACTCTTCAGAGTAAGCTGCACGAGGAGGAGCAACTCCATAAGAGGAGCAGGGATCTCGTGTCTATGCTGCAGTTGGGGCTCGCCGAGAAGGATAAAGAGATCGGGGCCTTGCAATTCACTGCTAGGGGGCATGTGACCGAGAAGCAATCCGTGCTGACCCAAAATAGGGAGCAGCGCAAGGAGATTGATTCTCTTAAGGGGGAGCGGGATGCCTCCAAGGCCGAAATGGAAAAATTGAGGGCCCAACTAACTGTCGCGGAAGCACAGCTGGCAACCTCCGAGGCGGAGCGCTTGAAGGAGAAGGAGGATGCTGAGGTGATACTGAATAGGACGATTAATATATCGCATGTGGTCCTCATGCATCAACTCTGGAAAGTGAACCCGGAGGTATTAGGCTATCTGGGAGATGATGCCGAAGCCATGAGGGAGAAGCTACTCGTGTGGGATCAGGGCCCAGAGGCGTACGTCCAAACTTACAACATTGACGAACGTGCTGAAGCTCCTGAGGCGGGAGATCCCGGAGAGGCGGAGACCTCTGAACCTTCTCATGACCAAGTTCCTCCTTCCAATGAGCCGACTCCGCCAGCCTCCGTTGAAACCGATGCCCCCGAAGCTGCGGTCGTGGAAGCTGTAGTTACCCCCAATGCTTGAAGGGGTTTTATCTTTACTTATTTTTCATTTTGAGTTTTTCATTGCGGACATTTTTACCATAATCATAGCATTCTCCTTTCTTTTCTGCCGAGTTCTTTATTTATCCTTGCGCTTAGGGTAGACATTTATACGGTAGAAACTGTTGTAGGGGCGTATGGGGTTTTGGTTCCAACGGCCAAAACCTATGCACTTCCCACTTGAAGCTTTAACGGATGATGTCTTTTCCCATGTAGTTTCTAGGTTACGAAGGTTTCCTGGTTCCAACGGCCAGGCTCCTTTCACCGTATTTTAGCTTTCCTGAGGCAAATAGCCAATCCCGGGACTTGTAGTTATACTGTTCGCTGGGATTGCTAAGGTGAGTCGTTCCATTGTTTGGAACGGGAGTTCTTTTGGTGAGCGTCGCTAGACTTAAGGTTAGATCTTTGCGAAGCAAAACTAACTGTTGTTGCGAACCTCATTGTGGCTGACTTCAGGGACCTGGCATGGAGCCCTGCGAGGCAAGGCTTATTGCTGTCGGGGAAATCGCCACGCCCACCAGGTGTGATCCTGGAGCACGGGCTTTGCGAAGCAAAGCCGGCTGTGAGTGGGGGGATCAAGCATGTCCGCTTCTGGAGCTGAAACTTGCAATGGCCATGGAGCTTGCCATGCATTATTTTGTGAGATCCGGAGTTGGAGCCTGCGAAGCAAGGCTTACAACGGTCGCGGATCTTGCCATCTTTCGCCTCGCTGGACCCGGAGCTGGAGCTTGCGAAGCAACGCTCTACAGCGCTCGCGGATCTTGCCAACTTTCGCCTTGCAGGACCCGGAGCTGGAGCTTGCGAAGCAAAGCTCTACAGCGCTCGCGGATCTTGCCATCTTTCGCCTTGCGGGATCCGGAGCTGGAGCTTGCGAAGCAAAGCTCTACAGCGCTCGCGGATCTTGCCATCTTTCGCCTTGCGGGACCCGGAGCTGGAGCTTGCGAAGCAAAGCTCTACAGCGCTCGCGGATCTTGCCATCTTTCGCCTTGCGGGATCCGGAGCTGGAGCTTGCGAAGCAAAGCTCTACAGCGCTCGCGGATCTTGCCATCTTTCGCCTTGCGGGACCCGGAGCTGGAGCTTGCGAAGCAAAGCTCTACAGCGTTCGCGGATCTTGCCATTTTTTGCCTTCCGAGACTCGGAGCTGGAGTTTGCGAAGCAAAGATCTACAGCGATCGCAGAGAATTCTGCAAAGGACTTGTCAGGGAGTTGGGGGTGTTTTGGCGTAGCTCTATGAACGTGCCTCAACCCCCAGTCCCGTCCATCGCTGGGCTACACAGGAGATAATTATCATGATACATAATGGCAGGCATTTCCATGGCAATTTTCACATAAGCACATAATGCACATATGACACGTAATGCAAGCATGTTCATGGCAACAAATAAACCTAAGCTCAACAATTTAAACATTTCGAACAATTTAAAAATTTCAAACACAATGCTAGCACATAAGTGGTGTTCTGTGTACGTTTTGTTCAAGGGGCGTATGGTTATGCCTTAGCCATGTATACCCCCCAAGTGAGCGTGGGGTCCGGACGTCTCCGGACCGCGTGGTCACTTGTTAAAACGCAGCTTTGAACACAGGGATAAAAAGTGCAGTAAAAGCGGAGTGAATCTCTCCGTGTTTCATTAAATTAGCCTGCTAGGCGTGAGTTTTACAACAGGGAGGATTATTTCCACATTTTTCACTTTTGTTATTTTCACCAAGGACTTCCGACTGGATGGTCCGGGGCCTACTGGTAGTAACGGCGAAGGTGCTCCGCGTTCCAGGCGCGCGGGACTTTAGATCCGTCGAGTCTCTTTAAGTGATACGTCCCATGGCCCACTTTTTCTTGGACTTCGTAGGGGCCTTCCCAGTTGGGTCCGAGGACTCCTACTCCCGGATCCTGCGTAGCAGGAAATACTCTTCGTAGGACAAGATCCCCAACTTCGAATGTACGGCTCTGGACTCTCATGTTAAAGTGTCGGGCTATCTTGCCTTGGTACATTTTTAGTTGGACCTGCGACTGCTCCCGGAGCTCCTCGATCATGTCCAAGGACTCCTGGAGAAGGGCATGGTTCCGGGTAGGATCGTAGGTGTCTTGCCTGTGAGAGGGGATCATAGCTTCTACTGGGATGACGGCCTCGCAACCGAAGGTCATGGAATAAGGCGTGTGCCCCGTCGAAGTTCTCTCTGTTGTGCGATAGGCCCAAAGTACTCGCGGAAGTTCTTCCGGCCAGTGAGCCTTGCAGGCTTGGAGTTTTTTCTTCAACGTGGTCTTTAATATTTTGTTTACAGCTTCCACTTGCCCATTAGCCTGGGGTCTGGCGACTGCGGAAAAGCTTTTGATAATTCCATGCGAAGCACAGAAGTTCGTGAAGTGTTCACTGTCAAACTGCTTTCCGTTGTCGGACACAATTTTCCGTGGAAGCCCAAAACGACACACTATATTCCTGATGACAAAATCCAGTGCTTTTTTTTATGTGACCGTGTTCATAGGTTCAGCTTCAGCCCATTTGGTGAAGTAGTCTACCGCGACTATGGCGTACTTCACTCCACCCTTTCCAGTTGGGAGGGAACCTACTAGGTCAATGCCCCAAACGGCGAACGGCCAGGGGCTGGTCATTAGGGTAATTTCTGTAGGCGGCGCTCGCGGAACCTTGGCGTACCTCTGGCACTGCTCACACTTCCTGACATAATCCACACAATCCTTCTTCATGGTGGGCCAGAAGTATCCTTGTCGAAGGATCTTTTTGGAGAGGCTCAGCCCGGAGGTATGATCGCCACAGAAGCCTCCGTGAATCTCATGGATGATGGTGCTGACTTCAGTTCCGGCAACACACCTAAGGAAGGGTATGGACAACCCCCTGCGGTAAAGCTTTCCATCCATAACCACGTATCGGGGAGCTTGATATTGGAGCTTCCTTGCGTCAGCTTTATCAGTGAGGAGCTCTCCGGTGGTGAGAAATCTGAGGATGGGTCCTATCCAGGAGTGGGAATGGTCGATGATGGCGTTTATCCTTCGTGTCTCAGTACTGGGGGCTTCTAAGTGCCCGATGGGGACTAAGCCATACTGTTCAATCTCCGGGTCCGTTGCAAGCTTGGCCAGCGTGTCCGCGAGTGAGTTCTGGTCCCGGGGGACCTGGCGGATTTGGTAGCCTTTGAAATGCTGCAGTAGGTCGCGGGAGAGAGACACGTAGGCAGCCATCCTTTCGCCTTTCGTCTGGTATTCCCCGGATATTTGGTTTACCACAAGTAGGGAGTCGCTGTATACTTCGATTTTTTGGGCTCCGACTTCTCTGGCCAGTCGTAACCCAGCTAACATGGCTTCGTGTTCTGCCTCGTTGTTGGATGCTGGGAACGCGAAACGGATGGCACTCTGGAGCTGATGCCCTTGGGGAGATATTAGGATGACCCCCGCCCCAGCTCCTTTTTCATTTGAGGCTCCGTCTACGTAGACCTTCCAGGTGGGAAGTTCCGGGACAGGATCTTCCGGGAGGTCATTCATTCCCGAGCATTCCACAATAAAGTCCGCGAGAGCTTGACCTTTTATGGAAACACGTGGTTGGTAGTGGACGTCGAACTGGCTCAGTTCCATGGCCCACTTAAGCAATCTGCCAGAAGACTCGGGCTTCTGCAGGACTTGTCGGAGAGGGTGGTTGGTGAGTACTTTGATGGTGTGCGCCTGGAAATATGGCCTCAGCTTCCGTGAAGCGATCAGCAAGCAGAGGGAGAGTTTCTCGATCATCGAATATCTGGACTCAGCGTCCAATAACCTCTTGCTTACGTAATACACAGGGAGCTGGATACGGCCATCTTCCCGGACGAGAGCGGCACTTACTGCGTGCTCAGTCACAGCTAAGTATAAGAACAACGCCTCTCCTTTGACAGGTTTGGACAGAATGGGAGCTCGGGTTAAATGTTCTTTGAGGTGTTGGAAGGCTACTTCGCATTCGGGGGTCCACTCGAACTTCTTGTTTCCTCGCAACACATTGAAGAAGGGGATACACTTGTCAGTGGCCTTGGATACGAAGCGGCTGAGAGCAGCTATCCTTCCGGTAACGCTCTGGACATCCTTATGTTTCCGGGGGGAAGGCATATCTATGAACGCCTTTATTTTCTCAGGGTTGGCTTCCACTCCGCGGGAGCTGACAATGAAACCGAGGAACTTCCCAGACGAGACCCCGAAAGTACATTTCTTTGGATTTAGTTTCATCCCGTACTTTCGGATCACGGCGAAAGCTTCCTCAAGGTCGCCACTGTGGTCCCCGGAGGTCTTGGACTTTACCAACATGTCGTCCACGTACACCTCCATGTTCCTCCCCAGTTGGTCCTTGAACATTCTGTTTACCAGACGCTGGTACGTCGCCCCAGCATTCTTCAAACCGAAAGGCATGACCACGTAACAGTAGACACCCTTGTCCGTGAGGAAGCTGGTGTGTTCCTGGTCCGCGACATGCATCTTGATCTGGTTGTATCCGGAGTACGCATCCATGAAGGATAAGAGTTCGTACCCGGAAGTAGCGTCTACCATCTGATCGATTCGCGGGAGAGGGAAACAATCTTTCGGGCAGGCCTTGTTTAGGTCCGTGAAGTCAATGCACATTCTCCAGGACCCATCGGGTTTCGGGACCAGAACTGGGTTGGCCAACCACACGGGATAGTGCGACTCCTGGAGAAAGCCTATGGACATCAATTTGTCCACTTCAGCTTTGACGGCTTCGGCTCTCACTGGGTCCAGCGGCCTCCTCTTTTGGCGAATGGGAGTTGCAGATGGGTCTATGTTGAGTGCGTGGCACGCAACATTGGGATTAATCCCCATCATATCAGCGTGGCACCATGCCAGGATATCCTGATTATCCTTCACAGTGGCTACGATCTTATCTCGAACGGCCGACGGCAGGTTTTTCCCCACCTGAATGACCTTGGTGGGTTCTCCCGGGTTGAGGATCACCTCTTCGACTTCCTCCATCGGCTCTATTGCTTTCTCGATTCCCACTCTTGGGTCGAGTTCGTCAAAGTATGCCTCCTGAGCACCCCCAGTTTCTGGCAATTCTTCCGCCAAAGGAATGGCAGCAAACGTCTCCTGGACCGTGTAGACGGATCGGACGGAGACGTTATAACAGCTCCGTGCACTTCTTTGGTCTCCTCGGAGGGTGCCAATACACCCATCGTCGCATGGAAACTTCAAACATAAGTGGCGTATCGAGGTTATGGCCCCACAATCGATCAGGACCGGTCGGCCTAAGATGGCATTATACGCCGTGGGGCAGTCGACCACCACGAATGTGCTATGCTTGAAGGCACAAGCGTCGCTTTCTCCTCTGAGGGTGACTGGCAGTTGAATTTTCCCTAATGGCATGAGTGCGTCCCCATTGAAACCTTGAAGCTGGATGGGGCATGGGGCCAGGTCTGTCTCGGTCAATCCGATCGCGTGGAAGGCCGCTTTGAAGAGGATGTTCACGGAGCTTCCGTTATCGACCAAGATCCGTGGACCTTCTTATTGGCAATCTGGGCTTCCACCACGAGGGGATCGTTGTGGGGGAAGTGCACATGTCGAGCATCGTCCTCCGTGAAGGTGATGGGAAGATCCATCATTCGGGGACGTTGAGCAGGTGATTGAACCAAGGCGCACATCTCCTCGGCGTGCTCTAACTCCCTCAAGTACCTCTTCTGGGAGTTGCGGGTGCTTCCGGCAAGGTGTGGTCCTCCGGAAATGGTGGCGACGTGTCCGTCAACGGGTGGCGGAGCAAGGCCGGGCGGGTATGGGTTGCCTGGTCCTGGAGCCAACAAGGCAATGGGCGCCGGAGCGGGTGGAGCAGGAAGTGCGGGGAACTGAGACCCGGGAGTTTGGGGGTGACCAGCTCCAGGAGTGCTAGCGGCCCCCCTCTGTCCCGGGGAATATGCAGCTCCGTGAACTATCCCCTGTCCGGGATAGATAATGGGTATCCTCACCCACTGACCGAGGTGTCCCGCTCTTGCCAGGGACTCGATCTCATCCTTCAGCTGAAGGCACTCGTTCGTGGTGTGCCCCACGTCTCCGTGGAACTCACACCTCTTATTGGAGTCTCGCGGACGCCTTCCTCCGTGAGACACTTTCGGGGGCTTCCTGTAGTTGACCATATTACAGGTCGCCCGATATACATTCTCTCGCGAGTCTATCAAACTGGTATATTCCGTGAACTTGGGCTCATAGTCCTTCCGGGGTTTCTTTGAATGGTCTCCCCGGTTGGAGTTTCTTCCGCTTCGTTTGCTCCGCGATTGGCTCAAATTTCGTTCTGGGGCTTCCGCTTGCGGCTGCGGCATGCCAGGAGCGATACTACATCCGGTTTGTACTGCTCCGTACCCAGAGAAATGGGTTTGACTCGGCGTCTGAGCAGACGCGGAAGGCCCATACACACTTGGAGTGAATCGGGCTCCTGGAAGCGTGAGGGCTGGTGCGGGAGCTTGCGAAGCAAAGCTCGGCGCAGTCACGGAAGGGGTTGGAGCCGGGGGAACTCCAAAGGCCTGCTGGTAGGCATCCTCAAGGTTGATGATTCCCTGAGCTTTTGACATGAATTCGGACAGTGTTTCTGCCCGTCTCCTTTGCATTTCCCCCCATAGCAGGGAGCCGACAGTAAGGCCCGATTGAAGGGCGATCAGCTTCATGTCATCGCTGACCTTGGTTTTTGCAGCAGCTTCCATCATTCTCTGAATGAAAGCTTTGAGGTTCTCAGTGGGTTGCTGCTTGATGTTGGTTAAGGAACCAACCTCCATGTCGTGGTCGCGGGCAGCAATAAACTGCCTCCTAAACGCGGACTGTAGCTCCTTCCAACTGTGGATTGATCCGGGAGCTAATCTTTTCCACCAGTCCTCCGCGGACTTGGTAAGGGTGAGTGAGAAGCACATGCATTTGGCGTCCTCACTGACACGCGCCACTTGCATCATTTTATTGTATTTAGCTAGGTGGGTACGCGGGTCTATCCTCCCATCATATAATTCTATGTGAGGCATTTTGAAGTTATCCGGGAGGGACGTTTCCGCGATCCTCCTAATACATGGTTCCGGGTCTTCCTCCTCAGAATCTGACAGGGCCCCACTTTGCTTCCAGACCAGCTTGGTCAAGGCAGCAATCTGTTCCTCGAGCCTCTTCGTATCACTTTCCGGGAGGTCACGTCCCCGGAGCTTGTCATTAATATGATTTCGGAGGTCATCTCCGCGAGGCCGGGCCTTTTCCCCTTTGGCCTTTTCATACTTGGCCTCCAACCTTCTTCTTAGGTCCACCGTGGACCAGCTATCTTCGGAGTGCGAGTTCGCAGCCCGACCGTCCTGATTGACGGAATCACTGGGGCGGTTGTTCCTTCCCCTAGGCCTGGGTGCCTTAGCACCGGGCCCTTTAGGCACAGAGTGCCCCCTTGGGGCTGAAGGACGTCTGGGCTTAGGAGCGCCAGAGACCTTCTGCGCGCGGGGGGGGGGGGGGGGCAGTCGGCCTGGTGATTCACGCCTTTAGGAGGTGCAGGGGCGTCAGCGCGCACAGGCTCTCCAACTTTTTCTTTGCCCTTGTTAGGGGCGGCTTTGGATGGTCCAGCAGCGGCTGGATCCGGCATGGGGGCATCAGCACCACCTAGAACAGAGGCATCCTCGTCCGAGTCGCCTAGATCTCCGAACTTACTTTGGAGGCGTTCCATCATGCGTTGCATTCTTTCGGAGACGCGCTCCTGCTCAGCAAGCTTGGCCTTAGTGGCCACCAGTTCTTCGGCTACTTGGACCAGTTCTGGGTCCTTCTCATAGTAGCAGCCGTCCTTGTAATAACCGTCTTGGACATACTCTTCTTCGTCTTCTAAGTATGTTGTATCTTCGGTACTGACCCGATCCTGGCGGGATGTCGGGTCTTCACCTTGGTAGTCTAAGGGTTCGCTTTGCACCACATCTTCCATCACGGTATCGAGGTTGACCGTAGCATTTTTGTCAACAGCGGATTTTCTCGTAGTCACCATCTCTTTAGCACGAAGTGAATACAAAAAACGTACACAGAAAAAGAGATGACTAACAACTTCCTACAGCTCTCAATGAAAGCACCAAAATGTTTACCGAGTTTTTCGGAAACGAATAACTAACGGAATAATAAAAAGATAAGAACTGTAGAAATGCTGAAATGTAACTAAACAAACAGCGTTTTTACGTGGTTCAGGCGTTAACAAGCCCTAGTCCACGATTCGATGTTATTATACTTGGAAAAGGTTACAGTAAGATGGCTGGTACACAAGAACTTCACACACTCACAGTGTTTCTCTCGGGTTCTCTTGAAGAAGATGAAGCTAGAGAGATTTTAGTAGAGTTTTTGCTATATGATTTGTTCGTCCCTCTTCTTGTAAAATGAAGGGGTCTTTATAGCTAGGGTTCTGGATTAGGGTTTTTCTCTACGTCCATGAGTCTTAATTACACCAGCCATAAATAGGGATACAATTACTGTAGTAGCATGGCTACAAGACTCTATGTGGGTATATTTACGTGAAAGTATGGGGAACACACAAAGTCAGCCGTCTTTTCCAAGTTGTCAGCGGAACAGTAGGCGAAAAGGTACCCTTAGGCGTGCTGGGATGTGTGCGGCTTTGACCTGACGGGCGTGTCAGGCGGGATCCTGTGTCAGGCGGATATCCTTCCAAATGTGCCTCCTCCAGGACTCGACCGTTTGGCTTTGTTCCGTGCAAGGCACGGAACTGCTTCCGCGGAGACCACTCGAAGAGCTTCTCCTGGAAGGAGCTTCCCCGAAGGATACCCCTTCGGGAGTCCGGGAGAGTTGACGAGTTTCCGTATTGTGTGTGCTTGGAAGAGTAATCCGGACACTAAGCGGGAGAGGCGAAGCCTTTCTGTTCATCCGCGAGCTCTGGTCACCTACCGTGAAAGACATCGATAATTCTGCTTCCCCGAGGTCATCAATCTAAACGCTATCCGGAAATCTGGATAACAATTATTTTTGAGGAAGGCAAGCAAAAAATGGACGACAGCAACGATATACAGAAAGATAAGCCAAAAATTGAAGACATTGATCATATAGAGAAAGGGAAGCGAAAATGGGCAGATGTTACGGATGAGGAAAAAGAAAAAGGAAAAAAAAAATTGGTAGACGTGAAGGATATGGAACTAGACGATGTGTTCCTCAATAAAGTTGTTGAATTACTATCTGATAATACAACTATTAATCTTAAAGAGCTCACCACATCGGTAGATCTAAAAAAGAAGAAGGATGAAATCAATCAACTCTTGGTTCTTCTCTGTACCAGAAAGACTAAACTTGGGTCTCTCTTTTCATCTCGATGCATCTCAAGTCGCCTATGGAGTCCTGAGGCACGCAAGATGCAACTTTCTCAACATATCATCCTTCAGAAATTCATCCATGCTGTAGAGAAGGAGGAACACTTTTGGCTCCATGAACTCTTGAAGATTGTTCATGATGAAAATAAAGATAATAGTCTACTCAAATTTTGAAAAATGTTATTTCTCATTAAAGTTTTTATTTTGACAATTTTAGTTTTCTTCTCTTTGTAATTTGTCGTCTATGAATTTTATTTTATGAATTTTAGTTTCTCTACAATATTCTTCAATTTATTTGTTTGCAATGTTCTTCAACACATGAACATTATAAATTGTTACAATAAGTAAATAGCAAAATGTTAAGAGTAACTTATGATAATAATTTCTCACTAAACCATAATATATTTTAAGTAACTATAATTATTTAATAATAATAATTTTCAGAAATTATAATTAATCTAAAATTTAGTAATTTATTTAATATTTTTTTAGAATTTGATAACTTTTAAAATTAATAAAACATTACATAAAATAACTATAATTATTTATTAATATTAATTATCGAAATGTATATTAAATATAAAATATAGTAATTTATTTAATATATCTTTGTAGATCTCGAAAACTATACAGATTATTAAAAACTAAAACGTTACATAATACCCAAACACACATCCCACAACTATAATAAATACTAAAACACACATGCCACAACTATAATTCTTGGATATGTAAAAGGTCTTCTCGAAATTATCAATTTATATTTAATCACTGTAATAATAGTAATGCAAAATGCTATAAAACCCTATCTTAATTACTTTTATTTAAAAAAAAACAAATATATATTTTTGTTTAGATATGTAAATATATTTTCGAAGTTACCAATTGAATATTTAATTGTTATAGTTGGAACATGTTACATCTCTTTATAATCAATGTAACCATTTTAATGAGAAATGCATTGAACTCTCATATTCCATTGTTAATTATGATTAATAATAAAAGCATACTATATAAGTGACAACATTATTCATTATTGAAAAGTGATAGTTCAAGATGAGTCACAACATAATGCATAACAAATTTATGGTGGAAATTGTTCGCCGTCATTCCATTTCCAAATGGAAAGAAAGATTCATCACTGGAGACTTACATGCTTTGCGGGATGATATTTAGTCGCGCATCTTGCAAAATTTTCATGAAAGAAGTACAATAAGGATGATCTTGGCAGATCTGGTAATCCAACGATACTCGACAAATCCTTTGGATTTGAAAGATATTGAACAAGCTCAAAAAGATTTAGCGTTATCTTTTATTGAAGGTTCGGAGAAGGAAGACTTGTTTTGGAGGCAACAACTGTTTGATGTTGAATATGAAATTAATTATCATGAGTCTTTACTTTTCAATCACATGCATGGTTCAAATAAAAAATAACCATATGTTCCTCTTTATTTTCTTTAGGTAATCAAATGTACTACATTGGAAGTTGTTTTGTTATTTAATGTTATAATATTATATCAATTCCAAAATTTTGTTAATAATTTGCTGGATTTATTAACAATTGCCAATTACCATTATTTTCAAAATAGCATAGGTGGCTGAATCTTATGTGCTCAAGTGTTTCATATTTATTAATAAAATAACGTTATTATCTACTTTCCAATAATATCCAATTCCCTATTAAATGGACAAAAATTAGGTAATTATGTAGTGGTCTTGGTCGAAATTTATTAAAAAAATTGAACAGGCACTTGTCTTTGAAACCCTACTTATTTATATATCACACACCTTAATTTGAACCTCTACATATCTTATTATTTTAGTAAAAAAATCAACTCAGTTTTTATCATCTCTTTCTACTCTTAGCCATGTCTGATATAGATCAAGAATACTTGTCTCTAGTAGAAGGAATGATTGAGAATCTTCAATCCTTGATGAAGATTGCCGACACTTTGCCTACCTTACCAATCACCAAGGTTGGAGACGATACACATTTTGAAGATGGTGGTCGAATTCCTTATCCATTTGCCAGTATATCAAAGACAATGAGAAAGGAACTAACCAAGTTATATGTTGAAAACTTGAAGGAGGAAATAAATAAATGGCAAATTGAACTAGCAAAGATCAAGAGAGATTGCAAACAGATTGAGAAGGTGCCACATGAAGACCACAAAGAGGTAACTATGAAATTTCTTCATCATATCAGTAAAAACCCAACAAAGAAGATGATGATCGGAGAAGATCACGCCAATAAGAAGAGGTAGGCCGAAGATTAGTAGTTTTTTTATAATTTTTTTTACTGTTTCCACAAGTATTTTATGTTTAATTTTGTTGATTTTATTTTTATTATTGTACCCTTTCAAATATCTATATTGTCTTGAATATGACTATTATTATATAAAAGGAGAGTTCTTGAATTTTAAGATGTGTAATTATTTTTTATTTTTAATCTTAAAAAATTTCAATATTAATTGTAAACCATAATTGGCATAGCCGAAATTAGGGTTTGGATAGTTAGTTATTGTCTTAGTGTAAACCCTAATTATACAAATTAATTGAATTTTCACAATTCTCAAAACTATATTTAATTTTTTAGAAAAAAAATAATTTTTCTCTCTAATATTTTGTTGTGGCCGAAAAAAGGGTGTATAAAAATATTAATTTAATAAATTTTAATTTAATACCAAGATTTTGATAGTTGGTTAGAGTGTTTGAATTTGAAAATGTGCATTTAATATTTAATATATATATATTCAACATTTAATTGTTCAAACTAATAATTAGTGTAAACCCTAATTATGCAAATTAATTGAATTTTCACAATTCTCAAAACTATATTTATTTTTAAAAAAAAAAACAAAACAATTATTCTCCTAATAAATGTAGTGGCCAAATTTTTTTTTGATTGAGTGCTAGAATATAGATAGTTGAATTTGAAAAGGTGCATTTAATATTTAAGATATATTCCATATTAATTATTATTTTTTAATATTGCCAAAAAAAATCTCTAAGGAAACCGAAATTCTATATAAAAAAAGACATTGAAAAGGTTGCATTGCTTCATAATACTTGGTTAGAGTGTTTGAATTTGAAAATGTGCATTTAATATTTAATATATATTCAACATTTAATTATTCAAACTAATTATTAGTGTAGGTCCTAATTATGCAAATTAATTAAATTTTCACAATTCTCAAAACTATATTTATTTATTTAAAAAAAAACAAAACAATTATTCTCCTAATAAATGTAGTGGCCGAATTTTTTTTTATTAAGTGCTAGAATATAGATAGTTGAATTTGAAAAGGTGCATTTAATATTTAAGATATATTCCATATTAATTATTATTTTTTAATATTGCCAAAAAAAATCTCTAAGGAAACCGAAATTCTATATAAAAAAAGACATTGAAAAGGTTGCATTGCTTCATAATACTTGGTTAGAGTATTGTCCTATATATTCTACATTTCAAAGCTAGATAGAAAAAAAAATCTTTATATTTGGTTAGAGTTAGAATAGATGTTGAACATGGAAGATTTCATTGCCTTTCAATTACCAATTCTGGTTATGATTGATTTATTAAGGGAGCAATTGTCAATAGTAGAAACATTGGCCAAGGAAAGAGACTATCATGTCCCACGAAGCAACGTTTGTGATCTCATCAACTTCTCCATCGCCCAACAAGAGAAAAGAGCGGAGTTAACCAAGCTTATGGTTAGAAACTTGATGTTGGAGATCCAAATTTGGAATAAAGAAATGGTGAAAGTTCAGATTGGTGAACAACGAATCTTTAAAGTTTTAACAAGCGGTGACAAAAAACGCTTTGAAAAGTATATGAAGATGCTAATAGATGATGAAACAATTAAAACTACAAAGCAAGGTCAATAGATTTCTAAGAGTTTTATTTATGATTGTTATAGTTTTTTCTTGATGTATTTTTTTTAAATGTTTTTTGTTTAGTTTATGATTAATATAATAAATGTTGACCTTGCTGATTTTGGTTTAGTTTTTTGTTTTTTTAAATGTTATAGTTTTTTCTTGATGTATTCTCAATACCATGATTAAATTACTTCTCCTATTTCGAAATTAAAAAAAAAAAAAATTAGCCCTATTTTTTTGGTAGCCGAAATTAATTTTAAAAAAATGACTTTAAACCTAATTATGCAAATGAATTAAATTTTCCAATTCTCAATGCCATATTTATAATATTTGAAAAAAAAACAATTAAAACAATAGATCCAAATTTATCCAAAATTAGTACCAAAAAATATATTTTTATATAATTAATTATTTGAATCTTTCAATTTGAAGATGTGCATTAACAATTAAAACTACATATTTTTTTAGCCAAAATTAATGATAAAATTTCAATATTAATTGTAAACCATAATTGGCATAGCCGAAATTAATGATAAAATTTCAATATTAATTGTAAACCACAATTGGCATAGTCGAAATTAAGGTTTGTATATTAATAAATTTTACACATCTAATTATAATTTTTGAAATTAGAGTTTAGATAGTTGGTTATTGTCTTTGAATATGAAGAGGTGCATTTAATATTTAACATATATTCAATATTTAATTGTTCAAACTAACTATTAGTGTAGGCCCTAATTATGCAAATGAATTAAATTTTCCAATTCTCAATACCATATTTATAATATTTGAAAAAAAAACACAATAATTAACCCTATATTGTTGTAGCCGAAATTAATGATAAAAAATATATTTTATATAATAATTAATTATTTGCTAAATGATAGGATATATATAGTCTTTGAATCTTTCAATTTGAAGAGGTGCATTAACAATTCCCACTTCTCAATACCATATTTAAGATGTGCAATTATTTTGTATTTTTAATGCTAAAAAAATTCAATATTAATTGTAAACCACAATTGGCATAACCGAAATTAAGGTTTTTAATATTAATAAATTTTACACATCTAATTATAATTTTTGAAATTAGGGTTTAGATAGTTGGTTATTGTCTTTGAATATGAAGAGGTGCATTTAATATTTAACATATATTCAATATTTAATTGTTCAAACTAACTATTAGTGTAGGCCCTAATTATGCAAATGAATTAAATTTTCCAATTCTCAATACCATATTTATAATATTTGAAAAAAAACACAATAATTAACCCTATATTGTTGTAGCCGAAATTAATAATAAAAAATATATTTTTATGTAATAATTAATTATTTGCTAAATGCTAGGATATATATAGCCTTTGAGTCTTTCAATTTGAAGAGGTGCATTAACAATTCCCACTTCTCAATACCATATTTAAGATGTGCAATTATTTGTATTTTTAATGCTAAAAAATTTCAATATTAATTGTAAACCACAATTGGCATAGTCGAAATTAGGGTTTGTATATTAATAAATTTTACACATCTAATTATAATTTTTGAAATTAGGGTTTAGATAGTTGGTTATTGTCTTTGAATATGAAGAGGTGCATTTGATATTTAACATGTATTCAATATTTAATTGTTCAAACTAATTATTAGTGTGGGCCCTAATTATGCAAATGAATTAAATTTTCCAATTCTCAATACCATATTTATAATATCTGGAAAAAAAACACAATAATTAGCCCTATATTGTTGTAGCCGAAATTAATGATTGCAATACAGAAAGTGTTTGTAAACAATTATACAAAAGACATCACTAATCATGGATTGATTTTTTTCTTCTTATTCTTCGAATGACCATTTTTCTTTGTAGTGGACTTTGGCTGCATAGGACAATTCCTTGAATCATGTCGAACCTCACCACAATACTTGCAATGTAATAACGATTTTTTTGGTTTTCTCTTCTTTGCACCTCCAAAGAATGATTTCAACAAACTGGTTGTAGTTGGTCTGCCTTTTGTTTTTTTTAATCTGAGAGTCCAAAATATTATTAGGAAATACTCCTTCATCATTTTGAGGATGTTTTAACTCTTCATCTGGTGGCATTTTTTCCAATTCTGCATTCAACTCTGATATAACTTTCATAGCCTTTTGAAATGCTTCTCGTGATCGTGTAGCAAGGTACGACGTGATAGTAGTTTGTGTGGTTACACCACCGTACCTAGTATTTTCAATAACTTCAGGATGAGGACACTTTCTTTCATTACCTTGAGTTAACAGTTGAACTTCTTTAGCATCTTTTAGCCAACGTCTATTTACCAAACAAATTGGCAAACTTCTTCTCTCCAAATTCTTCAATGAAATAAAAATATGTCTACATGGAATTCCTTTTGTCTCAAGAGAATAGCAATCAAATCGCACATCATCCCCATCGTTGGAGATTAACACTTTGCGCTTTAATCCAGAACCAATATATTTTTTCACCAAACAAAGAGTGTAACCTGGTATCTTATCATCCTTTAGGACAATAAAATTATCGCCACGCCGTATCTCCTTTCTTATCCTTGTAAAAATTTCCCTTGTGAAAATTGAAGAAATTTCATCCTCCACACACGGCATAGTTGTCTGGTTCAAAACTGGTTCAGTCAAATTAGTTTTGTAGTGTTCTTTCATCTCGTTGTAACGTAACATAGATAAAGCATGGTCAAAGTGTCGTATAAACATCCACAATGGTATTTTATTTTGCAAATCTCTTTTCAAGAATGCATTCATAGATTCGCATCTACCGGTAGCAGTAGCTCCACCAAAATAAATACCACGAAGAAAAGTATCTGCCCACTGCTTTCTTGTGCCATATTGTGCTTCCACCCATGCATTTCCTGTCAATCTATATTTCTTCACAGTCACTTTCCAATTATCCTCCCATTCTTCCTCCTTGTAATACCTATATTTTTGTAAAAAAGAAAAATATAAATGTTTTCATATTATAATTGAGAGAATAAGATAAAACACCATTTAATGTATTACCTGAAAATAAATTTCTTCAATTCTTGATGGAATGCTATATTGTGTACATGGTGCATTGCATTTTTTAGTATGTGCCACGAGCAAATACGATGTGGAACACCAGGCATAATATTATCCAGTGCTTTGTTCATTGCTTTGCAACCGTCCGTCAAAACTGCTGACGACATCTTACCACCCATGCACTCTAAAAATGTTTCCAATACCCAATCATATGTGGTCGAAGTCTCATTATCAAGAAGTGCAACTCCAAACACACACGTTTTGTCATGATTATTAGACCTAAGTAGTATTACTAATGGCTTTCCGTACCTGTTGAACAAAAAATTAATATAATATTTGATATTTTACTAAGAAATCGATATAAGGTAAAAAAAAAATTAAAAATACCTATTGGTTTTGTAAGTAGAATCAAAAGCCAAATAATCACCAAATAATTGGTAATCAACCTGGGAAGTCCCGTCAAACCAGAATAAATTTTTCAATCTATTTTCTTTATCTACATCATACTTGTAGAAAAACATGTTGTCCGGCCCTTTTTTTGCTTCGAGATAACCCATTGCTGTGGACGTGTCACAATCATCCCAAGTTGAATATTTTTTACAGATTCCCTTGTATAAGTCATCTTTGATACATCCCACATTTTCCCAACCATCATGAACTTCTACCATGTAATTCCAAATTTGGGATGTCTTAATTCCGGCTCTCTTCATTGACATAACTTGTTCCCTCATCTCGTCCCTAAATATTCTATGAGATCTAAGAAATGGCTTTTCACGAAAGAAAGCAAACTTATGGTTGTGGTGGTTATTAAAACACTTTGTAATCCAGTGGTTAGTTTCCCTATTTAAATTTATTCTAAACTCTGCATTACAACCTGTTCTTGTTAGAGCACGAGCTTCTTTACACCTATTATCAAGATTACAATATTTTTGTTCTCTAAAACCTTCGTTTGAACACACCCAACTTCTAATGTGTAAAATACATTTTTTGTCCTCCCTCTTCAGTTTTTTTCTAACACTAAACCCCATTATTTTCGCATACAAGAAATAAAAAGATTCTGCTTGTTCAATACTTACAAACTCCTTCCCTTCGAAGTCTGAAAACTGAATATGTTCTGGTTCTTTGTCAATATCCAAAAATTGAAGCAAGCTCCTCCATTGTGCAATATCAGGTTCGGTCCATTCTTCAATAATGCCACATTCAACATTGTCTTCTGGTACATCTTCATCATTTGTCTCTTCCAAACGTGTTCCCCCAGCAGGGTCTACTTCATGTTCAGAAGATAAGGATTTTGTATCTTCTTGTTCAGCTTCCAAACCATTTTCGTAACTAGTCATTTCTCCAGCCTATTCCTTTTGATTTTTTTTTTCGAATGGTGTGTAGCACTATTCAATATTTTTTATATTTAAACTGATTATATTATTAAAATTGCATCAATTAATATAATTAGTGGGGTGATTGAAAAGTTGATGCTTATAAATTTCAAAATTATAATAGCATTAATTAATATAATTAGTGGGGTGGTTGAAAATTTGATACTTACAAATTTCGAAATTATAATAGCATTTAATATAATTTTGCAATTTTGAAAATATGTATAAATCCAATAATATTTCAAAATTTTCATTATGATTTTCGAAATTTGCATTAGAATTTTTGAAATTAGGGTTTAGATAACCACAGTTGTGCAATATTAATTATTTTTTTTAATGTTAGGATATAGATAGTTAGTTAGAGTCTTTGAATATGAAGATGTGCATTTAATATTTAACATATTTTCAATAATTAATTCTCCAAAATAGTAATTAGTGTAAGCCCTAATTAATGTATAATAATATAATTGTTATAATTTTTTTTTAAGAACACTAAATCATTTTTGAAACCATTGTGTTTTGATGGGAAGTTGAAAAGTTGTAATTTTAATAATTATATATAATTTTTGGCATAATAATAGGTAATTTCGAAAATATGTGTAGGTTCTATGAACCTTTGCTTTGTAATTAAGAATCACCAGAATGTTTAATCAATAGAACTACACCTAAATTTTTAGAAATTATAATAACATTTAATATAATTAGTGGGGTGGTTGAAAAGTTGATGCTTATAAATTTCGAAATTATAATTGTTGACGCCGTTTTTTGTCAACAGTGAAAGAAGAGCACGTAAACAATAACTAGCAATGGCCAATTAAAATATGACAATACAAAACACGATTTTTTACGTGGTTCAGCAGTTAAATCTGCCTAGTCCACGAGTCTTTGTTATTAAACTCAAGATTATCTCTGAAAATTCTTAAGCATGAATTCTTCAGAATTTTCTCTCCAGATTCAGAATTTCGGTCATTTACAATGGTGCATGACCTCTCTATTTATAGAGAAGGATGCAGAATACTATCCCACATATTTTGGGTAGTTACTCTTTTTGTGTAAATAAATTAAATGGCTTTAAATGCCTGCAATCCGATATAAAAGGAAACGTCCCCTGAAGACTAGGGGGCGTATAACTAATCAAATAATATCCCATGATCTTATGGGATTTACAATAATAAATGCAGAACACGTCCCTTATAGACAACACTTGTAGATGTTCAAGGTTATTATCATATATCCCCAAGGCCTTATTCTCCCAGGTTTCTCATCAGCTTTCGAGCTAATGACATCTCTCGAGGTCACATGGCTTTGAGATTATACACGCGTCAGGCTCGGCACCCTTGATCCGAGGTCATCCCTGAGGATAGATGCGTCTCGGGAGCTACCCTTCGAGATCATGAATATTTCGAGACCACCACATTCGAGGTCGTCTCAGTCTTGCAGGCTCAATATTTAGTCCTGTAGCATACTTCAAAATTTACGAGTTCATTCGTTGCGAATCCAACTTTCGAGGTTACATTTAACATGGCTCGAAATCTAGGTATAACAATTATAGCATTAATTAATATAATTAGTGAGGTGGTTTAAAAGTTGATACTTACAAATTTCAAAATTATAATAGCATTTAATATAATTTTGAAATTTTAGAAAATATGTATAAATCCAATAATATTTCAAAATTCTCATTATAATTTTCGAAATTAGGGTTCAGATAACCACAATTGTGCAATATTAATTTTTGTTATTTAATGCTAGGATATAGATAGTTGGTTAGAGTCTTTGAATATGAAGATGTGCATTTAATATTTAATGTTGACGCCGTTTTTCGTCAAACAGTGAAAGAAGAGCACGAAAACAATAATTGAAAATGGCCAATTGAAATAAAACAATGTAAACACACGATTTTTACGTGGTTCAGCAGTTAAATCTGCCTAGTCCACGAGTCTCTGTTATTAATCTCAAGATTATCTCTAGGAATTCTTCAAGAATGAATTCTCCAGAGTTTTCTCTCAAGGATCAGAATTTCGGTCCTTTACAATGGTGCATGCCTTCTTTATTTATAGAGAAGGCTGCAGAATACTATCCCACATATTTTGGGTAGTTACTCTTTTTATGTAAATAAAATTAATGGCTTTAAATGCCTATAATCAGATATAAAAGGAAACGTCCCCTGAAGGCCAGGGGACGTATAACTGACCAAATAATATCCCATGATTCTAGGGGATTTACAATAATAAATGAGGATTACATCTCATATTTATAACACTTGTAGATATTCAAGGTGGTTATCACGTATCTCTAAGGCTTTAGCCTCCCAGGTTTCCTGTCACCTTTCGAGCTGGAGACATCTTCCGAGGTCACATGGCTTTTCGAGATCGTATGTGCGTCGAGCTCGGGAACCCTGATCCGAAGTCGTCCCCGAAGATGAGTGTGTTCCCAGAGCTGTCTTCCGAGATCATGAATACTTCGAGGTCACCATACTCGAGGTCGTCTATATCCTGCAAGCTCGACATACAATCCTGGAGCATGTTTCCAAACCTATGGGTCCACTGATTTGCGAATCCAACTTTCGAGGTCATAATTAACATGGCTCGAAATCTGGGTATAACATCTTGCCCCCTCAAAAGTATTTGTTAGAATCCTAAGAGAAGGAAACTTTTGAACTACTTTCTTTGAGAACTGTACCGTCACACTTTTGAAAATGGACACTGTTATCCAATAAATTAGCATTTGTGACGTGGCGAATAATCTCTTGACACGTGCCTGACACCTGGAGCGTCTGCTAGAGTATCGACCAGGAGACACACCAGAAGCAGGACAGACCTGTTATTACCACGACCAGACTGGTCGGTGGTTCCGCTGGCAAAGCAACATTTATGGAAAGATCTTATGTATCCCGAATTTATTTCATGCAATCTTCTGAATATCCCATGATTCAGGGGATAATATCTGTAACAATATTGGGCAA
The DNA here is from genome assembly GCF_963169125.1 of Humulus lupulus. Taxonomy (NCBI): domain Eukaryota; kingdom Viridiplantae; phylum Streptophyta; class Magnoliopsida; order Rosales; family Cannabaceae; genus Humulus; species Humulus lupulus. Next base: position 45,488,390 of record NC_084793.1, read on the forward strand.
CCCTCCATGGGCCTATAAAAAGCAAGAGATGGCTCATGGGAAGGGACCTTTTTGCAGCTAAAAAACCATAGAAATATAGAAATTATCTGTGAAAACTAGATTGTTTATGAGGAGTGTTGAAACTCATTGAGCCCAAGCTCTCTGATCACACTTTTGTTCCCATATCAATATCATTCTAAGTGGATGTAGGTCATTACCAGATTCTGGGGCCGAACCACTATAAATTACTGTGTTTTCTTTACTTTTGTCATTACGTTATTATCTATACATATTCGCCTATATCATTCATATTTTGACTCCGTGTCAGTTGGCTAAATCGAGGGTCAACATTCTGGTGCTTTCATTGAGAGGGCGACTCATCATTGTTGATAAAACTAATGGCGAAAGCAGGGAAGAAAGCTGCTCAGACCGCCGCCGCTGCACCGTCGAATCCGCCACCTCCTCCTCCCCCAGCAAGCATGGCGGAAGATGAACCGCAACTAGATTTTGAAGAGGAGGAAATGGACGATGCGACTTTGAGGAGCACCTTGGGCACGTTGCAGGAAGAGCTGGCTAGTCTGAGAGCCAATCAACAGACTGCCGCAGAAGCTATGGCGAGGCAGCAGCAGGAACTTGATCGTCAGAGGGCGGAGTTGAGCGAGAGACAGGCGGAGGTGGATCGCCGCCAGACTGAGGCCATGGCAGCCCTTGAAGCGGCCTTGCTGTTGGCCAGAAATCAGGCCGCGCCTGCCTCGCAGCCTAATCAACCTGAAACTGGGCCACCCCAGGGAGGTCCCAATCCTAGCCCACCAGTCCATCCTTCAAGTCCGCAAAGGCCTGAACAGCCCCAGATGCCCCATGACGACGTCCCACTGGACCCCGAGGCAGATCCACCATCCCACGCTGCTCGAGGTAATCCCCCGCAGCCAAGGCAGAATAGGGTCGAGCGACAGCCTCGTAGTCCTAGACGCCGCGAGAATGATGGGCCACACCAAGCGAACAGGGGTCACTACCCTCCTGGTAACAGGAGAGACTCGGAGTTAGGCTCTGCGGTCCGTGGATCCCAGCAGCATGATAATGCACGGGGACATCGCGACCAGCGCAAGCCACCTCCTAACGCTCGAGGTGTTTCTGCCAGAGACGGGAATAGAGGGAACAACCAGTCTTACCATAGCCAGTCAAAGTTCAAAGATGGCCACGGCTACAACGAGGCTGACTCAGGCAAAAACAATTCTGATGGGAGGAACGGAAATAAAGGTAGGAGCAGGAGCCAAATACCTCAAGATGATCAGCCAAATAGACAAGATGCTGGGGGGCAACCCCGGCAAAATAATGTCTTCAACCGGCTCGGAGGTAGCGAGCAACGGAGAAGAGAAGAAGATCTAAGAGACATACTCAATGATCGTCGAGAGAAGCATGGTGAGAACATCCCCCCAGCAGCAGAGAACGTAGCTATTCCTACTGCCTTGCAAGCCCAGATAGACGCACTAAATCAGGCTGTGCAACAATTGGTCGGAGGAAGAACCTCTTATATTGACCACGATAGAAGAAAGGGCACTCCATTTATCCAAAGAATAGCCAACGCAGAGACTCCCAGCAAGTTCAAGATGCCCACGCTCCCGAACTTTGATGGATACGGAGATCCTGTCTCGCATGTGAATAAGTTTGAAATCCAGATGGATATTCAGAAGGTATCCGAAGACGCTCGGTGCAGGATCTTTCCTGCAACACTTTCTGAAGCCGCGCAGGAATGGTTCTTTAAGTTCCCACCTGCAAGCATAGTTTCCTGGGAAATGTTCGTAAGGGAGTTCTACGGACAGTTCTACGCAGGTCGTGTCCACCCGACCGAAGCAAACCAACTGGTTGAGATCCGCCAGCAAGATGGAGAATCACTAAAAGATTACATCCAGCGCTTTATGCGAGCGGCAGCCAGAGCAAAGACAGTCGGGGACGAAGGAAAGATGATGGCTATAACCGCGGGAGTGAGACGCCGTTCGCCCCTATGGAAAAGTCTTCGTAAGGATGGGGTCAGAACCACCCAGGAATTCTTAGACCGAGCTGATCAGTATATCAAACTCGAAGAAGCCATTGCCGATGATGGAAAATCCTCGAACAAGGGCAAGAAGGCTGCCGAACCCGCCAAAGCCGCCAATGGCACCAAACCAAATGGCAACGGCAACGGCAACGGAAACGGCAACGGTAATGGCAAGAATGGTGGGAAACGGCAACACAATGAGCCTTCCACCTCCGACAATAAGCGAGCCAAGAGTAATCGTTATGAACCTAGGTTCACTAACTACACTGCCCTCGTTGAGTCTCGAGGAGAGGTATACCAGGCCACAAGCTCTAGCGTCCCCTACAAGAAGCCTGGGCCCATTCGAAAAGACATTTCGAAAAGAGACACTACCAAATTCTGTCGTTATCATAACGACTATGGACATGACACTAATGAATGCAACCAGCTAAAAGATGAAATCGAGTTCCTCATTAGACAAGGACACTTGAGAAGGTACGTACGGGCCTCGGGAACTTCCCAACGAGAAGCTCCAGGTGGCAACGAGCAGACGTCCACACGCCAACGCTCGCCACCATTACAGCCTGCCCCCGTAGCCGGAACACTTTTAACCATCTGTGGAGGCCCACACCTCGCTGGAAATAGCGGAAAGGCTAGAGAACGATATGCTCGAACTCTGCGCCACGACCAGGACATCGAGATGATGACTGTAGAGGACCGAGCGCCGAAAAAGGCCCGCTCAGAGGAGTGCGGGATAACCTTCTCTGAGGGCGATGCCCAACACGTCCGGTTCCCACATTCCGATCCGCTGGTCGTGGATATCCAAATGGCCAATATGATGGTAAAAAGAGTACTGGTCGATACAGGAAGTTCAGTGAACATCCTCTATAAATCAACGCTGGAACGCATGAAGCTGTCCGTGAAGGACTTGGAGCCCTGCAATCAAACCATATACGGCTTCTCTGGAGAAGGACTCGCTCCAGCCGGAATGATCAAACTCCCAGTGACAACGGGTACAGCGCCTGCTTCAAGAACATTACTCGCCACTTTTGTAGTGGTCGATTGTCCTTCAGCGTATAACGCCGTTATTGGAAGACCCATACTGGTTGAACTGAGGGCCATCATCTCCATGTGGCACCTAGCCATGAAATTCCCAACGGACGCAGGGGTAGGATGCGTTTTGGAAAACCAAAGGGAAGCCAGGGAGTGCTATAACGCCTCGATCACAAAGGCAAAAAGTGGAACATCAAGGAGCGCTACCCCAGAACGATTGCAGATGACGGAAGACAGCAAAACCCAATCAGGTGGAAAAGTCACCAAATAGGGTGTTGCCCAAAGTGAGGATATAGATTTGGATCCTCGCTTTGGGGATTTTGAAGAAAATGTTGGACCCGTCGAGGACCTGGAGGAGGTCCATCTCGATGAAAAAGACCCGACTCGAATCGTAAAGATTGGGAAGAATTTAGAACCTACCGCGAAACAGGCGTTGGTGGAATTCTTGCAAGAGAACCAGGGAGTTTTCGCCTGGTCACATAAAGACATGGTCGGAATAGATCCTGCGGTGATCAGCCATGTCCTGAACATAAACAAAGTCTTTCCACCGGTGCAACAAAAAAGAAGGCTGCTCGATAAAGACAGATCAAGAGCCTTGAAAGAAGAAGTCGAAAGACTTAAAGAAAATGGGTTCATCAGGGTGGCATTTTATCCATCATGGGTCTCCAATCCGGTGTTGGTCCCCAAGCCTAACGGCAAATGGCGGACCTGTGTGGATTTTACAGACCTCAATAAGGCCTGCCCAAAAGACTGCTTCCCACTCCCGAGGATCGACCAGCTAGTCGATGCAACCGCTGGGCATGAGACCCTTTCGTTCATGGATGCGTATTCAGGCTACAATCAGATCAGCATGCATCCCCCTGATGAGGATCATACCAGCTTTCGGACCGATACGGGCTTATATTGTTACAAAGTAATGCCCTTTGGACTGAAGAACGCAGGTGCAACTTACCAACGATTGGTCAACCACATGTTCAAGGAGCTGATCGGAGTAAGCATGGAAGTATACGTGGATGACATGCTGGTAAAGTCCAAGAAGGCTGAAGGACATGTGAAGGATTTGCAAAGGTGCTTTGATGTGTTAAATAAGTACCATATGAAGTTGAATCCCCTCAAATGTTCCTTCGGAGTCGGGTCAGGAAAGTTTTTGGGATTTATAGTGAATTCAAGGGGAATCGAGGCCAACCCCGACAAGATAAAAGCCCTGATCGATATGAAGTCGCCAGAAAAGATCAAGGATGTCCAAAGCCTGACCGGAAGGATAGCTGCCCTTAGTAGATTCATCTCAAAATCAACTGACAAGTGCGTTCCATTCTTCAATCTACTTAGGGGAAATAAAAAGTTTGAATGGACGGAAGACTGCTAGCAAGCATTCCAGACAGTAAAGGCTCATATGTCGCAACCTCCTGTCCTATCAAAACCAATGGAAGGAGAGACTTTGTATATTTATCTGGCGATTACCGAAGTTGCTGCTAGTGCGGTACTGATACGGGAAGAAGAAGGCGTGCAGAAAGCTGTTTACTACGTCAGCAAAAGGCTGATCGGTGCAGAATTAAAATACCCACCGATCGAAAGATTAGCGTATTGCCTAATTCTAGCTTCCCGAAAGTTGCGACCGTACTTCCAAGCCCATCCTATCATGGTTTTGACCGACCAGCCCCTTCGGCAGGTCCTCCAAAAACCTGAGGCGGCTGGACGACTGTTAAAATGGGCGGTCGAATTGGGACAGTTCGACGTGACTTATTCACCGCGAGCAGCAATAAAAGGGCAAGCCTTAGCCGATTTTATTGCGGAGTTCACTGAACTCCCCAGCAACGAGTTGTGCGAGAAACCTGAGGCGCCCATGCCTCAAGACAAGACTCCTTCGTGGAAACTATTCACAGATGGATCATCTAATGAATCTCACGCTGGAGCAGGAGTGATATTGATAACGCCCGAAGGGCATCGATTTCACTGCGCAATCAGGTTTGATTTCGCAGCGTCAAACAATGAAGCGGAATACGAAGCACTCCTCGCTGGACTGAAAATGGCCAGGGAGATGAACATAAAAGCGCTCGATATTTTCAGCGACTCTCAGCTGGTCGTGAATCAAGTCCTGGGAGAATATCAAGCACGAGGGTTAAAAATGATGGCCTACCTTAATAAAACAAAAGATTTGCTAGCACAGTTTACAAAATACACCCTCCAGCAAATTCCACGAGACCGAAATTCGAATGCAGACGCCTTGGCCAAACTTGCAAGTGCCAAAGATGCTGACACCTTGAACATAGTCCCAGTAGAGAGATTAAGTGAACCGAGCATTGATGCAGCCGAAGCCAGCATGGAAATTCGAGTAGAAGATACATGGATGGCACCTTACCTGGAGTATCTGACAAATGGGACATTGCCAGTAGATAGAAACAAAGCCAGAACTCTACAAAGACAAGCTGCTAGGTACATACTGCTCGACGGTGTTATGTACCGAAGAGGATATTCAATGCCACTGCTCAGGTGCATTACAACAGAAAAAGCCAAGGAACTCATGAAAGAGGTGCATGAGGGCTTCTGCGGAGATCACGCTGGGGGGCAGAGTTTGGCGAAAAAAATTCTTCGACAAGGCTATTTTTGGCCAACGATGATCGAGGATTCAATGGAGTACGTACGAAGGTGTGATAAATGTCAGAGGTTCTCCAAAATCCCACGAGCAGCTCCAAACGAGCTAAAGCAGATGCAAAGCCCGTGGCCTTTCGCAATATGGGGAATAGATTTAATTGGATCACTACCGACAGGAAAAGGAGGAGTAAAGTACGCATTTGTGGCAGTCGATTACTTTACAAAATGGGTCGAAGCTGAACCACTCGCAACCATAACGACCAAGAAAGTTCTCGACTTTGTCATCAAGAACATTGTGTGCCGGTATGGTTTGCCCAGAAAGATAGTTTCAGACAACGGAACCCAATTTGACAGCGACCTGTTCACCGATTTCTGCGAAAGGCATGGGGTAATCAAGAGCTTTTCTTCAGTCGCACACCCCCAAGCGAATGGGCAAGTCGAAGCTGTAAACAAAACCCTCAAAGACACCCTGAAGAAAAGACTTGAAGAAGCGAAAGGAGCATGGCCAGAACAACTACCGGAAGTCCTCTGGTCATATAGAACATCTCATCGAACAGCCACAGGGCGTACCCCATTTTCCTTAGCCTATGGGTATGAGGCCATGATACCCGTCGAGATAGATCCCCCCTCACATCGGCGTTTAACGTATGATCAAGAGAAAAACAGCCAGCTAATACTGGAGTCTTTAGACTCAATTGATGAGATACGAGAAAAGTCTCAACTCCGAGTTGCTGCTTATCAACAAAAAGTCGCCCGGTACTTTAACTCCAAAGTTAAAGAAAGAAGATTCAACGTCGGAGACTTGGTGTTACGACGAGTCTTCTTGAATACCCGCGACCCCACTGCCGGCGTGCTCGGACCTAACTAGGAAGGACCTTACCAGATTGAAGAAGTCCTTCACCCAGGCACCTACAAACTTGCACGCTTAAACGGAGATCTCGTTCCACGTTACTGGAATGGAGAACACCTGCGCAAGTATTATCAATAAACAGCCCTTCTTAAAGGACTGGCTTGTTCAAATTTTCCCCATTAATTTTTACAAGTTTTGCAAAGAGGGTTAGCCACGGTGTATGGCTAACTGCTCGTATATGTAAGATTCTGTTTCAGAATCATTCGTAAAGACATGATTAGTCCATTTTTAATACGAAATTATAAGGGACTGTGCTCAGCCAGTCGTTCTTGCCAAACTTTGTGAATTTACATTTACAAGTATTTGTTCATTACGTGTGTTGTTTTGCTGTATTACAAGTATCATTTTTCCGCTCGAACAGTAATGATCGAACAGGCCATGGTCAAGGCAAGTGACCAAGGACCTAAGAGCTCCTCGATCACTTGGGGGGCATATAAGGCACATCGATAGCAAAGCATACTCTCAAGGTATGTAAACACATGAACAAAATGAGTGAAAGCATGCTTCAAGTACTTAGGGTATTTTTTCAAAATATATGATGCCAAAGTACTATGCTAAGTTCGGTCATACGGACAAACGTTATAATAAGTAAAAATATTATAACACCAAGAGTTAAGCTTTTACACCGCAAGCATTGCTGCTTGGATGTAATTGTTCAAACAAAAAGATTTACTGCCCGTGCAGCAAAGTTTAAAAAGAAATTATTGTCTTTACATTGCGACCCGTGGGTCGCGTGTTTAAAAAGAAAGAAGAACAGCTAAATAAATTAAGAGGCATGGGGGGCAGGAGGATCCTGGGCAACAACCTGGTCAGTCTCTTCCTCGATGGTTTCTTCGTCCAAACCAACGACGCTTGGGGTTGCAGGAGTCGCAGCTCTCGCCTCCTCTTCAGCCAGTTGAGCAGCGCACCGAGCCAACTCCGCAACTCTGACCTCCTCTGAAAGGTAGCTAAAGTCAGCACCCCGATTATGTTTCCAAAAGTTATAGAAACATCGGAGTGTCGCCCTCTTATACTTTTCCAGATTCTTGGAGTTGTCGAGCTCCGACTGCTGCAGCTTGCCCTCGAGAGTGGCAATAGTCTCGTCCTTAGACTTGACTACCCCCTCCAGATGCTTGATCTCGCGGAGATGAGTTTTATTGTACGACCGGTACTCTTCCCTCAGCTTAACCGCTGCATCTTTAGCAGCTTCAGCCGCAGACAGTTTGGTCACCGCTGCATCCCGCTCTTGGACCACCGTCCCCAACTCCTTAGCATGTTTGGCTTCAGCAGCCGAAAGCTCCTCAGCCGCCTTCACCTGATGTTTCTCGAGAACTTTAACCTCAATCTGCTCAAAGTAGGCCTGGGCTCGGGTGCGAGCAGTAATGGCAGAAAGTAAGGCCTGTAAACGAAAAAGAAGTCAAGACTCACCACGAGAACTGAAAAAACAAAGACTCGAGAAACAAAGAAATACTTACGCTGGAGATCTCGTTCAGAGTCCTGTTCAGGATCTGATCGACTGGTAGCTCTACTGCTTGGATCATGGCAGCCCCAACACGCTCACCTCTGCCAATCCGTTCAATTCGATCCTTAGCGGATCGAATGGTATGGCTCACGAGCCTGGCCTCATGAGCCTCTTCGCGAGAAAGATGCTCCCTAGCAGGCGCAGGTGGAGGATTGGATCGAGCAGGGGTGTTTTGCTGTTCAGAAGGAGCTGGAGGAGGGGTAGGAGTTCGCCCGGTTGGCGCAGGACTTTGCCCGGTTGAAGTACCCTGAGGAGGGTCTTCTGGTCGACTCTTCTTGGCTGAAGGGCCTCGACTGGTTTCACCAGTTCGTTTCTTTGACCTCCGTTGAAGTTGAGGGACTTCCTCTTCCTCTTCGGCCTGGTACATGTCAAAGATATTGGGAGTCGACATATCTGCATGAAAATAAACACAAAAGGTTAATAAGGGAAGAAAAAGGTGGAAAAAAGTAATACAACAGAAAGAAGATAATAAAGTGAATACCCGAGCTACAACTACTGGTCGCTATACTATTGACTCTATTAATCATATACTCATTTTCTGGCATGAAGAAGTTTGGCCCTAGATTTGGAGCATATGTAAAGTTGCCATCCCCGTCAAACATGTGACAGGGGATTGGCAGACCATTTAAAAGCGAAATAACGTTACCATTGTCATCAGAAGACTCTTCCAAGTCAACAACTGGTTCTTTGGCCGTTTCTTTCCCCTTGCCTTGGGGAGCAGAAGGCCTTTCTGCAGAAGGGCTGCCCGTGGGTTCCCTGATCGTAACTCCTGTTGGGCTCCTCCTTGGAGAGGGCACAGGAAATTGCTGCTCGGGAACCCCCCCAGCAGTGGGTTCGTCCGTTTCGGACCCTCTATTGTCATGGCGAGGAGCCAGAAGGCCAGACGACCTCAAATTCTTTTCTTGTGTCAAGGTCTTGACACATTTGGTAGCGGCAGACATCTTGGCCAGAGTGTCAGACCTCGACACCATGTCTGGTGTTGGGGTCGGGCGCAACCAGGGGCCTGAAAAGCAAGTCGAGTTTGAGAAATGACGAAGAGAAATACTCTATGATAAAGTATCGACCAGGGGAAAGACAAAATTGTACCTCCTCTCGCGAAAGCCAAGTTGTTGCTGGATATATCCGGAGTAAAGAAGTACTCCTTGTTGTAATGTCCCACGTTTGATATGTGGGTGGTGCCACTCAAAAACGTCCGGCCAGTTTCCTGATGGCAGAAGTGAAAAAAGCCCGTCCCGTTGTGTTGAGGATTGGACTTAAGATCAAAGAGGTAATTAACCTCATGAGGTGAAGGTTCTGGCCACTTGTTAAGTTTGTACAGGACATAGAGTGCAGCCAACATCCTATATCCATTAGGGGTTATTTGAAAGGGAGCGACGCCGAAATAATTGGCCACCCCCACAAAGAAAGGATGAAGAGGGAGATAAGCCCCCGCTTCAATGTGATACCGGGACCAGGCGCTGTTTGCCCCTCCTGGACGGTTAGCCCTCTGCTCCGCAGTAGGACTTGTAATGGTTACCCCCGTTAGGGGGTATTTTCTGAAGCAGTTCGCGACCATCCGAAGGGTCATCGAACTGGCTGGAGGAGTGTACCACTCGACATCAGGCGGATTGCGATGACGAGGACGAGCCCTAGTTTGGATATTGGGGTCAGGAGTAAGATTTTCTCGACCACTGGTCGAGGGAGCCCCCGCCTGCGAGTCAGGCTGGGCAGAAGGAGATGGGTTACTTTCAGATTCAGGCCTTTTCTTGCCAGAGGATTTTGAACGGGCCATAGAAGGAGAAGGGTGCGGTCTGGAAGAGGCTCGTGAGAAGGGTATCTGGTGGATGCGATCGGATATTTGTTCTTCTCCCTCGAGCAGTTGGGCAAGGAGGTCGTCGTCGATGGGTCTCTCACCTCCCCACAAATCTGGCATTAAAATCTGCAAACAGAAGAATGGGGAGGCGAGGTCAGAGGGATCTAGGAGATTCTTAAAGTAACGCTGGTCGAAGTATAAAAGCTAAGCCTTTATATAACAGTATTCTAACTAAGTCTCTCTGCGCAAACAGTTTAAAAAGCGGACCAAAAGGGTGAAAGTGAAAAGTTTTCCTGAAAATCTTTTTCGACTCCCCTCGCAACGGGAAGAAATTATTTCCAACCGGATTAAAAAATCGAAATGCTACTTCGATCCTACGTCCTAAAAAGTGCTAATCCTGGGTTTTAAACCTACTCAAAAGCATACTTTGACGACAAAAAACATCTTATCTACAGGCGTTCAAAAAACCAGAAACCAAGAGATTCAAACAGTACACCATTTAAAAGCATGCACCACGAAAGGTTAGAAGCATGGAGTTGCAGAGTAACTTACCAAGGAAAGTGGTCGTGAAGATGGAAATGAGAGTTTCGGAAGTCAATGAGCCCACCGTCTGATCCTACAGCACGAAGGAAGGTTCGCCGGAGAGAGTAAAGCTCTGGTTTTTAGGGTTTTTCGACAAAGAGATGACGTGCGTAAAAAGGAAGAAAATGGCTCAAGTAACCTTATATAAGTTTGTCTTTGGTATTCAAAAGGCGTGATCATTAGTTTTCCATTTTCGAAGTATGGGGAAGCGTAATGGCCGTCAAAATTGTTTCTGGGAAACTGAAAAGCCTTGATTAGACAGAAGTGGTTTTCTTTTTTTCAAGAACGCACGAAAGGCTCTGACACGTCAGGAGGGGTTACCGAAGGGTCGTTCACTCAAAGTTTATTTACTGTTCGTAGTAAATAAACTTTGGGGGGCAAATGTTATCCAATAAATTAGCATTTGTGACGTGGCGAATAATCTCTTGACACGTGCCTGACACCTGGAGCGTCTGCTAGAGTATCGACCAGGAGACACACCAGAAGCAGGACAGACCTGTTTTTACCACGACCAGACTAGTCGGTGGTTCCGCTGGCAAAGCAACATTTATGGAAAGATCTTATGTATCCCGAATTTATTTCATGCAATCTTCTGAATATCCCATGATTCAGGGGATAATATCTGTAACAATATTGGGCAACCCTCCATGGGCCTATAAAAAGCAAGAGATGGCTCATGGGAAGGGACCTTTTTGCAGCTAAAAAACCATAGAAATATAGAAATTATCTGTGAAAACTAGATTGTTTATGAGGAGTGTTGAAACTCATTGAGCCCAAGCTCTCTGATCACACTTTTGTTCCCATATCAATATCATTCTAAGTGGATGTAGGTCATTACCAGATTCTGGGGCCGAACCACTATAAATTACTGTGTTTTCTTTACTTTTGTCATTACGTTATTATCTATACATATTCGCCTATATCATTCATATTTTGACTCCGTGTCAGTTGGCTAAATCGAGGGTCAACAGACACGCGTCAACCAGGTATTGCTCATTTTTGGTACTTGAGTACCTTGGAAACATGCCCACGATCGTCCGTCTGACACCTTTTCGGCGCCATCTTGTCACTGATCCCTGACCGTTGGATTTTGCAAGGATTTTTTTTCAACGTTCCAGATTGATGCCTTTTTCCCACCTATAGGGAAGGCACTCCCCCCGCCTCCTCTGAAGACGGGGGAATTTCTTGGTCCCCAAGTTCGAGCTCGGGGGAGAGTTCCAGTTAGGTTTTTTCTTTTCCTGGTTTCCCTATCTTTTCAAACTTATTATTATTGTCTAACTCATTTTAACTGTGCAGGCGCCATGAATCCCGACCTCGACGCTGTGCTCTTTAGCGATGGGGGAGCTGGCGCCCAGAGGAGCAAGCGTCTGAGAATACCAGGGAGGTCCGACTGACCGTCCAAGGTACCCAGACGCCGCGAGACGACCCCCACGGCCCAGACTACTGCGAGCACAGCCAAGGAACCGACTGTTCAGGTTGATGCGTCTGGCTCGACCGCGCCCATCTCACTGCCTCCCACCGAAACCCAATTAGCAGTTGTTCGGCCCCCGAAGAAACCTTCTACCTCCAAGGTTCAGCTGCCAACGGCCCGAACTCATATTGAGGAGTACGTGCTTGATGGCGCCGCTGGGACAGAAGGGGCTATGCTCATCTCGGATGTCCTTTCTCGAGTGGGTTAGAGCTTTGCTGGCTTCGGCGCCGACCACTGGGATCTCGTGCACAAGGCCTCGGACTGCAATACTCTTTATGATAAGAGTATCGAACTCACAGCCACAGTAGCCTTCGCAACTCTATTTTAAGTATTTATGCCTCAGTTCGCAATTCTGATTCGTTCTTTGTGTTTCAGGCCCTTGTCGTTTTAGCACAGCTCAACTATAAGCTGTCCAACGAGGTGCAAACGAGCATGTCTCTGGCCCAAAAATTGAAGGATCTCGAGCTTAAGATGGCTGACGAGCTCAAAGACTCGAGGTCTGAACTTGAAAAAATGAAGACCCGTCTCGAGGAGCTGGAAAAGTCGAATGCTGAGCTCGAGAAGGCCAATGCCAAGCTCGAAGAGGAGAAATCTGTCACCTTCGACTTCATGGAGAGCGAGAAGGCCCGCCTCCTGGACGATATAAGGAGCAGAAGGAGAAAGCGGTCGACCAAGCCATGTACAAACTTTGGGCTGATAATGCCGACCTCGATACCAGCTTCCTGGGCCCTCTCGAGGCCACATATGTTGAGCGGTGGAATGCCCGTCTTGAGGCAAGTGTGGCTGCTCGAGAGGCGGCTCAGAAGGATAGTCATGCTATTCGTCCTGGAGGGTCCGGTGATAGTGATGCTGAGAAGGCCAAGGATACTCCTCTTCCTTAAATCTGACCTCGGGGGAGTCATTTATTGGGGCTGCGTCCCCCTATTTTGTAATTATTTTTAATTTATGCCCACGGGGCTGATACAGTTTCTTTAACTATTCTTTTACATGCTTTGCATTTCTTGGCTCGAAATATTTTGCACATTTTATGTTGATGAATCAGTTATGTTTATTTGTTCATACAAACATAGTTTGGATTTTAAGCTCGAAACTCGATGCATTCATGCATAGTTTGTTCGAATTATCCGCTTTCGACCTCGTTATTAATCAAGGTCGGATGTTACTTTAACCATGAACCCGGAAGTACTTATATGGTATGTAACGTAAATGATTTGGCTATATCTTTTTTGTTTAGTCACTTTTACTCATCCTCAGTTTTTGCTCCGAGGTTAAGAGTTTGAAACTATTTTTCTCTTAAGATATTCCAGCCTCGATCTCGACTTATTTCGAAATAGGTTTAGGTTCCTACTTATCATCGATTAGTTTTTTGGCTGGTTTGTTCCAAACCTGTTAAGTTTGCACATCTGGTTAACTCCAAACGTTTTAGGTTTTTGGTAGTTCGGTTATGTCCGAACTATCTAAGCTCGCGTATTTGGTTATATCCAAATACTTTATTTATTTTTTATAATTCGGTTGTCCGAACTATCTAAGCTCGCGTATTTGGTTATATCCAAATACTTTATATGTTTTTGATAATTCGGTTGTGTCCGAACTATCTAAGCTCGCGTATTTGGTTATATCCAAATACTTTATATGTTTTTTATAACTCGGTTATCTAGGCTAGCGTACTTGGTTATCTCCAAATACTTTATGTTTTTGATAAGTCGGTTATGTCCGAACTATCTAGGCTCGCGTACTTGGTTATATCCAAATACGTTATGTTTTTGATAATTCGGTTATGTCCGAACTATCTAAGCTCGCGTACTTGGTTATATCCAAATACTTTATATATATATTTTTTAATTTTTTAATTTTTAAGCTAATGGTATATATACCAATGATGCCCCCTTAATATCCTATGAGTTTGACCATAGGTTATTAAATTAAGAGAGATTGCAAAAATAAAAAAAAATAAAAAAAAATAAAAAAAAAGATTACATATTGAACAAAATAGGTCTTTTATTTGATGGAATTCAAAAACAGACAAGCTAATACATGTAGAAAATCATGGTTACAGGCAACACACTTCCTACACTACTGATAGTAAGGTATAAGGTGTTCGCCATTCCATGCTCGCGGTACTAGGCTCCCGTCCAATCTCGCAAGTTTATATACGCCAGGTCGGATGACTGACTCTATCTGGTATGGTCCCTCCCAATTCAGCCCGAGCACTCCAGCTGCTGGATCTCGGGTTGCTAAGAATACGCGTCTCAACACCAGATCTCTCATTCCAAACTTTCGATCTCGAACCCTCTTGTTGAAATATCTGATAGTGCATTGCTGGTAAGCATCATTTCTCAGCTGAGCCTCTTCTCTTTTTTCCTCGATCACGTATAGGGTTTCCTCGAGCTGAGTATGGTTTGAACTTTGGTCGTAGGTTTGAGTTCGGATCGTTGGGATTTCAACTTCGATGGGCAACATTGCCTCGCAGCCGTATGCTAGAGAGAACGGGGTATGTCCTGTTGATGTCCGAGCTGTGGTCCTATACCCCCAAAGGACTTGAGGCAATTCCTCGGGCCATCGTCCCTTTGCTTCCTCCAACTTTTTCTTTAGAGAACTCTTGAGAGTTTTGTTAACGGCTTCGACCTGACCATTCGCTTGAGGGTGGGCCACTGATGAAAAACTCTTTATTATACCATTCTTCTCACAAAAACTGGTGAATAGGTCGCAATCGAACTGGGTTCCATTGTCGGATACGATCTTCCTTGGTACTCCATATCGGCACACGATGCTCTTTACAACGAAATCAAGGATTTTTTTCGAAGTTATGGTCGCCAATGGTTCAGCCTCCGTCCATTTCATGAAGTAATCAACGGCAACTACAGCATATTTGACTCCGCCTTTGCCAGTCGGGAGAGAGCCTATGAGGTCGATGCCCCATACCGCGAAGGGCCATGGGGATGTCAAAATGGTCAGTTCAGATGGTGGGGCTCGGGGTATCGTGGCGAATCTCTGGCATTTGTCACACTTCTTCACATACTCGAAAGTATTCGTTTTAATGGTTGGCCAGAAATACCCCTAGCGAATGATCTTCTTGGACAAGCTGTGCCCCCCAGTGTGATCTCCGCAGAACCCTTCATGAATTTCTTTGATGATTTTCTTAGCCTCGGGAGGGGTTACGCACCTGAGTAACGGCATAGAATATCCCCTTCGGTATAGTTTTTCGTCTAAAATGGTGTATCGAGGAAGTTGATACATCAACTTTCGAGCCTGATTCCGATCTTTTGGAAGAATTCTGTTTTTGAGGTATTCGACTATCGGGGTCATCCAGGTTGGCTCTGTTTCGATCATACACACATCTTCCTCTTCCGGCTCACTAATTCTGGGCGTTGACAGATGTTCTATAGGTATAACGTTCAGCTCTTCATTTTCGGCGGAGGTGGCGAGTCGAGCTAAGGCATCTGCATTTGAGTTTCGTTCTCGGGGAACCTGTTCGATTGCATAAAACTAGAAATGCTCTAACGCGGATTTTGCCTTCTCCAGATAAGCTGCCATTCTTGTTCCACGAGCCTGGTATTCTCCCAAAATTTGATTAACTACGAGCTGGGAGTCACTATAGCAATGTATAGCTTTAGCCTTGAGCTCTTTTGCTATTCGTAGTCCCGTGAGTAGAGCCTCATACTCGGCCTCATTATTCGATGCTTTAAAGCCAAATCTTAAAGCGGAGTGAAATTTACTCCCTGCGGGGGTGATCAGAATAACCACTGCCCCTGCTCCGTTTTCATTTGACGAGCCGTCGACGTAAAGTTTCCATAGCTCGTGGGCCGTGGTTATTACCTCGTTGTCGGCTATTCCAGTACATTCCACTATAAAGTCCGCCAATGCCTGTGCCTTAATGGTCGTCCTCGGATGGTAGGTGATCTCGAACTGTCCGAGCTCAACAGCCCATTTAAGAAGTCGACCTGAGGCGGACCTGTCTAAGTGGTTGATCTGTCAGTACATGAATGGGATGTGCCTGAAAGTAGGGGCGGAGCTTACGAGATGAATGAATTAGACTAAGGGAGAGTTTCTCCATCAATGGATATCTTGACTCTGCCCCCAGTAATCTTTTACTGATGTAGTAGACGAGTTTTTGCACCCTCACTTCTTCTCGAATGAGCACCGCGCTTATCGCGTGTTCGGTGGTTGAGAGGTATAGGTACAATACTTCTCCCGTCTCAGGTTTTGACAGGATGGGTGGTTCAGCTAGGTGCTTTTTGAGCTCCTGAAAGGCCAGCTCACACTCCTCTGTCCATTCAAACTTCTTACTTCCTCTCAATAAGTTGAAGAATGGAAGGCCACGATCCGTTGATTTCGAGATGAATCTGCTTAGGGATGCCATCTTGCCAGTCAAGCTTTGGACATCTTTATGCTTCCGAGGTGAAGGCATGTCAATCAGGGCCTTGATCTTGTCGGGGTTAGCCTCGATTCCGCGAGAGTTCACAATAAAGCCCAGAAATTTTCCCGAAGATACCCCAAAAGTGCACTTCTGAGGATTTAGCTTCATGTTGTATTTTCTGAGCATGCCGAAGCACTCTTCGAGGTCATCAACATGGTTCTTGTTAAGTTGAGACTTGACAAGCATGTCATCAACATAAACCTCCATGTTGTTCCCAATTTGTTCCGAAAACATCATGTTTACGAGCCGCTGGTACGTGGCTCCAGCATTCTTTAGTCCGAACGGCATGACATTGTAGCAGTAGAGCCCTTTATCTGTGATGAAGCTCGTATGTTCTTGGTCAGGGGCATGCATGGGAATCTAGTTATATCCAGAATAGGCATCCATGAATGACATCAGGCCATGCCCCGCCGTGGCATCCACGAGCTGATCAATCCTTGGCAGCGGAAAACAGTCTTTTGGGCAAGCTTTGTTGAGATCTGAGTAGTCAATACAGGTTCTCCACATCCCATTGGGCTTTGGGACCAACACCGGATTGGCTACCCAGTCAGGGTAAAAGGCATCCCTAATGAAATGGTTTGTTTTTAACCTGTCAACTTCCTCCTTTAACGCTTTCTTTCTGTCTTCGTCCAGCTGTCTTCGTTTTTGTTGCTTCGGAGGGAAGCTTTTGTCTATGTTCAGTGCATGGCTCGCTACATTTGGACTTATTCCCATCATGTCTGAGTGTGACCACGCGAAGACATCCTGGTTTTCCTTCAGAAAGCAAATTAATTGCTATTTTCTCTTATCTGGGAGGTGTTTCCCGACCTTCACCTTTCTCAAGGGTTCAGCTTCCTCGAGCTGAACCTCTTCGAGCTCCTCTAAAGGTTCGAGGTCAGCTTTCTCTTCAATCCTTGGATCAATCTCCTCGTCAATTTCTAAAACTGTTCCACCTTTGTTTTGTATGATAACGAGTGCTTGAGCGTTCGTTTGTTTCTTTCCCCTCAAGGAGATGCTATAGCATTCTCTCCCTGCCAGCTGGTCTCCTTTCAACGTCCCGACTCCGCTAGGGGTCGGGAACTTAAGGGCCAGATGCCTTACAGATGAAACTGCCCCCAGCCCGACTAGGGCGGGTCTCCCGAGCAGCACATTATAGGCAGATGGTAAATCTACTACCACAAACTCCATTATCTTGGTCACCGAGACTGGGTAGTCTCCCAAGGTCACAGGGAGCTCAATGGATCCCATACAGGCAGTTCCTTCTCCTGAAAAGCCGTACAAAGTAGTTGCACATGCCTTCAGGTCGCGAAGGGAGAGTCCCATTTTCTCGAGGGTTGCTTTGTAAAGAATGTTGACTGAGCTCCCATTATCTATGAGAACTCGGT
Source organism: Humulus lupulus (assembly GCF_963169125.1). NCBI lineage: Eukaryota > Viridiplantae > Streptophyta > Magnoliopsida > Rosales > Cannabaceae > Humulus > Humulus lupulus. Next base: position 45,506,065 of record NC_084793.1, read on the forward strand.
GGACTTTTTTGTTGGCGAGCTGAAGAGTAATAACGAGCGGATCATGATGTGGGAATTGAACATGGGAGGCGTCCTCCTCAGTGAAGGTTATGGGTTGTGTTTCAATCTTCTGGCTTTTAGGGGCCCTAGGCTCGGGTTCATAAGGAGACCTGTCCCCTACCTTAAGCTCGTTAACATATCTCTTTTGGGCATTCCTGCCCCCTCCTGCGAGATGAGGCCCTCCCGAGATGGTTATTACGTCCTCTCCATCTATCGGGGGGGGCCTGTCCTCTTCCCGAGATCGGGAGTTATTATTTTGTGTCGCCGGAGGCGCGACTACTCTCTGGCTTGCCGCCGTCTGACCAGTGTTCTGGTTTTTGACATACTGCCGGAAGTAGCCTCTCGAGATCAACCCTTCGATCTCGTCCTTCAGTTGTCGACATTCATCAGTTGTGTGTCCGGTGTCTCTGTGGAACCGGCAATACTTACTGGAATCCCTCTTGGATTTTTGATTTCTCATCGGGTCCGGACGCCTGAAGGGGACCTGGTTTTCATTAGCCAGGTATATGTTTTCCCGAGACTCGTTGAGCTCGGTGTGCACTTTATAGACGGAGAAATACCTCTCTCCTTTCTTTTTCTTTCCTCCCTCAGCTTCGGGATTATTTCCTTCGTTCTTTTTCCTCTTGGAGGGATTCTCCGAGGTAGGCTGTGGAGCTGCTGGGTCAGCCGAGGTTGAGGCAGAGTTGATGTTTATCGTTGTAGTTTCGGTCTGCGAGGTCGCTTTGAGCATAGACCTCGCCTCCTCTACATTGACAAATCTCTGTGCACGTCTGTTAAACTCGATTATCGACCTCACCAGTTTCCCTTGCATGTCATCCCAAAGGGCACTTCCGGGTAAAACAACAGCTCGGATAGCCATTAAGTGCCCACTGTCATCCACGTCCCGAGCTCGGGCGACTTCCAGATTAAATCTTGTCAGGTAACTTTTCAGTGTTTCGCCCGGCTGTTGTCGGACGTTAGTTAGGGTGGATGCCTCTGGTCTGACTCCCATCATAGCTCGAAACTGCTTCTTAAAGTCTCTAGACAACTGCTCCCACGAAGTTATTGAGGGTCTTTTATACTTTTCGAACCAACTTTTGGCAGGTCCTGCCAATGATGTTGGAAACAACATGCACCTGAGCTCGTAACCCACGTTACTGGCTCTCATAATAGTGTTGAACGTACTCAGGTGACTACATGGGTCGGTCTTTCCTTTGAACGCTGGGACATGAGGAATCCGGAACCCTTGAGGAAATTGAGTGTTGGAAATATGGGGAGCAAACGGCTCGAGCTCCTCATCAGAGTCCTCATATCGATCCAATCGTAGTTCATTCTTCAAAAGCCTAAAGGCTTTTTCGAGCTGATCGATTCTTTCTTGGACTGGGTCAGCAAGAGGTGCTGTCTGGAATTGATTATCATTGATCGTGATTCCAGGCTCGCGTCTCCGTGAGGGATCTCTACGCCTATTCAAGCGATCCCTCAGATCCGGATTTGTTTGATCTCCATTCCCCCGACTCTGATTCAGATGATTTCGCAGGTCGGGACGATTCTTGCGATCCCCAATATTTTTACGACCTCGATCGTGTTTACTGACGGACCTGGTCTCTCCGAATTCATCACTTGTGAAACTTGTTGCTCGGTTATTTCGCGATGGGTTCTTCCCACGTCGCCTCGTCTCTGCAGTGCGAGACCGAGACGTCTGACTTCTCTCAGATGGTGCGCCTCTCCGCTCTTGGTTAGTCTCCCTGTTTCCTTGTCTTTCCCCCGTACGCCCTTGATCCTGATCTCGAACAGGTTGAGCGTTTCTGCGGGGTGGCGAAGGATATCTTATGGGTGACGGAGGGAACCGTATAGGCGACGGTGGCTGCCACCCTTGTCGCGACCTAGAGGGTCCAGAATTCGCCCGAGATGGGTCAGTCACGTTCGGTGCGCTCCCAGGTACCTGAGTCCGAGCCTCTGTAGGGGTTCGGTTATTCTCAGTTCCCACAGGCACTTCCACAGGCGGGTTAGGTGGGACCCGAGCTCGGGTACGCCTTTGAGGCCTAGGAGGAGCAGATGGCTCTGCTGGCGCCGAAGGTTGAGTCGGCCTTCTTGTGGCAGCATCCTTTCGTGGACGTCCACGGGGCCTCTGGGGAGGAACATGCACGTCCCTTGGAGGAGGGACTTGGTTCTCGCGCGGAGGCGGGGGCTGAACCACCTGCGCCTCTGCGGCTATCCTAGTCAACTCCTCGTTCCGTTTGTTGGCCTCTGCCAACAACTGTTTCAACTGTCGGTTTTCCAGTTCTACAATAGGAACGTAACGCTCAGGATTGTAGTACATATCCTCATCCCTTGGTGGAGGCGGTGGTCCCCGGGAATCAGAGGACCCACTTCTCTCCTCAGCATCCGGGTTCTCCATTGGTTGTTTTCCAGGACGCCTTGGGTAGTTTTCATCAGGGGTGTTCTGATTGTTTGTGGCCATGGCTTTCTCAGGGATGAATGCTTAAGGCTCTCAATGAAAGCACCAAACTGTTGACGCCGTTTTTCGTCAAACAGTGAAAGAAGAGCACGAAAACAATAATTGAAAATGGCCAATTTAAATAAAACAATGTAAACACACGATTTTTACGTGGTTCAGCAGTTAAATCTGCCTAGTCCACGAGTCTCTGTTATTAATCTCAAGATTATCTCTAGGAATTCTTCAAGAATGAATTCTCCAGAGTTTTCTCTCAAGGATCAGAATTTCGGTCCTTTACAATGGTGCATGCCTTCTTTATTTATAGAGAAGGCTGCAGAATACTATCCCACATATTTTGGGTAGTTACTCTTTTTATGTAAATAAAATTAATGGCTTTAAATGCCTATAATCAGATATAAAAGGAAACGTCCCCTGAAGGCCAGGGGACGTATAACTGACCAAATAATATCCCATGATTCTAGGGGATTTACAATAATAAATGAGGATTACATCTCATATTTATAACACTTGTAGATATTCAAGGTGGTTATCACGTATCTCTAAGGCTTTAGCCTCCCAGGTTTCCTGTCACCTTTCGAGCTGGAGACATCTTCCGAGGTCACATGGCTTTTCGAGATCGTATGTGCGTCGAGCTCGGGAACCCTGATTCGAAGTCGTCCCCGAAGATGAGTGTGTTCCCGGAGCTGTCTTCCGAGATCATGAATACTTCGAGGTCACCATACTCGAGGTCGTCTATATCCTGCAAGCTCGACATACAATCCTGGAGCATGTTTCCAAACCTATGGGTCCACTGATTTGCGAATCCAACTTTCGAGGTCATAATTAACATGGCTCGAAATCTGGGTATAACATTTAACATATATTCAATAATTAATTGTTCAAAATAGTAATTAGTGTAAACCCTAATTAATGTATAATAATATAATTGTTATAATTTTCAAAATTTTCATTACAAATTTCGAAATTAGGCTTTAGAGAACCACAATTGTGCAATATTAATGTTTTTTTATTTAATGTTAGGATATAGATAGTTGGTTAGAGTCTTTGAATATGAAGATGTGCATTTAATATTTAACATATATTCAATAATTAATTGTTCAAAATAGTAATTAGTGTAAACCCTAATTAATGTGTAATAATATAATTGTTATAATTTTCAAATTTTTCATTACAAATTTCGAAATTAGGGTTTAGAGAACCACAATTGTGCAATATTTTTTTATTTATTTTAATGCTAGGTTATGGATGGTTGGTTAGAGTATTTACATATGAGATGTGCATTTAATATAATTAGTGGGGTAGTTGAAAATTTGAAAGTATTATATTATATTTAAACATGATAAAAATTAATAGGATTTAGATAATAACAATTAAAAATTAATAAAAAAAATAGAGAATATATTAAATTAATATGGGAAGTTGAACAATTTACATCCATAATAATTATCTTTGATGTACAAAATTATAAATTCCAAAATATTATTGGAATTTTTTTTTTTTTTTGCATTACAATAGGATATTTCGAAAATATGTATAGGTTCTATGAACCTTTGCCTTTTAGTGTGAACATGTCATTTAATAATTGTAGATAAAGTTGTGTTGATAGAATAAATGTGGATTAATTCATTTATAAATATATATCTATTATATTTATTGTAATGCCCCAAATTTCCTAATAAGGTTTAGGACCTTGATTAGGAGATCGGGAGGGCCATAATTGATTTATTATAGTATTTAATGATTATATGCATGTTTACGTGAATTATATTATTATATGATGATGGATGCATGCATGCATATGGGAGAATTTATTATTGTGAGGGTATTTTGGTAATTTGGCCACTGTGGGCGTAATTGTATATTTTGGGTGCATGGTTGTGATTAATTAATGTAGCCACATTATAAGGTGGATTGGTTCGAGCTGTTTGACATGAGACGATCATGAGATGTAAGTGTTCGGTCTAGTCATAACGGGTTTAAGTTCGGGGCTCGGGGTGAGTCTCGGGGTGAATTTAATGATTAGAGCATTACCGGGAATTAAAGGGTAATGGGATATGATTTATTGGTATTTGGGAATATTGAGTATAGCGGGAATTGGAGAGCGTTAAATATAATTAACGAGATAGGCGGGAAAGGACGGTTTTACCCTCGGAAGCTTTTAGAGGGGTTTATTTGGCTTAAGGGCATTATGGTCTTTTGACCTTAAGGATTTATATCAGCCTAAGGGAATTTTAGAAGGCTGTGGAATGAAAATAAAGCAGAGTCTATCTTCATCTTTCTTCCTTTCTTCCCGTACAAGTTCTCCTTCACCCTTTGCTTTGAGTTTTGAGAGCCCATGTTGAGGAAGCAAGCGTCTAAGCTTGGGAATTCTAGACCTAGCTCAACCATTGGGAAGGACTCAAATCGTGTTTGAGGTGAGTTCTAGACACTTATTTCAGGTGGTGCTCTGTTTTTATCTTTAGATTTTCAGTCTTTGATTCTTGTTGGAAGTTTGGATTCAAAGGGGTTTTGATTGATGGTTAGATTGGGTTTTGATGAGGGGAGGTTATGGGTGATGTCTAGGGGTTTGAATGAGTGTTTGGAAGAGGTTTTGGGCTGATTTAAGGGGCTGGTTTGAGAGGAAAAACACAGGGGAAGAACTGAGATCGCGTGTGGCCGTTTTTGCTGATCTGGGCTGGGCGCCGCGGCGCAGCTGTGGTGCGCCGCGGCCCTTGGCATCTGGCAGGGGGGAGCCCTCTTTGTTTGAGGGCGCGCCGCGGCGTAGCAGGGGAGGGCCGTGGCCCTTAAGGCCATTTTGACCAAAAACATGTTTTTAGCTTGGGGATTCAAGCCATAGGCCTCGGGGTTGAACCTAGTACCCGGTTAAGTGGGGATTGATGTTCCGGAGGCTAGATATTGATTTGGGAACTTATGTTGATCATTTTTATTAATGATACCTTATATTTGGTTATGACTAGGTGACCGCTAAAGGACTAAAAGTTGATCGTTCTCAAGGGTCATTCTTTTAATCGTTCTAGCTCGACTTTGAGGTAAGAAAACTACATCCTGTGTATATGTGACATGCATGGCTATTATGATGCATGTTGACTGATTATTGAGTATGACATGCATGGCTATTATGATGCATGTTGGTTGATTATTGAGTATGACATGCATGGCTATTATGATGCATGTTGGTTGATTATTGAGTATGACATTGTTGACCCAAGATTTGGCCAACTGACACGGAGTCAAAATGTGATTGATGTGAATGAATGTATAGAGAAGAACGTATGGCAAAAACAGTAAATCACACAAGAATTTTTATAGTGGTTCGGCCCCAGGATCTGGTAATGACCTACGTCCACTTAGACTGATTATTGATATAAGAATCAGAAGAGTGATCAAAGAACTAGGGTTCAATGAGTTTCACTAACCTCTGAAGAACAATACAAGTTTTCTAGGAGAATTACTATAGTTTCGAATGATTCAAAAGCCAAAAAGTCCCTCCCTTGAGCTATCTCTTGCTATTTATAGGCTCAAGGGGGCTTACAAAAGATGGTTACAGATATTCTCCCTTGAATAATCGGGTACTCAGGAGATTGTATGAGATAAATTCGGGGTTCATAAAGATCTTCCCATAAATGTTGCCTTGTACACGGAACCATCGACCAGACTGGTCGCGGGTAAGACGGGCTTACCCTGCTTCTACTGTGCCTTCTGGTCGATACTCTAGCAGACGCTTCCAGGTGTCAGCCACGTGTCCAGGGATTACTTGCCACGTCATCAATGCTAATTTATTGGATAACATTTGCCCCCCAAAGTTTATTTACTACGAACAGTAAATAAACTTTTGAACGAACGACTCTTCGGTAACCCCACCTGACATGTCAGAACCCTTCGTGTGTTCTTGAAAAAAGCAACCCACTTCTGTCTAATCATGCCTTTTCAGTTCCCCAGAAACGATTTTGACGGCCATCCCGTTTCCCCATACTTTGAAAAAGGAAAACTAATGATTACACTTTTTTAATATCAGAGACAAACTTATATAAGACCGTCGAAGCCTCCTTTTTCTTTTTACGCACGCCATTGTCTTTGCAGAAAACCCTAAAAACCAGAGCTTTAAACTTCTCCGGAGACCGTTTTCCTGCACCTCCACGATCACTCTTCTTGGTAAGTTTTCGAAACCCCATGCTTCTAATTTCTCATGGTACATGCTTCTGATGGTGGACTGTTTAAGTTTTTCTGTTTCTGGTTTAAGGTGCTTGTAGACAGAATGTTTTGTAGGCAAAGTAGAGCTACGAGTTAGTTTAAAATCCAGGATCATGCTTTTTAGGACGTAAAATCGAAGTAAAATTTCGATCTTTAAACCAGTTGAAAAATAAATTTTTCCCACCCTAAGGGGAGTTGAAAAAGCTTTTCCAGAAAAACTTTTTACTTTCACCCTTTGATCCGTTTTTCGAACTGTTCGTGTAGAAAGATTTAGCTTTTTGTTAGAATGCTGTTGTATAAAAGCCTAACTTTTATACTCGACCAGCGTTATTCTAAAAAGCCTTTTAAAGTTCTATATCCTCATCTCCCCATTCTTCTGTTTGCAGACTTTAATGCCAGATTTGTGGGGAGGTGAAAGACCCATCGACGACGACCTTCTCGCCCAGCTGCTCGAGGGAGAAGAACAACCAGCTGACCGTGTCCACGAGATTCCTTTCTCGCGATCCTCTTCCAGACCCCATCCTTCCTCTCCAATGGCCCGCTCCAAGTCTACTGGCAAGAAAAGACCTGAGTCCGAAAGCAACCCAAATTCTCCTGCCCAGCCTGATTCGCAAGCTAGGGTTCCCTCGACCAGTGGTCGAGAAAATCTCGTTCCTGACCCTAATATCCAAACTAGGGCCCGCCTTCGCCATCGGAATCCGCCTGATGTCGAGTGGTATACTTCCCCAGCCAGTCTAGTGACCCCTCGAATGGTCGCTAACTGCTTCAGGAAATTCCCCCTCACGGGGGTTACTATTATACGTCCTACCGCAGACCAGAGGGCTAACCTCCCAGGAGGAGCAAACAGCGTCTGGTCCCGGTATCACATCGAGGCGGGAGCTTACCTCCCTCTTCATCCCTTTTTTGTGGGGGTGGCCAATTATTTTGGTGTCGCCCCCTTCCAAATAACTCCAAATGGATATAGGATGCTGGCCGCACTCTATATCTTGTATAAACTTAACAAATGGCCAGAACCTTCGCCCCACGAGGTCAACTATCTTTTTGACCTTAAATCTAACCCGCAGCACAAAGGGACGGGCTTCTTCCACTTCTGCCACCAGGAGACCAGCCGGACGTTCTTCAGTGGCACTACCCATATATCAAACGTGGGGCACTACAATAAGGAGTATTTCCTTACTCCAGACATAACCAGCAACAATTTGGCCTTCGCACGAGGAGGTAAGAGCTTGTCTTTGACTGGTCGATACTTTAACCTAAGGTGTCTCCTTTCATTTTTCTCAAACTGTAATCTGTTTTTTCAAGCCCTTGGTTACGTCCGACCCCAACACCAGACATGGTGTTGAGGTCCAACACTCTGGCCAGGACGTCTAACGCAGCAAAAAGTGTCAAGACCCTGATAACTGAAACAAACTTGAGGCTGTCTGGCCTACTGGCTCCTCGCCATGAAAATAGAGGGTCCGTGGTGGACGAAGCCACTGCCGAGGGGGTTCCCGAGCAGCAACCTCCTATGCCTCCTCCCCGGAGGAGGCCAACGGGGGTTACAATCAGGGAACCCACGGGTAGCCCTTCCGCAGAAAGGCCTTCTGCTCCCCAAGGCAAGGGGAAAGAAAAGGCCAAAGAGCCTATTGTTGACTTGGGAGAATCTTCTGACGATAATGGTAAAGTTATTTCGCTTTTAAATGGTTTGCCAATTCCCTGTCACTTGTTTGATGGGGATGGTAACTTTACATACGCTCCAAATCTAGGGCCAGACTTCTTCATGCCAGATAATGAGTATATGACTAATAGAGTCAATAGTGTAGCGACCAGTAGTTGTAGCTCGGGTATTTACTTGGTTACCTCCTTTCAGTTGTATAACATACTTTTACCTGCCTCCTTTCTTATTAACTTGTTGTGTTTACCTACATGCAGATATGTCTACTCCCAACATCTTCGACATGTACCAGGCCGAGGATGAAGAGGAGGTTCCTCAACTCCAACGGAAGCCTAAGAAGAGAACTGGTGAATCCAACCGAGGCCCTCCAGCCAAGAAGGGTCGAACAGAAGACCTTCCCCAGGACGCGCCAACTGGGCAAAGTCCCGCGCCAACAGGGCAAACTTCTACCCCTCCTCCAGTTCTTTCCGAGCAGCAGACTACCCCTGCCCCGTCGAATCCTCCAGCCGCGCCTGCCAGAGAGCAGCTTACTCGTGAAGAAGCTCTTGGGGCCAGACTCATGAGCCGTGCCATTCGATCTGCCAGGGATCGTCTCGATCGCATCGGCAAAGGTGACTGTGTTAGAGCTGCAATGGTCGAAGCTGAAGACATGCCAGTCGACCAGATCCTGAACAGGGCTCTGAACGAAATCTCCAGCGTAAGTACTTCTTTGTATTTCAAGCTTTAGTCTTTTAGTCCTCATGATAAGTTCTAACTCCTTTTTGCTTTATTTACAGGCCTTGCTGTCTGCCACTACTGCTCGTACCCGAGCCCAGGCTTACCTCGAGCAGGCCAAGGCAAAGACCATCGAGAGACACCAGGTGAAGGCGGCCGAGGAGCTTTCGGCTGCTGAGGCTAGGCATGCCAAGGAGTTGGAGGCCATGGTTCGAGAGAGGGATGCGGCGGTGACTAAGCTGTCAGAGGCTGAAGCTGCGAAGAATGCAGCAGTCAAGTTGAGGCAGGAGTATCGAGATTTCAACCAAGCCCATCTTCGCGAAATCAAGCACTTAGGAGAGGTACTCAAGTCTAAGGATGAGGCTATTGTCACTCTCGGGGGCAAGGTGAAGCAGTTGGAGCTTGACAACTCTAAGAATCTGGAAAAGTACAAGAGGACGACACTCCGATGTTTCTACAATTTCTGGAAACACAATCAGGGTGCTGACTTTAGTTACCTTTCAGAGGAAGTCAGAACTGCTGAGTTGGCTCGATGCGCTGCCCAACTGGCCGAAGAGGAGGCGAGAGCTGCAACCCCTGCCTCTCCAAGCGTCGCTGGTGTGGAAGAAGAAGAAGTTGTCGAGGACGCGACCAACCAGGATGCTGCCCAGGACCCTCCAGCCCCGAATGCCTCTTAGAATTTTCTCTTATATTTTTTCTTTCTTTTTGGATATACGACCCATGGGTCGTGATGTAAAGACAATAGTTTCTTTATTAAACTTTGCTGCACGGGCAGTAAATCTTTTTTCTTTTACTTGAACAGTTACATCCAAGCAGCGATGCTTGCGGTGTAAAAGCTTAAATCTTGATGCTATAATATCTTTACTTATTATAACATTTGTCCGAATGACCGAACTTAGCATAGTACTTTGGCATGATTTAACAAAACATAAATTTTGAAAAATACTCTAAGTACTGTAGCATGCTTTCACTCATTTTGTTCATGTGTTTACATACCTTGAGAGTATGCTTTGCTATCGATGTGCCTTATATGCCCCCCAAGTGATCGAGGATCTTTTAGGTCCTTGGTCACTTGCCTTGACCATGGCCTGTTCGAACATTCCTGTTCGTGTAAAAAATGATACTTGTAATACAGCAAAACAACACATGTAATGAACAAATACTTGCAAATGTAAATTCACAAAGGTTGGCAAGAATGACTGGCTGCGCACAGTCCCTTATAATCTCGTATTAAAAATGGACTAAACATGTCTTTACGAGTGATTTTATAATAGAACCTTACATATACGAGCAGTTAGCCATACAGCGTGGCTAACCCTCTTTGCAAAACTTGTAAAAAATTGAAAATCTTTACACAAGCCAGTCCTTTAAAAAGGACTATTTATTGATAATACTTGCGCAGGTGTTCTCCATTCCAGTAACGTGGAACGAGATCTCCGTTTAAGCGTGCAAGTTTGTATGTGCGTGGGTGAAGGACTTCTTCAATCTGGTAAGGTCCTTCCCAATTAGGTCTGAGCACTCCAGCAGTGGGGTCGCGGGTATTTAAGAAAACTCGTCGTAGCACTAAGTCACCGACGTTGAATTTTCTTTCTTTAACTTTGGAGTTAAAGTACCGGGCGACTTTTTGCTGGTAAGCAGCAACTCGGAGTTGAGATTTCTCTCGCATCTCGTCGATTGTGTCTAGGGAGTCCATCATTAGCTGGTTGTTCTGATCTTGCTCGTAAGTTAAGCGCCGATGTGAGGGGGGATCTAACTCGACAGGCAACATGGCCTCATATCCATAGGCCAAGGAAAATGGGGTATGGCCTGTTGCTGTTCGGTGGGACGTTCTATACGACCATAGGACTTCAGGTAGCTGCTCTGGCCACGCTCCTTTAGCTTCTTCAAGTCTTTTCTTCAGGGTGTCTTTAAGAGTTTTGTTCACGGCTTCTACTTGCCCATTCGCTTGGGGGTGTGAGACTGAAGAAAAGCTTTTAATAACTCCATGCCTTTCGCAGAAATCGGTGAATAAGTCACTGTTAAACTGGGTCCCGTTGTCTGAAACTATCTTCCTGGGAAAACCATACCAGCATACAATGTTCTTGATGACGAAGTCAAGAACTTTCTTGGTCGTGATGGTTGCGAGTGGTTCAGCTTCGGCCCATTTGGTGAACTAATCAACTGCCACAACTGCGTATTTTACTCCACCTTTCCCTGTAGGCAGGGATCCAATCAAATCTATCCCCCATATTGTGAAAGGCCACGGGCTCTACATCTGTTTTAGTTCATTCGGAGCTGCTCGTGGAATCTTGGAGAACCTTTGACATTTGTCGCATCTTCGTACATACTCCGTCGAATCCTCGTTCATTGTTGGCCAGAAGTAGCCTTGCCTTAGAATTTTTTTCGCCAAACTTTGCCCCCCAGCGTGATCCCCGCAGAAGCCTTCATGCTCCTCCTTCATGAGTTCCTTAGCTTTTTCTGGTGTAACGCACCTGAGTAGTGGCATCGAATATCCTCTTCGGTATATAACACCATCGACCAGTATGTACCTAGCGGCTCGTCTTTGCAGAGTTCTGGCTTTGTTTCTATCTGCTGGCAGTGTACCATTCGTCAGATACTCCAAGTAAGGCGCCATCCATGTATCTTCTAGACGAATCTCCATATTGGCCTCGGCCGCTTCAATGCTCGGCTTATTCAGTCTTTCTACTGGAACTATGTTCAAGGTGTCTGCATCCTTCGCGTTCGCGAGTTTAGCCAAGGCGTCTGCATTCGAATTCTGGTCTCGCGGAATTTGCTGGAGGGTGTACGTTGTAAACTGGGCTAGAAAATCCTTCGTTTTATTCAGGTAGGCCATCATCTTTAAGCCGTGTGCTTGATATTCTCCCAGGACTTGATTCACGACTAGCTGTGAGTCACTATAAATATCAAGCTTCTTTATGCTCATATCTTTGGCCATTCTTAATCCAGCGAGGAGTGCTTCGTATTCTGCTTCATTGTTTGACGCGGTGAAGTCGAACCTGATTGCGCAGTGAAATCGATGCCCTTCCGGCGTTATCAATATCACTCCCGCTCCAGCGTGGGATTCCTTGGATGAACCATCCGTGAATAGCTTCCACGAAGGAGTTTTGTCTTGAGGCATGGGCGCTTCAGGCTGTTCGCACTGCTCACTGTCTGGGAGTTCGGTGAACTCCGCAACAAGATCGGCCAAGACTTGTCCCTTTATTGCTGCTCGCGGTGAATAAGTTATATCGAACTGCCCTAGTTCGATTGCCCATTTTAACAATCGCCCAGCCGCCTCAGGTTTTTGGAGGACTTGCCGAAGGGGCTGGTCGGTTAGAACTGTGATAGGATGGGCTTGGAAGTAAGGACGCAACTTCCTGGAGGCTAGTATTAAGCAATATGCTAACCTTTCGATTGGCGGATATCTTAATTCTGCACCGATTAGCCTCTTGCTGACATAGTAGACTGCTTTCTGTACGCCTTCTTCTTCCCGTACAAGTACCGCACTAGCAGCAACTTCAGTAATCGCCAGATAAATAAACAAAGTTTCTCCTTCGATCAGTTTTGACAAGATGGGAGGTTGCGCCATATGAGCTTTCAAGGCCTGGAATGCTTGCTCGCAGTCTCCCGTCCATTCAAACTTCTTATTGCCCCTGAGTAGATTGAAGAAAGGGACACATTTGTCAGTTGATTTCGAGATGAATCTACTCAGGGCAGCGATCCTTCCGGTCAAACTTTGTACATCCTTGATCTTCTCCGGCGACTTCATGTCGATCAGGGCTTTTATCTTGTCAGGGTTGGCCTCGATTCCCCTTGAATTTACTATAAACCCCAAAATGTTCCCTGATCCGACTCCAAAGGAACATTTGAGGGGATTCAACTTCATCTGGTACTTGTTTAACACATCAAAGCACTCTTGTAGATCCCTCACATGTCCTTCTGCCTTCTTAGACTTTACCAGCATGTCATCCACATATACCTCCATGTTTGCACCGATCAGCTCCTTAAACATATGGTTGACTAGCCGTTGGTAAGTCGCACCTGCGTTTTTCAGTCCGAAGGGCATGACTTTGTAACAGTATAAGCCCGTATCGGTCCAAAAGCTGGTGTGATCCTCGTCAGGGGGAAGCATGCTAATCTGGTTGTAACCCGAATATGCATCCATGAACGAGAGGATCTCGTGTCCTGCAGTCGCATCGACCAGCTGGTCGATCCTTGGGAGTGGGAAGTAGTCTTTTGGGCAGGCTTTATTAAGGTCTGTAAAATCCACACAGGTCCGCCACTTGCCGTTAGGCTTGGGGACCAGCACCGGATTTGAGACCCACGATGGATAAAACGCCACCCTGATAAACCCATTCTCCTTAAGTCTTTTGACTTCTTCTTTCAAGGCTCTTGATCTATCTTTATCGAGCAGCCTTCTTTTTTGTTGCACGGGTGGAAAAGTTTTATCTATGTTCAAGACATGGCTGATTACCGCAGGATCTATCCCCACCATGTCTTTGTGCGACCAGGCAAAAACTTCTTGGTTCTTTCGCAAGAATTCCACCAGTGCATGCTTCGTGGTAGGCTCTAAGTTTTTCCCAACCTTCACGACTCTGGTCGGGTCTTCTTTGTCGAGTTGGACCTCCTCCAGGTCCTCGACGAGTCCAACATTCTCTTCAAAATCCCCAAAGCGAGGATCCAAATCTCCATCCTCACTTTGGGCAACACCCTATTTGGTGACTTCACCACCTAATTGGGCTTGCGTATCTACTGCCATCTGCAATTGGTCTGGGGTAGTGCTCCTTGACGTTCCACTTTTTGCCTTTGTGATCGAGGCGTTGTAGCACTCCCTGGCTTCCCTTTGGTTTCCTAAAATGCGTCCTACCCCCGCGTCTGTTGGGAACTTCATGGCTAGGTGCCACATAGAGATGACGGCCCGTAGATCAACCAATATGGGCCTTCTGATAACGGCGTTGTACGCCGAAGGACAATCGACCACTACAAAAGTGGCGAGTAATGTCCTTGTTGCAGGCGCTGTACCCGTCGTTACTGGAAGTTTAATCATTCCGGCTGGGGCGAGTCCTTCTCCAGAGAAGCCATATATCGTTTGATTGCAGGGCTCCAAGTCCTTTACGGACAATTTCATGCGTTCCAGTGTTGACTTATACAGGATGTTCACTGAACTTCCTGTATCAACTAGTACCCTCTTTACCATCATATTGGCCATCTGGATGTCCACGACCAGCGGATCGGAATGTGGGAACCGTACGTGTTGGGCATCGCCATCAGAGAAGGTTATCTCACATTCCTCTGACCGAGCCTTTTTTGGTGCACGGTCCTCCACAGTCATCATCTCAATGTCCTGGTCGTGGCGCAGAGTCCGGGCATATCGTTCTCTGGCCTTTCTGCTATTTCCCGCGAGGTGCGGGCCTCCACAGATGGTTAAGAGTGTTCCAGCCACGGGGGCAGGCTGTAATGGTGGCGAGCGTTGGCGTGTGGTTGCCTGCTCGTTGCCACCTGGAGCTTCTCGTTGGGAATTTCCCGAGGCCCGTACGTATCTTCTCAAGTGTCCTTGTCTAATAAGGAACTCGATTTCGTCTTTTAACTGGTTGCACTCATTAGTGTCATGTTTGTAGTCGTTATGGTAACGATAGAACTTGGTAGTGTCTCTTTTCGAAATGTCCTTTCGAATGGGTCCAGGTTTCTTGTAAGGCACACTAGAGCTTGTGGCCTAGTAAACCTCTCCCCGAGACTCAACGAGGGCAGTGTAGTTAGTGAACCTAGGTTCATAACGATTACCCTTGGCTCGTTTGTTGTCGGAGGTGGAAGGCTCGTTATACGGCCGTTTTCCACCATTCTTGCCATTACCATTGCCGTTTTCGTTGCCTTTGCCGTTGCCATTAAGTTTGGAACCATTGGCGGCTTTGGTGGGTTCGGCGGCCTTCTTACCCTTGTTCGAGGGTTTTCCATCATCAGCAATGGCCTCTTCGAGCTTGATGTAACGATCAGCTCGGTCCAAGAACTCCTGGGTTGTTCTAACTCCTTCCTTTCAGAGACTTTTCCAGAGGGGAGAGCAACGTTTAACCCCTGCGGTAATGGCCATCATCTTGCCTTCGTCTCCGACTGTTTTTGCTCCAGCTGCCGCTCGCATAAAGCGCTGGACATAATCCTTCACTGACTCCCTGTCCTGCTGGCGAATTTCGACTAGCTGGTTTGCTTCGGTTGGGTGCACACGACCCGCATAGAACTGTCTGTAGAACTCCCTTACGAACATTTCCCAGGAAACTATGCTTGCAGGCGGGAACTTAAAGAACCACTCTTGCGCTGCTTCAGAAAGTGTTGCAGGGAAGATCCTGCACCGAGCGTCTTCGGACACTTTCTGAATGTCCATTTGAATCTCAAACTTATTCACATGCGAGACTGGGTCCCTATATCCATCAAAGTTTGGGAGCGTAGGCATCTTGAATTTGCTGGGAGTTTCGGCGTTAGCTATCCTTTGGACGAAAGGAGTGCCTTTCCTCCTATCGTGGTTGATGTAAGAAGTCCTTCCTCCGACCAGCTGCTGAACAGCCTGGTTGAGTGCGTCTATCTGGGCTTGCACTGCGGTAGGAATCGCGGTGGCCTCTGTTGCTGGGGGGACGTTCTCGCCGTGTCTCTCGCGGTGATCATTGAGTACATCTCTCATGTCCTCTTCTCTTCTTCGCTGCTCACTACCACCGAGCCGGTTGAAGACATTATTTTGTCTGGGCTGCCCCCCAACGTCCTGTCTATTTGGTTGGTCATCTTGAGGTACTTGGCTCCTGCTTTTACCTCTTTCTCCATTCCTCCCACCGGCATTTCCCTTGCTTGAGTCAGCCTCATTGTACCTGTGGCCATCTCTAAACCTTGACTGGCTATGGTGAGATTGACTGTTCCCTCGATGCCCGTTTCTGGCTGAACCATCCCGAGCGTTAGAGGGTGGTCTGTGCTGGTCGTGGTGTCCCCATTGCACCATCGTGCCGTGGGGGGCCCCGGACCGCAGAGCCTAACTCTGAGTCTCTCCTGTGGCCAGGAGGGTACTGACCTCTGTTCGGTAGGTTCAGCCCATCATCCCTATGGCGTCTAGGGCTGCGAGGCTTATGCTCGGCCCTATTCTGCCTCTGTTGCGAGGGATTACCCCGAGCAGCTTGGGATGGTGGCTGCGCCTCAGGATCCTGTGGGACATCGTCATGGGGCATCTGAGGCTGCTCGGGCCTTTGCGGACTCGAAGGCTGAACCGGTGGGCTCGGATTAGGACCCCTCTGGGGTGGCCCATTCACCGGTTGGTCAGGCTGCGAGGCAGGTGCAGTCTGATTTCTGGCCAATAGCAAGGCTGCTTCAAGGGCTGCCATGGCTTCGCTCTGGCGGCGGTCAACCTCCGCCTGCCTTTCGCTCAATTCCGCGCGCTGCCGTTCAATCTCCTGCTGCTGCCGCGCCATAACTTCAGCGGCAGTCTCCTGACTGGCTCTCAGATTAGCCAGCTCTTCCTGCAACGCGCCCAGAGTACTCTTCAGCGTTGCATCATCCATTTCCTCCTCTTCAAAGTCCAGTTTTGGCTCATCCTCCACCATGCTCGTAGGAGGAGGAGGAGGTGGCGGGTTTGACGGTGCAGCGGCGGCCGCCTGTCCAATTTTTGCCATTAGTTTTCTTAACAGCGATAAATCAATCTCTCAATGAAAGCACCAGAATGTTGACCCAAGATTTGGCCAACTGACACGGAGTCAAAATGTGATTGATGTGAATGAATGTATAGAGAAGAACGTATGGCAAAAACAGTAAATCACACAAGAATTTTTATAGTGGTTCGGCCCCAGGATCTGGTAATGACCTACGTCCACTTAGACTGATTATTGATATAAGAATCAGAAGAGTGATCAAAGAACTAGGGTTCAATGAGTTTCACTAACCTCTGAAGAACAATACAAGTTTTCTAGGAGAATTACTATAGTTTCGAATGATTCAAAAGCCAAAAAGTCCCTCCCTTGAGCTATCTCTTGCTATTTATAGGCTCAAGGGGGGTTACAAAAGATTGTTATAGATATTCTCCCCTGAATAATCGGGTACTCAGGAGATTGTATGAGATAAATTCGGGGTTCATAAAGATCTTCCCATAAATGTTGCCTTGTACACGGAACCATCGACCAGACTGGTCGCGGGTAAGACGGGCTTACCCTGCTTCTACTGTGCCTTCTGGTCGATACTCTAGCAGACGCTTCCAGGTGTCAGCCACGTGTCCAGGGATTACTTGCCACGTCATCAATGCTAATTTATTGGATAACAGACATGCATGGCTATTATGATGCATGTTGGTTGATTATTGAGTATGACATGCATGACTATTTTTGGTGCATGTTGGATTGCTGGATATATTGCATATGATGCATGAGAAACATGTGATTGGTACATGCTTGTATACTGAGTATGATATCGTTCAGAGCTTGAGCCTCTGTGTTTATGCATGGTCCTAATTGTACTAATACCTGTTTAGTAAGCATGCTGAATACCTTGTTTATGGATATGGAACATGTGATATATGATTGGTGGCATGACTTACTTGTGTATGACACTGACTAGTCAGGGACCGACTCTAAAGTCAAGAATCACGCATTGAATGACTCTATGGCATTAATGCTAGACCGACCCTAAGGTCGATGAACACGCATTGAATAGCTCCATGGCATTAATGCGGGACCGACCCTAAGGTCGAAGAACTTATAAGCGCTTGCCTGGTCTATGACCAGATGTTTATAGCCAAGATATATGACCCCGGTGACTGTTTGTCACATGGCTAGGGGACGCTGTCCATAGCACAACTCTAGAGTCGGGAGGAAGGTTATGTTGGTGACCATTCACCGTGCACCTGTCCTGATCAAACTTATGAAAGAATCACTTATCAGTTAAGCCCTGGTAACCCTATCGTCACATGGCTAGAGGGGAGCTATGCTCATTATTGTGACTTTTGGCTATTGTCACCTATTTGCTTGGACTGATAGTCCTGAACGGTTATTATGATCGTTGTTGATATTATATCATGCTTTATTGTGTTTTCTTGCTGGGCTTTGGCTCACGGGTGCTACGTGGTGCAGGTAAAGGCAAGAGGAAGCTGGACCATCCTTGAGTTGAAGAGCTTAGGTGATGATGTGTACATATGCAGCTGCTCGTCCACCACGGCCGAGGTTTAAAGTGGAACTAGGGTTGAACCCTGTTTTGCCGCTTAGAACGGCCTGTTGTAAATATTTTCTGTAATAAACTCTGAAATTATATTTTCGGGATCCCAATGTATATATTAAACGTTCTAGTGAAACGTTACATCCTAGCCAAGGTTTTTAATCCCTAAACCACTAATCATACTTAGTTCACGATTTTGGCCAAATGACTCGATTAGCGAGTTTAGCACTGTTTACAAGGCACACCGTAACGGTCCCAAGAGTTGGGGCGTTACATTTATTTTTATTATTTTATTGGGAATATGAATATGTATCTTTCAAATGAATAAGTCGTTCTAATTAAACATGTAATGTTTTGTTATATAAATATTGAAATTCAAATGTTCCCATATTTTCAAAATTATATGTAAAAATTGTAAATAAAATTTGGATTATTAGTATATAATAGGATTTAATACATGCTGAAATTTGTGTAACAAATATAAAAATGATTTTTTTTAAACTATCTCAAATCGACACATTGGACAAAATTTACTAGTTTGTAGCCACTGAACAATACATTTTTCATGATATGTGTGTGTGCAAGGTAACTTTGTAGCTTCCAAACCAACATGAACATTCTCAAAGTAAATAGAACATACAATTTGATCATCTTTAATCAAAACTCTCTCCAATCTTTCAATGGATTGCTCGCTTGCCGCCACGAAATTAATAGTCATATTATCCATATACTCCTCACTATCAACGTCACCATCAATGCCAGAATCGTGTTGTGGAGGAAGATCATTAACAAAAACATGAACATCCACTTTTACACAGAAATTAAAATCCTCTTCGTTCCACATCTTTCGAGCGTAATCAATAATTTTATCCGAAAGAAAAAATATAGAAGGATGGAGATAAGCCTCACCTAGCATCTCGTCAATGATAACTTTGGCATGGTTATTTTCATTGGCCATCAACGTTTGTCTTGAAAGAAATACAATAGTATCGCAACAAACAGAGTCTTCCATGCCGTTATCGACCATCCAATTTGTAAAATTTGGTTCGCTACTAGTTAGTGGATGTCGTGAAAATTTTGCGAAGAGGTGAATAACAAAGAAAGAATCAGAACCTTCACCTAGTCTGATGGTGTTATCAATATCACCTGTTACTATTTGGTAGTATGGATCACCTATAATTTCGGGAGGAGCCATAATCCGGGACTAGAATGGTTACTTTTCCGTTAAAACTCTAAGCAAAAGATGAGATAAGAGGAGGAAATCTATAAAATATATAGAATCAACTTGTGTGTTCACATAAAATAGAGAGAATAAAAGACATCAATGAAGTTGTTGTGTTTTAAAAAAAATATTATAGGTACAATTAATAACATTTGTTGAAATATGTTACATGATAAAAACATAGGGAAGATAAATAGTGGTCACTTGGTGAGATGGATAAGCTACCAATCTTAATTTCCATTAACATGGTTTTTTTTTTTTTATTTAAGAAAGGTAACCGAATTTTTTTTAATTTATTTATTTTATTATTAAATTTAAATTAATATTATATTTTGGTTGTTTCATTAAATTCTCAAAATTTATTTAGTTTTTAAGAAAAATTCATTAAATTTTTTAATATCTTCCAATCATAAAATTAGAAAGATTTATCTTATCAAATTTGTACTTAATTTTAATTTTTTTAAATTCATTTATTTAAAAAATTATGGTAATTGTGTTAAATTGCATAAATTATTATTGTTATTTTTTTTTCTGTTTTTTAAAATAAAAGGCCAACCGTACGTGTACATGCACAAAAAATTTAGTTTTCGTTGAGAGTAATTAATCTATGGTTAGTTTCATTTTTTAGGGAATCTTGGATTGAAATTTTGATATTCATATAATATCATAGAGTCTCTGATAGTTGTACAATATATTTTCAGTTGATACAATTGAGAATTTAGAAGGGGATCCGATCTTGAAAAATTATTACTAGATAACATTGCACTAAGCAGACCTAATTATGACATAATGAACCGTTAGGGTCTGATATAGTTGTCATGCTGAGTAAGATAGAGTAGTGAATTTAGAAGGAGATCCGATCCCCAAAAATACTACTAGATAACATTGCATTAAGATATAGTAGAGAATTTAGAAGGGGATCCGATCCCGAAAAATTATTACTAGATAACATTGCACTAAGCAGACCTAATTATGACATAATGAACCGTTCCAACGTACACTAGTAAACCAATACTACCGCTAGGGTCTGATATAGTTGTCATGCTGACTAAGATAGAGTAGTGAATTTAGAAGGGGATCCGATCCCGGAAAATACTACTAGATAACATTGCACTAAGATATAGTAGAGAATTTAGAAGGGGGTCCGATCCCGAAAAATTATTACTAGATAACATTGCACTAAGCAGACCTAATTATGACATAATGAACCGTTCGAACGTACACTAGTAAACCAATACTACCGCTAGGGTCTGATATAGTTGTCATGCTGAGTAAGATAGAGTAGTGAATTTAGAAGGGGATCCGATCCCGAAAAATACTACTAGATAACATTGCACTAAGATATAGTAGTGAATTTAGAATGGCATCTGATCCCGAAAAATTATTACTAGATAACATTGCACTAAGCAGACCTAATTATGACATAATGAATCGTTCCAACGTACACTAGTAAACCAATACTACCGCTAGGGTCTGATATAGTTGTCATGCTGAGTAAGATAGAGTAGTGAATTTAGAAGGGGATTCGATCCCCAAAAATACTACTAGATAGCATTGCACTAAGATATAGTAGAGAATTTAGAAGGGGATATGATCCCGAAAAATTATTACTAGATAACATTGCACTAAGCAGACCTAATTATGACATAATGAACCGTTCCAACGTACACTAGTAAACCAATACTACCGCTAGGGTCTGATATAGTTGTCATGCTGACTAAGATAGAGTAGTGAATTTAGAAGGGGATCCGATCCCGGAAAATACTACTAGATAACATTGCACTAAGATATAGTAGAGAATTTAGAAGGGGGTCTGATCCCGAAAAATTATTACTAGATAACATTGCACTAAGCAGACCTAATTATGACATAATGAACCGTTCGAACGTACACTAGTAAACCAATACTACCGCTAGGGTCTGATATAGTTGTCATGCTGAGTAAGATAGAGTAGTGAATTTAGAAGGGGATCCGATCCCGAAAAATACTACTAGATAACATTGCACTAAGATATAGTAGTGAATTTAGAATGGCATCTGATCCCGAAAAATTATTACTAGATAACATTGCACTAAGCAGACCTAATTATGACATAATGAATCGTTCCAACGTACACTAGTAAACCAATACTACCGCTAGGGTCTGATATAGTTGTCATGCTGAGTAAGATAGAGTAGTGAATTTAGAAGGGGATTCGATCCCCAAAAATACTACTAGATAGCATTGCACTAAGATATAGTAGAGAATTTAGAAGGGGATCTGATCCCGAAAAATTATTACTAGATAACATTGCACTAAGCAGACCTAATTATGACATAATGAACCGTTCCAACGTACATTAGTAAACCAATACTACCGCTAGGGTCTGATATAGTTGTCATGCTGACTAAGATAGAGTAGTGAATTTAGAAGGAGATCCGATCCCGGAAAATATTACTAGATAACATTGCACTAAGATATAGTAGTGAATTTAGAATGGCATCCAATCCCGAAAAATTATGACTAGATAACATTGCACTAAGCAGGCCTAATTATGACATAATGAACCGTTCCAACGTACACTAGTCACCGAGATAACCTATACTATATGTAATAATATACAGTGCATTATATTTTTTTCAACTTTTGTGCTTACATTTTTCTAATTTGTTTTATTTTTCATATTTTAAACAATACATATAAATAATTTTTTTTGAGAAAAAGTGTTAGAAATGAATATAAAATTATTTTTTTGTTTAATTAATGGAGTGTCTTTATATATTATTGGAGTGCAAATATAATGTCCAAAATATATAAATATATATTTTTTATTTTGAAACAACAAACAATTTTTTATTTTAAAATTTTCATTTAAGGTTTTTTTAATTCTAATTTCGTTTTGTATTATTAAAATAATTCTCATTATTAATAAAATCAAATCAATACTATAACTTAATGATTTATTAAATTCTCGAATTTTTTTTTAGTTTAGGATAAGAATTAATTAAATTTGTAAATATCTACCAATAATAAAATTATACAGTTTCATCTTATCAAATTTTCATTTAATTTTATTTTTTAAAATTCATTAAATCAAAAAATTGTGGTAGTTGTATTAAGTGTCTTAAATTATTAATGCTATTTTCTATTTATTTTTTTAATGCATTTAATTGGTCAAATTTGTAATTAAAATTATAGTGGCTGAAATTAATGGGTGATTTTTATTAAAAATTTAATATTAAATTATAAAAATTGGTAGTAGCCGAAATTAATTGATAAATGATTCAAAAAGACAATATTAAATTAAATATTGCTACATGATTACTAATTACATTTGGGAAGTAACAACATATATTAATTATTTTTTCATTGAATTAAGAAAGTGTGGTTCTTGCATTAAATGACATAGTTTAATATTGTTATTATTTTTCGGTTTTTGAAAAAAAATTTTGTTTATTTTAATGCATTTAATTGGTCAAATTTGTAATTAAAATTATAGTGGCTGAAATTAATGGGTGATTTTTATTAAAAATTTAATATTAAATTATAAAAATTGGTAGTAGCCGAAATTTATTGATAAATGATTCAAAAAGACAATATTAAATTAAATGTTGCTACATGATTACTAATTACATTTGGGAAGTAACAACATATTAATTATTTATTCATTAAATTAAGAAAGTGTGGTTCTTGTATTAAATGACATATTTTAAAATTGTTCTTATTTTTTCGGTTTTTTTTTTTGTTAAATGCATTTAATTTGTGAAATTGATTATTAAAATATAGGTGGCCGAAATTAATGGGTCTCTTTTATAAAATAGAAATAATATTTAATTAATGTGAATGCATGATTAGTGTTTACATTGGGAAGTTACAACATATTAATTATTTATTCTTTCAATAATATTTTATTTTTTATTTTAAAGAAATCTAAAATATTTTATTAAGAATGTGAAAGGTTGCATTGTTTCTTCATAACACACATTATAAATATATTCCCATACAACCCAAACCGATTGTCCTATTTTTTTTAAAAAAAAAATCAAGTTTTACAAACATTCAACTACCATGTCTATCATCAACATATCAGATTCAACCTATTCAAAGAATGAAGATAACTCTTCACCCTTTGATTCTAAAGATGATGAAGTAAATTCTCCATTGAAGAAGATCAAGGTTGAGAAGTTTGACAATGATGCAAAGTCTCAATTGAAGAATATCAAGACTGAGAAGTTTAGCGGTGGTGAGAAAGATGTGAATCCACTTGATGCTCAACTAGAGTACAATCCAAATGTAATATATTTCGATATTATGTTCCAAAAATTTAATGAAAATATCAGTCGTCTACTTAAATTGAAGAACAACATGGATGAATTTGTTCGAGAGATGACAAGATGCACTTTTGCGATGCAAACTCTGCATGAATCAGTGGCCAACTATTTTGATGCAGAGAGGAAAAAGAACGAGGCGTGGGATAAATATTTGAAGGAGAAGGAGAAGAAGATGACAAAGAAGAATAACAATTTCTAAAATGCTTCAAGTGTTTTTTTTTTTGTTTTTTTTTTAAATTTATTATTTCTATGTGTTTCCTTAGGTCTTACTATAATATTTTTATTCTATTATGTTATAATTTTTTTTATGGACATTTTCTTAAAAGGATTTGTTATGAAAAGAAACTTTTATTTTTTTTTTAGTCTTCAGATAAAATCTTATTATTATTTATTTATTAATATTGTTAATAATTTTGTTGGAGTAAAATTATCCAAATTTTTTTTAAATTAATGCCGAAATTGTATATTAATTTTCGGTTTTCAATGCAAAATTTTAATTAAAAATTAACAATTTACCATTAAGCAATCTCTAAATTAATGGATATTATAAATTACCTAACCAATTATATTAAATGAATAAGATTCCTTATTGGGAAATATAGGACTAATAAATAAATATCTAATTTCAAAACAGCATAATTTGATTTTCCCAAGAGAATACAAAGAGATGTTTCTTTTAAAAAATCAAAATAGTTTTTTAATGCTAGCCGAATTTTATTTTTTTTAATTAGTGCATGCCGAAAATAATGATTTAAAAAAAAGTTTCAATTAAAAATATATTTTCTAGGTAAAGAATATCAATAGTTATTAGTTATGATGTAATCTTATCAATAAATGCTCATTTATTGATAATAGAAAATTTGAAAAGTTGTATTGTTTTGTAGTTTATGGAAAAAATAAAATTAACTAAGTTAACATTTTTTTGGGAAAAAATGAAGAGTTGTATTGATTCATTTTACCTATAATCAAAGTAGTTTGGCATAAATCAAAGTTGTTTTTTCTTTTTAAATTTGTATTTTATACTGCAATATGGAAATATTTATTTCTTATTTTTGTTTTGATGTTCTATTATTGTTAGAAAAACCAATAGTGATCCATTATTTTAGGGTACATAAAAAATCATCAATTAGTTGTGATTTCCAATATAAGATTTAAATAATAAAATCTCAAATTTGAAATACTAATTTCAAAATTAAAATTTAATACATTAAAGAAATTAAAAAAATATATTTCAATTAGTTCATTGGAAATTACATATACTTGCACCAAATAATAGTTAAAATGCTACATTGGAAATTAAACAAACTTATTTCGATCAACAATATAAAAATACAAAAGTAAACCAAATTACTACTCCACATCTCCCTATTTATTGATTACATTGCTACTATCAATGATATCTTGACTATGGTCTTCAGATATTTGAGATGCTTCACATAGTTGCTGTACAAAACAATAAATAAATAAAATTAGATAAACATATACCAACCAGATAATGTTTCATATTATAAAAATTTGAAATTAATTAAGATATACCAACCAGACGACGACGAAGTTGATGGATAATATTATTTGAACCATTTAACCTATCTCTAGATTCAAGGATCTTTGTAACCAAAATATTTTGCAAACCAACAACCATTGTGAGCAAAGCATTTACTTTTGCCACCCCAACCTGTAAAAAATAAACTAATATAAAATTTCAAAAATAATTAAAATAATAATAATAAAAAATAATAATACATACACATTTTACATGGTCTGGAATTTGAAGGTTCCCTTTGTTTACATCTGATGGTATATTAATGGTCATTGCATCACCATCTTCATCAGGTATGACAAAACTCCATGGTGGGATAGGAACATCACGGTCTACCTCATCTACACATACATGGTTTTCGTATTCCTAATTTTAAATAGAAAAAATATTTTAGAAAAATATAATCGAAGTGTTCTAACATAAACATAAAATGAGATCTCAATCATAGACACATATATAGATATGAAGATATTACCTTACAAAAAGAACAATAAGATTCACTATGAAGACAACGCCGAGTTCTACTTTCGAACATTGAAGAGGACGACTCCAAACTTTTCATACGAGATCTATACCGACGAGAGCGATCTAAAAGCAATTTTGACCTGATTCGATTAGGAGACAATGAGTTATCATAAACAATTTGTCTCTTCTTTCCAACTCTTCCTTCTAAATCCGTAGATCTACTTCTTTTATTCTTCATCCCCTTCCCCTCTACTCCCATGCGTTTTCTCTCTCTCCCTTTCTATTTTTTCCTCACACGTTTTTTTTTCTTCTTTCTCTCCTTCACATGCTCACGAAAATCATGGTAAAATTCTGGTTTTTTTTATGTTTATTTTTTTACTTTGAATGAAGAAGAAGAAGAAGAAGAAGAAGAAGAACATGAACAAGAACAAGAACAAGAAGAAGAAGAAGAATAGGGAGTTTAAGAAATGAGTGTGCATTTATTATGAAACCCTAATTTTTAAAATTTTAAATTAATTCAAAACTTGAAAAGAGAGCTTACCTCTTATTGGTTGGAATCACCATTCCTAATGACAAAAAAAAAAAGCCAATTTCAAAATTAATGCAAAAAAAAGAAAAGAATCTATGCCAAAAAAAAAAGAATCTTTACTTGTTGGTAACTTGATGTACCAAGTCACCTACATGCCATGTCAGCATATTTGCACATTTATCTAGGTACCCATGTGTGGGTAATAACCATTGAGAACTTTTCCATATATGTATATGTTTTATGTTGTAGTCACTTGGGAAATATAGTTGCTTAGATAACAAATGAATCCCAAGATTTTTATCATTATCGTAGATTAGAGTTATGATTAAACCTACCTTGATTAGTAGACAGAGGACTTAGATGGTTTATCATATAGTATTTTGTGATCTAACCTACCTTGATTAGTAGACATAGGACCTAGATGGTTTTATCACATACTACAGTAATGAGTTAATGACCATTAATATTGTAGTCCTATGTTTATATGATATACATCTTTACGTCATATGTTTTTAGTCTTATGATTTATGATATGTTTTAGTTAGGGGTGTACACGATTTGGTTTGGTGCGATTTAGAATAATTTTAAAACCAAACTGCTCATGCGGTTTTTTCAAAATAAAAAACCAAAACAAACCATTAAAATTAAAAAACCAAACCAAACCATAAATAAACGGTTTGGTGCGGTTTGGTTTGGTTTTAACCATATAACCAAATTATTAAAATTTAAAACTTTTTTATTATAAAATAATTAACTAAATAATTGTATTTAAATAATAATAATTTTAGCTTTACTTTTAAGACCATAAAAGTCTACAAGAAGATTATTGTTTTTGTTGTTGTAAGTTTAAGTATTTTGAATCATTTTATAGAAGTGAGAAAAAGAAATGTTTACTTTCTAAACAATGTGGGACTTTACATTTTTTATTTTTTTTATTTTAGAAACTTGTGCATGTATTAAATACTACTAAAAACATATTATAAACAATTAAATTGTTTGACTTGGATGGTTTGGTAGACTTTATATTAACTCAAGTGTAGGGGTTCAAACTTTTGAATTATCATTTCTAAAACTTATTTTTTTAGAAAAAATCACGGTTCGGTTCGGTTTAATTGGTTTTAAAAAATTAGAAACTGTGACCAAACCATTAAAGTTGAGCGATCCAATTAAACCAAACCATCGAAGAACGGTTTCATTGGTTACGGTTTTTGGCGGTTTGGTTCCAAACCGCGGTTTGCGGTTTATATGAACACCCCTAGTTTTAGTAGATTTTCTTTGTTGGACATTATGCTTATTCCTTTTTATTTTAGATGGTGTAGGAAAATAAAGCTTGGAAGGTGGGACAGATTCATGCCAGCTTTGGCATGTGTATTAAGAGAGGACTGAATGAATGGACTGAAGAGAAATATCATGGATGATATTTTGTTAAAAATCTTTTTAATTATGTATTTATGTTTTATTTCTGTATTTAGTATTTGAACAATTAATTAAAGGTTTTGGTTTTCTTTATGTAATAACAATAGGATCCCATATTTTGGATTTTCTAATAAAGTTTGATTATTTTATGTATGTATTCCAAAATAGTAGTTATGCTTATTAGTTTTTAATGGTCTGAGGTCTATAAGTTAGTCGGGTCATTACATTTTGTAACCCCCAAACACATTATTGGGGTTAAAATTATATTTCTAACATTCATTTCACTTATGATTTTAAGAAATTCGACTCAAAATTGTGTAACAACAAACCTACACAATAATGAACAATATTTGAAAGTTACAAATTTGTAACTGAATGTATAACATCAAATAAGTTACATATTTAGATATTCACATATATTTAAATATTGTAAATTTCTTTTATATGTTACAATATGTGACAATCTTTGTCACATTTATTTAATCTAAAACATTATATTATAAAATAATAAAATAATATAATAATATGTTTTCTCACTAAGAAAATTTATTTGCGTTTGCAAGAATCACCTCACTTATTCATGGGTTCTCCTATCTCTAGTCCCGCTTCAGACAGGCGATTCTGGAATACCCTCCATGGCCGCGAAGACGCGCTTCTTGAAGATCATAACTCCAAAGTCTCAACCGGGCAACTTCCCCCAAATCATGATCGAGCCCAAAAGGTGATTTTTTATTTTTTATTTTTAAATTAATGTGCTAAAATTGGATCGGATATATGGGTATTATTTTTTTCATTATTTTTAAAGTTTATTTGTGTAGAATGATCTAGATTCTGGACGTGCAAAGCGATTGAAAGATGGCACATTGCTTTTGATGAGAGGGTTTGACTCGGTTGCTCACACTCGGTCTCACCTATCTAACCATTTGGACAATGTTCTTCAGGTTGGGATTTAAATTTTGGTGGTGCCAGAAAATAAATCAATTTTAAGATGGGTTTTTTATTTTTAATTATTATTTCATCATATTTATTCAATTGAAGTTCAATCATGTATTTATAGGGAGCTAATGATGGCCTCAAGGAGAAGTTAAGTTAAACTTATGTGGACTTTTGTAACTTGGTAAATTCTTCTTTCCTCTTTCTATATGGAGCTAATGATCTAGCTAAACCACCCACCTTAACAGAACTATTCCACAGTAGCTTGGAGGAGTCAGCCAATAACAAGGAAGAACTTTTAGGAAAACAAGAGAATGAGTTAGGTCCCAACAAAGGATTGAAAAGAAAATACGAAACCAGCCATTGCTCAGAGAATCAGGAAGAGGAGCCAAAAGATGAAAAAGAGAAAGATCCGAAAGATGGAAAGCTGAATAAAGCCAAAAACGTTGGTCTTTTTTTCTCTTTATGTTCAAATGAGTGGCATTATAGACTATACCGGAGCTGAAATTGGTTGTTATTTGCTTTTTACTAAACAGCTAGCAGTTACCATGGCAACAAAAGCAGCTTCACTTGCGAGGGAAATGAGGTCAATAAAGTCAGATTTATGTTTCATGCAAGAGCGGTGCTTGCTGCTGGAGGAGGAGAACAGAAGGCTTAGAGATGGATTTGCCAAAGGGATAAGACCTGAAGAAGATGATCTGGTAAAATGATTACTTGTTGTTTGACAATAATAATTTGATTATGGTTGTGCAATGATTACTTAATGTTTGACAAAAATGGTGATGTGGGTTTGGTAGGTGAGACTTCAATTGGAGGCATTGCTAGCTGAAAAATCCAGATTGGCAAACGAAAATGCAAATCTGATAAGGGAAAACCAATGCCAGACTCAGCTTGTGGAATACCACCAACTGATCTCTGAAGATTTTTCTTCATATGAACAAGTTGTGCAGGGAATGTGCTTAGACTTCTCGTCTCCGCCACTGCCCATTCCAGAAGATCATGAGCAGCCTACTGATGAGGACCATGGTGACTCCGAATGCTTTCAAACACCTGCAGGTAAACATTTTGGCTTAGCCGCGGATCTCGACGAGTGTGTACCACACATTGAGGGGGCAGCAGTATAGTAAATGGGGTTGACATTTGAGTTATGAATGCTGTGCCTACCGGGGGCAGTAAGTAGCAGTTGATTAGCTGTAGCGGGTTGATCTTTTTGCAAAATTCTTTCATTCTGGGTTCGGAAATAAAGTTTCTTCTATATATTTTAAATGATAATAGACAATTGGGCCACTTTTCAATTCAAGTAATGATTCATATTATACTCCTCAACTCAAAGAAACAAGAAATCATCATTATTACAAAAGTTTCGAGCTCTAAGAATGGTTTGTATTCATTACAAGCTAAGAAATTTATCCCCAAAATAATATTCTCTTCTCAGAGACAAATAAACAAACACATTATCAACAATACCAAAATTACTCCCGAAGCGAGAATCACCGTCGATCTCCACCACCGCGTTCCTTCTCAACCAGTTGCTTCTGCTTCTCGACGAGTTTATCTATAGCCGACTGCACAGCATCACGGCCTCCGATGAGCAAACGGGTTACGATTTCAGGGTCCGTTTCGAAGCGGGCAAGCTCGAATTCCCTCCGGGCGTTCTCTCTAAGGACATCGCGCCACAGCACGCCCTTCGAGTCAGACCACATGAAAAATCGGGTAGTCCGGAGGATGTCTCGATAGAGACTCAGTGCCTCCCGGCGCGTGCTGGTCAATCTCCTTCGCCTCGCGAGCTCGTCTTCTTCGTTGTCGTGGAGGGATTTGTCTTTCTTCACTATGTGCCGGTCTAGGAGCTCCTCTACGGTGTCCGGTCCTTCGTGTAAAAGACGCCGGCTAAGCTTAGATACGACGTCGTTTCGGAGAATAAACTTTAAAGGGAGGCGTAGCTTCGTGTTCATATTTTCCAAAGCGGTTGGGGATCTTCGATCGATTTTGCAAAGAAGGATGACTGACTAAACTATTGTTGGTCAAGAGTCGTGTCGATCGTGGGCCCTGAGCCGTTCAGCTTCATGGATCGACCAGGTATATAACAAAGTGAAGTTTACATGAATATGGAAAATAGAATTCGGAAAATAGTTGATGAATTTCTATATTTATTGAAAAAAAAATACCATAACATATGGTGAATTTTGAAAAAAAAAAAATTAGAAAAAAAAATGAGAATTTCATAAAATATAAAAAATAGAATATTGTATTTTTATACAAAATTCTCTCATTCTCTTTCATCACCTCTTTTCTTCTTCCCTACTTGTTCTTTGTTCTCAGCTCTCCTCTAGAGACACTGCCTCTGCCTCTGCCGGCGACGCAGCCACCTACCCCACGATAATGATGCAGCTCCACCACCCTTTGGTTCTTCTTCTTCTTCTTTTTCTTCTTCTAGTTTTAATGTTATTCTTTTTGTTGTTCTTATTTTTCACATTTCATTTTGAATTGTAGATTTGGTTTTTTTTCCTTCGAGCCCTAACTATAACTGGTTATTGTCACGATTTGTTTATGTTTTTTTGTTCAAATTTGATTTTTTTTTCCAGACCTCTTTAACTAACCAGATATTATGTCAGCTGATTCTTTTTATTCATATTTGATTTTTTTTCCAGACCTAACTGTAACTAGTTACGATAACGATTAATTTAGATTTTTTTTTGTTTGGATCTGATTTTTCTTTCCCGGTCTAGATAAGTAACTGATCACCATCGCAACTATTTTTTTTTCATATTTGATTTTTTTTCAAACAGAACTATAACCAGTTACAATTATGACCAGTTTAGATTTTTTGTAGGATTTGATTTTTTTCCAGGTCTGGATAAGTAACCAGTCACCATCGCAACTGAGTCTTTTTTTTCATATTTTTTTTTACAAACCTAGCTGTAACTATTACCTTCATGATCAATTTAATTTATTTTTTTCATATCTATTTTTTTCTTTAGATTTGACTAAGTAACTAGTTACAAATCAGTTGGTATTTTGAGAGTGATACATTACTAAAAAAATCAAAATTAATTTTATAGTTGTAACCAATTACCACCATATCACTTAAAACATAAAAATGATTTTGATAGTGGTAACCGGTTACCACACATCACTTAAATAAATTTACAGTGATACTAAAAAAATTTACAGTGACATATCATTACTACCATATCAAATAAAATAAAAACAAAATTGTTTTGATAGTGATAACCGATTACTACAGATAAAATATTGAAGAAGATAATTTTGGGTTTTATGTCCTTAATAAAACTATATTTCTTATGTAACACTTTATTATTATCAATAAAAGAAGTAGTTGTAACCAGTTACCACCACATCACTTAAAACATAAAAATGATTTTGATATTGGTAATCGGTTACCACACATCACTAAAAAAAATTACAGTGGCATATCATTACTACCACGTCAAATAACAAAAACAAAATTGTTTTGATAGTGTAACCGGTTACTACAAATAAAATATTGAAGAAGATAATGTTGGGTTTTATGCTCTTAATAAAACCATATTTCTTATGTAACACGTTATTATTATCAATAAAAGAAGTAGAAATCATTTTGTTTATTCAATCGCATTGTTTACTTGTTTTATTACATGTTTATTCAATTAATTAATACAAACATTCATAAAATCTCGAACATATAAATAGTTACAATTATAGTGATTATGTCACAGTGGATTATAGTTGTAATTATATGTTTAAAAGAACGAGTCCTAAGATTAGATCAGTGCATTGGATTTTCACTAATTAGGAAATCTACGATATGATCAAATTACACATTCGGGGTATGATGTCTTGTCCAAGGCATTGACCAAGTAGATATGATCGGATGTATTTGGTTACATCGAACTAGGACCGATATTGATCATTGATTGATAAATAAGTATCGTTGTTATCAAATCTAATCAATGTCACAACGTTGACCATAGGTTAAGCCGATCTTAATTCTGAGTAATAATATTCTGCCAATTATATTATTTAAATATTTTGACTTGTTCGTTACTAGCTTACCCTAAGGTCTAGCCCATACTTACATCTTGGAGATTTAGTAACGTAATTGAGTGGGAGTATTATTTATGGATATGAAATCTATAACTTCTGTATGAGAAGTGAAAAGATGATTTTCTTAATTGCTTTGTTCAAAAGGTTAAATGATTGAGATCTCATTTCTGTGATTAAGTTCACGAAAATATCATTCATCGATAGAGGGGTAAAACGGTAATTTGCACCTAGCTCGTTAGTAAGTCATCGATAGAGGATTGACTAACTATAATGGTTATAACAATGGAAAACATATTTATGGTTTGGAAAATATGTTCTATGAATTCAAGAGTTCAATTCTGAGTCTATAGTGGAGTCACGAGGAATTAATAAGGTAGTGAAATTATTCGTAATAAATTCACGGTAACTTATTGGAGCTTGATCTCATGGATCCATGTTCCCCGCATCACCTTTAAGTAAATCATCTAGAATGTCTCAATTAATTGATTTAATTATCAATCAGGATTTTTTAAAGTTCACTAGGTCAATTTTGGAAAATTTACATAGATATGAGATTTAGAGAATAAAAGAGAATCTTTGGGTAAATTTATTAATATTGATAAATTAGTGTCAATATAAATAAATAAAATTAAATCAATTTTCAAATTATAATTAGTTAATTTGAATAAGGATTTAATTAATTAATTAAAAAATAAAAAATTAAATGTTTTGAATTTAGGCCCAATTGAGATTTAAATTCAAAATAAAGAGAATGAGCCCAAGTCAATTTGTGGGAGCCTAAGACTTTTATCTTTTTGTTTATTATTTTAAATTTAAATAAAGCTCATTAAATTGTCTATATAAAGAATATGATATATAGGGTTTTTCATAAGTCAGTCTCAGTTGATTCATTGGGTAAGTGAAAACCTAGACACTTTAATCTTTTCTTAGCCATTATCTCTTCTTCTCTTCTAGATCTCTATTTCATGTGTTAAGAACCAGCCCACACTAGTTCTAGGTTGATCAAAGGCTTGGTGATGAAGAATTTGTTGCTGATCTAGTTCAATCTGTTGATAACACTCTGCTACAGAAAGGAATCAAGGGTTAGAGAGATTGAAGGAATGATGTAATGCCCCAAAATCCCTAATAAGGTTTAGGACCTTGATTAGGAGGCCGAGAGGACCACAATTGATTTATCATGTTATTAAATGATTATATGCATGTTTAGGTGTATTAAATATGCATGTGAACCAATTTCTGATTAATTGGGGGATTTTCATATTTTGGCCATTACGGACATATTTGGCTTATATGTGATATGTGTGTGGTGCTTCATTATTATTTGGTTATGCTATGGTTACTCAACATGAGACGATCCTAGGAGGTAAGCTAGTGGAATAGTCACAACATGATTTATTCTTGACTCAGAGTGAGTCAATGGGTATTTAGTTCATTACCGGGTTATTGGGTAATGAGAATAAGTATTTGATGATAAATTGGGAGTCAGTAAGATCAGGGGGAAATTCTGGAGGTTTTGACTATTTTGCCCCCGGGGACGTTTTCGAGACCCCGAGCGTTAGGATTTGTTTGAGGCTACTTAAGCTTGAAGTAACCTGTTAAGAAATAAAAAGAACGTTCAGTAAGTTCTCTCTCCCTCAAAGTTCCATTTTTGTCACCCGATTGCATTTTCGAAGGAAACTTGAGTTCTAGGACTCGGATTCAAGTGAGGATCGAGGCATATCGATCCTAGGGAAGATTATAAGCTTTTTAGCCAGAGGATTTAGTTGGGAAACAACTCAATCGGAGGTAATCCAAGTTTTAAAGCTTTTAAGCTTGAATTGGATTTTGTGTTTTGATGAGTTTTTGAATGAATTGAGGCTTGGGTTTTGTTGATTTTGGATCATGGGGATGTTTGGGAACTTTGATTTTTGGATTTGGAGATGTTTGGATAAGTTTTTGGAAGGTTTTAAAATGGTAAAATCGAGGAAACATGGTTGGTTCGTGGATGGGCCGCGACCCAGGCTCGATGAAGAAGGTGGAGGTTGCTGAAAGGCCTAGGGGCCACGACGCTTGGTTAGTGGGGTCGCAGCGCTTGAGGCCATTTGTGGCCGAAATGATGTTTTGATCATGAGAATTCAAACCTTAGGCCTCAGGATCGTTCCTACTACTCGATTTAGTGGGATTCGATGTCCCGGAGGCTAGGTCTTGGTTCCGGGATTGGGTTGAACTCATTGGATCACCGTTTATGGTTGTGACTAGGTTATTGCTAGGGGCTTGGAATCAGGATCGTGCTTGTGGCTTGTTTATTGGTAACCTGTGCTTGGGCCAAAGGTAAGAAAACTGCACCCTATATATATGACATGCGTGGTTATTATTGAGGCATGTTGAGTGTTTAAATATGGACATTGATTGCATATTAAATGCTTATCAAATCTTGTTTAGTTGTGATGCACAAGAAACATGTGGTTAGGGCGTGCCATGAATGTTAAATATGGGATTGATCATTGCTTGAGTCTCTGTGTTTGTGCATGATCCTAATTATGCTAGCAATTGTTAAGTAAGCATGCTGAATGCCCTGTATTCGGATATTTGACATATGATATATGCCTGGTAGCATTGCTTACTTGTGTGTGGCACTGACTTACTAGTCAGAATCAGCAATGGTGTCAAAACTAGCTGTGAAGTTGTGACTTACTAGTCAAGTTTGACAGCAGTATTGAGCACTGATCGTATGTTACTGACTTAAGAGTCAGAAGCAACATAAGCGTCAAGAACGGAAAGCCAATGAAAGATTAGATCTAATCGACATCTGCATTGGATGACTTATCATGAGCATTAATGCCGGACCAACCTCAAGTTCGATGAAAACTAAAAGCGCTTGTCTAGTCTAAAGGCTAGTTATTTAGAGCCAGAGTCGAAAAGACTAAGGTGATCTACACGTCACATGGCTAGGAGGGTATGGGACCTCAGAGTGTGACTCATTAGTCACCTATACAGGGTGTGACTCACTAGTCACCCACACAGAGATAGACTCATTAGTCTTCTATACAGAATGTGATTCATTAGTCATCTATACACAGAGATAGACTCACTAGTCACCCACACAGAGATAGATTCATTAGTCTTCTATACAGAGTGTGACTCATTAGTCATCTATTCAGAAGCAGGACCCCATAAACATTTATTTGTACTTGCTTGCATGCATGAGTATGGTTATTACTGCTAGGCATGCCTATTATGACTTAGTGACATGTTATTACTTGTTCATGAGCATATTGAGTTTTCTTGCTGAGCTTCAGCTCACGGGTGCTATGTGGTGCAGGTAAAGGAAAAAGAAAGCTGGACCATCCTTGAGTTGGGGAGCTTAGGTGATGATGTGCACATATGCGACTGCTCGACCGCCACGGCCGAGGGTTTAAAGAGGAACTAGGGTTAAACCATATTTTGCCGCTTAGGTCGGCTGGTTGTCAATATTTTCTTGTAATAAACCTTTAAATTATATTTTTGGGATCCCAATTTATACAGTAGACGTTCTAATGAAACGTTGTATCTTAACCAAATTTTTTAATCCTAAACGCTAGTCATAGTTAGTTACACGATTATGGCCAAATGACTCGGTTAGCGAGTTTAGCACTGTTTAAATTGCACACCGTAACAGTCCCTGGAGTTTAGGGTGTTACAAAGGAGTTGTTCCAGTTCCTCTGCATATTCGTAAGTTTCTACATCTTTGTGTTTATCTTAATTTACGAATTAGATGTTCATATGTATGTCATGTTATTCTATGTTTCTATTATATGTTTGGAAAAATAATAGGAAGCATGCATCTAGATTTAAATTCCAAGATCCTACAATTGGCCTCAAAGCCTAGGTTGCCTAGATCTAGATGTTAAGAATGCATGATTATATGTGTTTGTTGACAATGATTAATTGGATGGTACATGAAATTTGATATGCATGTGTGTTGAATGTTTATGTATCATATTGCTAATTTAAGTTGTCTTATTTTTCATGCATTTTGGGATCTTAATTGATGTTTTTTTTTTTTGTAGTTGGCGGCTGTCATTTTTAATTATGAATGAAATGATATATATATATATACACACATATATGTAAACCTAACCTAACGCCAAATATATATATTTTTTGGCAGCCCCACGTTTGTATATATATAAAAAAATGATTAATTTTAATTTTTTTTTTGTTTTATACGGCTGAGATAAAAAAATATATTGTTTTTTTTAAAAGTAACCGTATATATGTTTATATATATTATATAAAAGTTAGTTAATATATTTTTTTATTTTTGTTGTGCTAAAGAAATATCTAAGTATCCAATTTTAAAATAATTGAGATATTTTCTTTAATGACAATTAAATTAATTTTATGTTTGATTAATTATATGATAAGTTTTAAATTGGGAAAAAAATTATGATAATTAATTAATTTTGATAACTCAATTAATTGTTTTAGATATTGATTGATTTATTTATTTTAGCAATTAATTAATTTATTTTGGTAATAAATGTAATGATGCATAAAGTTATGTAAAATGTCATATAGGTTTTCATGTTAGGCTTATCCAATTAATAAGAAAATTAACATATTTAGCATCATTATTAAGTTATTTTTTTGTAATTGGGCTTTAAATATAAGTGTAATGATGACCCATTTTTTGTTTTGAAAAATGTGAGAAAACTCAAATAAAACTTTCATAAAATGTTAGGTTTTATTTGGGCCCAATTGGACATGTAAATTTTAAATTCTTCTCTTGTGGGTGGTTCCACTTGTGAATGTCCATTTGCTTTGCATTACTAGATTGAGCTTAATCAATTGAATAACAATTAATAAAATAAAGGTTCAAAATCCTCTCTTTTTGGGCAATGTGTGGAAGTCAGGGAGCCTTAGTAGTGGGTTCGACATATTGAACCAGCTCTCCTCCATGCAAGCTCGAATTCTTAAGGCTCATTTATCTAAGTTGGACTTAATTGTATTAGGTTGTTCTTTTTAGTTTGACCTAATAATTAGTTAGAAACAAATTAATTTTAATTTTTGGATTAATTTTCAATGGCTATTTTTAGAATTAATGGAAAAATTATAAACTATGGTTTATTGATTATTTTAATAATTTGGCAAACCCAAGTTGGTAATTTTCAAAAGAATAAAATACTAAATCGAGAAAAATTAAATAATGAGTTTTTTAAATTTTAAATTCGATCTCCACCATTGATTTAACGAGGTTAGGGTTTAGTGGGGCCTAATGGTGCTTTGATTTCGTCTCCCTACGGAAGGTGTTCACTGGACTCTTAACATGGTTGAATTTCTTAGGATAGATGGTTATAGATGTACCTTCTATAGACTCCTCCCTACAATGACTATATGAATTAAGTCTATGATAATCAAAACCGTGGGTCGAACTCATAAAGTAAGAAATAATTTGTTTTCCTTACTTTGATTGAATGGATATGTTATTAATAAAAGTCTATGACGTTTTATTAATTAAGTTGTTTCTCTATTTGACTAAGTGAATATTTGTGAGTCTCTCCTATTGGGACACATAGGTTTATGGCTAGTTGAAAAACCTAAGAAATAGAAAGATCAGTTTTTAGAATCTACTTATCTATAAACATTGTTTATATATTATGCTATTTCGGAAACTTGTATGAATGAATGTTTGTCAAACAATGCGTTGATTTCTACCTTATTGAAAATTTAGCTCTATGGTCTCCAACCCCATTATCTTACTTCTATCCAAGGAGTTGTTAACCGGCGAGAACTTCATGAAATGGAAGTCTAATATCAACATAGTGTTGATCAGTGACAACTCAAAATTCGTGATGACTGAAATTGAACTTGACTTTCCCGTAGAGAACGCCTCGAAGGCCGTGAGGGAGAAGTATAATTGTTGGACTGCTGCCAACAACAAGGCCAAGGCCTACATGCTCGCCAGCATGTCAGAAACGCTAAGGACTAAGATGGAGAATGTCGAAACTGCTTACGACATCATGGAGCAACTCCAAGATATGTTTGGGCACAAGTCAGCACAAGCTAGTTTCGAGGCTACCAAGAAGTATGTGAATTGTAGGATGGCACCTGGCCAACATGTTTGTGATCATTTTATTAAGATGATGAACTACTTTCAAGAAGTTGAGTTGCATGGAGCAACAGTAGATGAGAAGACTCAAGTTGGAATCATTCTCAACAACCTTGCACCTAGTTTCCTTACGTTCACCACGAACTATTTTCTCAACAAGTTGGACTATGGAATGACTCAATTATTGAATGAGCTCCATATGTATGAAGGAATACATGGTGGACCGAGTAAAGGACCTGAGAAAAAGGCTGCTACTACCGGGGGTGCTCAGGGTGAGACTAACCTAGCCTCTTCATCGAAGAGCAAGAAGAGAAAGGCAAGGAAGGACAAAAAGAAGGCTAAGAAGCAAGCAGCTGGAAAGGCATCGGCAACTGAAAAGCTTGCTGGAGCAAAGCCAACTAGCAAGAAGGCTAAAGGACAATGTTTCCACTGCAAGGAGGAGGGGTATTGGAAGCGTAATTGCCCCGCCCTCAAGGCAACTGGAACCCAAGGTAATAATAATTTATTAGTCTTGGATGCATATGTTTTAGAGGATGATTCTTCTGTTTGGATAGTTGATTCAGGATCCACTAATCATGTGTGTACTTCTTTGCAGCTACTTAGCAACTGGAAAGTGGTGAAGGAGGGCGAGTTAAAGCTTCGAGTTGGAAATGGTGAATTCGTGGAGGTCAAAGAGAAAGGACAAGCCTGTTTAAATTTTGGAAATAAATTTATGTTTTTGGATGATGTTTATTTTATTCCAAACTTTAGTAGGAATTTAGTTTCAGTTTCTTTATTACATCAACAATGGTTTGTTGTTACTTTCACAAGTTTTAATATATCTATTTCATTTAATGGATGTGAATTGTGTGTTGGATGTATGGAAAATGGCTTGTATATTTTGTGACCTAATGAATCACTCGCGCTTAACAATGAATTGTTTGAGGTAGCTAATCCTTGGACCGCCAAACGACAAAATATCGATAATGATCAAATGACATACATTTGGCATCTTTGCATTGGTCATATTAACTATGATAGGATTAAAAGACTTACAAAGGCTGGGCCATTGAACGAACTCACAATGGGTGACTTACCTATCTGCGAATCTTGTCTGGAAGGAAAAATGACCAAGCGTCCATTATCTGCAAAAGGAGAAAGGGCCAAAGTACCCCTAGGGCTTGTTCATACTAACGTCTGTGGACCGATTAATGTTCGAGCGAGAGGTGGTAATGAATATTTCATCACTTTCATTGACGACTATTCCCGATATTCATGTCTTTACCTAATGCAAAGGAAATTTAAAACTTTTGACAAGTTTAAAGAATTCTTAGCAATGGCCCAAAACCAGTTAGGTAAAACTTTAAAGATCTGGAGATCTGATAAGGGTGGAGAATATATGGATAATCAGTTCCAAGATCATCTTACTGAGTGTGGAATTTTGTCTCAACTCATTACCCTAGGGACTCCGCAACAAAATGGTGTTGCTGAGAGTCGGAACCACGTTGTTAGAAATGGTTACATTAATGATTACTTATTCAACTCTATCACCGTCTTTCTGGGGGTATGCCATTCAGACCGCTAACGACATTTTAAATGTTGTACTGTCTAAGGCTATCTCCAAAATTCTTCTAAAACTATGGAATGGACGTGAACCTAGTCTACGCCATTATAGAATTTGGGGGTGTCCTGCTCATATCCTGAGGAAAAAGGAAGGAAAGCTAGAATCGTGAACTGAGGTTTACTTGTTTGTAGGCTATCCTAAAGGTACTCAGGGTGGTTTGTTTTATAGTCCAGTTGACAAGAAAGTGTTTGTTTCCACAAACACTACTTTTTTAGAAAACGACTACATGAAAAACTTCAAACCTCAGAGTAAAATACTGTTCGAAGAAATGCAATCAGGAGGAAATTTTCATCCCATAACAATGCAAATCAACGAGAACGTGGAAGAAGAACAGACAGTTGGTCCAAGTCAGACAGTTATGGTGCCTCGTCGTAGTGGGAGGGTTTCTCGAAACCCAGAACACTACGGGATGGATGGTGAAACCAATATGGTAGTAACCGACACTCGTGAGGATGATCCATTGTCCTTTAAATAGGCAATGGTTAGTTCTGAAAAGGATCTGTGGCTCGAAGCTATGAACCAGGAAATGGAGTCCATGTACTCTAATTCTGTCTGGGATCTTGTAGAAGCGCCGATGGACTTTAGGCCCATTGGATGCAAGTGGATCTACCAATAGAAAAGAGGAGCTGATGGAAAGGTTAAGACATATAAGGCTCAACTTGTGACAAAGGGTTATACCCAAAGAGAGGGAGTTGACTATGAGGAAACTTTCTCTCCAGTGGCCATGTTGAAATCCATTCGCATACTCTTATCCATAGCTGCAGCTCTTGATTATGAGATTTGGCAAATGGACATCAAGACAGCATTTCTAAATGGCTATCTTGATGAGACCATTTATATGGATCCACCATAAGGATTTGTAGTAGGTGGACAGGAAAAGAAAGTTTGCAAGCTTAATAGGTCCATTTATGGTCTTAAACAAGCTTCGCGCTCTTGGAACTTAAGGTTTAATGAAATAATTAAGACCTATGGTTTTGAGTAGAACGTCGATGAACCTTGTGTTTACCAATTGAGGGAAAATGACGTGAAAGTGTTCTTGGTACTTTATGTAGATGATATTTTGCTCATTGGAAACAATGTCAAAAGATTATCAGACATAAAGAACTGGCTCGGGACCAAATCACTTAAAACATAAAAATGATTTTTATAGTTGTAACCAGTTATCACCACATCACTTAAAACCATAAAAATGATTTTGATAGTGATAACCGGATACCACACATCACTAAAAAATTTTACAGTGGCATATCATTACTACCACATCAATAAAAAAATAAAATTGTTTTAATAG
Organism: Humulus lupulus; assembly: GCF_963169125.1. Classification (NCBI taxonomy): domain Eukaryota; kingdom Viridiplantae; phylum Streptophyta; class Magnoliopsida; order Rosales; family Cannabaceae; genus Humulus; species Humulus lupulus. Next base: position 45,547,670 of record NC_084793.1, read on the forward strand.
TGGTAACTGGTTACCGCGGATAAAATATTGAAGAAGATAATGTTGGGTTTTATGCCCTTAATAAAGCTATATTTCTTATGTAACATGTTATTATGATCGATAAAAGAAGTAGAAATTATTTTGTTTATTCAATCACATTGTTCTCTTGTTTTATTACATGTTTATTCAATTAATACAAACATTCATAAAATCTCGAACATATGGATAATTACAATTATAGTGACTAGGTCACAGTGGATTATAGTTGTAATTATATGTTCAAAAGAACAAGTCCTAAGATTAGATCAGTGCATTGGATTTTCACTGATTAGGAAATCTACGATATGATCTACTTAGACATTCGGGGTGTGATGTCTTGTCCAAGGCATTGACCAAGTAGATATGATCGAATATATTTGGTTACATCGGACTAGGACCGATATTGATTATTGATTGATAAATAAGTATCTTTGTTATCGAATCTAATCAATGTCACAACGTTGACCATAGGTTAAGTCAATCTTAATTCTGAGTGATAATATTATGCTAATTATATTATTTAAATATTTTGACTTGTTCGTTACCAGCTTACCCTACGGTCTAGCCCATATTTACATCTTGGAGATTTAGTAGTGTAATTGAGTGGGAGTATTATTCATAGATATGAAATCTATAACTTCTGTATGAGAAGTGAAAAGATGATTTCCTTAATTGCTTTGTTCAAAAGGTTAAATGATTGAGATCTCATTTCTGTGACTAAGTTCACGAAAATATCATTTATAAGGAACTTAGTGGGAGTTAAGGATAAAATATTGATGAGGGGTAAAATGGTAATTTGCACCAAGCTCGTTAGTAAGTCATCGATAGAGGATTAACTAAATGTAATGGTTATAACAATAGAAAACATATTTACGGTTTAAAAAATACGTTCTATGAATTCAAGAGTTCAATTCCGAGTCTATAGTGGAGTCACGAGGAATTAATAAGGTAGTGAAATTATTCGTAAATAAATTCATAGTAACTTATTGGAGCTTGATTTCATGAATCCATGGTCCTCGCATCACCTTTGAGTAAATCATCTAGAATGTCTCAATTAATTGATTTAATTATCAATTAGGATTTTTTAAAGTTGACTAGGTCAATTTTGGAAAATTTACATAGATATGAGATTTAGTGAATAAAAGATAATCTTTGGGTAAATGTATTAATTTTGATAAATTGTTGTCAATATAAATAAATAAAATTAAATAAAGTTTCAAATTATAATTAGTTAATTTGAATAAGGATTTAATTAATTAATTAAAATTTTTTGAATTTAGGCCTAATTTGGATTTAAATTCAAAATAAAGAGAATGGGCCCAAGTCAATTTGTGGGAGCCCAAGACTTTTATCTTTTTGTTTATTATTTTAATTAATTTAAATTTAGATAAACCCGTTAAGTTGTCTATATAAGGAATATGATATCTAGGGTCTTTCATATGTCAGTTTTAGTTGATTCATAGGGTAAGTAAAAGCCACTCTAATCCTTTCTTAGCAATTTTTTCTTTTTCTCTTCTAGATCTCTATCTCATGTGTTGAAAACCAGGCCACACTAGTTCTAGGTTGATCAAAGGCTTGGTGAGGAAGACTGTGTTGTTGATCTAGTTCAATCTCTTGATAATACTCTGTTATAGAAATGAATCAAGGGTTAGAGAGATTGAAGGAAATAGTTGTTCCAGTTCCGCAGCATATTCGTAAGTTTCTACATCTTTGTGTTTATGTTAATTTACGAATTTGATGTTCATATGTATGTCATGTTATTCTATGTTTCTATTATGTGTTTGGAAAAATAATAGGAAGCATGTGTAACGCCCTAATTTCTAGGGACCGTTACAGTGTGCATTTAAACAGTGCTAAACTCGCTAACTGAGTCATTAGGCCATAATCGTGTAACTAAGTATGATTAGCAGTTTAGAGTTAAATTTTTTAGTTAAGATACAACATTTCACTAAAACGTTTACCATATACATTGGGATCCAAAAAATATAGTTTAAAGGTTAATTACAACAAAAGATTTACAACCAGCCGACTTAAGCGGCAAAATAGGGTTTAACCCTAGTTCCTCTTTAAACCCTCAGTCGTGGCGGTCGAGCAGCCACATATGTACACATCGTCACCTAAGCTCTCCAACTCAAGGATAGTCCAGCTTTCTTTTGCCTTTACTTGCACCACATAGCACCCGTGAGCCAAAGCTCAGCAAGAAAACTCAGTATGCTCATGAACCAGTAATAACATGTTACTAAGTCATAATAGGCATGCCTAGCAGTAATAACCCTACTCATGCATGCAAGCAGGTACAAATAAATGTTTGTGAAGTCCTGCGCTCTAAGTAGATGACTAATAAGTCTCCCGCTCTGAGGTAGATGACTAATAAGTCTCTCTGAGGTAAACGACTAATAAGTCTCTCTGAATAGTTGACTAATAAGTCATTCTTTAAATAGATAACTGATAAGTATATCTTTGTATAGATGACTAAATAATTCTATCTCTGTTAGATGACTGATAAGTCTATCTCGGTCAGATGACTGATAAGTCTATCCTGGTCAGATGACTGATAAGTTTATCTCGGTCAGATGACTGATAAGTCCATCTTGGTCAGATGACTAATAAGTCCATCTCTGTGTAGATAACTGATAAGTCTATCTCTGAGGTCCCATACCCTCCTAACCATGTGACGTGTAGGTCACCTTAGCCTTTCTGGCTCTGGCTCTGGCTCTAAATAACTATCCTTTAGACTAGACAAACGCTTTTGTTTTTCATCGAACTTAAGGTCAGTCAAGCATTTCATGCTCAAGATGATAATGCTTATGTCGATTAGATCTAATCTTTTTGGCTTGCGTTAAACACGCTAATACCGTTCTTGACCCATAAGCCAATACCATACGACCAGTGCTCAGTACTACTGCCGAACTTGACTAATAAGTCACAACTTCACAATCAATACTGAAACCATTGTCGATTCTGACTAATAAGTCAGTACCACTCACAAGCAAGCAAGATTGCTAAGCATTTAATATGCAATCAATGTCCACATATAGAGCACTCAACATGCCTCATTTATAACCATGCATGTCACATACTAGGTGCAGTTTTCTTACCGCTGGTTCGAGCGAGAAATAGTACAAGAATGACCCTTGAGAATGATCAATCCTTTAATACCTTAGCGGTCACCTAGTCATAACCAAATTTGGAATCCAATTAATGAAATCAACAATAAAAGGTTCTTGACCTAAACCTCACTTCTGGGACCTCGAATCGTACTCAAACGGTTAGTAGATTCGATCCTGAACCTTAGGAATTGAAACCCCGAGCCAAAAACCCTCAAAGTGCCCAAAATATGCATCAGGAAAAGTAGGGTAACGCTGCCCCCCTAGCGCCCCAGCGCTACAACCAGAACTGGTTTGCCCTGGCTAGCGCTGTAGCGCCCTCCCTTGGGCGCTATAGCGCTAGAACCATGTTGAACCAGCCCTGGTTCTTCCTACTTCTAATTTTCCATTTACAACCTTAAAAACATGCTTCCAAACCTCATTCAAACTCCCAAATGAACCCAAATACCCAACACACAAGTCCTAGGCATCATAACCCAAGCAACCTTTGCTAAAAACTCCCATCAATTCTCCATTTTCAACTTGAAAACTCCAACTATAACTCAATAAGAAAACAGAGTAAAACTAGAGTTTCAATGGTTAAAAACTTACCTCAAGCTCAAAATTACACACTCTTCAATGGTGGAACATAACCCAAAACCCTCAAGGCTTGTTTCCCTTGCTTGGTTCCTCAAAAGGAGCTCAAAAATTCAAAGAGAAAAGTGGAGGAAAAGATGAATGGGAGAAGAAGAAATGATGCTCTGTTTTCTATAGCCTTCTAAGCTTCTAATGGCTGATATATATCATTTAGGGTCAAAAGACTAAAATGCCCCCAAGCTTAAATAAAACCCTAAACAGCCACCAAGGGCAAAATCGTCCTTTCCTGCCTATCTCGTTAATCATAATTAACACCCTCCAATTCCCGTTATTCCCAATATTCTCAAATGCTAATAAATCATATCCCATCACCCTTTAATTCCCGGTAATGCACTAATCCTCAAATTACCCCGAGACTCACCCCGAGCCCCGAAACTAACCCCGTTATGACCAAACCGATAACTTGGTTCAAAGATCGTCTCAAGCCAAATGGCTCGAACAAATCCACATTATAATGTGGTATTATTCATAATTCACCAACATGCATGAAAATATACAAATCTGCCCTCAACGGGCCAAATTACCAAAATGCTCTTATAATGAAAAATGGACCCATATGCATGCATTTATCATCACATAATAATATAATTCACATAAATATGCATATAATCATTTAATAGCATAATAAATCAATTATGGTCCTCCCGACCTTCTAATCAAGGTCCTAAACCTTATTAGGAAATTTGGGTCATTACATATGCATCTAGATTTAAATTCCAAGATCCTACAATTGGCCTCAGAGCCTAGGTTGCCTAGATCTAGATGTTAAGAATGCATGATTATATGTGTTTGTTGACATGTTTAATTTTAAAAGTTTAATTAGATGGTACATGAAATTTGATATGCATGTGTTTGAATGTTTATATATCATATTGCTAATTTAAGTTGTCTTATTTTTCATGCATTTTGGGATCCTAATTGACACTTGGTAGAATGCACATTGAAAAATTGCACAATTTTTTTTTTGGGTAGTTGGCGGCTGCCATTTTTAATTATGAATGAAATGATATATATATACATATATGTAAACCTAACCTAACGTCAATATATATATATTTGTAGGCAGCCCTACGTTTGTATATATATATATAAAATTGATTAATGGTTTGTCAAGACCGTTACACTATGTATTTTAAATAGTGCTTAACTCGCTAAACAAGTCATTAGGCCATAAACGTGCATCTATATGTGATTAATGGTCCAAGGTAAAAAAATTCGGTTAAAATGAATGGATATTTCATTAAAATGTTAAGGTGTACATGGGATCCCATAATAAACATTTACAAAGTTGTTACCAGTTCCAAAAAGGTCATTACAACTCAAAAGTTACAACCCGCCGACCTAAGCGGCAAAAATAAGGTTTAACTCTAGTTCCTTTGAGAAACCTTGGTCGTGGTGGTCAAGCGGCCGCATATGTACACGTTGACACCTAAGCTCTCCAACTCATGGCTGGTCCAACTTTCATTTCCCCTTACATGCACCACATAGCACCCGTGAGCCAAGGCACATCAAGAAAACTTAAACATGCTCATAAGCAGTTAATAATACATTACCAAACATAGTGAGCATGCCTAGCGGTAATAATCCTACTCATGCATGCATATCATTAAAATAAATGACTACAACATCATATGGGAGCAAATTCCCTAAATAAATGATTAACTGAATCATATCGGGGCCCGTTGCCCATGTTACATGATTAGTAAATCACACTGGGGCTCAGCGCCCTAGGATCTGGGACGAATAAGTCACCCCGGGGCCCATTGCCCTATCCTCTGTATAACCAGCCTTGGAGCTAGCCCAGCGACCTGGCACTTTAGTTTTCCCACGATCATTGGGTCAGATAAGCGTATAATGCGCTCTTGATCATATTTAATCATATCGACCAACGCTGAGCGCGCTATTGCCGCCCTTGACTCATAAATCAATGTTTTATGACTAGCGCTTAGCGCTATTGCGGTTCTTGACTCATAAGTCAATGCTTTTCGACCAGCGCTCAGCGCTATTGCCATCCTTGAATGATAATTCAATGCTTTTCGACCAGCGCTCAGCCTTATTGCCGTCCTTGACTTATAAGTCAAGCCTTTTTGACCAGCGCTCATCGCTATTGCCGTCCTTTACTCATAAGTCAAGCCTTTCTCAATTGTATAATGCTAACAAGCATTTATCACATAGCAAGTATCCATATACAGAGCACTCAACATGCTTAATCAATAATTCACAGGCATAGTCATAATCATGTGCATCTACAAGGTTCCAAGCCCTCATCAAATCTATATTCAACATTCGAGCCAAGCCCTAGTCATGTACATCACATATTGGGTGCAGTTTTCTTACCTTTGGTCCGAGCACAAGTTATACATAAATGACCCTTGAGCATGATCCTGTCCCAAGCCCTAGCGATAACCTAGTCACAACCATCAATAATAATCTCATAAGATTCAATCCTTAAAAACAAACTCCAGGACCACTTTCAAGCTCTCAAGACTTCCAATCCCACCCAGCGCGGTGGTGGAACCATCCCCCGAGCCCCCAAAGTCCTCCCAAGCCCTAAAAATGGGCTTTGTTGAAACTGTACTAGCGCTGGGGCACCAAGGGCGCCATCCAAGTTAGAGAGCCACCATTTGGCTTACTCTACCTAACGTTGGGGTGCCAAGGACAGCGCTGGGGCACCATCCCTACAACCCATAATTCTCTGGTTTTCCCCTACGTTTTTCCCTGAGTTCAAGTCACCAAAACCTCATCTAAACACCATCCAAACTCACAATTTAACCTCAAAACCTCATCAATACACCAACCTCATCAAAACCCACCCTTAAACTTGATCAAAAACCCTTCAACACACAAAAATCCAAACTTGAGCTTTGAAGCTCAAGAACAACCAAAACCAAAACAAAATTCAAACAAAAACAGAGTTTATAGCTTACCTCAGCTATGAATCTAATCCCCTAGCTGCAGAAAATCAGTCCTAGACCTCAAGCTTTCAATTCCCAAGCCTTGAATTCACTTAGTTCTTTCTCAAAAATCAAACACCAATCTTAGAGAGAAAGGAAGAGAATAATCAAGAGAGAGAGAGAGAGAGAAAGAGAAAGCTGCTCTGTTTTTCTAAGGTTTCCTTATGCTGAGGGAAAGAGTGACCAAGTCACTAGTTTTGACTTGCCCCTAGGGTCAAAACACTCTCTCAAAGCCCTTCAAGGACAATTTTGTCATTAGCCACATACCCCATTAATCCTAATTAATGCCTTATAATTCCCGTTACTTCCAATATCCTCAAATAATTACCAAATAATTTCCCAATTACCCGATCGTGATAATGTACCAAATTAACAAATTACCCCTAGGCTCGCCCCGAGCTGAGTATTTGACCCCGTTATGACCCAACTGCTACTTTGCTCGCTAGGATCCTCTCGTGCCAAATAATCCAAATGAACTTAAGATTATGCATACCTTTAGAAGTACTAGAACTGAACTACTCATCGATATTGAAAAAATACACTATTTATCTTACTTCCCAAGTGTTTATAAAGCTTATATCCCAACCCAAGTGTTTATCACTCTATAGTAACCCTAGCAGCTTGAAGGCTCTAAACACAGCTTGAAGAATGAGAGAAATGGCTGGGTACTAGGTCCTATTTATAGAGTTCAAGGAATGAACTACCTCCTTTTAGCTTGAATAAAAATAATGAGTATTAATTGAAAAATATTTGAATATTCGTTCAACAGGGGCTTAAGACTCGGTCAAAACGTTCAGAGGCTAGTCAAAAGGTTAAGGAATGAAATAAGGTCGGTTTCAACAACGTTTGAAATTATGGCCCTAGGGTCGATATATCACTCATCATAGGCGATATATTGCCCATCATAGGCGATATAACGACGGGGCTTATGTCCCAAGTGCTCGTCATTCCATTTGTGCGAAGTTGATGTGTTTTTCGTATTCCCCGCGTGGCGATATATCGCCCCTATAGCTGCGATATATCGGCATACGTTGAAAAATTAGACACGTCATTGCACTTTTTTAGCTTAATTTGAATTGGTTAATCAGGTTTGACTAAGTCATAGTACGGTTTTAAAGCTGCTGGCAGGTCCTAGAGTTTTTAAATATTTCTTTTATAAAACTATTCATAAAAAATACTTAATTCCTTAATAAACATGCACACGACAAGTGTCATGATCTTATTAGTTCTATCTAGACCTTATAGTATAATAAATGACATCTTTATAATAAGCTATATTAATCAAACCTTATGTTATAATTAATATTCTTAAACTATAGGTTAAACTTATAAATCTATAAGTGTTGCTACGAGTGTTCAACTAAGTCCTGGCTTGAACCAAAATCCATAGTAATAAACATATTACTACTACTACTAAAGTAAAATTCTAACTAGCTAAGTAAAATTCTGGGACTCTACAATTCTCCCCTACTAAAGAGAATTTCGTCCTCGAAATTTACTTACCAAACAATTCCGGATACCGGGCTAACATGCCCTCCTCCAACTCCCATGTTGCCTCCTGATCAGAACTATTACTCCATAGGACTTTGACTATCGGAATACTCTTGGACCGTAACTCCTTCATCCCTCTATCTAGGATGCTAACCGGTCGTTCCTTGTAACTCAAGTCTTTCTGGAGTGCTATCGTATCGTACTTGAGGACATGAGATGGGTCTAACACATATTTATGCAGCATCGAGATGTGGAACACATTGTGGCTATCTGCTAAAGCTGGCGGTAAGGCTAATCTCTATGCAACTTCTCCCACTTTGTCCAATATCTCAAAAGGACCTATAAACTGGGGACTAAGCTTGCCTTTCTTCCCAAAGCGCTTCACACCCTTCATAGGTTTAGGAAGACTTGATCTCCAACTTTGAATTCCACATCACGCTACTTGGCATCTGCATAACTTTTATGACGGCTTTGAACAGCGAGCATACGCTTTCTGATCAGCGCTACTGCTTCCTGAGCTTTTCTAACAGCTTCGGGACCAAGAAGCTGCTTTTCTCCTACCTCGTCCCAATGTAACGGCGATCGACACCTTCTTCCATAAAGTAACTCATAAGGTGCCATCCCGATCGTTGACTGGTAGCTATTGTTGTAGGAGAATTCTATCAGTGGCAAGAACTTACTCCATGATCCTCCGAAGTTAAGTACACAAGCGTGCAACATATCTTCTAAAATATGTATGGTACGCTCGGATTGACCGTCTGTCTAAGGATGAAAATGTGTACTAAGACTTAACTAAGTACCCATGGCTTGCTGTAAACTTCCCCAAAATCTCAATGTAAACACCGATCTTCTATGGATATTATTGTCTTAGGGATTCCATGCAACCTTACTATTTCTTGGACATAAATGTATGTGTATTGATCCGCTATGTATGAAGTCTTAACAGGCAGGAAATGAGCTGACTTGGTTAGTCTATCTATTACTACCCAAGCCGTATCATGCTACTTATTCGTTCGTGGCAAATCCGTCACGAAATCCATGGCTATATCATCCCATTTCCGGGCTCCGTTCTGACTTTTGTGTGATCGGAATTACAATTTTATGGTGTTGAAAACCAAATAAAATTACATAAATCCTATGCCCTTTAATGGCTTACACAATGATCTAATCATAAACAAATCCTAACCCAAAAACACCATACAGTTAACGATTCAACATTCCCACGCATTCAATCACATTAAGCCATCCATTCATTCATCAAAATAAATAAATGCATAAAATTAAACCCACACAGATTCAATACATATATATGTGAAGATGGCTCTGGTACCATTTGTTGGTTTTTATTGATCAAATCAGAGATTATGCGCAGCGGAACAACAATCATACTGTCAGATTAATCCCATAAGATTTCTAGATCTACTTCTTCACACTCATATATATATTGAATCAAGGACAAGAATAGAAAAAAGACCTCAGGTCCTTCCTTGCTGCTATCTTTTCGTATGGCTGAATCCTTGAGATCTCACACCAAGATCTTCCAAAATGTTCTCAGGCACACAAAGAACGAGTGTGGGCTCGCTATACAAATAATAGGCAATAACTATTTATCAGATGTTCTCAACACATGAGATCTGATAAAGTTTGGACCTAGGTTTTGTGAAGAACAATGACCTTTGTTTTTGTCACTATTCTCTTTCTCTGAGAGAATCCTAGATATTTTTCTATCCCTGAAAACTTACGTTCAGTGAAAACTGATATCCAATATATTAAAATATTTGTTATTTTAAACAAATTCAAAATAACTGATCAGTTATCAGATTTTTGTTTAAATAATAATATTGTAATCATATTAAAATATCTCATTATTTATTTAATATTTAAATAACTAAAATTGTGGAAACAAGAGACTAAGTCTATCTCTTATGCGTGTAGCACAGTGCCTGTGCACTGTGCCACATGTGTACCACATGCATGTGCAGGCATGTGATTTTTCCCAATTTTTATTATTATTTAAATACCAAAAATCCCAAAAATAAATTAATTCAAAATTAATTATATTTTTGTTAAATGAAATAATTAATTAATTACACATAATTAAACAATAATTATGTTTGATACATAGAAAAATATTTTACTTATCACATAAGTCCTTTTTGCCCATTTTTGTATTTGCCTTTGACAGTGATTGTTTGAGCCATTTTGGGGACCATGGACCTATAACATTAAACTCCAATAAATTAAAACTAAATAATTAAACTCTTTAATTATAATAGTTAATTTATTAATTCTGATATTACTCCACTATAAATTCAGAATTGCACTCTTTATGTTATAGATATACTTTTACAGAAATCTTTTTCTTAAGTCGTCCATTGATATAACCATCTTACAATAGTTCAACCCTCTAATTAATTAGTTCATAAATTAGAATGGGAGAATTACCATTTAACCTTTCTAATTTACTTCTTATTCCTTAAGTACCATAAATTCACTAGTGAATAATTAATCTATAATCTAATTATAGATTTGAGCTCAAAATCATTCAGTTCCAGAATTAACCCTTAAGGGAACTAATATACGATCCGTTAGGAAAGATTAGATTCCGTATTGTTGATACATGTTCCCAGCCATCCATGATATTAAATCTCCAAAACAAAAGTCATTAGCCTCATTCTTTGAAGATACCTTAACGAATGAATCAAAAGATTTAATAAACATGAACAGGAGTTCATGAACACTCAGGATTTAGGTTGATCTATAAATGATCATCAGTTGTGATATGAATTACAAGTCTTTATTATTAAATGGTTTTTGGATAAAGACTTTAATTCATATCGGTCCATGTCATATATAATCATATTATATAAAGCACCTTTACCAAGGTGTCTTACCACATCAATAATCTGAATCTAGATTATTTGTATCATTATGATACTCAGTAAACCGTACTTACAACTCCAATTAAAGAATCCCATAACTTTAATTTGTTGTTGTTGACTATTTTTATTCATTCATGTGATCTTAATTCTCTCGTACTAATACAAGATCACATCCTCAATAATGAATATGGAATTTTTCTGATATTTACAAAATTATTCAAACAATAATTCAACAATCTAAATATGACAATAATAATAAACCATTGTATTTATTTATTCACAGAAAAAACAAATGTCTTTACATGCTTTTAGGACACACTCCTAACACCTTATATCTTAATAACCTCAATCCTAATATTGAGAAATCTGTGGCCTTGCCTTCTTTAACTACATCTATATGTACTACTAATGTGTCATCATGCCCTTGCCCAATCTGTATTTCTTCCAACAGACTGGACTGGATGGACAAGTTAGCTAGCTTACCAATGACTACTTCTATTCTGGCACTGATCAGCTTCTGCTGTAGCGACTTTTCTATTCCAGCTAATGCTGCCAGACTTCCATAATTCTTCCTACTGAGCGCGTCGGCAACTACGTTTGCCTTTCCCGGATGGTATAGGATTTCGCAGTGATAATCCTTCACTAGTTCTAACCACCTGCGCTGCCTCATGTTGAGCTCCTTCTGAGTGAATAAATACTTTAAGCTTTTGTGGTCCGTATAAATCTCGCACCGTTCCCTATAAAGATAATGGTGCCAGAATTTCAACGCAAAGACCACCGCTGCCAACTCCATATCGTGTGTTAGATAGTGTTGCTCATAGTCCTTCAGCTGCCTTGAGGCATAGGCTATCACCTTGTCATTCTGCATCAGCACACAACCCAACCCTTGCTATGATGCATCACAGTAGACTACAAACTTGTCGTTGGGTGTCGGTACACAAAGTACTGCTGCTGAGCATAGCTTATCCTTAAGCAACTGGAAGCTATCTTCACACTTATCAGTCCAGTTGAACCTTTGTTGTTTCCAAGTAAGGTTGGTAAGTGGAGTGGCTATCTTAGAAAAGCCCTCTACAAACCTTTGATAATAACCTGCTAATCCCAAAAAACTTCTTACTTTTGACGCGTTCTTTGGTCTTGGCCAATCCTTCCCAACCTCTACCATGAATGGGTCTATTGCAATTCTGTCCTTGGATACAATGCGGCTGAGGAACGCAACTTGCGAAAGCCAAAACTCACACTTCTTGAACTTGGCATAAAGTTGATGCTCCTTTAGTCGCAATAAGATCAACCTTAAATGCTCCTCGTGCTTGTCTTCGTCCTTTGAGTACACCAAGATATCGTCGATGAATACTACGACGAATTTATCCAAGTAGTCCTTAAAAACCCTATTAATTAAATCCATAAACGTGACTGGAGCATTGGTAAGACCGAAAGACATAATTAAAAACTCGCAATGCCCATAACGAGTTCTAAAAGTTGTCTTAGGAATGTCCTCTTTCCGTACCTTGAGCTGGTGATACCCAGATCGTAGATCAATCTTTGAAAGCATGGTTGCACCTCAGAATTGATCAAGAAAATCGTCAATCTAGGGTAGCGGGTACTTATTCTTAATCGTCACCTTATTCAGCTCACGGTAATCTATGCACATCTGAATGCCTCCATCCTTTTTCTTCACAAATAGAACTGGTGCTCCCCATGGCGAATGGCTCGGTCTAATGAAACCTAAGTCTTGGAGTTCTTGTAGCTATGTTTTTAACTCCTTGAGTTCGGTAGGTGCCATCCGGTATGGTGCCTTAGAGATAGGCTCGATGCCTGGTATTAATTCGATGGTGAAGTCAATTTCCAGAGTTGGCAACAACCCTGGTAAGTCGTCAGGAAATACTTCTGGAAATTCCTTTACAATGTGGATGTCTGCAACCTTTAGTGGTGTTTCCTTTATCACATTCGTGATGTTGGCTAAGAATGCTTGACATCCTTTTTTTATCATCCTTTGGGCTTTGAGAGATGATATAAGCGGTGTGCGTAGTCCTGATACTTGTCCCATAAAGCATAGTCTTTGGCTGTCAGGAGTCTCGAACGTCACTTTCTTGCGTTTACAGTCGATGGTTGCGCCATGCCTTGCTAGCCAGTCCATTCCTAGTATCACGTTGAAGTCTTTGATCTCCAGTTCTATCAGGTCTCCTTCTAGTTCTACGTCCTCAATCTTGATTGGTACGCTTCGTACTAATTGTGATGATAGGACTACTTCGCCCGAAGGCAACTCAGTTACAAACCTAGTTCTAAATCTTTCACAAGGTTTGTCTAGTTTTTCTATTATTCCTAACGATATATACGAATGAGTGGCTCCCGAATCGAATAATACAGAACATACATTATTGAGGATAGAAACCTGACGTGTAACCACTTTATTGCTAGCATCAACTTCTCCTTGGGTTAAGGCAAATACCCTGGCAGGAACCATCTTGTTGTCCTTTTTCTCCTCCGTCTTGAGCTGGGGACATTCTCTCTTCCGGTGTCCTTCCTGACCACAGTTGTAGCATCCCTTGGTGTTTGCATGACATTCACCAGGATGTTTCTTTTGGCACTTAGCACATTGCGGGTATTCTACGTAACCTGACCTATTACTTCCATTGTTTGTCCGTGCCCTTTTATCGTTATCGAACTGCTTGTTTTCAGGAGGCCGTCTCTTCTGACCATTACTATTGTTGCTAGACTGATTGTTGTTGTTGTTGTGGTTGTTCCGACCATTCTGAGGTTGACTTGGTTGTTTAGGCTCAGGCTTATTGGCCTTCTCTTTACTAACATTCGCCTGAAGCCTTTCTACTTCTATTGCCATTTCTAGAACATCGACATAGGTAGTATTTCCTGGGTTTGCTAGCTTAACCCCTAGCTCAATCTTTGGTCGAAGTCCTCTAACAAACTTGGTCACCCTCAGAAAGTCAGTTGGAACCATTATCGTGTAAACTTGGCTAATCGGTCAAACTGCCGAGCATATTCTGGTATTGATAAACTCCCTTGCTTCAGACCAACAAACTCCTCGACCCTTGAAGCGATGACTGCTGAATTGTAGTACTTTTTGTGGAATAGCTCCACAAATCTGGTCCAAGTCATGGTGGTGACATCGTGAGTCTGTTGAACTAAGTCCCACCATATTCTAGCATCTTTCTTGAGCAGAGACGAAACGCAGGATATGCGGTCCGCGTTGCCGAGATTCATGTGCGTTAGGATTGGCTCCACATTTCTGAGCCATTCTTCCGCCTCCCGCATGTTGCTTACGAAACCGCTCATAAATTGGCTCCATGTGCTGAGTTGGGTATGGCACATAGTTTTCCATTGGCCACCCCCCATAAGAACCTACTTGATGGGGTGCTTGAGCCATTTGCTGAGGCTGTGGTTGAGGTGAAGGCGGAGGCTGAGCCTGTTGTCGCTGTTGCTGCAGTAATTCCTTTACTTGATGTCGTAGTCTGGCAATTTCTGCAGTGCTGTCAACTGCCGGCAGCGGCGGCGCATTTCAGTTAGCAATAGCACACACTCCCCTTCTGCGAACTGGAGGGGCTTCATTGCTCTCAGGAGCGGCATTGGAGGCACTGACATTGGTGCGAGCAGACCTTCTGAGCGACATCTTCAGCAGAGTTCTAACAGTTGAGAAAAACATGTTAGAACTTTACCCTAATAGGCTCTAAGGCAAAAACTTAATCTAAACAAACATAACTCGGACCTAGGGATGCACATTTTCCCCATGGGAACGGGGCCCCGCAGGGACCCGCCCCATTCCTGTTTAAATGGGGAACGGGGCGAGGATGAGGATAACTTTCAGTCCTCGAATGTTAAATGGGGCGGGGACGGGGATAGCACTCCCCGTCCCGACGGGGCCCCGTTAAATTTTTATATTTTTTTTAATATTTTATATGTATTTTATATATTTCTTTATGTGTTTTTGTAGTATAGTAGTAACTTTTTTAATATTTTAAATTTTATTTAGGATAGTGTTTAATATTTTAAATAATAAATATTACGATTTTTATTTTAAAATTTATTTTTTAAATAAATGGGTTACCCGTAGGGATTCTCCGCCCCAATAGGAGATTCCCCACCCCGTCCCCGACGGGGAATAAAAGCGGGGATGAGGCGGGGACGGGGATTAGAAATATAAATTGGGACGGGGGGAGCACTCCCTGCCAATTCCCCGCCCCATGTGCATCAGTACTCGGACCTATTAATTTTGATTTCTTATGAGAATTATATAAGCCTTCTTTATCATTAGAGTGGATTTCTATACTTAAAAAAATAAGCCATCTTTATTATTTTCTAAGTCTCTTTCCAATCATCCTATATGACTAAATTCTCAGGCTCGAAACTCGTCGTTGTTCCAAAGTTAACCATATTGAGGGAGGGTTGAGATCAGTACAATAATTCCTACTACTATGGCCCCCTCACTCTCAATATGTAACCCGGTCCATTGATTTGTATCCACCCTCACCGAACTTAGTCATTATTTATTAAATTTATTATTTATTATGATTGTAAAAGAAAATCAAACTCATACATGTCATCAAAATAACAATGATATTTATTTGGAAAAAGGTTTTCACTATTGTTATCCCCAAAAAATTTAGTACGATGACTTAGTAGTCAGAAGTGACAAGTGGCAATACATGGTCAGTAAATGGTGCATTAATAGTCAATAAATGTGTTGGCTTTTCGGAGTTGTGATAAAGTGATCTGGCCGACCTGATAGAATTTATGTCCGACCGATAAAGATTTTTGACTGACCAGAGATATGTCATGCTAGACCAGAGATGTGCCATGTTAGACCAGAGATGTGCCATGACCGACCAGTCAGGTGCTTGACCGACCAGTCAGGTGCTTGGCCGACCAGTCAGGTGTTTGTCCGACCAGTTAAGTGTTTGGCCGACCGGTCACTTGTCTTGGCCGACCAGTGAGGGTTTGGCCGACCGGTGAAGTGTTTTGGCTCTCCAGTTTTCCTTGTGGGTATGAAGTGGAACGACTAAACAGATCATTGTTACGCAAAGAAATCCCAGTAACGGCTTCAGCTAGAATCGGTCGTACCTGCGCGGGATTCTCTCATATTATCCCAAAGAATCGCTTATTGTTGTATTTTAGATGTTATTATTAATTAAATATTAACAGAAAGATCCCGATTATGAGGGACTGCGTTTGTACGATCCTGGGCTTATAAATAAATGGCTCATGGC
Source organism: Humulus lupulus (assembly GCF_963169125.1). Taxonomy (NCBI): domain Eukaryota; kingdom Viridiplantae; phylum Streptophyta; class Magnoliopsida; order Rosales; family Cannabaceae; genus Humulus; species Humulus lupulus. The sequence goes on from NC_084793.1 coordinate 45,563,974, forward strand.
ATCATTTTAGAGGATCTGATCTTTTGAGACTGAGAAAAACTCTCTAGCTTTTAGACTTTGGGACTATTACTTGGGCATTCTTGGGGCATTTTCTAAGAGAGTTTAGAGAGAGAAACTATTTATTTTTCTACTTACACTTAAGAAACTCAGTTGGCTCAAGTTCATCTGATCTTAAGTGTAGGATATATATCACAACTCTAAGTGGATTAGGCTATTACCAATAAATTGGGGCTGAACCACTATAAAATTATATGTGTCGTATTTTTCTCTTGAAGGTTCATTGTAGTTTTGACGTCTACTCGTCGTTGGCCAAAATCGTGGTCAACATTTTGGTGCTTTCATTGAGAGCCTGAAGAGAAGAAACACACAACTACCATATCAAGATGGCCCCCAAGAATACCAACGTGGCATCCAAAAAGTCAGGCACGTCAAAAGAGCCTGCTAGATCAGAAGGTCATGGACCGCAGAACCCAGAGACTGAGCCCAGGGTCTTTCTCGAGGAGACCACTCCAGAAGTTGAGAAACTCCAGGAAGCAATAGGTGCTTTCCAAGAGGAGATGGTGCAATTCAATGCTCGGCGGGAGTCTTTCACTGAAGAGATGGCCAGGCAGAGAGCTACGTTAGAGCAGCAAAGGCGCGGTATGGAGGCCAGAAGCGAAGAGCTCAGACAATGACAGGAGGAAGTCGACCGGAGACATCGTGAAGCAACACTTTCTCTAGAAGCAGCTACCCAATTGGCCCAAGCCAATGCTCAAGCCGCGGAACAAGCAGCCACCCAGGGAGCAAGAAATAATAATGTTGGTTTGAGGACCACTGATAGAGCAAATTCTCGGGGACCGGACAGAAGCAGGAGTAACCCCCCTGGTCAGGAAGATGATGGGGACCGATCCAGAACTGCCTCGACGCAAAGGGAGAACTCTAGAACCCCCTCCAGGAGCCACCGATCAGAAACTTCTAGATCAGGGAGTCATCGATCAGGCAATAAAAAGACTCCACCCAGGCAGGATCAGACCAGGACTCCTTGAGATAAGAGGACTTCACAATTCAAAGATGGGCATGGTCGTGATGAGGCTGATAGTCATCACAACGACCAGTCAAAGGATAAGGAGGGCAACGACCAACAAGGAGGAAAAGACTGCCCGGGGCATACCGAAAGGCCTCCACTGCACCCCGGCTAGCAACGTAGTGGGAGAGCGCAAGTCCCGCGTAGTAAGCCCTTTGGAAAATCGAAAAGTACGATTTTCGATTGGGAAGGAGAGCATGCTTCCCGGAAGGATCTGAGGGACGTTATCACCAACAAGAGGAGGATTGTCCCGGTCGAAGGGCAAAATCTGAACCGCCCTGCCAGTCAAGTAGAAATACTTGACGATAGTGCACCAGATGGTAATGCCCGACCAGGCGGTCAAGACCTTGGAACTTCATCAGTTGCACTAGCCATCCAAGCCCAGCTTGATGTGCTAACAGCTGTAGTGCAAGGTTTGTCAAAAGGACCTTCCGGGATGGATGCGATAGACCACCGGAGTGACAGCCCATTTGGTGCCTAGATTAGAGCAGCCCAGCCTCCGGCAAAATATAAAGCACCGGTTCTGCTAGTATATACAGAAAAGGCAGATCCCATCAGACATGTTGGGAAGTTTGAGGACCAGATGGAATTGCTCGGAGTAAGTGACGATTATCGGTGTAGAGTTTTCCCGACTACTTTGTCAGATACCGCCCAGGAATGGTATTGGAAGTTTAAGCCGAACTCCATAACCTCTTGGGCAGCATTCAGGAAGGAGTTTTATAGACAATTCAACACTGCTTGGACTCCACCAGTTTATGCCAACCACTTGGTAGATATCAAATAAGGAAAAGATGAGTCTTTAAAGAATTATATACAGAGATTCATGAGAGAAGCCAATAGAGCAACTGTTGTAGGAGACGAGGGGAAGATGGTTGCAATATCCGCTGGGATAACTTATCGAAGCCCTTTGTGGGATAGCATACATAGAAATCCAATTTCAACACTTCAATAATTTCTTGACTGAGCAGACAAGTATATGAAATTGGATGATGCAATCGAGAAAGAGGAGAATGGCATAAACAATCCGGGCAGATCAACTGACCCTCCTAAGGATGGTGGAAAGAAATGTGGAAATAACGGGTCTGACCACCATGAGGAAAAGAAAGCAAAGTTGAGTTCAAATGAAAAGCCAACCAAGTATGAGCCTCAGTTCACTAATTACACCACTCTCTCGGCTAGCCGAGCAGAAATATATCTTGCTAGTCATGAAGAGGTTCCCTACAAGAAACCTCCACCCATCAGGAAAGAGATGAGGAAGAGAGATATGAATAATTTTTGTCGTTTCCATGAATATTATGGTCACGACACGAATGAATGCAATCACCTCAAGGACGAGATAGAATTTCTTCTCCGGTCGGGCAAGTTGAGAAAGTAGCGGGCAGAGACACCCTAAAGAGAAGGAGGCAGCAGCAATCCTGGTTTCAAACGACAAAGATCTCCACCCTTGCAGCCCGGGCCTGTGGACTTTACCTTAGACACTATATGTGGAGGTCCACACTTAGCTAAGGATAGCAACAAAGCAAGGGAGAGGTATGCCAAGACACTTTGACATGAGCGGGAGTGCTAGGATCAGGAGCCACTGGAACGACGAGCGTCTGTGAATATATTATTTCTAAATACCGTTTTCATAGTGGTAGTTTAATTTCAAGTTGTTTAACTTGTTATTTAAATTTGGTTTATGAGCTGGTTATTTGCTGACCAGTCATCTATTTTTGAACAATTTTTGTTGTTTAAGACTCGTTATTAGACATGTTTTGTCCTTGTTAATTTACGAGTAAAAAAGAGACTACTCGCAGCGTGGTCGATTCTTGCTACAAATGTGCATGTGTGTTAATTATTCGAATAGTGTTCAACTGGTTGTTAAAATCGGGCAGTGTTCAACTGGTAGATATGTTCAAGCAATGTTCAACTGCTCAAATATTTTTCAATATATATTATGTGTTTCACGAGCAATTAATTGCTCGAACAGATTCGGTCAAGTAGCGAGTGACCCAGGATCTTTCAACCCTCGATCGATTGGGGGGCACATGGGGTATACTGGTATATAATTTAACACAGGCAATAAGAGCACGAGTAAACATATTTGTTTTTAGGCTGACTTGTAAAATTTTGAAGTAAAAAAAGGCTATTAAGCTAACTTGTTTGACAAAGCTTAAGTAACTTGGAATTTTTCAAAATTTCAAGTTAGAAGCAAATATTCGTGTGACAATAAACATTATGCTCATAAAATGTTAGAGCAATAAGACTGTGAGAAAGTATACTTAGCAGGGACTTATGAAATGTCTAGAATTTCTAAGTTAGAAAACTAAGTACTCATACGAAAATATAAGGCATACATCAGAGTGACTTTACTATTCACAAAAAACTTATAACTTTTTAAGTCTAAAAAGACTTAGAATGTTTCAAGTTAACAAAGAAAAGTAAAGTATAATTGCCAATAGCTTGGCTGTACGAGAAAAATATCAAAGCTGCTATGCAACAATTGTCTTCACAAGAATAAAGAGTAAACTACTAGCCAGGTACAAGGTTTAGCTGATCAGGTGCAAAGTTTTCCTGGTCGGGAGAGCAGATACAACTACCCTAGTCGCCTGAACATATATCACTGGTCAAGTAGGAAACTCTGTCGTTGAGCATGACTAGCAACGATGAGTCCTTGGAGTGAATCAAACAAACATGAACAAATGAATGCAAAGTAAATACTACATAGTGAAAAAATGTCTTTGAGAAGAGAAGTCAGTTTTTCCCCAAGATTGATTGAGAGAAATCAATCTCTCAAAATACTTTTGGGAGATTCGAACAAGGTGCTTTGATAGTTTTTGGTGGGGTAAGTTTTAGGCATAGGCTTAAGTGGCTATGCCATATGCCCGAGTGGATGTCGAGTGTGCCTAAGCAGGCCCGCAATCGCGTCCGAAGGTTGGTGTCCGAGCAGCTGGGGGGCTGCGTCCGATCGGTTGGCTGCGTGTCCAAGCAGCTGGGGGCTGCATCCAATTGGTTGGCTGCGTGTCCAAGGTAGGGGCGTGTCCGAGTGGCTTGGCTGTGTGTCCGATCGGATGGGGCGTGTCCGAGCAACCAGGCGTGCAACTGAAAGGTGGTGCCCTGCGTCCAAGCGGAAGGTGAGGGTGCGTCCGAGCGGCTAGCATGAGTGTCCAAACAACTTGGAGGGTGCGTCCAAGCGGTTGGCGTCCGCGTCCGAGCGGATGGTGCTGCATCTGAGCGGCTTAAGTGAGCGTCAGAGCAATCTGCCAGGCAACCGAGCGGATGGGAGAGTGCCCCGACCGGCTGAGTGATGGTCCGAACGGATGCCGTGCTGCCCGAGTGGTGCACGTGGTGCCCGAGCGAATGATGCGGTGTCCGAGTGTTTAGGCCAAGAATCCGAGTGGTTTGCATGGAGTGTCCGAGCAGCTTGGGAGAAGAATGTACAAGTGTCTGAGTGGTTAGAAGAGGATAACCGGTCGGCCATACACATGCACTTCCAATAAGCTATTTCTGAGGAGTTAGGCTATCCTACTAGTCATGTACGAATATGAGGCCCAAAAATAGTAAGCGATTGGCTAGAGGATTCCAAGGCGACAAAAAATCTCAAGAGCATGGGGCACAAACATGTTTTCCTATTCATGGGATACTACAACAAGATCAAAAAATAGAATTTGAAGAAATCAAAAGACAAGTTCAATCGTGGGTTTACGTGAAAGTTATCGACCGGATGGAAGCTTTTGGATGACCTCAAAAACATTTTGCTAGAGGAAAAGTTTATCATACGAGTAAATCATATGATAAACTTGGGGGGAAAATGTTATCCCCAAAAAATTAAGTACGATGGCTTGGCAGTCAAAAGTGACAAGTGGCAATACATGGTCAGTAAATGGGGCATTAATAGTCAATAAATGTGTTGGCTTTTCAGAGTTGTGATAAAGTGATCTGGCTGACCTGATAGAATTTATGTCCGACCGATAAAGATTTTTGACTGACCAGAGATATGTCATGCTAGACCAGAGATGTGCCATGACTGACCAGTCAGGTACTTGGCCGACCAGTCAAGTGTCATGATCGACCAGTCAGGTGCTTGGCTGACCAGTCAGGTGTTTGTGTGACCAGTCAAGTGTTTGGCCGACCAGACAGGTGTTTGGCCGACCAGTCACTTGTCTTGGCCAAACAGTGAGGGTTTGGCCAACCGGTGAAGTGTTTTGGCTCTCCAGTTTTCCTTGTGGGTATGAAGTGGACCGACTAAACAGATCATTGTTACGCAAAGAAATCCCAGTAACGGCTTCAGCTAGAATCGGTCGTACCTGCGCAGGAATCTCTCATATTATCCCAAAGAATCGCTTATTGTTGTATTTTAGATGTTATTATTAATTAAATATTAACAGAAAGATCCTGTTTTTGAGGGACTGTGTTTGTATGATCCTGGTCTTATAAATAAATGGCTCATGGCATCATTTTAGAGGATCTGATCTTTTGAGACTGAGAAAAACTCTCTAGCTTTTAGACTTTGGGACTATTACTTGGGGCATTCTTGGGGAATTTTCTAAGAGAGTTTAGAGAGAGAAACTATATATTTTTCTACTTACACTTAAGAAACTCAGTTGGCTCAAGTTCATCTGATCTTAAGTGTAGGATATATATCACAACTCCAAGTGGATTAGGCTATTACCAATAAATTGAGGCTGAACCACTATAAAATTATATGTGTCGTATTTTTCTCTTGAAGGTTCATTGTAGTTTTGACATCTACTCGTCGTTGGCCAAAATCTTGGTCAACAAGTATTTACAATCATAAATGCAAATAAATAAAATAAATAAGTGTTATCCCCAAAATTTGAAAATGGTGATGTGGCAATAAAGGTGACAAGTGGCAAGAGATACTTGTCTGATCAGTTACCTGCTCTGGCCGACCAGTCAGGTGCTTGGGCGACCAGTCAGGTGTTTGACCGACCGGAGGAGTGCTTGGCCGACCAGTCAGGTGCTTGGCCGACCGGTGAGGTGCTTGACCGACCGAAGGAGTGCTTGGCTGACTGGTGAGGTGCTTGGCTGACTAGTCAGGTGTTTGGCCGACCAGTGAGGTGTTTGGCCGATCAGTGGAGTGCATGGCTAACCGGTCAAGTGTTTTGGCCGACCAGTTTCTCTCCAAGAAGTGATGCCGACTTACTGAACAAATTATTGTTATGTAAGCGAAATTCCAGCAACGACTTAGACTAGAATCAGTCGTGCTTACGCAGGAATCTCTCAGATTATCCCAAAGAAGTCGTGTATTGTTGTATTTTAAATATTAGTATTAACTAAATATTGTGAGAGTAATAGAAAGATCTCGATTATGAGGGATTTCGGTTGTACGATCCTGGGCCTATAAATACAAAGCTCATGGCATCATTGAAAGGATTCGGATTATGATTTGCCTAAGATAATTTTTGTATTTTGAGAGAAGTATTGTGTTCTTTTCATCTGCACTGAAGAAACTCAGTTGACTCAGGTTCATCCGATCTTGAGTGTAGATTTATAATCATAACTCTAAGTGGACTAGGCTATTACCAACACATTGGGGCTAAACCACTATAAAAATCATGAGTGTCATTTTTTCTCTTGAAGGTTTATTATAGTTTTGACGTCTACACGTCGTTGGCCAAATCTGTGGTCAACATTTTGGTACTTTCATTGAGAGCCTGAAGATAAAAACAGACAATTTCCTTATTTTTTATGGTGCCTAAGAACACCAATGCGACTTCCAAGAAGCCAGGTTCCTCTAAAGAGCCTGCTAGATTAGAAGGTCCTGGTCCTCAAGAGCACGAGACTGAGCCTAGATTCTTGCTCAAGGACATGACTCCAGAGGTTGAACAACTCCAGGAAGCCATGGGGGCTTTCCAGGAGGAAATGGCATAATTCAACGCCCGACAGGAGTCATTTGCTGAAGAGATGGCTAGACAGAAGGTTGCATTTGAGCAGCAAAGACGGGAGATGGACGCCAGGAGCGAGGAGATCAGGCGACGGCAGGAGGAGGCCGATAGGCGACACTGCAAGGCTGCACTCACTCTGGAGGCGGCTATGCAGTTGTCCCAAGCCAATGCCCAAGCTGCAACGCGAGGAGCAACCACCCAAGGAGCAAGGACCACAGAAGCTGGTCAAAAAACCACTGACAAACCCAATTCTCGAGGATCAAATAGAAGCGGTAGTAACCTTCCTAATCGGGAAGAGGATGGGATATGATCGGGCACTGCCTCAACCCAAAGGGGGAACTCCAGAACCCCCTCTAGAGCCATCGATCAGAAACTTCCAGATCTGGGAGTCACAAATCAGGCAGTAAGAAGACTCCACCTGGGTAGGAGCAAAATAAAGCTCCTTGGGGTAAAGAAACTTTGTACTTCAAAGAAGGGCACTGTCATGATGAAGCTAATAGTCATCACACTGACCAATCGAAGGAAAAGGATGACAATAGCTAGCGAGGAGGAAAAGACCGCCCGTCACAAATAGGAAGGCCACCACTGCATCCCAACCAGCAGCGCAGTGGCAAGGAGCATGTCCCGCATAGTAAGCCTTCCGAAAAAACTCAGAGCACAGTGTTCGATCGGTTAGGGAGGCATACCTCTCAGAAGGATTTAAGAGATGTCATTGCCGACAGGAGAAGGACCATCCCGGTCGAAGGGCGAGATCTGAACCGACCTACCAGTCAAGTAGAAATACCTGATGATGGTGTGCCGGATAGGAGCGCCCGACCAGGCGGTCCGGAACTTGAGTCCCTAGCAGTGGCCCCAGGCATCCAAGCCCAGCTTGATGCGCTAACGAAAACAGTTCAAGGTCTGTCGAAACAACCTTCTACAATCGATCCAGTAGATCACAGGAGTGGCAGCCCATTCTGTGCTCGAATTAGAGCAGCCCAGCCGCCAGCAAAGTATAAAGCACCAGTACTGCTAGTTTATACAGAAAAGGCAGATCCGATAAGCCATGTGGGGAAATTCGAAGACCAAATGGAGCTGCTCGGAGTGAGCGATGACTATCGCTGCAGAGTTTTCCCCACTACATTATCCGACACTGCCCAAGAGTGGTATTGGAAATTTAAGCCAAACTCCATTACTTCTTGGGAAAGTTTTAGGAAAGATTTTTGTAGGCAGTTCAGTGCTGCTCGGACCCCTCTGGTTTATGCCAATCACTTGGAAGATATTAAACAAGGGAAAGATGAATCTCTCAAGAACTACATACAGAGGTTCATGAGAGAAGCCAACCGAGCAACTGCGATTGGAGATGAGGGGAAGATGGTGGCCATTTCTTCTGGCATAATCTATCGGAGTCCTTTATGGGACAGTATTCATCGCAATCCAATTTCAACATTACAACAATTTCTTGACTGGGCGGACAAATATATGAAATTGGATGACGCGATTGAGAAGGGAGAGAAAGGCCTAAACAATCCGGGCGGATCAACTAATCCTCCTAAGAATGGTGGAAATGGACAAAGTGGTGGTAAGCAACGTGGAAATAGCGGGTCTGACTGCCATGATGAAAAGAAGGCTAAGTTGGGACCAAATGACAAGCCAACTAAGTATGAACCTCGGTTCACCAATTACACCACTATTTCGGCCAGCCGAGTAGAGATATATCTCGCGAGTCATCAGGAGGTCCCCTACCGGAAACCCCCACCCATCAGGAAGGAGATGAGTAAGAGAGATTTGAATAAGTTCTGTCGTTTCCATGGATACTATGGTCACGACACAAATGAATGCAATCATCTCAAGGACGAGATAGAGTTTCTCCTCCGGTCAGGGAAATTGAAAAAATATCGAGCAGAAAAGACCCAAGGAGAGGGAAGTAACAGTAATCCTGGGTTTAAGCGACAGCGGTCTCCACCCTTACAACTCGAGCCTATGGACTTCACTCTAGACACCATATGTGGAGGTCCACATCTGGCTGGGGATAGCAACAAAGCAAGGGAGAGATATGCTTGAACACTCCGACATGAGTTGGACGCAGCATCAACGTCCGAGGTCATGACTGTAGAGGAGCAGCCTTCGAAGAACCCACAGTGCGAAAGTGAGTCCCTCACTTTCACTGAAGATGATGCACGACATATGAGATATCCTCATAATGACCCCCTCGTCATTACAGTCCAAATAGCAAACATGAAGGTGAAGAGGTGTCTGGTCGACACAAGGAGATCTGTGAACATCATTTACAAATCATCCTTTGAAAGGATGAAACTATCCATTAATGACTTGAAGCCATGCTCTCAAGTCATTTATGGATTTACTGGAGAAGGGCTGTCGCCGGCCGGAACGATCAAGTTACCAGTCACAACAGGAGATGCTCCCAAGCACGAGACAGTTATGATGGAGTTTCTGATAGTTGACTGTTCGTCGGCTTATAATGTGGTGATTGGTCGACCACTACTCACAGCCTTGCATGCGACAGTCTCGATATGGCACCTTTCTTTGAAGTTCCTTACCAGTGCAGGCATAGGTTGTGTCCGAGGAGACCAGAGAGAAGCAAGAGAATGTTATAATGCCTCGGTAGCTAAAGCACGAAAGGGGGCTAAAGAAAACAATATGATTGTATGTGCAGATAGAGAGGAGGTAGAGGAGATGGATGTCGACCGATAAAGCATTACATTCATGGTCGATTAGGAAAGAATGTTGGAAGAGTTTGGCCAAGAAAGCACTCTTGGTTTAAGTGAGCAACAAGCCCCATCCAGTGATAAAGTCACCAAATAGGGTGTTGCCCAAAAACTATGGAATGGACTTTGGTCCTCGCTTTGGGGATTATGATAGTGAGGTGGGACCTACGAAAGAATTAGAGGAGGTTCCAATAGATGAGAATGACCCGACCAGAGGGGTCAAGGTTGGAAAAAAGTTGAAGTTAGAAGTAAAATCACAGCTGGTAGAATTTTGCAGAGGAATCAAGATGTCTTCACCTGGTCTCACAAGGATATGGTGGATATCTCACCAACTGTGATTAGCCACATGCTCAACGTGGATGAAAGCTATCCAGCAGTGCAGCAGAAGAGAAGGTTGCTTGACAAGGATCGAGCAAAGGCTCTCAAGGAGGAGGTGGAGCGGCTAAAGGAAAATGGGTTTATAAGGGAGGCATATTACCCCGCTTGGGTTTCAAACCCAGTATTAGTGCCCAAGTCCAATGGAAGGTGGAGGACTTGTGTGGACTTTACCGACCTAAACAAATCATGTCCTAAGTAATTTTTCCTTTGCCAAGAATAGACCAGTTGGTTGACGCGAACTCTGGTCATGAAAATTTTTCCTTTATGGATGCTTACTCAGGGTATAACCAGATTAGTATGCATCCTCCCGATGAGGAGCATACCGATTTTCGAACAGACATAAGTCATGCCATTCGGCTTGAAGAACGTGGGAGCCACCTACCAGCATTTAGTGAATGGCATGTTCCGTGAATTAATTGACAAAAACATGGAGGTGTACGTAGACAATATGCTGGTAAAGTCAAAGGAAGCTGAAGGACATGTACGAGATTTGGAGGAATGCTTTGTAGTACTGAGAAAGTACAGCATGAAGTTGAATCCCCTCAAATGCTCGTTTGGAGTAAGTTCTTGAAAATTTCTTGGGTTTATTGTTAACTCGCGAGGAATAGAAGCAAATCCAGAAAAGATAAAGGCGCTTGCAGAAATGAAGTCTCCAGCCAGGATTAAGGATGTGTAAAGCTTGACTGGGCGGATTGCTGCTCTAAGCAGGTTCATTTCTAAATCAACGGACAAATGTGTCCCGTTTTTCAACTTGCTTAGAGGAAGCAAGAAATTTGAATGGACGGAAGAATGTGAGCAAGGATTTTAAGCCATAAAGGAACACTTGGCTCAACCTCATGTTCTTTCAAAGCCAGTTGATGGGGAAGACCTCTTTGTTTACTTAGCAGTCACAGAGCATGCTGTCAGTGCTGCTCTAGTGCGAGAAGAAGATAAAGTGCAACATCCGGTGTACTATGTTAGCAAGCGGCTGATAGGAGGAGAGTCAAGGTATCCCGTGATCGAGAAGTTGGCCTCTTGCTTGGTACTTGCATCTTGCAAATTGCGACCGTACTTCCAGGCACATCCCATTAAAGTACTTACCGACCAGCCCTTATGCCAAGTCTTACAGAAGCCAGAGTCATCTGGTCGTCTACTTAAATGGGCGATTGAATTGGGCCAATTCAAAATCAAATATCAACCAAGGTCTGCTATTGAGGGACAGGCTTTGGCGAATTTTATTGCTGAATGTACTAGGATTCCTGATATTCCCGACTAGCAAGAGCATGTGACTGGGCAGAGAGAGGATCTTCCTACTTGGAAACTTTTTGTTGATGGGTCGTCAAACGAACATCATCCGGGAGCAGGAACTATATTAATCATGCTGGAGAAGCACCGAATTCATTGCGCACTGAGGTTCAGATTTAACGCTTCTAATAATGAGGCGGAGTATGAAGCCCTCCTAGCAGGCTTGCGCATGGCTAGAGATGTTCATGCTCGATCAGTTGAAGTAAACAGTGATTCCCAATTGGTGGTCTACCAAGTCTTAGGGGAATATCAAGCAAGGGGCCTACGCATGATGGCGTACTTGAATAAGACCAAGGATCTGCTAGCTCAATTCGAAGAGTATACTATTAAGCTGGTACCACGGGAGCAGAACTCTAATGCAGACGCTCTAGCAAAATTAGCTAATGCAAAAGATGCTGAAACTTTGAATATAGTACCAGTGGAATACTTGGCAGAACCGAGTATTAATGAATGAGAAGCCATGCCCATCACAATAGCTGACACTTGGATGACACCCATCATTACTTACCTTGAGCAAGGAGTCCTACCAGATTATCGTAATGAAGCTAAGAAGATTATGAGGCAATCTGCTAGGTATATTATGATGGATGGGGTGTTGTATAGAAGAGGGTACTCTATGCCACTGCTAAGATGCATAGCACCCGACCAGTCAAAAACTTATTGACCGAAGTGCATGAGGGGTTCTGCGGAGATCATGCTGGGGGGCAGAGTCTATCTAAAAAGGTTTTGCGGCAAGGATTTTTCTGGCCTACAATGAATGAAGATTCCATGGAGTATGTGAAGAAGTGTGATAAATGCCAGAGATTTTCTAAAGTACCCAGGGCACCTCTGAATGTCTTGAAGCAGATGCAGAGTCCATGGCCTTTTGCAGTATGGGGAATCAATCTGATCGGGAAACTACCCAAAGGAAAAGGAGAAGTACAGTTTGCAGTAGTTGGTATGGATTATTTCACTAAGTGGACCGAAGCCGAACCACTAGCAACGACCACCTCAAAGAAAGTGTTAGATTTTGTAGTTAAGAATATAATATGTCGCTATGGTCTGCCCAAGAAGATAGTCTCTGACAACGACACTCAGTTCGATAGTGACTTGTTTACCGATTTCTGCACTAGGCATGGCATTGCGAAAAGTTTATCCTCGGTAGCTCATCCGCAAGCCAATGGGCAGGTTGAAGCCATAAATAAGACTTTGAAGGATACTCTAAAAAAATGTCTAGAACGAGCTAAGGGTGCTTGGGCGGAAGAATTGCCAGAAGTCCTTTGGTCATACAGGACTACTGCTCGTCATACCCCTTTTTCCTTGGCATATGGATATGAAGCCATGTTGCCTGTCGAAGTAGACCCACCATCTCATAGGAGAACCACGTATGAACAGGAGGAGAATCACCAGCTGTTAGCTGAATCTTTAGATTTTCTTGAAGAAAGACGAGAAAAAGCAAACTTAAGAGTTACTGCCCATCAGCAAAAAGTGGGCCGCTATTTTAATTCCAAAGTTAGAGATTGAAAGTTTCAGGTCGGAGATTTGGTCCTCAGAAAGGTGTTCATTAGACACTCGGCAACTGGAGTGCTAGGACCAAATCGGGAGGGACCGTATCAGATTGAGCAAGTCTTACCACCCAGCACTTACAAACTTTCTCGATTAAATGGAGAGCTGATCAGGAACTATTGGAATGGCGAGCACTTGAGGAAATATTATCAATAAATACTACTTACAGAGTAGTAGCTTAGTTTCAAGTGTTTAACTTGTTATTTAAGTTTGTTTGTGAACTGGATATTTGTTAACCAGTCATTTTATTTTTGAACAATTTTATTTTGTTTGAGACTCGTAATTAGACACGCTTTGTCCTTATTTTTTTACGAGTAATAAAAGAGATCACGCGCAGCGCGGTCGAATCTTGCTACAAATTTTGCATATGTGTTGATTATTCTTACTTTCGCAGTGTTCAACTATCAGTGCATCTTAAAACAAAAAAGGTTTTCTGGAGGAAAAACTGGGTAGTGTTCAACTGGTCGGTATCCATCAGATGAATGGCCAACGTTTAAATAGTCGAATGTTTTTGTAGTGTTTAACTGCTAAAATATCTTCCTTATATTCAATGTGTTTCACGAGTAATAACTGCTCGGACAAATTCGGTCAAGTAGCAAGTGATCAAGGATTTTTCAACCCTCAATCACTTGGGGGGCACATAGGGTATATTGGTATATAATTCAACACAAGCAATAAGAACACAAGCAAAGATATTTGTTTTCAGGCTGACTTGTAAATTTTTGAAGTAAAAAAGGTCATTAAGCTAACTTGTTTTACAAAGCTTAAGTAACTTGGATTTTTTTCAAAATTTTAAGTTAAGAACAACTATTCGTGTGTAAACAAAACGCTATGCTCATAAAATGTTAGAGCAATAAGAATGTGAGAAAGCATGCTTAGTAGTGACTTATGAAATGTTTAGAATTTCTAAGTTAGAAAACTAAGTACTCATATGAAAATGTAAGGCATCTATTGTAATAAAACTTTTAAATGACTCAAGTCTAAAAAAGTGAAGTGTTCATGCCAATAGCTCGGCCATACGAGCAAAGTACAATAGCAAAATATAAAATAAATGTCTACTAATCGAGTAAGGAGTTCTCTGGTCGGATAGAGGCTCACTAGTCGGCTATGGGGCTCCCTGGTCGGATTGTCACTCAGGTTGATCAACACCATCCTCAACATCAGTGACTTCTTTCGGTCAAAACGACAACGTGGGAGAAAAAGGTGTAACACCAGCAGGATTAGCTGCCTCCTCAGCGGCCTTTGCCTCGCATTTTGCAAGTTCTTCTGCCTTGGCCTCCTCTGTGAGAAAGTCAAGGTTGAGAGGTTTGTTCAACTTCCATACCTGGTAGAAGCAGTTGAAACAAATCTCCTCGTAGCGAGCGAGATCGACTTCCTTGTCTCGCTTCAGTTCCTCGTTCTCACGAGTCAGTTTTTCTACCTGATCAGTCAATGTCCTGTTAATTTGAATTTGCTTCTGGTTTTCATCAGCAAGCTCCCTAAGAGATCCATCCCGCTCGGCAATGGTCTTCTCCACCTGCTCAACCTTGGATCTTATATCCTTTTCAGAAGAAGTTGGAGTTTCTACTTTGGTTTGGGCTTCCACCAGCTGATCATTCAAGACCTTGATTAACTCCTTGTAGTCCACTGCTCGGTGCTGAGCATGGCTGATTGTAATGAGCGACTACAGTGGAAAACTGAAAGTTACTACAAGTAAAAGCAAATAATAACAAACTGGGATGTCTTATGATAAAACACTTACATTCATCAGTGGGGCCAGCCCCCTTTGCAGGACAACTTCAACACTGAGCCGAGGCAGAGATTAAAAGCTTTGAATTATTGAAGCATCGTGAAGAGTTTGCTCAAACAATTCCTTCCCGATGTTACCAGCGATGTGAAGGGGCTCACTTAAGCCAGTCAAGCGAGTGGGGGTTAAACTCGCAGAGGGAGAAATTGATGAGGGAGTCAGCTGCGGGATTGTGATGGGCTGCTCGGGTTGTCTTCCCTGGCTAGTCAGGGTTGTCCTTGGGACTTTGTTTGGAGGAGTTGAGCCATTTCCCTCCCCAGGTTTCCTCTTTTGGGCAAGGGTAGTGTTGAATTGCTTGAACATCTCTGAATCTGCAAAAGAGTGAACACAAGATTTGTTAGTAAAAATTGGAGCAATATGTAGATAAATATTTTTACTACTACCAGACAACTCTATAGATTCCATATAACTAAATTATTTATAACCAAGCATCAAACTATGACTACTGAACCTGAGTTTAAGATTTGATCAAGAAAGTCGTCCTCTTCTTCAAATGATGAGCTGAAGTCCCTATGAAGCTCAATGGTCTTTCCTTTCCTAGGTTGTGTGGGAGCGACACGTCTACGTTGATCCTCTGGCAAGGGTTCCCTAATAATAAGGTCGCCTAGTCTACGAGAATAGGGATATGGTCCGGGAGAGAACTGATCGGTCACTACTTCGGTGTCAGCGTTGGACTGGTCAGTTGCATTCGCTTCCTCAGTAGTACTTTCTCCTATGATGTTTTGGTTGCTTGTTAACAACCCCACCATCTGAAGATTGTCCACGTTAACCAACTCTTTTACATTCTTCTCCTCGGTGGACATGCTAGCCAGTTCTTCTGCTCGGGAACACATTTCCTTGTTAGGCAGGGGCTGGTGAAATGGACCCGCATGTGTAAAGGCTAAGTTGTTGGCCTTGATATCTGAAGTCAGAAAATACTCTGTATAGTATTTTCCGGGATTTGATTTATGAGCAATACCATGGAGGTATTTGATCCCTTTATGCCTGTGGAATAGGTGGAAAAAACCTATATTCTTGTGGCTTGGGTTGGTCCTGAAGTCGAAGGGGTAGTGCACTTCATGAGGAGTGGGTGGATCCCAACCTTGCAGGAAGTATAGAATGTATAAAGCGGACAATGCCTGAATCCCATTGGGAGAAATCTGGAAAGGAGAGACGTTGAAATAATCCGCTACTGACCGAAAGAAAGGATGCAGCGGAATGGTAGCTCGTGCGAATACGTGGTATCTGGACCAGGCACAGTAAGGTCCACCAGGCTTGTTGGCTCTCTGATGAGGATGCAAACATATCATGTTAACCCCTTTCAGGCCCGAAGCTTGAATGTGTTTGTCAAACATGCAGGGGTTAAGTTTGGAGGGTTTGGCTGTAAACCAAGAGGGTGTTTCATCTCCGTCTTTTCTTGGTTTTTGAACGGCTAATTGTTGGATCTCGGTGGTAAATTTCTTAATGATTTTTCTCCGAGGTTTGCTGGGTTTTTGTATCTGGCGAGGCGGTCTTGAAGAAGCTGCAGTTCAGACTTCACTACGTTCCACTACCTTCTGTGCGGCTCTGTGAGCCACCTGAGGGTCTTGGTCCTGAGGAAGTCAATTGGATTTCTTCACCCTCATTTCTGGATGTTCAGCCTGTTGATTGAGAAACTGTTCTTCGTGAAGGAAATATAAGGCTGACTAGGGAAGGATCTTTTTAAAGCGGCAAAGGTGATCTTCGGGGGTGCGACTGCTAGGAGACTTGGATGAAGAGTCGCTACTTTGAGGAGTATCGCTTGATTGCGGAATTGAAGTGTCAGAATTTGTATGGTTGTCACCTCCCCTATAGTCGAATCGATTCATCTACAAAAAAGAAAAGTATGGGGAGGTGAGTAACCAAACAAACAAAATCAATCAATGCAAAGGAAAAACATTTACTGCTCGGAAAATATTTTCTAGATATTAAAAATATATTATACTCCCCAAAACGGGAGTGTATGAGGGAAAAAGAAATTTTGCAAGCCCAAAGGTTGGGGGCATTCATGTGTCCGAGCAGATGCATGCACATGACCGATCGGATGGGGTGTGTCCTCCGAGTGGACCCGCGTGATGCCCGAGCATATGGGTGTGGTGTCCGAGTGAAGATGCGGCGTGTCCGAGCGGATGCGCACATGACCGATCAGCTGGGGCCGTATCATCCGAGCAGCTGGCTTAGTGTCCAAACAAGGTGCGTGGTTTCCGAGCGGAGGCATGCGTGTCCGACCAGCCAGCGCGCGCATCTGGATCCGAGCGGATGTCACGGGCCGAGCAGTTGTCTTGTGTCCGAGTGCCAGGAGGTGTGTGTCTGAGTGCCAGGAGGTGTGCATCCGAGAAGCTGCAACAGGCGCGCGTCTGAGGAGCAAATACGGAGCATCCGATCGGCTAGGGTGCTGGTCCGAGTGGCTAGTGTGTGGTGTCCGATCAGTGGGGCACTAGTTCGAGCCAAATGCCTTTGGGTCTAAGCAGTAAGAGGCGTGTCCAATTGATTTTGGGGCATGTCTGAATATTCAAGAAGAGGGTGATGACCGATCGGTCATGTGCACCCTCTAATAGGCCATTTTCGAGAAGACCCAAATCTCAAATGGCATAGATACAAATACCTTTTTTCTCACTCAAAATACACTACAACAAGATCAAAATATGGGATTTGAAAGGTTCATGAAGTTCTAGGGATCCTATTTCTCATCAAATACCCATAAACCCAAATATGCATTTTGGGGTGAAAATTAGTTTTTCTTCAAATTTTCATGAAATTGAAGACAAAATTGATTTACCCATAGCCTAAACTACATCAAAACAGCCACAATACACATTATTTAACAAGGATTCGAACATAAATTTAAGGGTATTTCCTAAAGGGGATTTCGACATACAAGGAATTTTTCAAGCTTTAAGAAAAAAAAAACTACAAATGGAGATGAAGAAGAAAAGCTTACCCAAATGTCTTGAGTAGGTGTTGATTTCTTGAGGAACGCTTGTTTTTTCTTGAAGAAAATTGAAGCCTTCTTGGAGTTCTTGAAGGGCCACGACCAAGAGGGAATGGAGAGGTTTGTGAGCTTTTTGATTTTCTTTTTGCTTGTGGGATTGTGAGCACACTTGTGGGTCTATTTAAAGGGAAAATGGAAACTCTCACTTAGACTCTTGGAATCCTCTTGGTTATTTTCTCTCCCCCACGATTGGGAGCAGTTAATTACTGTGATTGTGGTCTGGTAAGACGTCGTGGTTTGGTTGCAGAGGCGGGAGAGTGTGTAAAGTTAGTTTTTTTTTATGACGTCAGCAGTAGAGAAGAAAAATGTTTATTATGTGAGTATATCATATAATAAACTTGGGGGGCAAATGTTATCCCCAAAATTTGAAAATGGTGACGTGGCAATAAAGGTGACAAGTGTCAAGAGATACTTGTCTGATCAGTTACCTGCTCCGGCCGACCAGTCAGGTGGTTGGCCGACCATTCAGGTGTTTGACCAACCGGAGGAGTGCTTGACCGACCGGAGGAGTGCTTGGCCGATCAGTCAGGTGCTTGGCTGACTGGTGAGGTGCTAGACCGACCGGAGGAGTGCTTGGCCGACCGGTGAGGTGCTTGGCTGACCAGTCAGGTGTTTGGCCGACCGTTGAGGAGCGTGGCCGACCAGTGAGGTGTTTGGCTGATCGATGGAGTGCATGGCCGACTGGTCAAGTGTTTTGGCCGACCAGTTTCTCTCCAAGAAGTGACGCCGACTTATTGAACAGATTATTGTTATGCAAGCGAAATTCCAGCAATGACTTAGACTAGAATCAGTCGTGCTTAGGCGGGAATCTTCAAATTATCCCAAAGAAGTCGTGTATTGTTGTATTTTAAATATTAGTATTAACTAAATATTGTGAGAGTAATAGAAAGATCCCGATTATGAGGGATTTCGGTTGTACGATCCTGGGCCTATAAATACAAAGCTCATGGCATCATTGAAAGGATTCAGATTCAGATTTGCCTAAGAGATTTTTTGTATTTTAAGAGAAGTATTGTGTTCTTTTCATCTGCACTGAAGAAACTCAGTTGACTCAGGTTCATCTGATCTTGAGTGTAGATTTATAATCATAAATCTAAGTGGACTAGGCTATTACCAACACATTGGGGCTGAACCACTATAAAAATCATCAGTGTCTACACGTTTTTTCTCTTAAAGGTTTATTGTAGTTTTGACGTCTACACGTCATTGGCCAAATCTGTGGTCAACAATAAGAAACTAATTTATTCTAAAAATCAGGATCTTCTACATCTAATCCTTCATCTAACATATCATCATCTATCTCTTCATAGTCATCATTATCTTGAGCCTCAAAATGCCCTTGAGGAAGATTCGTAAAAATTCTATGTTTTTGCTCATTTGTGAATTGGAATTCCATCTTAGAGGTGAACCTAAGTATGAGAAAACAATATCTCATAGCTACCGGTAATTCATCTTCATCATCTATCGTCTCCCATATATCTTCTAAAGTTGCAATTACAGTAGGATAATCTTTAAAAAGTCTAATTACTAAAACATATTGCTCTGTTGCTCTCATCATGATTTGCTTAGTTTCTTGGAGGTGACCTATCTCCCTGTGGAATAAGAGTAGTCTCCGAGTGAATCTTTCTAGCACTCCTATGGTGTTTCTTGGTTCTCTAATCCTTTTCAAGGCCTTAATGGCCCAGATCTCCTCATAAGTTAATGCTCCATTCATTCTTAACTGAAAACATAAGGCTAAAACGTTAGCTATACATATAAACATAATAACTACAACATAAACACTTACATTGGCGGTTAGATTCGGTGCTTGAGCGTGTGTATCAAGGAGAACTTCATGCGAATGAACTGTTGCTCTGATACCAAATGTAATAACCCAACTAATTCTAAGACTTTGGACCATTAAAACTACTATACTTAGACACTATTTTCGAGAAAACATACATAAGAAACATTCACAACTTCATTAAAAATTCTAAAGTAAATGTTGAAATACATAAATGAGCGGTATAGGATCCCATTGTTTGAAAATAAAATATAACTTTAAACTTAAAGGAAATTTGTTTACAAAGCTAAATGCGGAAAATACATAAAGACATAATGAAAAGACTAAAAATAACGTCGTCGTCGAATCGTCACGCAGTCCATCGAATCCATTCTTCCTCAATACACATGCCAAGCTACCATGAATCATTCCGCTGCCATATCTATTTTCCTGCATCACATAAAAAATAAAGGAATGAGCCTAATGCCCAGCAAGGAAAATCTAATAATAACATAAAACATATACATAAACTATATGATAAACATATACTATAAACATATGTCATATAATACTACAATGGCCATCATACTTCTTGGGGCTTGTTAACTAAACAAGTCATATGCCCAATAGATTTGTGGGGCTTGTTAGCTAAGCAAGTCATATGCCTATAAATTATTGGTGCTTGCTAGCTAGACAAGTCATATGCCCAAGGACTATAACATACTATACATAATGTAAACATAAGATAACATAACATAACATAACATAAGCATAACATAAGCATAACATATCATATAAACATATAAAATCTTTCCTATTTTCCTTACCGAAACTGGGATATGAAAACAAGGATGGGATTTGGAATACTCCTAAAACCAACAATAAGAATGGTGAGTATTTCTACAGATAAGAGATGATAAACAAGAAAACTAAACCACCAAGAAGAAGCTTACCGAAAAGAAACCTTAAGTTCAAAGAACTTAAATACCTAACCAAGAATGAAAACAACGAGTTAGGATTTGAGTAAAGAAAACTAAAGGAAACTAAAGAAACACACATAAATGAACTTAAGATTATGCATACCTTTAGAAGCACTAGAACTGAACTACTCATCGATATTGAAAAAATACACTATTTATCTTACTTCCCAAGTGTTTATAAAGCTTATATCCCAACCCAAGTGTTTATCACTCTATAGTAACCCTAGCAGCTTGAAGGCTCTAAACACAGCTTGAAGAATGAGAGAAATGGCTGGGTACTAGGTCCTATTTATAGAGTTCAAGGAGTGAACTACCTCCTTTTAGCTTGAATAAAAATAATGAGTATTAATTGAAAAATATTTGAATATTCGTTCAACAGGGGCTTAAGACTCAGTCAAAACGTTCAAAGGCTAGTCAAGAGGTTAAGGAATGAAATAAGCTCGGTTTCAACAACGTTTGAAATTATGGCCCTAGGGCCGATATATTTCCCATCATAGGCGATATATCGCCTGGGCTTATGTCCTGAGTGCTCGTCGTTCCGTTTGTGCGAAGTTGACGTGTTTTTCGAAATTCCTCGTGTGGCGATATATCGCCCCTATAGCTTTGATATATCGTCATACGTTGAAATATTAGACACGTCATTGTACTTTTTCAGCTTAATTTGAATTGGTTAATCAGGTTTGACTGAGTCATAATACGGTTTTAAAGCTGCTAGTAGGTCCTAGAGTTTTTAAATATTTCTTTTATAAAACTATTCATCAAAAATACTTAATTCCTTAATAAACATGCACACGACAAGTGTCATGATATTATTAGTTCTATCTAAACCTTATAGTATAATAAATGACATCTTTATAATCAACTATGTTAATCAAACCTTATGTTATAATTTATATTCTTAAACTATAGGTTAAACTTATAAAATCTATAAGTGTTGCTACGAATGTTCAACTAAGTCCCGGCTTGAACCAAAATCCATAGTAATAAAATATTATAACTACTACTAGCTATTACTACAACTACTACTACTGCTACTACTACTACTACTTCTATCTAACTAGCTAAGTAAAATTCTGGAACTCTACAAATACAATAAACTAATTATTGCCCTCCTAGCCCCCTAATCAAGGCACTAAGTCATATAAGAGAATTTGGGATGTTACAAAAAATCATGTTGAAGAAGGTCTTAGTTTTTGTTTTAAAGAAAATAGTTTTGGTTAAAAATGTGTTCTAAGTGTTATAAACAGGCTAAGGTGGAAAAATCAATAAAAAGGAAAGGATATATTTTATTAAATACATAAAACTGTTCATGGGCCCATAAAAATATTTACAAGTTATTTACAACTCAAAATGGTCATTACTATTTCAAAATTACAAACCCGCCGACCTAAGCGGCAAAAATAGGGTAAACCCCCTAGTTCCTCTGAGAACTCCTTGGCCGTGGTGGTCAAGAGGCCGCATATGTACACATCACCACCTAAGCTCTCCACTCAAGGCTGGGTGAGCTTTTCTTTTCCTTTACCTGCACCACATAGCACCCATGAGCCAAGTCCCAGCAAGAAAACACAATAAAGCATGACATAATATCAACAATGATCATAATAATCATTCAGGACTATCAGTTCAAACAGATATGTGACAGTCGCAAAAGTCACTAAGTTGGGTATAGCTTCCTTTAGCCTTGTGACGATAGGGTCACTGGGGCTTAACAGATAAGTGAACCTTTCGTTAGCTTAAACATGATAGGTGCATGATGACTAGTCACCAACATAACCTTCCTCATGACCATAGAGTCATAACCCTGGAACATCGTTCCCTAGCCATGTGACAAATGATCACCTAGGCCTTTGGCCCTGGCTCTGAGTAACTAGTCTTAGACTAGCCAAGCACTTATAAGTGAATCGACCTTAGGGTCGGTCCAGCACTAATGCCTTAGAGCCATTCAACGCTGATATCGACTAGATCTAATCTTCATTCGGCCCTGCGTTCAGGACGCTTATGTCGTTTCTGACTCTTAGGTCAGTGTCCCTGATTAGTCAGTACCATATACAAGTAAACAACATTCAATAGCATTTAATATGCAATCCATGTCCACATTTATCAATCAACATGCCTCAATAACAATCACGCATGTCATATATACACAGGGTGCAGTTTTCTTACCTCAGGTTCGAGCGAGAAATAAAATAAGAACGACCCCTGAGAATGATCAACCTTTTGGTCCCTTAGCGGTTACCTGGTCATAACCAATTATGGGATTCCATCAATAAAATTAATAACAAGGGTTCCCAAACCAAAACCTAGCCTCTGAGACATCGAATCCTACCAAACCGGGTAGTAGGATCGATCCTGAGGCCTAAGGCTAGAATCCCCAAGCCAAAAACTCATTTCTGGCCAAAATGCCACTAAGGGTCGCGGCCCTCCCTGGCCATGCCGCGACCCGCCCCTCAAACAGAAGCGGCCTCCTTCAACACCCCTCAAGAGTCGCGGCCCTCCCTGGCCATGCCGCGGCCCAACCTACAGTTTAGCCAATACTCTGGTTTTTCCTCCCTTGCGATTTTCCTTGGAACCAACCTTTCAAACCAAGCCCAAACACCACCCAAACATCCAATACAACCCCTAAACTTGATCTACATCACACCCTCATCAAAGCCCAAGTTAAACACCAACCAAAACTTCCATTAATTCCAACTATCCACAACAAAATCACAAGCTGAAACTAAAAACCAAAACAGAGCATACCAGGGAACTAGTGGCTAGAAACTCACCTCAAACTCAGGTTGTGATGCTCTTCAATGGTGGAACACTCTCCCAAACTCCCAAGGCTTACTTCCTAAGCTTGAATCCTCAACAAGTGCTCAAAAATCACAAAGGAAATGGAGGAGAAAGAGATTCGGGAAAGCTTCAAGAACTTGCTCTGTTTTCCCTCTTTTTCACAGCCTAACATAGTTTATACCAATCCTAGGGGTGAAAAGACCATTATACCCGTAGGTCAATTAAGGGTTTCTAAAGGCTCCCAAGAGAAAAATTGGTATTTCCCACCTATCTCGTTAATAATAATTAATGCTCTCCAATTCCCGCTATTCTCGATAATCTCAAACACCAATAATTCATATCCCGTACCCTTTAATTCCCGGCAACAATCTAATCATTAAAATCACCCCGAGATTCATCTCGAGCCCCGAACTTAAACCTGTTATGACTAGACCACTAATCAATATTCCAAGATCGTCTCATGACGAATAGCTCAAACAAACCCACATTATAATGTGGTCTCAACAATATATCACCGATACGCATACAAATATACAATTATGCCCTCAACGGGCCAAATTATCATCACACCCCTGTAATTAAAATGTGTACCCACATGCATGCATTTAACATCATATTATAATATAATTCACATAAACATGCATATACTCATTTAATGGCATAATTAAACAAGTGTGGCCCTCCCGGCCTACTATTCCCGCCATTAAAACACATCGGAGAATTTGGGGCATTACAGGTTTACACACAATAGCGTGGACAAGTGCTTATACTCTAAGAGTTTTGATGACTATGTCATCTTAGTGTATC
Organism: Humulus lupulus; assembly: GCF_963169125.1. Classification (NCBI taxonomy): domain Eukaryota; kingdom Viridiplantae; phylum Streptophyta; class Magnoliopsida; order Rosales; family Cannabaceae; genus Humulus; species Humulus lupulus. Next base: position 45,587,939 of record NC_084793.1, read on the forward strand.
TATATGTTGATATTAAGCAATGACATGAAAGGAACTATAGAAATGAAGAAGTTTCTATCTTCTAACTTCAAAATGAAGGACCTTGGAAAGGTTGATATCATATTAGGTATTAAAGTTAGAAGAAATGTTGATGGGTATGCCTTAGGTCAAGCTCATTATGTTGAGAAAATGCTTGACAAGTTTGGTCATCTTAATATCAAAGAGGCAAACACACCCTTCGATCAAGGTCAAATGCTTGAAAAGAATGAAGGGTGAGTGGTGGCTCGACTAGAGTATGCAAGTGCAATTGGGAGTTTGATGTATGTCGCTCATTGTACTAGAGCGAACATTGCATTTGTGGTTAGTAAACTAAGTAGGTTTACTAGCAAACCAAGTATCTTACATTGGAAGTCTGTTGAAAGAGTATTTGGATACCTTAAAAGGACCAAATAGTTATGCCTTCAATATTCTAACTTTCCTAAGATACTTGAGGGATATTCCAATGCAAGTTGGATATCCTATGTAGGAGATAATCTATCCACAACCAGTTGGGTGTTCACCCTTGGTGGGGGTACAGTTTCTTGGGGATCTAAGAAACAAACATGTATATGTCACTCAACCATGGAGTCCGAGTTTGTAGCTCTAGTGGCAACCAACAAAGAGGTCAAGTGGCTAAGAGATCTTGTAACGCACTACTTCCTTGAAGTTGTTACTAAGTGAGTTTAAATGCGCAATTAACTCGCTAATCGAGGTTTTAAGACAAAAGTGTAGCTAAACCATAATAAAAGTCATATAATTTACGAAAATGCATTCATTCATTAAAATTATAGAACGTTATACATTTGGGATTCCAAAATACTTGTGTAGAAATATTTACAACTCAAAATATAATTAAAGTCGATTACATGATAAAATTTAGGTTTAATTCAAACATCTCCCAAAAAAATACCCCTGGCCGTGGCAGCCAGGCAGGCCAAACATGTACGCGTTGCTTCACGCTCTCCGTACTCATGGTTGGTCGACTTTCCCCTTGCCCTTACCTGCACCACAGAGCACCCGTGAGCCGAAGCCCAGCAAGAAAACTCCAAACAAATAGATTACATATGCATATCAATCATTCGACATATAACAAATCCGCCAACAGGCTAAACACATACGGCCATGCCGTCCCAGGCGCTTTACTAGGCCCTGGGTTCGCGGTCTACACTGTGAGGATATCCCAGGTATCCTTTAGGGTCTCACCCTAGCAAATCGCACTCCACGTGCTAAACGCTGCTCCTGGCCCCTTGTCGTTCTCAGCCTTCGTCGTTCCCGGCCCTTTGTTGTTCATTCACATATATGCACACATAGCATAATTAAACAAATACTTAAACAGGTATTAACATAATCAATGGGGCCACGCCTTGCACACAATCATATAGGGTTGTGCCCTGCAACACAACTATGGGGCCTCACCCTGCTCTACGGGTACAACAGTTTTCTTACCTGTGTCCCGAGCTTCTTGAGCACCGAAATCCTAAGCACAGTCCTCGAAGCCGAGCCTCACTGAAAACCTAGTCACAACACATACATAGCACTCTCGTTACTAACCAACTCATAATCATCCCTCGGAACCAATCCCGTGCTCTCGGGACCTCCCGTTTCCCCAAACAAGGTAGCGAAAGCATCCCTTGAGCCAAAACCCTAAAAACACAAATTCCCATCTCCTGAATTTGGCCTAGCGCCGCGGCACAACCCAATAGGGGCCGCGGCGCCCAGCAAGCCTCCCCTATCCTGATTCAACCTAGCACTGCGGTACGGAAGAACATGGCCGCGGCGCTCATACGCGAACCCAGAAAACTGGGTTTTTCCAAACATTTTCTCCGATCCAAAACTCACCCAAATCAATACCAAGGTACACCCAAGTCCCAATTCGACCTAAAACCCCAATTGAACAGTATGGAAACTCAGAAACAACAACAAGAAGCCCAAACACAACAATCAAACCCAAGAATCACCTAGTGGTTTAAAACTCCACAAACTTAAACCACACTTTACAAAATTTAAACCACCTTTCAAAAATCTTAAACCACACCAGCAAACAAGCTTCAGTGATGCATGAAATTCTTACCTCAAGCAGGGATTTGACCTTGAGCTACTTTCAAGTCCAACTCCAAGCTTAAATTCTTTGCTTCTCAAGCTGAATCCTCACAATCACTAAGCCACAAATCCAATTTTTAGTATTCAACCCAAACTCTTGAAACATGCAAGGAGACTCAAAATCAGAGATGAAGCCTTACCTCTGAATTAATCTTGGCCTATGCTTGACTCTAGTTGCCCCAACTTCAGCCTTGAATTCCTTCCTTAACCTCAAAGAAAAACAGCTCTTCTCCTCCTTCCTTTCATAGCTTCTTGGTTCTCTCTAGACTTCCAACAAAATATTTAGATTATGCCTAAGTGTAAATAACGTAAATGACTTCTCCTCAGCCAAGGTTATCTTCTCCTCAGGCCAAATGACCATTTTGCCCTTTCCCTTAATAAAATTCTTATACTAACCTCAAGGGCAATTCTGTCATTTCACCTAAATCCCGCTAAGTCCTCAAGTATTCCTATAAATCCATATTTAATCCCGACATACCAAATTATTGATAAGCTACTAACCATTACTCAATAATTCCTGAACACAAGTTATATTCCCAAAATACCCATAAGCTCTTCCCGAGCCGAGTATTTGACCCCATTGTGACTTTCTAACTAAACTGCTCTCTAGGACTATCTCGAATCGTGCATCACAATTATATCACCACTCACACATGGTATCAATCACAATACACACAAATATTACATTTATGCCCTCAACGGGCTAAAATTACAAATACGCCCCTAACAATCAAATGGGGCCCACATGCATATTTAATTCACCTAAACATGCATTTCTAATCACATACTTATCAAATTCACATATTAACAAAATAAATCAATTATTGCCCTCTAGGCACGCTAATCAAGGCCCTAAGTCTTATTAACAAATTTGGGACGCTACAGATCTCATGTTGGAGATACCAAATATTGCGGTTGATGTATCAATGATTTTGATACAATGTGATAATCAAGCTATTTTGATTAGAGCTTGCAACAAAATTTATAATGGGAAGTCTAGACATGACTATGTGAGGGAATTGATTGATAAGAGTATCATATCAATTTTCTTATGTGAAATCATGGGAGAACTTAACAGATTCGTTTACCATTCCTCTTGGGAGAGATTTGGTTAGTTCTACAAATAAAGAGATGTGACTAAAACTCCTTGAAAAATAGATTCCCCAATGTGGCAACCCAACTCAAAACTTGTTTACATCGAGCGTAGAGTTCAATGGGTAAGAACAAGTCATTCGATAAGGGAATAGTTTCAATGTTAACAACTTAAAGGTCCCATCAAGGGTGAGTTAATGTTGGTTGCTACCGGACATGGGGATTAAACCTTAGGTTTTTAATGAAATTCATTTGAAGAGCAACAAGCATCTCTAAAAGTAGCAAATATGTTGTAAGAATTTCACCTATGTGAACCTAGGGGTGGTGCCGCCTCTCAAGAGAGTAAGAATTTTCTCTCCAGATGGTTCATGAATGGATCAAGCACAAGGCCATTAAAAGTGTTGAGTGCGAACAGTGGGAAATACATAAGTAGTCATATAGAGGTGTGTGAGACATTACCGGTTTTATCAGTAGGAGTGTTGAGTTCAATCATTTAAGAATACCTTAGCATTTTGATTTAAGCTTTGTAGTGTTTTCTCTAAGGTAAAGTCCAAACCCAAAATGTACTTTACTTTATGCACTAATATCGTCTGGCTAGAGAATTGAGGTTGTATTTAACCAAGTGGAGGAATGTTGTGATTGGTTAAATACATGGTGAAAATGTTTAGGCACGAAGAGGTGTAAAAACAATAACGTTTTCACAAAAGTCAACATGTGAAAGTTGACTTTAGATATATACATTTATAAATCATCTTTTTGGGTCCAAAATATTTATTTGGAGTACATAAGACTACCCAAGAAGTTTTAGAGCATTTTGGGATGTTTTGAGACAAAGTTTGCAGCATTATTACAGAGGCATTAGAGGCGACGCATCGCCTGGCCCTTGAAAATGGACTAAAATGGACCAGGCGACATATCTCTTGGGTTGTCCGTATGTGTCCGTACAGTTACGTGTTTTAGCTCCAAAACTTAAATTTAAATGCTCTAATATCATTGGTTGAGTCTAATGAGGGTCCTATACTATTTAAAGGGTTGATATGAGTTAATGGGTGATTTGATCACTCACCTCTCTCTCTCTCTCACTCTCTCTAAAAGAAGATCTCTCTCTAGCTTTCAAGATTACTAGTTTTTTCCAAATCTTCATCAAGAAAGCTTGGCTTGTATGAAGACCCAAGGCTTGTGTATCCCAATCTTATTCCATTGTAGTAGCTTCTAGAATTTCCATAAAGAAGGCTAGTGTTATCCCTGTTTTCCCCCGGGACGTGTGGCATGACATAATGGGTCCATGGGCTCCCTCAAAGACATCCAGGCCCATCCTGAGCCCGATGAATAGGGAAGAAGAATGTCTTGATAGCCCAATCATCAATGAGCCCAACAATGTTCGATGGGTGCGACCATAGCCAGGGAACCAGGACCAAGATGTAGGCCCAACTCATATTCCTGGTCCCAACCTACCCATATCCTCCGGGATGCCAATAGAGGTAGCAGGCTCACTAGTCTGGGAATAGACCTTGTCAAGAATGAACCTAAGTCCTAGTGAACGAACCAGGATTTCAGTAAATAAACTGGGACATTAGTGAAGGTTCCTGGACCAGACGTCCAGGTAGGGCAAGTTTGATCTTCCCTGACGCTGACATGTCCCCAAGAAACACGAAAGTTGGTCTCCTCAACTAACCTGCAGAAGAGGTTACACACGGAATGTACGCTACTCCTAGGATATAGTACTGCCACTACTGTGACAGATCTTGTCCCTAGGATCCCCTTAGAAGCCCACGCGGACCAGTCTGAGAGTATGTACTTCTGGCAGCTATAGGGCTTGGTCAAGCCTAAGCCGACCCAACGAGCCCTGATTACTATGTTTTATTTAGCAACATCCTTTGTATTATGTCTCCATTAGCGAGCAAACCATGATTACATCCCTATTGGGCCTGGATTAGTCTGGCCCAAGTCCATTGCACCTGACTGCCTATAAATAGGACTAGTTGTGCACTTAGCGAGGATCCTAGATCTTCTCTTGTAAGCAATTACTTTGCTCAAACTTGTAGGAAACTCCATTGTCAAAAGCTCTCTAAAACCTAATACAATAGACTCGTGGACTAAGGCTCATTAACGCCCCAACCACGTAAAAACTCTACGTGTTTATCTTTGATCCTATCTTTCTAGCTCTTATTTCTCATTATATTTCTAGTTTTTGAAAAACTCGATAAACATTTTGGTGCTTTCATTGAGAGCTGAAGGAAGGTTGGGTCAATCTCGACCATCTGCAAAAATGGTGAACACTAGGCATACCGTGTTTGATCCTGCTCAACATAAAAAAACAAGACAATGGAGAACCATTGCTCGATCAAACATTTCCTCAAAACCAACCAGAGAATACGCCTTATCAAGGGCCTCTGCCCGACGACTCCTAGAATTTCGGGGATGGGGGTGACTACAACGAAGGCAATTACGAAGAAGATGAAGGGGAATACGAGGATCACGAGAGCGAAAACCCCATCGATCCTGAAGAAAAGAATATGGAGCCTGAACAAGAGGATCCAGAGGTGGTCCACCTGAGACAACAAGTCCTGAATCAAGAAGCCAGGATAACTGAACAAAAAGAAGCCACCCTCCAGATGCAAGAGTCCCTCTTGGCTCTTCAGCTTTCATTGCTGCCCAAGGATTGGCAGCCAATCCTTCAACCGTTCTACCTCTAGGAACACAACCGCCTATCCCATTGATCAGAACTGACGTACCTAACAACAGTAGCCCTATCCCTCCTCCGGGACCACATCCTGGAGCCGACCCGTCGAATCCTGTTCAGGAGAAAGGAAAAGCCAAAATGGTCGATCCGATGGGAAAAACAAACCCCTAGAAGAAAGCACATCCCGTTCAAAAAACCAGGGCTAACCCAGGGAAATTCCCTAGGAGAGAACATATGAATCATGTCTCAGAATGGGATCATCTGAACGATTTGCAGGGGAAGCGCCTGCAAGGTATCAAGCCCCAAAATTTCCCTAGACAGGACGAATGGGAATGATGCTTCTATCCCAGTGCCTCCATGAACAAAGATCACGGAGGGCACAAACGTGAAGAAGAACCGGAAGCCATCAGTTCGAGAGACAATACTTCTCAGGTAGACTTGCGTGATGGCCTTAATGCTCGAAAGGAGCGGGCCCACAAAAGAAAAGATTCGCCTCCAAGGAGGCGACTTGAGGAATAACCTCAATGACCAGAGGAACGAGAGAGTCCCCCTAGGCAATGGAATGGCCAAACAGTTCATGAAACAGTTGGCTGCTCTTAAGAAAGTCATGGACCGCTTGGTCCGGAAACAAGAAGGTGGAGGCTCCGATTCTGAAGAGGAAGAAAAGAAGCCATGCGCCAAGCATATACTGGATGTTGTGCTACCAAAGGGGTTCAAGATGTTGAACCTACCCGCCTATACCGAGAATACGAACCCCAAGGATCTCTTGTCCCGCTACATCCGCTTGATGACCGTGGCTCATGTTTGTGACAACGGAAAATGCTTATGTTTCTCGATCACTCTGGCTGGGCCCGCAGAAGAGTGGTGGAAAAGACTTAAGCTAGGATCAATCCAATCTTGGTCTAGATTGCAGTCAGCGTTCCGTAAGCAGTTTGTGGCTGCCATGAAAATCAGTGTGTTGGCCAATGTCAAAAAACATCTCACAGAGACCCTCAGGGCTTACATCCAGTGCTTCACGAATGAAGCCTCAAAAACTAAAGTGGATGATGGATAGCGCTTGGTGGATCTCTAGTCCGGGATCATAGCTGGATCACCTCTCTGGGGTGACATGCAGTGCAGTAAGGCGACCACCCTTGAAGAGTTCATCAGGAGGGCACAAGGTTTCATCAACTGGGAGGAGGCTCGAATCCAAGCCTTTGGGTGGCAGCCGACAACCCAGTCGAGTGCCCAAACCTTCCCTAGATACGGAATGCAATATCCCACAAATCTCTATCCAACACCCCCGGTGGCGTCCGAATCCACTGATACCCATGGGATGACATTCATGACCCCAACGGTCTATTGGCCCACTTCAACGGGGTATGCTCCGGCTCCATCAGCCCCATTTTCTGGGTACGGAGTGGCACCCATCGGGTACAGATCCGTTCCCGGCAGAGCCCAACCGTCTCAAGCCGAAGGAACTAAGGCAAGTGTAAACCCTTCCCAGGGAAAGAGATCGGGCAAAGGACAGAACCAACCCGAGCCCTCAAAAAAAAGGAAAAAATGGGTTATGAACCCTAATACACAGAGTATACTAACCTTGTTGACACCCGAGAAAACATATATCTGGCGATGGGAAATACAGTTCATTACCGGATGCCAACCACCATGTTCAAAGGGGGAAAGAATTCGAGGGACACCAGCAAGAGGTGCGTCTACCACAAGGATGTGGGTCATACGACCGAATAATGTCGTTAGCTAAAGGACGAAATTGAGAACCTGATCAAATTGGGGCATCTCCACCAATGGGTCAGAATGCCAATAGGGGTTCCGGGACTACCTGTAGTTCCCGGACAACCTGCAGCCCCAGGTGCACCTAGATCGTATCGATCTCCTTAGGTAGGGTACGCTACAGGTTCGGGAGCATAGGCCCCCCAGGGGGTCCCAATAGTGCAAGCACCTAGACCCGGAATGCCATATCCTCCCAGGGGGTCCCAATAGTCACGTGGCCACCATATCAGGAGGCCCACATCTGGGAGGGCCATCTCGGAACTATCAGAAATGATACCTTAGCGAACTCGATCATGACCACGAGGTATGCACCTTGGTCCAAACTTCAGCCCAACGCTTGTTAATTAACCTGTCCATCACGTTCACAGAAGAGGATGCCTGGAACATTCATTTCCCGCATCATGATCCCTTGGTCATTGATGCCCAAATCGCCAACAAAATAGTATCCCGAGTGTTGGTGGATGACGGGAGCTCCGTCAATGTACTGTTCAAGCCAGCTTTCACCGCAATTGGTTTGACTGAAGCAGATTTGGCTTCATGCCCAACACAGATCTACGACTTTAATGGGGATTCATTGCTCCCGATGGGTAAGATTCAACTACCCGTGATGTTGGGGAACAAGATTCAAGGCTCGTTCAAATATTGTACGTTCGTGGTGGTGGACTGCCCCATCACTTACAATGTTATTTTTGGTCGTCCCGATTTAGTCGATTTCGGCGCCATCACCTCCATCTGCCATCTTTGCATGAAGTTCTCGTGCAATAACAGAGAAGTGGGAGTCGTGCAGAGAGATCAGTAAAGTGCGTGAAAGTGCTATCACATCTCCGTCCGACCAATCTACATGGTCCATGAAGAGCCTCTTGAAGAGTAAAACGTTGATCCAATTCCACCACCACAGCCAGCACGGAGGGTGGTACGGGAGAAGGATGAATTGAACCCACGGATAGGAGCGGATAGAGCATTAGAACCTATAGAGGAGGTGGAAGAGGTGTGTATTAGTGACAACGACTCGACCAGAGTAATCCGAGTCGGGAGGCACCTGATCTCGAAGGTCATGGCTGCAATAATTTCTCGGGTAAAAGAGAACCAGGATGTCTTGGCTTGATCTTACTCGGATATGACAGGGATCGACTGCAACGTCATATGTCATGCCCTGAACATTGACATAAATGCAACTTTTTTCCGGTAGAAGCAGTGACCTCTAGGGGCGGAGAGGGTAGAGGCCCTAAAATTAGAAGTTGAGAAGTTGTCCTCGATCAACTTCATTTGGGAGGTCCTGTATCCCGTTTGGCTGGCCAATCCAGTGTTGGTACCAAAGCTGAACATGACGTGGAGAACTTGCATCGAATTCACCAACCTTAACAAAGGCTGCCCAAAAGATTGCTTCCCTTTGCCCAAGATCGACCATATGGTGGATGCTACATCTGGGTATGACGTATTGGGTTTCATGGATGCCTACTCTGGTTACAACTAGATCTCAATGCACATAGCATATTAGGAACACACCAGCTTCCAGACAGACAAAGGTGTGTACTGCTACATCGTCATGCCCTTTGGGCTTAAAAATGTTGGGGCCACCTATCAAAGGCTGGTTAACAGGATGTTCCGGAACCAATTGGGAAGGAACATGGAGATCTACATAGATGACATGTTGGTCAAATCCAAGACCTAGGATGAAAATGCGGATGACCTGGCAGAAGCATTTGACATCATTCGAAAGTATGAGATGAAGTTAAACCCCATAAAATGCACCTTTGGTGTGACATTCGGGAAGTTCCTAGGCTTCATAGTAAGCTCAAGGGGAATAAAAGCCAACCCGAACAAGATCAGAGTGTTGATCAAGATGCCTTCACCATGGAAGCACAAAGTCGTTCAAAGCTTAACGAGAAGAATAGCGGCTCTAAGCCACTTCGTCTCGAAATCCATGGACAAGTGCATCCCTTTCTTCAATATACTTCGCAGAAGCCAAAGGTTTGAATGGACGACTAAGTGTGAATAGGCCTTCTAGAAATTAAAGAAGCATCTGGCCCAAGCACCAATCTTGTCGAAACTAGTGGATGGGGAGTCGTTATACCTATATTTGGCAGTGTCAGAACATGCCATCAGCGTCGCTCTAGTGCGAGAAGAGGGAAAGGTCCAGCTCCCGGTCTATTACGTGAGCAAAAGGTTACTGGGCGCGGAGTCCAAATACCCATTGATTGAAAATTTTACATTTTCTTATTGATCGCATCTAGGAAGCTAAAACCTTACTTTCAGGCCCACACCATTAAGGTATTGACAAACCATCCCTTACGAAAAATATTACAGAAACCCAAATCTTCGGGTGACTCTTGAAGTGGGCCATGGAGCTTAGCCAGTTTGACATAGCGTATGTCCCTAGAATTTCTATCAAAGGACAGGCCCTGGCCAACTTCATCTTAGAATGTACTAGGATAACCGAAGATGAAGAACTCGTTGACCCCATAATGCCTCTATGGAAAGTCTTCGTAGATGGAGCCTCAAATGAAAATGGGGCCAGGGTCAGGATCATCCTAATATCTCCTCAAGGTCATCAGTTGTAAGGAACCCTATGCTTCCAGTTCGAAGCATCAAACAACGAAGCTGAACACGAGGCCATGCTAGCAGTACTACGCCTAGCCCGGGAGGTAGGAGTAGCGAATATAAAAGTCCACAGCGACTCCCAACTGGTGGTCAGGAAAATTTCGGGGGAATATCAAACGAAGGGGGAGAAGATAGCTGCCTACATGACACGAACCCGAGAGTTACTCCAATCCTTCAAGAAATACTTCATCCACCAAATCCCCAGGGACAAAATGTGTTTGCAGACACATTAGCAAAATTGGCCACAGATGTTGAAGTAGAACTCTCTGGGGTTGTCCTGATCGACCTTCTTCCCACGCCTAGTATTCAAGCCCCTGCAATCATCAACACCATAGATTACTCCACGTCCTGGATGAGCCCTCTCATCCAGTACCTAACCACAGGGGAATTGCCTGCGGACAGGGCTGCCGCTAGGAAACTTTAGTACCAGGCTCCTAGACAAGTCATGATGGATGGCAAACTCTATCGCACGGGATTGTCCATGCCATATATTTGATACATATCCGGGACAAAAATGAGTGCAATAATGCACGAAGTGCACGAAGGTTTTTGCGGAGATCACATCGTCGGACTCAACTTGTACAAGAAACTCCTAAGGCAAGGATATTTTTGGCCAACAATGAAGAAGGATTGTGTGGATTACGTCTGCAAATGTGAATAGTGCCAAAGGTACGCTAAGATCCCGTGAGCCCCTCTAACGGAAATAACCTTAATGACCAGTCCTTGGCCTTTTGCAGTGTGGGGAATCGATTTAGTAGGATCGATCTCGACCGGGAAGGGTGGAATCATAGGTGCAGCTGAAGATGTACCAGGGAAAGATCGCCAGGCACTTTAACTCTAAAGTTAAGAGCCAAAAATTCAAAACCGGCGATCTAGTTCTTAGATAAGTCTTCCCTGCAACCCAAGATCCAGGAGTGGGGGTTCTAGGACCAAACTGGGAAGGACCCTATGAAATCCAAAAACAAAGTATGTCTGGGAACATATCGCTTAAGGCGACTAGACAGAACGAAAGTCCCAAGGGCCTGGAACGCAGAACACCTCCGCCAGTACTATCAGTATTCGGGAGGATCTACTTCCGTTTTTCCTTCCTAATTTTTCTTCTTTTTAACAATGTATGCCCTAGGGAAATTTCTTATTTAATAAAAAATGGTGTATACAAAACATCATAAGAAATGTTGTAAGGAAAGAAAAAGTTCACATTTGTCTTCATTTTTTACACAAACAAGTGACCTAAGACTACACTCTTCGATCACTTGGGGGGTATGACCATCTATAAAAGTAAGTCTAGGAATAAATAAAAAACAGGATGCAAAGCTCAAAGCTTAGTCCTGATCTAGACTAGTATAGACTGGGGTGCAAAACCCAACTCCCAACAAAATAGGACGCAAGGCTCAAAGCCCAGTCCTAACCTGGACATACATGGTCTGGGGGGTTCAAAACCCAGTCCTAACCTGGACATACATGGTCGGGGGGGTTCAAAACCCAATAGGACGTAAGGCTCAAAGCCCAGTCCTAACCCAAACATATATGATCTAGAGAGTTCAAAATCCAATAGGATGCAAGGCTCAAAGCCCAGTCCTTAGCCAGACCTATATGGTCCAGGGGTTCGAAACCCAACACCCAAAAATTGGTCCAGACCTAATGTGGTCCCGGATAACTTATTCCCTATTCATTTTTTCCTTCGAATGGCCTAGAACCATTGAAACGTGAGCCTTGGGTTTAAGTTGTTTAAAGTTAGTCTTATAAATAGCCCAAGTCGTTGGAACTTGAACCTCAGGATCAAAATAAGCTAATCAACTAATCTCTAATGGTCCAAACCATTGGAACCTGAAAACCAGAGTCAGGACAAATAAATCAGACGACATTAATAAACTCCTTAACGGTCTAGGCCGGTGAAACCTGAACATCGGGTTTAGAACGAGTTAATTGATTAAGTCATATCTAAAACAAATATCTAACGGTCCAAGTCATTGGAGCCTAAACTATAAAGTCGGGATAAATCAGTTAAGTTATATTGATAAGTCCAAAACGGTCCAGGCCATCAAGAACCGAACAGGGTCTCAGGACAAACTAAATACCTTCTACAACATTTCCCTAGTAGTCCTAGTCGTTGGAACCAGGACCCAACATTCGACTCAAATTCATGCAAAGTGATAAAAACACTTAGTGAATTTCGAGGAAAAACAGATGAATATAAAATGGAAATCATAATGCAAAAAATAAAATCAATGTATAAATACGAATGATAAAAATTGTCTTGGACGCATTTGCGTCCATAAAATTAATACAATTACAAAAAATAGGAAGGAAGCCCTAATTAAAATACAAAGGCTCAAGCCTAGGCTTCGTCCTGATCCAGGACATCCGGAGTATTCTCATCTTGTTCATCCCGAGCCAAAAGCGTCGCATCAGCTTTATCCTTGGCCTCAAATTTAGCCTTTTTTGCAACCATATCCGGATAGATGCGGAGATTCATGTCTTTGTCCTAGAGCTAGGCCATGTAAATGGCCTCGTCAAAAGTGGCCTCCAACAATGCATCAGCCTGCTCCTTCGCTTGACAAGCCTCCTCGCTCTGCTTCATCTCCAGCTAAACCATGCCATCCAAGGCTTGGTTCCAGGACTCAAGGTTTGCCACCTTCTCCCATTCCTGGCAAAGTTGAGCCTCAGTTGCCTCTAGAAGGGTCTTGATCGAAGCCCCTGAGCCATGAACACGATGTAGATATACCTCCAGGTTGTCCACCAACTTCTTATGGTCAAATTCCTTCTTGGACAAAGCTTCCTCATGCTAAGCTTGGACCAGGCCAGCCTTCTCGCGATCGGCCTTAATCTGGGCAGCTTCCCACTAGTTAACGGCCCCCTCCAACTCCATCTTCATCCCCATTTCTGCCACCAGATCTGCGTTCCTATGGGCCAACAGGGCATCCTAGAACAAACCAAAGTTAGAGAATATACAAGAAATAAGTATGGTAAAATAAAAGATTATACGGGCATGTGACTCACCGCGGCGCCCTGGTGACGAATGGCCTGGGAGACAAATAGGGCATCCTGGCTGGCCAAGGTAGCGTACTACTTCAACTGGAGGGTGGACATGTTAGTTCCCACCTGGGCCAGCAAATCCGCAGCCAACGGAGCCATGTCCTGACCCAGCTTAGGCCAAAACCCAGTCTCGGCTACCAATTGGTCCATGATGGATTGGGGAGCATTGAAAGCCTCCAGACGATTGGCAAACTCCACCTTCCACCGGATGGTCAGGGCTCAGTACACCTCATCCCATTTGTCTCAGCCATCGTCCCAATCCCGGGACACCATTTTCATCATCTCCCCCTGGAGGACCAGATCCCTGTCCTCAGGAAGAGCTGGGTTGACAGGGAGCTTGGGCGCATTCAGGAGCTATTGTGTGACGATCAGGCTCTCCCCTGAGGACTGGCCTTGAATCCCTGAGGATCAACTCTATGACCTTTTTCTTGGTCGGTCCCTTGGCGGCCCTCTTTGTCGAAGCCTTGGCAGCGGCCACCCTAGCCTCGATCATTTCTTTCATTTTGGCCACAGGTTTGGACATCTCCGGATCACCTGAGACAGAAAAAGTAGACTAATCAGTAAAATATATGGACGGGGATAGCAGTAAAAAAAAAGGAAAATACTAGTCTAAAGTCCTCTGGGACGAACCCTTATCTAAAGAACGAACACGACTTAACTCCTCTAGTGTGAAAGCATGAATTTGATCCCCCATGTCATCCGAGTCTAAAAAACTATCATATTGAAGGAACCAGGATGAATGCATGAGGGACAAAAGATCCACGACAATGGGGCAAGGAAGCCCCATGTCGCTAACAGTCACGGACGGATTATGGTGATACCGTTGCATATTCCTAGCTAAGCCCTCAAGGCGAGGGGCATAAGTAAAAATCAGAGGCATTTTACCTTTCCCCAAAATGCTAGCCCTAGGAGTTCCAATGTTTGGTTTTCTCTCCTCGAGAATGGCATCAAGTTCTTCAGACGCAGCCCTCTCCACTTGACGGACCTGCTCTTTCTTCTTTTTCTCCGCATTCGCCTTGACCGCAGCCTTCACAACCTTGATGTGAATGAGGTCCAGCTCCTCCCTCAAGGCAGGATCCCTCTCACATTGCAGCCCCCGAAAGCTAGGTGCATCTATCAATTGGTTGGCGATAAGCATCCCAACTAGCCGGAGGTTGTCCGTGGTCACGAAGCCCCCCACGTCGAGTTCCCTTGGCGCTAAGGGTGGCATAGTACTTCTTGCGGTTCAGGATATATTCGGTGAGTAGAGTCTAGGTGTACGGACCTATTTTTCAGGAACATGAGTATGGAGTAGACAAAGAAGAAAAGTGACTTACCCACACGCTGGAAGTCTAGCACCAATGTGGGGTTCTTCTCTAGGAGGAGCCTGGATGTCATAAACCAATAATGTCTGACATTCGGGGGTGCTTCCAAGTGCTGAATGGAGTCGAATGGTGTTGACAGCGGAAAATCGTCAATGAAATATAGATGGAAAACTCAAAGAATTAATCAGAACCTAATGAATGCAAAAGAACTTGTAGAAATTTGGAGGGAAATTGCAAGTGAACAATAAAAGAAAAACTCGTATATGGTTCTTAGAATAGTCTGATATTACAAGAATCCCCCCCCCCCCTAGATGGAGAGGAGAAAATGGCTCATGATACATTGTGGTCCTAGGGGACAAGAGTGTACGTATGTACATTGTCAGGGTTGTGGCACAAGTCATAGTGGAGCCAAAGGTTGTGGTGTTGGCTTCAGTATATGGTTATAGTCTATGGGAGCATCTCCACTTTAGTACTTGAATGTGCCTCCACTACTTGCTTAGTATGAGTGTCAGAAATTGGCTGGTGAGGACCACAACAGGTACCTCACTCGTACGACAACTACTTGTCTGGCGTGTATACTAGGATCAGACATCCGAGTTCTTAAGGGTCGTACCTCGTACATGTTTCATTCATGTATGAACTCTTTGAGTTATACTTAAGTTTTTACCTATAGATATTGAAGTCTTTATGGGTCCTCTTAGGAGACACGATCTCAAGGTGCACGATGCGAGGGCATCTCGCGTGGGTGCAGTGCACGAGAGCATGGGCTGTGCGCGAGACCGTGGGCTTATGCGCGTGAGGGCGTCTTGCATGGTGAGATCGTGGGTGTCTCGCGAGGTGATGCACGCGATAGGGTCACAAGGGGCGTCTTGCGCAGGTGCTACGCGCGAGACTGTGGGTTGATGTGAGCGTGGACGTCTCGCGTGGCGAGACCGTGTACGCCTCGCGAGATGAGTGTGAGACAGGGTCGCGAGGGGCATCTCGCGTGAGTGCTACGCGCGACCGGTTGTAGAGTCCAAGAACTTTACTTAGCTAAGATAGATAATAGTATGATAGTATTTATATCATTATCTTTGTAACTGTGGATTTTTGGTGCAGACCGGGAATTATTTGGACACTCATAGTAGTACTTATAGATTTTCTAAGTTTAATCTATAGTTTAAGAATATTAAGTATAACCTAAGGTTTGATTAAAGAGACTGATATTAAGGATTATATTTATTATATTATAAGGTTTAGACATCAACCAATAGGATTTTTAAGCACATGTTTTGAATGGTAATTAAGGATTAAGTATTTTTGAGGATTAAATTAAATAAGGGTAAAGTTTGAATGTTATAGGGTCAGTCAACAGCTTTGAGTACGTTGAGGGCTTAGTCAAGGCTGTTTACTCCATTCAAACTTAGCTAAAAATGTGTAAATTCGTGTTTAAATATTCAGCGTATGCCGATATATCGCAGCTATAGGGGGCGATATATCGCAGCACGTAGATACGGAAAACACGAATCGATGCACGGTCGCCTCGGGAACAAAGGTCCAGGCGATATATCGCCTATAGGGGGCGATATATCGCCTCCACCAGCATGTTTTCAAATACATTTGAATTCTTTTCCCTTCAGCCATTCAAACTCCTTCAACAGTCCAGCATCTTCTGAATGAACGAGTCTTCAGCCTCTGCTGAACGATTATTCAAATGATTTTCACCTAAAAAGCCATTATTTTTATTCAAGTAAAATCAAGATATTTTCTTTCCCAAACTCTATAAATAGGACCTAGTACCCAGCCATTATTCACCATTTGCTCTAAGTTCAGAAGCTGCTAGTGTTAAGTGAGTGTGAGAGTGTAAACACTTGGTTTGGGGAAAAACTATAAGCTTAAACATCATAAGCTTATCAAACACTTTGGGAAGTGAGTTCTATAGTATTTCGGTGGAGGTTAGATTGATCTTGCAATCTTTGAGGTAAACCCAAAACTCTAGTTCCTTTCTGTATTTTATGTTATTTCCTTTCTCAAAACCTTCTACTCAGTCCCCTAACCTTATTCTTATTTTGGTTAGGGAATCCAAGCTCTTAAGCATATAAGTCGGTAAGTATGTTTTTTATGGTTTAGTCTTTCCATCTCTTTCATTTCATCTCCTTTCTTTAGACTCACTCTCTCTTATGGTTTTAGGAGTGTTCCAAAAGTCCCAACTCAGTCCATAATCCCGGTAACTTTGGTAAGGAAAATAGGCTAGAATCAACATGTTATGTGCTTATGTTATCTATATGATTTATGTTATTAAAAGTGTTATGATATGTATATGTGTATGTTTGTAGGCTTAGGCATATGACCCATATGACTAACAAGACCCCAAATGGGTTATGGGCATATGACCTACTTAGCTAGTAGGACCCCACTAATCCCATGGGCATATGCTTGTTTAGTCTATGGGACCCCAAGTAATAATGGCCATTATAATAAGTGAATTATGTGTTATGATATGTCTTTACTTTATTATGAAATTATGTTTATGTTTATGACTATGTGTTAGATTTTTCCTTGCTGGGCATTAGGCTCATTCCTTTCTGTTTATGTGCAGGAAATAAGCTTTAGAGGTGGAAAGATTCGTGACGCTTAGAGGATGTGTATCGATGGTGAATGGAGTCAAGGGGCCGAGCGTTATTCGATTCGAGGATGTAGTCTTCTTTATGTTTTTATGGTTTCAAATGTATTTTCCGCATTTTCTATGTAACTCTTTTTAGTTTTTAAGTTATTTTTGTTTTAAAGACAATGGGTACCCATATCCTACTTATTTTATGAAAGTAACCTTTGTTTCCTCAAGTTTCAATAAAATTATGGTATTTCTGCAAAAATGTAAGTGTTATGTATAGATTCGTTAATGGTCCAAATAGTCTAGATTAGTGGGTCGTTACACCGGTGGCGCTAGGCGCTTGGGTGCACGGCTAGTGGCGTGAAGCGCCTAGGTGCGCGACACCTAGGCACGGGTCTATAGGACCTTCAGTGAGGTGGGTGAGGCGAAGTGTGCCTGGGCCTCGCGTGGGGCAAGACGGGTCAACCTCACGAAGGCCTTGCGTGAGGTATGGGTCTTTTAGGATCATGTCCAATATGTGGTGTTCACACTTGCCCCTCAGTCTACGAGAGAGTCTTCAGCCTCTTTTGTAGACTTCAAGGTGCGATGCATTTGGGATGCCCGCGAGGTATTAGCTTGCTTCTTCATTTTGACATTATAGAAAAAACACACTTTGGAGTTGAAGACTACTATGCAATTTTGAGAATGAATGTGAGCCTATCATTGTGCTCCGCGGATCCCAAGGCCAGTGCCAAGCCCCCTTCTCGACCATTGATCGAGCAATGGATCTAATGGCTAATGTGAGTCTGGGGTTCTTATAAATAGACCTTCATCTCAAGCACAATATTTACACTTTATCTTTTTAGCTTAGTGGTTTTGGTGTCTTTATTTCCTCCAAGAGGTAAAGGGTTCGATTCCTCACAACCTCATTTTGGTTGTCCTTCCCTTTTATTATTTGAATTCATTTCTTTTTAGTTGTCCTTCCCTTTATCTTTTGGTTGTCCTTCCCTTTTATTATTTGAATTCATTTCTTTTTATTATTTACACTTTATCTTTTTAGCTTAGTGGTTTTGGTGTCTTTATTTCCTCCAAGAGGTAAAGGGTTCGATTCCTCACAACCTCATTTTGGTTGTCCTTCCCTTTTATTATTTGAATTCATTTCTTTTATGCCAACATCCATATAGGTGCTTGGAGACTAAAACTCCTCTCTCCTTCATTTTTGTAGATGCATATCTTCGACCCTTTGCATTTGTTCGATCGCGGCGGTGCTTTTGACCCTTGTCCTCCTTTCGACCGTGATGGTACTTTCGACCCTTGGTCTCCTTTCGACCGTGATGGTACTTTCGACCCTTGGCCTCCTTTTGACCATGACAGTGCCTGATTTTTCTTACTTAAGGTATACTTTCTTTCTTTCTTATTTCATTCGGTCTAAATTAGCTTTACTCGGGATGGGTTGCCTTGGCCGAAGCTCATCGTGAGCTAATCCACATACATGCCCTTTTTTGTACCCCATAGTTGGTCATTTAGAGCGCTCGTGTCTAGAGGTTTTGAACCCATTCCTTTGTGTTTTGTAGCACCCCCTTCACTTACAAGTGCACCCTTATTACCTACAAGACGAGATTCCATGGCATGTGAGGGATCGTCTGGCGTTCCTTCGGGGGTCGAGTTTGTAGACTTATCTTCAGACTTGGAGTCCTCCAAAAACAACCCTCACCAAGACTATGACACTTTGAGGCAGGCCCGTATACATCACCTTGAGCACATGGCTGAACTTAGGCGTAAAATCTGAGTGGTGGAGAGTGAAATAGATTCAGTTTTGAGGGGTGATGGAGTTCTTTTCCCCCTTTGACCTAGCGACCACATTGCAAACCTTAGAGTGAGCCTTTTCGATCTACAGATGGAGTTGGAGTTCATGGAGGGAAATCTCCCACCTGAACATCCTGCCCCGTTCACCCCTTATGGTTGCCATGAGGTCACCCCGGGTTCCCCTCAACCCTTGTTTTCGATTCACCCTTGCTCAGCGCTCCCACACTCAGGGCCTCGGTGGCAGACCGTTGCTAGGAAGAAAAAATGGAGGGTAAAGTGCCCTATTTCTACCTCACATTTTTCCTTTGGTTTTGCAGATATGGCAAAGAGAGTGCGGCGACAGGTGGCTTCTGAGGGGCTAGATTCTGGTCCTCTATTGGCATCTTCTATTGTGTCCAATGCGTCGGAGAATTGGCTGTTGGAGCAATCTGCTAAATACCATATTGGCAAGGAGTACAAGCTCTATGTTCCTTCCAATAACTTTCGGGCTGATAATCCCCCCCAGGGGTACGTGGCCATGAGTGAGCATATCCTGAAGGCAGGTAAAACCATTCCTTTACACCCGTTCTTCGTCATGGTCCTTTACCATTTTGACCTTGCTCCGCTCCAGCTGACGCCTAACAACTGGCTGACCTTAAGCTACCTATACATGGCATTTATTGAGCTCAACCACTACGCTCCTATGGCTCGAGAGGTTCACTTTATGTATAACCTAATGCCAACCCCGAGATCTAAAGGCTTCTATTTCTTGCAGAAAACCAATTCCCAGGTTTCCCTCATAGAGGGCTCTAAATCCAACCCGGGGTCCTGGAAGCAGGACTTTTTCTTCGTGAAAGGTCCCCTTTTTGTACGCGAACACTTTCGCTCGTCCCCAAGTAAGTACTTCGAGCTTGTATTCCATATACTTTGAATTTGTTATTTTGGAACTTATGCCTATATTGATAATTGTGTTGATTGTGAAGAGGATTTTTGTAACCCTGACCTTCCTGAGTCGGAGGCAGCACCAGTGGACACCTTCCTCAATGCCGACCCCGCTAAGAAAATGGTCGCCCACCTCTTCACCGTGGCAAACCTGAACTGCTACGGTTTATCCACAATTTCGGATCCCAATGCATTGTGGCATATTTCTGAACAAAGGAAGAAGGCGACTTTAGTTGAGCCTCACTTGGACGGGGGTGATGCGGAGTGGGTGCCTGAGGAGGTTTCCCCAGAACCTAGACGCCCACCCCGGTCATCTCTGTCTCCCAAGGAGTGCCCTCCTTTGGTCCCTATGGACTGTGACATGGCCTCTCACTCGTGCGGTCCGCGGGCAATGCCAGGGTGCTTCATCGTGCACTTTTATGAGGAATATGATACTATTCCTCATGCTCCCATCAATCTTGGTCCGTCGAGGCCCCATTTTTCCGGTGTTCCTACGCCCTCTCCTCCTTCGGTGAGTGGGTCATATGTCCCTGCTCAGCCGAGCACCCCTGATTTGGAGGGGGAACCTTGGGTGGGTCATATGGTGGCCTCTTATGGGCAAAGGTATACCAGGGTCGCCGAGGGTATTCTTGAGACTGAGTGGAGAAGTCTCGGGAATTTTGCCATGTCGGAGCTTGGGGAGACTCTTGTGCATTCTGCAATTTGGGTGAGTTCATTCGTCTTACATTGGTCTTACTCTTTCCTTTTTTTTTGTTTTGGATTCTTTGTTTGCTCATCATAATTATTTTTTATATACGAGTTTTTTTTTTGTGCAGGCTTCTCTGGTGGCCCAACGCTTCGCCAACTCGATGCATGACCTTTCCTCGTCGAACGCTGAAAGGGACCATCTAATGGTCAAGGTTCAGGAGCTTGAGAGGGAACTCACTAATACCAAGCTTAAGCTTGAGAAGGCCCTGGCAAAGTCCTCTTCATCGTCGAAAAAGAAGAGGAGGGCGAATGCCAAGGCCATGATGTTGCAGGAGAGGGTTGCTCGCCTGGAGGCCGATCTTGGGGGAGCAGAAGCTAAGGTTGCAATGTTGCAGGAGAGGGTCACTCTCCTAGAGGCGAATTTGGCTGAAATCGAGTATAAATCCATAGAGCACACCCTCTATGGAATATGGAGGCAAAATCTTAACTTCGATTTCTCCTCCTTTGGTGAGCACGTCGTTACCAAGGTGGTCGAGTGGAATGCTCGTGGCGAGAGGCCCTGAGATTTTTCTTCTGCAACATTATCATTTAATTCGATTTGGCTATATGCTCATTTGAGCCTATCATTCTTTTTTTTTTGTTGGAACTTTTCTAAGTCCTGCCACATTATCACAACTCTTTTTTTTTTGTATGTATATGTGATCATTTGCTTTTGTTTCTCTATGTTTGAGGTCCTTTTGAGCTCACAAAAAGGGGTTCGATAGGTCTTTTTTTATTTTTTATTTATCATGCTTGAGGTCCTTTTGAGCCCACACGAAGGGGTTCGATAGATCTCTCTTTGGTGCACCTTGATTGTATCTATAAGGATATGTTGACCCTTTGGGTTCTAGTCATCATTTTATATACTTTTGTGCGCGCTTATTATTTCTTGCGAGAAGCGTCCTTCTCGTCATTATGCATAATACTATTTTTGTAAGGATCCCTTTTAGGACCCTTTTTGGCTAGACGGCTTGGTGGCCGCTCTAGGCTTATTGGTGGATGCTCTTCCTAAGGCATTTCCTCTCGTGGAGGCATCAACCTTTACTATGAGGCTCTTCCTGAGGCCTTTCCTCTCATGGAGGTATCAGCCTTTATTAGGAGGCTCTTCTATCAGCCTTTATTAGGAGGCTCTTCCTACAAGACCTTTTGACCCTCTTGATGTTCACAAGGGTAGCTAATCCTTGTGAACTCGAGAGATGCCTTGTAAGGTTTTCTTCCTTATTTTTTTTATAAGGGTCTCTTTTAGAACCATTTTTGGCTGTGTACCCTGCCCCCCAAGTGGTTGGCGAGATCTATCTCGTCGGGCACTTTGATCATTTTGCATACACGCTTTGATAATTCCAATTGGTGATAGGTACACAAAACTTAGATACGTGCTCACATAAATGAGGAGTGTGGCATGCCAATAAAAAACATATTCATTAAAAATAAGGAGAGTACATAGGTATTTGTGGCGACGATGATCTTACTACATATCAGGGCATCTAAGTTACCCCTCTAATTCATAGTTGTTGGGGGGGCTAACTATGGTAACCCTTTTGATTTATCATACTAAAAGTGGAGCTTTACCCGATGTTCCCTCTCAGGCGCGTATGCAAAACCATCAATTTTGATCTCCTCAGTGACTTTGGGGTTGAACTCTCTTGGGTTTGTGCTCTCATGCACTACCATTGCCATAAGTTCTGGCGGTCTCATGGCTGTGCGAAGGGACATGTTATAACATTCCTTTACTTCTTTCTGTTCCCCTTTCACGCTCGCCACTCCCCCAGGAGTTGGGAATTTTATGGCCAAGTGGTATACTGAGGTTATAGCCTTCAATTTTCTCAAGGAGGGTCTCCCTAATACCGCGTTGAAGGTCGAGGAACAGCTTACTATGACAAAGTTTGTCATTACAGTGGTCTGTCTAGGTGGCTTTCCCATGGTGAGGGCTAACTCGATTATGCCCAGGGGTTGTATCGAGTCTCATGTAAACCCATACAGGGAGGTGTTACAGGGCTTTAGGTTCCTAATACCTAGTCCCATCTACTCTAAGGCTGGGCGATATAGGATGTCTACGGAGCTTCCATTGTCCACTAGGACCCGATGTACCCTCATGTTTGCAAGCTGAACAATCAACACCAAGGGGTCATTGTGAGGGAAATGCACACCCTACGCGTCTTCTTCGCTGAAGGTTACTGAGTCATTTTCCCCTTTAAAGTTTTTCGGGGGTCGTTGTTCTAAGCTTAGCATGCATGAGGGTGGGCTTTGTCTGGCTTCCTTGGCGTACCTATCTCGCCCTTTTCTCGATTCTCCTCCGAATCTTGGTCCTCTAAAGATCGTCCTCACCTCTCCTTGAACTTCTGGGGCTACATCTCGCGCTCATGGTGAGGGTGGTCTATCATCTGGTCTTTCATTTTATCTTCGGACGTATCTACCCAAGTGCCCCCTGTGTATGAGTTCCTCTATTTCCATCTTTAAATGAGTCCATTCTGCAGTGGTGTGGCCAATGTCTTTATGATACTGACAGTACTTTCCAGGGTCTCTCTTTGACAGATCTCTCTTCATTGGTGGGGATCTCCTGAAGGGGACCTGATTCTCGTTTGCTACAAAGATATGCTCCCTAGTATGTGTCAGGTCAGTGTAGAAGGTGTGGGATGTTTGCCTAGGATTACCTCTGTGTTTGTGCTTCCTCTGGTGGTCATCTCTTGGGTCTTCATACACCCTTTTCTTTTTTGCGTCATTTGAACTTTCAGGGGCTGAGGGCTTGACAAGCGATGCCTTCAAGTTCTTATGGCCGTCTTCGACACGAATGTACTTATGTGCTCACTCGTAGAAATCATCTAAGTCTGTGACCTCCCTTTTGAGAATATTATCCCAAAGCTTACTGCTTGGGCGCACTCTGGCTATGATCGCCATCTTGAGCTCTCCCCTGGTCTGGTTTCCCACTTTAGCCACCTCCATGTTGAACCTGTGGATGTAGCTCTTCAAGCTCTCTCCTTCACCTTGCTTTATATTAGCGAGCCTAGTGCCCGGTAGGGTATAATTGCGTACGGCATGATGTTATTGGAGAAACTCATCGGAAAATTGTTGCCATGACCTAATAGACCCGGGTCGGAGTCTTTTGAACCATTTGTACGCTGGTCCTTTTAACGTGACAGTGAAGCAGTGGCACCTAGCCCTGCTATTAACTCCTCTCAATTTCATTAGGTCATTGAATGCGTCTAGATGGTATTTGGGATCCGTATTTCTCTCATAAGGGGTCATATGAGGTTCTTTAAAGTTGGTCGGGAGCCGTTCCAATTGGATTTCTCGCGTGAAGGGTGACTCGTAGTCGAACTCTTCATCAGTAATGTGCCCCCCAAAAGCCGTGACGATCTTACTCCGAAGGCTCCTCATCTCGGTGTCTAGCTCCTGTCGTCTCCTATTCAAGGAGTCCCTCAGCTCGGTAGGGTCGGCCTTTCTCTTTTCTCTACTCTTTGGAAGGGCCACTGGAGGTGTTGTCCTTACTTCTGACCTCCTTCTATTGAGATTTTCTCTTAGGTCAGGTGGTGCCTCCCTAGAGGTGACTTCGACTTCATTATAAGGGTTAGCGTTGTTCTTCTGCTCTAGCCTCTGGGGCTGCTTCGCCTTCCCAGGATGTTCACGCTGCTTTGTCTAAGGGGTATTACTAGTGGAGAGCTGAGTCCTCCCATCATCCACAGGGACCGTGGTTTCTCCACCCTCTGGGCCTTTTTCCTTCGTCTAGGATGGGGCACGCTTGATTTTCCTTGTAGCAGGTCGTTCAACACCTCTTGCATATTTTCTAAGGTGGTTTCTAGCCTTTGGTTCTTCCAGTGTAACTCGCGTATCTCCTCTTCATAAAATTGAGACCTAGAGCTCAGGCTTATAGAATGCACTCAGTGACTCTTTTCCGGCCTACACGTTGATGGACCCGAATCTTGCCGGCCTGAGTTCGGCACCCGTGGTGGCCTTGGGGGCGGAAACTCTCCGGCATCTCTCACGGGAGCAGCCGCGGATCGCGGATGGTTCTCATCAGGCTGGACAGCTGGGGATGAAGCCTCTCTTTCATCCCCAGGAGTCGTGGGCTCCTTTGGTGCATCCATATTTTTGGGTGGCGGAGGATTCTTCATGGAGGCTTTTAGTTGATCATCGTCGAGGTGGACCTCCACCTCTCGTGGCTCTCTCAGTCGCTTAGAGCATCTTGGCATCTTTTCCTACTGGAATCAATGGAAGAACATTGGCTTGGCACTTATCCTTCCCACAGATGGTGCCAAACTGTTGACGGCGAAAACTCGTCACGAAATATAGATGGAAAACTGAATGAATTAATTAGAACCTACCTAATGAATGCAAAAAAACTTGTAGAAATTTGGAGGGAAATTGCAAGTGACAATAGAAGAAAAACTCGTATATGGTTCTTAGAATAGTCCAATATTACAAAAATCCCCCCCCCCTAGATGGAGAGGAGAAGATCCATTTATAGTGGGGCTCTAATGGCTCATGATACATTGTGGTCCCAAGGGACAAGATTGTACGTATGTACTATCAGGGTCGTGGTACAAGTCATAGTGGAGCAGAAGCTTGTGGTGTCGGCTTCAGGACATGGTCAGAGTCTGTGGGAGCGCCTCCACTTTATTACTTGAATGTGCCTCCACTACTTGCTTAGTACGAGTGTCAGAGATTGGCTGGTGAAGACCACAACATGTACCTCACTCGTACAACCACTACTTGTCTGGCGTGTATATTAGGATCAGACATCCGGGGTCTTAAGGGTCGTACCCCGTACATGCTTCGTACCTGTATGATCTCTTTGAGTTATACTTAGGTTTTTACCTTTAGATATTGAATTCTTTATGAGTCCTCTTAGGAGACACGCTCTCAAGGTGCACGACGCGAGGGCGTCTCGCACAGGTGCAGCGCGTGAGACCGTGGGATACGTGTGAGGGCGTCTCGCGTGGGTGCTGCGTGCGAGACCGTGGGCTGATGCACGAGAGGGCGTCTTGCGAGGTGATGTGCACGACAGGGTCGCGAGGGGTGTCTCGCGCGGGTGCTGCACACGAGACCGTGGCCTGATGTGTGCGTGGGTGTCTCGCATGGCGAGACCGTGTGCGCCTCGCGAGGTGATGGTGAGACAGGTTTGCGAGGGGCGTCTCGTGTGAGTGCTGCGCGCGGCTGGTGGTGCTAGGCGCCTGGGTGCGCGACTAGTGGCGCGAGGCGCCTAGGTGCGCGGCACCTAGGCACAAGTCTGTAGGACCTTTAGTGAGGTGGCGAAGGCGAAGTGTGCCTGGGCCTCGTGTGGGGCGAGACGGTTCAGCCTCACGAAGGCCTTGCATGAGGCATGGGTCTTTCATGATCATGTTCAATATGTGGTGTTCACAGATGGTTACTGTGGGATTTCAGTTTGTAAAATCCATTTCAGGTAGGGGTGGCAATTTGGGTCACGACACGATGACATGACACGACACGACACGAAAATAAATGGGTTTGGGTGACACGTTTAATAATCGTGTCTTGTTTGTGTTTGAGTTTTTGACACATTTAATAATCATGTCGTGTTCGTGTTTACCTTAATCGTGTCATGTCATAATCGTGTTGACTCGTTTAATAATCATTTTGTATCATAATCGTGTTAGACACAATAACACGAATACTTTTCATAGGTTTTATGATTTTTTTCATATAGTTATGATTAATCGTGTCATAATCGTGTCGTGTCGTGTTAACCCGTTTAATAATTGTGTTGTGTTTGTGTTCGTATTTTTGATACATTCAATAATCGTGTCGTGTTCGTGTTTACCTTAATCGTGTCGTGTCATAATCGTGTCGACACGAATCTGACACGCTTACACGATTTGCCAGCACTAATCCCAGGTCTTGTCCTTAGAGTTAAGTTACGCTCCAGCTTGTAAAAATACAGCACCTTCGCAGGGGTAGGCGCCAGGATCTCCTTCGATGTGCAGAATATTGGCCATCCCATGAGAAACTTGTACGCTTGGGGCAGAAGTTGGAACAGCGCGATCCCCACGAACTTAAGGAACTGCGCAAATTAATTATGGAGCGGGAGAGTAGCTCCCACACTGATGTGGCCTATACTCCAGGCCTCGAACTCGCCCATGCTGGTATGGGCCTTCTCCTCCTTCCAGGCCTGTCGGTTGTAGAATAGCCCTGGAGTCGACTCCACTCCCAGGTGTTTCTCCAGAGCAACTAACATTCGATAGTTCCAGAACTCATTCTTCTCCCCATCCATTTCCCATGTATTGCCCGTGGGAATTTTGTGCCCTTCCAGGACTATGGGGCCCGATTGAACGAAATCTTTCAGATGAAGAGTGACACCACGACTCATGACCAGGGACCTGGAAGCGACAAAGAAGACAAAAACCATGCAGTTAGCACCAAAATCGAAGAAAATTGGTTAAGGTAAGGGGGTTCTCCTAAAACTGCTTGGAGAAGTCCCCTTCGGACCCAGATCCGGGACCAATGAGGATCCCAAGATCTTTAGTCGGGAACTACAAAACAAAAGTTTTTCCAACTCTCCCAAATCAATCTTGGGATGTCCGAATTGATCCGGGACAACTAGACTGAGGAATTACCATCTAGAAAATCTACAATTCAGACCTACACTATCCTACCTAGGACCACCCTACACGGTGGTCACAACCCTAACAGTTTTATGGTCGCAGGAATAACATTACAGTAAAAAAAAAAATAGAGAAAGAAAAACGACCAGAAAACTTACTGAGGGATGCTGGGTTTGAAATTTGCAAAGTCTCAGGCGACAAAGTCGGCAGAATCTCAGCCTTAAATCTGAGAAGAAGATACAACAATTTGTCTACTGGTTGAACCGGGACTAAACCATCTGATGGCTGAACGAAAAGAGGTATGGTCGGAAACAGACGAGTACGAAAATGAACTAATCACTAGAAAAGCTCGTCGGCAAATTGGGACATAAAAAGCTTTCTTTTCTTCTATGAATATATAGAATGTGTAAAGTTCGAAATGAAATTGTCGATGTATTTATAGGGCAGAAATCCACTGTGGGATCCAATGGTTCATAATGGGGATCCTAAGACGATTCCCATCCAACAGTCCCGGATGATGCAGAGGCTTTAATTAGCCCAATCAAATATCGGATCGTGGATTCAAAAATCTACGATCCACACCTACCTTATCCAACGGTCTATGTTGAAAATCTCAAGGCTATCCCCATGCAACGGTCCCAGATGGTATAGAGGCATTAAACAGCCCACTCGAGTACCCTATCAACTTTGCTCGTACAGACGGGACGCTTCGGAAATTATGTTGACACCCATCAGTCACTTGGACAATCAAAAGATTATTTCCAGATCTGTGAGGCGCGAGTGGTACAGATGCACCAACGACTTAAAGAAACGTGTGCGAAACATTATGAATTCGAAAGGACGCGGATCACCTAGTGGCCCCCAAGTAAATGAACCTGACTTCTGGGAAACAAACCAGGATATTTGGATTTGATCCAGGAGAATAAGGCAAGTCACCACCATACAAACACGGATGAAGACTTGGGGGTTAAATGTTATCCCTGTTTTCCCCTAGGACATGTGGCATGACATAATTGGTCCATGGGCTCCCTCAAAGAGATCCAGGCCCATCCTAAGCCCAATGAACTGGGAAGAAGAATGTCCTGATAGCCCAATCGTCAATGAGCCCAACAACGCTCGATGGGAACGAACATAGCCAAGGAACCGGGACCAAGATGTGGGCCCAACTCATCTTCTCAGTCCCAACCTACCCATATCCTCCAGGATGCCAATAGAGGTAGCAGGCTCACTAGTCCGGGAGTAGACCTTGTCAAGAATGAACCCAAGTCCTAGTGAACGAACCAGGACTTCGGTAAACCAGGACATTAGTGAAGGTTCCTGGACTAGATGTCCGGGTAGGACAAGTTTGATCTTCCCTGATGCTGACATGTCCCCAAGAAACACGGAAGTTGGTCTCCTCAACTAACGTGCAGAAGAGGTTACGCACGGAATGTATGATGTTCCTAGGAAACAGTACTGCCACTACTGTGATAGATCCTGTCCCCAGGATCCCCTTAGAAGTTCACGCGAACCAGTCTGAGAGTACATACTACTAGCAGTTGTAGGGCTTGCTTACGCCTAAGTCAGCCAAATGGGCCTTGATCACTATGTTTTATTTAGCAACATCCTTTGTATTATGCCTCCATTAGCGAGCAAACCATGATTACATCCCTATTGGGCCTGGATTAGTCCGGCCCAAGCCCATTGCACCTAATTGCCTATAAATAGGACTAGTTGTGCACTGTAGCGGGGATCCCAGATGTTCTCTTGTAAGAAATTACTCTGCTCAAACTTGCAGGAAACTCCATTGTCAAAAGCTCTCTAAAACCTAATACAATAGACTCGTGGACTAAGACTCATTAACGCCCCAACCACATAAAAACTCTGCGTGTTTATCTTTGATCCTATCTTTCTAGCTCTTATTTCTCATTATATTTCTAGTTTCCAAAAAACTCGGTAAACAACTAGGAATAGAGATTTTTGGACAACAAATCTACATTTGTGTCAAGCCTTGCAACTTTTGTGCTTCATATAAAATCATAGCTTTGTGATTTTATGTTCTAAGGGTTATTCTTCAAGAAAGGTCTACTCTACATCTTGATCTCTTTGTGTTTATGTAATTTGTGTTTACTATCATTAAAGTTAGATTACTTGTATCCTTTGTTTTGAGTTGTAACACAAAACTAAGGTTGTTTATAGCTTAACCCCAACAAAAACTAAGCAAGAAAGTAAATAAAATAAACAAAATAATAAGATAGCAAGATAAAAAAAAAAAGAGCTAGAATAACTAATTCCTTCTAATGTGCAAAGAATGTCATTAATGCTATGGTAATGCTATAACAAACTGAGTATTTGCTAGGAATTCTAAGCAAGTTCATAGGCTTCCGTCGAAGTCACTAAGATTTAAATTCTTTAGTTAAACTAAACATATGTCTATGCCAATCTAACTTCAAGAATACATTTCTAAGCACCAATTCCATCAAGTTATGCAAGGTAATAATATTTGTCTACAGAGTTACAAATTACAATCAAAGAGAGTAATCTTGTACTATTCAAGTCTTGTGTCCATTAACCCTAACCCTATCGACATTAAAAGTTAATTCAATTACTCAAAATTGATGGCCAAACAAAAGAAAATACTAAACAATGGAATCACTTGCATGAATAAACCTCAATTTAACATTTAACATTAATAACAAGTATCAATAATTACATAATAGAGTTCATTGATTATCCTAGCTATGAAAATTTTAGCTCATAATAAATATCTCAACAACACCCACATTCAAACAATTCATAGTTAAAAAAATTCAAAAGAAGAAATAAAAAGAAACAAAAATACTATGATGAGGGTAGAGAGAATCAAGCCTAAATGAATATCTTCAAATGACTCTTGTCTTCAAGCTCTCATCCTATGTGCTCTCTCTCTCTCTCCTTTCTTCCTTCCTTTTCTTTTTCTTCATTATCTTGTTTCTTCAATGGTGGTTGCTCACTCCTTTTCTTGCTGCCGGTGTATCCCCTCAAAAAGGGAAAGTGATTGTGATATATGTTTTTGGGCTCCCATTCTCTTTCTTTT
Organism: Humulus lupulus; assembly: GCF_963169125.1. Classification (NCBI taxonomy): domain Eukaryota; kingdom Viridiplantae; phylum Streptophyta; class Magnoliopsida; order Rosales; family Cannabaceae; genus Humulus; species Humulus lupulus. Next base: position 45,618,177 of record NC_084793.1, read on the forward strand.
CCTGAAGCCCACGTGAAAGCCTCCCACACTCTTTAGGCCACCAATTAAAGCAAAGCCCATCAACTATAAGCCTTCCCATGTTAGAATTGACATCAAAATAGGTTGAATTAATTGATGAGGTGGCAGCTCTTCTAGATTTCTTACTTCATCAAATAAGACAATTGCTCCTCCAAAAATTCCAAGTTTAATTATCAGCCACCTTCAAAGACAAAATTAACATTTTTAGCTCTTTTTCTAGCATATTTTAAATATTTCACATTAACAAACTCAAATTAATAAATGATAGACCCAAAATGGGTATGTTTTTAAATATGTAAATCGTAAGCGCATGAATCGTTTATATAGTATATAGTTCGTGTAAGCAAGGATGTCGAACACAAATGAGTTGTCTAAAATAAAAAAGAAACTATTTTAAACCAAAATAAAAAAAAATTCTAACCTACCTCCAAAGATTGATAAGATTTAATGTCAAGAAAATAAATAAAAGATTGAAAATAAAGATATTTAAGAAGAAAAATAAACAAATTATGATTAGCAAATAAGTTGTAAAGGAAAGATTATTAAGATACTAGAATCCATAAAATGTAAGATTAATAGTATTTATTAGTATATTGATTCTCAAGTTTTAGTGATAGTTAAAATAAATCAAACTATCATTTTCCAAATAGATTTATAATTTAAGCACAAATTATTTATAAAAATATAGGATTTTTCTTCACTTTAAAAAAAATCAAAGTATTTAATGTAAATCAACCTAATTAAATAATAAAAAATCAAATAACATTATTTATAAGACAAAACATAATATTTTGTTCTAAGCATTGGATGTACACAATTTAATGACACATCTTATACAAAGAATATTATGTTTTACAAAATGAAGAACAAAGTGCAATATTATTTAACAATCCAAAATACAAGATATTAGAGATGAAAGACATATATGAAGAAGAAAAATTCATAAACTTTGTTGCATTACAAGGGAAATCAACATACAACAATAAATATTATCTAGTTACAAGTTGCTTCATCATGATCTTAATAATCTTATGAAAAAGATTAGAAGCACATAACTAGAATCCCAAATATATTACAAAAGAAATACATACTTGGCACAAAATGGTCTTCCAAAAGGAAGAGAGAAGATGTACAGAGAAAATGTAGAAAAGATGATAGTAATCCCAAAAAATTAAGCACCAAAAAATAGTCTTGAAATTACATATTTACAGCCAAAATGAGAGTATTAAAATAATAAATTTAAATGAATTAAATTGATTAAATTAATTAAATGAATAATAATATGGAAAGTAGGGGTAAATTCTAGGGTGTCATGATGAATTTTGTAGTGAAATGTGTAGAAAAATTGAATAAAAAAATTGGCATTTGAGGGACAAGGGGACAAGGAGACAATGTGGGCTTAAGAGGAAAAGGTGCAGGCTGCTGGAAGCTTTGGGCGGCTGGGTCGTGGGGTATCTGGGCCGAAGATAGGCTGCGCAGGCGTGGTGGGATAAGCCGGGCAGGCGACTGGGTTGAGCTGGGAGGCATGGGCTAGGTTGAGGGAGTGGCAGGCGGGGGCTGCATGTGGGCTTCTTGCTGGATTCTCCTGAGCTGTAGGCTTAAATAATGGAGGCTACAAATTGGGCATGGGGAATTACCAATTTCCTTTGCTTTTCTCTCAAATCTAACACTTTTTTTTCTAAATTTTTCAAGAAAAAAATGCAAATCACATTCTATAAAATAAACATGCATTAAGTCATAATCAAATATTTTCAATTATAAAATAAATCATATCAATTCTTTGAAAATATTAATTAAAACTTAATTGAATTTAACATTTAAGATAAATAAAAGTGCATTTTTTTGACTTCTAACTAAACAACAATAATTCAAATAATTAAACTACAACATTTTACAAAAATATAACTATAAAAACATACAAAAATCTATAAAATTAAAATAAACCCAATAAATTTAAAATTACTTAAAAACTTAAGAACTAAGCCACAATTAGCATATAAAATATAGTAAAATAACTCTATTTTGTAGAGTTATCAATAAATTAGCATAAAAACAATTAAAATACTATTTTCTTAATTAAAAAGTAAGCTTAAAAGTAATAAAATAACTATATATCCTAGAGTTATCATTTGTTCTTATGATGATGAATCACCAAATCATGGAATGAGTCTTAAATTTTGAAATGAGTTTTTCTTCTCAAGCTAGTTCACTTTTAAAATTTTACAAGCATATTTGATGGGTGATCTTCTACATTATTTTCCTTCTTGCAATATCACTATATAATCCATTTCTTTAAAGCTCGATAGAGAAATCGATGAGAGAAAAAATCAACGAAAACTTTTGCTCAAATATCCCTTTGTGGGAAATTTACAAAATCAATAGAGAAGTTGTAACGTCTCAAATTCCCTAATATGACTTAGTGCATTGATTAGGGGGCCAGGAGGGCAATAACTGGTTAATTGCATTATTATGTGATAATATGCATTATTATGTGATAATATGCATGATTATGTGAGTTATATTATTATATGAATGTATTTGCATGCATGTGGGTCCATTTCTTATAAGAAGGTCATTTTAGTAATTTTGGTCCGTTGAGAGCATATTTGTATATTTGTGTGTATATGGATTGAGACTACATTATTATGTGGATATATTTGAATTATTCGGCACGAGGCGATCCTAGGGAGCAAGTTAGCGATTTAGTTATAACATGATTAAATACTCGGCTTGGGGTGAGCCTAGGGGTAATTTGGTAATTTAGTACATTACCGGGATTGATCGGGTAATGAGAAATTATTTGGTAACTAATTGAGGATATTGGAGATAACGGGAATTTGAGACGTTAATTATGATTAACAAGATATGTGGCAAATGACACAACTGCCCTTGAGGGGCTTTGAGAGAGAGATTTGGCCATAGGGGCATTTAGGTCATTTTGTGCCAATTTAGTGACTTAGTCACTCTTTCCTTTAGTTGAAGGAAACCAAAAATAGAGTAAACACATTTAACTCTCACTCTCTCTCTCTCTCACTCAGTTTCTCTCTCATTCGGGGTTGAGATTTTGAAGAAAAGCTAGAGGAATTCTTAAGCTTGGATTGAATGTTTGGGTTAGGGGTGGATTATCTGCAGCTAGGGGATTGAATTCATCATTAAGGTAAGGATGTAAACCTTGTTTTAATTGAATTTTGTTTTGGTTCCTAAGTGTTCTTGAGCTTTGAAGCTCAAAGTTTTGGATTTGAGTTCTTGGTGGAGGTTTTGAGTGAGCTAGTGTTGGGTTTTGTTGCTAGTAATATGCTAATGTTGTTCTGGGATTTAATTGTGATTTTGGGGCTTTGTTGGGGTGACTTTTGGGTAAGGTTTGGCTGAGGAAAATAGGGGAAAATTTTGGTTCGAAGGGTCGCACCACGACCTTATTCTTGGGTTGGGGCGGGGCGACTGTGAACCCAAGGCGTAGGGGGTTCTGTCTGGGGTAGGTGTGCTGCGACCCTTAGAGTCAATTCACGACTGAATTCCAGACATGGGCTTTCTATTTTAGTGGGCGTGCCACGACCCTAAGGGTCAAGTCGCGACCTGCATAGACAGTTTTGGCCAAGTTAGGTTTTGAGTAACGAGAACTCAAACCTAAGGGCTCAGGATTGATTCTACTACCCAGTTTAGTAGAATTCGAGGTCCCGGAGGCTAGGACTCGGTCCAGAAGCCTGTATTCAATCAATATTGATGAATATCAATTATTTGGTTATAAGTAGGTTACTGCTAGGGCTCAAGAAAGGATCGTTCCTATATTACGTTACCCTAGGACCTGAGGTAAGAAAACTGCACCAAATACGTGATGTACGTGATTAGGGCTTGGCCCGAATGATAATTGGATATTTGATTAGGGCTTGGGCCCCTGTAAATGAACATGATTATGATTATGCCTATGATTGCTTGATTAAGCATATTGAATGCCCTGTATCTGGATAAATGTTATATGATATATGCTTGTGTTGCCTTATCTGATTGAGAAAGACTTGACTTATGAGTCAAGGGCGTAAATAGCGCCCTGAGCACTGGTCAATATGGTTAGGCCTAATCAAGAGCGCATCATACGCTTGTCCGACCCAATGGTCGTGGAAAATCAAAGCGCCAGGTACGTTGGGGCCAGCTCCAAGGCTGGTTATACAAAGGATAGGGCAACGGGCCCTAGGGTGACTTATTAGTCCCATATCCTACGGCACTGGGCCCCATTATGACTTATTAGTCAGTTATTTAGGGCAACGGGCCCCAATATGACGTTGTAGTCATTTATATGAATAGAATGCATGCATGAGTATGGTTATTACTTCTGGGAATGCTTATTATGATTTTAAGATGTATTATTGACTGCTTATGAGCATGTTTAAGTTTTCTTGCTGAGCCATGTCTCACGGGTGCTATGTGGTGCAAGTAAGGGGAAAGGGAAGCTAGACCAGCCATGAGTTGGAGAGCTTCAGTGATGATGTGTACATATGCGGCTGCTCGACCACCACGGTCGAGGGTTTCTCAGAGGAACTAGGGTTAAACCCTATTTTTGCTGCTTAGGTCGGCTGGTTGTAACTTTTGAACTGTAATAGACCTTTTAAACATTATGTTGGGATCCCATGTATGAACATAAACATTTTTGATAAAATGGTTATTACTTTTGACCAAATTTTTTAACCCTAAACCGTTAATCATACTAGTTACACGTTTATGGCCAAGAGACTCGTTTAGAGAGTCTAACACTATTTAAAACATACAATGTAACGATTTTGGCTATCCAGGGCATTACAGAAGTCATGATGTAATCTTCTATATATTTTTTTGATTTGTTTTGTTTGAACTTCTTCTTATTTCTTAAAGCTTTGGCGACTGGCGTTAAGGGCGTTTATGATTGTTTTAAGTGTTAGTTTAGTTATCTTTATCTTTTTTAACTTTGTGTGTTTTGGTGTTTATGTTGTTGTCAAACCATTTTTGTTTTGTTTTGTTTTTTTAATTTTACCATGATGGCCTTTAATGAAGTTCCTACTAGTGTCCATTGTGTTTAAAGAGGCTCATTTGAAAAGAAAAAAAAACTAAAAAAAAGAGAGTAAAAGGCAAATGATTGGTATTAATTAAACCGTTTGATAAATTGATAATATTTTACTTGATGTGTGAATTTTTTATTGAGGAGATAAGATAGATTCATGATAAAGGGATATGTAATCTCGCTAGGTTGCCCTGTTATGATTTGTCTGTATCGAGATTGTGTGCGATGCACTTTCCTAAGCAATCTACACAAAAGATATTCCTTAGACTGATCTATAGCGTGCTTTTGATCTTAAGCCCTACTCAATAACTTAGAGTTCATAATTGGCGAGCTCAAGATCGAGGAGGCTATTTCAAGACAAATGTGACGTGTAAAGTCCCTAGGTTGCATTGTGTGCTCACCTCAAGGATGCCTACCAAAACTCTTGAAGAGTTATGCATTTGATTAGAGGTGTTCACAAAAATGAGCCAGGATTATACCCTAACAATGTACAAAGGATGAGCTCATAGTGGGCTTATGCTCATGACTACTTATATGGGCCTTTCAATTGAGCTTAGATAATTACTCCTAACATATACAATATTAAATAAAAAAGAAATTATATTTAAAAGTAAATATTATATCTTGTTCACTATTTGAGTGTTTAACGTAATTTTGTTACTAAAATAAATTATTTTTTTAAGTAATAAAATATTATAATTTATATATAATTTAAGATTAAAATACAGTTGTTCTAACTTGTACTATTACAAAATAAATTGGATCATTTTACAATTACATTCCATATTAGATTAGTCCAAAATATAAAATTTATACTTAATATAAATTAAATTAGTTATATTTTAAAATGTGTACACCAAATACTTATAATCTTTATATATACTTTCATTTTCTTTATAATGTATCAAAGAGGGAGTAGACCCATCCAAACAAATTATATGTAATACCTAAATATAGTTAGCTCATTCTATTTTACCTAAAATTTTAAAACTCTTAATTAATACCTAATTTTTTTAATAACAATGCCTATTTTACCATTTCTAAGTTTTGAAATGTAAACCAAAAGTTTGTATACTACAATTATTTAAAATGTAAACCACAATCTTTTAAAATTTAAATCACTAAGATTTGAAATGTAAATTACAAGCAGAAAATGTAAATGATACATTCATAAATGTAAACTAGAAGCCTAAAAAAGTAAATTAATAATATTTTAATCACTCCGTCTCTAATTATGAGTATTAATTATAAAAATAAAATATGTGACTATTTATAATTAATAAAAATAAAAATGGATAGTTTTAAAAAAATCCCCATCTAAATCCAATGACACTATACGAACTCAACAGAAGAGAAAATGAGGCCCGGCCCACAAAAGTGAGCAAGAAGGCAAACAAGATGTAAAGAAAGAGGTATTATAGTCATTTTATTGGAAATGGAAGAAGGTAGTGACTAGGCTTTGGGTCTCGATTTAATTTTTAAATTTGGAGAATGAGGGTTTAATGATTAGTTTCCCTCCAATATCCTCCTCACGCACACCTACTCTCCACTTTCATTCTCTTTCGTTTTGGGTATCACTCAATAGTTTCATCATTTGCTCTTCGGCGCACGCAATCAAACTCCAAAACTCTCCTCTCAATCATACAAATTTTTGTTTTTGCTGGAAATTTTTTTTTCAGCAACTGCAACTTTCTTTTCCTTTCTTATTCCAGACACCTTAATTTGCCAAAGTTTTAGGGTTTCGCCACTTCTCAGGTACACTAACTATGCTTCAACATATATATCTTTTTTCTTAATAATTTATTTATTTATTTTTTGCGAATTTCCTTTTTTCTGCATGCAGATATTTGAAATTTATTCTCAATTTGCATTCTAGGGTGTTATCACTATTCACCATAGATCTATATAAGTATATGTACGTTATTTCATGAATCTCTTAACTGATATGTATTTTTGTTGATTTAGATCGTTCTATAGAATTGATTATGTTTTGATAGTAAAATAAATTGTATGGTGTGCAATTCCTGATGGGTTTCTTTGTCTGTCATGGTCTTTCTTATCTTTCTTTCATATGCAATTCAATTTGGGAAATTTTATGTTTTTTAAGTTTCTATGTTGTTATGGAACCAGCATTGTTAAGTATTAATAAATGAAAAGGAGAGTCGATAATTAAGTATTTATAGATGAAAAGGAGAGTTTTTAGTCAATAATAGTATTTCAAGCAATTATCCGGTTAAGTGCTTTTATAGTTTTACTGGTCGAATAATAGAAACAAGGGTCAGTAACAATAGCGGGGGCGGGGGTGGGGGTTACATAATAATAAAACATACTTGATTGACCAATATCTTGATGCATTAAAACCATCAAAGCTTGGTTTGGTTCCCATCAGTAATCTAATTAATTTTGCTTTGATGATCTAATCAAGTAAAATGGAGTAGTGGGTCCCTCATCCGTTGAAAATCCACGTCACTTTTCTCATCTTAAAAGGAGTGGACCAGATCCGTTCTTCCTAGATTAGATAGAAATTTGAACGTTAACCTTTAATTCGACCCCATCTATTTAAATTAAACTCTCCCATTTATCACAAGCTCCTTCAAACTAGTCGTTACACGCCTGATATTCACACTCTCTCTCAAAATCTCCATCTCTGTCATACTCTAATGGCAGCGTCTTTGGAGACACCCTCACCTACCCACCTCAACAAGGTTTCTACTTCATCTCTTTTCTCTTCTCGCTTTAATCAAACTTGCTAACCAATATGTTTTCTCACTAAGCAAATTATTTGCTTTTGCAGGAATCACCTCGCTTGTTAATGGGTTCTCCTATCTCCAGTCCCTCTTCAGACATACGATTCTGGAATACCCTCCATGGCCGCGTAGACGCGCTTCTTGAGGATCATAACTTCAAAGTCTCAACCGGGCAACTTCCCCCAAATGATGATCGAGCCCAAAAGGTGATTTTTTATTTTTAAATTAATGTGCTAAAATTGGACCAAATATATGAGAATTTTTTTTTCATTATTTTTAAAGTTTATTTCTGTAGAATGATAAAGATTCTGGACGTGCAAAGCGATTGAAAGATGACACATTGCTTTTGATGAGAGGGTTTGACTCAGTTGCTCACACTCTGTCTCAGCTATCTAACCATTTGGACAATGCTCTTCAGGTTGGGATTTAAATTTTGGTGGTGCCAGAAAATAAATCAATTTTAAGATGGGTTTTTTATTTTTAATTATTATTTTATCATATTTATTCAATTGAAGTTCAATCATGTATCTATAGGGAGCTAATGATGGCCTCAACTAGAAGTTAAGTTAAACTTATGAGGACTTTTTTAACTTGGTAAATTCTTCTGTCCTCTTTCTATAGGGAGCTAATGATCTAGCTAAACCACCCACCTTAACAGAACTATTCCACAGTAGCTTGGAGGAGTCAGCCAATAACAAGGAAGAACTTTTTGGAAAACAAGAGAATGAGTTAGGTCCCAACAAAGGATTGAAAAGAAAGTACGAAACCAGCCATTGCTCAGAGAATCAAGAAGAGGGGCCAAAAGATGAAAAAGAGAAGGATCCGAAAGATGGAAAGCTGAATAAAGCCAAAAACGTTGGTCTTTTTTTCTCTTTATGTTCAAATGAGTGGCATTATAGACTATACCGGAGCTGAAATTAGTTGTTATTTGCTTTTACTAAACAGCTAGCAGTTACCATGGCAACAAAAGCAGCTTTACTTGCGAGGGAAATGAGGTCAATAAAGTCAGATTTATGTTTCATGCAAGAGCGGTGCTTGCTGCTGGAGGAGGAGAACAGAAGGCTTAGAGATGGATTTGCCAAAGGGATAAGACCTGAAGAAGATGATCTGGTAAAATGATTACTTGTTGTTTGACAATAATAATTTGATTATGGTTGTGCAATGATTACTTATTGTTTGACAAAAATGGTGGTGTGGGTTTGGTAGGTGAGACTTCAATTGGAGGCATTGCTAGCTGAAAAATCCAGATTGGCAAACGAAAATGCAAATCTGATAAGGGAAAACCAATGCCTGACTCAGCTTGTGGAGTATCACCAACTGACCTCTGAAGATTTTTCTTCATATGAACAAGTTGTACAGGGAATGTGCTTAGACTTCTCGTCTCCACCACGGCCCATTCCAGAAGATCATGAGCAGCCTACTGATGAGGACCATGGTGACTCCGAATGCTTTCAAACACCTGCAGGTAAACATTTTGGCTTAGCCGCGGATCTCGACGAGTGTGTACCACACATTGAGGGGGCAGCAGTATAGTAAATGGGGTTGACATTTGAGTTATGAATGCTGTGCCTGCCGGGGGCAGTAAGTAGCAGTTGATTAGCTGTAACGGGTTGATCTTTTTGCAAAATTCTTTCATTCTGGGTTCGGAAATAAAGTTTCTTCTATATATTTTAAATGATAATAGACAATTGGGCCACTTTTCAATTCAAGTAATGATTCATATTATACTCAACTCAAAGAAATAAGAAATCATCATTATTACAAAAGTTTCGAGCTCTAAGAATGGTTTGTATTCATTACAAGCTAGAAATTTATCCCCAAAATAATATTCTCTTCTCAGAGACAAATAAACAAACACATTATCCCCAAAATTACTCCCGAAGCGAGAATCACCGTCGATCTCCACCACCGCGTTCCTTCTGCTTCTCGACGAGTTTATCTATAGCCGACTGCACAGCATCACGGCCTCCGATGAGCAAACGGGTTACGCTTTCAGGATCCGTTTCGAAGCGGGCAAGCTCGAATTCCCTCCGGACCACAGCACGCCCTTCGAGTCAGACCACATGAAAAATCGGGTCCGGAGAATGTCTCGATAGAGACTCAGTGCCCCCCAGCGCGTGCTGGTCGATCTCCTTCGCCTCGCGAGCTCGTCTTCTTTGTTGTCGTGGAGGGATTTGTCTTTCTTCACTATGTGCGCCGCCGGTCTAGGAGCTCCTCCACGGTGTCCGGTCCTCCGTGTAAAAGACGCCGGCTAAGCTTAGATACGACGTCGTTTCGGGGAATAAGCTTTAAAGGGAGGCGTAGCTTCGTGTTTATATTTTCCAAAGCGGTTGGAGATCTTTGATCGATTTTGCAAGGATGACTGACTAAATTGTTGGTCAAGAGTTCAGCTTCATGGATCGACCACGTATATAACAAAGAGAAGTTTACATAAATATAAATATGGAAAATATTAGATGAATTTCTATATTTATTGACAAAAATGAAATGCTATTTGTGAATTTTGTAAAAAACAAAAATTTAAAACATTGGAATTCTATAAAATATAAAAAATAGAATATTATATTTTTACACAAAATTCTCACTCTCTCATTCTCTTCTCGCTCCTTTTCTATTTGGTTATTTCTCTCAGCCTCCTAAGACGTCACCGTTGACCTCCGCCGGCAACACAGCCCCCCACCCCACGATGATGATGCAGCTCCACTGCCCTTTGATTTTTCTTTTTCTTCTTCTTATTTCTAGTTTTAATGTTATTCTTTTTGTTGCTCATCTTCTTTTTCATATTTGATTTTGCATTTTAAATCTCATTTTGCATTTTAGATTTGTTTTTTTTTCTTTCAGTCCTAACTGTAACTGGTTACTATCACGATTTGTTTAGTTTTTTTTTTCATATTTGATTTTTTTTCCAGACCTGTTTAAGTATCCAGGTACAATGACGACTGATTCTTTTTATTCATATTTGATTTTTTTTCATACCTAACTGTATCCAGTTACGATAACGATTAATTTTGATTTTTTTTTTGTTTAGATCTGATTTTTCTTTCCAGGCCTGGAAAGAAAAATCAGATCTAAATAAGTAATCGGTTACCATCGCAATAGATTTTTTTTTTCATATCTAATTTTTTTTTCAAACAGAACTGTAACTAGTTACGATTATGATCAGTTTAGATTTTTTGTTAGGATTTAATTTTTTTCCAGGTCTGGATAAGTAACCGGTTACCATCGCAACTGAATATTTTTTTTCATATTTGTTTTTCAAGCCTAGCTGTAACCATTACCTTCATGATCAATTTAATTTATATTTTTTTCTTATCTGTTTTTTTTTCTTTAGATTTGACTAAGTTACCAGTTACAGTTCAGTTGGTATTTTGATAATGGTACATTACTAAACAAATCAAAATTATTTTTATAGTTGTAACCAGTTACCACCACATCACTTAAAACATAAAAATGATTTCGATAGTTGTAACCGGTTACCACATATCACTAAATTTTTTTTACAGTGGCATATCATTACTACCACATCAAACAAAAAAAAAAGATTATTTTGATAGTGGTAACTGATTACTGCGGATAAAATATTGAAGAAGATAAAAATTGGAAGAAAATAAGAAGAATAAATGAGAATAAAAATCATGGTGAAGAAGGTCTTAGTTTTTGCTTTAAAAAAATATTTTATAAAATATAAATAATAAAAAATATTACAAATAGATTAAAATTATAAAAATAACCTAAAAATGTATTAAAACTAGCCACTAAAATTGTATAAAATTAGAATATGGTATACAAATAAAATATTACAAACATATGGGAAAAAATCTCCCATAAAACTGTAAATAAATAAAAAAAAGTCTTAAGAAACTTAAGGAAAAAAAACTGCCATATTTTTCAAATCTTAAAAAAAATCTCATATTTGGTGTAATTTCCTCTACACCAAACTAAGGGAAACAATAGGCCTGTTTGATATTGTGTTTCTGTAATTTGTGTTTCAAAGTTGTGTTTTTAGAAATGAGAATATAAACTGTATAGTTTTAAAAAAAGAAGAGGTTTTTGGTTAATGTTTTCGAAAAATAATTTTTTATTTTTTAAAAAAAAATCTTAAATTAAAAATTAATAAATATATTTACAAAGAGAAAAATCTTTTAAAATTTATAATAAATAATGAGATAAAGTAATGTGAAAGAAAAAATGATGAAAAATAAGGAATGAGAAAGTAAGGAGAGAAAATTTGATAAAAGAGAAAGCGATGAAAGAGAAATTGAGAAGAGAAAAATTGATGAGAAAGAAAGTGAAGAGAGAGAAGTGGTGAGAGAAAAAGTGATGAGAGAGAAAATGATAATATAGTAAGTGATGAGAGAGAAAATGATGAGATAATAAGTAAGGATGCACATTTTCCCTATGGGGACAGGGCTCCGCAGGGACCGCCCCTAATGGGCGGGATATCCCCGTCTAAATGGGGAACAGGGCGAGGACGTGGATAATTTTCAATTCTTGAATGTTAAATGGGGCGTGGGCGGGGATGACACTCCCCGCCCCAATGGGGCCCATTTAAATTATTATATATTTTTTTAATATTTTAAATGTATTTTATATATTTCTTTATGTGTTATTGTAGTATATCAGTAATTTTTATAATATTTTAAATTTTATTTGGGATAATGTTTAGTATTTTAAATCATAAATATTGTGCAATATTTTAATTTATATATAATTTACTATTTTTATTTTAAAATTTTAATTTAAAATTGATTTTTTAAATAAATGGGTTCCCCGTTAGGATTCCCCACCTTGTCCCCGATGGGGAATAAGCGGGGATGAGGCGGGGACGATGATTAAAATTATAAATGGGAACGGGGACGGGGGGAGCACTTCCCTCCAATTTCTCGTCCTGTGTGCATCACATTGATAAGCGATGAGAGAGAAAATGAGGAAATAAAAAGTGATGATAGAGAAAATGAGAAGATAGAAAGTAAGAAAAGAGAAAATGACGACAGAGAAAGTGATAAAAGAAAAAAAATAAGGAGATAAAAAATGATGAGAGATAAAGTGAGTAGAAAGAAACTCATGTGATAGAAAGTGATGAGAGAATAAATAATATGAAATAATAATAATTAAAAAACGATGTGAGAAGAAAAGAAAAGTAGGACAATTTTTTATTGAGAACAACAAATTACAACATTTTTTTCATTTTTTTTGTAACTTTGTCTTTTAAAATTATCTTCTAAAAATAAATTCAAATACCCTTACTTGTTTTCAAAAAATAATTTTTAGCTTTTAAAAATAAAAAACTATTTCTTATTTAAGGATCCAAACACCATAATCTTTAATTTTATAGCTTTTATACCAAATTTATGTAAAAATATAGGTATTTAACTTTTCTTCGTTTTTATAGTTTTTTTATTTAGCAGTATATTCTCTCAATCTTTTAGGCTTGTTGCACATATACTCTCAATAAAAAAATTTAATGTCAAAATCCCTCAACGTTACTTTTTCGTTACATCTTAACATTTTGGCACTTAAATACCAGCTAGATTCGTTAAGTATCAGCGAGGACACGCGTGGAAATATTCTATCAGATCACGTCTTAAATACTTAATTATTTTAAAAATAAATTTAATTAATTAAAAAATAAATTAAAATTTTAAAAAATAATTAAAAGTATAATCGAAATAGATATTTTTTTTTTAAAAAAAACATGATTTTAAACCTAAAAGAATATTTAAAAAAATAACGTTCATCTCCCCCAACCTCTCTCTCCTTCGACTTATCTCTGCGGCTGGGATGAGCACCATATGTGCTCGGCTTCGACTCATCAACATTGGCGGATCGATACTCAATGGAGGCATATTTGAGATTTAGTCTGTATTTGGACGGCTGGGATGGAGGGATCGAGGTCGAAGGGAGGTGCCAGATCTACGTTCGCACCATCCTCAGAGGTTTGTTCGCATCCTGCCATCTCTGATGTTCTCGAAGGTCCATTCGCAGCTCGACCTTATTCGTGCTCGGCATCACCCACAGGTGGCCTTCGGAGATGGGTTTGTTCGATTTCCAGCACCTTCGGAGGTGAGACTGTTCCATTTCCAGCATCGAAGTAGAATGATGAAAATGGTGGTGGCTCTGAGGTGGGTCTTTCCATTTGACTAAAATTTGGGGTTGGTATTTGGGTGGTTTTGTTGGGTTTCTGAGAATGGTTCTAAATATTCTACTGGAATGGTACTTTGCTCTTAATTTTTTTTGTATTGATTGAACATTATTAGTATTTTCTACTTTGAATTTCTGGGTTTGTATATTAAGTTGTACTGGTATTTTGTTCTTAAAATTTATGGGTTTCTACTGATTTTGTTGACTGTAAAATCTAATTTTGGGGCGGCTAGATTTTTGGGGTTAGGGTGGGATGGTGATGAAGGACACTTCTCTTTTTGAAATAAGAATTAGAGTTAGTTTTGAAATCTTTATATTTTTCTATATAAAAATTATATAAAAAACTAGAAAACATAACCGCGCTTCGCTCAGTATTTTGTAATTATTACAAAATATACATATTTTAAAATACTTTTAGGAGATTGCTACGATATGGATTTTTTTTCACCCTATTTGTACAACATGTTCTTTATATGGACACGTGATGGTGTATTGACCACAATTTTTTTTTCATAATAGTGTCCATTGTATATCAAACCTCTTGCAAAGTTTTGAAAAATTCTGAATAATTAAAATACCGAAAACAAAGTTCAAAAAATTTGTTTTACATGTGCTTTTATTTTTTATTATTATTATTATCATTATTATACGCTTTACGTAATTTTTTTTATAAATAATCTAAATTATGTATATGGAAATTTATGTTTTGTGTAAGACTTATTTTGGACGATTAGCTGTTTGAACCCAATTTTAAAAATTAACTTTTAGAACTCGTGTTTTGTCAAAATGTTAAATATATGATTGGATATATCCATTATTTGAACATTGTATTTTGGCCGATTACCATTTTGACCATTTATTTTTATAATTTAACATTTGGACCATATATTTATTCAAAAGGTTAAAAATTATTTATAAAAATTAAATTATATATAATTTATGTTTTTCGTAAGGGTTCACATCATTTTGAACCTTGTATTTTAGCCGATTATTCGTTAGGACTTTTATTTTTAAAAATTAACTTGTGGACCTCAAGTTTTGTCAAAATGTTAAAAATAGGAATAGATAGATCGGTTATCTGAACACAATATTTTGGCCGATTACTCGTTTTAACTCTTTATTTTTAAAAATTAACCTTTGGACTATGTATTTATTCAAAGTGTTAAAAATTCTTTATAGAAAGTAAATTATATAAATATATATAATTTATGTTTTACTTAAGGGTTCACACCATTTTGAACTTTGTATTTTAGCCGATTACCCGTTTGGACCCTTTATTTTTTTAAAATTAACTCGTGGACCTTGTGTTTACTCGTTTAGATAATTTATTGTTAAAAATTGACATTTGGATCTCGTATTTTGTCAACAGGTTATAAATAAAAATAGATAGATTATTTATTTATTTATTATTATATATAGATTACTCATAATATATAAATATAGATTAACATAATAGAGTGTCTATGTTTTTCCCAAACTAACTATATATCACCACACCATATGATCTTTTATATACCGCTTCAAAATTTTTATTTTATTAGTATATTATGTAGTATATATTTGTAGTTTTTTTATTATTTTATTTTTTGTTAGTTTATTAGGTATTTAATTCAAAAAATATCTAAAAAAAACATTTAATGTAGTTTTTGTTTTATTTTATTTTTTGTTTAGTTTATTAGGTATTTAATTAAAAAAATATCTTATTTAAATATTTAAAAAAATAAAGTTTAAATAATTAATAATAAAAATGAATAAAAAAATTAGATTAAAGGAGAAAATAGAAAAAATAGTTTGGAGTAATTTTAGAGCGACACATCATCTCCTTGAAGCTCTCATTTATATATATGGGGGCTTCTTTAGTCCCTCAGTTAGATTTGAAGGATTTAATCCTTCATGCATTTTTGAGCCATTGGATATAGGGTGGACGGTTGGATTATGACTTTTGGGTCAAACTATGCTAAAATACATATATACCCTTTGATACCCTTTTAGTTGAGAAATGAACCAACTACCGTTTTCCAAAAAAATGTATATTGTTTATTTTTTACTAATTCCAAACACCCAAATATAGGCTCAAAAAATTTATATCCCGATTTTAAAGTGATCTTATTAGAATAACTAGTTCAAGAAAAATTCATGGAGTTTTCAACTGAAACACCATGGTGGGACTAAGACTGGGATTGGGAACCCCAAAAATAAAAGGGTATTTTGTTCTCATTCTACTTTGAGCTACTACTTCTTTCAACAATAGCAACAATGTTAGCAAAGTGATACTGAATCATTGCACTACTCTCAAACAACTCCATCAACTTCACACTCATTCCATCGTCACCGGCCTCCTCTCTTCCTCTCATGCCCACTTATTGCTCACCACTTTCCTCTTCTCTGCAACTTCACTTTCTCACAACAATAACAATGGCGGATTGAGCTATGTCCTCTCTCTCTTCAACCTCATTCAAAACCCATCTACATATTCCTTCAACAACATCATGAGAGCCCACTCTCTTTTCTCCTCACTGCTACAGTTTCTCCTCCTCTTCTACCGCATGCGCCGCCTCTCCCTCCCTCCCGAATTTCACACCTTCCCCTTCGTCCTCAACGTCTGCGCTCAGCTAGGCCCTGGAAATACCGACACCATTTCCATCCCTGAGCTCTTCACTCCCATTTCCTCAAGTTTGGCTTCAACATAGATTATTTTGTCTCCAACACCCTCATCCGCGTCTACCCCGTCAGCTGCTGCCTCTCTGACGCGTATCAAGTATTCGATGAGGACCCTCAACACAGGGATGTTGTCTCTTACAACACTCTAATCGATGTGTTTGTCAAAGCAGGTGAAATTTCGAGTGCCCGTAAATTGTTCGACAAAATGCACCTGAGAAACTTTCTCATGGGGTACCATATTAGCCGGTTATGCGCAGAGTAATTAGTGTGAGGAGAAAATTTGACTCTTTTATCAAATTCTTGAATTGCAAATTCATCCAGATGACATTGCCTTGGTCTTGGTTCTCTCTGCGTGTGCCCAGCTGGGGGATTTAGAACAAGGCTATACTATACACGATTGCATTAGCACAAATGGGATTCGTCTAGACTCCTTCTTTACTACATGATTGGTCGAGTTGTATGCCTAATGTGGCTGCATTGAAATTGCTAAAAAGATATTTGACTCGAGTTTGGACAAGAACTTGTGTACATGGAATGCAATGCTCGTTGGGTTTTCCATGCACGGTCTTGGCAAGCAATCACTAAACTATTTCTTTAGAATGATAGAAGCCAAAGTTAAGCCAGATGGGGTTAGCTTTCTAAGAGTGTTGGTGGGTTGCAACCATGCAAGTCTAGTAGATGAAGCGAGAAAGCTCTTCAATAAGATGGAATCTATGTACATTGTTTATCAATAGCAAAAACATTATGGGTGCATGGCTAATTTGCAGGGGAGGGTTGGTCTGATAGAAGAAGCAATGAAGATGATCAGGAAGATGCCAATGGGGGTGATGTGTTCGTGTGGGGTGGGCTACTATCAGGTTGTAGGCTTCATGGGAATGTTATTGTTGCTAAAAAAGCAACAGAGCATGTGATGCCGCTGAAACTGGACGATGGCAGTGTGTATTCGATCATGGCAAGCGTGTATGTGAACGTAGAGTAGTGGGAGGATGTGATGAAGATGAAAAGGTGGAGGGAGTCGAAGAAGGTGAAGAAGAGTGCTGGTTGTAGTTTGATTCGATTAGAAGGAATGGCTCATGAGTTTGTTGCTGGGGACACACTGCATCCCCAAACTGATGAGATATATTGAATTTTGAATATTGCATGTAAATATACCATGTTCAAACATTCTACCTAAATATGTCTTATCATTATTTTTTCATATGTTGGTTTACCTCAGACAAAGACGTAAGAAGCAAATAATTTGTCACTTTGCGATTGATAATAACTTGGTCTCTCATTTGAATGATCTTCAACTTGTCGAGCTTTTAAGTAACAAATAACAAATCTCACTCTCACTTTCACCTACTCTAGTTCTCAAAGAAAAATTAAAATAGAAAAATGAAAAATATAAAAAATTAATTAGAAAGGTATTTTTAATATTTTTTCTCTATTAGAATGTGCTTATTTATATAATGAAACTTAATAAAAAAATTATATAAAAACAAGTCAAATGGTATCAGGTTTTGTTACGTTCCACTATAATAATGTTTCGTATATTCTATAATTAATCACTTAGTAGCAGCAAAGCTATTACGTACCCAATTTCGTAAATAGCTCAATATTTCAACAAAATTTACTATATTACCCTCTTATGTACACTACTGTGCACATTCATTTACAGTATTACCCTTACATTTCATTGCCACCTAAACAAACTTTTCTCACTCGGTTCACATTACTAGTTACAAAAGGTCAAAATGATACATATATAAATTGTTTGCAATTATCATATTTTGACACTTGGAATAATAATGGGACCTACATGGTGGGACTCAATCCTGTGAGGGACGCCAGAATTCTCCTATATATATATTAAAAAAATATCTTATTTAAATATTTAAAAAAATAAAGTTTAAATAATTAATAATAAAAATGAATAAAAAAATTAGATTTAAGGAGAAAATAGAAAAAATAGTTTGGAGTAATTTTAGAGTGTCACATCATCTCCTCAAAGCTCTCCTTTATATATATATTAAAAAATATCTTAATTAAATATTTAAAAAAATAAAGTTTAAATAATTAATAATAAAAATGAATAAAAAAATTAGATTAAAGGAAAAAATAGTTATTAATAATAAAAATGAATAAAAAAATTAGATTAAAGGAGAAAATATATTTGTAGTTTTTTTATTATTTATTTTTTGTTAGTTTATTAGGTATTTAATTCAAAAAATATCTAAAAAAACGTTTAATGTAGTTTTTGTTTTATTTTATTTTTTGTTTAGTTTATTAGGTATTTAATTAAAAAAATATCTTATTTAAATATTTAAAAAAATAAAGTTAAAATAATTAATAATAAAAATGAATAAAAAAATTAGATTAAAGGAGAAAATAGAAAAAATAGTTATTAATAATAAAAATGAATAAAAAAATTAGATTAAAGGAGAAAATAGAAAAAAATAGTTTGGAGTAATTTTAAAGTGACACATCATCTCCTTGAAGCTCTCATTTATATATATATATAAAGTTTAAATAATTATTAATAAAAATGAATAAAAAAATTAGATTTAAGGAGAAAATAGAAAAAATAGTTTGGAGTAATTTTAGAGTGTCACATCATCTCCTCGAAGCTCTCCTTTATATATATATATATATTAAAAAAATATCTTAATTAAATATTTTAAAAAATAAAGTTTAAATAATTAATAATAAAAATGAATAAAAAAATTAGATTAAAGGAAAAAATAGAAAAAATAGTTTTTAATAATAAAAATGAATAAAAAAATTATATTAAAGGAGAAAATATATTTGTAGTTTTTTTATTATTTTATTTTTTGTTAGTTTATTAGGTATTTAATTCAAAAAATATAAAAAAAAAAAACGTTTAATGTAGTTTTTGTTTTATTTTATTTTTTGTTTAGTTTATTAGGTATTTAATTAAAAAAATATCTTATTTAAATATTTAAAAAAATAAAGTTAAAATAATTAATAATAAAAATGAATAAAAAAATTAGATTAAAGGAGAAAATAGAAAAAATAGTTATTAATAATAAAAATGAATAAAAATATTAGATTAAAGGAGAAAATAGAAAAAATAGTTTGGAGTAATTTTAGAGTGCCACATCATCTCCTTGAAGCTCTCCTTTATATATATATATAAAGTTTAAATAATTAATAATAAAAATGAATAAAAAAATTAGATTTAAGGAGAAAATAGAAAAAATAGTTTGGAGTAATTTTAGAGTGTCACATCATCTCCTCAAAGCTCTCCTTTATATATATATTGAAAAAATATCTTAATTAAATATTTAAAAAAATAAAGTTTAAATAATTAATAATAAAAAAAAATAAAAAAATTAGATTAAAGGAAAAAATAGAAAAAATTGTTATTAATAATAAAAATGAATAAAAGAATTAGATAAAAGGAGAAAATATATTTGTAGTTTTTTTATTATTTTATTTTTTGTTAGTTTATTAGGTATTTAATTCAAAAAATCTCTAAAAAAAACGTTTAATGTAGTTTTTGTTTTATTTTATTTTTTGTTTAGTTTATTAGGTATTTAATTAAAAAAATATCTTATTTAAATATTTAAGAAAATAAAGTTTAAATAATTAATAATAAAAATGAATAAAAAAATTAGATTAAAGGAGAAAATAGAAAAAATAGATATTAATAATAAAAATGAATAAAAAAATTAGATTAAAGGAGAAAATAGAAAAAATAGTTTGGAGTAATTTTAGAGTGCCATATCATCTCCTTGAAGCTCTCATTTATATATATATGTGTATATAATTGTTTGAAATTTTTTATTTTTATTTTTTTCCGTTAATATTCTTTTATTTAATAGGATATTTTTGTATTTAACAGTAGATTTTATACGTGACTTAAATTTAAATAAAATTAAATGAATAAATGATTAAACAAATTAAAATAAGACATTTTTGAGATATTTTACAATGATAATTATTTAAAAATAATAAAATCATATATTTTATAATTTAAATAAAATTTTGTTGACGCCGTTTTTCGTCAACTTAAATAGCAGAACAATTAAACAATATAAACTACGATGCGAACGAATAGTAAAGAGGAACAAGAAGGTTTTTACGTGGTTCAGCAGTTAAATCTGCCTAGTCCACGAGTCTGTGTTATTAAGACTTAGAGTTTTCTGAAAATTCTTCAAGGATGAATTACCCAGAGTTTTCTCTCAAGATATAAAAAAAAAACCCCTTACAAGTGGTCATTCCTTCTCTATTTATAGGGAAAGTTACAGGATTCGTTCCCACATATTTCGGGAAGATATTCTGTATATCAATTTAAATAATGACATTAAATGCTATATCTTCTATATACAAGGAAACATCCCCCGAAGACCCGGGAATGAATAACAAACTAAATAATATCCCTTTAATATTGGGATTTTACAGCAATAAATATGTTCACACATACAACGGGTTATCTCAGGTGACTCATCGGATCTTTGAGGTTAGCGATCGACATCGTGACCGTCAAGACTTACGGACTTGTTACGAACTTGCCATCTTACTCCAAGACCTGCTCGGAGCAGATAAATACTCTCGAGGCTATCATACTCGAGCTTGCACTTCCTAAGCTCAGGCTGCTCAATCCGAAAGCACTCAATAACGGATGTATCCCGATGTCATGTCATTTCGAGCCTAGAAAGAATCCCGAGGCTGCACGTCTTCGAGATTGCCATTTTACTTTGGAGGTTTTACAACAGGACCATAAAATGTATTTCATATATTTCGAGCTCATACTTGACAAGTCCAGTTTTCGAGGTCATAATTTCTGGTCTCGAAATCTGGGTGTAACAGTTTGCCCCCTCAAAAGTATTAGTTTGAATCCTATGAGAAGGAAACTTTTGAACTACTCCCATTGGGAACTGTACCATCAAATACACTCGAGTGTGGACACGCGTCAGTCGGGTATTAGCCAATCAAAGTACTTGAGTGCTTTGGAACCCTGCCCACGTTCGTTTGCCTGTCAATTTTATGGTACTATCATTTCATTTGTCCCTGGCCATCGAATCTGATACGGAATCTGGCCAATGGCCCAGATTAGTTCGACTTTTAACATTCTAAGGGGTCTATAAATATATCCCCATTCATCTTCTCCATTTTATTTTCACGTTCAAGTTTTCAGAGAGAAAAAACCAGAAACTTCTTTGCCCAGTTTTTGCATGTTCTCCAAACCGAGAAGACAAAGCAACGTTGGCCTCTTTGATTCCGTGAGATCATCTTTGCAACCGCTTATTCGGTCATCAAACTCTCTGTTTTTGCCAACTGCATTGTGTAAGTCTTTGTTCATAGCTTTGTATGCCCGTGTATATGCATTGTTTTCATGCACGTTTATATTGTTGCACTGTTGGTTCACTCACTAGTTTCGCACACTAGAATGTTTTTGCTGATAAATATTAGACTTAAGTTCTAACATCATGGGTTCCAGACCCAGATCATGTGTAAAAGACCCAAATATGGTTCCTTCACTGAATTTTTGAATTTCAGACGACATATCTTGTACACCAAGATATTAGGTACAAAATTAGGGTTTTGTAAATTTCACGTTTCCAAAAAATATCACTTTTTGAGTAACCGCCAACTTTTTTCCCTGAAATATTGGGATCTCCAATAGCAAGCCCACCTTCCTTCCTTTCGGTGGAATACACGCTCTGAGACTGGCCTCGTCCTTTGGATCGAGTTTGCCTTGTAGCCTCGATCATTCGAGCTTAGGTCCTCTAGTTTTTTCATTATTTCCTGTTCGCTTGGCCCTCACCCTTATGCTTTCTTGTTAGATGCCGCGGAACTCGGGAAAGTGGTGGGGGTCAAAGCTTGCGATTCCTTATTCACCAGTAACTCCGAGCTTGGAGTCTCCTTTCACTCGAAACCATCGCTTGATTCGGGAGCACGATCTGAGGTGTGAGCAAGAGGACATTCGAGATCACTTTCGACGTCAGATAGATAAGGTCGAAGAAGGAAAAAGGAAAAAACTAAGGGTCGCCATCTACCTAGATCCGGACCCCGAGCCTAGACCGATCCACCTCGACTCTATGCTTAAAGTGACAATCGCTTTCAAGCCAGGTGATCTTCAATTCTCGCTAATGGGGAAACCTTCTACCTCGCAGCCAACCTCCGTGCCTACCCTG
The DNA here is from genome assembly GCF_963169125.1 of Humulus lupulus. Taxonomy (NCBI): domain Eukaryota; kingdom Viridiplantae; phylum Streptophyta; class Magnoliopsida; order Rosales; family Cannabaceae; genus Humulus; species Humulus lupulus. Next base: position 45,640,916 of record NC_084793.1, read on the forward strand.
AGAAGGGAATTTTTCGAGGCCGAGCATTATTGGAGCTCGATCTCATCATTAGGACAGATTACTGACATCCTGGCCCTACACAACATAGGACTGTCAGGCTCGCTGAGGTGTCGAGCTCCGGCCTCCTACGAGCAAAGTTGCCGTGCCCCGGGAGATGGGAATCCTGACAGCAAGCTGAGGTATGCAGCTTGGAGCCAGGAGCACATGAAGACAGGGGCTGTACTTCCTTTGAAGTCCTTTTTTAAAGGCTTCTTGGATTTCGTTGGGCTGGCTCCCTTCCAGCTCAACACCAATTCTTATAGGGTTCTGTCTGCCTTGAGGTCGCTTTATCACGAGCTGAAGTGGGAAGGACCTTCGCCTGAAGAGATCTTATATCTCTTTTGTTTGAAAAGTAATCCCTCCCAAGCTTGGGGAGGAGACGGCTTATATTACCTATCGAGCTATCCCAAGGAGAAGAAGATCTTCGAGAATCTTCCCAACCATCCTTCGGACTTCAAGAAGGCCTTCTTCTGGACAGATGGCCTAGCTCCATCCCGATACTATTCGTTTAGGCGAATTCGTAAGTGTTGACGCGGTTCTTCGGCAATAGATAATTATATGAATAAGGAGAGGGATTAGTGCTAAATAATGAACCGTAATAGATGAATGATCTCAAAGGAAAATTATAACTCGAATACTTTTTTAGGTGGTTCAAAGGTTAAAATCCTTCTAGTCCACCAGCCAATATTATTGATATATCTCTGATCTTCTTTACAGGGTATTTCTTTACAAATTAGAAGCCAACCCTTTGCAACTCCCAGGGTCTCCATATTTATAGGGAGAGGACACCTGGGTGTTGGCAAAGGAGGTCATCCCGTGACCTTTTTACCCATCATGTCACTTCTGCGACATTCATGATTAATTCCTAAAACCTGACAATGAAGTGTGGTCTAATCAATAGGTAAGGGGGATAATGGGCCGCATGGCCCAACCCAGTCGTGGGTGCCTGAACACGCACATTTATGCTGCGTGTCCGAGAATTCAGGAATGGAGTAGACACGTGATGTCTGATATATGCACGTTTACATTGCGTGGTTGACTTTATAAGAGGTCAGAGGTGTCACCTCAAGCTCGTATCCCGAGCTTGATATAGTCTCAGCTCGTGGTGTCCACACTGCTGACCCGATGCCTTAGTAATCACTAAACCTCTGGCTATCTCGAGCTAGAGAGGTAGAGACCCGTAACAGCAGCTCCAGGTAGGTGGCCTCCACGTGGCTGCTATAATTATGCCCTTGTCCAACTCGCTAATAACCCGTGGATATTTAGGGCGTACATTTGCCCCCCAAGCCCCTACTCGTGGCACATGACGTCACCTGGGGCCATAGTGGGGGCTTTTAGGCTTCTTTGTGGACTCTTCATATCCCGCCCATTACGCTGGTACCAGACACGTGGAGCATCGTGGTTGGCGACAGTCTGTCTTCCGAGAACCGCATTAAATGGCCTAGCCTATCTTCGGCCATTGTTTCGTTTTTCGAGTAGTGATCCTCGTATCCCACATCAAGACAATCGAACGACCCTCATCCTTTGGCCTTTTACGTATATATAAGGCTGGCCACCCTTTGCATGAGCCACCCTTTTATTTGAAATTTTTCTCATCTTCTTTCTTCATCCTTCTCAGTCTCAAAACCCTTTCTTCCTTCTGGTCACTATTCCCAGCGCTCTTGAGGTTCAGATACGAGGGCTCTTTCGTGACTCCGGTACCAGCGATTCCAACAGGACTTCGACCCAGGCGCTCCTTTCAGTCTTTACACAGCAAAGAATTTCTGTAAGTCCTCCATTTGTTGCATGCTTTAAATGTTTTCCCTTTCTCTTGCTTAGGTAAACTTTCTCTTTAGTCGCATGCAGTAGGTTGTTTGTATTTTGTTCTTCTTTGCTGGTATTTTATGCGTAGGTTTTTATCCTAGGGGTATCGACCGTAGGAAAAACTGCTTAGGAGCATGACTCATAGGATACAACTCTGGGGTGATTTTCTGGGTAAAATTTTTATGCCTGTTTGGAACAACCAGTTTCTAGGGTGCAAAAACCGGGTAGCTTAGGGGACACGCTTCACAAGCAGTTTTGCCTACCGAAACTTTCCTTCCAAGGCAAACTTTTATCCTTACCCTCCTGACACACGAATTCCGAGTAATCGGGGACCCGTTGGGAGCATAGGCGCGTGTTCATAGAACTGTGTGGTCTCACTCGCCGCGGGCTGAGATTACCTCAGCCCGTGTAAAGGAAACCCTTCGCGCTAGATTCTTTCTTATGCTTAGGTCACCTTTTCTAAATTTTCTTCTTTGTTCGTTAGGCGACCAGATAGGACCCAAGAAGAGTGCACCCAAGAAGAGTGCTGGCAGCTCGTCTTCCCAGCAAACCAGTAAGGGGAAAGAGGTGGCCACAGACTCCCCGATCCTCAACTTTGGTCCCACTGTGGAGAAGGAGGTCGAGGTGGGGCCCGACGCCTTTTTCGAGGCCGAGAGGATCGCCTCGAAGGTCACCACCCAAGGGAAAGTTAACAAAATTATGCTTTCCCATAATATTGAGATAGGGAGGGGAGCTCTGGACGCCCGACCTCCGCTTGAGGGTGAGCGGAGCTGTGCGCCGCTCGATGAGGAGTACGCCGCCTGGAGCGATGAGCATCTCAAGGCTGGGGCCTTCCTCCCACTGGACCAGTACTTCGCGGATTTTTTAAATTACGTGAAGCTGGCCCCCTTCCAGCTCCCACCTAACTCCTACCGTCTATTAGCGGGGTTGAAGTATTTATTCCTGAAGCATGAATGGGAGGTCCCCACGCCGGTGGACATCCTTTACTTCTTTTGCCTCAAAGCCAGCCCGGAGTAACGGGGGCGAGGTGACGGGTTTTACTACCTGACCCGTTTTCCCAATTCAGCTGCGATCATCGAGCTGCCCAGCTACCCCAATGACTTCAAGGATCAATTCTTCATGTCAAAGAGGTTTCGCAACTGCGAATACCATTACTTCAATCGTCCTCGTAAGTTCCTTCTATCTTCAGCTCGTAAGTTGGTTGCTGATTAGCCTCTTTTTATTCGTTCTTGACTTAGAAACTATCATGCAGCTATTTTCGCGAGGACGGCCAAGTCAGTGACCCTTGGGGGTCAATACGAAACCTTGGCGGGGCTCCCCCCAAGTGAAAAATATTACCTCCAGCTCGTGTCTGACGAGACGATGCTGGCGTGTAAGTTAATTTCCCCGGGCCAGACTCTGGCCTTAAGGAGACCGCAGACCATCCCCACTGCTCGCGAGATGGCGCCCATCCTCGAGGAGGAGGCCGTAGATGAGGATGAGGACGAGGAGGACGAGGTGCCCCTCGTGCGCCGTAAGCGGCCTCTGGAGGTCACCCAGGAAGTCAATGCAGAGAGGACCCAGTCCGGGGCAGCAGCCTGCCCCTCCGGCCAAGGTAACCCTTATTTATTTAGGTATTTAGACAGGGCCACTGCAGACCTACGACTTGCTAGGTTTAACCCCAGCTAACCCGTTCACCGCCTCCAAAATGACCCAGACCGCGATGTCACCCTACTCCAATGTGTTGACCAGCTCGTACTGTGTTATGACATGAGCCGCCCTAGGGGGACCGTAGTAGTAGATAACACCCTGGCCTTTAGGTCGGCCTTTTTTGAGGAGTACGGGACCAATCTTAGATCGTGGCCCTCCCTCCTGGAGGGTGTAGTAGCTCCGGGTCTTAGGCAGTACGTACAAGAGTCCAGTCCCGAGGCAGATCCGGACCCAGAGCCTCCTCTAGCTCGTGAAGTCATTATCTTAGACTCCCCCGTAGAAGCTCCGGGGCCGGAGGTCGTGACAATAGATTCCTCCTCTAGCTCGGAGGGTATGACCCTTTTTGTTTTTGGACAAATATTTTTACATGTATATTAATGCTTTGCTGTCTTTGTTTCAGACGAGGAGATTTCGTAGCCCGGGGGCAATGATCTTCGAGCTATGTTCCATGGGGGAAACCCTTTCTCTAGGTCTTCTGGGCTCATGGTGAAGAGGCTCCGGATGGCGAAGAAAGCTGTCGGGACTACCTCCAAGTCTCCTGCCAAGGGGAAAAACCAATCCCCTGCTGCTTTAGAGAAAGTGCCTCCACCCCCTCTTGCAATGGAGAAGATGATGGCTCCACCTCCCCCGCGACCTCCTGTCTCTACTCGGGAACAGGAGGCGCCCATTGGGACCTTGTCAGCTCCGACCCCTGGTGTGCGCGTCCCGGCCAACCCCCAGGCCTTGGAGAAAGTCCCCGAGGTCTTTAGGGGGACGGTCTATGAAACCGCGACCTACATGGTGAACCACTGCTACAACGACACCTTGAGGGATTTGTGGGAGATCGAGACAAGGAGCCCCGAGAACGTGATGGAGTCTTCATTGGGGATGACCCTCACGGTAAGTTGGCTTTGCCACTGGCTCTTCCTGTTTGTTTGTTTCTCTTTTTTTGTTTTTTCTAAGGCACTCGCCTTATTATCTTTTGGTCTTGCAGGTGGCTTTGGCACTCCACCGGAGCATATCTCAGTCCCGAGCCAGGATCGAGGAGATTAGGGGCGAGCATCAGGCTGCTCAGGTTGCCCTTGCATCTGATCAACAACAGGAGCGGGATGCCAAGGCAGCCCTGGAAACTGCCCGAGAAAATGAGAGGGTCGCGCAGGCCGCTTCAGTTGTTGCGCAGACCGAGCTGGAGGCATCTCGGACCAAGCTACAGGAGGCTGAGGCCACCAGGGTCGCCCTAGACGCTGCGAAGATTGAGCTCGAGAAGGCCAAGGCTACTCGAGCTGCCCTAGACGTCATGAAGGTCGAGGTCGAGGAGGCCAAGGCTGCTCTGGCGGCGGAGAGGACAGCTTCCAGCTCCTCCATGGAGGCCATGCTGTACCACTGCTGGGTCTTCAACCCGGATGGTGACTTCTCCTTCTTGGGGCCGGACGTGTGGGGGTCCTTTTTGGAGAAGTTTAAGGCTCGCCTTCAACAAGAGGTGCCCTCCGAGACCGAGGAAACTTCCACTGCCACCGAGCAGGATGGCGAGGGGGTGACTTCATCAGAGCGGCCTGACGGGGCTTAGGATTTTTCTCCTTTCCTTTTATTATTTACTTTTTTTTTTTGTAACTTTATATTATGAGGTTTTTATCCTCGAAATAATTGGTATCCCCAACTTTATTTCAATTTATTTACATATTTTTGCCCCGACCTTATGGTTACTTCTCTTTAATGCATTTGGTGATAACTTAGTTTCTGTTGGTGTTGTGATTGACATCTTATGCTTTTCTAGGAAAAAACATGTTAATCAATTTGAACCAACTTCTAAGACTTAAGTCCTGGTTGTATCCAGGACATTAATTTAAAAACTTAGTTCGTGTTAATCCTTTATCGATATCTCGTGCTCTTTAAGAAAAACATCGATCAACCAATTTGAAATAACTTCTAAGTTTTAGGACCTGGTTGTATCCAAGACATTAATTTGAAAAATTAGTTTGTGTTAATCCTTTATCGATATCTCGTGCTTTTTAAGAAAAACACCGATCAACCAAACTAACTTCTAAGTTTTAGGACCTGGTTGTAGCCAGGACATTAATTTGAACACTTAGTTCGTGTTAATCCTTTATCGATATTTCGTGCTTTTTAAGAAAAGCATCGATCAACCAATTTGAACCATAGTACCTAGGGGAGCTGTTCTGGCCAGACTCCCTTGGCTTCGTCCAGTCTTTTCTTAAGGCTTGCCTTTAGCGTCTTATTGACGGCCTCGACCTGCCCATTTGCCTGGGAATATGCCACGGAGGAGAAGCTCTTAACAATGCCGTGCCTCTCACAGAATTCAGTGAAGAGGTTGCTATCGAACTGCGTGCCATTATCTGATACGATCTTCTTTGGCAGCCCGAATCGGCAGATAATGCTTTTGACCACGAAGTCGAGGACTCTTTTTGAAGTGATCGTTGCCAGGGGCTCTACTTCTGCCCACTTGGTGAAGTAGTCGATAGCTACCACCGCGTAACGAACTCCTCCCTTTCCAGTAGGGAGGGTACCAACCAAGTCAATCCCCCAGATCGCGAATGGCCACGGGGACGAGATCATCTTCAGCTCGACCGGGGGAGCTCGAGCAACTGTGGCAAATCGCTGGCACTTGTCACATTTTTTGATGTAGGAGATCGAGTCCTTTGACAGAGTGGGCTAGTAATACCCTTGCCTTAATATCTTCAGGGCCAGGCTTTGCCCCCCAGTGTGATCTCCGCAGAAACCCTCGTGCACCTCTTGCAAAATGGTCTTCGCCTCACCTGGCAGAACACACCGCAGGAGAGGTAGAGAGTGTCTGCGCCGATATAATGTCCCATCTATCACCGTATACCTTGGAGCCTGGTAAAGTACCTACCTTGCATCATTTCGCTCTTCAGGTAACTTTCCTGCTGTGAGATATTCGAGGATGGGGGTCATCCAGGTCGGTCTGGCGTCGATCATCTCGACCTCCGCCCCGACTTCCTCTATGCTTGGTTTCTCCAAGAACTCTACCGGCACTAACCCCAAAGTCTCCGCCTCCCCGGAGGTAGCGAGCTTTGCGAGGGCATTCGCATTGGCATTCTGCTCCCGAGGTATCTGCTCGATTGAGCCACGCTCGAATGCAGACAATTCTTTCTTTACTTTGGCCAAGTAAGCAGCCATCTTGGTTCCCTGTGCTTGGTATTCCCCTAACACTTGGTTTACCACGAGCTGGGAATCACTGTAACACTGAACGAAGCTGGCCTTCAGCTCTTGGGCCACCCTTAGCCTGGCCAGTAAAGCTTCGTATTCAGCCTCGTTGTTGGACGCTTTGAACCCGAATCGCAACGCCGAGTGGAATCGATGTCCTTCTGGGGATATCAATATGATTCCAGCCCCAGAGCCGTTCTCGTTAGATGAGCCATCTACGAAGACTTTCCATGAGGCCTGGACTAAGGAGGCCTGGGCTAAGGAGGCCTGGGCTGACTCTTCTACAGGATCTTCTCGGAATCTCGTGCACTCTGCCACAAAATCAGACAGGGCCTGGCTTTTTATTGCAGTTCGCGGTATGTACAAAATCTCAAATTGGCTGAGTTCAATAGCCCACTTCAACAGACGTCTCGATGCTTCAGGTTTTTGCGAAACCTGCCTTAAAGGCTGATCGATTATGACATGTATTGAGTGGGACTGGAAATACGGCCTGAGCTTTCGGGAGGCCATAATGAGACAAAAAGCCATCTTCTCCATCAACAGATACCGGGATTCAGCTCCGAGGAGCCTCTTGCTGATGTAATAGACTGGCTTTTGAGATCGGTCCTCTTCTCGGACTAATATGGCGCTAGCTGCATCTTCCGTGACAGCTAGGTAAAGGAAAAGAGGCTCTCCTGCCGTTGGTTTGGATAATACGGGCGGCTCGGATAAATGTGCTTTCAGGTTGAGGAAGGCACGTTCGCATTCCTCGGTCCACTTGAATTTCTTATTCCTCCGGAGCAGGTTTTAGAATGGCAGACACTTGTCGGTAGATTTAGAAATAAACCGATTAAGGGCCACCACCCTTCCTGTCAGACTTTGAACGTCCTTTCGTGACCGGGGTGAGGGCATCTCGAGTAGCAACCTGATCTTATAGGGGTTTGCTTCGATTCCCCTGGTATTAACAATGAAACCCAAGAATTTTCCTGACGCGACCCCGAAAGTGCATTTTTGTGGGTTAAGCCTCATGCCGTATTCTCTCAATATCTTAAAACATTCCTCTAGATCGCAAACATGGTTATCGGCAGTTTTAGACTTGACCAGCATGTCGTCGACATACACTTCCATGTTCTTCCCGATCTGGTTGGCAAACATCCTATTTACCAACCTCTGGTATGTAGCTCCGACGTTCTTTAGTCCGAAGGGCATGACCTTGTAACAATAAACGTTAGTTGGGGTCATGAAGCTAGTGTGTTCCTGGTTTGCTGGATTCATGGCGATTTGATTATAGCCTGAATATGCATCCATGAAATACATGAGCTCGTGCCCCGCCGTGGCGTCTACCAATTGGTCGATCCTTGGCAAGGGGAAGCAGCCTTTGGGGCAGGCTTTGTTCAGATTGGAGAAGTCGATGCAGGTCTGCCATTTCCCGTTGGGCTTCGGGACCAATACAGGATTGGCGACCTAGATCGGGTACTTTGCCTTGCGGATAAAGCTGCACTTTAGGAGCCAGGCTACTTCCTCTTCTAGGGCCTCAGCTCGGGTTGTTCCTAGGCGCCTTTGTTTCTGGGATTTCGCAGGCACGCTTTTATCCAAGTGGAGGGTGTGCATGATGACGCTCGGACTAATCCCTACCATGTCTTCATGAGACCAGGCGAACATGTCTAGATTCTCCTGCAGAAACTTAATCAGTTCCGCCTTTCTTTCGCCACATAGATTTTTCCTGAGCTTCACCACCTTCGAGGGATCTCGTGGATCGATGTTTACCTCATCGAGCTCTTCGATGGCCTGGAGCTTGGATCTATCCTCACCTACTCTGGGGTCGATATCATTATTGAAGATGATATTCTCCCCTTTGGCGCTCTGAGGTTTTTCAATCTCAGGATTAGGCACAAGTTCCTGAGATTCCTCATTTCCGCCCTGGACGGTCATCGTTACCTGCCCGGGTTTTAATTTTCCCTTCATGGAAATGCTGTAGCATTCCCTGGCAGTGAGCTGGTCACATCGGACCGTGCATATCCTTGAGGAAGAGGGGAACTTCAGCGCGAGGTAGCGATGGAGGTTATGGCTTCAAACGCTATCAATGTAGGTCGGCCCAAAATAACATTGTACGCGGCGGGACAATTGATGACCACAAACTCAAGGAGTTTCGAGACTGTCCGAGGTCCCTCTCCCAAGATGATCACCAGCTCGATCGTTCCTATTACCGCTGACCCTTCTCCAGAGAATCCGTATAGCATCATGGAGGTGGCTTTAAGCTCGGTGACAGATAAACCCATCTTTTCCAACGTTGACCGGAACAGTAGGTTTACCGAGCTCCCATTATCGACCAGTACTCTCCTAACCCTCCGGTTAGTGAGCTGAACGGCTACGACCAGAGGGTCGTTATGAGGGAACTGGACGTGGCTGGCATCTTCCTTGGTGAATATGATTGGTTGCCTCTCCAATCGTTGTTGTTTAGGTAGATGCTGCTCAGGGACGAACTCCACTCCATTATGAGCCTTAAGATCGTTGACATATCTTATTTGGGCACCCCTGCTCGTGCCAGCCAGATGGGGACCTCCGGAGATCGTGGAAATCTCTCCTCCTATCACGGGAGGAGGGATGTCCTGATCCACCCGAGACCCGGGCTGACTTATCGAGACTTCCGGAGCTGGATGGTCGGCGGGAACTCTATTCCGCGCATATTGAGCCAAGGGTCCGGCTCTGATGAGAGTCTCGATCTCATCCTTCAGGTGCCTACAATCATCGATGTTGTGGCCAATGTCATTGTGGAACCGACAAAACTTGGAGGGGTCTCGCTTACCCTTCTGGTGCTTCAACGATTTCAGCTTCTTCCAAGGGAGGCGAGCAGAGTTTGCTAGGAAAATGTTCTCCCTAGTGTGTGTGAGCTCGGTATAAGTCGCGTAGACCAGCTTAAACTTTTCTATGGACTTGTTCTTCTTTGGGCTGTGCTGGCCGCCCTCGCTGCTCCCTTTTCTCTTGTCTCCACCAAATTGGTTATTCAGTGTAACGGTTTGTGTCGCTGTCACGACGTTCGTTCCCACTCTAGCGGGTGGCTGGTTCCTGCGGCCGATGCTCACGCCTCCTCCAGGTTTATCCATCCCTAGGCCCTATTTAGGAATTCGTTTACGGTGCTGACACCCTTCCTCTGTATCTCTTCCCAGAGTCCGCCTCCGACGAGGATCCCAGTCCTCAAGGCCATGAGCTTGGAGTTGTCATCTGCGTCTCTAGCTCGAGCAGCGATGTTCACAAATCTGCTCAGGTAAGCCTTCAGAGGCTCGTTGGGCTGCTGCCTTACGTTGGCCAGGGTATCGGCCTTGATGCGGGCAGCCTGAGAAGCTCGGAATGCCCTTTTAAAGTCAGCAGAGAAGGTTTTCCACGAGCTGATTGATTGCTTTTTACTCTACTTGAACCATTGCCTGGCTGGCCCAGTCAAGGTGGAAGGAAATATTAAACATCTCAGCTCAGGACCAATGTTGTGGGCCATCATTAGGGTGTTGAACATACCCAGATGATCTGACGGGTCCCCGTCTCTGGGAACTTGGACAAGTGAGGCACACGGAAACTAGGTGGATACGCCGTTGCTGCTATGTTGGGGGCGAAGAGCTCGAGTTCGTCCCCTGAATCATACTCATCTTTTTCTTTTTCTGATAAGAGCTTCCTCATCAGCTCCTCCATCTGAGCTAGACGCTCAAGGGTTTTGTCCTGACTTCCTTGGTTGTTCCGGGGCTGTTCAACAGCTCCGGTTCCATGGTACGTGTTAGGTGGGTTATTGCCCCTCATATCTTGAGATAGGTTATATGGGACGTTCCCGCTGTCACATACTTCAGACAGGGCTTCCCCTTGGCGAGCACGACTGCCATTTCCAACTGGGTCTCCTCTTTGAGAGTTTAGACGATCTCGGAGGTCGCCCCTCGGGGCGGCCTGAGGGCTTTGTGCCGAGCTCAAGCGATGGCGCAGGTCTCCGCCAGATATGTCACTTTGATGACTCCCGGTCCAGTAACTTCCATTTGAGAAGCTCGGAGCCCGCCACTGGGGATAAGGATCCAGGACTTCTCTGGGCGCCCGGCTACGATGGGAAGGTTCGACGGAAGGAGGATATCTCCTGTTGCTCCCATGAGCCAGAATGTCTCGGACTGGACGAGGAGGAGATGGGTATCTTATCGGTGAAGGAGGATGCCTGACCGTGGATGCGATCCTAGTCCCATCAGGGCGGATCAAGCTAGATCGCGGTCGCTCCGCTCTACCATCCTCCGCGTCCTATGCTCGGTGGTCTGAGCGGTGTGCAGGACGGCTGGCCGGGGTGGGCTGTCATCGCGAGCCCTCCCCGGATCTCCTTTGCGAGCTTCCTCGAGCCCTCCTGGGTGCGCTCAAAGGCGGAAGTGAGCTGGGAGTTGAGGTCCGGACCGATCGGCTGAACTGCTGCTCGACCCTAGGAAGTTTCTCAAATGTGGTCTCCCGGTGGTGTGACGTGGGAGTAGAATTTGATGTTGGGGGTCTGACCGACCGACTGGGCCTGGACCGGTTACCCCGACGGGACTTATGAGTCTCACCGTGCCTCTTTCTGACGTTAGCGTCGATTGTAAGAGGGGGTAGTCGGGCCAAAACCTCTTGAATCTGCTGGTTTGCTTTCGCCAGCTGACTCCTCAACTGTGCATTTTCCATTTCTACCACCGTGTAGAAATCCAGGTTCGGATTGGGCGGCCGGGGAGCCGAACTTCCAGTGTCGTCTTGGCCCAGTGGCTGCTTGCATGGATGATGCTGAACCTCAGGGTTCTGATCATCGAACATGGCGGCATGATGGGCCTCCTGCCCATCACGTTGGTCAACCTCGTTACCATGTCTTGAGCGAGTGACTACCATGGTTGGGTATTTGCGATAGCACCAATCTAATAGCTCTCAATGAAAGCACCAAACTGTTGACGCGGTTCTTTGGCAACAGATAATTATACGAATAAGGAGAGGGATTAGTGCTAAATAATGAACCGTAATAGATGAATGATCTCAAAGGAAAATTATAACTCGAATACTTTTTTAGGTGGTTCAAAGGTTAAAATCCTTCTAGTCCACCAGCCAATATTATTGATATATCTCTGATCTTCTTTACAGGGTATTTCTTTACAAATTAGAAGCCAACCCTTTGCAACTCCCAGGGTCTCCATATTTATAGGGAGAGGACACCTGGGTGTTGGCAAAGGAGGTCATCCCGTGACCTTCTTACCCACATGTCACTTCTGCGACATTCATGATAAATTCCTAAAACCTGACAATGAAGTGTGGTCTAATCAATAGGTAAGGGGGATAATGGGCTGCATGGCCCAACCCAGTCGTGGGTGCCTGAACACACACGTTTATGCTGCGTGTCTGAGAATTCAGGAATGGAGTAGACATGTGATGTCTGATATTTGCACGTTTACATTGCGTGGTTGACTTTATAAGAGGTCAGAGGTGTCACCTCAAGCTCGTATCCCGAGCATGATATAGTCTCAGCCCGTGGTGTCCACATTGCTGACCCGATGCCTTAGTAATCACTAAACCTCTGGCTATCTCGAGCTAGAGAGGTAGAGACCTGTAACAGCAGCTCCGGGTAGGTGGCCTCCACGTGGCTGCTATAATTATGCCCTTGTCCAGCTCGCTAATAACCCGTGGATATTTAGGGCGTACAGTAAGTATCTAAAAATTATTTCCTTTTTTTTTGTGCTCGAGTTTTTGTTTAAGCTCGCGCTTAGTTATAATATGTTTATTCTTCTAGCCAATTTCCGCCGTCCTACTCCCACCAAGGAGATGAAAGAGCACAAGGAGGCTCTACTCCAACTTCCCTATGGCAGGAGGTCCCTCTCTTATCTCCAGCACCAAGACAAACTCCGAGCCTGTGGCCTCTTGGAGAAGGATCAGTCCACATTTGACTGGTCCAATAAAAAGTATGCCCAGTGGGAGCTTGTGCCCCTCCCAACCGGCAACCTCCCCCCGAGGTAAAATGCTAAGCCTTCATCTTCAGTTCAGCGTCATGGGAGCCCGCAATCGGGGAGCGAGGCCAACGATGAAGCCTCGAGCTCGAGCTCGAGTGACAGAGGTACAATCATCCTTAGCTTAGATTTGTGGTGTCCATAACTACTAAAGCATAAACCCAATAGATTAGTATTGTGCAAGGACGATAGGAACCATTTCTATGTATGGACTTAGGTAGATGAGAGGGTACATAGGTTTGATAGTTGGCTCGGGAAGTATGACACCATGTAGAGTCTGAACGAGGTATGGGACGGAATAGTCGTTCAATACGAGACGAATGACTATAGAGACCTTTCGAGGTTGACTTCCACTTATAGGGAAGGTACTCCCCCCGCCTCCTCTGAAGATGGGGGAATTACGTGGTCGCCGAGCATGAGCTCGGGGGAGAGTTCCAGTTAGGTTTCTCTCCACTTGTCTTTTCATTCTTTGTCTGTCTGCATCATGCTAACTTATTTTGTTTTGGAATATCTCATAATGATTTGTGAATGTGCAGGTGATATGGATTCCGACCTCGACAACGTGCTCGCTAGTGGCGAGGGAGCCCAAAGGAGTAAGCGCCCGAGGGGGTCGCGGAGATCAGAACGACCTGCTAAGGTCCTTAAGAGGACCAAGAAGACACCTCCTCCACCAGCTCTAGCTGCTTCGAGCCCAGCTGTGGATCCGACTTCTCGGGTCGAGGCATCTTCTACGACGTTGCCTCCCGCTCCTCCTTCAATCCAGGTCAACTCCACGCTTGGCCTACCTCCGAAAAAACCCTCAGCCTCCAAAACACATCTTTTGTTGATCTCAACTTACATCGATGAGTATGTAATCGATAACGCAGCCGGAACTCACGGGGATACACTCGGCTCGGACGTTCTGTCTCGAGCAGGCCAGAGTTTTGGTAGCTTCGACACCCCTCATTGGCAGTTCTTGAATAATGCTTGAGACTACAACACTCTTTATGAGAAGAGCATCGAGCTTACTGCCACGGTAATCTTTCTCATCTCGCTACTGGCTGTATTTATACTTAGTTCATATTCTAATTTGATTTCTTTGTATGTCAGACTCTTGCTGTCTTTGCTCAACTTAACTATAAGTTGAACAATGAGGTCCATTCGAGCATGTCTTATGCTCAGGATTCGAAGGATCTCCAACTCAAGCTCAGTGACGAGATCAAGGCCACAAAGGCAAAGATAGAGGTTGAAGCTGAACAGCTAAAGGCCAAGACAGCCGAGCTCAAGGAGCTGAATGCCCGGGTCACGGAGCTTGAGAAGATGAATGCCCGGGTCGCGGAGCTTGACAAGATCAATGCCAAGCTTGAGGAAGATAAGGCCGCCACTTTCGAGATCATGGAGAGAGAAAAGGCTCGTCTCCTTGCAGAGTTTAAGGAGAAGAAGGATCAGGCAGTCGACCTGGCCATGTATAGAATCTGGGCCAGTAATGCCGACCTCGACACCAGCTTCTTAGGCTCTTTTGCGGCAAAACTCGTGGCTAAATGGCAAGCTCGGCTTGATGAGGAGGAGGATGCTCGGGATGAGGCAGAGAGAGCCAAGGAAGATGCTGAGAAGGCCAAGGAAGATGTTGAGAAGGCCAAGGAGAATGCTCTTACTTCCTAAATCTTGCCTCGGGGCTGCGTCTCTCTGAATTCTTTGTAATAGTTTTTATTTTTGATTTTTTGCTTTTTATGCCCCTGGGGTAAGACAATTTTATAGCTCGTGAAAGAGTTGTTTTCTTATGATCTATTTTCGAGCTCATACTTATGATATTTGTGATACCATATTTGACTTTATTTTAATATATTTGCTTTACATTTCTTGGGTCGAAATATTTCACGCATTTTGTATTAAAGTGTCTTATTATATGTCTGTTTATTCATACAAACATATGGTGGATTTAAGCCTGAGGTTCAATGCATTCATGCACAGTTTGCTCGAAATATCTGCATCCGATCTCGTTATTTGTCAAGCTCAGAGATTATTGTTACCATGCACCCGAAGGTACTTATATGGCGTGTAATGTAAGTGGTTTAGTTATATCTTAATTTTTTAGTTACTTTTCCTCATCCTTGGGTAGCTCCCTGAGGTTATGAGGTCGAAACTATCATTTTGCAAGATACTCCAGCCTCGATCTCGACTTAACGCGAAGTGGGTTTATGTTCCAAATTATTGTCGATTAGTTTTAGCTGGTTTGTTCCAAACCTATTAAGGTCGTGTTTGGTTTGTAATCCATACACTTAATCTAGTTTGCATATTTGGTTACATCCAAACACTTATCTTTGGATAATTTGGTTATGTCCAAACTTTCTTAGCTCGCATGTTTGGTTATATCCAAACACTTGTATGTTTTTGATAGTTTGGTTATGTCCAAACTATCTTAGTTCGCGCATTTGGTTATATCCAAACACTTACATTTTTTTGATAGTTTGGTTATGTCCAAACTATCTTAGCTCACGCATTTGGTTATATCCAAACACATATATGTTTTGATATATGCTATTAGATTTTTTCAAGCTGATGGTATATGTACCACTAATGCCCCCTTAATATCCTATGAGTGTGACCATAGGTTATTTAATTAAGAGAGATTGCAAAAAATACAGCATATTAAAACGAAATCAAACTTTATTTGAATAATTTATTAACCGGAATATAGTAAAGATTAATAGGCATGGTTACAGGTGACATCATTCCTACACTATTGATAGTAAGGTCGTAGATGTTCGCCATTCCATGCTCGTGGTACCAAACTCCCATTCAATCTTGCCAACTTGTATACGCCGGGTCGAATGACTGATTCGATCTGATAAGGTCCTTCCCAATTAGGTCCGAGCACGCCAGCAGCTGGATCCCGTGTCGCCAAGAATACACGCCTCAGCATGAAATCTCCTACACCAAATTTTCTATCTCGAACTCTTTTATTGAAATACCGAGTAGCTCGCTGTTGGCATGCAACATTTTTTAGCTGAGCTTCGTTCCTTCTTTCTTCAATCAGGTCCAGACTTACTTTCGAGTTGGGTTTGGTTCGAGGCTTGGTCATAAGCGAGGGCATGAATTGTGGGAATTTTGACCTCGATTGGCAACATGGCCTCGCAACCATATGCCAGAGAAAATGGGGTATGTCCTGTTGAAGTACGGGCTGTGGTTCGATATGCCCACAGAATTTGGGGTAACTCTTCGGGCCATTTCCCTTTAGCTTCTTCCAAATTTTTCTTCAGTGAACTTTTTAGGGTTTTATTCACAGCTTCGACCTGGCCATTCGCCTGGGGATGGGCCACAGAGGAGAAGCTCTTTATTATCCCTTTTTTTTTTGCAAAAGTTGGTAAACAGATCGCTGTCGAATTGAGTACCGTTATTGGACACAATCTTCCTTGGCATCCCATATCGACATATGATGTTCTTTACCACGAAGTCCAAGACTTTCTTCGAGGTGATTGTCACCAGAGGTTCGGCTTTGGTCCACTTCGTGAAGTAATCTACGACGACTATTGCGTATTTCACTCCGCCTTTGCCAGTTGGCAATGAGCCTATGAGGTCGATTCCCCAGACCGCAAATGGCCACAAGGAGGTCATCATAGTTAGCTCGGAGGGTGGAGCTCGAGGGATTGTGGCGAACCGTTGGCACTTGTCGCATCTCTTGACATAGTCGAATGAATCTGCTTTGATGGTAGGCCAGAAGTACCCTTGGCGTATTATTTTCTTGGATAGGCTATGCCCCCCAGTGTGGTCTCCACAGAATCCTTCGTGAATTTTCTCTATTATCTTCTTAGCCTCGGGTGGAGTCACACATTGGAGTAGCGGCATGGAATATCCTCTTCTATATAGCCTTCCATCTATAATGGTGTACCTGGGGATTTGATACATCAGGTTTTGAGCCTTGGTCCGTTCTTTTGGGAGAATGCCAGCCTCAAGGTATTCAACTATCGGGGTCATCCAAGTTGGCTCAGAATTTATCATGCAAACATCATCCTGCTCAGGCTCGATTATACTGGGTGTCGTGAGATGTTCGATCGGCTCAACATTCAACTCGTCGACCTCGGTGGATGTGGCAAGCCTGGCTAAGGCATCTGCGTTCAAGTTTTGCTCTCGGGGGTCCTGTTCTATCGCGTAGAACTCGAAATGCTTGAGTGCTGCTTTTGCCTTTTCTAAATACGCAGCCATTCTTGTCCCACGAGCCTGGTATTCCCCTAAAATTTGATTGACCACCAATTGGGAGTCACTGTAACAATGTATCGCTTTGACCTTGAGTTCCTTGGCTATACGAAAACATGCCAGTAGGGCTTCGTATTCAGCCTCGTTATTTGATGCTTCGAAGTAAAATCTCAAAGCGGAGTGAAATCGACTCCCTGTTGGGGTGATCAAGATTACACCTGCCCCCGATCCATCTTCATTGGAAGACCCATCAACATAAAGTTTCCACATCTCGCGGGCCGGGGTTATAACTTCATCGTTAGTCACTCCAGTGCATTCCACTATGAAGTTTGCCAGGGCTTGTCCTCTTATGGTTGTCCTCGGATGGTAGGTGATCTCGAATTGTCCGAGTTCAACAGCCCATTTTAGTAGCCAACCCGAGGCTTCTGACTTGGACAAGACTTGTCTTAGTGGTTGATCGATCAATACATGGATGGGGTGCGCTTGGAAGTAAGGTCGGAGCTTTTGAGACGAGTGGATTAGGTTGAGAGCCAACTTCTCCATCAAGGGATATCTCGATTCTGCTCCCAACAACCATTTACTGATATAGTACACAGGCCTTTGCACTTTTTGCTCTTCTCGGACGAGTACGGCGCTAATGGCGTACTCGGTCGTAGCAAGGTATAGGTACATAACTTCTCCCGTGATAGGTTTCGACAAGATGGGGGGTTCCGCGAGGTGCTTCTTGAGCTCCTGAAAAGCTAACTCGCATTCTTCCGTCCACTCAAATTTTTTGCCTCCCCTCAAAAGGTTGAAAAATGGAAGACAACGATCTGTAGATTTCGAGATAAACCTACTTAGTGACGCCATCCTTCCAGTCAAACTTTGGACATCCTTATGCTTTCGAGGTGAGGGCATATCAATCAAAGCTTGGATCTTGTCTGGATTTGCTTCTATTCCTCGGGCATTTACAATGAAGCCTAGGAACTTTCCCGAAGACACACCAAAAGAGCACTTTTGGGGGTTGAGCTTCATGTCATACCTTCGTAACACGGTGAAGCATTCTTCGAGGTCGTCCACATGGTGATTGTTATGTTGAGATTTAACTAACATATCGTCAACATAAACTTCCATGTTATTACCTATTTGTTTGGAGAACATCATGTTTATGAGTCTCTGGTAAGTGGCTCCAGCATTCTTGAATCTGAACGACATGACATTGTAGCAATACAGTCCTTTGTCCGTCACGAAACTCGTATGCTCTTGGTCAGGGCATGCATGGAAATCTGGTTATATCTAGAATAGGCATCCATAAATGACATAAGTCCATGCCTTACCGTGACATCTACGAGCTGGTCGATCCGAGGTAAGGGGAAGCAGTCCTTAGGACATGCCTTATTGAGGTCCGAGTAATTGATACAGGTCCGCCATGTCCTGTTAGGCTTTGGAACTAGCACTGGGTTGGCTACCCAATTGGGGTAGAAGGCATCCCGTAAGAACCGATTTGCTTTTAACCTATCGACTTCCTCTTTTAGGGCCTTCTTCCTGTCGTCATCCAGTAGTCTTCGCTTTTGTTTCTTCGGGGGGAAGCTTTTGTCAATATTCAAAGCATGGCTTACTACATTCGGACTTATCCCTACCATGTCCGAATGCGACCATGAGAAAACATCCTGGTTCTTTTTCAAAAAGCAAATTAATTGCTATTTCGTTTCTTCAGGAAGGTTTTTCCCTACCTTTACTGTCTTCGGGGGGGTCTGCTTCCTCGAGCCTGACCTCTTTGAGCTCTTCCAATGGTTCGAGTTCAGCTCTTTCTTTTATTCTTGGATCGATTTCTTTGTCTATTTCGAAGACTGTCCTGTCATTATTCTGAATTATGACGAGCGTTTGTGCACTCGTCTGCTTCTTTCCTCTAATGGAAATGCTATAGCATTCCCTCCCTGCTAGCTGGTCTCCCTTCAGTGTCCCGATGCCACTAGAAGTCGGGAACTTGATGGCCAAATGCCTCACAGACGAAACTGCCCCCAGCCCTACTAGGGCGGGTCTCCCGAGCAGCACGTTGTAGGCCGATGGTAGGTCCACTACTACGAATTCCATCATCTTGGTTGTTGAGACTGGGAAGTTTCCCAAGGTTACAGGGAGTTCGATGGACCCCATACAGGAAATCCTTTCTCCTGAAAAGCAGTATAACGTTGTTGCACATGCCTTTAGGTCACGAAGCGCGAGTCCCATCTTTTCTAGAGTGGCTTTATAGAGGATGTTCACTGAACTCCCATTATCAATCAGGACTCGGTGAACCCTCTTGTTCGCGAGCTGGAGAGTGATGACCAGTGGGTCGATGTGAGGAAATTGGACATGGGACGCATCGTCCTCAGTAAAGGTTATCGGTTGAGATTCAACTTTATGGTATTTCGAAGCTTTGGGTTCGGGTTCATAAGGGGACCCGTCACCAGTTTTTAGCTCATTCACGTATCGCTTTTGGGCATTCCTGCGAGATGAGGCCCACCCGAGATGGTTACGACATCTTCTCCATCAATCGGAGGGGGTCTCACGTCTTCCCTTGCTCGGGAGTTACTATTTTGGGCAGGCGGTGGTGCAGCTGCCCTCTGGCTGGTAAAAGCCTGATTATTGTTCTGGTTTCGTACATACTGCCTAAAGTACCCTCTCGAGATCAGTCCTTCGATCTTGTCCTTCAGCTGCTTGCATTCATCGGTTATGTGTTCGGTATCTCTGTGAAATCTGCAGTATTTACTGGAGTCTCTCTTGGATTTCTGGTTTCTCATGGGGTCTGGACGCCTGAAAGGGACCTGGTTTTCACTTGCCAGGTAGATATTCTCCCGAGACTCATTGAGCTTGGTGTACACCTTGTACACGGAGAAATACCTTTCCCCTTTCTTTTTCTTTCCCCCTTCCGCCTCGGCGTTATTCTCTTCATTCTTCTTTCTTTTGGAAGGGTTTTATGTAGAGGGTTTTGAGGCTGATGGGTCCGCCGAGGTCGAGGCAGAGTTTAAGTTTGTCATTGTAGTTATGGGCTGAGATGCCATATTCAGCGTTGACCTCACCTCCTCTACATTGACGAACCTCTGAGCTCGTCGATTGAACTCGGTTATGGACCTCACAGGTTTCCTCTGCATATCTTCCCAGAGGGGACTTCCTGGCATTACCCCAGCTCGGACTGCCATTAAATGGCCACTGTCGTCTACATCACGAGCTCAGGCGACTTCTAGATTGAACCTTGTAAGGTAACTCTTCAACGTTTCATTCGGTTGTTGCCGGACATTGGTCAAGGCAGATGCCTCGGGCCTTCTTCTGATCATGGCTCTAAATTGCTTCTTGAAATCTCTAGATAATTGATCCCAAGAAGCAATTGAATGCCTCTTATATTTTTTGAACCAGTTTTTTCCTGGTTCTGTAAGCGAAGCTAGAAACAGCATGCATCTGAGTTCGTAGCCCACATTACTTGCTCTCATAATAGTATTAAACGTACTTAAGTGACTGTACGGATCAGAATTCCCATCAAATGGTGGGACATGAGGAATCCGAAATCCTTGAGGAAACGGAGTGCTGAAAATATGGGGGGCAAAGAGTTCGAGTTCCTTGTCAGATTCTTCGTCCCGATCCTGACCTCATTCATTCTGTAAGAGCCTGAATGCTCTTTCCAGTTGATCAATCCTTTCCTGGACTGGATCCACGGGGGGTCTAACCTAAAACTGGTTATCATTGATCAAAATTCCAGGTTCGTGCCTTTGCATGGAATCCTTTCGTCCATTTAGGCGATCCCTCAAGTTTGGGTTCGAGGGGTTACCATTACCCCGATTCTGATTCAGGTGTTCCCGTAAGTCTGGGTGGTCCCTATGATTCCTAGTATTTTTGCGTCGTCGGTCATGCATACTGACTGATTTGGTGTCTTCTGAGCCTTCGCTGGTATGGCTTGTTGCGTAGTAGTTTCGAGATGGGTTCCTATCTGGTTGTCTCGTCTCGATAGTGTGAGACCGAGACATTTGGCTTCTTGTAGGCTGGGCACCTCCACGTTCTCTAGCAGTTTCCCCATTCCCATGTTTCCGCCCAGCCCGCCTTTCCCTATCATCCTGAGTCGGTTGCGTGTTTCTCCGAGGCGGTGATGGATATCTTATTGGCGAGGGTGCCTTATGGGTGATGGTGGCTGCCACCCATTTCGGGGCCTGGAAGGTCCCGAGTTTGCCTGTGCTGGTTCAGGAACGTTCTGTGCGTTATCAGGATTCTGGGTCCGAGCTGTTGTGGGGGCTCGGTTATTCCAAGTTTCGGCTGGTAACTCAGCAGTTGAGTTGGCAAAAGCTCCAGCCCGGGTGTTTCACCGGGGCCTCGAGGGAGCAGGCGGTTCTGCCGGTAGCGGAGGTTACTGCGTTCTCCGAGTGGTAGCGTTTTTGCGAGGTCATCCATGAGGTCTGTGGGGCGGAACACGAACATCACGTGGAGGTGGAGCTGGGCCTCAGGAGGAGGCGGGGGCTGAGCAGCCTGTGCCTTAGCAGCCAATCTGGCCAGCTCCTCGTTACGTTTCTTGGCCTCCGCCAACTGCTTTCGTAACTGACGATTTTCAAGCTCAACAATAGGGACATATCCTCGTCGTCCCTGGGGGCCGGTGGTGCAGGTGGTCCTCGAGAGTCAGAGGATCCACTCCTCTCATCTGGGTTTGGGTTCATCATCGACTGTTTCCTAGGGCGCCTCGGATGGCTAACTTCCTCTTCAGGAATATTAGGATCATTCGCGGCCATAGTTGATTTAGGGAGGCTTCCTCGACTGACTAGACTCAGATTCGTATTGCTTAATGCTCTCAATGAAAGCACCAAACTGTTGACGCCATTTTTCGTCAACTTAAATCGCAGAGCAATTAAACAATATAAACTACGGTGCGAACGAATAGTAAAGAGGAACAAGAAGGTTTTTACGTGGTTCAGCAGTTAAATCTGCCTAGTCCACGAGTCTGTGTTATTAAGACTTAGAGTTTTCTAGAAATTCTTCAAGGATGAATTACCTAGAGTTTTCTTTCAAGATATAAACCCCCCCCCCCCCCCCCCCCCCCCCCCCCCTTTACAAGTGGTCATTCCTTCTCTATTTATAGGGAAGGTTACAGGATTCGTTCCCACATATTTCGTGAAGATATTCTATATATCAATTTAAATAATGACATTAAATGCTATATCTTCTACATACAAGGAAACTTCCCCTGAAGACCCGGGAATGAATAACAAACTAAATAATATCCCTTTAATATTGGGATTTTACAGCAATAAATATGTTCACACATACAACGGGTTATCTCAGGTGACTCATCGGATCTTTGAGGTCAGCGATCGGCATCGTGACCGTCAAGACTTACGGACTTGTTATGAACTTGTCATCTTACTCCAAAACCTGCTCGGAGCAAATAAATACTGTCGAGGCTATCATACTCGAGCTTGCACTTCCTAAGCTCGGGCTGCTCAATCTGAAAGCACTCGATAACAGATGTATCCTGATGTCATGTCATTTCGAGCCTAGAAAGAATCTTGAGGCTACACGTTTTCGAGATTGCCATTTTACTTCGAAGGTTTTACAACAGGACCATAAAATGTATTTCATATATTTCGAGCTCATACTTGACGAGTCCAGTTTTCGAGGTCATAATTTCTGGTCTCGAAATCTGGGTGTAACAAATTTAATTAAACTTAATATTAGATTAAACATATAATATATATGGTAAATACTATTTTGGACCCTGTGTTTTGCAAAAGTTACCGATCGGACTCTTTGTTTTGTTAAATTATAATTTTGACTCTACGTTTTACACAATGGAACAAAAGAATACCCTGGAATAGATTTTTGTCAAACTTATTTTACATATGATCAACATGACCACATATTTTATTAATTAATGAAATGAAAATTATATTTTAAAATAAAAAATTAAATTAAATTATTTTAAAATAAAAAATTAAATTAAATTATTTTTAAATACAAAATAATTAAAAAATATATTTTAAATAATAATAATTAAACTATTCTTTATTTTACAATATATTTTTATTATTTATTTAAATCATTAATTAATAAAATATGCGGGCATTTTGGTTATATTTAAAAAAATTGACTAAAATCTGGTCCAGGGTACTCTTTTGTTCCATTTTGCAAAACTCAAGATCTAAATAGTCATTTAACAAAACACAGGGTCCAAAATAGTACTTACCCTATAATATATAATATTTTGTTGTCACGCACAATTCAAAAACTAGAACAAACATAAACTTAAACAAAAGTAAACAAATAAATAAATAAATTAAAATATGACATTTTAAATATATTTTGTGATAATTTAAATAATTAAATCATATTTATTTAAAAATAATAAAGGCATATGTTACACCCAGATTTCGAGATAAGAAGTTATGACCCCGAAAACTGGGCTCGTCAGGTGTGGGCTCGAAATATATGCGGTCATCATATGGTCCAACCGTTAAACCTCTCTGAAGTAAGCCACGACCTCGAGGATGTGTAACCTTGAATATTCTCTGAGCTCGTGATGGGCAATGGCACGACACTTGAATATATTTCTCACCGATTGCCTTCAGGCGAGATAGTTCAAGCTCGGGAAGTGCAAGCTCAGAGGTGATAGCATCGTCAGCATTTGCTTGTCTTGAGCATAGATTAGGTGGCGAGCTCGTGACTGACTCATAGTCTTGACAGACTCAATGCCAATTGCTGATCTCGAAGATTTGATGAATCATCTGGGATAACCCATTACGTGTGAACGTGTTTATTGTTGTACGATCCCTATATTTAAGGGATATCATTTAATCTGTTATCCGTTCCCGATCTTCATGGGACATTTCCGTGTATGTAGGAGATAATGCATTTAATAGAATTATGGTAATTGATTTACAGAATATCTTCCCGAAATATGTGGGAATGAATTCTGCAACCTTCCCTATAAATAGAGAAGGAAACACCATTTGTAGAGGACTGATTTCTGATTTCTTGAGAGAAAACTCTGGGCAACTCTTCTCTGAAAAGTTTCTAGAAAACTCCTAAGTCTTAATAACATAGACTTGTGGACTAGGCAGAGTTAACTGCTAAACCACGTAAAAATCCTCTAGTTTTCTTCTTATTTCATTTGCTCAAATATTTTATTGTTTAACTGCTCTACTATTTAAGTTGACGAAAAACGGCGTCAACAGTTTGGTGCTTTCATTGAGAGATATTAAACAGTACGTGCGTGAGTTTTTTTAGTCAAAGAGCCTCCCGAATGAACAATGGCAGCAAATGATCCCAATGTTCCTTCGGAGGAAATTTTAAATGAAGCTAACTACCCCCGACGCCCTGGAAAGCAGCCCATGGTGAACTTAGACCTTGATGAGAGGAGTGGTTCATCCGACTCTCGGGGACCACCAACCCCCAGGGACAACGAGGACATGTACTACAATCCTAAACGATATGTCCCGATAGTGGAGCTAAAAAATCGTCAACTGTGAAAGCAGTTGGCAGAGGCCAAGAAGCGCAATGAAGAGCTAGCCAAACTAGCTGCTGAGGCGCAGGCGGCTCAGGCCCCACCTCCACCAGAGGCCCAGGCTTCGCCTCCGCGGGTCGTTCATGTTCCACCATGTAGGCCACGAGGGCGGCCGTGCAAAAACACTACCACCCGAAGAGCGGAGCAACCTCCGCCGCCAGCAGAACAGCCTACTCCGCCAAGGCCCCGGAGAAGTAACTGGGCTGGAGGTCCTGCCAACCCAACTGTGGAGGCACCAGCTGGAGTAGGGAATAACCAAGCCCCCACAGAGGCTCGGACCCAAAATCCTGGTAATGCGCAGAACGTTCCAGAACCAGATCGATCAAACTCAGGGCATTCTAAGCCTCGTAATGGATGACAGCCACCATCACCAATAAGGCACCTACCATCACCAATAAGGTATCCCTCATCAACTCGGAGGAACACACAACTGACCCATGGTGATAAGGAAAGGCGAGCTGGGCGAAGGCATGGAAATGGGGAGACTGCTAGGGAGCATAGGGGTCCCCAACTTACGTGTAGAGTCCAAGAACTTTACCTAGCTAGTAGATAGTAGTATTATAGTATTTATAGTATTATCTTTGTAACTGTGGATTTTTGGTTCAGACCGGGAATTATTTGGACACTCATAGTAGTACTTATAGATTTTCTAAGTTTAACCTATAGTTTAAGAATATTGATGTTAACCTAAGGTTTGATTAATATGACTGATATTAAGGATAATATTTATTATACTATAAGGTTTAGATAAGAACCAATAGGATTTTAAGCACATGTTATGTATGGGTGATTAAGGATTAAGTATTTTGAGGATTAAATTTAATAAGGGAAGTTTGAATGCTATAAGGTTAGTCAGCAGCTTTGAATACGTTGAGGGCTTAGTCAAGGCTGTTTACCCCATTCAAATTTAGCTAAAAATGTGTAATTTTGTGTTTAAATAATCAGCGTGTGCCGATATATCGCAGCTATAGGGGGCGATATATCGCAGCACGTAGATACGAAAAACATGAGACGATGCACGACAGCCTCGGGCATACTGGCCCAGGCGATATATCGCCTACAGGGGGCGATATATCGCCTCCTTCAGTACATTTTGAAACATTTTGAAATCATTTTCCATTCAACCATTCAACCTCTTGATAAGTCTAGCATCTTTTTGAACGAGTCTTCAGCCTCTGCTGAACGATAATTCAAATTATTTTCACCTAAAAAGCTATTATTTTTATTCAAGTAAAATTAAGATCCTTTCATTCCTAAACTCTATAAATAGGACCTAGTACCCAGCCATTATTCATCTTTTGCTCTAAGTTCAGAGGCTGCAAGTGCTAAGTGAGTGTGAGAGTGTAAACACCTGGGTTGGGGAATCATAAGCTTGATCATCATAAGCTTATCAAACACTTTGGGAAGTAAGGTTTTATAGTATTTCGGTCTGAGGTGTAGATTGGTCTTACAAGTCTTCAAGGTAACCCAAAAACTCTAGTTCATTTCTGTACTTGTTCTTTTAAGTTCTCATAGTCTTCTACTCAGCCTCTAACCTTAATCTTTATTTTGGTTAGGAAATCTAAGTTCTTGAGCAAAAAGGTTTTGGTAAGTATTTTTCTCAAGGTTTAGTCCTTCCATTCCTCTCATTTCCTTTTCTTCAAATCTACTCACCCTGTTATATATGGTTTTAGGAGTGTTCCAAAAGTCCCAACTCTGTCCTCATATCCCGGTAACTTTGGTAAGGAAAATAGGATAGAATCTATATGTTTTATGCTTATGTTATCTTATGTTTTATGTTATGAAATATGTTATAAAATATGTTATGAATATGTATGTTTGTAGGCTTGGGCATATGACCCATATGACTAACAAGACCCCAAATAGATTATGGGCATATGACCTACTTAGCTAGTAGGACCCCACTAATCTCATGGGCATATGACTTGTTTAGTCTATGGGACCCCAAGTAATAATGGCCATTATAGTATGTGTATGATAAAGTGTTATGTTAAGTTTTTATGTTTCTTATGAAATTATGTATATGAACTATGTGTTAGATTTTTCCTTGCTGGGCATTAGGCTCATTCCTTTTTGTTTATATGTGCAGGAAAATAGCTATAGTGGCGGTAAGATTCATGGATGCTTGGGAGAATGTGTATCGGTGGTGAATGGAGTCAAGGAGTCGAGAGTTCGATTTTCGAGGATGTAGTCTTGTTTTACCTTTTTTATGGTTTTACATGTATTTTTCCGCACTTTCTATGTAACTCCTTTTCACTTTAAATTATGTTTTGTTTTAAATACAATGAGATCCCATATCCTACTTGATATTTTATGAGAGTAATTTTTATTTCTACAAGTTTCTAATAAATTTATGGTATTTTCGCAAATGTAAGTTTTATTAAGGATTTGTATGTATAGTTTCGTTAATGGTCCAAAAGTCTAGAGTAGTGGGTCATTACATTACGAGAAGCCAAATGTCTCAGTCTCACACTATTGAGACGAGGCAATCGGCAAGAAACTCGTCTCGAAACAACCATGCAACGAGTCATATCAGTGAAGGCTCGGGTGAAACTAGATCAGTTAGTATATATGACCAGGAACGTAGAAACACTGGGAATCGAAGAAATCACCCAGATTTACGAGAACAACTGAACCATAATCGGGGGAATGATAATCCATCAAACCCAGATCTAAGGGATCACCTCAATGGGCATAAAAACCTTGCGCTGAGGTGCGAAATTGGAGTTGTAATCAACGATAACCAGTTCCCGCTGCTTCAAGTAAGACCCCCCGTAGATCCAGTCCAAGAAAGGATTGAACAATTGGAAAGAGTGTTCAGGCTCTTATAAAACGAACGAGGTAGGGAACGGGATGAAGAGTTCGATGAAGAACTCGAGCCCTTCGCCCCACATATTTCTAGCACCCCGTTTCCTCAGGGATTAAGAATTCCTCATGTCCCACCATTTGATGGGAATTCAGATTTGTAGAGTCATTTAAGCACGTTCAACACGATCATGCGAGCCAGTAATGTGGGCTATGAGCTCAGATGCATGCTGTTCCCAGCCTCGCTTATGGGACCCGCGAAGAACTGGTTTGAGAAGTATAAGAGACATTCGATTACTTCTTTGGATCAATTATCAAGAGATTTCAAGAAGTAATTCAAGGCCATGGTCGGCATTAGGCCCGAGGCATCTGCCTTTACCAATGACCGGCAACAGTCGAATGAATCACTGAAAAGTTACCTCACGAGGTTTAATTTGGAAGTTGCCCGAGCTCGTGACGTCAACGACAGTGGCCATTTAATGGCTGTCCGAGCCGGGGTAATGCCTGGAAGTCCTCTTTGAGAGGATATGCAGAGGAAGCCCGTAAGGTCCCTAACCGAGTTCAATTGACAAGCTCAGAGGTTTGTTAATGTAGAAGAGGCAAGGTCAGCGTTAAATATGGCCTCTCAGCCCATAACTACAACAACAAACACAAACTCTGCCTCGACCTCGGCAGATCCTACGACCTCAAAACCCCCTGGGGACAACCCTTCTAAAAGGAAGAAGAATGAAGGGAATAATCCCGAGGCGGAAGGGGGAAATAAGAAGAAAGGGGAAAGATATTTCTTCGTATACAAGGTGTATATCGAGCTCAATGAGTCTTAGGAGAATATCTACATGGCTAATGAAAACCAGGTCCCTTTTAGACGGCCTGACCCCATGAGGAACCAAAAAGCGAAAAGAGACTCCAGAAAGTACTGCAGATTCCATAGAGATATCAGACATACAACAGATGAATGCAAGCAATTAAATGATGAGATCGAAGGCCTGACCTCGAGAGGATATTTCAGGCAATATGTTAGGAGTCAAAACCCCAATCAGGCTTCCACTAGCCAGAGGGCAGTAGCTACACCGCCTGCCCATAACAGCAACTCCCGAGCACGGGAAGATGGACGACCCCCTTTGATTGATGGAGAAGATGTCATAACCATCTCGGGGGGACTACATATTGCAGGATTGGGCAGAAATGCCCAGAAACGATATGTGAATGAGCTAAAAACTAGTGATGGGTCTCCTTACGAACCCGAACCCAGAGCTCCAAAACAGCAAAGGGTTGAATCTCAACCCATAACTTTTACTGAGGACGATGCGTCTCACGTACAATTCCCTCACAACGACCCGTTGGTCATCACCCTTCAGCTTGCGAATAAGAGGGTACACCGGGTCCTAATTGACAATGGGAGCTCGGTCAATATCCTCTACAAGGACACTTTAGAAAAGATGGGACTCACGCTTCGTGACCTAAAGGCTTGTGCAACAACGTTGTACGACTTTTCAGGAGAAAGGATTGCCTGTATGGGATCCATCGAACTCCCCGTAACCTTGGGAGACTTTCCAGCCTCGACAACCAAGATGATGGAGTTCGTAGTGGTGGATCTTCCATCGGCCTACAATGTTCTTCTTGGAAGACTCGCCCTAGTAGGGCTGGGGGAAATTTCGTCCGTTAGGCACCTGGCCATCAAGTTCCCGACTTCTAGTGGCATCGGGACGCTAAAGGGAGACCAGCTCGCTGGCAGGGAATGTTACAACATTTTTGTGAGAGGGAAGAAGTAGGCAAGTGCACAAACGCTTGTAGTAATTTAGAGTAAGTATGGGAAAGTTTTTGAAATAGACGAAGAGATCGATCCAAGAATAGAAGAAAGAGCTGACCTCGAGCCCCTAGAAGAACTCAATGAGGTCAAGCTCGAAGAGATTGATCCCCCAAAAACTGTGAAGGTAGGGAAAAACCTTCAAGAATAAACAAAATAGAAATTAATTTGCTTCTTGAAGAAGAACCAGGATGTTTTTGCATGGTCACGCCCTTAACATCGATAAGAGCTTCCCCCTGAAGCAACAAAAACGAAGACTCCTGGACGATGGCAGGAAGAAAGCCCTGAAGGAAGAGGTCGACAGGTTGAAGGCAAACCGATTCATACGAGATGGCTTCTACCCGGATTGGGTAGCTAACCCGGTACCAGTTCCAAAACCTAATAGAACATGGCAGACCTATATCGATTACTCTGACCTCAATAAAGCATGTCCTGAGGACTGCTTTCCCCTACCTCGAATTGACCAGCTCGTAGATGCCACAGCCGGGCACGGACTTATGTCATTCATGGACACTTATTCTAGATATAACCAGATTTCCATGCATGCCCCGGACCAAGATCATACGAGTTTTGTGACAGATAAAGGATTGTACTGCTACAATGTCATGTCATTCGGGCTCAAGAATGCTGGAGCCACATACCAACGGCTCGTAAACACGATGTTCTCCAAAAAAATATATAATAACATGGAAGTGTATGTTGATGATATGTTGGTCAAATCAAAACATAACAATAACCATGTGGACGACCTTGAAGAATGCTTCGCCGTGCTGCGAAAGTACAACATGAAACTCAACCCCCAGAAATACTCTTTTGGAGTATCATCGGGAAAGTTCCTGGGTTTCATTGTGAATGCACGGGGAATAAAGGTTAATCCTGACAAGATCCAGGCGTTGATTGGCATGCCCTCACCTCGAAAGCATAAAGATGTCCAGAGTTTGACTGGACGAATGGCAGCATTAAGTAGGTTTATCTCGAAATCTACAGATCGCTGTCTTTCATTTTTCAACCTTTTGAGAGGGGGCAAAAAATTCAAGTGGACAGAGGAATGCGAGCTAGCATTCCAAGAGCTCAAGAAACACCTCACAGAACCTCCTATCTTGTCAAAACCTATCACAGGAGAAATTTTGTACCTATATCTCGCTACAACCGAGCACACCATCAGTGCCATGCTCGTCCGAGAAGACCAGAAGGTGCAAAAGCCAGTATACTATGTCAGCAAAAGGTTACTGAGGGCAGAATCGAGATACCCCTTGATGGAGAAATTGGCTTTCAGCCTAATTCACTTGTCTCGAAAGCTCCGACCTTACTTTCAAGCATACCCCATCCATGTGCTGATTGAACAACCACTATGACAAGTCTTATCAAAGCCAGAAGCCTCGGGATGATTATTAAAATGGGCTGCTGAGCTCGGACAATTCGAGATCACTTATCGTCCGAGGACGACCATAAGAGGACAGGCCCTGGCAGACTTCATAGTGGAATGTACTGGAATGACTGACGATGAAATTATAACCCCAGCCCGCGAGCTGTGGAAACTTTATGTCGATGGGTCTTCCAACGAAAATGGATCGGGGACAGGAATCATATTGATCACTCCAACTGGAAGCCGATTTCACTTCGCCTTGAGATTTGACTTCGAACAACGAGGTTGAATATGAAGCTCTACTGGCAGGACTTCGAATAGCCAAGGAACTTAAGGCTAAAGCGATACACTGCTATAGTGACTCACAGTTAGTGGTCAACCAAAATTTAGGGGAATACCAGGCTCGCAAAACAAAAATGGCTGCATATTTAGAAAAAGCAAAAACAACACTCGAACATTTCGAGTTCTACACAATAGAGCAGGTTCCTCGAGAACAAAATTCGAATGCAGACGCCCTAGCCAGGCTTTCCACATCCACCAAGGTTGATGAGCTGAATGTTGTGCCAATCGAGCATCTGTCGATGCCCAGTATTAGCGAGCCAGAACAAGAAGATGTCTCCATGATCAACTCTAAGCCAACCTGGATGACCCCAATAGTTGAGTACCTTGAAACTGACATTCTCCTAGCAGAATGGAACAAGGCTCAAAATCTGATGTATCAGATCCCCAGATACATTATTGTGGAAGGAAGGCTATATCAGAGATGATACTCTATGCCACTACTCCGATGTGTGATTCCACCTGAAGCCAAAAAGATCCTAGAAAAGATACATGAGGGATTCTGTGGGGACCACGCTGGGGGGCATAGCTTATCAAAGAAAATTATATGCCAAGGATACTTCTGGCCCACTATAAAAGCAGACTCATTTGATTACGTCAAGAAATGTGATAAGTGTCAACGGTTCGCTACAATCCCACTAGCTCCACCTTCCGAGCTAACTATGATGACCTCCCCATGGCCATTTGCGGTCTGGGGAATTGACATCATAGGCTCATTGCCAACTGGCAAAGGTGGAGTTAAGCACACAGTAGCGCAGTAGATTATTTTACGAAGTGGATTGAGGCTGAACCTCTGGCAACAATTACCTCAAAGAAATTTTTGGAATTTGTGGTAAAAAATATAATCTGCCGATATGGAATGGCAAGGAAGATAGTATCGGATAATGGTACTCAGTTCGATAGTGAACTGTTTACCAATTTTTGTGAGAAAAATGGGATAATAAAGAGCTTTTCCTCTGTGGCTCATCCCTAAGAAAATGGCCAAGTCGAAGCTGTGAATAAAACCCTGAAGAGTTCGATGAAGAAGAAATTGGAGGAAGCTAAGGGAAAATGGCCTGAGGAGTTACCACAAGTTTTGTGGGGATATCGGACCACAGCTCGCACTTCAACAGGACATACTCCATTTTCTCTGGCATATGGATGCGAGGCTATGCTACCAATCGAGGTCGAAGTACCCACTATTCGTAGCCATGCTTTTGACCAAACCTTGAACCAATCTTAGCTCGAAGTAAGTCTGGACTTGATTGAAGAAATACGGGACGAGGCTCAGTTAAAAAATGCAGCATATCAGCAACGAGCTACTCGATATTTCAATAAAATGGTTCGGGACAGGAAATTCGGATTGGGAGACTTGGTGCTGAGGCATGTGTTCCTAGCCACACGGGACCCAGCCGCCGGCGTGCTCGGACATAATTAGGAAGGGCCTTATCAAATTGAATCAGTTATCCGACCTGGCGTCTACAAATTGGCAAGATTAAATGGGGAGTTGGTACCACGAGCATGGAATGTTGAACATCTGCAACCTTACTATCAATAGTATAGGAATGATGTTTCCTGTAACCGTGCTAGTTTATCTTTACTAAGCTTCTGTTGATAAATTGTTCAATTCTGAATAAAGTTCATTTTCGTTTCAATATGCTGTATCTTTTGCAAACTCTCTTAATTTAATAACCTATGGTCACACTCATAGGATATTAAGGGGGCATTAGTGGTACATATATCGTAAGCTTGAAAAATTAAAAAATAGCATACACGAAAATAATAGAAGTGTTTGGATATAACCAAATACGCGAGCTAAGATAGTTTGGACATAACCAAATTATTAAAGAATAGAAGTGTTTGGATATAAGCAAATACATGAGCTAAGATAATTTGGACATAACCAGATTTTTAAAAGTAAAGTGTTTGGATGTAATCAAATGCGCGAGCTAAAATAACAAGATTGTTAATAGCAAAGTGTTTGAGTATAACCGAATGCGCGAGCTAAAATAATTTGGACATTAAAAGTAAAGTGTTTGGATATAACCAAATGCGCGAGCCAAGATAATTTGGGCATAACCAAAATATTAAAAAAGTGTCCGGATACAACTGGATACGCAAACCAGTACGATCTAGATATAACTAGATTGAAAATATATAAGTGTATGGATTACGAACCAAGAACACGACCTAAATAGGTTTGGAACAAACCGACTAAAACTAATCCACAAAAAGATGGGATATGAATAAATCCACCTCAAATTAAGTCAAGATCGAGGCTAGAATATCTTGCAAAAGGATAGTTTCGACCTCATAACCTTGAGGAGCTACCTGAGGATGGGAAAAAGTAACTAGAAAAGCAGGATATAACTAAACTACCTGCCTTACACGCCATATAAGTACTTTCGAGTGCATGATAAAAGTAAGTTCCGACCTTGACAAGTAACGAGATCGGACACTGATACATCAAGTAAACTTTGCATGAATGTATTGAAACTCGAGCTTAAATCCACCATGTGTTTGTATGAATAAACAAACATTAAAGTAAAGTCAAATATGGTATTGTAAATATCATAAGAAAATAGCTCTTTTACGAGCTATAAATTGTCTTAGCCCCAAGGGCATAAAAAAACAAAAGATAAAAACTATTACAAAGGCCTCAAAGGGACACAGCCCAGGATCGAGATTTAGGAGGAAGGAGCGCCCTCCTTAGCCTTCTCAGCATCCTCCTTAGCCTTCTCAGCATCCTCCTGAGTAGCCTCCTCCGCATCAAGCCGAGCTTACCATTTAGCCACAAGCTCCTCCTCAAAAGAGCCCAGAAAGCTAGTATCGAGATCGGCGTTGCTGGTCCATATCCTGTACATGGCCAGGTTGACCGCCCGATCCTTCCTCTCCTTGAACTCTTCAAGAAGACGAGCCTTCTCGCCCTCCATTATCTCGAAGGTGGCTATTTTATTCTCCTCAAGCTTAGCATTGATCTTCTCGAGCTCCCCGAGCCTGGCTTTCAGCTTCTCAAGCTCCTCAACCTTGGCCTTCATCTGCTCGACCTCAGCCTCTAGCTTTGATTTTTCGGCCTGAAACTCGTCAGCGAGCTTGAGTTGAAGATTCTTCGACTCCTGAGCATAAGACATGCTCGAGTGGACCTCATTGTTCAGCTTGTAATTTAGCTGAGCAAAGGCAGTAAGGGACTAACACACAAAAAAATCCAGTTAGAACATATGCTAAGCATAGTTACAACAAATAATAAGGTGAGAGAAGTTACCGCAGCAGCGAGCTCGACACTCTTGTCATAAAGGGTGTTGCAGTCCCAAGCATTGTTCAAAAACTGCCACTGGGGAGCCTCAAAGCTGCTGATGCTCTGGACTACCCGAGATAGGACGTCTGAACCAAGTGTAGCCCCATGAGTCCCGGCAGCATTGTCGACGACATACTCATCAACATGAGTAAAAATCGACAACAGGCGCCCTTTGGACGCTGGTTTCTTCGAAGGAAGGCCGAGTGTGGGGAGGATCTTGATGGCAGGAGGCAGGGGATGAGCATCTGTGGTGGAAGCATCAACTTGGGAGGCAGGATCCATGGCCAGGCTCGTAACAATGGGAGTTGGGGGAGGAGGACTCTTCTCGGTCCTCTTAGAGACCTTAGCAGGTC
Source organism: Humulus lupulus (assembly GCF_963169125.1). Classification (NCBI taxonomy): domain Eukaryota; kingdom Viridiplantae; phylum Streptophyta; class Magnoliopsida; order Rosales; family Cannabaceae; genus Humulus; species Humulus lupulus. The sequence continues at coordinate 45,675,169 of NC_084793.1, forward strand.
GATCAGACTTCTGCGAGGCTCTCGGGCGCTTACTCTTCTTGGCCCCCTCACCCCTGGCGAGCACAATCACACCACATTATAAGAAATTTCAAGACACAAAAAGTTAGCATAATGAAAACAGTCAAGGAATAAAAGGAAAAGTATTGAGGAACCTAACTGGAACTCTCGCACGATCTCGTGCTCGGCGACCATGTAATTCCCCCATCTTCGGAAGAGGCAGGGGGAGTTCTCTCCCTATACATGGAAGTCAACCTCGAAAGGTCCTTATAATCATTCGTCCCGTATTGGACGGCTATTCCATCCCAGACCTCGTTCAGACTATACATAGTACGTACTTCCCTAGCCAACTATCAAACCTATGAGCCCTCTTATCTACCCAAGACCATACATAAAAATTGTCCCTATCATCTGGGCACAAGATTAGGGTGTTGGGCTTATGTTTAAATAGCAAAGGAGACCATAAAGCAGAGCTAAGGATGACCGTACCTCTGTCACTCAAGCTCGGAGCCTCATCATTGGCCTTGTTGCCCGAGCACGAACTCCTAGGACGACGAGCAGGGGACCGTGCCTTAGAACTTCGCCTCAGAGAAAGGCTGCCGGTTGGAAGAGGCAAAAACTCCCACTTGGTGTACTTTTTGTAGGCTCTATCATCTGTGGATTGATCCTTCTCCAGGAGACCACAAGCTCGAAGATTATCTTCACGAAGAAGATAAGACAGGGAGTGCCTACCATAAGGAAGTTGAAGCAAAGTCTCCTTATGCTCCTTCATCTCATTAGTGGGAGTGGAGCGATGATAGTTGGATGAAGAATTGAATGTATTACGAGTGGTTCAAACCTAAATAAAAATTCGAGCATAAATAGAAAAAAAAAGATCGTATACTTACGGATTCACCTACACGAATAATATCTGGAGGGAGCCAAGCCGTCCGTCCAAAAGAACGCCAACTTGAAATTGGGGGGATGGTTCGGCAGGTCCTCGAAGATTTTCTTCTCCCTGGGATAGCTTGAGAGGTAGTAGAAGCCATCTCCTCCCTAAGCTCGGGAGGGGTTTCTTTTCAAGCAAAAGAGATACAAAATCTCTTTTGGTGAAGGTCCTTCCCACTTTAGCTCATGGTAAAGCGACCTCAGGGCTGACAAGACCCTATATGAGTTGGTCTGGAGTTGGAAGGGTGCGAGCCCAACATAATCCAGAAAGTACTTAAAAAAGGACTTCAAGGGCAATAAGGCCCCTGCCCTCATATGCTCTTGGCTCCAAGCTGCAAGCTTCAACTTATTGTCAGGGTTGCCATTTCCTGGGGCATGGAAGCTATGCTCTTTGGAAGTGGGAGCCCGATATCTCAGCGAGCCTGATAATCCTAGGCCGTGGCGTGCTAGGATGTTGGTTATCTGCCCCAATGAGGAAACCGAGCTCCAATAATGCTCGGCCTCAAAAAATTCTCCTCTCGAGGTGGGAATAGTGGTTGGCTACGAGGTAGATGGGGGATTTGATGGTTCTTCCATCAGTGAAAATTTGAGATCACCTGACTTGAATGCGACCGTCACTTTAAGAATAGGGTCGAGGGGGATCGGTCTGGGCTCGGGGTCCGAGTCTGGATAGATCGCGACCCTAAGTCTTTTTCTCTTCAACCTCGTCAATTTGGCGTCGAGAGTGAGTTCAGATGTCCTCTTGCTCACACCTTAATTCGTGCTTCCGAATAAAGCGTTGATTCCGAGTAAAAGGTGACTCCAGGCTCAGAGCTGTCAGTGAATAAGGAATCGCGAAATTTGACCCCCACCGCTTTTCCAAATTTTGCGACATTTAGCAAGAGAAGAAAAAGGGTGAGGGCCAGATGAACAAGAGATTAAGATTAAAAATCAAAATGGTCTGAGCTCGAAAGACGTGGAAGATGAAATGGAAGGGTGGCGGAAAAAAGGTGGCAGATGAAAAGACGTGGGAATGGTGCAAACATACTCAAGTACTTTGATCTTCCAATGCCTTCCTGACGCATGTCCACACTCGAGTACAGTTGACGGTACAGTTTCCAAGAAGGGCAGTTCAAAAGTTTCCTTCTCATGGGATTCAAACTGATAATTTTGAGGGGGAAAAATGTTACACCCAGATTTCGAGATAACAAGTTATGATCCCGAAACTGGGCTCGTCAGGTGTGAGCTTGAAATATATGCAGTCATCATATGGTCCAACCGTTAAACCTCTCTGAAGTAAGCCACGACCTCGAGGATGTGTAACCTCGAATATTCTCTGAGCTCGCGACGGGCAATGGCACGACACTTGAATATATTTCTCACTGATTGTCTTCGGGCGAGATAGTTCAAGCTCGGGAAGTGCAAGCTTGGAGGTGATAGCATCGTCAGCATCTGCTTGTCCCGAGCACAGGTTAGGTAGTGAGGTCGTGACTGACTCATAGTCTTGACAGACTCAATGCCAATTGCTGATCTCGAAGATTTGATGAATCATCTGGGATAACCCATTATGTGTGAACATGTTTATTGTTGTACGATCCCTATATTTAAGAGATATCATTTAATTTGTTATCTGTTCCCGATCTTCATGGGACATTTCCGTGTATGTAGGAGATAATGCATTTAATAGCATTATGGTAATTGATTTACAGAATATCTTCCTGAAATATGTGGGAATGAATTCTGCAACCTTCTCTATAAATAGAGATGGAAACACCATTTGTAGAGGACCGATTTCTGATTTCTTGAGAGAAAACTCTGGGCAACTCTTCTCTGAAAAGTTTCCAGAAAACTCCCAAGTCTTAATAACATAGACTTGTGGACTAGGCAGAATTAACTGCTGAACCACGTAAAAATCCTCTAGTTTTCTTCTTATTTCATTTGCTCCAATATTTTATTGTTTAATTGCTTTACTATTTAAGTTGACGAAAAACGGCGTCAACATCATACATATTATTTTTTTATCTTACAAATTTGTGTGATAGTTTGTTTTTTATCAAGTTATTGACACTCTTTTTTTTTCATCAAAATCACCAAAGGACATTGCGAGATATACTAGAAACTAAAAATAATTGATGCATATATACTACTATACACGCTATGACGTTTTCTATTATTATTTTATTTCTATTATTAATTTCTTTTAAATATTATTGTAGTTTATATATATATATGTCATGTAGCCATGTAAATATATATTTATGTTAATGTTGTATTTATATGTCATATATGTAGAGATTATTGATATAAATATTTATATATATTATAGAACTATAATTCATTCTATTATATATATATTTTAAAAATAGTGAACTAGTTTTCATTAAAATTATAGACAATGTTTATAACTTTAAAATTAAGCAAATGTGTATTGCACGTTACTTCTACCTAGTATATATATATATATATATAAATGAGAGCTTCAAGATGGTGTGACACTTTAAAATCTCTTCAGCTATTCTATCTATTTTCTCCTTTAATCTAGTTTTTTTAATTATACTCTACCTATTTTCTCCTTTAATCTAATTTTTTAATTCCTTTTTATTAATAATTATAATAATATTAATTAATTCTAACTCTACTTCTTAACTACTTAATATAATTAAAAAATACTGTAAAAATAAAATTAATTAAAAATCTATATATCTATATCTATATATATGAAGGAGAGTTTCAAAGAGATAACATGACACTCTAAAATCTCTTCAAATCACTTTTTTTATTTTCTCATCTAATTTAATTTTTTTTATTCATTTTATGAATTTTAATTGCACATTTTCTTATTTTTTCTATTTAATCTAAAAAAAATATCTACAATAATGATAATTTTTTAAGATTAAATATATATTTTTTAGAAAAATTATAGGTAATAAAATCGTATAATAAACAGTATATATATAAATGAGAGCTTCAAAAAGATGATGTGACACTCTAAAATATCTTCAAAACACTCTTTTTATTCTCTCCTTTAATTTAATTTTTTTATTCATTTTAATTGCACATTATCTTATTTTTTTTTCTATTTAATGTAAAAACAAATATCTAGAATAATGATCATTTTTTAAGATTCTCTAAAATCTCTTCAAAATACTCTTTCTATTTTCTCATTTAATTTATTTTTTTTATTCATTTTATGAATTTTAATTGCACATTATCTTATTTTTTTTCTATTTAATCTAAAAAAAATATCTAGAATAATGATCATTTTTTAAGATTAAATATATTTTTTTAGAAAATTACAGAAGAGTAATAAAACTTTATAATTATTTATAACCATATATAATTTATATATATTATATTTATTATTATTCCGAACTATACATATTATTCAGAATATATAATAATCCATATATTCTTTATTATTTATTTAAAAACGATTATAAGAACATTTGAATAGATCAATTAAAATTCTATAACAATTTTTTTAATTTAAATTTTATTAGATACCACTTATTATTTTTTTTCTTCTAATTTATAGCTATTTAATTAATTTTCTAATAATTATATAGTTACAAAATAATTAAATAATTAATTAATAATAAAAATATAAATTATACTATTATCGAAAAAGTAAATCTATATTATAAATATCTATCTATATTTTAAATAACCTAAAGTATGGATTTAAATTATAGAAAGGAAAAAAATTAAAATATCTATAAAAATTAATCATTAAAAATGAAATTGTAACGTCCCAAAATTACCTAATAAGACTTAGTGCCTTGATTAGGGGGCAATGATGCCAATATATGTAATTATATATTTATTTGATATATTTGATTGTGATTATGTGAATTATGTGATAATATATAACTAGTGTGCATGTTTAGGGGTATTAAATATGCATGTGAGCCCGTTTCTTATTAGAAGGGCAACTTTTGTAATTTGACCTGTTATGAGCATAATTGTATGTATATGTGATATATGTGTGAGACCACATTATTATGTGATTTTATTTGAGTTACTTGGCACGAGACGATCTCTGGGAGCAAGTTAGCGGGAAAGTCATAATGGGACCTAACACCCGACTCGGGGCGAGTCAAGGGTTATTTTGGGTATTTGGTATTTAATTGGGTTATCGGGTAATGGGAATGAATAATTGGGGATATATTTGGAGTTAGTGAGTTTAGGAGGGAATACCGAAGAATTTGACCATTTTGCCTTCAAGGACGTTTTTGGTACCCGAGCCTCGGGATTAGCTTAAGTGAAACTTAAGCCTTAGGAAACATAAAGAAACACTCAGAAGATATGCCGACTCACTCTTCCTTTCATCTTCTCTAAGCTTCTTTAAACTAGTGGTTGAAGAACTAAGGGAAATTTGGGCTAGAAACCAAAGAATTGAAGGCTGAGAATTGGAATTTGGATAGCTTGTGGTTAGGCGATCATCATTCACAGCTAAGGTAACATTTTAATCTCTGTGTTTAACTGAATCATGTTAGAATCATAGCTGTTCTTGAGGTGTTCTTGAACCTTTTAGCTCAAGAATTGTAATTGGTGTTTTGATGAGTTTTATAACTAGATTTTTGTTGGGTTTTGCAGTTGGAAAGATGTTAGAACTATTGTGGTAATTGAATTATGGTTTTTGTAATGCCCCGAAATCCCTAATGTGGTTTAATGGCTGGATTAGTAGGCCTGGAAGGCCATAACTGTTTAATTATGCTATTAAATGATTATATGCATGTTTATGTGAATTATATTATAATATGATGTTAAATGCATACATGTGGGTCCACATTTCATTACAGGGGTGTTTTGGTAATTTGGCCCGTTGAGGGCGTACTTGTATATCTGTATGCATGTCGGTGACATATTGTTGAGACCACATTATAATGTGGGTTTGTTCGAGCTATTCGGCATGAGACGATCTTGGAATATTAATTAGCGGTCTAGTCATAACAGGTGTAAGTTCGGGGCTCGGGATGAGTCTCGGGGTGATTTTAATGATTAGAGCGTTGCTGGGAATTAAAGGGTGACAGGATTTGAATTATTGATGTTTGAGATTATTGAGAATAGCGGGAATTGGAGAGCGTTAATTATGATTAACGAGATAGGTGGGAAATACCAAATTTGCCCTTGGGAGCCTTTAGAAACCCTTAATTGACCTAGGGGTATTTTGGTCTTTTCACCCCTAGGATAGATATAAGCCATTTAAGGCTGTAGAAAGGTAGTGAAAAATAGAGCAACTTCAAGAGCTTTCCCGTACCTATTCTCCTTCAGTTTTCTTTGTGATTTTTGAGCCATTCTTGAGGATTCAAGCTTGGGAAGTAAGTCTTGGGAGCTTGGGAGTGTGTTCCACCATTGTAGAGCATCATAATCTGAGCTTGAGGTAAGTTTCTAGCCATTTAAATCCTACTTTGCTCTGTTTTAGTTCTGGTTTTCAGCTGAGATTCCTAGGTTGGATGATTGGTTTTGTTGGGAGTTTTGGCTAGGGTTCTTGTGGTTGTGATGCTTGGGGTATGTGAGGATCGTTTTTTGGTTCATTTGGCATAAAAAATGAGGTTTGGAAGCATTGGAATCAGGTTGGAATTGAAGGAGTCGAAGAAGGAGGTTTCAGGGGAGAACTGTTCTGGGGGTAGCGCTATAGCGCCCATCAGAGGGCGCTGTAGCGCTACACAGGATTGTTGATGGGCGGTTTGGGGTTCTGAGTATAGCGTTGGGGCACTGTTGAGCAGTGCTGTAGTGCTACTCTGTTCCTCCAGAATCCCGTTTTGAGGGTTTTTAAGGGTTTTTGGCTCGGGGTTTCAATCCTTAAGGCCTGGGATCGAATCTACTCACCGTGTGGGCATGTTTCGAGGTCCCGAGAGTGGGGTTTAGGTTAAGACCCTTTCATTGTATATTTTCATTAATGGAGGTTATAATTGGTTATGATTAGGTAATCGCTAAGGAATCAAAAGGTTGATCGTTCTTAGGAGTAGTTCTTATTATACCTCTCGCTCGAACCTGAGGTAAGAAAACTGCACCCTGTGTATATGACATGCATGATTGTTGTTGAGGCATGTTGGTTGATAAATGTGGACATTGATTGCATATTAAATGCTAGTGGATGTTGTTTACTTGTGTATGACACTGATTAGTCAGGGACGACACTGGTCGCGTATCACTGACCTAAGAGTCAGAAACGGCATAAGCGTCTTGAACGCAGGGCCGAATGAAGATTAGATCTAATCGATATTAACGTTGAATGAATCTAAGGCATTAATGCTGGACCGACCCTAAGGTCGATGAAACTTATAAGCGCTTGGCTAGTCTAGGACTAGTTACTCAGAGCCAGGGCCTAAGGCCTGGTGACTGCTTGTCACATGGCTAGGGAACAATGTTCCATGGTTATGACTCTATGGTCATGAGGTAGGTTATGTTGGTGACTAGTCATCATGCACCTAACCTGTTTAGGCTAGTGAAAGGTTTCACTTATTTGTTAAGCCCTGGTGACCCTATCGTCACATGGCTAAAGGGAACTGAACCCACCTTAGTAACGTTTCCAATTGTCACTCCTCTATTTTGGACTGAAAGTCCTGAATGATTATTATGATCATTGTTGATATTATATTCATGCGTTATTGTGTTTTCTTGCTGGGCCTTGGCTCATGGGTGCTATGTGGTGCAGGTAAAGGGAAAGAAAAGCTCACCCAACCTTGAGTGGAGAGCTTAGGTGGTGCTGTGTACATAAGCGACCACTTGACCACCACGACCAAGGAGTTCTCTGAGGAACTAGAGGTTTACCCTATTTTTCCCACTTAGGTCGATGGGTTTGTAAATTTGAAACAGTAATGACCATTTTGAGTTGTAAATAACTTGTAATAGTTTTTTTTATGGGCCCATGAACAGTTTTATGTATTAAATAAAATGTATCCTTTCCTTTTTATTGGTTTTCCCCCTTAGCTTGTTAATAACACTTAGAAGCACATTTTTAACCAAAGGACTCGGGTAGCGAGTTAAATTTCTGGTTCACCGTAACTGTTTTGGGGTAACCAGGGCGTTACAACTTGGTATCAGAGCGTGCCAAGGTTAAGGTTCTTGTAGACTGGCTGGGCATGTACACACATCATTGAAGTCAAGCTCGACTCATGGTTTGGTAATTATTTATGTAGTTATATGTATAATTGCTTAAATATAATATATATGCTTTACCTGTACGCATAAGATACCATGTTAAACCTGTGCCCTGAAATATTATATCCTCAGCAACTGTGTGCTAAATAGTACTGAGATTGCTGGAACATACTAATTGGTATTGTTGATTGTGAATTATTATGTGATACATGCTAAGTGCTAAATGCTATAAACATATACCTGCTTGTATAATTGTATGACTGTAGAATATGATAATTGTCTGCTTATTCTTGGATCATAAGGCAGCAAGAGGTTTAGTTATTACTACCTGACTGGCCGTATTGATCATTGTTTCAGCAAGGTATTAGTGATAAGAATGAATCCATGGCAGATAGATACTTCAGCTGGCCAGAGTGATCAAGGCCAGAATAATAATAGTCAGGGTCAGGAGAATGACCAGTCACAGATTCCACAACCAACTCCTGTAAACTGGCAGCAAATAGTTAGTGATCTGCAGGTAACAGTGTGGAGCCAGGGAGAAGAGCTTCATCTCTTGAAACAATAGCAAGCACCTGCAGTGGCCAGTGTATCAGAGGCACCTCTTGTGTCGGTGCCAGCAGCAGAGCAGTTGCCCGAGGTTGAAAATAAATGGGAGCCTCTTTATGAAAGGTTCAGGAAGTAGCAACCTCTAGTTTTTGAGGGCAGTGCAGATCCTACCAAGGCAGAGCAATGGATGAGTATGATTACCACCATCCTAGATTTCATGAGGGTGACTGGTAATGAGAGGGTGGCCTGTGCCACTTATATGTTTTGGGAGGATGCCCGAATTTTGTGGGAGGTTATTACCCAGACCAGAAATGTTAATGCCCTGAATTGGGAAGAGTTTTAGACTCTATTCAACGAGAAATATTACAATGATGCCATTAGGGCAGCTAAAGCTGAGGAGTTTATTAGGCTACTTCAGGGAAATTTGTCAGTCACTGAGTATGCCTTAAAGTTTGATCATTTGGCGAAATTTTCCATGGAGCTGGTGCCCACTGATGGGACCAGAAGAGAGAGATTTCTTCAGGATGTACGTATTACCACTGTGGCTGGGGTTACTACCTATGCACCGGTGGTTGAGAAGGCACTCACAGCTGAGAGTGAAGAGAACAAGATCTGGCGAGACAATGCAACCAGAAAAGAGTTCAGGAGGACAGGTCCTCCATTTGTGGGTTCTGGTAGGGGTGTAGGCCCCAGTGAGCAGAAGAGGAAGGTTCCTGACACCTTCCCAGTTCCAGGTCCTGATAGGCGGCCCCGTTGTATTTCAATGGGTCGTCCAAGTGGTAATGAAGCCTGGAAGTGTTATCCTGAATGCCCTAGGTGTAAGAGGCGTCATTTGGGAGAGTGTAGAGCAAGGCCTGCTTCTCATGTGAAGCAGTGGGCCATCTTAAAAAGGATTGCCCTAAGATCAGAAAAGAAGAACCCAGGAAAGCGGACAGCTCGGCCCCAGCTCGAGTGTTCGCGTTGACACAAGCAGAAGCTGAGGCTTCTCCCTCAGTTGTTACAGGTCAGCTTCTTAGTGCTGGAACCCCTTATAATGTATTGATTTATTCTGGTGCTACACACTCTTTTGTTGCTAGTAGTATTATTGATAGATTGTGTAGACCCTATGATTTTTATGCTGTGGGGTTTGGAACTTTGTTACCCACTAGAGAGTTAGTGGTATCTAGGAGATGGGTCAGATCCTTGCCAGTGACAGTGGAGGGCAGAGAATTGTTAGTGGACTTGATAGAGTTGGTTATGACTGACTTTGATATGATATTGGGTATGGATTGGTTGGCAAAGTATGGGGAAACCATTGATTGCAGAAGGAAGATGGTCACCTTTGAGCCTAAAGGTGAGGATCCTTTTGTGTTTGTTGGTCCTGTGCATAGACCTCGCATACCTATGATTTCTGTATTGAGGGCTAGGGATTTATTGCAAGGAGGTTGCATAAGATTCTTAGCCAGTGTGGTTGATACCACTCAGGTCGTGCCAGTGAGACCAGAAGATACCAGACTTGTTTGTGAATTTCTGGATGTGTTTCCAGAAGATTTGCCAGGGTTGCCACTGCACAGAGAAATTGAGTTCGTTATAGAACTGGCACCAGGGACGGAGCCAGTGTCTAGAGAACCTTACAGAATGGCCCCAGCTGAGTTGAAAGAATTAAAGGTACAGTTGCAGGAACTGTTAGATTTGGGTTTTATCAGACCTAGTTTCTCACCTTGGGGTGCGCCAGTTCTATTTGTAAAGAAGGATGGTTCTCTGAGGATGTGTATTGATTACAGAGAATTGAATAAGTTGAAAATTAAGAATAAGTATCCTTTGCCAAGGATAGATGATCTGTTTGATCAGTTGCAAGGTAAAAAGGTATTCTCAAAGATTGACCTTCGTTCTGGTTATCATCAGTTCAGGGTCAAGGAGGGAGATATACCGAAGACTGCTTTTCGTACCAGGTATGGGCATTATGAGTTCTTAGTTATGTCTTTTGGATTGACTAATGCCCCTACTGCTTTTATGGATTTGATGAATCGAATGTTTAAGGATTATCTGGACCAGTTTGTGATCGTCTTCATCGATGATATTTTGGTATATTCTCAGTCTGAGTCAGAGCATAAGCAGCATTTGAGGTTGGTTCTGCAGAGACCGAGGGAGCACAGACTGTTTGCCAAGTTCAAGAAATGTGAGTTCTGGTTATCTTAGGTATCCTTTCTTGGGCACATTGTCAGTAAGGAGGGAATTAAGGTAGATCCAGCAAAGGTTGAAGCGGTCAGAGATTGGCCAAGGCCAAAGAATGCTTCTGAGGTTAGAAGTTTCCTTAGATTGGCAGGTTATTATAGGCATTTCATGGAAGGGTTCTCAAAGATTGCTACTGCATTGACTGAGCTGACACGCAAGAGTCAGAAATTTGTGTGGTCAGATAGATGTGAGAACAGCTTCCAGGAACTGAAATAGTGATTGATTACAACCCCGATTTTGAGTCTTCCAACAGATCAGGAGAAGTTTGTGATTTACTGCGATGCTTCTCATCAGGGTTTGGGCTGTGTTCTGATGTAATCGGAAAAGGTAATTGCTTATGCTTCATGCCAGTTGAAGGAGTATGAAAAGAGATATCCCACTCATGATTTAGAGTTGGCGGCTGTGGTCTTTGCTTTAAAGATATGGAGGCATTATCTTTATGGAGAGAAGTGTGATATCTATACAGACCACAAGAGCCTGAAATACTTTTTCACCCAAAAGGATTTGAATATGAGGCAAAGGCGTTGGCTGGAGTCAGTAAAAGATTATGATTGTGAGATTTTGTATCATCCAGGAAAGGCCAATGTGGTAGCTGATGCTTTAAGCCAGAAGGGTCCGGGATAGATTTATGGTATGAGGCTGATAGCCAGGGAGTTAGCAGATGATATGACCAGAGCTGGTATAGAGTTGCTGGTGGGCCAGTTGGCTAATATTACGCTACAGTCTACACTATTGGAGAGAATCAAAGAGGGTCAGTTAAGTGATTCACAGCTGATCAAGATCAGGGAGGATGTCTTAGCTGGAGCATCCAGAGATTATATAGTGTTTGATTTGGACTTGTTGAGATACAAGGGGCGGTTCTGTTAGACACTGCTTTGAGGCGAGAGATTCTGGATGAATCTCATACTACACCTTACTCTTTGCATCCAGGCACCACGAAGATGTTTCAGGATGTGAGATCGTTGTATTGGTGGCCGGGGATGAAAAGAGATGTAGTGGAGTATGTGGCTAAGTGCTTGACATGTCAACAGGTCAAGGCTGAGCATCAAAGGCCGGTAGGGTTATTGCAGCCTCTGGATATCCCAGAGTGGAAGTGGGAGGACATCACGATGGATTTCATGGTGGGCTTACCCAAGACTGTTGGTCAGCATGATTCTATTTGGGTGATAGTGGATCGCTACACCAAGTCAGCTCACTTTTTGCCAGTGAGGACTACATACATAGTTGACGAGTATGCAGATCTCTATGTGAGAGAGATCATGCGCCTTCATGGAGCGCCAAGGTCGATTGTGTCAGATCGGGACCCTACCTTTACTTCCAAGTTCTGGGGAAGTTTGCAGAAGGCCATGGGGAAACAATTGAAGTTCAGTACTGCTTATCATCCTCAGACAGATGGGAAATCTGAGAGGACGATCCAGATATTGGAAGACATGATGCTGGCATGTGTGCTGGACTTTGGTGGATCTTGGAGTAAGTATCTACCTTTGATACAGTTTTCCTACAACAACAGTTATCAGTCTACCATTGGAATTGCACCTTATGAGATGTTGTATGGTAGGAAGTGTAGGTCTCCCATTCATTGGGATGAGGTAGGTGAAAGGAGATACTTGGGTCCTGAGGCAGCTCAGAGGACCAGTGAGGCCATTGAGAAGATTAGAGCTCGGATGCTTGCTTCTCAGAGTAGGCAGAAAAGTTATGTAGATCCCAAGCGCAGGAACGTGGAGTTCCAAGTAGGAGACTATGTCTTCCTTAGAGTCTCGCCATGGAAAGGGTTGAGAAGGTTTGGGAAGAAGGGCAAGCTGAGTCCTAGATTTGTAGGTCCATTTGAGATCCTGGAGAGGGTTGGTCAAGTGGCTTACTGATTGGCTTTGCCTCCAACGTTGTCAGTCGTGCATAATGTATTTCATGTTTCAGCTCTTCGGAGGTATGTATCTGATGTGAATCATATTTTGAGCTATTAAGATCTGGAGCTTGAGCCAGATCTCTCCTTTGAGGAGCAGCCAATTCAGATACTTGACAGAAAGGATAAGGTCCTAAGGAATAAGACGATACCTTTGGTTAAGGTATTGTGGAGGAACATTAAGGTCGAGGAAGCGACCTGGGAGCTGGAGTCAGTATCCCGACCTGTTTAGGGAAATTTCGAAGACGAAATTTCTGTAAGGAGGGGATAGTTGTAATGCCCTGAAATCCCTAATGCGGTTTAATGGCTGGATTAGTAGGCCGGGGGGGGGGGGGGCATAACTATTTAATTATGCCATTAAATGATTATATGCATGTTTATGTGAATTATATTATAATATGATGTTAAATGCATGCATGTGGGTCCACATTTCATTACAGGGGTGTTTTGGTAATTTGGCCCGTTGAGGGCGTACTTGTATATCTATATCCATGTCAGTGACATATTTTTGAGACCACATTATAATTTGGGTTTGTTCGAGCTATTCGACATGAGACGATCTTAGAATATCTATTAGCGGTCTAGTCATAACAGGTTTAAGTTCGGGGCTCGGGATAAGTCTCGGGGTGATTTTAATGATTAGAGCGTTGCCGGGAATTAAAGGGTAACGGGATTTGAATTATTGATGTTTGAGATTATTGAGGGGCCGCGACTCAGCTGAACCCAGAGCCCAGGGAGGCGCATTGCGACCCTCTTGTGCAGGTCGCGACCCGCATCCTTTTGGTAGAGGGGGAGGGCCTCAGATTTGAAGGGGAGTGCTGCAACCCTCAAGGGTAGGTCACGGCCCGCCTGGACAATTTTGACCTTAGGGAGTTTTTAATGACGGACACCTTTTCCTTAGGGCTCAGGATCGATTCCACTACCCGATTTAGTGGAATTCGAGGCCCCGAAGGCTAGGACTCGGTTCGGAAGCCTTTATTTGATCGTTATTGTTGGAATCCTATATTATGGTTGTGACTAGGTTATTGCTATAGGCTCGGAACCAGGATCGTACTTGATGGTCGTCCTTATTTTACGCTATACTCAGACCTGAGGTAAGAAAACTGCACCCAATATGTGTTATATGTGACCAGGGCTTGACCCAACTGTTATCAATAATTATGATTGGGGCTTGGGGCCCTGAGAACGTTTATGTTTAAGCTATTGTTTCACATGTTGATTGATCCTACTTGAATATTCGATACATGCTTAAGTGTTTCATGTTTGTTGCATGGATTTTGTGGTTAGGGCCTGAGGCCCCGTTAAATAGGTGTGATTAGTATTGTGAGTACTGTTACTCGATGGTGTTATGTGATTAACATGCATGCATACTCGTTTTGTTGGGATATGCTATTCATATATGTTTTTGTATTGAAGTTTGAATACCTGGATCAGGGCTTGACTTATTAGCCAAGGACGGCAAAAGCGCGTTGCACGCTGGTCGAAAGGCTTAGGCCTAAATCATCAACGTACTATTACGTTGGCTGACCCTATGGTCGTTAGAAAACCAAAGGTGTTGGGATAGCTCTATGGTTAGTTACTCAGAGCTAAGGGCGAGGGCCCTAGGTGACTCTATGGTCACATAGCTAGGGCATGGGCCCCGGGGTTGGCTCTATGGTCAACTGTTTAGGGCAGTGGCCCCAAATTGGTCCAATGACCATTTATTTGTAATTGAATGACTGTATATGTACGTTATTATTGTTGGACATGCTAGATAAGTATCCAGGAATTTGTATTGTTCTGTTTATGCACATGTAAAGTTTTCTTGCTGAGTCTTGGTTCACGGGTGCTTTGTGATGCAGGTAAGAGGAAGGGAAAGCTTGACCAGCCATGAGTTGGAGAGCTTCGGTGGTGGTGTGTACATATGCGGCTGCTCGACCACCATGGCTGAGGGTATCTAAGAGGAACTAGGGTTGTATCCCTATTTTTGCCGCTTTAGTTGGTTGGATGTAATTTTTCATATACCTACACTTCTTTAAGTATTTGGTTGTAATATTTTGGGATCCCACAAATATATGAAAGTTTTTTAAAATAAAATTCAACGGTTCCTTTGACTAACAATTAAAACCCTAACCCTTGACATTAACCATAGTTACAGTTTTAAGCCAAGTGACTTGATTAGCAAGTCCGACACAATTTAAAATACATAGTGTAACAGTCCTGGATTATGAGGACATTACAAAAATTAAAAATAACTAAAATATTATATATTATTTTATTTGTTGACGCCGTTTTTCGTCAACTTAAATCGTAGAGCAATTAAAAAACGTATACTATGAAGCGAATGAATAATGAAGAAAGACAAGAAGGTTTTTCTGTGGTTCAGCAGTTAACTCTGCCTAGTCCATGAGTTTGTGTTATTAAGGCTTAAAGATTTCTGGAAATTCTTCAGAGATGAATTACCTAGGAATTATTCTCCAGCCAAAAGAAATCGATAATTTTCAAGTGGTCATTCCTCCTCTATTTATAGGGGAGGTTACAGAGTTCATTCCCACATATTTTGGGAATATATTCTATATATCAATTTAAATAATGACGTTAAATACAATATCTCCTATATATATGGAAACGTCCCATAAGAATCAGGAACAGATAACAAACTAAATAATATCCCTTAAATGTGGGGATTATACAACAATAAATATGTCCATACGTAACGGGCTATCCCAGATGACTCATCGGGACTTCGAGATCAGCGATCGACCCTGTGGCTGTTGAGACTTATGGTATTGCTACAAGCTTGCCACCCTACTTCAGGACATGCTCAGAGTAGATTGACACTATCAAAGCCATCATACTCGAGTCTGCACTTCCTAAGCTCGGACTGTTTAATCAGAAGACAATCGACATCGGATGTATCCCAACGTCATGTCATTTTGAACTCAGAAAGCATCCCGAGGTTACACATCTTCGAGGTCGTTACTTCAGAGACCTTACAACTGGACCATACAATGTTTTCATACATTTCGAGCTCACACTTGACGAGTCCAGTTTTCGAGGTCATAACTTCTGGTCTTGAAATCTGGGTGTAACGGTTTGCCCCCTCAAAAGTATCAGTTCGAATCCTATGAGAAGGAAACTTTTGAACTACTCTTCTTGGAAACTGTACCATAAAAAACACTTGAGTGTGGACACGCGTCAATCGGGTATTGATCACTCAAAGTACTTGAGTACCTTGGAAACCTGCCCACGTCTATCCGCCTGCCACTCTTTATGGTACTATCAACTAATAGGTCCCTGGCCGTTTGAACTGATACGGAATCTGACCAATGGCCCAGATTAATTCGGCCTTTTACACTCCCATGGGTTTATAAATGTCTCCAGTCATCATCTCCATTTCATTTTCACGTTCAAGCCTTTGTAGAGAGAAAAGAAGAAAAAACCAGAGAATATTGCCCGGTTCTTGCATGTTCTCTAAGCCACAAAAACAGAGCAACATTCACCTCTTCGATTCTATGAGATCATTTTTGGAGCCACTCATTCAATCATCAATCTCTCTGTTTCTGCCGATTTCATTGTGTAAGTTTTCTGTTCATAGCTTCGTATGCCCGTATTTTTTTCATGCATGTTTACATTGCTGCACTGTTAGTTCCCTTGCTAGTTTTCCACATTAGAATGTTTCAGTACGTACTAGTCTTAAGTTCTGATATCATGGGTTCCAAACCCAGTTCATGCGTAGAAGACCCAGACATGGTTCTTTTACTGAATTTTTTGAATTTTGAATGACATATCTTGTACACCAAGATATCGGGTATAAAATTATGGTTTTGTAAAATGCACGTTTCCCAAAAATTCCACTCTTTGGGTAACCGCCAACTTTTTCCCTGAAATATCGGGATCTTCAAAAATAAATCTACCTTCCTTTCTTTCGGTGGAATACACGCTCTAAGACTGGCCTCGTCCTTTAGATCGAGTTTGCCTTGTAGCCTTGATCATTTGAGCTTAGGTCATCATGATTTTTCATTATTTCTTGTTCGCTTGGCCCTTACTCTTTTGCTCTCTTGCTAGATGCCGCAAAACTCAGGAAAGTGGTGGGGGTCAGAGCTCGCGATTCCTTATTCACCAGTAACTCCGAGCCCGGAGTCCCTTTTTACTCGGAACTAGCGCTTGATTCGGGAGTACGAACTGTGGTATGAGCAAGAAGACATCCGAGATCATTTTCGACGTCAGATAGACGAGGTCGAAGAAGGAAAAAGGAAAAAACTAAGGGTCACCATCTACCCAGATCCGGATCCCGAGCCTAGACTGATTCCCCTCGACTCTACACTCAAAGTGACAGTTGCCTTTAGGCCAGGTGATCTCCAATTCTTATTGATGGGGGAACCTTCTACCTCACAACCAACCTCTGTCCCCACCTTGAAGAGGGAATTTTTTGAGTCTGACCATTATTGGAGCTCGATCTCTTCATTAGGGTAGATCTCTGACATTCTGGCCCTCCACAAAATCGGATTGTCAGGCTCGCTGAGGTGTCGAGCTCTGGCCTCCCACAAGCGAAGTTGCCACGCCCCGAGAGATGGGAATCCTGACAGCAAGCTAAGATACGCAGCTTGGAGCCAGGAACATATAAAGGCACGGGCTGTACTGCCCTTAAAGTCCTTTTTCAAAAACTTCACAGATTTTGTTGGGCTCGTTCCTTTCCAGCTCAACACCAACTCGTACAGGGTTTTGTCTGCCCTGAGGTCACTTTACCATGAGCTAAAGTGGGAAGGAACTTCACCAAAGGAGATCCTGTATCTCTTTTGCTTGAAAAGCAATCCCTCCCGAGCTCGGGGAGGGGACGGCTTCTACTACCTCTTGAGCTATCCCAAAGAGAAGAAAATCTTTGAGGATCTTCCCAACCACCCCCCAGACTTCAAAAAGGCTTTATTTTGGACGGATGGCTTAGCTCCTTCCAGGCACTACTCGTTCAAGCGAATTCGTAAGTCCCTAACTAATTTCTTCTTTTTGTGCTCGAGTTTTGTTTGAGCTCGCGCTTAGTCATATGTTCATTTTTCCAGCCAACTACCGTCGTTCCACTCCCACCAAGGAGATGAAAGAGCACAAAGAGGCTTTGCTTTAACTCCCTTACAGCAGGAGGTCCCTTTCCTATCTCCTCCACGAAGATAAGCTCCGAGCCTGTGGCCTCCTAGAGAAGGATCAATCCACATTTGTCTGGTCCAACAAAAAATATACCAGTGGGAGCTTGTGCCTCTCCCAACTGGCAGCTTTCCTCCGAGGCAAAATGCTAGGCCATCATCCCCAGTTCGACGTCGCAGGAGCCCGCAATCGGGGAACGTGGCCAACGATGAAGCCTCGAGCTCGAGCTCAAGTGACAGAGGTATGGTCATCCTTAGCTCGGATTTGTAGTCTCCCTCACTACTTAAGCATAAGCCTGACATATTAGTGTTGTGTAAGGATGATAGGGACCATTTTATGTTTGGACCTGGGTAGATGAGACAGTGCATAGGTTTGATAGCTAGCTCGAGAAATATGACACTATGTATAGTTTAAATGAGGTATGGAACGGAATAGCCGTTTAATACGGGACAAACGACTATAGAGACCTTTTGAGGTTGACTTCAAATTATAGGGAAGGTACTCCCCCCGCTTCCTCTAAAGATGGGGGAATTACGTGGTCGCCGAGCACGAGCTCGGGGGAGAGTTCCCGTTAGGTTTCTCTCTACTTGTCTTTTTATTCTTTGCCTGTCTGCATCATGCTAACCTGTTTTGTCTTGGAATATCTCATAATGTGGTGCAACTGTGCAGGTGATATGGATTCCGACCTCGACACTGTGCTCGCTAGTGGCGAGGGAGCCCAAAGGAGTAAGCGTTCGAGGGGGTCACGAAAATCACACCGACCTGTTAAGGTCCTTAAGAGGACCGAGAGGACACCTCCTCCACCAGCCCCAGTTGTTACGAGCCCAGCTGTGGATCCGACTCCTCAGGTCAAAGCGTCCCCTACGGTTCTTCCTCCCGTGCCTCCTTCGATCCAGGTCCACTCCACGCTTTGGCCACCTCCGAAAAAACCCTCAGCTTCCATAACACGCATGTTGTCAGTTTCCACTCACGTCGATGAGTACGTGATCGACAATGCTGCCAGATCCCATGGGGCTACACTCGGCTCAGACATTTTATCTCGAATGGGTCTGAGCTTTAGTGGCTTTAACGCCCCTCATTGGCAGTTTTTGAACAGTGCTTGAGACCACAACACACTTTATGAGAAGAGTATCGAGCTCACTGCTTCGGTTACTCCCCTCATCTTGTTATTAGTTGTACTCGTACTTAGTTCATGTTCTAATTTGATTTCTTTATGTGTCAGACTCTTGCTGTCTCTGCTCAACTTAATTATAAGTTGAATAATGAGGTCCATTCGAGCAAGTCTTATGCCCAGGAGGTGAAGGACCTCCAACTCAAGCTTGGTGATGAGGTCAAGGCCACAATGGCAAAGATGGAGGCTGAAGTAAGGGCCAAGATAGCCGAGCTCGAGAAGGTGAATGCCCGGTTTGCGGAGCTTGAGAAGATTAATGCCAAGCTTGAGGAGGAGAAGGCGGCCACTTTCGAGATTATGGAGAGCGAAAAGGCTCGTCTCCTTGCAGAGTTTAAGGAGAAGAAGGATCGAGCGGTCGACCTGGCCATGTATAGGATCTGGGCCAGTAATGCCGATCTTGATACCAGCTTCTTAGGCTCTTTCGAGGAAGAACTAGTGGCCAAGTGGCAAGCTCGGCTCGATGAGGAGGAGGCTGCTCGGGAGGAGGCAGAGAGAACCAAGGAGGATGCTGAGAAGGCCAAGGAGGATGCTCCCCCTCCTAAGTCTCTACCTGTGGCTGCGTCCCTTCAAATTTTTTGTAATAGTTCTTTTTTATCTTCTGCTTTTTATGCCCCTGGGGCTAAGACAATTTATAGCTCGTGAAAGAGCTATTTTCTTATGATATTTATGATACCATATTTGACTTTACTTTAATATTTTTGCTTTACTTTTCTTAGGTCGAAATATTTCATGGAATAAATATTAAAGTGTCCTTATGTCTATTTATTCATACAAACAAGCGGTGGATTTTTAAACTCGAGCTTCAATGCATTCATGCATAGTTTGCACGATATATCCGTATCCGATCTCATTAATTGTCAAGGTCGAAAGTTACTTTTACCATGCACCCGAAAGTACTTCTATGGCGTGTAACGTAGGTGGTTTAGTTATATCTAGATTTTTTAGTTACTTTTCCTCGTCCCTGGGTAGCTCCCCAAGGTTATGAGGTTGAAACCATCTTTTTGCAGGATATTCCAGCCTCGATCTCGACTTATCTTGAAGTAGGTTGTGTTCCAACTTACTGTCGATTAGTTTTAGTTGGTTCGTTCCAAACCTATTCAGGTCGTGTTTAGTTTGTAATCCATGCACTTATATTATTGATCTAGTTATATCTAGATCGTGTATTTGGTTACATCCAAACACTTTATTTTTAATAATTTGGTTATTTCCAAAACATCTTAGCTCGCATATTTGGTTATATCCAAACACTTTATTTTTAATAATTTGGTTATTTCCAAACTATCTTAGCTCGCGTATTTGGTTATATCCAAACACTTTATTTTGAATAATTTGGTTATTTCCAAAATATCTTAGCTCGCGTATTTGGTTATATCCAAACACTTTATTTTTAATAATATATGCTATTTTATTTTTTCAAGCTGATGGTATATGTACCACTAATGCCCCCTTAATATCCTATGAGTGTGACCATAGGTTATTAAATTAAGAGAGTTTGCAAAAAATACAGCATATTGAAATGAAATCGAACTTTATTTGAATAATTTATTAATAGGAACATAGTACAGATAAACAAGTATGGTTACAGGTGACATCATTCCTACACTATTGGTAGTAAGGTAGTAGATGTTCGCCATTCCATGCTCGTGGTACCAAACTCCCATTCAATCTTGCCAACATGTAGACGCCAAGTCGGATAACTGATTCGATCTGATAAGGTCCTTTCCAATTAGGCCCGAGCACGCCAGCAGCTGGATCTCGTGTTGCCAAGAACACGCACCTAAGCACCAAATCTCCCACACCGAATTTTCTATCTTGAACCCTTTCATTGAAATACCAGGTAGCTCGCTGTTGGTATGTCACATTTTTTAGTTGAGCCTTGTTCCTTCTTTCTTCAATCAGGTCCAGATTTACTTCGAGCTAGGATTGGTTCGAGGCTTGATCATAAGCGTGGGCACGAATTGTGGGTATTTCAACCTCGATTGGTAGCATAGCCTCACATCCATATGCCAGAGAAAAGGGGGTATGTCCCGTTGAAGTACGAGCTGTGGTTCGATATGCCCACAAAACTTGGGGCAATTCTTCAGGCCATTTCCCTTTTGCTTCCTCCAACTTTTTCTTCAGAGAACTCCTTAGGGTTTTGTTTACAGCTTCGACCTGGCCATTCACTTGGGAATGGGCCACAGAGGAGAAGCTCTTTATTATCCCATTTTTCTCGCAAAATTTGGTAAACAAATCACAATCGAACTGAGTACCGTTATCGAACACAATCTTCCTTGGCATCCCATATCGGCATACAATGTTCTTTACCATGAAGTCCAAGAATTTTTTCGAGGTAATTTTCGCTAGAGGCTTGGCCTCGGTCCACTTCGCAAAGTAATCTACTGCGACTACTGCGTATTTGACTCCACCTTTGCCAGTTGGCAGCAAGCCTATGAGGTCGATTCCCCAGACTGCAAATGGCCATGGGGAGGTCATCATAGTTAGCTTGGAAGGTGGAGCTCAAGGGATCGTGGAAAATCGTTGACACTTGTCGCATTTCTTGACGTAATCAAACGAATCTACTTTGATGGTAGGCCATAAGTATCCTTGACGTATGATTTTCTTGGATAGGCTATGCCCCCTAGTGTGGTCTCCACAGAATCCTTCATGAATTTCTTCCATGTTCTTCTTAGCCTCTGGTGGAGTCACACATCGGAGTAATGGCATAGAGTATCCTCTTCTATATAGCCTTCCCTCCACAACGGTGTACTTGGGGATCTGATACATCAATTTTTGAGCCTTGATCCATTCTTCTGGTAGAATTTCAGTCTCAAGGTACTTAATTATCGGGGTCATCCAGGTCGGCTCGGAGCTTATCACGCATACATCTTCTTGTTCAGACTTGGTTATACTGGGTTTTGATAGATGTTCGATTGGCATGACATTCAGTTCATCGACCTCGGTGGACGTGGCGAGCCTGGCTAAGGCGTCTGCATTCGAATTTTTCTCTCGGTGAAACTGTTCTATCGTGTAAAATTCGAATTGCTCGAGAGCTGCCTTCATTTTTTCTAAATATGCAGCCATTCTCGTCCCGCGAGCCTGGTATTCCCCTAAGATTTGGTTGAACACAAACTGGGAGTCACTGCAGCAATGTATCGCCTTAGCCTTGAGTTCCTTGGCTATTCGAAGTCCTGCCAGTAGTATTCAGCCTCGTTGTTTGACGCTTCGAAGTCAAATCTCAAAGCGGAGTGAAATCGACTTCCTACTGGGGTGATCAGTATTATTCCTGCCCTCGACCCATTTTTATTGGAAGACCCATCAACATAAAGTTTCCACAGCTCGCAGACTGGGGTTATAACTTCATCGTTGGTCACTCCAGTGCATTCCACTATGAAGTCTGTCAGGGCCTGTCCTCTTATGGTTGTCCTCGGATGATAGGTGATCTCGAATTGTCCGAGTTCAACGACCCATTTTAGTAATCCGCCCGAGGCTTCTGACTTGGACAAGACTTGTCTTAGTGGTTGATCGGTCATCACATGAATGGGATGCGCCTGGAAATAGGGTCGGAGCTTTCGAGATGAGTGAATTAGGCTGAGAGCCAGCTTCTCCATTAAGAAGTATCTCGATTCCGCCCCCAGTAGCCTTTTCTTGACATAGTATACAGGCTTCTGCACCTTCTGTTCTTCTCGGACGAGCACGTCGCTAATGGGGTGCTTGGTCGTAGCAAGATATAGGTACAAAATTTCCCCCGTGATGGATTTCGACAAGATAGGAGGCTCCATGAGGTGCTTCTTGAGCTCCTGAAAAGCTAACTCGCATTCTTCTGTCCACTCGAATTTTTTGCCTCCCTCAAAAGGTTGAAAAATGGAAGACAACAGTTTGTAGATTTCGAGATAAATTTACTTAGTGCCGCTATCTGCCCAGTCAAACTTTGGACATCCTTATGCTTTCGAGGTGAGGGCATATCAATTAACGCCTGGATCTTGTCCAGATTATCTTCTATTCCCCATGCGTTTACAATGAAGCCTAGGAACTTTCCTGACGATACCACGAAAGAGCACTTCTGGGGGTTGAGTTTCATGTCATACTTCCGTAACACGGCAAAGCACTCTTCAAGGTCGTCCACATGGTTACTGTTATGTTTAGATTTAACCAACATATCATCAACATAAACTTCCATGTTATTTCCTATCTGCTTGGAGAACATCATGTTTACGAGCCGTTGGTAAGTGGCTCCAGCATTCTTTAGTCCGAACGGCATGGCATTGTAGCAATACAGTCCTTTGTCTGTCACAAAACTCGTATGCTCTTGGTCTGGGGCATGCATGGCGATATAGTTATATCCAGAATAAGTGTCCATAAATGACATAAGTCCATGCCCAGCTGTGGCATCTACGAGCTGGTCGATTTGAGGTAGGGGAAGCAATCCTTTGGACATGCCTTATTGAGGTCTGAGTAATCTATACAAGTCCGCCATGTCCCGTTAGGTTTTGGGACTAGCACCGGGTTGGCGACCCAATCGGGGTAGAAGGCATCTCGAATGAATCAGTTTGCCTTCAACTTGTCGACCTCTTCTTTTAGGGCCTTCTTCCTGTCGTCATCCAGGAGTCTTCGCTTTTGCGGCTTCGGTGGAAAGCTTTTGTCAATATTTAGAGTGTGGCTTACCACATTCGGATTTATCCCTACCATATCCGAATGTGACCATGCAAAAACAACCTGGTTCTTTTTCAAAAAGAAAATTAATTGCTATTTTGTTTCTTCTGGAAGGTTTTTCCCTACCTTCACTATTTTCGTGGAGTCTACTTCTTCGAGCCTGACCTCTTCGAGCTCTTCTAATGGCTCAAGGTCAGCTCTTTCCTCTATTCTCAGATCCATTTCTTCGTGTATCTCGAAGACTGTTCCGTCCTTATTCTGAATTATGACAAGTGCCTATGCGCTTGTCTGTTTCTTTCCTCTAATGGAAATTCTATAGCATTCCCTTCCTCCGAGCTGGTCTCATTTCAGTGTCCTGATGCCACTAGAAGTCAAGAACTTGATGGCCAAATGCCTTACAGATGAAACTGCCCCCAGCCCTACTAGGGCGGTCTCTCGAGAAATACGTTGTAGGCCGATGGTAGATCTACTACAACGAATTCCATCATCTTGGATGCCGAGACCGGGTAGTCTCCCAAGGTTACAGAGAGTTCAATAGATCCCATACATGCAATCTCTTCTCCTGAAAAGCCGTACAATGTCGTTGCACAGGCCTTTAGGTCACGAAGCGTGAGTCCCATCTTTTCTAAGGTGGCCTTATAGAGGATATTCACTGAGCTCCCGTTATCAACCAGGACTCGATGAACCCTCTTATTTGAGAGCTGAAGGGTGATGACCAGTGGGTCATTGTGAGGAAACTGCACATGAGATGCGTCGTCCTTAGTAAAATTTATAGGTTGAGATTCAATCCTCTGCTGCTTTGGAGCTCTGGGTTCGGGTTGGTAAGGGGACCCGCCACTAGTTTTTAGTTCATTCACGTATCTTTTTTGGGCGTTCCTGCCCGATCCTGGGAAATGAGGTTCCCCCGAGATGGTTACAACATCTTCTCCATCAATCAGAGGGGGTCTCTCATCTTCCCTTGCTCGAGAGTTATTGTTTTGGGCAGGCGATGGTGCAGCTGCCCTCTGACTGGTAGAAGCCTGATTGGGATTTTGGTTTCTTACATATTTCCTGAAATATCCTCTCGAGATCAGGCCTTCAATCTCGTCTTTTAGTTGCCTGCATTCATCGGTTGTATGTCCGATATCTCTATGGAATCTGCAGTATTTACTAGAATCTTTCTTTGCTTTTTGGTTCCTCATGGAGTCCGGACGCCTGAAAGGGACCTGGTTCTCATTAGCCAGGTAGATATTCTCCCGAGACTCATTTAGCTCGGTATACACTTTGTACACGGAGAAATATCTTTCCCCTTTCTTCTTCTTTCCCCCTTCTGCCTCGGGATTATTCCCTTCATTCTTTATTCTTTTAGAAGGGTTATCCACAGGGGGTTTCGAGGTCGTAGGGTCTACCGAGTTCGAGGCAGAGTTTATGTTTGTTGTTGTAGTTACGGGCTGAGAGGCCATATTTAACGTTGACCTTGCCTCTTCTACATTAACAAACATCTGAGCTCGTCGATTGAACTCGGTTAAGGACCTCATGGGTTTCCTCTACATATCTTCCCAAAGAGGGCTTCCAGGCATTACCCCAGCTCGGACAGCCATCAGATGACCACTGTCATCTACGTCACGAGCTCGGGCGACTTCCAAATTGAACCTTGTAAGATAAATTTTCAATGTTTCATTCGGCTGCTGTCGGACATTGGTCAAGGAAGACACCTCGGGCCTTATTCCAATCATGGCTCTGAATTGCTTCTTGAAATCTCTAGATAATTGATCCCAAGAAGCAATTGAATGCCTCTTATATTTTTCGGACCAGTTTTTTGCTGGTCCTGTGAGCAAGGCTGGAAACAGCATGCATTTGAGCTCGTAGCCTACATTACTTGCTCTCATAATGGTATTGAACGTACTTAAGTGACTGTATGGATCTGAATTCCCATCAAACGGTGGGACATGAGGAATTCAGAATCCTTGAGGAAATGGGGTGCTGGAAATATGGGGGGCGAAGGGTTCGAGTTCCTCGTCACACTCTTTGTCCCGATCCCGATCTCATTCATTTTGTAAGAGCCTGAACACTCTTTCTGGTTGATCAATCCTTTCTTGGACTGGATCCACGGGGGGTCTGACCTGAAATTTGTTATCATTGATCAAAATTCCAGCTTCTCGCCTCCGCATGGGATTCTTGTGCCCATTTAGGTGATCCCTCAGGTCTGGGTTCGAGGGGTTATCATTACCGCAATTCTGGTTCAGGTGTTCCCGCAAATCTGGGTGATCCCTTCGATTCCCAGTATTTCTGCGTCCCCGGTCATACATACTGACCGATCTGGTGTCTCTTGAGCCTTCGCTGGTAAGGCTCATTGCGCGGTTGTTTCGAGATGGGTTCCTTTCTAGTTGTCTCATCTCAATAGTGTGAGACTGAGACATTTGGCTTCTCGTGGGCTGGGCGCCTCTACGTTCTCTAGCAGTCTCCCCATTCCCATGTTTCCGCCCAGCTCGCCTTTCCCTATCACCCTAAGTCAGTTGTGTGTTTCTCCGAGTTGGTGAGGGATATCTTATCGGCGATGGTGGGTGCCTTATGGGTGATGGTGGCTGCCATCCATAACGGGGCCTAGAAGGTCCCGAGTTTGCCTGTGCTGGTTCAAGAATGTTCTGCGTGTTACCAGGATTTTGGGTCTGAGCTGCCGCGGGGTCTCGGTTATTCCCAGTCTCGGCTGGTACCTCAGCAGTTGAGTTGACAGGAGCTCCAGCCTGGGTATTTCTCCGGAGCCTTGAGGGAGTAGGCTGTTCTGCAGGTGGCGGAGGTTGCTCCGTTCTTCGTGTGGCAGTGTTTTTGCGAGGTCGCCCATGAGGCCTGCGTGGTGGAACATGGATATCTCGTGGAGGTGGAGCCTGGGCCTCAGGCAGAGGTGGGGGCTGAGCCGCCTGTGCCTTGGCAGCTAGTCTGGCTAGCTCCTCGTTACGTTTCTTGGCCTTCGCCAACTGCTTTCGCAGCTGCCGGTTTTCAAGCTCCACAATAGGGACATATCGCTCAGGGTTGTAGTACATGTCATCGTCGTCCCTGGGGGCCTGTGGTACAGGTGTTCCTCGAGAGTCAGAGGACCCACTCCTCTCATCTGGATCCGAATTCATCATCGGCTGCTTCCCAGGGCGCCAGGGGTAGTCAACTTCCTCTAAGATTTCCTGCTCAGGAATATTAGGATCATTCGCGGCCATAGTTGATTCAGGGAGGCTTCTTCGACTGAATAGACTCACGTACGTACTGCATAATGCTCTCAATGAAAGCACCAAACTGTCAACACCATTTTTCGTCAACTTAAATCATAGAGCAATTAAACAACGTATACTATGAAGCGAATGAATAATGAAGAAAGACAAGAAGGTTTTTTCGTGGTTCAGCAGTTAACTCTGCCTAGTCCACGAGTCTGTGTTATTAAGGCTTAAAGATTTCTGGAAATTCTTCAGAGATGAATTACCCAGAAATTATTCTCCAGCCAAAAGAAATCGATCCTTTTCAAGTGGTCTCCAGCCAAAAGAAATCGATCATTTTCAAGTGGTCATTCCCCCTCTATTTATAGGGGAGGTTACAGAGTTCATTCCCACATATTTCAGAAAGATATTCTGTATATCAATTTAAATAATGACATTAAATACAATATCTCCTATATATATGGAAACGTCCCATAAGAATCGGGGACGGATAACAGACTAAATAATATCCCTTAAATGTGGGGATTATACAACAATAAATATGTCCATACGTAACGGGCTATCCCAGATGACTCATCGGGCCTTCGAGATCAGCGATCGAGCCTGTGGTTGTTGAGACTTATGGTATTGCTACAAGCTTGCCACCCTACTTCAGGACATGCTCGGAGTAGATTGACACTATCAAAGCTATCATACTCGAGTCTGCACTTTCCAAGCTCGGACTGTTTAATCCGAAGACAATCGATATCAGATGTATCCCAACATCAAGTCATTTCGAACTCAGAAAGCATCCCGATGTTACACATCTTCGAGGTCGTTACTTTAGAGACCTTACAACTGGACCATACAGTGTTTTTATACATTTTGAGCTCACACTTGACGAGTCTAGTTTTCGAGGTCATAACTTCTGGTCTCGAAATCTGGGTGTAACACTATTTAATATAACTTAACGTAAATGTTTGATTGAATTTAAATGATTATTATATTGTAACAAATGTGAAGATATTTATAATATCTTATCTCTTAAATTACCAAGTTTATCATAATGCTTCACTAAAATATCTATAATAATTAAATAATCTAAAACTTAAATTGAAAATAACTAAAATATTATATATTATTTTATTTAATATAACTTATAAAATCAAATATGTTTCTAATTGAATTTAAATGATTCTTATATTGTAACAAATGCGAAGATATTTATATTATCTTATTTTATAAATTACCAAGTTTACCTCTATGCTTCACTATAAATAGAGTTTAAGTTCATTGGTAAAAGAGGCTTGAATTCTAATTCTCTAGAGAAAACCCTCTCACTTGTAATCATTTTTCTCTATGGTGAAAATACTGCACGTTCTTTTTTTTTCATAATTCTTTTTCAATTATTATTACTACTATCGTTTTTATATATAGTCACTTTTAATTTGTGTAACTGTTTTTACTAATAAACTATTTTCATACTATTTAATTATGATACTATATACTTATCTATCTATTGTTGTGTTTTTTTTTTCATTTTTTATTTATCATTGCATTCATAAGATTGATTGTTGAAAACTTCAAATTCAGTATTTCACTTCCTTCTTATTTTTATTTTGTTAATCTCTTGTGTTAGTTTTTCCTTTTTTATCTTTTATGGAGTCTCATGTTTGACCCAAAATACTTAGTGTATGATAATTCAATTTCAAAGAGTCATCATTGAGGTTTGGCATTAACTATTAACCCAACAGTATATCATGTCAAAAAGTTGTTATTAAGAGTTCTATATGTGGATTTAGATTTCTTATTTTATGTATTTATACTCTGACATTTTTTTTGTATTTTTTTAATTTTTTTAGCAACCTTTCATATTTATAATAAAAATAAATAAATAAATTAACTTAAACCAATTAAAATCAAATAAGTTGTCACCATGTTATACACATGATTCTATTTTTTATCATTTTTTAATTCTATTTTTTTTTCTAATTTATGGTATAATAATAATAATAATAATAATAATAATAATAATAATAAAAATAAACGTTTATTCAAAATATTTATGCTTTTTATTTAAATGTAAATAGTTTTACAAAAATATATCTTAACAACATATATACTTTAAATTTGAATTCTAATTTGATTTATACAAAATTTAATTCAAATGACATTTAATTTGAATTCAAATTTTATTAGATATTTAATAATGATAATTTTTAATTAATTATAAATTATAAATATAACAATAAAAGTCATTTTTCTCACTTTTTATTCTATTTTTTTAATTTACTCTTAAAGGGAAAAAACTTTCTCATTTGTTATTCTAATAATAATTATAATAAATAACAATTAAAAAATTTCATATATAATACTAAAGAATCTATCTATTTTTATTTTTAACCATTTTTGACAAAACACGGTTCCAAAAGTTAGATTTTAAAAATAAAGGTTACAAATAAGTAATCGACCAAAATATATGTGGTTAAAATAATCTATCTATATATTATATTAATCTTTCGACAAACCATGAGATCCAAAAGTTAATTTTTAAAAATAAAGGGTCCAAACGGGTAATCGGCTAAAATACAAGATTCAAAATGGTGTGAACCATTGCAAAAAAATAATTTTTAGCCTTTTGAATAAATACATGGTGTACATGTTAACTTTTAAAAATAAAGGGTCAAAACAGGTAAATGACTAAATTGTAATATTCAAATAATTGATCTATCTATTCATATTTTTAACATTTTGACAAAATACGTAGTCTAAAAGTTTATTTTAAAAAATAAAGGATCTAAATGGGTAATCGGCCAAAATAAATCTTCCATAAAAATAGATTTATTTATACGTAATTTATAATTTTTACAACAAAAAAATCAAGCAAAGCCTATAATAATAATAATAATAATAATAATAATAATAATAATAAAACAAAGCTCACAACAAGTTGGTTGAATTTTATTTTTGGTACTTTAATTATTTATAATTTATCGAGAAAAAAATTAAATAACAAAAGACTGCGCGAAGCACGGTTATGTTTTCTAGTTTGAAATATAATATTAGGTTAAAAATAGTGATGAAGATGAAAAATGGGGTAATACTTTTGAAATTCATATTAGAATGAAAATCAGATTTTGAATTTGTTTATTATTTTTTTAATTTAAAAATAATTAATAACAATTTAATTATTTTTAATTTAATTTTTATTATATTTAATTTTTTAAAATGATTAATTAAGTATATAACATATGGCCCAATAGAATATTGCCATGTTGTTATACCCAGGTTTCAAGCTATGTTAAATATGACCTCGAAAGGTGGATTCGCAGCAAGTGGGCTCATAAGGTTTGAAGTATGCTTCAGGATTGAATATCGAGCCTGCAAGTCACAGACGACCTCGAGTATGGTGACCTCGAAGTATTCATGACCTCGAAAGGTAGCTCCGGAAACGCATCCATCCTCAGGGATGACCTCGGACCAGGGGTCCCGAGCTCAACGCACATACGATCTCGAAAGCCATGTGACCTCGGGAGATGTCTCTAGCTTGAAAGATGACGGGAAACCTGGGAAGCTAAAGCCTTGGAGATATATGATAACCACCTTGAATATCTATAAGTGTTGTCCATACGAGATGTAATCCTCATTTATTACTGTAAATCCCCTAGAATCGTGGGATATTATTTGGTCAGTTATACGTCCCCTGGTCTTCGGGGGACGTTTCCTTTTATATTTGATTATAGACATTTAAAGCCATTAATTTTATTCACAAAAAGAGTAACTACCCAAAATATGTGGGATAGTATTCTGCAGCCTTCTCTATAAATAGAGGGGTCATGCACCATTGTAATGGACAGAAATTCTGAACCTTGAGAGAAAACTCTGAAGAATTCACGCTGAAGAATTTTAAGAGATAATCTTGAGTTTAATAACAGAGACTCGTGGACTAGGCAGATTTAACTGCTGAACCACGTAAAAATCGTGTGTTTGTGTTGTCGTATTTAATTGGCCATTATCAGTTATTGTTTACGTGCTCTTCTTTCACTACTGACGAAAAATGGCGTCAACAGTTTGGTGCTTTCATTGAGAGCCTTAAGCATTCATCCCTAAGAAAATCATGGCCACAAACAATCAGAACACACCTGAAGAAAATTACCCAAGACGTCCTGGAAAACAACCAATGGAAAACCCGGATGCTGAGGAGAGAAGTGGGTCCTCTGATTCCCGGGGACCACCCCCTCCACCAAGGGATGAGGATATGTACTACAATCCGGAGCGGTACGTTCCTATTGTGGAACTTGAAAACTGACAACTGAAGCAGCTGTTGGCAGAGGCCAACAAACGGAATGAGGAGTTGACAAGGATAGTCGTAGAGGCGCAGGTGGCTCAGCCCCCGCCTCTGCGCGAAAACCAAGTCCCTCCTCCAAGGGACGTGCATGTTCCTCCCCGGAGGCCCCGCGGGCGTCCACGAAAAGATGCTGCCACAAGGAGGCCGACTCAACCTCCGACACCAGCAGAGCAATCCGCTCCACCTAGGCCCCAGAGGAGTACTCGAGCTCGGGCCCCGGCTAACCCGCCTGTGGAAGTGCCTGCAAGAGCTGAGAATAACCGAACCCCTGCAGAGGCTCGGACTCAGGTACCTGGGAGCGCACCAAATGCGACCGACCCATCTCGAGCGAATTCCAGACCCTCTAGGCCGCGACAAGGGTGGCAGCCACCGTCGCCTATACGGTTTCCTCCGTCACCCATAAGATATCCTTCGCCCCCCCCCCCCCCCCCGCAGGAACGCTCAACATGTTCGAGATCAGAATGAAGGGCGTGCGGGGGAAAGACAAGGAAATAGGGAGACTTTCCAGGAGCGGAGAGGCACTCCATCTGAGAAAAGTCAGACGTCTCGGTCTCGCATGGCGGAGACGAGGTGACATAGAAAGAATCCATCACGGAATAACCGAGTAATGAGCTTCACCAGTGATGAGTCCGGAGAGACCAGGTTTGTTAGTAAACATGACCGAGGTCGTAATAACACTGGAAGCCGCAAGAATCGTCCCAACCTGTGAAATCACCTGAACCAGAGTCGGGGTAATGGAGAACAAACAAATCCGGACCTAAGGGATCGCTTGAATAGGTGTAGAGATCCCTTACGGAGACGCGATCCTGGAATCACGATCGATGACAATCAATTCCAGACAGCATCTCCTACTGACCCAGTCCAGGAAAGAATCGATCAGCTCGAAAGAGCCTTTAGGCTTTAAAAGAATGAACGAGGAAATGGTCGATATGAGGACTCTGATGAGGAGCTCAAGCCGTTTGCTCCCCATATTTCCGACACTCAATTTCCTCAAGGGTTTCGAATTCCTCACATCCCTACGTTTGAAGGAAAGACCGATCCGTGTAGTCACCTGAGCACGTTCAACACTATCATGAGAGCCAGTAACGTGGGTTACGAGCTCAGGTGCATGTTGTTTCCAACATCATTGGCAGGACCTGCCAAAAGTTGGTTCGAAAAGTATAAGAGACACTCAATAACCTCATGGGAGCAGTTGTCTAAAGACTTTAAGAAGCAGTTCAGAGCAATGGTGGGGGTCAGACCAGAAGCATCCACCTTAACTAACGTCCGACAACAACCGGGCGAAACACTAAAAAGTTACTTAACAAGATTTAATCTGGAAGTAGCCCGAGCCCGGGATGTGGATGACAGTGGACACCTCATGGCTATCCGAGCTGGCGTATTACTGGGAAGTGCCCTTTGGGACGACATGCAAGGGAAACCGGTAAGGTCAATAACCGAATTTAACAGACGAGCGCAGAGGTTTATCAATGTAGAGGAAGCGAGGTTGACGCACAAAGCGACCTCCCAGTCGAAACTACAACAATAAAAATCAACTCTGCCTCAACCTCGGCAGACCCAGCAGCTCCAAAGCCTGCCACAGAGAACCCCTCCAAGAGGAAAAAGAACGAAGGAAGTAACCCCGAAGCTGAGGGAGGAAAGAAAAAGAAAAG
Organism: Humulus lupulus; assembly: GCF_963169125.1. Lineage (NCBI taxonomy): Eukaryota > Viridiplantae > Streptophyta > Magnoliopsida > Rosales > Cannabaceae > Humulus > Humulus lupulus. The sequence goes on from NC_084793.1 coordinate 45,707,918, forward strand.
GGAGAGGTATTTCTCCGTGTATAGAGTATACACCGAGCTCAATGAGTCTCGGGAGAACATATACCTGGCTAATGAGAACCAGGTCCCCTTTAGGCGCCCAGATCCGATGAGAAATCAAAAATCCAAGAGGGATTCCAGTAAATATTGTCAGTTCCATAGAGACACCAGACATACAACCGATGAATGTCGACAACTGAAGGACGAGATTGAAGGGTTGATCTCGAGAGGTTACTTCCGGAGTTATGTCAAAAACCAGAATACTGGTCAGGCGGCCGCGAGCCAGAGAGTAGCCGCGCCTCCGACCACACAAAACAATAACTCCCGATCTCAGGAAGAAGACAGGCCCCCGCTGATAGATGGAGAGGATGTAATAACCATCTCGGGAGAGCCTCACCTCGCAGGAGGGGGCAGGAATGCCCAAAAGAGGTATGTTAACGAGTTGAAGACAGGGGACGGGTCTCCTTACGAACCCGAACCTAGGGCACCAAAAAGCCAGAGGATTGAAACACAACCAATAACCTTCACCGAGGAAGACGCCTCCCATGTTCAGTTCCCTCATCATGATCCGTTGGTTATTACTCTTCAGTTGGCCAATAAAAGGGTCCACCGAGTTCTCATAGATAATGGGAGCTCAGTCAACATTCTTTATAAAGCAACCCTCGAGAAGATGGGACTCTCCCTTCGCGATCTGAAAGCATGTGCAACTACTTTGTATGGCTTTTCAGGAGAAGGAACTGCCTGTATGGGATCCATTGAGCTCCCCATGACCTTGGGAGACTATCCAGTCTCGGTGACCAAGATAATGGAGTTCGTGGTAGTAGACTTACCATCTGCCTACAATGTGCTGCTCGGGAGACCCGCCCTGGTCGGGCTGGGGGCAGTCTCATCAGTAAGGCATCTGGCCCTTAAGTTCCCGACCCCTAGTGGAGTCGGGACATTAAAAGGAGACCAATTGGCAGGGAGGGAATGCTATAGCATCTCCTTGAGGGGAAAGAAACAAACGAACACTCAAGCACTCGTCATCGTACAAAACAAAGACGGAACGGTCTTAGAGATTGACGAAGAGATCGATCCGAGGATTGAGGAGAAAATTGACCTCGAACCTTTAGAGTAGCTCGAAGAAATTCAGCTCGAGGAAGCTGATCCCTCGAAGAAGGTGAAGGTCGGAAAACACCTCCAAGACGAGGCAAAATAGCAATTAATTTGCTTTTTGAAGAAAAACCAGGATGTCTTCGCGTGGTCGCACTCAGACATGGTGGGGATAAGCCTGAATGTAGCAAGCCACGCACTAAACATAGACAAAAGCTTTCCTCCGAAGCAACAAAAGCGAAGACAGCTGGACGAAGACAGAAAGAAGGCGTTAAAGGAGGAGGTTGATAGGTTAAAGGAAAACCGATTCATTAGAGATGCCTTTTACCCTGACTGGGTAGCCAATCTGGTGTTGGTCCCAAAGCCCAATGGGACGTGGAGAACCTATATAGACTATTCAGATCTCAACAAAGCTTGCCCAAAAGACTGTTTTCCGTTACCAAGGATTGACCAGCTCGTAGATGCCACGGCGGGGCATGGCCTGATGTCGTTCATGGATGCCTATTCTGGATATAACCAGATTCCCATGCATGCCCCCGACCAAGAACATACGAGCTTCATCACGGATAAAGGGCTATACTGCTATAATGTCATGCCATTCGGGCTTAAGAATGCTGGAGCCACATACCAGCGGCTCGTAAACATGATGTTTTCAGAACAAATAGGGAACAACATGGAGGTTTATGTTGATGACATGCTTGTAAAGTCTCAACTCAACAAGAACCATGTTGATGACCTCGAAGAGTGCTTTGGAGTGCTCAGGAAGTATAACATGAAGCTAAATCCTCAGAAGTGCACTTTTGGGGTATCTTCAGGAAAATTTCTGGGCTTTATTGTGAACTCTCGTGGAATCGAGGCTAACCCCGACAAGATCAAGGCCCTGATTGACATGCCCTCACCTCGAAGGCACAAGGATGTCCAAAGTATGACTGGCAGGATGGCAGCCCTAAGCAGATTCATCTCGAAGTCTACTGATCGGGGTCTTATATTTTTCAACTTACTGAGAGGAGGTAAGAAGTTTGAATGGACAGAGGAATGCGAGCTGGCCTTTCAGGAGCTCAAAAAGCACCTTGCAGAACCACCCATCCTGTCAAAACCTAAAACGGGGGAAATACTGTACCTATACCTTTCTACTACCAAACACGCGATAAGTGCAGTGCTCGTCCGAGAAGAAGAGAGGGTGCAAAGACCAGTTTATTACATCAGTAAAAGATTACTGGGGGCAGAGTCAAGATATCCATTGATGGAGAAACTCGTGCTCAGTCTAATTCATTCATCCCGTAAGCTCCGCCCCTACTTTCAGGCACATCCCATCCATGTGCTAACTGATCAACCACTTATGCAAGTTCTGTCTAAACAAGAAGCTTCAGGTCGACTTCTTAAATGGGTTGTTGAGCTCGGACAGTTCGAGATCACCTACCACCCAAGAACGACCATTAAGGCACAGGCATTGGCGGACTTTATAGTGGAATGTACTGGTATAGCCAACGACGAGGTAATAACCACGGCCCACGAGCTGTGGAAACTTTACGTCGACGGCTCGTCAAATGAAAATGGAGCAGGGGCAGGGGTCATTTTAGTTACCCCCGCAGGAAGCAGATTTTATTCTGCCCTAAGATTTGGCTTCAGAGCGTCGAATAATGAGGCCGAATACGAGGCTTTACTCGCGGGACTTCGTATAGCTAAGGAGCTCAAAGCTAAAGCTATACATTGCTACAGTGACTCCCAGCTAGTGGTTAATCAAATCTTGGGTGAATACCAGGCTCGCGGCACAAGAATGGCAGCTTATTTGGAGAAGGCAAAATCCGCGTTAGAGTGTTTCGAATTCTATACAATCGAACAGGTTCCCCGCGAGCAGAACTCGAATGCAGATGCCTTAGCTCGACTCACCACGTCCGCCGAAAACGAAGAACTGAATGTTGTACCCATAGAACACCTATCAGCACCTAGCATTAACGAGCCAAAAGAGGAAGATGTGTGTATGATCGAAACAGAGCCGACCTGGATGACCCCGATAGTTGATTATCTCAAAAAACGGAGTTCTTCCAAAAGATCGGAATCAAGCTCGAAAGTTGATGTATCAACTTCCCCGTTACACAATTTTGGATGGAAGGCTGTACCGAAGGGGATATTCCATGCCGTTCCTCAGGTGCGTAACCCCTCCCGAAGCTAAGAAAATCATTGAAGAAATTCATGAAGGGTTCTGCGGAGATCACACCGGGGGGCATAGCCTGTCCAAGAAGATCATACGCCAAGGATATTTCTGGCCAACCATTAAAACAGATTTTTCGAGTATGTGAAGAAATGTGACAAATGCCAGAGATTCGCCACGATACCCCGAGCCCCACCATCCGAGCTGACCATGTTGACATCCCCATGGCCCTTCGCGGTATGGGGCATCGACCTCATGGGCTCACTCCCAACTGGCAAAGGCGGAGTGAAATATGATGTAGTCGCCGTGGATTACTTCACAAAATGGACAGAGGTTGAACCATTGGCAACCATAACCTCGAAGAAGATCCTTGATTTCGTTGTAAAGAGCATCGTGTGTCGATACGGAGTGCCGAGAAAGATCGTGTCCGACAACGAAACCCAGTTCGATTGCGACTTGTTCACCAACTTTTGTGAAAAGAACGGTATAATAAAGAGTTTTTCATCAGTGGCTCACCCTCAAGCGAATGGCCAGGTCGAAGCTGTGAACAAAACTCTCAAGAGTTCTTTAAAGAAAAAGTTGGAGGAAGCAAAGGGATGGTGGCCCGAAGAATTGCCCCAAGTCCTTTGGGGATACAGGACCACGACTCGAACCTCAACAGGACATACCCCGTTCTCTCTAGCATACGGCTGCGAGGCAATGTTGCCCATAGAAGTCAAAATCCCAACGATCCGAACTCAGATTTACGACCAAAGTTCAAATCATACTCAGCTCGAAGAAACCCTAGACTTGATTGAAGAAAAAAGAGAAGAGGCTCAGCTGAGAAATGCTGCCTACCAGCAACGAACTACCAGATATTTCAACAAGAGGGTTCGAGATCGAAAGTTCGGAATGGGAGATCTAGTGTTAAGACGCGTATTCTTGGAAACTCGAGATCTAGCAGCTGGAGTGCTCGGGCCGAACTGGGAAGGACCATACTAGATAGAGTCAGTCATCCGACCTGGTGTGTACAAGCTTGCGAGATTGGACGGGAGCCTAGTACCCCGAACATGGAATGGCGAACACCTTAGACCTTACTATCAGTAGTGTAGGAAAAATGTTGCCTATAACCATGAGTTTCTATTTGTATTAGTTTGTTTGCCTTTTGATTACCATCAAATAAAGATTTATTTCATTCAGTATATTATCTCTGTTTATTTTTTATTTTTGCAATCTCTCTTAATTTAATAACCTATGGTCACATTCATAGGATGTTAAGGGGGCATCAACGGTAGATATACCATCAACTTAAAAAATAAAAAATATAAAGTATTTGGATATAACCAAATACGCGAGCTTAGATAGTTCAGACCTAACCGAATTATCAAAAACATATAAAGTATTTGGATATAACCAAATACGCGAGCTTAGATAGTTCGGACCTACCCGAATTATCAAAAACATATAAAGTATTTGGATGTAACCAGATACGCAAGCTTAGATAGTTCGGACATAACCAAATTATCAAAAAACCGAAAACGTTTGGAGTTAACCAGATGTGCAAACTTAACAGGTTTGGAACAAACCAGCCAAAAAACTAATCGATGGTAAGTAGGAACCTAAACCTATTTCGAGATAAGTCGAGATTGAGGCTGGAATATCTTAAAGAAAAATAGTTTCGAACTCTTAACCTTGGAGCAAAAACTGAGGATGAGGAAAAATGACTAAGCAAAAAAGATATAACCAAATCATTCACATTACATACCATATAAGTACTTTTGGGTTCATGGTTAAAGTAATATCCGACCTTGAAAAATAACGAGGTCGGAAGTGGATAATTTGAACAAACTGTGCATGAATGCATTGAGCTTCGAACCTAAATCCACAATATGTTTGTATGAATAAATAAACATAAATGACTCATCCATAAAAAATGTGCAAAATATTTCGAGCCAAGAAATGTAAAGCATATATAAGTAATATTCAAAGAAATTGTATCAGCCTCGAGGGCATAAATTAAAATAATTACAAAGATTAGGGGGACGCAGCCCCAATAGATGGTCTCCCCGAGATCAGATTTAAGGAAGAGGAGTCTCCTTGGCCTTCTCAGCATCAGCGGCACCGGATTCCTCAGGACGAATAACATGGCTGTCCTCCTGGGCTCCCTCCGAAACAGCATCCCGAGCAGCCTTTTCCTTCTCGAGCTCCTCAGCCTCTTCCTTCTCGAGCCGAGCATTCCACCTGTCAAGAAGAGTCGCCTCGTGAGGACCTAAGAAGCTGGTGTCCAGATCTTCATTGTAGGCCCACATTCGGTACATGGCCGAGTCAACCGCTTGTTCCTTCTTCTCTTTGTACTCAGCAAGGAGACGAGCTTTTGCATCCTCCATGATGTCAAAGGTAGCAGCCTTTTCCTCTTCAAGCTTCTTTTTGGTCTCCTGGAGCTGGGTGATCTCCTTCTTATGCTCCTCAAGTTCAGTCTTCAGCTTCCCGAGCTCGGTGGCCATGTCCTCACGTTCCTTGGCTCCTGCCTCAAGCTTCGCATTCGCTGCCTTCAGATCATCGCTCGCTTTGAGGTGGAGATTCTTCACCTTTTGAGCATGAGACTTGCTCGAATGAATCTCGTTGTTCAACTTATAATTGAGCTGGGCGGTAAAGGCAAGAGACTGAAAAAGAAAAAGTCATCATTAACACCAAGTCTGTGTGATTATAACCAAGAAGAAGGACTATAGAAGGATACTTACCGCGGCAGCGAGCTCGATACTCTTCTCATAGAGGACAGTGCAGTCTTGGGTATCGTTCAAGCATTGCCATTGGGGAGCTTCGAGACTGCCAAAGCTCTGGCCGATCCGGGACATAACATCTGAGACCAGCGTAGATCCATGGGACCCAGCGGCATTGTCGACCACATATGCATCCATGTGGGTGGAGACTGATAGCTTCTGAGCTCGAGAAGCAGAAGGCCTTCTAGAAGGCGGAACTAAGGATGACTGAACCACCACAGGAGGTTGGGACTCAACCATAATGGAGGGACCGACTAGCGAAGTCGGCGCCACTGCAGAGGCGACGACCTGCGAGGACGGCGCTGTTGTGGAAGCGCCGGCCTGGGAAGTCGCCGCAACGATGGAGCTTGAAACTGGTGGAGCAGGAGGAGGGGTTTTCTTGGATCTCTTGGGGCCCTTGCCCGGCCGATCAGCCTTCAGCGACCCCGCTCTGGGATGCTTGCTCCTCTTGGCGCCACCACTTTCAATGATGTTGTCGAGGTCGGAATCCATCTTGCCTGCACAAGTCTCGACACAGAGTGAGTTAGTAAAAGAGAAACATACTAGTTGTTTCAGTATCACAGACATAAAGTGATGATAGAAGAAACCTAACTGGAACTCTCCCCCGAGCTCAAGCTTGGGGACCATGAAATTCCCCCGTCTTCAGAGGAGGCGGGGGGAGTGCCTTCCCTATATGTGGGTGATAACCTCGAAAGGTCCCTATAATCGTTGGTCCCATAATGAACAGCTATCCCGTTCCACACCTCGTCCGTGGTATACATGGTGTCGTACTTCCCGAGCCCACTATCAAACCTATGGACACAGTCATCTACCCAACTCCATATGTAGAAGTGGTATCTATCCTGTGGGCACGAGACTAACCTATTGGGCCTATGTTTTAGTAAGGTGGGGGACCACATTCTCGAGGTAGGGAGGACTTTACCTTCATCCGAATCTGAGCTCGAGGCTTCATCATTAGCCTCATTCCCAGACAGCGGACTCCTCAGGCAAACTGGAAGTGGCGGCCTCGTTTCTCTCCTTGAAGGAAGGGTGCCTGTGGGCAGGGGCACCTGCTCCCAATGTTCGTATTTTTTATTGGACCAGTCAAAGGTGGACTGGTCCTCCCCCAAAAGTCCGCACTTTCAGAGCTTATCCTCGTGTAAAAGGTATAAGAGAGACCTCCTGCCATGTGGGAGTTGGAGCAGGGTCTCTCTATGCTCCTTCATTGTCTCGTCAGGAGTGGGACGCTGAAAATTGGCTGAAAGACAACATATTTCTACTAAGTACGGATCTAAGAGCTAAAATCTCGAGCACAGAAATAAAGATAACAAGAATACTTACGAATCCGCCTGAACGAATAGTGTCGAGACGGGGACAGGCCGTCCGTCCAGAAGAAGACCCTTTTGAAATCAGGCGGATGATTGGGAAGATCTTCAAAGACCTTCTTCTCCTTGGGATAGCTCGAGAGATAATAGAAGCCATCCCCTCCCCGAGCTCGGGAGGGGTTACTTTTCAGACAAAAGAGATACAAAATCTCTTGAGGCGAAGGTCCTTTCCACCCCATCTCGTGGTATAAGGACCTCAAGGCAGACAACACCCTGTAAGAATTGGTGTTGAGTTGGAACGGAGCCAACCCAACGAAATCCGTGAAGTCTTTGAAAAAATACTTCAAGGGCAACAGTGCTCCTGCCCTCATGTGTTCCTGGCTCCAGGCCGCGTATTTCACATTGGCGTCGCGGCCCCCAGGGGCGAAGCAGCTTCGTTCATGGTCGACCGGAGCTCGACACTTCAAGGAGCCTGACAGGCTAAGGCCGTGGAAAGCCAGGATGTCAGTTATATGACTAGTTATGGTAACCGAGCTCCAATAGTGCTCGGCCTCAAACATTTCTCTCCTCGGCTGCGAAGAAGAAGGTTCCCCCATCAGTGAAAATTTGAGCTCTCCTGGATGGTATGCGACAGTAACCTTTAATGCAGGATCAAGAGGAATCGGCCTAGGTCCTGAATTGGATTCCGGATAGAGGGCCTCCCAAAGAACTCTCCTTTTCCCCTCTATGACCTCGTCTATCTGGCGGCGGTAGTGAGCTCGAATGTCCTCTTGCTCGCGCGCAAGCTCGTATTCTCTTATCCGGCGTTGATTCTGGGCGAACAGCGATTCTGGGCTCGGAGATTTTGGCTCGTAAGGGATTGCCATCAACGACCCCCACCGTCTTTCCAGATTCTGTGACATCTAGCGAGAAAGAAAAAATGGTGAGGGCCATGCATGCAAGAGTTTCGAGCTCGAGATTACGAGCTCGGGGTTAAGGAACAAAACAAGCTATATATTAAGGCCCTTATTAAAGAGTCAGGACGTGCGTTCCACGGGAAAGGAAGGAGAGTGGAATTTTTTTTGAAAATCCCGAAAGTCAAGGGAAAAAAGAGTGGCGGTTAACCAGAAAAGGCAGCCTTGGGTTTCGTGCATTTGTCAAGGCCCATGTTTTTTACCCGAAATCTTGGTGCACAAGAAAAGTCTCTTAAAATTTTAAAACCCAGAAAACAGGAACCTTGTTCAAACATCAAAACTGGGTATGAACCAGTGATGCAAATTCTGTGTTGGGAGTAAAAAAAAACAACAACACAAGAGCCTATCAGATAGAAATCTCCTATCGTATTATGCTAAGGATGTAAACTAGTACATACACATATACAGCAAGAACAACATGAACAAAAAATGACAAAATGGAAAACGAAGATTGCATACTTACACAATAATGGCGTTTGCAGAGAGATCGTTGATTGAAGGAGAGGTTGCAAATAAGAACTCACAGACTCGAACAGACCAGGGTTTCTTTGTTTCTTTGGCTGAGAAAACATGCACGGGGTAGAAGCTTTATAGGAAGGTTTCTGGTTATGTTTTTCCTTTTTTCTTGCTCCTGGTGAACGAAGGTAAAAAAGAAGATGAAGAGTGGGGTCTCATATATATAGATGGAAAAAGGGGGATTAATCCAGGGTGTTGAATGAAATCCTTGCTAGATCCAACGGATGGGGATCAATGACAAGATGGCGCCGAAAATGTGGCAGACGGATGATCGTGGGCATGTTTTCAAGGTACTCAAGTACCAAAAATGAGCAATACCCAGCTGACGTGTGTCCATTTTCAAAAGTGTATGACGATACAGTTCTAAAAAAAAAGTAGTTCAAAAGTTTCCTTCTCTTAGGATTCGAACAAATACTTTTGAGGGGGCAAGATGTTATACCCAGATTTCAAGCTATGTAAAATATGACCTCGAAAGGTGGATTCGCAGCAAGTGGGCTCATAAGGTTTGAAGTATGCTCCAGGATTGAATATCGAGCCTGCAAGTCATAGACGACCTCGAGTATGGTGACCTCGAAGTATTCATGACCTCGAAAGGTAGCTCCGGAAACGCATCCATCCTCAAGGATGACCTCGGACCAGGGGTCCTGAGCTCAATGCACATACGATCTCGAAAGCCATGTGACCTCGGGAGATGTCTCTAGCTCAAAAGATGACGGGAAACCTGGGAAGCTAAAGCCTTGGAGATATATGATAACCACCTTGAATATCTATAAGTGTTGTCCATACAAGATGTAATCCTCATTTATTACTGTAAATCCCCTAGAATCGTGGGATATTATTTGGTCAGTTATATGTCCCCTGGTCTTCAGGGGACGTTTCCTTTTATATATGATTATAGGCATTTAAAGCCATTAATTTTATTCACAAAAAGAGTAACTACCCAAAATATGTGGGATAGTATTCTGCAGCCTTCTCTATAAATAGAGGGGTCATGCACCATTGTAATGGACGGAAATTCTGAACCTTGAGAGAAAACTCTGAAGAATTCACGCTGAAGAATTTTAAGAGATAATCTTGAGTTTAATAACAGAGACTCGTGGACTAGGCAGATTTAACTGCTGAACCACGTAAAAATCGTGTGTTTGTGTTGTCGTATTTAATTGGCCATTATCAGTTATTGTTTACGTGCTCTTCTTTCACTGCTGACGAAAAACGGCATCAACACATGTGTATCCTTACTGACACTTAATAGCCAAAAGTGCTAAGATGCAATGAAAATGTAACGTTTGAGATTTTGCCACCAAATTTTTTGATTGATGGTATATGTGCAACAAACTTAAAAGATTGAGAGATTATGCCTCCAATAACCCTTTAGAAATTGATGTTTATGGAAAAAAAATTCTCTATAAATTTACGATAAAAATAAAATTATGCGATAATTATATTTTCTTTAATTTTGAAGATTTTTTTTTTCATTTTTTTCTAGTTTTTTTCCTCCTATTATCTCTCTCTCTTTTCTTACTCCCATTTTTTCATTTCTTTCCTATTTTTTCCTTCATCTTTTTTTTTTCTTTTCTTTTTTTTTTCCTTCCATTTTTCTTCTTTTTTCCACTTATTCTATTCTCCTTCCATTTTCTCTATTATTTTTTTCCTCCATTTTTTTCACATATATAATATATATTTTAATATTATATCTTTATTTTATTATTTATTGAAATTTGCAGTTCTTGATTGACTTTTTCGTCAACTACTAAAATAATAAAAGGCTTAAGAAAAAATAAGATTAAACACCAGGTTTTACGTGGTTTAGACTATTAATTAGCCTTAGTGTACAAGTCACTTATATTGAAGATGAATAACTTGCATATCTTAAGTTCTCTTAGAATTCACGCAGCGTTTGTGCTCACTCTGAAAGATGAGGACCCTTTACAAGTAATGCCCTAGACGGCTGAGGAGATTAAGTTCATTAATTCGAGCTGATTATAATTACTACTCTCATAATGGGATTCATTATTACATAAATGGAGATTTCCTATATTAAATAGGCTGGTGAGTCTGATTAGATATTTGATGGGCCCAATACGTATGAGGATGCAGGCCCGGCTTAAGGGTGGGTGCGGGGAAAAGGCCCAAGGCCCTTCACCTTGACGAGGCCCCCAAAATTAAAATAATATATTATATATATGTACAACATAATAGAATGATAATAAATATAAATTAAGACAACTAATAACATCTAACTGCATTAGCACGATTGGTAAGTGGAGTACTATTTTTCGCGCATTACTTTTTAAAAACATAGATAGAGAATATATATTTACATAGTCAATTTAGATGTGTAGATAACAGGAATTCTTATATTTTTGAGATATTTTACAATAATAATTATTAAAAATAATAAATAATTAAACAAATTAAAATATGATATTTTTGAAATACTTTACTATGATAATTATTTAAAAATAATAAATAATTAAAAAAATTAAAATAAGATATATTTGAGATATTTTATAATGATAATTATTTTAAAATAATAAAATCATACGTTTTATAACTTAAATAAAATTTAATTAAACTTAAACTCACCTATTAGAATAATATCATATTAAACATATAATATAATCTACTGTCAATTAGCAACAATTTTTTTTTTTAAAAATCTAGCAAGAAACTTAAATTTAAAATCCACGTATAATATTTAATATTACTTTTGTTGACGCGGTTCTTCGCCAACAGGTAATTAAGAAAAGAAGAGAAAGGGATTAGTGCTTATATTAAACCGAAATAGATGAATGATCTTAGAAATGAGGTGGTGACACAAAATACGTTTTTGAGTGGTTCAAAGGTTAAAATCCTTCTACTCCACTAGTCAGTATTATTGCTATATACTGGATATTTGATTACAAGGTATTTCTTACAAGAGAGAATCCAACCTCTATTAACTCCCAAGGTTTCCATATTTATAGGAGAAGGCACCTGGGAGTTGGTAAGAAGGTTATCCCGTGACCTTCTTACCTATCGTATCAACTCTGTGACATTCATGATTAATTCCTAAACCTGACACATAAGTGTGGTCAAATCAATAGGTAAGGGGATAATGGGCCGCACGGCCCACCCCAGCCGTGGGTGTCTGAATATGCACGTTCACGCTACGTGTCCGAGAAGTCAGGGATATATCAGACACGTGATGTCTGATATATGCACGTTTACCTTGCGTGGTTGACTTTATAAGAGGTCATAACCTCCAACTCTAGCTTGTACCACGATCTGGATACTGCACTCGACCTGTGGCCTTCAGAGTCCAGACCCAACCCTTAGGCAATCTTGGCGAACCCTTAGGTTACCTCGAGCTAAAGAGGTAGGACCTTACGATGGAAACTCCGGTCTTGGGGACGTGCACGTGGTAATCATGATTAGGCTGCATCTTAGCTCGCTAATCAGCCCGTGGGAAAACCAGGGCGTACAACTTTAAACATATAATATATAATCTCTTGTTGTCACTCTCAAATTCAAAAACTAGAACAAACATAAACAAACAAAAATAAATAAATTATTTAATTAAAATAAGATATTTATTTGAAATTTATATGACATTAATATAAATTTAATAAAAATAATTAATAAATTTTATAAATAAAACTAAGCAAACGTGCATATTTCACATTGCTTTTATCTAGTATATATATATATTTAGTCAACTAAGTTTCAGTTGAACATGTTAGTATAAGTTGTGAGAACAAATTTGCCTTCCAAAAGCGTTCAAGTTCTAAATTCTAACCTTGCTAAAGATAAATTATTATTTCTTTCATTAATATTAATTTTTTAGGCTCGTTTTTAAGTTTTTCCCCAGGCCCATCGACACCTTGAGACGACCCTGTGAGGATGTCAAGCCCACTACTTTATTGGAAAAGTGCCCTTGACACTGTCAGGGTGGTAGCTGCACGTTCTCCCATTTCAAGCAGTGTCGTGAGACATCTGTTTAGCTGCTTGTACGAAACCGACACCACGATCTCTGCATCCACTAGATGTTAGACATGTGTCTGTGTTCTAGAGTGCCTCTTTGGCTGACACTTGGCAATTGTCATCCTCCCCCGAAGGAGGTCATTTGGTATTTTGATGAGATAGTCACGGCTCGAGGGGCTCTAGAGGATCACCTTTCGACTAGATCCTCAGGAGGTAATGACCGTTAATGACATACTCCTCCTCTAGTGACAAAAATGACGAGAACTAGACTTGAGCTCCCGAGGAAGGCTAAACAACGTAGTAATTTATGCCACGTGTCAAATGCTGAAAACTGATGGGGTTGATTTATGTTACTTTTCAGTCTTAGTTTTTTTAAAGTCTTATTGTTATTTTTATATTTTTAGTTCTTTTTATGTGTGGTTGTTGTATTTTTTAGGTTTTCATATGTTATATGTATATTTGAGAAAAATTTCAAAATTTATTTGAAATATTATCTTCACTCAAAAGAAAAACAATAGAAAATATTTATTTCAATGGATTGGAGAAGATTAAGGAGAATTCAAACTTAATTTGTTGAAAAAATCTTAGATATTTTGAATCTGAGATAGTTTCATTATTTTGACCATATCTCCCTACTCACATATTCTAGATTAAGCCTTACAAAAACGTGTTTCACAAGAAAAGTCAAATTCGGGCATTTACTAGGTGATATTTGACATACAAGAATACACATCCTATAGATACAAGATTTGAAATTCAAATGAAGATATTTTGGAGCATCATCAAGTGACAAGTGGAAAGATCTACAAATTTATTTTCACAACCTTAACACTATAAAAAAATGCTTTGTATTATTTTAGGGACTTCTTTTCTATTCACTTCTCTTTTATTCTCTTTCTGTGAGCTCTAATATGATGTTTATGGTTTCCTTTATGATTATGAACTAATTTTCTTTTCTAGGGTTTTAATATAGTCACTTGAATCTCTATTATTTTCTATGAGGATTTTATGATTTCTTCTTCATCTTTGTTGACCAGCATTTTGGTCAACGACACTGAGTCAATATGAGCCAAAGTAAATAATTTAAAGAGCTAAAATCAATTAAAATGACACAAGAAATTTATAGTGGTTCGACCCCAAGAGTTGGTAATGACCTACGTCCACTTGCACTTTTATTAATCAAGAAATTGTCAGACTCAAGATCAAGAAGAACAATGTTCATATGAGTTTCCTAATCCTGAGAGAAAATACAATCAATAGGGAATTTGTATGTAAAGTGCGCTTCAGAAAATAATGATTGTGATAGGTCTCTATTTATAGAGTCTCTTAATGGGTTATGGGCCCTACACGTGTAGTGTGAGTTTGTTACAACTAATTACATATTCAAAATAATAGAAAAATACATTCAAATATCACTTACATAAATATCTTGTGATATTTTATGATATCTCGTGAAATCCGGATCATTCTGTTAGAATGACTTGTCTATCGAGCAGGTCTCCAATTGAGCAACTTCATAAGGTGACTAAGCCTTCGACCAACATCCTTCCTTTCGAGCAGCAAGCTTCATGGGACCTCAGTCCTTTGTAAGATAGAAAACTACCTTTACAATGATGAAGTCTACTCGAGCAGCTAACTTATCTCGACCAACTCTTGGGAGTTTCGATGTCGTTTACTACCATGTATCCTCGTCAAACGCCATGTCACCATGTCTAATTTTGGGTTAAACATTTGCCTCCCAAGTTTATCTTGGTGCAATCGGCACTGGATAAACTTGCATGCTTTGACCAGGCTGGTGCCTTTTCAAATTCTGACACACTAAAAATCATAGTATCACTTTTATAGGAAATGATGATACTTTTTGATAAAACAATCGAAGGTTGTGTGTTCTCAAGGCAGTTTGACACCACGTTTTCGGCAACAATGATGGTACATTTTGGCTAAAGGTGGAAAAGGTTCATTTACTGTAACACCCTACTACTCAGGGACCGTTAGACTGTGTATTTTATATACTGCGAAACTCGCTAAATGAGTCATTTGGCTATAATCGTGTAACTAAACGTGATTAACGATTAATGGTTAAATTTTTTGGTCAAAGGTACAATCATTTCACTAAAATGTTTACTTTATACATGGGATCCCAAAATACATTTAAAAAAGTTAATTACAATGGAAAAAGTTACAACCAGCTGACCTACGTGGCAAAATAGGGTTTGACCCTAGTTCATCTTTAAAATCTCGACCGTGGTGGTCGAGCAGCCGCATATGTACACATCACCACCTAAGTTCTCCAACTTAAGGATGGTCCAACTTTCTTTTCCCCTTACCTGCACCACAAAACACCCGTAAGCCAAGGTTCCGCAAGAAAACTTAAACATGCTCATAGGCAGTTAACAGTATGTTCCAAATCATAATAAGCATGCCTATCAGTAATAACCCTACTCATGCATGCATACTATTCATAAAAATGACAACAGTGTCATATGGGGCCAATTACACAAGATAAATGATCAAAAAATTATACTAGGGTCTGATGCCCAAATTACATGATTAATGAAACATATTGGGGTCCAATGCCCAAATTACATGATTAATGAATCATACTGGTGTACAATGCCCAAATTACATGATTAATGAATCATACTAGGGCTCAATGCCCTAGTATATGATTAACAAATCATACTGGGGCGTAGTGCCCTAATATATGGTTAATAAATCATACTAGGGTTCAGCGCCCTAGGATATGGGACTGATGAGTCACCCCACAGCCCTTTGCTCTATCCTCTATATAACCAGCCTTGGAGCTGGCCCAGCATACCAGACGCTTTAATTTTCCATGACCAATAGGTCGATCAAGTGTATGTCATGCTTCTGATTAGGCATAACCATATCGACCAGCGCTCAGCGCGCTATTTCTGCCCTTGACTTATAAGTCAATGATTTTCAACCAGCGCTCAATGCTATTGCAGTCCTTGACTCATAAGTCAATGCTTTTCGACTAACACTCAGCGTGCTAATGCCGTTCTTGACTCATAAGTTAAGTCCGGGGCCCAACCTTAGGATATGAGACTAATAAGTCACCCTAGGGCCCATTGCCCTATCCTCTATATAACCAGCCTTGGAGCTGGCCCAGTGTTCCTCGATAATACCTTAACTAAAGGTATGGTTTTGTTCCTTAGGACCTTGTCCTTCCTGTCTAAAATCTGAACTGGTTACTCCTCATAGGATAACTTTGCCTCTAGTTCTAGATCCTCATAAATCAACACATGAGTCTCATCTAATACATGTTTTCTCAACATGGAAATTTGAAATACATTATATACGGCTGATAGTGCCGGAGGTAAGACCATCCTATAGGCCACCTGACCGATCCTCTCCAGGATCTCAAACGGTCCTATAAATCTAAGGCTCAACTTTCCCTTTTTCCCACAATTCTCCTCACCCCTTTCCATGGAAAGACTCTAAGGAAGACGTAGTCTCCCAATTGGAATTCCACGTTCCCGCGTTTCAGATCAACATAACTTTTCTGTCTACTCTGAGAAGTGAGCATCCGAGCTCTAATCTTTTCAATAGCCTTAGTGGTCCTCTAAACTACCTCAGGACCTAAATATTTTCTCTCACCCATTTCATCCCAGTGAATGGGCGATCTACACTTCCTACTATACAACATCTCATAAGGTGTCACTCTAATAGTCAACTGGTAGCTATCATTGTAGGAAAACCCTATTAGAGGCAAATATTCATTCCAGGACCCTTCAAAGTCCAATATACATGCTCTCAGCATGTCCTCCAATATCTGGATAATCCTCTCTAACTTACCATTAGTCTGAGGACAATAAGCTGTACCAAATTCCAGCTGCGTACTGATCGCCTTCTGTAACGTTCCCCAAAACATGGAGGTAAAGATAGGGTCCTTATCCATCAGGATAGACCTCGAAGTTCCTTGAAAGCGTACTATCTCTCTCACATTGAGATATGCATACTGGTCAACTGTGTTGTTCATCCTCACTGGTAAAAAGTGAGCTGACTTCGTATACCGGTCTATAATGACCCAGACTAAATCATGCCGGCCCACTATCCTGGGCAATCCCACCACAAAATCCATTGTGATGTCCTCTTACTTCCACTATGGAATACTCAGATTGTAATAGCCTTACTGATTTCTGATACTCTGCCTTGACCTGCTAACAGGTCAGGCACTTTGCCACATACTCAGTTACGTCTCTCTCCATCCCAGGCCACCAATATAAAGCTTTCAGATCCTGGTACATCTTCATGGTGCCTAGATGTAGAGAATAAGGGGTAGTATGAGATTCATACAGAATCTCTCATCTGATCCCAGTGTCCATCAAAACACAAATCTGATCCTTATATCTCAATGAACCTATACCTGACACTGTATAGTCCTTAGCTATTCTAGCTAGAACATCCCCTTTACTCTTTCCCAACTGTGGGTCACTCAACTATTTTTTTATCCTCTCTAAAAGAGTAAACTATAGCGTAATGTTGGCCAACTGGCCCACTAGTAACTCTACTCTAACTCTGGTCATATCTGTATCGCCCTACTTCCTTAGAGCCGTTACTAAGTGAGTTTTAAACATCCAGTTAACTCGCTAATCGAGGTTTTAGGTTAAAAGTGTAGCTAATCTGTAATAAAAGTCATATAATTTGAAAATGTAATCATTCATTGAAAATTATAAAGCGTTAAACATTTAGGATCCCAAAATACTGTTTAGAAATATTTACAACTAAAAAAAATGATTAAAGTCGACTAAACGACAAAATTCGAACTAATACAAAATGTCTCCCAAAATACCCCTGGTCGTGGCAGCCAAGCATGCCGAACATGTACACGCCGCTTCACGCTCTCTGTACTCATGGTTAATCGACCTTTCCCTTGCCCTTACCTGCACCATAGAGCACCCGTGAGACGAAGCGCAGCAATAAATCTCCACACAAGTAATCAACATATGCATAACTAACAATCAACATATAATAAAACTGCCAATAGGCTAAACACATAACGGCCATGCCATCCCAGGCGCTTTACCAGGCCCTGGGTTTGCGGTCTACACCGTGAGGATGTCTCAGGCATCTGAGAAGGGTCTCACCCTAGCGACTTGCACTCCGCATGCTTAACACCACTCTCGGTCCCTTGCCGTACTCGGCCTTGCACTCCACATGGTTGATGTCATTCTCGGCCCTCTGTCGTACCCGGCCTTGCCGTTCTCGACCATTACCGTACATTCATAGATATGCAACACATAGCATAAAATTAACAAATACTTAAACAGATACAAACATACATAATAGGGCTACGCCCTGCATCATAATTACATAGGGTTGTGCCTTGCAATACAAACTATAGGGCCACGCCCTACTCTACAGATACAACAATTTTCTTACCTGTGTCCCGAGCTTCTTGAGCACCGAAATCTCGAACACAGTCCTCTAACCCGAGCTTCACTGAAAACCTAGTTACAACACACAAGTAACACTCTTATTACTAACCAATTCATTATTGTACCCCGAAACCAATTTCGTGCTTTCAGGACCTCCAGTTTCCCCACACAAGGTGGCGGAAGCGTCCCCCGAGCCCCCTGAGCCAAAACCCTAAAAACACAAAATCCCATATCCTAAAAATGGCCTAGCACGATGGCACAGCCCTATAGGGGCCACAACGCCTAGCAAGTCTCCCTTGTCCTAATTCAACCCAGTGTCGTGGCACGGAAGAACAGGGCCGCGGTGCTCATACGCGAACCTAGAAAGCTGGGTTTTTCCCAACATTTTTCCTGAGCCAAAACTCACCCAAATCACCACCAAGGTACACCCAAGTCCCAATTCAGCCTAAAACCTCAAATAAACAGTATATCAACTCAAAAATAATAGCAGCAAACTCAAACACTCAACCAAACCCAAAAATCACCTAGTGGTTTAAAACTCCACAAAATTTAAACCACACTCCAGAAAACTTAAACCGCATCAGAACATTTACTTTAAATTTCAATGAATTCCTTACCTTGAATAGGAATTCGACCCTGAGCTACTTTTAAGTCTAGTTCCAAGCTTAAATCCTCTGGTTCCTAAGCTGAATCTTCACAATCATTAAGCCACAAATCTAATTTTCAACATTCAATCCCAAACTCTCAAGAACAAGTAAGGAGACTCAAAATCAGAGATGAAGCCTTACCTCTAAATTAATCTTGGCCTGTACTTGACTCCAGTTGCCCCAACTTCACTTTTCCCCAAGTTCAGCCTTGAGTTCATTCCTTGACCCCAAAGAAGATCAGCTCTTCTTCTCTTTCCTTTCCTAGCTTTTGGTTTTCTCTAGGCTTCCAACAGAAAATTCAGATATATGCCTAAGTGTAAGTAGTGTGAATAACTTCTCCCTAGCCAAGTCTATCTACTCCTAAGGCCAAATTACCATTTTGCCCTTTCCCCTAATAAAATTCTTATACTAACCTCAACGACAAATCCGTCATTTTACCCAAATCCCGCTAAGTCCTCGAGTATTCCTATAAATCCCCATTTAATCCCGACATACCAAATTATTGATAAGTTACTAACCATTACTCAATAATTCTCGAACACAAGTTATATTCCCAAAATACCCCTAGGCTCCTCCCGAGTCGGGTATTCGACCCTGTTGTCACTTTCTAGCTAAACCAATCTATAGGACTATCTTAGGTTGTGCATCACAAATTTATCACCACTCACACGTGGTGACAATCACAATATACAAAAATATTGCATTTGTGCCCTTAACGGGCTAAAATTACAAACATGCCCCTAACAACCAAACAGGGCCCACATGCATATTTAATTCACCTAAACATGCATTTCTAATCACAAATTAACATGATAAATCACTTATTGCCCTCCAGGCATGCTAATCAAGGCCCTAAGTCTTATTAGAAAATTTGGGACGCTACAATATCCTTCACTGACGTGATGCATAGGCAATCACCTTCTCTGTCTGCATAAGAACACAATCCAAATCCTGTCTTGAGGCATCAAATAAACCATAAATTTTTCATGATCTATAGAAATACTCAGAACTGGAGTTGTACTCAATCACCTCTTCTATTCTCAGAAGTTGTTCTCACACTTTTCTGACCATGCAAACTTCTGATTTTGCATGTCCACTCTACCAACGGAGTAACAATCCTTGAGAATTCTCCCACAAAACACATATAATACCCTGCCAGTCCAAGGAACTCTTGACCTTTGAGGCATTCCTTGGCCTTGACCAATATCTAATTGAGAGTATACCCAAAATATCATCGATAAATACAATCACTAACCGATCTAGAAAATCTTTGAACACCCTGTTCATCTAATCCATAAGTGCTTCCGGGGCATTAGTCAAACCAAATGACATGATTAAGAACTTGTAGTACCCATAACCGATACGAACAACAATTCATTTGCATAATCCTTCTCCCTGATCCTCAGCTGGTAATAATCAGATAAAAGATCTATCTTGGAGAATACCGTCTTGCCCTTAACCAAACCTTTAGTTCCTGCAGTTCTACTGAAGCCGTTCAATACAGTTCCCTAGACTCTAGGTCCATCCCTGGCACCAATTTAATCACAATTCTATCTCCCTGTGCAGAGGTAACCCTGGCAGATCCTCTAAAAACACATCCAAAAACTCACAGACTAATCTAGTCTATCCTCATCCCACTGGCACGACCTGAGTGGTATCCACCACACTAGCTAAGAATCCTATGCATCCCTCTTGCAATAGGTCTCTAGCTCTAAGTACAGATGTCATAAGTATACGGGGTCCAGGCACAATGCTAACAAATACAAAGGGTTTCTCACCCTCAGGCTCAAGGGTTATCATCTTTTTTTGCAATCTATCTTTGCCCCATACTTGGCTAACCAATCCATATCCAAGATCATATCAAAGTCAGTCATAACCAACTATATCAAGTCAACTGATGAATCTTTTCCCACCATAATCTAACCCACCGGTTAAAAGTTACCAATAGGGTACCACATTCTCATCACAACGTAGCCACGCAATCCATGTACCAAGTTTGTGCCTCTACTAGATGTAACAAAGAAAAGAACAACATGGCACCAAAACCAATCAGCATAATGTAAGAATCAGAACCAGAAAGATGCCATGTCACTACTGAGGGACCCGCCTCAGCCTCAGCCTCTGAATGCATCAGAGCGAACACTCGAGCTGGAGTAAAGCTGTTCATCCCCTTTGGTTCATCCTTCCTTAGCCCTGGGCAATCCCTCTTGAGGTGCCCAACCATTCTACATAAGAAACATGCCTTTGCTCGACATTCTCCCAAATGGTGTTTCATGCACCGAGCTTATTCCGGGTAAAGTTTCCAATCCTCGTCCTCGCCCCGATGGCCTATCTGAGCACTTCAGAACCATTTTTCTAGTCCAGAGGTACCGAATATATTCATAACTTTTCTTTCCTGATCATTGGGCCCCCCGCCTCTGCTTGATCCAATAAACGGAGGTATCACTGTCTGAGCTTCGCGCTCTCCCTCCATATCTCATTCCCTGTGCTCTCAATAACAAGAGCCCTCCCTACCACCTGAGCATAGGTAGAGATCTCATGTACTGGGGCAATTCTAACGCCCTGAGCGATCCCATAATTCAATCCCTGGATAAATTGCTCTTTCCGAGCCACATCTCTGGGTACCATATCAAAGGAAAACTTGGCCAAACCATTGAATTTGTTAACACACTTTGCTCCTGTCATGTTTCCCTAAACCAAGTTCATAAACTCATTTGTCTTTGTAGTCTTAACTGCATCACAATAATATCTCTCATTAAACAACTGCCTAAATTCTTCCCAATTCATCATAGCTGTATTTCGTGTATGGGATATCACTTCCCACCACGTCTGGGAATCTTCCCGTAACACATATATAGCACAAATCATCCTATCGTGACCTACCACCCCATATTGTTGAGGATGGAACTGATCATTTCCATCTATTGTTTAGCTCTGAATGGATCTAGGCCTCCCTAAAAAACTGGAGGGTAATATTCCTGAAATCTCTCATATAGAAATTCCCATCTGTTCTCAACCCTAGGCTGAGCCAAAACTGGTGCCACTCCTAGCATAATAAAGGAAGAGGTGTTCCCTAACACAACCTGCTATTTTAAACACATGATCTCTTCCTCTTGCCCTTGCAATCTTGCTTGCATATCTGTAAACACCTGCTGCCAATTCTGAGGGGCAGGTGAAGGGCTCAGGCCCTGACATTACTTCCCAGCCTCAACATAAACACCACCGGGTCCTATTAACTGCCTTGGGTACATAACCTCTGAATTAGTCTGCAGTCAATAACTTGACCCATTAAGCATGATGAGCACATTCAAAAGCCTCCCCACAGGAAAATCAAACAACACCACATTCACATAGCACCGCGGTACTAAAATACATGCCCATAACATTTATGCACAAACCAATAAACCCTGGTCTTGCCAAAAAAATATCATGCTCTCAACTCTAGCATGCAGATAACACATTCATATATAAATTGAGCACGTATTCACATAATAATTGTTGACTGCCTTTTTCGCTATCAACTTTTATAAGAGAGGTTAAAGAAATAACTATAATAACACAAAGATTTTTACGTGGTTCAGGTTATAAAAGAACCCTAGTCCACGATTCTCTAGTATTAGGGAGATTGCAAGCTTGTGATTGTAAGCTTTTATAGTGTTTTCTTATGCAGCATTTAGATTGCTCTGAGTACAAGTAGTTTTCTCTCTCCAAAATCAAACCCCATACAATGAGACTCCCAACCTTATTTATAGAGGCTGGGGTCATTAATATTAATCATACGTAATTAATACACATTCTTCCCATAATTGGGGGATTAATACACTTCAATGCATTGAATAGAGACCACGACCCAAACGAGATTTGCGGGGCCCACAACAGAAAGGTAACCACTTTAGGGGGAACATGCCACTAGGACTGCCAGGGTATTCTGTACGTATTTCCGTGTTAGGCGGCGTACTGCGTGTGCAAAATGTCGAGTCGTACACTCGACAACACTGTTGACAGATCACCCACAAAGGTTCTCAGACGATCCTCTCACTTTAAAAACCTACACCTACTGACACGTTGCTCCACCTCCTAGGTTCAAGTTGGAGAACCTCCATCTCTGAGACTGAACATCGGCGAGTAACTCACCATGACACCTACTTCCCCCTTCGGATAAAACCTAATCTAGGAAGACCTTTTCTCTAACTACAGGCCTCGGGCAGTAACATGCCCCGAGGATGTCCACAAATATCCTAGCCAACCACTGGGGGTTGCCACATGTCGGTGGTGAAAAATATGGACAACTTTTTCCCCCCAAGTCTCTACTTGTCCTCGGATAGCGGAGACTTCAAACTGAGGAAGATTTCAAAGAATCCTCGGATAGTAAGCGTTTGGACTTTCACTGATGTCACTCTGAAAAGCAGAACCACGTGTCCACGCTCTGTTGTTGGGCCCGTCAGTCCGTGCATTTAATTAGGGGTCACCTCGATATCCCAAATTTCTACTCTGAGCCCGAGGTGTCTTATCCCAAAGAAAATAATGATTGCGATCCATGCCTTTTGAAACCTAACCGTCAGATTAGTTTAGTAAATCTATTCATCCGACGGTTGTGGGAGCGCTGCCTCTCTAATACTTTTTACTAGGTATAAAACCTAGAAAACTTTTAGTCTCATACCACAACCATTCAAAAATCCTAAACCCTCCCAGCACATTTTACCGTTTCTTTTTCTCTTCCGTCTACTTCTCCTTTTCAACCCTTTCCCAGAGTTCTGGACGACTGGCGTGAATCGACCCAAAATCACTAATATGGCTTAAGGGCCTTGATTAGTGTGCCGGGAGGGCATAATTAGTTCATGTGTGAATTTATTGATTTAATGCATGATTACATGATAAGCATGCTTGTATGATTATATGAATATAAATGTGATTAAATGTTATACTTGTGAGAACCACATTATTATGTGGGTAAATCTGCGGAGCTCGACTCGAGGCGATCCTAGGGCTAGATAGCGGGAAAAGTCACAACGGGGCTTAATAGTTGACTTTGGATAAGTCAGGGGTATTTTAGGTATTAGGTAGTTATTTAGACTATCGGGTTATGAAAATAAATATATGGAGATATATTTGAGGTAAGGAAGTCTAGGCGGGAATATTGGGGAATTTTATCGTTTTGCCCTCGGGGACGTTTCCGGCACCCCGAGCCTTGGGATTGGCTTAACAGGATAAGGATAGGTTAAAATTAAAGGAAAATAGTAGAACAAATATTAGACTGACTTATCTTTCTCAGCTCTTCTCTCTACTATCTCTTTCAAGGAAAAACACAAAGAGGAAACCATTGAAAATTTAGTGAATCAAGTTGGGAGTTTCTGAGAATTGAGGTGGGGATTTAGAGGCTTAACTCAAGGATTGTCCAAGGAACATTTAATCAAGGCTAAGGTAAGAATTAAACTATGTTTTGAAGTTAGACACTTTGAATTTTTGACTGAGTAATGACATGATTGTGATATTGATGTTAAGGTTGAATTGGAGCTGGAAAACTTGAGAATTAGCAGGGATTCTGCTTAGAAAAGGAGTTCAGCTGAAGAGGTAAGTTATAATTCATGATTTAGAGGCTTAAATTTGAGTTTTGCATGGCTGGGTTTTGAGTTCTTGAGTTAGAAAGTTTCAGTGATTGAAGTGGGTTTTTGATGGGTTTCTAGTCTAGTTTTCAGCTGGGTTGTGTTGCTGGAATCTTGTGGGAAGTTTTTGGATAATTGAGTTGTGGAATTTGGGTTGTTTTGGGAGAGTTTGCATGAGGTTTGGGAGTAAAAAATTGAGGTTTTTCTGGGCTCGAAGGGGTCGGGCCGCGGCATAATTCTTGGTGAGCCGCGGCCCTTCGAAGCTGATGGGTGCTGAGGAAGGAGGGCAGGCCGTGGCATGGTCTAAGTAGGGTCGTGACCCTTACCTGTTTTTGTGCTTTGGGAGGCCTCTGGTTAGGGCCATGCTGTGGCATGGATGGCTAATGCTGCGACCCTTAAGGGATTTTGGGATTTTGAGATTCTAGGCTTGGGAATTTAACCTAGGGTGCTCGGGATTGAATCTTTTACCATGTTTGGTGAAGTTCAATGTTCCGGAGATTAGAACTTTGTCTAGAAGCTCATTTAAGTTTGTTAATGGTATCCTTCACCTTGGTTGTGGCTAGGTGATAAAAGCTAAGGCTCAGGAACGAATCGTGCTTGAGGAGCGTTGCTCATAATCAGTAACCGCAAAGATTAAAGGTACGAAAACTGTACCTGGTTGAATATGTGTGATGGGACTAAGGGTTCCCTATTGTGTATGCTTGAATAGATGGTATTATGCCATGCAAGCTAATTAGTGAACCAACGGCCTAAGGGTGCCAAGGGTTACACTAGCACACAGGGCACGGCTTGGCCACTGGTAGCCAAGGACAACTTAATATACACTGAGCTTGGTTTAAGCGGGCCAGAGTCAGTGGGGTAAACAGGGGGTGCGGCCTAAGTTGTCGGCCCTGATTATTATGTGATATGAGTGTTATAAGTGATTGATTGCATCCATGATTCTGAATATATGCTGAATGATTAGAGGGGATTATTTGGTGAAAGTTCATGCTTAGTGAATTTACTATCTGTTGTTATTGTTTGTGTTCCATATTATGTTTTCTTGCTGGGCCTTGGCTCACGGGTGCTACGTGGTGTAGGTAAAGGCAAGGGAAAGCTTGATCAGCCTTGATTTGGAGAGCTCTACGAGCGGAATGTACATGGCCAGTTGCTCAGCCGCCACGGTTGAGGTTTAGGCAGGGACGCGAGACCCAAAATTTGTCCATTTTGCCTTAGTATGGCTAACAGCTGTTTGTATTATTTTGGGAGTCTGTAATCCAACTTTTAAACTCTGTTTCTTTTGGGATCCCGTGTACATAACTGCTTACTTATATAAGATGAAAATTTTGAGACCAAAACCTTTTTAACCCTAGCTCGTACTTGATTAGTGACATGTTTTTAAATTAATGACTTGATTAGCAAGTCTTGCACCTTTATAAGTACACAGTGTAGTGGTCTTGGCTAATCTGGACATTACAAGTGTGGACTGTTAGAGTCTGTTCCTCATTTTTACGAGTCATTTTAGGCATATTTTGACACTAGGCTCGTTCGAAATGACCTTCAAAGGTCTTTAGTCAACTTTGTGTTCCTGGGCCTGTGACCAGAATCTTGGAAATTTCCAGATTCTGGTAGGTTCATCCCCTCCGGCTTTTCCTTAGTTGCCAGGGCCATCTCGCATTTTCTTTTAAAACTCTCCTCTTTCCCGAGCAGTTTTCCTAGAGTCATCTATGTTTTGGCCATCTTTCTTTCGGTCAGAATACTAACTACTTGATTTTTTTGTCTCAGATGTTCGAGGAACTCCACCAATTACATGAACACGGATTCTACCTCTTCGAGCAAGAAATCTCTGAAATGGCCCGCACACGAGATACTCCCGAAGGCAACGTAAGAATGAGAGCCCGAGAGCAGAGTGGGGAACAAGTCGTCCGTTTCGACCTCCATGAGGTGGTGAGGCCTACAATGTTCGAAGACTCGGGGCTCATAGTGGAGGAGGTAAACGAAGCCCCCGTTCCACATCCTTTGCAAAAATACCAGGGTGAGGCATTCGAGGCAGAGAATTATCGTACTCTGCTCTGACATTCCAAAGCTCAAGAGGCGATCGTGAGGTACTACTCAGTCGAGGAGAAATGCCTCATCCACCTCTACCAGGAGTCTGAGCGGGCGTATCACAGTGTCTATGGCTTGGGTTCTTGGAGCTAGGCCCACCTAATGGCAAGGACTACCCCCTCAAGCAGTACTTCGTTAACTTCTTGAAGTACACGGGGATAGCTCCATTGTAGCTCTCCCCCAATGGCTATAGAGTGCTCGCGAGGATGTATGTTCTGTTCTAGAAGCAGAAATGGTCGGAGCCTTCACCAGTAGAGATCCTATATTTCTATAGTTTCAAGACCACCCCTCGAAAGAAGGGTTCCAAGTGGGATGGATACTATGCTCTGGTGAAGTATCTGACTTAGTCGCTCAACTACAAGGCTCCCCACCATAACGAGAATCATGGTTGGGACTTCAAGGATGCCTTATTCTTTACGAACGGCTTCCCGGCCCATTGTAATCCGACCTTAATTCTAAACTTCGCCCGAGTAGGTGAGTATATTTCTGAATGCGCATATTCTTTGCCTCACTAGGGACCTTTCTGTATTCTATACTTAGTCAATTCATTTTGAATAGGCCCTTTCTGCCGAACTCCATACGTCCAGATTTTCGAGGATCATCTCTAGGCGATAAAGGCTCTCCTCGACTGGGACTTAGATCTTAGCGTCCTAGTAACAGAGTCAAATCTCATTAGGACAGGGCTTCTCAATATCGAACAACGAATAAGAAACCTGGAGCTGACCAAATATCGCTAATCCAAAAAGTCTCGGGAGTTGACGTCTTGCCATATCAACTACATAGAAGGGCTGGCCAAAACAGCATTTCATAGATGGTTGGCAGAGGAAAGGCTAGTAAACGCTCGGGCCAAGTAGAGGCATGAGAAGCCCATGAAGATCAGTAGCTCTAGGAATAGCTTTAGGCAGGGATGGAAGCTTCCCACCCAGACTCAGGTAACTCACCTCTCGTCTTGACGTCTGCTTCCCGAGTAGGTGATAGGATAAGTCTCAGGCATGTCTGGGCTTCTCCAGCCCTCCTCCGTTGCAGTCAAATCTCACATCAGCCTTGGACTAGGGAAGAATTCCAAGACTACCTAGATCTCGTAGATGTTTACCTCCACCACCCTAGGAGGCAACCTACCTCCAGTGGGTTTGTACCCTTAGACCGAGTGACATCCTTGACCTCGAGCTTGTTTTGCCAATATGGCACCGATATTAGCTGCAATGCAAGGAATATTGGAGTACACCCTCAATGTTTGCACCGAGGCTCAACTCACGGTGAGGCTCCGAGTAGCTTATTTTATTGTATTATCCTTGTGTAGTATGTATACTAACCTTTTGCCTTGTTCCTGCAGCTCAGATGGGATTGGTGGATGTTGCTCGGTCTGCCTTAAGGTTGGGAATGCCCCCTAGATCTTCAGCGAGAGAGGGGTCATCACGTCCTCGGGAGTGACCCAATCCCTCTCCTCTAGCAAAGAAGTAGAGAGTTTCCACTCCTTCTGTGGAGTCCGTTGCAGTTGACATGCCCCCGGTGGTGGAGATCCCCTCATCGCCCAGGCCAGACGAAGCGGCACAAGATGTAAGGCCGGAGGTGGTACAAGAGGTAAGGCTGGAGGGGGTACCAGAGCCGGACCAAGGGTCGGTCCATGATTAAGAGCAGGAGGCGGTGCCACCCCAAATCCGTCTCCTTGTGTATCTTGAGAAGTATGAGGGGGGCTTGTTGGAGCAGTATAAGAGGATGCTTCAACACTTCGAAGCCAGGCTATAAGAAGGTAACAAAGCTTTGCACGAGAGAGCCAAGGCCCTCTGGCAGCTCAAGCCACCTCGAGAGAGGCCCCTGGTCCCCTAATCGGCCAAGCTGAGCTAGAGACCCTGTTCTCCGCTAAGTTAGGAGACATAGTTTCCCCTCTCGTTGCCGAGCTCTTTTAGGGGGTTAGCTCCACCATGTGAGAGTTAACTTCCCGAAGCTTCTCCTAACTTGGCGATAGTAACGAGGCATCTCTCGTGGCCTCATGTCAGTACGCTTCTGTCCGGGTATGTTAATCACTCCTGCTCTTGGGTTCAACTTATCTAGATGTTATTGAGCTAACACATTTGTCTTACTCTATTTTTTGTTTTGCAGTCTGCCTTAGCCTATCAACCCCTGGGAGACATTATGATGGAGAAATCATATGAGCTCCAGAGATCCCAGGACAAGATTGCCTCTCTCAAGGAGAAAACGAAGGGTTCTCGGGAAGAACTTGCCCAAGGCAATGCTGCCCTCGAGGCTGAGCAAAAATGCTATCGGGAGCTCAAGGATACCCTCTAGAAAGCCTCCAAGGATTTGAAGCAGGCCAAAGGGGAAAAGCAGGTGGCTGTTGACGGCATGCAACGAGCCTAGGAGGAGGCCAAGAAAGCTACGGCTGAGATCGCCCGAGTGGCCTTGGAGAATTCTCAGCTCCAGGAGTACGCTAAGGAGGCTACTGATCGGGCTGAGCTAGCCGTGAGGAAGACCCTCCAAGCCATGGAGATGAATAGGTCTGCCATGTGCCAGGTGGAGAAGCTTAACCAGGAGACCAAGTATATCGCCAAATACGCCTTTGATGTAGCCTTGTATCACAATTAGGATATGAACCTGGAATTCATCGGGGATCCCGAGAAGTATAAGTTCCTTTTCAATGAGTGCCTCCGAGCTTCCCAAGCTGTCGAAGCTTCCCCAGTTGCCGAGGTGGCCCAAGCGAGTGGTGCCCCGAGCGTGGATTCGATCATAGAACTGGTGGCGGAGGTTCCCGAAGACTGAGCATAACTTTTGTATTCGGGCCTGCTTACCATAAACTTAGCGGGGTATAGACAAACAATCATTTGAACCCCGAGCATACTTGTAATTATCCACCCATTTAAGAATTATGTGACTTGCATTTTTTTTTTATTTGGTTTGGTTCTATGAATTCACCGTAACTTAAATTGTCACTCGAATAAGCACTCAAACCATTTTTAAACTCTTGGTTCTATAAATTCAGCATAACACGAAGGTCACGAGAACAAGAACTCAAAGTCTTGGTTCTATAAGTTCAACATAACACGAATGTTACGAGAGCAAGAACTCATGCCTATTTTATAAAACTTGGTTCTATAAATTCAACATAACACGAATGTCATGAGAACAATAACTCATACTTGTTTTAAAAAACTTGGTTCTATAAATTCAACATAACACGAATGTCACGAGAACAAGAACTCGAATCGTTTTAACATTTAGTTCTATAAATTCAGCGTAACACGAATGTCACAAGAACAAGAACTCAAATCATTTTAACACTTGGTTCTATAAATTCAATGTAACACGAATGTTATGTGAACAAGAACTCAAGCTATTTCAAATACTTGGTTTCCACGTTTAGTATCTTGTAGGACCGCAGCCCTAGAAGTAGCTTTGATGCAAAATTTACTGCAGGTCTTTAATTGTCGCCTCATGCCCCTACAACCCGAAGACTTGGGCTTTAAGGGGTTCTGGCAAGTGAAAACAATTGCCCCCGAGTATGCACTATTTGGGAGGTGAAGTTAACAAGATGCCCAGGCGCAGGCTGCCTGGGTATCCATTTGTATTGCACATATTAGAA
Source organism: Humulus lupulus (assembly GCF_963169125.1). Taxonomy (NCBI): domain Eukaryota; kingdom Viridiplantae; phylum Streptophyta; class Magnoliopsida; order Rosales; family Cannabaceae; genus Humulus; species Humulus lupulus. The sequence continues at coordinate 45,737,968 of NC_084793.1, forward strand.
TTTGGTTATTACTCTCCGGGTGCGCGCTATCCTCGGGAGGTAACCAAAATTCTTAAGTTTGTTATACTGGCTTTTCTAAATATGGGATACAATGATATTAGAGGCGCTTCACTCGTCGACTAGCCAAGCTTCCCATATCACAGATTTCCCGGGGCCAAGTATGGGTACTCGGCCTTCCGTTCGCATCTCAAGGCCAAAATCTTGGTCGGAGCTCCTTGGGATCGGTGTCCGCGAGAGATGACCATAGTCTATTCTCGCGCTACTTGGGTTATCTAGCTCTTAGGTAATAAGCTTAGTTCTACCTAGAATATGCTACCTTCAAGGGTAGACTATTAGTTTCCTATTTCCTAGGTTGTTCCCTGTGAGGCGCGGTGCTGCCCTAACTCCATGCCCCCAAGTGATCAGAGACTAGTCTACGGTCACTTGTCCAAGCGAGCAGGTGCTCATTACACAACATTAACATGATATAATGGAAACTAAACACAAGCAAAACAAAAAAAAATTCTTACCGTGTTTTATATATACGGTTTCCATTACATGTGCCCGAAGGCTACAGGGGATATTACAGAAATAAAATATGTTTGTTGCCAGGCGAAGATGGTCGGCATTCCAGGCGTGAGGAATCATCTCTTCATTAAGTCATGCTAATTTATATGTTCCTGGACATACAATGCTCTTGACCTGGTATGGGCCCTCCCAGTTGGGTCCCAGCACTCCTGCACCTAGATCTTGGCCACTATGGCGTATTTTACCCCTCATTTCCCTGTGGGAAAATACCCGATAAGGTTGATGCCCCGGATGGTAAAAGGCCATGGGATGGTCATTTGAGGCGCTCGGGGAATGTTGGCGAAGCGCTAACATTTGTCGCATTTCTTGACGTAATCCATTGCATCTCCATTCATGGTGGGCCAAAAATACCATTGCCTTAAGATCTTCTTGGAAAGGCTTTTCCCCCTGGCGTGATCACCGCAGAAATCCTTCATGTACCACTCGCAGTATTAAACTGGCTTCTTGCTTGGACACGCAATGAAGCAGGGACAAAGAAAAGCCTTGCCTATAAAGCCTATTATCCATAATTATGTACCTCGGCACCTAGTACAGCAACTTCCGAGCTACCTTCTTGTCTTGGGGAAACTCCCCGAAGACTAGGTATTTAACTATTGGCTCCATCCACCCATCTTGGGGTTGTACTGTTTCCACCTCATCTGGAGCCAAGATACTCGGAGACTCCAAGTAGTCGATGGGGACCACATTGATTAACTCAGTGTCTTTGGTCATAGCCAACTTTGCCAGGGTGTCTGCATTAGAATTTTACTCCCTCGACATTTGCTGAATAGTGAAATTTCAGAAGTTGTGCATCATTTCTTGAGCCTTTTCCAAGTATGCTGCCATTTTTGTTCCCCGAGCCTGGTATTCTCTGAGAATTTGGTTCACCATGAGTTGGGAATCGCTAAATATCTCAAGTCCTGCGGCCTTGAGCTCTAGTGCCGCATGAAGTCCAGCGATTAAGGCTTCGGACTCTGCTTCGTTATTAGAGGCGCTAAACCTGAAGCGGAGAGCACTATACACTCTATGCCCCTCGGGGGAGACCAAAATAAGTCCCGCCCTTCTACCACTCTCATTTGAAGCCCATCATAAACAACTTCCACACTTGTCTGACCACTGGGGTGTTCTCGGTTCTCTCGTGATTCCTGATGCACTCGGTGATGAAGTCGGCGAGTGCTTGTCCTTTTATGGCAGTCCTCGGGAGGTAGCTTATGTCGAACTGAGTTAACTCTACCGACCACTTCAAGAGCCTTATCGATGATTCAGGATCCTGCAGGACTTGTCTGAGCGGGTGGTGAGGACCTTAATTGGATGCGCCTGGAAGTAGGTTCTTAGCTTATGAGAGGCCACCATCAAGTAGAAGGTTAGCTTCTCCATCGATGGATACCTAGATTCTGCCCTGAGGAGTCTCTTCCTGATGTAATAGACGGGGTGTTGAATGTGGCATTCCTCCCTAACCAACATGACACTAACGGCGTCTTCCGACATGACCATGTAAAGTAGGAGGGGCTCTCCGTCCACTAGCTTGGATAGGATCGAAGGGTTTTCCATGTGCGTCTTGAGCTATTGGAATGCCCGTTCGCACTCTTCTATCCTTTCAAACCTCTGACTCCCTCAGAGAATATTGAAGAAAGGGACGCATTTTTTCGTTGCCTTGGAGACAAAACGGTTCGAAGCTGCGATTCTCTCTATCAAGCTTTGAACATATTTATGATTCTAGGGAGAAGGCATTTTGATTAAGTCCTTGATTTTTTTGGGGTTTGCCTCAATCCCCCAAGCGCTTACGATGAAGCCTAAAAACTTGCCGGAGGCCACCCCAAATGTGCCCTTTTGGGGGTTGAGCTTCATTCTGAACCGACAGAGCACCGTGAAGACCTCAGCTAGGTTGCCTACATGATCTAGGGTGGTCCGGTACTCAACCAACATATCATCTACATAGACCTCCATGTTTTTCCCTAACTGATTCTTGAACATTCTATTAACCAGCCTTTGGTAAATGGCGCTGATGTTCTTCAATCCAAAAGGCATCATGATGTAATAATAGACACCCTTGTCAGTTTGGAAGCTAGTGTGCTCCTGATCAGCGACATGTATCGATATTTGGTTATATCCTGAGTATGCATCCATAAATGATAGCACCTCGTAACCGGAGGCGGCATCAACCATCTGATCTATCTTGGGGAGTGGAAAACAGTCCTTCGGACAAGCCTTGTTAAGGTATGAAAAATATATGCATGTCCTCCAAGTGCCATTCAGCTTTGGCACGAGGACAGGATTGGACAGCCACTTGGGATATTGGGCTTCTCGGATAAACCCATTGGAGAGGAGCTTGTTAACCTTGGCTTTGAGGGCCTCTTTTCGAGTTTGGTCAAATGTCTGTTACTTCTTCTACAAGGGAGCAAAGATTGAGTCGACATTCAAGGCATGGCATATGACATTTGGATCAATGCCAGTCATGTCGGACTGCTTCTCGGAGGAAGACCACTAATGCTTACACATCTTGGTTCTGTCGGAGGAAGACCACTAATGCTTCTCGGACCTCCGTTTTCAAGCCTCCCTCGAATTTCACCTTCCTATCGGGGGTGGAGGTATCTAGAACCACCTCCTCTTAAACCCTTATGTCTAACTCGTCAGGCCCCGAGTCCTGCACAACTCATACCTCTGGGGTCTCAAAGCTTTTGGAAACTTCCTCCCTTACCATCATCACGGGAGCCTTAAGGGAGACATTGTAGCATTGTCTAGCCTCTTTCTGGTCACCATGGAATGTGCCAATTCCTACATCCATGGAGAATTTCATGCACAAATGACGAATGGAGGTGACTACCCTGAACTCCACCAGTGTTGGTTGTCCGAAAATGGCATTGTATGCCGAGAGACAATCCACCACCATGAAGGTGCATTACTTAAAGGCCTGGCAAGGTACCTTTCCGAGCAACATCGAGAGCTTTATCTGCCCCATTGGGATGAGGGCTTCTCCCGAGAACCCATAGAGTGTCAAGGCGCATGATGACAAGTTTGCTGTAGTCAGCCCTATCTTCTTGAAGGCTGATTTAAATAGGATATTCGCCAAACTCCCGCTGTCTACCGAAATTCACGCCACCATTTTGTTGGAAATTTGGCTCTCAATCACCAATGAATCGTGATGCGGGAAATGCACTCTTCGAGCATCGTCTTTGGAGAACGTTATGACTTGGTCAGTCATTCGCGACATTTGGGCAGGTAATTGGGTCAAAGCCATTACCTCACCATCGTGGTTCAAAGCTCTTGCATACCTGTTCTGCAAGCTTCGTGAGGTGCCCCCCAGGTGAGGTCCTCCTGAGATGGTTCCTACCCGCCCATTTATTGGAGGAGGCCCTTGGGCTGCTGGATACTGGGGACCTACAAGAATTGCTGTCGGGACCTGAGGTGTGGCAGGTGGGATCGTCAACCCGACCAGCTTAATGAGGTTCTCAATCTCATCCTTGAGCTGGCGACACTTGTTAGTGTGATGCCTTATATCATTGTGGAAACAACAAAATTTGCCAGGGTCTCGCCTATCCCTATCTCTTCGGATAGGCTGTGGCTTTCTGTAGAGCACGTGTTGTGTCGTGGCCATGAAGATGTTCTCTCGGGATTCCACCAAGTCAATATATTCAGAATACTGCGAGATGTACTTTTCGCCTGATGCGATTCCCTTTTAGGGATGTGTCTCTGTTTCCCCTGGGTTTGCGACCCTTACCCTTCCCTCCGCACCTTGTGCCACTGGGAGCTCGACTGGATTAAGCCAGATGGGATGGGGTGACAACTCCAGCACTGAATGTAGGTTGAAAAGTGCTTTATCCAGTGGGCGCTGCCCTAAACCTTGCCGGAGACATACGAAATCCAGGAGCAGACATGGCGCTACAACCGGAAGGGGCAGCACTATGGCTTGGCTGGGCTCCCAACGACCCCTATTGAATGTGAACATAGAGGGAGTATTGGATCCCCGAGGCCATGGGGTCAGGAGTGGGTGAGGCAGGGAAAAGGGCGGATGCTCCGAATGCCCTGATCTGGGCGTCTTCCCAACTAATGTATTCTTGAGCCCAATGAATGAAGTCGTCGAGACGCCGACATCCCCTTCGCTGGAGATCATCCCAGAGTGAGGATCCCATGTAGATGCCAGCCTGTAATGCCATCAGTTGTTGGCCATCATCGACCCTCTTAGTCCTTGTCGCTTCTTCTTTGAAGTGTTTAATGTAGCCCTTGGGGGTCTCAGACGGTCCTTGCTTGATGTTGGCCAAGGCATTGACCTCAAAGCTTACCTACCAAACTCCTATGAACTATCTTCGGAAGGTGGATGATAACTATTGCCATGTTTGAATGGAACCTTGTCGCAGCTTCTTAAACAATTTGTCTGCCTGTTAGGGTGAGGGGGAACACATGACATTTTGCATCGTCAGAGACACGATGCACCGACATTAGCCTGTTGAACTTGGACAAATGGTGTGTGGGATCCCAACCACCATCATAAGTTGGTATGGACGACATCTTGAATCCCAGAGGTAGTGGGGCCTCAACAAGGTGAGGAGCACATGGCTCTACCTCCTCATCTTCTGAGTTAGACTTGTGACCTTGTCAACTAGCCATTATGAGCATTATTTTCTTAAAGCTTTCTAATTCTAATCAGAGAGGATTGCGATCCCGGTTGATGCTTTATGTCGACAGTCTCTTCTCTGAGCGTTGAGATTGTCTCAGAGATCTGATGGGCCTCTACCAGTAGGCTCATGTAACCCGACCTTATTAAACCTCTGAGCATTGAGGTTATCTCATAGGTCGGACCATCCTCGGAACACACCGTTATCTTCTAGGCAGGCCACCTCAGTTTCTCCATTGGACTCGATTTTGTTTACCAAGATACTGATGCCTCGTTTCCAATTCAGTGAGGCATTCCACGAGCGATTATTCCTGTGGGACTGGTTAGGTCCCAAAGGGACACAAGCTCTAGGCCTCGAGCGATCCATATGAGCACGTCGGGGTGGAGGGCTGCGAGCTCCACGGGCGTTGCCTGCCTAGTGGTGTCCTCAGGCCCTTGCTTCATTAGCATGATCAGTTTGCTGTAGAGTTGGGTGGCCTTCGGGCTCTTCACGTGCCCTCTTGTGCTTTGAAGCAGTGTCATCATTGGCCTTTCCTTTACCATGATCCTACAATGGCACTGCGGCTCCAACTCCTGCTGGGTGCCCAGTGGGCACCCTAGCTGGCGGATCCTGCGCCTCAGTAGTCGAGTGCTCAGGAGGCACATCAGTTGTGTTGACAGGTGGCACTCCAACAAGGTGCGCAAGTGGCACACCTGTTGGGTGTCTAGCTGGTGCATTTCTGTTGAGGACCACATGCAACCCTTGGGCTGCAAGAGTGGCCTTCATGGCGAGCACCATCTCCTGAAGAGTAGCGATGTTACCTTCTTGAGCATCAAGTTTTTGTTGTTGGGTAGCCACCTACTTGCGGAGCACCACCACCTCCGGCATCTCTTCTGCCTCCATGGGCTGGGGATCTGTATCCTCATAGTACCCTTGGTCGACATCATTATCTTCGTCGTCATACTCAGAATACTCATCGTGTTAGGCGGCGTAGTGGGTGTTCGAACTGTCGAGTCGTACACTCGACAACACTATTAACGGATCGCCCATGAAGGTTGTCAGACGATCCTTTGACTCTGAAAACCTGCACCCACTGATACATTACTCCACCTCCTAGGTCCGAGTTGGAGAACCTCCATCTCCGAGACCGAACATCGACAAATAACTCACCAAGACATCTACTGCCCCCTACGGATAAAACCTAATCTAGGAAGACCTTTTCTCCGACTACAGGCCTCGGGCAGTAACATGCCTCGAGGATGTCCACAAATATTCAAGCCAACCACTGGGGGGTTGCCACATGTCGGTGGTGAAAAATATGGACAACAATATTATCAACAGTCAAGGGCAAGCTAGGCCCTATCATTATATCTCATGCTTCCTAATAAGGCATGTAGGCAAAGCATTTATATCCTATTTAAGCAGTTAAACACATAACCACATAAATAGTTACCAAACCCTGAGTGGTGCTTATCTTTAGTGACGATTGTACATGCCCAGCTTGTCTTTAGGAACCCTTAACCTTGGCACGCTCTGATACCAAGTTGTAACGCCTTACTACTCAGGGACCGTTACACTATGTATTTTATATAGTGCTAAACTCTCTAAACGAGTCATTTGGCCATAACCGTATAACTAAACATGATTAACGGTTTAGGGTTAAAAATTTTGGTCAAAGATACAATTGTTTCACTACAACGTTTACTTTATACATAGGGTCCCAAAATACATTTAAAAAGGTTAATTACAATGGAAAAAGTTACAACCAGCTGAGCTACGTGGAAAAATAGGGTTTGACCCTAGTTCCTCTTTAAAACCCTGACCATGGTGGTCGAGTAGCTGCATATGTAGACATCGCCACCTAAGATCTCCAACTCAAGGATGGTCCAACTTTCTTTTCCCCTTACCTGCACCACAAAGCACCCGTGAGCCAAGACTTAACAAGAAAACTTAAACATGCTCATAAGCAGTTAAAAACATGTTCCTAATCATAATAAGTATGCCTAGCAGTAATAACCTTACTCATGCATGCATACCATTCATATAAATGATAACAATGTCATATTGGGCCAATAGCACAAGATAAATGATCAATGAATCATACCGGGGTCCAATGCCCAAATTACATGATTAATGAATCATACTGGGGTCTAATGCCCAAATTACATGATTAATGAATCATACTAGAACTCCACACCCTAGTATATGATTAATAAATCATATTGGGGCTTAGCCAAGTGTTCCTTATTGGCCCCACATTTAGGAGCAATGTGGGGGCCTACATCAAGGAATACTTTTTGACTACTGACCTGGTCGCAGAAAATCTGTAACGTCCTCCTAATCTAGGATCGTGACACTGTGTACTTAAAATTGTGTTAGAGTTGCTAATCAAGTCATTTGGTTTAAAATGTGTAACTAAGGTTATTTTCAAGGGCTAGGGTTAAAACTTTTGGTCAAAAAATCCGTTGATTTTATTTAAAAAGTTTCATACAAACATGGGATCCCAAAATATTACAACTAAACTTTTAAAAAGGTATGTATACATCAAAAATTACATTTAGCCGGTCTAAGCGGCAAAAACAGGGCTTCAACCCTAGTTCCTCTGAGATAACCCCGGTCGTGGTGGTCGAGCAGCTGCATATGTACACATCACAACCGAAGCTATTCAACTCATGGCTGGTCAAGCTTTCTTTTTCCCTTACCTGCACCACAAAGCACCTGTGAGGCGAGGCCCAACAAGAAAACTCAACATATACATGAATACAAAATATAAACCTTGAAATACCCATTAAAAAATAATCAGTAATATCAACTCAAAGATACTATCATTTAAATTCAAACAAATGATCATTGGTTTAACTTGGGGCCGCTGCCCTAATCAGTTGGCCTTAGAGCCAATTCCTGTGCTTATGCCCTAGCTATGTGACCATAGAGTCACCTGGGGCCCTCGCCCTTAACTCTGTCTCACTAGCCATAGAGCTAGCTTAACCCCTTGGTTCACCATCGAATTTTAAGTCGACCAATGTAATAGAACGTTACTGCGTTAGGCATAAGCCTTTTGACCAGTGCGCTATTGCCGACCTTGACTAATAAGTCAAGCCGTGATCCAGGATTACATACCTCATCACAGAAACAGATATGGATAAGCACAACATAATACACACATATGCATGTTAACCACAACAACACCATGATTTATCATTCTCACAACATTATTCATACTGATGTAACAGGGCATTATGCCCTAACTATGAAATCTATACAGTAGTCATAAAGCACATAAGCGATTATTAATCAATATTTAAAACAACAGCCTAAGCATAAACGTTCTCGGGGCCCAAGCCCTAGTCATGATAATAGATCATAGTCGGGCCAAGCCCTGATCACATATAACATGTATTGGGTGCAGTTTTCTTACCTCAGGTCCGAGTAAGCGTAAATAAGAACGATCCTCGAGCACGATCCTGGTTCCGATCCCCTAGCGATACCCTAGTCACAAACATAAAATAGGACTATATTAATAACGAGTGAGTAAAGGCTTCCAGACCAAGTCCTAGCCTTCGGGGCCTTAAGTTCCACAGAACCGGGCTGTGGAATTGATCCCGAGCCCTAAGGAAAAGGTTTCCATTTAAATCAAACTCCCCAAGGAAAAAATGCCCAGGCGGGCCGCGACTTGCCCTAACAGGTTGCGGCGCGCCCCCTCTAACTAGGGAGCCTTCTTGCCTGTCCAGAGGCACGGGCCGCAACTTGCCTTAACAGGTCGCGACGCGCCCCCCAGGCAGAGGCCTCCCAAGGCACTTGGGCTCAGGCTGAGTCACGACTTATCAAGAGAAAAGTCACGACTTGGCCCCTCGAACCCGAAATTCCTCCATTTTCAACAGCCAAATCCAAACCAAACTAACTAAAAATAACCCCTATACCTTAATTCAATCATCACAACAACTTTAACACCTTCCCAGCAACAAAACCAATAGAAATTCAGTCCTAAAACCCATTAAATCTTCAATTCAATCCTTGAGTTAAGAGGTTAAAAAACACCTCAAGCAACCATGGATTCTACATAAATTAAATTATAAAAGAGAGTTCAGATGTTTACCTTAGCTGAAGACCTTCTTGCCTCAAGAAATCCGAAACCCAATCCCAAGCTTCAATTCTATGGCTTCTAGTCACTAAATCCCTTTAGCTTGTATGGTTAGCTTGGAAAAGCTTCTTGAGAGAAAGAGAGTAAGTTAAGAGAGAGAGTGTGTGTGCGTGTCGGTTTTGGTAGCAGCTTCCAAGGATTTCTAACTTTTGTTTTCCTAAGTTAAGTGACTTAAGCTAATCCCGAGGCTCGGGGTACCAAAACGTCCCCGAGAGGAAAATGGTAAATTTCCCCAATATTTCCTCCTAAACTCTCTAACTTCAAATATATCTCCAATTATTTATTTCCATAACTCGATAACCAAATTAAATGTCTAATACGCAAAATACCCCTTGACTCGCCCTGAGTCGGGTATTGGGTCCTGTTGTGACTTTCTCGCTAGCTTGCTCCCTAGGATCGCCTCGTGCCGAGTAACTCAAATAAACCCACATAATAATATGGTCTCTCACATATATCACATTTATACACATAAATATACAATTATGCCCGCAACATGCCAAATTACCAAAATCGCCCTTCTAATAAGAAACGGGCCCACATGCATATTTAATACCCCTAAATATGCACAACTAATCATATTATCACAAAATTCACCTAATTACAATTAATATAACAATTAAGCACATAATTCCATATATTGCCATCCTAGCCCCCTAATCACGACCCTAAGTCTTATTAGGTAATTTTGAGATGTTACAAAATCTCTCCTTCCAGCAAGGAGGTAACGAGCTATCCTTATCTTTAATCGCTTTCATTTCCCTAATAAACTAGTACTTAGCTTATTTTACTTTGCTATTTTAGGCCCATGGAAAAGGCCTCCCCCCACTTTAGGCATGCTCACTCGAGCAGCTATGCTAGACAACCAAACTCACGATGAGAAAAGTTGTAGGCAGCTAGGAAATAATGCCAACCTTCGGTTGGTTGGCCTGCTCGAGGCCCACCAGACTAATAATGATGCTGCCACCAAAAGTGCGACTGGTGGAAGAGCTGCCAAACAAGAAGCTAGGGAGGAGATGGGGCAAAACGAGCAGCCCCAAGCCACCCCTACTCCTATGAGGAGAAGGACAAAGAAGATCACCATCAGGGAGCAGGAAGATGCTCCTCAACCCAGAGCTCCAGCAACTCCCAAAGTTAAAGGGAAGGGAAAACAGGTGATGATCGAGGATGAAGATCTCTTCAACAAGTCCTTTTCTTCTTGTGATGATGAGGATGACATACCAAGTAATAATTACATTATAACTTCACCAGTAACAAGGTGTAGACGTAGGCTTTTTAATTCATCTTGCTTGAACAGTAGTGTGGATTTTGGTACCATCTTTTTTCTAACTGTATTACTCGAGTTTCTTTATATTTTCTAAATTTGTTCTATTATATCTGCTCTTTATTACAGCCATGTAAGACTCAGACATCTTCGAGTTTGAGCATTATCCTTTGACAAGGTCATCGGGAGGTAATGTTCTTCGGAGGATGTACTACTCCAGTGACGGTGAACCGTGATGAGAACTGGATTCAACTCCCGTGGGGCCTTAACAGATTTCAGAGAGCCTTAACAAGCTTCCTGGGAGTCCTAATCAATCTTAATTTGTGCTGTGTAACTTGGTGAAAACACGGACACAATTTTCTCCCAAGTCTTCCCTCATCTTTAGGGACAATGGAGACTTAACTAAAAAGAGTATTCCCTTGGAAATTCATCCTCAGGTTGTGATTGATAACTCTACAAAATAGAGTTATTTTACCACATTTTTTATGCTAATTGTTGCTTAGTCTTTGAGTTTTTAAGTAATTTTGAAGTTTTTTGTCTTAGATTTTTTATATGTTTTTATGGATATTTTATTGTAATATGTTGTAGTTTAATTATTTAAAATTAGTGTTGTTAGATTAAAAGTTAGAAAGGTGATTTTATTGAGCTTAAATGTTAAATTCAATTAAGTTTTAATTAATATTTTCAACAAATTGATATGATTTATTTTAAAATTGACAATATTTGATTATGACTTAATGTATGTTTATTTTGTAGGTTGTGGTGTGCATATTTCTTAAAAAATTCAAAAAAAAAGAAAGAAATAAAAGTGTTAGAGTTGAGAGAAAAGCAAAGGAAATTGGTAATTTCCCAGGCCCAATTTCCAGCCTCCAATTGAGCCCATGACCCAAGGGAAGCCAGATGAAGGTCCCATGCGCCTGGGCCTTCCTCCTCAGCCCAACTCCACGGCCCTTCACGCTTGCCCAAGCCCACGGGCTCGCCTGCCCTCTCCAGCCTCCAGCTGCCTCCCAGGTCTGCACCTGCACCCCACAGCCCAGCAGCCTCTTGCACTCCCAGCCAGGCCCGCCTGCCCATCTTCCTCACCAGCCCAACCTAGCCCAACTGCCTGTGCACCACTCAGCCACCTGCCATTTTGTCTTGAGTCCAACATGGTCCCCTTGTCCCACAATGTCAAAATATACCACCTTTTTACCCAATTTTTATACATATTTTACCACAAAATCATCATGATACCCTATAATTTACCCATACTTCACATATTAATATTCATTTAGTTAATTTAAATTGATTATTTTAATACTCTCATTTTGACTATAAATATGTAATTTCAAGAACATTTGGGGGTGCTAAATTTTTTTGGTTGCCATCATCTTTTCTACACTTTCTCTCTTCCTTTTGGAAGACCATTTTGTGCCAAGTATGTATTTTTTTTGTAATATATTTTGGATTCTAGTTATGTGCTTCTAATTTTTTTTCATAAGATTATTAAGATCATGATGAAGAAACTTGTAACTAGATAGTATTTATTGTTGTATGTTGATTTCCCTTGTAATGCAACAAAGTTTATGGATTTTTCTTCTTCATATATGTTTTTCACATCTAATATCTTGAATCTTGGATTGTTAGAAAATATTACAATTTGTTCTTCACTTTGCAAAACATAATATTCTTTGTGTAAGATGTGTCATTATATTGTACACATCCAATGCTTAGAACAAAAATATTATGTTTTGCCTTATAAATAATGTTATTTGATTTTCATTAGGTTGATTCACATTAAATACTTTGAAATTATAATTTTTTGAGAAGTGAAGAAAAATCCTATCTTTTTAAAAATAATTTGTGCTTAAATTATAAATCTATTTGGAAAATGATAGTTTGATTTATTTTAACTATCACTAAAACTTGAGAATCAATATACTAATAAATATTATTAAACTTACATTTTGTGGATTCTAATATCTTAATAATATATCTTTTACAACTTATTTATAAATCATAATTGGTTTATTTTTCTTCTCTTAAATAACTTTATTTTCAATATTTTATTTTATGTTCTTGACATTAAATCTTATCAATATTTTGAGCTAGGTTAGAATTTATTTAATTTTGGTTTAAAATAGTTTCCTGTTGATTTTAGTCAATTCCTTGTGGTTCAACCTCGAGCTTACAAGAACACTATACTCCATATACGATTCATGCGCTTGGGAGTTATAAATATTTAAAACGTACCCATTTTGGGTCTATCAAGTTTTTGGCGCCGTTTTCGGGGAGTTGCAAGAAAAGAAACAATTTTTTTTTATCAAGGTTAGTGAATTCTTCTACTAGTTATATTAATTTTTGCACTATATAAAAAAAATATAAAAATATAAAACTAAAAAAAAGATAAGAAGAAAATTTGGGATGGTTCTACCACCCATAAAAAAATTACTTATAGATATATATATATATCTATTTATACTTATGCTTTCTATTTTTTTTAGTTGACAGCACTTGTGCCTCTAATCTATTAATTTTTTTTAGTTTACTTTTGCTGTAATATTTTTTCTTTTTGCTACATTTTTTGTTAGTTGATGGCACTTGTGCCTCCTAACCTTTGTTGTAATTTGCTTTATTTATTTTTGTTGTTATATTTTTGTGCATATTTAGTAGTTGATGGTATTTTTTTCCTCCTCGTTTTTACTTTACTTTTGTTATGGTTGATGACATGCTATGCCTCCCTACTTTTGCCTAAGCATTGATAGCCTTATTGACTTTACCTTATTGTTTCTTGTTTTTTATCGTATTATTGTGCATTTGTGCTAAAAAAAGAAGAAGAAAGAAATATATATATAAATTAAAAATTAAAATATATTATCTTGAAACTCTTAGTATGCTCTACGGTTGCAGTCTTGACCAATCTTCCATATCAATAAATATTTCATGAGGTCGTCATTGGTTTTTTACCATATGAATCATTTTAATTATGGTTGGAATTCTGAGTACAACTATGGTGCACAATTAAGTTTAAATTATGGAGAAACCAATGATATGCATGCTTATGGTGAATCCTTTGATATCCCATTTTCCCCCGGCTATATAATCCAAAATTTTGAATGAGTCATACCTAGTCTCCAATGAATCAAGGGCATGAGTTCAACATGCCTAACCAAAATCATGCCCAATTCGATCTATCATATCCCATCCAACAAGAAATGAACCCTTAGAGGATACCATACAATAGTTCATGCAATCAACCCACCAAATCCTACAATTCCAGTCTCAGTCAATCTAAAAAATTGAGACACTAATAGGGCAACTTGCAACTGTTATGATAGAGTCAGAAAAACAAGTTCATCCGAACCAACCCATTCCCAATCCAATCAGTCAAAATGAAGGTGAAAAAGAGAATGAAGTTGTTGAAGAACTTGTAATAGGCATCCAACCACCAAATGAAACAAAAGAGTTGGATGAAATAATTTTCGAGGCTCGTGAGGAAAATAAAAAAGATATAATTATATCTCAAGAACTCATAATTGAACAAATTTGTATATTTACTCAAAATGAAAAGGATTGTGACATAGATGTGCAATTTTCTCATTTAATTGATATTCCATCAAAATTGCATATTTCTAATTTTTGTGTAGGTGTGATGTTATCAATTATTATTTATTTCATTTGCATCAAACTCATAACTCACCCAACAAATTAAATTCTACAACATTGATTGGGTGTAGGTTAGAAGAAAAAAAATATATAGTCGAGCTAAAGACTATAAACTAAAGCACTTTGTGGGAGGCAACCCATACTTTTCATGTTTCATTTTATATTTCACTTTTGTTGTATGTGTTTTTTCATGTGTTTTCAAAAGCTTGAAGGAAACTTCTTGCCCAAAAAAGAAAAAAAGAAAAAAAAAAGAAGAGAAGAAAACAAATGAGTCAAATCAAGGAAGCATACATTCAAGGGAGTAGTTCTTAACTTTTTCCATTTTATTACTCATTGAGGACAATGTTTCATTTAAGTTTGGGGGTAGTGTGTGTGTGTGTGTGTGTGTGTGTGTGTGTGTGTGTGTTTTTCTTTTTGTTTATGGGTGTTTTTCATTTGTTATAAAATGTTAAAAAAAATGGTGATATTTTTCATGTTCAACTAAAAACCTTAACTAAGTTTAATTGTAGTTCTCTTAAAAATATGAATAGTTCTTAAGCTTTGTTTTTAATTATTGGATCAAGTTTTCTAAGTTTTTATATATATATATATATTCTTCATAATAGAGCACTTCTATTTCTTATAAGTTTATATGAAAAATAACATTGCTTAAATCTTCTTAGAAATGAAGATTGATTATCCGATAAGCTTAATCTATATTCATAAATTTTTTGAGAACTATTATCTTTGTGCAATTCTTGAGGAAATACTTAAGATATCACCAATAAAATAATGTATGTTTAAATTTTCTTTTGCTTGAGGACTAGAAAAAATTTAAGTTTGGGGGTGTGATAACTCTACAAAATAGAGTTATTTTACCACATTTTTTTATGCTAATTGTTGCTTAGTCTTTGAGTTTTAATGTAATTTATTAAGTTTTTGAGTAATTTTGATGTTATTAGTCTTATTGTAATATGTTGTAGTTTAATTATTTGAAAATAGTGTTGTTAGATTAAAAGTTAGAAATGTGATTTTATTGAGCTTAAATGTTAAATTCAATTAAGTTTTAATTAATATTTTCAAAAAATTAATATGATTTATTTTATATTTGAAAATATTTGAAAATTTTCAATGCATGTTTATTTTGTAGATTATGATGATGCATAGTTCTTGAAAAATTCAGAAAAAAGAAAGAAAGAAAAGTGTTAGAGTTGAGAGAAAAGCAAAGGAATTTGGTAATTTCCCAGGCCCAATTTGCACCCTCCAATTGAGCCCACGACCCAGGGGAAGCCAGCTGAAGGTCCCATGCGCCTGGGCCTTCCTCATCAGCCCAGCTCCACTGGCCCGCCTGCCCTTTCCAGCCTCCAGCTGCCTCCCAAGCCCGCACCTGCACCCCACGGCCCAGCAGCCTTATGCACTCCCAGCCAGGCCCGCCTGCCCATCATCCTCACCAGCCTACCTACCTCACCAAACTAGCCCAGCTGCCTGTGCTGCCACTCAGCCACCTCACATTTTGCCTTGAGCCCAACATGGTCCCCTTGTCCCAAAATGTCCAAAAATGCAACTTTTTTACCCAACTTTCCTACATATTTTACAAAAAAATCTTCATGACACCCTATAATTTACCCTTACTTGCCATATTGTGATGCTTCGAGGTTGGGTTTGGGATGTGTGCTAATGCAGAATGAGAAGGTTATAGCTTATGCATTACGACAGCTGAAGGAATATGAGCAGCGGTGGTATTTGCACTGAAAATATGGCGACGTTATTTGTATGGAGAGAAGTGTGAGACATACACTGATCACAAGAGTTT
This sequence comes from Humulus lupulus, assembly GCF_963169125.1. NCBI lineage: Eukaryota > Viridiplantae > Streptophyta > Magnoliopsida > Rosales > Cannabaceae > Humulus > Humulus lupulus. The sequence goes on from NC_084793.1 coordinate 45,753,945, forward strand.
GAAGTATTTCTTCACCCAGAAGGATCTAAACATGAGGCAGAGGTGTTGGCTAGAGCTGGTGAAGGATTATGATTGTAATATCCTTTATCACCCAGCAAAAGCCAATGTAGTGGAAAAAGCGTTGTGTAATGCCCCGACTATTTCTAAAACCTCAGACCATTAAAACTACTAGACATAGCTACTATTTTGATACAAACATAAGAAATAACATAACTTTATTTAAAACCCAAAATAGTGTATCAAATACAAATTAATGTGTTGACAGTAGAAACTCATCAACGATATATGGATGGAAAACTAAAAAGATTGTTACAAAAAGAGAAGTGTAGACTGAACTTAGGAAGAAATTAAGAAAGAAACATTCCAAACAACAATGGAGGAAAATCTCGTTTATTGCTTTACTATCTCCTTCTACAATGAATTTTTCCAACCCCTTAGCTTGAGGGGTGGAGGTTTATTTATAGTCTGGCTCTAATGGCATCCAATACAAGGTGGTCCCAGGGGACAAGAAGGTACTTGAGTACATTGTTAGGATAGTAGCATAGGTGGTAGTGGTATTGGAAGAGTGGTGGCCGACTCTAGTACATGTCAGGGGTTTGCAAAAGTACTCATGCCTTGGTACCATATTATTCCTCCACTACTTGCCAGGTACGAACCTCATAGGCGTGCTAGGGGAGTACTTGCTATGAACCATTCTTGTATTGCCACTACTTGTCTGGCATGGACATTGTGTCTGTACTCTAACTCCTCTTGGTTTGTAGGTGCATTTCGTACCTATACGACCTCCTCGAGCCACATGTTTTTATCCTCGCAAGGTACCTTATTCCCAAGGACTTCAAGTGTTGAAATCCTTATACATTATTCCAAGGTGCTTGGAAATCATGGACCTTACGAGATGGCCCCATGAAAATGAGCCGAGAGGTGTCTCGTGAGGCCTTCGTTGCGACATTCCCAGCACCCCTTGTGATGGGTGGGCGTGCCAGGCGAGGTGTGTGGGACCGTGGTGCGGCGCGCATTGCTGCACGAGACGTTGGCACAAGGCCATGTCGCGAGATGCAGGAGTGGGCGAGGCGAGGTGTGTGGGACCGTGGTGCAATGCGCCTTGCTGTGCGAGACGCTGGCGTGAGGCCATGTCGCGAGATGTAGGCGCGAGCGAGGCGAGGCAAGGTGTGCCTCGCTGTGCGAGGCGCTTGAGCGAGGGACCATAGTGCGACGTGCCTTACTGCGCGAGACGCTAGCGCGAGGCCATGTCGCGAGACAAAGTGTAAAGACCCAACTACTCTAGACCTTGGACCATTAAAGAAAACTATACATAGTCACTAATCTTTAACAAAACTTACAAGTGTAAAGACCATAACTTCATTAAGAAACTTGTAAAAATAAAAGTTAAACTTACATAAAATTCAAGTTAGGATATGGGATCCCATTGTTTTAAAATCAAAACATGACATAATTAAAAAGAGATTTACATAACAAAATGCGAAAAAATACATGTAAAAACCATAAGAAACAAAACTACATCCTTGAATCGAAACGCTCGGCTCTTGAATCCATTCCGCCTCAATACACATTCTCCAAGCTTCCATGAACCTTTCCCGCCACTAGAACTATTTTCCTGCACATATAAACAAAAAGGAGTGAGCCTAATGCCCAGCAAGGAAAATCTAACACATAGTCCATATACATAAATTTCATAAAAAAAACATAAAAACATAACATAACACTTATATCACATACATACTATAATGGCCATTATTACTTGGGGTCCCATAGACTAAACAAGTCATATGCCCATTAGATTAGTGGGGTCTTCTAGCTAAGCAAGTCATATGCCCATAATCTATTTGGGACATGTTAGTCATATAGGTCATATGCCCAAGCCTACAAACATATTTAACATAACACATTTCATAACATGAGAATCATAAGATAACATATACAAGCATATAACATATAAATTCTATCCTATTTTCCTTACCAAAAATTACCGGGATATGAGGACAGAGTTGGGACTTTGGAACACTCCTAAAAACCATTTGTAATAGAGTGAGTATATTGAAGAAAAGAAATGAAAGGAATGGGAGGACTATACCATTGAGAATATACTTACCAAAAACTTATGTGCAAGTTCTTAGATTTCCTAACCAAAATAAAGAATAAGGTTAGAAGGCTGAGTAGAAGACTATGAGAACTTAAATAAAATAATACCAATGAACTAGAGTGTGGAAATACCTTGAAGACTTGTAAGACCAACCTAAACCTTGAACCGAAATGCTATAAAACCTTACTTCCCAAGTGTTTGATAAGCTTATGATGATCAAGCTTATGATTCCCAACCCAAGTGTTTACACTCTCACACTCACCTAGCAACTTGCAGCCTCTGAACTTAGAGTAATAGATGAATAGTGGCTGGGTATTAGGTCCTATTTATAGAGTTTAGGAATGAAAAGATCTCATTTAACTTGAATAAAAATAATGGCTTTTTAAGTGAAAATAATTTGAATTATCGTTCAGTAGAGGCTGAAGACTCGTTCAGAAAGGTGCTGGACTTATCAACAGGTTGAAGGTTTGAATGCGAAACGATTTTGAAAACTTTCAAAATGTGCTGAGAGGGGCGATATATCGCCCCTGTAGGCGATATATTGCCTGGGCCAGTATGCCCGAGGCAATCGTGCAACGTTTCGTGTTTTTCGTATCTTCGTGCTGCGATATATCGCCCCTATAGCTGTGATATATCGGCATACGCTGATTATTTAAACATGAAATTACACATTTTTAGCTTAATTTGAATTGAGTAAACAGCCTTGAATAAGCCCTTTTACGTTTTCAAAGCTGCTAACAGACCTTAGACCATTCAAATTTTACCCTTAATAAATTTAATCCTCAAAATACTTAATCATTAATAACCCATACATAACATGTGCTATTATCTAATTGGTTCTTATCTAAACCTTATAATATAATAAATATTACCCTCAATATCAGTCATATTAATCAAACCTTAGGTTAAAATTAATATTCTTAAACTATAGGTTAAACTTAGAAAATCTACAAGTACTACTATGAGTGTCCAAATAAATCCCAGTCTGAACCAAAAATCCACAGTTATAAAGATAATACTACTATTACTATTATACAACTATCTAACTTAGCTAAGTAAAGTTCTTGGACTCTACACGAAGGCGCGGGCGAGGCGAGGTGTGCCTCACTGTGCGAGGCGCTTATGCGTGGGACCATGATGCGACATGCCTTGTTGCGCGAGACATTGGTACGAGGCATGGTCGCGAGACGCAGGCGCTTTTGAGGCATATGGCTCAAGTGCCCTCGACATCTCTCAGCGTCAAGGCAGGTAAGGCCTCGCTATGCGAGGCTCCCTTTGCATGGATGTAGGCATACGTCTCGGGTGCCTTTGACAGCCCTTATGCATGTGCGTGCATCTCGGCCCTTGAGCATATCAACCTCGCGTAGGCACGTCGGACCTCGCTATGTGAGGGCCTTGTGCACCCGTCCTCTTGCAACGCTTAGTTTGGCCATTTAGCTTAGGAAGGCCAAACTTCATGGCTCATAATGAGGTGCTTCCTTTGGGACAATCTCCCGTATTCTCACGTGCCTAGCGCCATCACACGAGAAGCTCGAAGGCCTGCACACGGGGATTGGGCCTCGCTAGACGAGACCATTGGCCGAGGGAGATGTGCGCCTAGGGTCTTCATACTTTCACCGAGGAAAGCTTTAAGGGAAATTATTCCATATCCACAAACCTATAGGTCCGAGCTTGATAGCATGACTAAGTGACCTTTAGCCATGTATTCCAACAAGGGACCAGAGATTTTTTTCCTTGGTGGATTTTTGGCATCCACACTTGCCCCTAGTCTATGAGGAGGTCTATGAGTACGATACTTGCATTATTCCTGGAAGCCCATAAAGCAACGAATGATGTCATTCACCACTATTGGGTGATGAAGACCATGCTATGCGAGATGGTCTTGCACAGCGAGACCGTCTCACATAGTGAAGCTTGCCTCCTTTTCTTCGCGCTTCATCCGTTGACATCCTGGGGCCTTCATCGACCTTCCTTCCAAGGATATGGCTTATACGAGGCTTAGGGGCATGTTAAACATTTAGACAAGGGTGCTTAGAAGCACTAGGCTATAGTTAGTCTCGCTATGCGAGGGCCCTCTCGCTGTGTGAGGCCTGTTAACCTTCTTTTGTGTTTCTGTGACTTCATTCTTCATTTATGTTTGAAGGTGGCATTTACACATATGTCCAATGAAGGAATGAAGCCCAATTGAGTTGTAAAGTCGAGGGTATTCTTGCCGAGGGAGGGTGCCCTTGCTCTGTAGGATACTCTTGCTAGGTGTGAGGTGTATCGCCGCCTTGCTTTCCTTAGTTTAAGACTTTGGCAAGCCATTCCTCCTTTTTTTTGATGAGGGATTTTCGCAAGTCCTCATGGTCAATAGCTTTATTTTGAAAGGGTTCCCTTTGGGACTCCTCTACTGCGTGTGATTCGTGTCAATTGTTGCACCTTGATTAATTGTAAGGATATGTTGACCCTTTGGGTTCTCGCTATCCTTTTATATATTTTTGCACGCGCATTTTTTTTGTGCAAGACGCGTCCTTCTCGTCATTATGCATAGTACTATTTTTGTAAGCGTCTTCTTCGAGACCCTTTTTGCAAGCGTCTTCTGTGAGACCCTTTTCACAAACGTCTTCTTTGAGACCCTTTTTACAAACGTCTTCTTTGAGATCCTGTTCATAAGCGTCTTCTTTGAGACCCTTTTTCATAAGCGTCTTCTTTGAGACCCTTTTTGCAAGCGTCTTCTTTGAGACCCTTTTCATAAGCATCTTCTTTGAGACCCTTTTATGGTTTTTGAGGTGATTTTTCCTCGAGTTGGGATCCTTGTAGGGAGATGGTCTTTGTGAAACCTTGCGAACACCTATTTTCAAGGCCCCTTTTTCCCTTGGTAAGGCGACTCAGTCGAACTAGACTTGGGGATCTCTTTGGGTTCCCCTTTCATCTTCTGTGACGTGGTCCCTTTACAGGATGGGTTTGTTCGTGACGAGGTTACTTTTGAGGGACCTTTTGACTTTTTTAGATTCTATAAGGATAACTAGTCCTTATAGATTCAAATGTTGTTTCATAAGGTTCACTGTTCTCACATATATGTATTATAAATACTTTTATATATGTGTGTGTCGCAAGGCTAGAGGCCTGTTTCATACTTGGCCAAGCACCTATTAGGACTCGTGAGGCTAGGCGCCTACTTTGGATCTTTATGAGAGGCCGATCGTGATGATTTGATGAATCTTGCTAGCTTCTTATTTGGAGCCTTTTTGTAGTCCTTTTCAAATTTTCAACTTGATCAGGGACTCCTCTATCAGGACGTTCTTTTTTACACAGAATCTACAGACGTATAGGTAGAAGGGTGATCGGAGGAAGGTTCGCTTCCCTCAACATGCAAGTTCTTATGGCCCTCTTTCATACATATATACTTTTGTGCTCTTTCAAAGAAGTCATCTAAGTTTGTAACTTCTCTCTGGAGCATGTTCCCCCATAACCTGCTTCCTGGACAAACATCGATTGTAATAGCCATCTTGAGCTCCTCTCTAGTTGAACTTCCCAACTTTGTTGCTTCCATATTGAACCTATGGATATAGCTCTTCAAACTTTCATTCTTGCCTTATTTTATGTTGTCAAGGCTGGTAATCGGCAAAACATAATCACAGACTGTATGGTGTTGTTGAAGAAACTCGTCAGAGAATTGCTGCCATGACTTGATGGTTCCTGACCTTAACCTCTTGAACCATTTGTATGCAACTCCTTTAAGTGTAACGACAAAGAAATGGCACTTTGCTCTACTGTTGACCCCCCTTAACCTCATCAAGTTATTGAAGGAGTCTAAGTGATACTTTTGATCTGTAGTGCCATCGTACGGAGCCATGCGAGGCTCTTTGAAGCTGGTGGGGAATTGCTTAGCCTGGATCTCCCTTGTTAAGGGTGATGGTCAAATTCTTCATCCTCTGTGTGCCCCCCAGGTGCAATGATAATCTTGCTCGAGGGCTGCGCATTTCAGTGTCTAGTTCCTTCTTTTTTTCGCTTAAGGAATCTTGCAGGTTCTTATACTGAACCCTTGCTTTGGTTGTGTCCCTCAGGGGAGCTGCAGGGGGTGTGGTTTTTACCCCAGACCCTCTCTGGTTAAACTTCCCCCTCAAGTCAGGTGAGGCTTTTCTGGGGGTAATCTTGGGTCCGCACCTCCCGTAGGTGGGGTTTGCGCCAAGCTTCGCCACGGGTGTATAATATTCCTCGCGTCTAGAGCGAGGGGTATAATAAGTGGAGAGCCACATTTTGTCACCATCCACGGGTTTTGTGGTTTCTCCTCATGCATGCTTTTCTCTCCTAAGCTGGGGAAGGGGTATGCTCGACTTTCCTTGCAGCATGTCATTTAACACCTCATGCATGTTCTCTATTGCGCCTTCTAGCCTACTATTTTTCATGTGCAACTCGAGTATCTCATTCTCGTAAAAGCGAGTCTTGGAGCTGGGATTCACAGAGTGCAGCCGCAAACTATTGTCAAGCCTCAGCAATGAGGAGCATGGGTCCCGCTGGACAGAGCATGGTGCAATCGGTGGTTGAGGAGGAGGGTGCGTACTCAGGCCACCCACACGGGTCGTAGATGGTTCACGATGACCTCTCCTAGGTTGGATTGCTAGGAGTGTTGCCTCCTTCTCCTCTCCAGGGGTTGACTGTTCCGCCAGCATGTCTCCATTCTCAAGTGGCGGAGGGTCTCTGTTGGAGGCTTTTGGTTGGCCTCCATCAAGGTGGATCTCAGCATCCTGAGATTTGCTTAGGCGTTTTGAATGCCTTGGCATTTTTTCTTGTCAAAATTGATGGAAGAAAAACGGCTTGATAGTCGTCCTTCCCACAGACGGTGCCAAACTGTTGACGGCAGAAACTCGTCAATGATATATGGATCGAAAATGCAAAGATTGTTACAAAAAGAGAAGTGTAGATTGAACTTAGGAAGAAATTAAGAAAGAAACATTCCAAACAACAATGGAGGAAAATCTCGTTTATTGCTTTACTATCTCCTTCTACAATGAATTTTTCCAACCCCTTAGCTTGAGGGTGGAGATTTATTTATAGCCTGGCTCTAATGACATCCAATACAAGGTGGTCTCAGGGGACAAGAAGGTACTTGAATACACTGTTAGGATAGTAGCACAGGTGGTAGTGGTGTTGGAAGAATGGTGGTCGGCTCTAGTACATGTCAGGGGTCTGCAAAAGTACTCCTGCCTTGGTACCATATTATGCCTCCACTACTTGTCCGGTACGAACCTCATAGGCATGCTAGGGGAGTACTTGTAACACCCTGGTTACCCCAGAACAGTTACATTGAACAGTGAACCGGAAATTTGACCCGCTACCCAAGTCCTTTGGTTAAAAACGTGATCTAAGTGTTATTATCAGGTTAAGGTGTAAAAACCAGTAAAAAGGAAATGATACATTTCATTAAGTAAATAACCTACTCATGAGCCATTCAAAACGTTTACAAGTTGTTTAAAGTACAAAATGGTCGCTATTGTTTCAAATTTACAATCCCTGCCGACCTAAGCGGCAAAAATAGGGTAAACCCCTAGTCCCTCTGAGAACTCCCTGACAGTGGTGGTCAAGCGACCAAATATGTACATAACACCACCTTAGCTCTCCACTCAAGGTTGGGTGAGCTTCTCTTTTCCTTTACCTACACCACATAGCACCCATGAGCCAAGGCCCAGCAAGAAAACACAATAAAACATGATATAATATCAACAATGATCATAATAATCACTCAGGACTATCACTCCAAAACATATAGGTGACAGTAGCAAAAGTCACAAAAGTGGGTACAGCTCCCTTTAGCCATGTGACGATAGGGTCAACATAGCTTAACTGATAAGTGGTTCTTTCATAAGTTTAATCAGGATAGGTGCATGGCGATTGGTCACCAACATAACCTTCCTCCCGACTCTAGAGTCGTAACTATGGACAGCGTCCCTTAGCCATGTGACAAACAATCACCGGGGCCATATGCCCTGGCTATGAACATCTGGTCTTAGACCAGGCAAGCGCTTATAAGTTCTTCGACCTTAGGGTCGGTCCAACATTAATTCCATAGAGCCATTCAATGCTGACATCGATTAGATCTAATCTTCAATTGGCCTGGCGTTCACAACGCTCTGCCATTTCTGACCATTGGGTCAGTGTCCCTGACTAGTCAGTGCCATAAATAAGTAATCAACATTCGCTAGCATTTAATATGCAATCCATGTCCACATACATCAACCAACATGCTTCAATAACAAACCATGCATGTCATATACATATACAGGGTGCAACTGTATCCATACACTATTTTCTTACCTTTGGTTCGAGTGAAAGTTATTATAAGAACGACCTCTGAGAACGATCAATCTTTAAATTCCTTGATGGTCACCTCGTCATAACCAAAATATAGGATTCATCAATAAAAATGATAACAGAGGGTTCCCAAACCAAAACCTAGCCTCCAAGACATCAAACACTACTCAACCGGGTACTAGGTTCGACCCTGAGGCCTAAGGCTTGAATCCCCAAGCTAAAAACACAATTCTGGCCAAAAAGACACTAAGGGCTGCGGCCCTCCCCAGCTGCGCCGCGGCGCGCCCCTCAAACAGAGGTAGCCCTCTCTGTCAAACGCCAAAGGCCGCGGCACACCACAGCCATGCCGCGGCGCTTAACCCAGACCGGCCAAAAATCCAACACGCACCAGCAAACCTCCCCTGCGTTTTCCCTTGGAACCCAAGCATTTAAACCCCCTCCAAACACCCAATTCAACCTCTAATCATCACCTATAGCTCACCCTCATCAAAACCCAAGCTAAACTTCAATCAAAACCTCCATAAATCCAAACTATCATCAATAAATCATAGGCTGAAAAACTAAAAGAAAACAGAGTACAAACCAGAAACTTATGGCTGAACTCACCTCAAATCCAAGTTTGAACCTCCTTCAATGGATGAACCAAGTCCACAAACCCAGCCCCTTGATTTCCTAGCTTGAAACCCCACTTTGAGCTCAAAAACTCCAAAGGAAAGATGAAGGAGAATGATGTACGGGAAGGAGAAAGAGAAACCCTGTTTTGCTCTGTTCTTTCTACAGCCATCCAAAGTCATATAAATCCAAACCCAAATGACTAAAATACCCCTAGGTCTTTAAAAGTTTCTAAAGCTTTCCCAAGGGAAAAATTGGTACTTTAGAACCTATACCGTTAATCATAATTAACGCTTCCCAATTCCCGCTAATCTCAATATTCTCAAACACCAATAATTCATATCCCGTTACCCTATAATTCCTGATAACGCTCTAATCCTTAAAAAACACCCCGAGACTCACCCCGAGCCCCGAGCTTAAACCTGTCATGACAAAACCGATAAATCATATTTAAAGATCGTCTCATGCCGAAATACTCGAACCAATCCACATCATAATGTGGCCTCACAATATATCATTGACATGAAAACAAATATACAATTATACCCTCAACGGGCCAAATTACCAACACACCCCTGTAAACAAATGTGGACCCACATGCATGCATTTAACATCATATTATAATATAATTCTCATAAACATGCATAACACATTTAATGTCATAATTAAATAGTTATGGCCCTCCCGGCCTACTAATCCAGCCATTAAACCATATTAGGGAATCTGGGGCATTACAGTACTTGCTATGAACCATTCTTGTACTACCACTACTTGTCTGGCATGGACATCATGTTCGTACTCTAACTCCTCTTGGTTTGCAGGTGCATTTCGTACCTGTACGACCTCCTCGAGCCACTGGTTTTTATGCTCACAAGGTAATTTATTCCCAAGGACTTCAAGTGTCGAAACCCTTATACGTTATTCCAAGGTGCTTGGCAATCATGGACCTTGCGAGATGACCCCATGAAAATGATCTAAGAGGGTCTCGTCAGGCCTTCATCGCGACACTCCCAGTGCCTCTTGTGATGGGTGGGCATGTGAGGCGAGATGTGCAGGTCTGTGGTGTGGCGTGCCTTGCTGCACGAGACGCTAGCGCGAAGCCATGTCGCGAGATGCAAGCGCGGGCGAGGCGAGGCGAGGTGTGCCTCACTGTGCGAGGTGCTTGGGCACGGGACCATGGTGTGGCGCGCCTTGTTGCACGAGATGCTGGTGCTAGGCCATGTCGCAAGACGCAGGTGCGGGCGAGGCGAGGTGTGCCTCGCTGTGCAAGGCGCTTGTGCGTGGGACCATGGTGCGGCGTGCCTTTCTGTGCGAGACATTGGCGCGAGGCAAGGTCACGAGATGCAGGCGCTTTCGAGGAATATGGCTCGAGTGCCCTCGACATCTCTTGGCGTCAAGGCAGGTAGGGCCTCGTTATACGAGGCTCCCTTTGCATGGATGTAGGCATATGTCTCAGGTGCCTTTGACAGCTCTTATGCATGTGCGTGCATCTCGACCCTGGAGCATATTAACCTCGCGTAGGCATACCGGACCTCGCTATGCGAGGGCCTTGTGCACCCGTCCATTTAGCTTAGCAAGGCCAAACTTCATGGCTCATAATGAGGTGCTTCTCTTGGGAAAATCTCCCGTATTCTCACGCGCCTAGCACCATCACACGAGAAGCCCGAAGACCTGCACATGGGGATTATGCCTCGCTATGCGAGGCCATTGGCCGAGGGAGATGTGTGCCTAAGGTCTTCATACTTTCATCGAGGGAAGCCTTAAGGGAAATTATTCCATATCCACAAGACCTATAGGTCCGAGCCCGATAGCATGACTAAGTGACATTTAGCCATGTATTCCAACCAGGGACCAGAGGTTTTTTTCACTGGTGGATTTTTGGCTTCCACATAATGTATGAATATAAAATATGGTTTAGGATCCCATTGTTATAAAACATAAACTTTAATTGTTTAAATACTAATTGTGGAATTACATAAAAACATAATTTAAAAGACTTAAAAATAACGTCATGCTCGATCGACACGCAGTCCATTCATTCCATTCATCCTTAACACACAAGCCAAGCTACCATGAATCTTTCTGCCTTCCATATTCATTTTCCTGCATCACGCTAAAAATAAAGTAGTGAGCCTAATGCCCAGCAAGGAAAATCTACTAACAACAAATATAATGAATTATAAACATAAGACTATATCATAAACATATATTATAAAACATATGACTATAAAAACATATATCATATAGGACTACAATATTAATGGCCATTAACTCATTAACCTGGCATGTGATAAATCATCTAGGTCCTCTGTCTACTAATCGAGGTAGGTTAGATCACATGGTAGTATATGATAACCCATCTAGGTCCTCTGTCTACTAATCGAGGTAGGGTAAATCATAACTCAAAACCATGAAAATGATAAAAATTATTGGGGTTTGCTATCTAAGCAACTATAAGCCCCAAACGACATAAAACATATTCTTGGGGCTTGTTATCTAACCAAGTCATATGCCCAATGACTACAAAACATATTATACATATACATATCATAGCATAAAACATATCGTAACATTAACATATAAACACATATAATATATCCTATTTTCCTTACCACAAACCGGGATATTTGAGAACAAGAATAGGATTGGAACACTCCTAAAAACCAACAACACAAACCATGAGTATTTCTAAAGAAAGGAGATGAAAAAGAGTACTAAACCATCAAAGAAGAAACTTACCGAGAAGAACCTTAAGTTTTCGAGAAACTTAACCACCTAACCAAGAATCATAAACAAGAGTTTGGATCTGAAAGAAAATAAAAGAAAACTAAAGAACCATGAAGGTCTGAACTTAAGGATAAGAATACCTTGAATGATCTTATGACTTGATCTAAACCTCGATACCGAAATAACACTATATTTCACTTCCCAAGTGTTTAGAAAAGCTTAGAATGATAAAGCTTTTAACCCAAAACCCAAGTGTTTCTCTCTCTATAGTAATCTTAGCAACTTGGAGGCTATGAACCAATGCTTGAAGAATGAAGAAAATGGCTGAGTACTAGGTCCTATTTATAGAGTTCAAGGAGTGAAACTAACCCCTTTTAATTTGAATAAATAAATGAATGTAAAATAAATAAGATTTTAATTTTCGTTAAACAGATGTCGAGAACTCGGTCAAAATCGTTCAAAGGCAGGTCCAAGTGGTTAAGGCTATTTTTAAATTTAAAATCCCAAACTTCCAAAAATAATGCACCAGGGGCACCATATCGCCTAGACCACTTTCCCGAGCCCCATTCAATCGTTCGTGCGAAGTCAACGTGTTTTCCGTATCTTCCGTAGGCGATATATTGTCCCTATAGCTGCGATATATCAGCATACGTTGATATATCAAACACGTATTTGCACTTTTTCAGCATATTTTGAATTGATAAAATAACTTTGACTAAGTCTAAACGTGATCCTAACAGCTGTTGGAAGGTTCTAGAGCTTCCAGATCTTTCTTTTATTTAAACTATTCATAAAAAAACTTAAATCCTTAATAAACATAATTAAGACAAGTGTCATGCTCTTATTAATTCTACCTAAACCTTAGGTTATAATTAATAATATTTCCAGAACTAGAAATATTAATCAAGCCTTATGTTATAATTAATATTTCTAAACTATAGGTTAAATATATAAAATCCATAACTGTTGCTATGAGTTTCCAACTAAGTCCCAGCTTGAACCAAAATCCACGGAATCTAACATACTACAAACTAATACTAACTACTACTACTATCTAACTAAGTAAAATTCTGGGACACTACACGTTGAGCCAGAGTGGCCCGGGACAGTTGTTTAGCTTTACACAGATATCGAGAGAATTGGTTGAGGAGATGTCCAGAGCAAGGTTAGAGTTGGTTGTGGGGCGGTTAGCCAACATTACCTTACAATCGACTCTGCTAGAGCGGATTAAGGAGGGCCAGTTGGTAGATGCTCAGTTGCAAGAGGTGAGAGGGAAGGTCTTAGCTGGAGTAGCTAAGGACTAGTATATTTCAGAGACTGGATTATTACGATATAAGGGTCGAATCTGTGTTCCAACTGATATGAGGATTATACAGGAGATATTGGATGAATCCCATACTATGCCATACTCACTCCATCCATGTACCACAAAGATGTATTAGGATCTACGGATGTTGTATTGGTGGCCTGGGATGAAGAAGGATGTAGTGGAGTACATGGCCAAGTGTTTAACTTGTCAACAGGTGAAGACTGAGCATCAATAGCCTGCAAGGTTGCTACAGCCTTTGGGTATTCTCGAGTGGAAATGGGATGACATCACGATGGATTTTGTGGGAGGTTTACCCAGGACAGTAGGGTTGCATGACTTGGTGTGGGTGATAGTAGACACATACACCAAGTCAGCTCACTTTTTGCCAGTGAAGTTGACTTATACTGTGGATCAGTATGCGGAACTGTATGTGAGGGAGATTATACGCCTCCATGGGGTTCCCAAGTTTATAGTATCAGACCAGGATCCTATATTTACCTCCAAGTTTTGGGGTGGATTGTAGAAGGCTATGGGGACTCAGTTGAAGTTCAGTACAACCTTTCATCCTCAGAATGTTGGACAGTCTGAGAGGACGATTCAGGTACTGGAGAACATGCTCAGAGCATGTGTGATAGACTTCGAGGGGTCTTGGATTAAGTATCTCTTGTCGATTGAGTTTTCATACAACAACAATTATCAATCAACGATTGGAATAGCTCCATACGAGATGTTATATAGGAGGAGGTGTAGATCGCCCATCCATTGGGATGAGATGGGTGAGAGGAAGTATTTGGGACCATATATAGTTCAGAAGACTAATGAGGCTATCGAGAAGATCCAAGCTCGAATGCTCGCTTCACAGAGTAGACAGAAAAGCTACGCTGATCCTAAGTATATGGACGTGGAGTTCCAGGTAGAGGACCACGTATTTCTGCGAGTTTCACCACTACGAGGGGTGATAAGGTTTGGGAAGAAGGGTAAGCTGAGCCCTAGATCCATTGGACCTTTCGAGATTCTAGGGAGGATCGGGCAGGTGGCTTACATATTAGCTCTGCCGCCATCGTTGTCAAGAGTTCATAACGTATTCCATATTTCTATGCTTTGGAAGTATGTCTCAGATACGACTCACGTCCTGAAGTATGAGGACTTAGAACTGCAGACAGATTTGTCTTATGAGGAGCAACCAGTTCTGGTCTTTGACAGGAAAACAAGGTTCTATGGAGCAAAATGATTCCTCTAGTCAAAGTGTTATGGAGGAATAGAGGGTCGAGGAAGCGACATGGGAGCTTGAGTCAGCGATGCGGGATCAATATCCTGAATTGTTTATGTAAATTTTGAAGACGAAATTCTCAGTATGAGGGGATAGTTGTAACAACCCAAAATCATTAATAAGGCTTAAGGGCCTTGATTAGCGTGTCGGGAGGGCATCATTGGTACATATGTGATTAAATTATTAAATGCATGATTATATGAAAATATGGATTTATTAAATGCATGTTTATGAGTATTAAATATGCATGTGGACTCTGTTTAGCTTATAAGGGCATATTTGTAATTTTGGCCCGTTGAGGGCATAAATGTGATTACATGTGATAATTGTTGAGACCACATTATTATGTGGATATAATTGCAGTGTATGGCTCGAGACGGTCTTAATGAGCAGAGTGGCGAAATAGTCACAGCGAGGATTAATACCCGGCTCGGTGGAGCTTGGGGATATTTTCAGGAATGTAGAGAATAATTTGGAAATTATTAGATAATTGGTAATTAATTGGATGACGGGATTAATTGGAAAATATTAGGAGCATTTGAGGAATTAGCGGGGACTAGGGGAAATGACCATTTTACCCCTAGGGGCTATTTGAGGATTAGTAAACCTTGGAGGGGCATAAAGGTATTTTGGTAGGCAAGTGAAATGCTTAGTTCACACTTAGGATTAATGTAGAAGATAGTAGAAACTCTCAGTTCTCATCCTCTTTCTCTCTTACGATTTTATGCTCTCTCTTTCTCTCATTTAAGCTTTGAGGATAAGGAAGAAAAAAGTAGGGAATTTAGGCCTAAGCTGGGAATTCCTTGAAGAAATTGAAGAACTAAGGAGCTGAAGAACTTGGGTTTGAAGCTTGGAGACCTGGGAATTTAAAGGAGCATAGGCTGGGGAATTAAGTTGGTAATTGAAAGAAAACATAAGGAAATTGGAGAGGATTCAAGCTAGGAATTAAAGCTGGAATTGGTGTGGATTCAGTCATAGTTGAGGTAAGGTTTCAATTTTAAATTTCCCTGTGTAGAGCTGAGTAGTTTGGAACTTAGAACATGTGTTATTTTGGATTTTTGGGTATGGCTGATGAATTGGGATAGTAATTTTGGTATAATTGCAAAGGTTTTGGTGTTTAAAAATGTGTGGTTTAATCTTGAATTCGTAGCTAGTTTGATTGTGATGGTTGAGTTATTTAGGTAAAATTATGGGTTAAGTCTTGAGGTTCTTGGCTGGGAAAACTGAGGATAAAACCCATATTTTCTGGGTTCGAAGGGGGTGCGTCGCGTCCCAGCCTTGGGACGCCGCGGCGCGTGTGGCCTATTTGGCTTAGGTTGCTCTCTAACTTGGGGGCATGTCGCGACTCACTGGGCCAAGTCGCAACCCGCCTCCCCCTTTGGCTTGGGTCTTTGCTCTCTGACTTGGGGTAAGTCGTGACCCACTAAGCCAAGTCACAACCCGCCTAGAGATTTTAGCCTTAGAATTATTTCCAGAATTGGTAGGCTCGGGGGTTCAAACCTAGGCGCTTGAGACAATTTCTACCACCCTATTTAGTAGGAATTGAGGTCCGGAGGCTAGTTTTTATCTCCTAAGTATTTATTTGAGTTGGAAGTTAACAATTACCCTTTGGACACTGTGACTAGGTTTATTTCCAAAGCTCGAAGCTAGGGATCGTGCTCGGGACCATTTCACTTTCTCAGTTCGGAATTAAAGGTAAGAAAACTGCACCCTTTTATGGCTGTGTTGGGATTGAGTTTCCCTATATTTTAATAATATGTTGTATGATTGTGATAAGCCATGTGAGTGTGAAATAAACGACCTAAGAGAGCTGGGGCTAGGTAGATAAACACTTGACTCGGCCTAAGCAAGCCAGAGTCAGTGGGTTAAACAGAGGGTACGGCCTAAGGGCGTCGACCCCGAGTATTGTATGATAATTGTGATAAACTATTAAGTATACATATGTTTTCTATTATTAAACTGATACTTATGGCTTGTTGAATATCTAGGTGATTGTCTTGTGAATTATTTGACTATTATCATTGATTATGTGTCTGTTATGCTTGGCTCACGGGTGCTACGTGGTGCAGGTAAAGGTAAGGGTAAATTAGACCAACCATGAGTTGGAAAGCTCTGGGGGCGAGATGTACATTGTTAGCTACTTGTCCACCACGGCTGAGGGAAAGTATAGGGATAGAAACCTAAAATGTAAATTTTTCCATTAGAATGGTCTTGATCGTATACAACTTTTGAAAGTTTATAAATTGGTCCTTTAAACCCTGTTTTTGGTATCCCATGTACTAAACATTTATTTTAATGAAAAACTATCTGTTTATGAACAAAACCTTTTAACCCTAACCCGATTATGACTTAAGGATCACATCCTTATTCAAATGACTTGATTAGGAAGTCCTACACTATTTTTAAACACACAGTGTAACGGTCTTGGTTATCCAGGGCGTTACAACTTGGTATCAGAGCGGTCTAGGTTTAAGGGTTCCTGAAGACTAGCTGGACATGTACACTCACCGCTAAAGACAAGCTCGACTCAGGGTTTGGTAATTGTATACATGTAATTATATGCTTAAGTGCTAGAATGAAATATGAATGTTTTATTATATGATTAATAGGGAGCATGAGATACTGATAGGGCCTGGCCCTTGACTACTGTATGATGATATTGAGGTGTGCTTATTAGCATTATTGTGCATGAGGATGAGTGTTTGTATCTTGATTTCTTGCTATTGGTTGAGTTCCAACGGTGGATCATGGAAAGATTGTTACCCTGTCATCATAGTCTGACCGTTGAGTCGTTGATTGCAGATAAACTTGGAAAGCTATGCATCCAAGGAAATCCATAAAACTAGCCACCACAGATATTGAGGCTAGAGATGATGACCAGGGATAGAACCCTCCGTCGGTCCCTGAGAACTGGTAGCAGATACTTGCAGACATGCAAGCTCGGTTACAAAATCAGGAAAAGCAGATCTATCTTCTGAGACAGCAGACTCCATCAGGGAGTGTTGCACCTGCTTTGCCACCTGCTGTGGCACCAGTTGTTTAGGCACCTGAGACTGGGAATAGGTGGGAGCCACTGTATGAGCGGTTCAAGAGACAACATCCTCCAATCTTTGAGGGGGGGACCAGATCCACTGAAGGTCGAACAGCGGATGAGTATGATTACCTCTATCCTAGATTTTATGAGGGTGGAAGTTAATGACAGGGTGGCCTGTGCCACCTATATGCTGAGAGAGGATGCCCGCATTTGGTGGGAAGTAGCATCACAGACTAGGGATATTTCCACTTTGACTTGGGATGGGTTCAGAGACTTGTTCAGCCAGAAAAACTATAATGTTGCCGTCAGGATGGCAAAGGTGAATGAGTTTGTGGGGTTAGTGCAGGGCAATATGACTGTTATAGAGTACGCCCTAAAGTTTGATAGGCTTGCGAAGTTTGCACCAGATCTAGTTCCTACTGATGCAGTCAGATAGAACAGATTCATTAGAGGGCTTAATGATATGATAGCTCGAGATGTGAGGATTACAACAGTACCTAGGGGGACGACTTATGCCCAAGCTATTGAGAAGGCTTTTACCGCTGAGGAGGCGGAGAATAAGATTTGGAGGGAGAACACTTCGAGATGTGGAGAAGCTGTCCAGAGTGCACGAGGTGCAGAAGACGCCATCCGGGCGAATTTTGGGCCAAGGCCTACTATGTGTGCGGGGCGATGGGACACCTCAAGAAGGACTGCCCAACAGTGAAGAAAGAAGAAGCAGGGAAGGTGGACAACTTGACTCCAGCTCGAGTGTTCACCCTGACGCAGGCAGAGGCTGAGGCTAGTCCCTCTGTAGTGACAGGTCAGCTTTCTAGTGCTGGCTCTCCTTTTACTGTATTGATTGACTCTGGTGCTACACATTTGTTTGTTCTAGAAGGGTGATTGATAGATTGTGTAGACCTAGTGAGTATTATACTGCGGGGTTTGGGACTATATTTCCTACAGGGGAACTGGTGGTGTCTAGGAGATGGATTAGAGCACTGCCGGTGATGGTTGATGGTCGGGAGCTATTAGTAGACTTGATTGAGTTAGGTATGGAGGATTTTGACATGATTCTTGGGATGGATTGTTTAGTCAGATATGGGGCTCACATTGATTGTAGGAAGAAGATGGTAACTTTTGAGCTCGAGGGAGATGACCCTTTTGTTTTTGTGGGTGCAGACATGGACCCCGCATACCATGATATCAGCGTTGAGAGCTAGAGACCTATTATAGGGAGGTTGTATAGGTTTCCTAGCTAGTGCGGAGGATACTACCCGAGTTT
Source organism: Humulus lupulus (assembly GCF_963169125.1). Lineage (NCBI taxonomy): Eukaryota > Viridiplantae > Streptophyta > Magnoliopsida > Rosales > Cannabaceae > Humulus > Humulus lupulus. The sequence continues at coordinate 45,772,556 of NC_084793.1, forward strand.
TGCCAGCAGGGTCGGCCCGCACCTGCACCCACGACCCAACAACCTCCTCCACTCCCAAATAGGCCCGCCTGCCCATCATCCTCACCAGCCCACCTGCCTCACCAGCCTAGCCTAGCCGCCTGTGCACCCACTCAGCCACCTGTCATTTTTCCTTGAGCATAACATGGTCCCCTTGTCCCACAATGTCCAAACATGCCCATTTTTTACCCAACTTTTCTACATATTTTACCACAAAATCATCATGACACCCTATAATTTACCCCTACTTGCCATATTATTATTCATTTAATTAATTTAATCTATTTAATTAATTTAAATTGATTATTTTAATACCCTCATTTTGCCTATAAATGTAATTTCAAGACCATTTTGGGGTGCTAAATTTTTTTGGTTACCATCATCTTTTCTACACTTTCTCTCTACATTGTCTCTCTTCCTTTTGGAAGACCATTTTGTGCCAAGTATGCATTTCTTTTGTAATATATTTTGGATTCTAGTCATATGCTTCTAATCTTTTTCATAAGATTATTAAGATCATGATGAAGCAACTTGTAACTAGATAATATTTATTGTTGCATGTTGATTTCCCTTGTAATGCAACACAGTTTATGGATTTTTCTTCTTCATATATGTCTTTCATCTCTAATATCTTGTACTTTGGATTGTAAAATAATATTACACTTTGTTCTTCATTTTCAAAACATAATATTCTTCGTGTAAGATGTGTCATTAAATTGTACACATCCAATGCTTAGAACAAAAATGTTATGTTTTGCCTTATAAATAATGTTATTTGATTTTTTTGTTGTTTCATTAGGTTGATTCACATTAAATACTTTGAAATTATAATTTTTTGAAAAGTGAAGAAAAATCCTATCTTTTTAGAAATAATTTGTGCTTAAATTATAAATCTATTTGGAAAATGATAGTTTGATTTATTTTAACTATCACTAAAACTTGGGAATCAATATACTAATAAATATTATTGAACTTACATGTTGTGGATTCTAGTATCTTAATAATCTTTCTTTTACAACTTATTTACAAATCATAATTGGTTTATTTTTCTTCTCTTAAATAGCTTTATTTTCAATCTTTTACTTTATGTTCTTGACAATGAATCTTATCAATATTTGGAGCTAGGTTAGAATTTATTTAATTTTGGTTTAAAATGGTTTATTTTTTATTTTTTATTTTAGTTAATTCATTTGGGTTCGACCTCAAACTTACAAGAGCACTATACTCTATATACGATTCGTGTGCTTGAGTTATAAATATTTAAAACGTACCCATTTTGGGTCCATCAATTTTTTGGTGCCGTGCCGGGGAGTTGCAAGAAAAGAAACAATTTTTTTTATCAAGATTAGTGAATTCTTCTACTAGTTATTTTAATTTTTGCACTATATAAAAAATTTATAAAAATATAAAAACTAAAAAAAAAAGATAAGAAGAAAATTTGGGATGATTCTACCACCCATAAAAAAAATTACTTATAGATATATATTTATTTATTTATACTTCTGCTTTCTATTTTTTTAGTTGACGGCACTTGTGCCTCCTAATTTATTATTTTTTTATTTTACTTTTGTTGTAATATTTTTTCTTTTTGCTACATTTTTTGTTAGTTGACGACACTTGTGCCTCCTAACCTTTGTTGTAATTTGCTTTATTTATTTTTGGTGTTTTTTTTGTGTGCATATTTAGTAGTTGATGGCAATTTTTACCTCCTAGTTTTTAATTTATTTTTGTTATGGTTGATGACATGCTATGCCTCCATACTCTTGCCTAAGCTTTGATAGCTTTATTGACTTTACCTTATTTTTTCTTGTTTTCTATCATATTATTGTGCATTTGTGCTAAAAAAAATAAGAAAGAAATATGTATAGATATATAAATTAAAAATTAAAAAATATTCTCTTGAAACTTTGGGATGCACATTTTCCCCATGGGGACGAGACCGCGTAAGGACCCGCCCCTAATGGGGCGGGGAATCCCCATCTAAATGGGGAACGGGGCGGGGACGGGGATAATTTTCAATCCCCGAATGTTAAATGGGGCGGGGGCGGGGATGATACTGCCCGCCTCAATGGGGCCCCGTTTAAATTATTATATATTTTTCTAATATTTATATCTTTCTTTATGTGTTATTGTAGTATATTAGTAACTTTTTTAATATTTTAAATTTTATTTGAGATCAAGTTTATTATTTTAAATCATAAATATTGTGAAATATTTTAATTTACATATAATTTACTATTTTTATTTAAAAAAATTTAATTTAAAATTGATTTTTTAAATAAATGAGTTCCCCGTGGGGATTTCCCGCCCCAATGGGGGATTTCCCACCCTGTCCCCGACGGGGAATAAGCGGGGATGGGTCGGGGACGGGGATTAAAATTATAAATGGAGACGAGGACAGGGACGGGGGGAGCACTCCCCGCCAATTCCCCACCCCGTGTGCATCACTAAACTCTTAGTATGATCTATGGTTGCGGTCTTGACCGATCTTCCATATTAAAAAATATTGGGATAATTGCGACATAAGTACCCAATGTTTGGGTTTTGTACGTGACATAGACCCAATGTTTATTTTTAGTGACAATAGTACCCAAAGTCAGTAAAAGTATAATTCCGTCAGTCTCCCCCGTTAGGTCTGTTAATGAGCTGATTAGGCAGACACGTGTCACGTTTTTATTGGTCCAAATCATAATTATTTTTAAAATATTATTGAGCTGGACCAATCACGGAGTGACACGTCACTACAAGAAAAAATGCTTTCAATAACACCAAAAATGTGTTATCAAAACATACCATAACACTTTTTGATGTGTTAAGACCGACTATGTTATCGTAGGTCAGGGTACTTTACATAACACTTTATCATTGTTATACAGATGTGTTATTATAATGTCAACGATAACACACTTTCTGTGTTATTTTAATAAATAGATAAGTGTTTAATTATATTATTTATAGTCGATTATATAACACATTTCAATACTTATAAATTTGTGTTATACTACACTTTAGTATAACACATTTTTTGTGTTATACTACACTTTAGTACACATTATTTGTGTTATATAATGAAGTTTGCATAATAAAATTCTGTACATAAAAAGTGTTATTGTAATAGATATTATAACACAATTTTCGTATTATTTTAATATTTAGATAAGTTTAAATTCTCATTATATATTCATTTATATAACACTAATTTATTCTATTATACTTTAATTTTTTATATATATAATTAAAATTAGCTTTCTAATATATACCTGCATCATCAAATGAACTTGATTTTCAAATAACAAAAAGTAAAAACATTCAACATTGTATTAACAATCAACAAAATGTTCTTTAAGTATTCAAGTAGTCTTAAATATTCAACATATTGAAAAGTTACTACTTTCAGCACAAAATATTCGACAACTGCCCAACACAAAGCCTTCAAAATTAAGTATCCTTTTCTCCTCCAATTGATGGAGAAAGAGACATTTTTCTCCTGCAATAGCAGATAAAAGGTAAGGTATATGCTTAAAAAAATTAAATAATATGAATCAAATAATAAAACTGTATACAATATAAGACCTAAGCAAGCATTACAGTCTCATACCCCAAATGAAACTCTAAAAGCTCCAAGCCAGAGTATAAATTGTCAACTAGAAAAAATTGAAGAAAGACATTTTCCCAAGTTAACAGTTAGAAAAAGAAAATTATTACATACCAGCCAGTTATCCATGAAGCAAATGGTGACCATTTTGGGCCAGGAAGCTTGGTACTCTAATAGTAGAGACCCCAGAAGTAAGGTAAGAAGAACAAATCTCAGCCATGGACAAAGCAACCAACATGGAGAAAGAAAGCACACCAGAAAGCACTGATATGATAGAGAATGAAAATGCAAAGGAAAGACAATATTTGACTGGGTCTATTAATAGTTTCTAAAATCCCTCAGCCAATAACCTGTGAAGTATATTCTTATGGTCATTAAGCAAGCTGGAGAAAAAGTGAGAAACAAATAATATATAGACAAACCATGTTAAATGAATCATTCAGATTCAGGTCAGATCAATGGAGAAGATTCAATATGGAAGAACAGGCCCTCAGCTTTCAAGTTTTAACAGTAACAGAGATTTAAAATTTGCTCATCCAAAAGTGAGGACATACCATATTTAGAGAAATTACATTCACTATATGATGTAACTGACTTCTGCCCCCTCCAACCTGGCCTCTATGCCTCATTACAAACACAGCAACAGATCCAACCTGACACGGGAGAGCACATGTTAGTATAAAAGTACTAGAAGATAATGATAGGAAAGAACCATATGAGTTCTTATCTTGGAATAGAACTCCATTGGATACTCTGGAAGACTTATTAATGTAAACATTTATAGAAAAATTTGGGTGTGAAAAACACTAGGTCGACAATGTTCAGAAATACAAATAATCAAGCACAAGCACACAATATATTATCTAGATCTTATCAATGGAGCTTGTAACAATTTGCAAAACTAAGAATATAATAAATATCTCGAGAGCTTCTAGGGCTCCAATGTAACCAAATTTTCATAATTTACAATAGGATGAGCTAGATTATGGTGATGTTGCAGAGCCATTATAGTAAAATATACAAAGAAAAAAGATTCAATATAAGCAATCATTGAACAATCTGTATCCATATCCAATCAAGGTCTTCTAAAGGATGACATATAACCCAAGCAATTATAATCAATAAAGATAACCCATTTCATAAATATCAACTAAAGATAACTATGGAGAAGCAATAAAGAATCAACACAGTCATAATCAAACCTAAATATAGACCCTATCGCCCAACATAATGTGTTTAAGTTGTTCCAATTCCAATCCTCGCCACGTAATTTTTTGCTTAGCTTCTCTAGCATCTGCATTATACAAGGATAAACAACATAAGATAGAATTTATAATGAAAACAACATATAACACATCTCTTGTAAGACTAAAATTAGAGTATGGATGTTCATCTCTTGTCATTTTCCAAACTAAAAAGCATACTTTCTGTCTTAATTATAAAATGAATCTTGGACAATAATCAACAGCTAGGCAAATCATCCTTGTAAAGTATCAATACTATCAAACCAAACAAAAAAAAGAGAGCTCATAATCAATAATTAGACTATAAAATTGTTGTAAAATAAATAATTATGCAATAAAGTTAATGAAAAATCCAAAAACTCACACAAACACAAAATGAACACAACCCAAATAATATGCTAAAGTTGTAGCCTATAATCAATAAGACAAAGGACAAAAACATCAAAATAAATTATCGTGAAACCCATTATGCAAAACAACTATGAACACAATTGCCATTCTATGGGGTATTTTCTCAAACACATTTTCTGCATTAAAGTTAAAGCAAAATAAATAAAAAATAAGGTGAAACCAAATGATCCTTCACAAAGCTTTGCTGCAATTAAGATAAAACCAATATAAATTAATAATTAAAATCATTACTCACCTTAACTAGGAGACATCATTGTGGATGGCACACAACAAATCCCATGTTGCAGTAAAATGTTGAAAAATAAGCTACAACTCTGGCAAGACCAACAGCTTAAAAAAATAGTTTGGTACAACTAACTTCTAGAAAATAACAAAGCAACCCCAGATTTGACCAAAGCTAGAAAAGAGTAATTGCAAACCAATAATTTTTTTTTTTATAAAAGAACTCTACAATCATTCTTTTAAAGATTTTGTCAATATACTACGATTTGAAGTACAAAATACAAAAAAAAAAGGTTCATATAAAAAAGGAGGCTTACTCATACTTCAATCCCTGCCCGAAGTTCTATAGATTAAAGATGATGAAATGGGATAAGGAAACACTAAAAAAAAAATCATTAACCCACTAAGAGCAACTTAATTTTATTAGTATAACAACACAAAACCAGAACAAAAACCTATAGAGAACTAATTTACTATAATTAGTAAGTGGAATTTATGGAGAACTTTCCGAGCCCATAACAGAAACCATAACAAACTTCAACCATCAACAGAGAAAAACTCATGAAGCATAAACTAAGATGCTACAGTATTAGTTAACTTATAACTTGAATAAAAAAAATTCAAACAAATAATCACAAACAAATTGATCTTAGATAGAAAGGCTAACACAAAGAGCTTGAGAGAGAGAGAGAGACCATACCTCGATAGAGAAAGAGAGAGACAAACGAAAACCAGATTACCTCCTCGCTACTACTTTTTGAAAAATTAGAGAGAAACAATGCACACCTAGGGATTCTCCAAATCAATGTTAATAGAAATAAAGATGAAGAAAATGAGATGAACAAGTGGACCCTAAGGAGTTATTTTAAATATATTAAACTTATTCACTCTTCAAACATTACTATACGCTCTATACTCAAGGGATGATCAGAAAGTCGTTCTCTTCAACACCAAAAGCTAGTTTCTTATTGTTACTAAAATCACTCCCATAAAGAAATAATATAAATCAAGAAAAACAAAAAGAATAAAGAACATAGAAAGAAACTAATTTCAGAATAAAAAAAAAACAAATAAGGTCATTAAATACAAGAATTGAAACTTATCACATTTGAGAGTAAAGGAAACCATACCTATGCAACTCAGGAGAAAAAGAAAGGGAAAGGACAATTCATACTAACTAATTTATCACCCTATATTCCATAAGAAGAACCAATATGAAGAAATGTTGCCCAAATAATAGCTTCGCCTAATTTAGCTAAAACTACTAAATGTTTCATTTTTATTTTTCCCAAAAAAAATGTCCTGTTTGAAATTTAGGTTGATAAAGTACGAGTGAGAAGTTGAAATAAATGAATGGTGGAAATGGATCCAAATAGATTCGGTTCACAAAGAATAAGATTCTTCTCAGTCAGCTCATCAATTACCAAAACCAAAGAAAGTCATAAATCCATATTCAAATGGAATTGAAAGGCTCAGTTCGAGAATAGCAAAAAACAAAACCAAACTTCGACAGCCGCCAACGGTTGAAACAGCCATAAATGCAAGAGAACAGAAATGAAAGAATATGCAAACATAGAAAAATAGTATATTCATGCACAATTTTCAAAAGAAATGAAAGAATATATAAAGTATACATCTTAAACTTGTTCTCGGTGCTACATAAAGACACTGCTATATATTATATTACATTCAAAAGAATAAAATAAATATTTAACAACTAAACATATATACAGATAAAAGAAAACCATGCAAACACTTTCGACAAGAAGCTTTTGCCTTTATTACAGATCGAACAAGTAATTAATCAATATATCTTTAAAAAAGCATGCATTAAGGACTAAAGAATTGAAGCTTGTTTTCTAGTCTCCTCCACCTAAAAATAAACAATATGAAAGAAACAAGTTGAAGACCAAAATCCAGACAAAAACACTTGGAATTTGTAGATTTGGTTATGCATGCATATCCATGACATTACTTAATATGTATACATCATTTATTTCCCCATTTGAATCATTACTTTTGCTTTTGCTGTCAAATACCATGAGTATCACATAAACAACCAAGTAAAGTGAACAGCAAACTAAACTAAACCAAAGACAGCAATAAGCAAAGACATTTGATATATAAAAGTACTGAAATTAAAAAGCTCCATTCAGAAAGCATTGATTTTTAAAGCTACTTACTGGGATAGGAAGATGTTTTGTTTGTTTTTGGTTTCACACGACCAGCTACCATCCGCATTGATCAACACAAATCCAACAAGATTCTTGACAGGTACAACCACTGCCCCTCTGCACCAAAAACAGAAAAGTAACAAGTTAGTAAGCAGAAATAAAGCAAATTGAGTTGAAGTAGACATCTTTGACCCTTCTTCTATTTTGTTGAGCTAGTTAATAGGTACTGGGAAAATCTTTTAAAGGCCAAGAAAAGCAACTTTATTAATTAATTGAATAATATTAAAAATATCAAGTTCCAAATGGTAAACCTAAGCACAATAAAATGCTTAAGGTAATTTAACATGAACGGGAACTCTGCCTATTAGAAATTCCAAAAGGACAACACTATAACTATTCACAAATAATACAATATTTTTTGGCCATCATTATGTTAAGATGCTTTTTGGTTCGTTTGGAGATTTTGACATCCTTAGAAGTGAGATATCCAAAGAAACTCTTAGATGCAAAGTTTTGGGGTTCTTCAAACTGAGAACTTCAAATTATGCTGCCTACTACTTAGAAGTATTCTTTGATTACTAAAGCTACTGCTTCTAGGAGAGAGGGTTTTCTCTAAGTTGTTACTACTGAAACTCTTGCTGATGTAACCTCTTGTTGATATAACTCTGTCTAAGAAGCGTTGTTCTTTCTCTTGATCTTATGTATTGGCCTACAAAATATATAAATTGGAAAAGTAGAAAATTAGTACAAAAATATTCAAGATGAACTCAAAATATTTTACCTATATCTATATACATTATCTATATAATCATGTTTAAACTTAATAGATTGCAACCTTATAGTTATAAGCTAATGATACTCACACAGTTAAGTAAAATAAAAAGTTAAAAAAGTGTCGAATGGTAAGACTAAACAATAAAATTAATAATACCTCTAGACAATACAAATCCACTTAAATGATAAAGTAAGAGGAACCAAGACAATTGATCAAACCACTAGTTATCATGTCTCTTGTCGTAGGTGCTACAAATCGGTACAAGTTGAAACTCATTGGACTAATAGCTAGTCACTAACAAAAAGTATTGTTTAAACAACCTGTAACATGTATAATAAAACATATTATATATGGTGAAACAAAAGAAGCATGCACAATTGGAAAGTATTAAATTTACTGAAAAGGAAGTGAATAAATAAAGACACTAAACTAGGATAATCAAACCTTCTCTTGTTTTCCAATTAATATAGTTTTGTTGAGCTAACACGAAAAAAATGGAGTGATGTGTGTGGGAGGGAGGGAGGAGCTGATATCAAGCTGAAAAGAATAAAGCCAATGAAGAGAAATTATAGTACGAACCTTTACATTCTGAGCTTAAACCTAGGAAGCTATCTTCACATCAATTCAAAGTCTTCTAATAAAACATTGGTTTGTCCCTTACTTATAAACTCATAAACATATCCATCCACCCATCAATTCTAGCCATTTTCTAAGATCAATGAAAGTAAAAGAAAATAAGAAAAAAGAAAAGGCATTCTAATAGGTTTTCTTTTCAAACCTGTAATTAAGAAGTGGCTAAGAAATACACCAATTCCTTAAATAGCATGCCAATGATGAAAAAAGAATAAACATGGGTTGTGATTGAGAGATGAAGCTTAATTCCTAAAAAAATAATTTCAAAATATTTAACAAATCACACGAAAATATCACTTAAAAGTAGCTAACTCTTTTGCATTTTATCCATTTATGTCAACGTTAATACTAGATCTAGTCAAACTCCTCTAGCCTCCTGCAGTAGAACTGCAACACAACGACCCCTGCTTTTAATAAAGAACATAAATAAAGAAAGTTCATGATACCTTAATTGTACTTAATATATGAGGAGTAATTTCAAGGAGACATTTTTTCAGTAAGATGAAACTATAGATTTATTAAGAGTGTAGCAACAAGGGGTTACTTTTATGATGCTATATAAAATGCTGATAGAAACTCAAACTAAAAAAAAGAAGAGCAAAACATATAATAGAACAAAAACAATAACCATAAAACAAAGACAATCAGATAAATAACCAAGAAACCAAACCCCAAAAAAGAACCCTTGGATCCAATATTGTGGTTCAGCTACCACAATTCGACACATAACAAATGTACAAATTACATTAGTAAAAAAAACAGAAAATTATGCAGAACATAAAAGGAGAAATCAAGGGTTAGCTACATAACAGAAAGTTAAAGTACAATGCAATATAGTAGTTGTGGCAACCATGAGCAATTGTTATATGTTATTTAATATACGTCAAAGATAAATAGATAAACAAGAAAATATATATATAAATATAACCCATTAATTTTTCGAGCTGATATAACATATATTTTCAAAGCTATTTTTGAAAGAAATGTGAATCTGGGTGACTAATGCAAAACAATAATACAACTAAAAACCAAATAAAATGAACAAGAAAGAAACATGACTCAATCCAAACAAACCATGATATCATATATGGCATGGGGAAGAATATACATAACCCTATAAAAGACACTACAACCAATTCAACAAACCCAAATTTGAGACTAAGTGGCATGGCAAAGAAGATGCATAAAGGTCATGTAAAATCCTGCTATAGAACCAGTGAAGTTCTCTTATTTTATGAAATTAGAGCTCAATATAAGGCAAGCATCTATAATCAAATATTAAAACTAAACACAATAAATGAGGGAAAATATGGTCTAATATATGACAAGCACTTTTAACTTGCAAGCATCATAAATCTAGGCTCCCTTGGCAATAAAGATATAATAGAAACATTAGGCCAAATGTGGAGTAGAAAAAACAAGAAAAGATAAATAATTGAAGTAAATCAGCAAAAGATATAGAATGGTGAAGTGAGAAAGCAAATATAAATTACAGAAGTCAATACAAAAACAATATTATATGGCTTAATATAAAAGGAACAAGAGTTCCAATTGGCCACCGACTTTATTAGTTAAAGAATAGTAAAAAATTAATTGTCCTTTATTTGTGTTTGTTTACTCTAGGATTTTTGCTTATACTGTTTAATTTCTTAGTGATATCTAATGTTATTCAACCACACATGGATTATGCTAGTCAATTACTTTTGGCTACAAATAGAGCAAGTAAACATTACCCTTTTTGCACCTCTCCTTCTATGACGAAAAAAAGCTTAATAAGATCATCCCAGAAACACTTCCAATGATAGCTACCTGACTATAGATTAAACATACAGAATATTATATCTCAAGTGGAAAACTAAATGTGATAACTATGAAATAATATTTATACAAAAAATATTACCATGATAGTTGTGTTAGATATGACAAACACACGCCTTTGAAAATATAAGATTTATCTTCTGACTAAAGACCAAACCAACTATATATAGGGTGTTTTAATTCATGCCTATAAGTCTTTTAAAAAAAAAATAGCATGCCTATAAACCTGTAGCACAATAATGTTTGCCCAAATATTGGTGTGCAAATAATTTATAAACAAATAGCACAATTCATACATCCTAACATCCATATACCTAGCTTTAAATCCTACTAAACGATCCATGTTTTCTTTTTCTATGACAACAATAACCATTCCTGACTATCAAATTATGTATAAGTCTATAATCCACTTACAAAAAATCTGAAGAAATAGAGAAAGAGAAAGAACAAAGAATTTATTGATAAAAAGAAAGATAACACCTACCAATAATAAAAGCATCACAAGGAAAACATGAAATAAGGTTATATAAAAGAATAACATTTATACACTACTTTGCAAAAGACAAGAAAAACATATAGGCAAGCATAAGACCCTATAATAATTAATGCCATCATAATAAAACAAATCAACACACTATACGAATAACCTTGAAATAAAGGAATTTTCAAAACACTATCCTATGTTATTAAATATTCCAAATTTTTTTTGTATATATAAATAAATATCTTGTTTCTTCTAATTTTTTACCTAATTATATAATATTAATTAACTTTATGGTGCTATTTCAATAGAATTAATACACATATGAGTCTAATGGAATGAGGCAAATATGGGAGCAGAGTCAATAACATACACTTTTATATTATGAAAGATATGCATAGTTAATTATGTGTGCTTACTAACTGCAAGCCAACAATTGATATAAAGTGCAATGTCTAAATAGAAAATAATATTTAAAAAGCAACTAGTATAATTACCATAAGAAGACAACACAGGTAGACCAGTTTCTCAAGCTTTTAAGAACCTGCATATAGAGTTTTATCATAAGATAAATAAGATGAGATTTTGCTCAATGAATGAAGAGATATGAAGCTAGTTATATGACACCCAACAGAGATAAAACAAGCAATTAGTAGCAAATCATAGCTCACAAGAGACAAAGACCCGAAAACTTAAACTAATAGATCCTAAATCTGTACATGGTAAACTATCACAAAAGCTTTCAGTTTTTATCTTCATTCTGTACTGTGAAATACTTTCTCAAAAAAGAATTTCAGAAGAAAAATAAAAATAATTTAGCTAGCACTATTACCAAAAGTAAACTGAAAACAATGGTGAACTTCATTTGCACAATACAAAAATATCAACATTTAGGGCATTAAAGTATAGCAGAGGACAAAAAGAATGGAGCACTTACCCTTTCAATTAGACTATGGGACATAGTTGACAAAAGACTTAAGAGATTGAAAAAGAGACTTCCAGTATCGAAATAGAAGGCAGGGTAGTGAGATCCCTTTGCCAACATCCCAAGCCTCATCATCGAGAGCCCGTCGTCGTTGCCACCTGCAGAAGATAAAGAGAGGGTGAGCAAGAGAAAGACGAGAAAAAGGAAGGTACCGAGATACCTCTGTCATAGTACAAACCATTACATGCCATCATCCCAAGCCCCATCACCTCCACATCCTGTATAAGACACAAAGTGAAAAAGAAAGAGTCGCTGGTGTGCCTCTGCAGAAAAGCCCCATTTGTTTTTTTTATATATATAGTTAATTAATCTGTGAGAAAGAGGGAGAATAGTGAGGTGGGAAGCCAAGGACTACCATGAACCAATCAACAACAACAACAAATAAGAAAAAAAAATCCAAGAGGAAACATACCAGATCTTGCTTCCACCATGCGTCGAGGTGATGAAGACACACACAGCGTCGTCGTGTGACCTCGCCTCTGCCTCCGCTAGGCTCCGTCGCTTATTCGTTGAAGAGAGGGTGAAGAGGGGGTGGACACAAAGCAAGAGGGCGAGAGGAGAATAGATAAGCCCCGATGTAGGAGAGAGATAAAGAATCAAAGAAAAGAGTATTAGAGGAATTAGGATGGAGGAGACCGAAGCATGATTGAGTTCGGAGACGTACTGTGCTTAGCCGAAGAAGAAAATGGGTGAGTCCAAAATTGGAAGGAATTAATCTGAAAAAAATTATAAGTGGCGGGCTCCCAAAAAAATTACCACCTTTTTCATTAACTTTGCCACATATATAATATTTTGCATAATACTTTTTCATTAGTATTATATTCATGTGTTATGAAAAAGGGTATTTGGTGTAGTGCGTGTTGGTCCAGTCATCACGAAACAGAGACCTAACGGAGGAGGCTGACGGAATTATATTTTTACTGACTTTGGGTACTATTGCCACTAAAAATAAACATTGAGTCTATGCCGTGTACAAAACCCAAACATTGGGTACTTATGTCGCAAATATCCCAAAAATATTTCTTGAGGTCGTCTTTGGTATTTTACCATATGGATCATTTTAATTATAGTTGGAATTCTGAGTACAACTATTGTGCCCAATTAAATTTAAATTATGGAGAAACCAATGATATGCATGTTTATGGTGAATTCTTTGATATCCCATTTGCCCCTGCCTATAATCCAATTTTTTCATGGAGTCATACCCAGTCTCCAATGAATCAAGGGCATGAGTTCAACGTGCCTAATCAAAGTCATGCCCAATTCGATCTATCATATCCCATCCAACAAGATATGAACCCATCTTTAGAGGATACCCTACAACAGTTCATGCAATCAACTGACCAAATCCTACTATTCCAGTCTCAGTCAATCTCAAAAATTGAGATACTATTAGGGCAACTTGCAACTGTTATGATAGAGTCGGAAAAACAAGTTCATCCCAACCAACCCATTCCCAATCCAAACAGCCAAATTGAAGGTGAAAAAGAGAATGAAGTTGTTGAAGAGCTTGTAATAGGCATCCAACCACCAAATGAAACAAAAGAGTTGGATGAGATAATTTTCAAGGCTCATGAGGAAAATGAAAAATATATAATTATATCTTTAGAACCCATAATTGAACAAATTTATATATTTATTTTAAATGAAAGGAGTGTGACATTGATGTGCAATTTTCTCATTTCATTGATATTCCATCAAAATAATGCATGCACATCTTCCTCTTATTAATTTGTGGCGTAATAGCCTTGCTCATATAGGTTATAGTACAATTAAAAGAATTATCAAATGTGATTTAATTTTATGCGATGATATTGAGCATGATAAATGTGAATTATGTATTAAGTCTAAGATGGTCAAAGAAAAACTAATTTGTTAGATCTGATACATAGTGATTTATGTTAATTTAATAGAATAATTACTTGGGGTAGAAACATGTACTTTATTACATTTATTGATGATTGTTCAAGATTCACATACGTGTACTTGCTTAAGAATAAGGATGAGGCCTTTAGCATGTTTAAAATCTATAAAGCCGAAGTTGAAAATCAATTTGAAAATAAAATTAAAGAGTTTAGAAGTGATAGGGACAGTGAATACTTTTCCAATGAATTCAATGTGTTTTGTGAGATGCATGGTATAGTACATGAATTTACAACCCTTAAACACCCCAAAAAAATGGTATAGCGGAAAGAAAGAATATAACATATGTTGAAATAATAAATGTTATGCTATTACATGCAAATTTGAGTTTTGCGTTAAGGGAGTAACCTTGCTATCCACTTGTCATATTCTAAATCGGATTCCTTTAAAGAAGAATCAAATTTCATCATATGAGATATGTAAAGGAAAGAGACCCAACCTAGGGTATCTCAAAGTGCGGGGGTGCCTTGCCTATTGTAAGAGTATGGAGCCTAAAAGGACCAAGTAAGGTCCAAGGGCCATCAAATGTGTGTTTGTAGGTCATGCCTCTAATAACAAGGCCATAGGATATAGTCTAATGTGATAATTGAATCAAGAAAAGTTGAGTTCTTTGAGAATTTTTTATATTGTGAAAATTGTTATGATTGATTAAATACATGGTGAAATTGGTTAGGCACGAAGAGGTGCAAAAACCATAACGATTTCACACAAGTCAACATGTGAGAGTTGAATTTCAGTATAGACATTTATAAATCATATTTTGGGGTCCAAAGTGTTTCTTTGGAATATATGAGAGTACCCAAAAAGTTTGGGAGTATTTGAGGATATTTTGAGACACTTTTTGGAGCATCGAAATAGAGGCATCAGCGATGCGTTGCCTCCCAGAGGCAACACATCGCACGACAAAAAATGGTAGACCAGGCGACACATCGCCTGGTGCTACATGACGCATTGCCTGGTGCTAGGCAATGCCTTGATTGAGTCGTCCATACGAGTCCGTACAGTGACATGTTTTTTGTTCCAATATTCAAATTAAAATGCTCTAATCTCATTGGTTGAGTCTAATGAGGTTCCTATACTATTTAAAGGGTTCATTTGAGTTAATTGGTGAATTGATCACCCACCTCTCTCTCTCTCCCTCTCTAGCTCTCAAGATTACTAGTTTTCTCCAAGAAACTCATCAAGTATTGCTTAACTTGCATGAGTTTCAAGGCTTGTTAAATCCCAAATCTCATTCTACTTGGGTGAAGCTTCAAGCAATAAGGGAAGGCTTGGAATAGAGATTTTGGACAACAATATTCTTATTGTATATAAGCCTTAGATGTTCCCCATGTTTGAATATTCAAGTTGCTAAAACTAAAAGGTTGTATCTCTCTAAACCCTAATTTTGTATTTGTGTCATTTTATTGTGTTTTATGTTGTTAGTATTGATGATTAAATGTTTCTAAGTTCATCTTATAATCATTTAATCACTTAATTTTTATAATCAATATTTGCATTCAAATCATGAACATGGTTATTTGATTTTTTTTTTATCAAGAAGAAAAGAAACTTCATTGAACAAACCAATCAGTACAAATGAAGGGCCAATTCACCCCAAACTAACAACCAAACTATACAACCAGCAACAAAAGAAAACCAGAAACCACCTTAATTACATTGGAGTTTCCTAATAAAAAGCTGGTTTTGAATAGAGATCTTTCTATTATTAACAGTGTATAATCGATACTTAACTATATTTATAACTTCCTTAGCTATACTATTAGCTGTCAAAGAATAGCCATAAAAAATACACCTATTCCTGTTTCTCCAAATGCTGTAGACAGCAACTGCCACAGCCAAATTCAGAATAGAAGCAGTAGCACCATGACGACCATTAGCAAGCCAGACAACCCAGCCATTGAAATCCCTAGGCCAAGCTTTAAACCCAATCCAAGAAAAGATGAGATTAAGTACCATATTAGAAAGGCAGCACTCAAAAAAGAGATGAGTGTGACTCTCATTGTGATCTTCACAAACTGGACATAAAAGGCTGTTCAACTGAAAGTTAAATCTGGTCAAATTGTCTCTAGTGAGAAGATAAGCATTAACCACCTGCCAAAGAAGAAATCAGTGCTTAGGGATAGTCAGCTTACACCAAACAACATGATGATAACCCACCAGCTGCTGCTTTAAAGTACTGTTGTATAGATTTGATGGCTTAAACCTCCCTGAAACCCTAGCTGCAAGTATCTCTGTTTTACTGAATTTGCTCCTTAAATGGCATAATTTCCTCCAATACCAGCTACTATCTGGTTTCAGAATATAATATCAGAAATTGAAACCTTTTAGATAGATAGCATTGATCCATTTGACCCAAAGCAAATCAGGCTTACCTGAAATGGCCCAGATATACTTAGCTAAGATAGCTCTATTCCAACTGGCCCCATCCCTAAATCTGAGACCCCCGTAAGCTTTAGGGAGACACACCTACTGCCAAGAAGCAATATGAAGCTTACTCCTGTTCCCATAAATACCCCACAGAAAACCATGACAGAGTTTCTCAACCTCCTTAATAATACTCTGAGGTAAAACAAAGACACTCATCCAATAATTCCTAAGACCAAAAATAACTGAGTGAATGAGAAGCATTCGGCCTGCAAAAGACAGGTGCCTACTGGTCCAAAGACAGCAGTTTCAATTTGATTTTGTGAATAATTATATCACAATCTTCATGCCTCCACTTAGTAGGCCTCATAGGCACCCCAAGATACTTAAGAGGGAAGGATCCTTCAGGTAATTGAATCTCTTGGGAAATAATCTTTCTCTCATTGGCAGTGACTCCTCCAAAGAAAATATGAGACTTATTAGCATTTATAGAGAGCCCAGTAGCAGCACTAAACTTCACCGGACCTCTTTAAAAATGCTAACATCCAAACGAGTTCCTTTACAAAAAAGAATCAAGTCATCATCAAAGCACAAATTGAGAAGCTTAAGGTTCTTACACATGGGGTGATATCTAAATTTAGAAATCTGAGCAGCATGTTGAAGGCTCCTAGTCAAATACTCCATAATGAGCATAAACAAAGGGAGACATGGGATCACCCTGACGCAGCCCTTTCTTACCCTTAAAACTACCTTGAACTCGACCATTCATAAGCAAAGAGTAAGAAGTATTTCTCACATAGACCATAATCCAACCTATGAATTTCATAGGGAAACGAAGGGCCCTTAAAAGGTTCTCAAGAAACTGCCAATCAACCGTATCATAAGCTTTGCTAAGATCTATTTTAATGGCACACCTAGGAGAAGTAGAGGCCCTCCCATAGTGCTTGATAAGGTCCTGAAATATCATGATATTATGAGCAATTGAACGACCCCTAATAAAAGCTCCCTGGTTTGGCTGAATGAGAACAGAGAGGACTAAAGCCATGCGAGAACATAATGGTTTGGCCATACACTTGTATAAAGTAGAACAGCAAGCAATAGGTCTGTAGTCTATTGCCCGAGCTGGATTAGAGACTTTAGGGACCAAAGATAGAGTAGTTTCATGAAGCTCAGGAGGAAAGTGCCTTGTATCAAAGCACTGACCAATCGCTGAACAAACTTCATCTCCAATATCCTGCCATAAGGGCCTTGAAAAAACCAGATCCAAAGCCATCTGGTCCTGGGGACTTAGTGATG
Organism: Humulus lupulus; assembly: GCF_963169125.1. Taxonomy (NCBI): domain Eukaryota; kingdom Viridiplantae; phylum Streptophyta; class Magnoliopsida; order Rosales; family Cannabaceae; genus Humulus; species Humulus lupulus. The sequence goes on from NC_084793.1 coordinate 45,790,498, forward strand.
GTTATTTGATTATCAAGATTTGCATTCATACTATGAATAAGGTTCTTGATTATCATATGGGGTTTGTAATATTGAATTATTCCTATTATGAATTGTTGATTAAGAAAGTGTAAAACCATAAATTCCCAACAATCAAAATATCTATTCTTTCTTTTTGTATTTTACATGGGGAAATTTGTTCATCTTCTACAATCTTCAAATCCAAACTGTTGACGTGATTTTTCGCCAATAGTAGATTAAGAAATCTAATAAGGATATTAGTGCTTATTTGTAACTCGTAATGAAATAATAATATAATCCACCTAGTCCACGAGATAGTATTACAACTTTTACGTGGTTCAGTGGTCAAAATCCACCTAGTCACGAGACAGTATTATTGTTTTTCTCTCACAATTTCATCAGAGTTTCAGTAATACAAAAAAACCAGTCGCCTTCCTTATCCATTATCCATGATATTTATAGGGAAATTTCCTAGACAGGTTTGGGTAACCGCGTGAATAAATATTGTATACATTTAACACGAATCATTCCCATTTACATTAGGATATGATTTGATAATAAAATAGAATATACTCCTGCTATCTCGGATAATAAATGATAAATATGAAATACAACCTGGGCATTAATGAGCGTATAAGAGCCTCCGAGACTCTTGGGATCCTTCAGTATGCGTTCTGACAAGATTTCCACGAGCTGAATATCTTCACTGAGCTGGGGATCTAAGGTTATCCAAACCTTAGTTTGGATTAACTTCAGTATGCCCAAAGGAGGATATGTCCAATATAGGTCTCGAACTGGATCGTTATCCTAAGAGGCGGTATGATAATAACATGTATGTCATGTTGTCAAGTCCTAACTCGAGTTTCTCACATCATTGTTAACTAGAGGTTCTACTTGGCTATTTTCCCACATATTCATCTGCCAGTTGTACCCCAAGCTGAGTGACTAGAGTCATGCTAATTTTTAGGGTATAACATTTTCCCCCCCAAGCCCCTGATCGTGCTTGAATTTGCCATTTTCTAACATGCACAGTAGGGGCTTTTATAGGGGAATTTCATTCTAACTGAGTTCATTCTTTGTGTAGCTATATTCGCGAGGACAGGGCGGTCTGAGACCCTTGGGGGTCAATATAAGAATTTGTCTAGCTCCGAAGAAGAAAGACTTCCGTCAGGTTGTGAATGATGCCACCATGGTGGTCTGCAACCTGATTAGCAAGGGCCAGACGCTGGCTCTCTTGACTCGAGCTCCCTCCTTCTCAAGAAGCCTTGCCAGCCAATGAGGACATCAAGGACGAAGAAGACGTGGCACCGCTGGTGTGCAAAAGGCGAGCTCCTGAAGATAATCTGAGGCCTGATTCAGAGCGAGCTGCATTCGAGGAAGCACCCAGCCCCTCAGGCCAAGGTAACCCATATAGAGGGTTAGATCAGGTTGCTACCAGTTTTAGACTAGTTCACTTCAACACCAACCAGCTCATTAGTCGCCACCCTACTGACCCAAAACTAAACACAACACTCCTTCAGTGTGTTGATCATTTGATGGCGCTAACCCCAAATGTACCATTGTGGTTGACAATACTCTCCATCGTAGGTCCTCCATTTTTGAGGAGTATGGGACAAACTGTAGGACCTGGCCTTCCTTGCATCGGGATACATACACTTCTGGTTTTAGGCAGTATGTAGATGAGTCTAGCCTCGAAGAAGGATCTGAACCCCCTAGGACCTAGGAGGTAATCATTTTAGACTCTCTCCCACCTCCATTAATCCAAGAGTTAGAGGTTATGCCTAGCCCAGTCCATAACCCCGAGTTGATCGTAGTAGATTCCTTCCCCTAGCTCGGAGGGTAGGGTTCTTGCTTTTTTTCTTGTTTTTACACTACTTTGATTAATTAGTCCTTATATCTGAATCTTCTGCTCGTTCTTTTTCAGGTTAAGAGATGGAGCTGCCAGATGCTCTAGGTTTGAGGGGTGCCTTTAAAGCCGGCGGGGCCAGAGCTGGCCCTGTGGTGAAGAGGGCCAGACTAACAAAGAAACAAACTACCAAGACTGGGGCTTCCACCGGGTCTCCAGTTAAAGACAAAGATGCCAGCTCCACTTAGGAGTAGCCTCAAAAGACTCTCCCCCCAGCTCCGGTGACAACAGTCGTGGTTCTCCAAGCTCCGCCTCCTCTTCCTTGGCATGTACCTCCCTCAATTCCTCAAGTAATCCAAGGTGAGGCTCCCACCATCCAGATCCTAGTTAAGCCACTCGACCTGGAAAGGATCCCCGAGGTGTTTCAGGGAACAGTGTACGAGATGGCGAGCCATATGGTTGGCCATGCCTATAGAGCCAAAGACTTAAAGGCTATGGAGGAGCGTACTTATGAGGACGTCCTCGAATCTACTATGGGGATGAACCCCACTATGAGTCTTTCTCATTCTTCTAACTTTTCTTTTTCTTTTCTCCTTAGTTTTTAAAAAAAAAAAAAAAAACTAATCTTGACTTGCCTTATCCTTTTGCAGTCTATCCTGGCTCAACTCCGAGGAATTTCTCGGGTTAAAGCTAGGGATGAGGAACTCCGAGCTACCCTGAGCGCCACCCAAGAGGGTGAACAGTCTGCCAAAGCCGCCCTGGTTTCCTCCCAGGAGAGTGATCAGTCTGCAAAGGTTTCCCTGATTGCTTCCCAAGAAGGTGAGCGGATTGCCAAGAATCAGGTCGTAGAAGTAAGTCGTTGACTGGACCAGATGCAAGAAAAGAATGAAGGGCTTAGAAAGAAACTTGATGACGTTGAGGCCAAAGACAAAGAGGAATCTTCAGAGTCATCGACTCAAATGGAAGAGATGCTTTACCATTACTGGGCTTTCAACCAGGATGGGAACTTCTCCTTTATGCAACCAGAGCTATGGGGACCATATCTTGCCAAGTTCAAGATTCGATTCTCAGAAGAACCCTCAGACACCGCCGAAGCTTCTCAAGGCGCTGAGGGAGATGGCGAGGAGGTGACCTCTTCTGAGTGAGTCGACAGACCCCAGTGATGATATCATTTTTTTTCTTTTTATCTTTATGCTTCTGTAATTAAGTCCCTTGGGACCAAAACAAATGCCTTCAGGCTTAGGTCGAGATTTTTTCTCCTCGAGATAACAATATATTTTTGAATATATATTTAACTTGTGATCTATTTGTGCCCCCCTTATTCTATTTTCTCATGTTTGTGAATCCTTAGATTCTTGTACATTCGAAATCCTAGGGGTTGTCATTAGATCGGGATAAATTTTGTCGATATCTTAGTTGTCTCCAAGATTTTGCTCGCTTAATTGTGTCATACATGTGAAGAATCAGGCCTTGAACCTTGTCATATCTAGGGGTTTAAATAGGCTTAATAGCTTTGTATCTGTTAGGATTCAGACCTCAGACCTAGTTATATCCAGGGGTTTTATTTTTAGAGATTTCTCAAACTTAGTTCGTGTCTGGAATTTTTAAGATTCGAGCTTTAAAAATCTGTTGAATAATAAATTTTTCCAAACTCTAAGTTTTAATTTTCATCTGAATATGTTGAACTCTTTCAAAAGCTCTCTTCGGTTATGTGCTCACCAAGCAACCAAAACTTATAAATGTTCTAGGTTGCCTTTACAAAGTGAGCTCGTGATAACAAAACGATAAAATCGATTACTTAATAATCCAACTATTATTAAAATTAAAATACTTTTATAAACAAGCCTTACATAAATGGTAACTCCAAAAACATAAAAGATAACAAAATTATTGATAATACTTTTTGAGGTGTAGGGCATTCCAGGTCCGCGAGACTATTTCTCCATTTAGCCGGGCTAGCTTGAAAGTCCCTTCGCATAGGATCTCCACGATCTGTTATGGTCCTTCCCAGTTCAACCCTAACACACCGTCTTTGGGATCTTTGCTTGTTAAAAAGACCATTCGGACAACCAGATCGCCTAATCCGAATTTGAGTCCTTTCACCTTCGAATTGAAATAATGAATTATTTTCTGTTGGTAATAGGCGAGAGGCATCACCTTCGAATTGTGATGCCTCTCATTTTTCTTCAATTAGGTCAAGGGATGCACTAAGTAGCTCATGGTTATGATCTTAATCAAAGGTCTCTTATCTGTGGGTTGTTACCAGTGCCTCAATTGGGATGTAATGACCAACTAATCTAGACTCTTGGACCATTATCGAACTATACATACAAATTCTTACTAAAACATACATTTGCGAAAATACCATAATTTATTATAAACTTGTAGAAACAAAGGTTACTTTCATAAAAAATAAGTAGGATATGGGTACCCATTGTCTTTAAAACAAAAATAACTTAAAGTAAAAAGAGTTACATAGAAAATGCGGAAAATACATTTAAAACCATAAAAACATAAACAAGACTACATCCTCGAATCGAATAACGCTCGGCCCCTTGACTCCATTCACCATCGATACACATCCTCTAAGCGTCACGAATCTTTCCGCCTCTAAAGCTTATTTCCTGCACATAAACAGAAAGGAATGAGCCTAATGCCCAGCAAGGAAAAATCTAACACATAGTCATAAACATAATTTCATAAGAAACATAAAGACATATCATAACACATAATACACTTATTATAATGGCCATTATTACTTAGGGTCACATAGACTAAATAAGCTTATGCCCATGAGATTAGTGGGGTCCTACCAGCTAAATAGGCATATGCCCACAATCTTTTTGGGGTCTTGTTAGTCAAATAGGGCATAAGCCCAAGCCTACAAACATACACATTCATAACATATTCATAACATAACACATAAGATAACATAAACATAAACATATAGATTCTAGCCTATTTTCCTTACCAAAGTTACCGGGATATGATGGACTGAGTTGGGACTTTTGGAATACTCCTAAAACCATATGAGAAAGAGTGAGTCTTAAGAAGAAGAAGAAATGAAAATGAATAGGAAGACTAAACCATTGAGAATTATGCTTACCACAACTTATGTGCTTAAGAACTTGGATTCCTAACCAAAATAAGAATGAGGTTAGGAAACTGAGTAGAAGACTAAGAGAAGGGAAACATAAATCAAATGAACTAGAGTTTCGGGTTCACCTCAAAGACTTGCAAGATCAATCTAACCACAACCGAAATACTAACGAACCTCACTTCCCAAAGTGTTTGATAAGCTTATGATTTTCCCAAACCAGGTGTTTACACTCTCACACTCTCTTAGCACTAGCAGCTACTGAACTTAGAGTAAAAGGTGAAGAAATGGCTGGGTACTAGGTCCTATTTATAGAGTTTGGGAATGAAAGTATCTTGATTTTACTTGAATAAAAATAATGGCTTTTTAGGTGAAAATCATTTGAATAATCGTTTAGCAGAGGCTGAAGACTCGTTCAAAAGATGCTGGACTGTTGAAGGAGTTTGAATGGCTGAAAGGAAATGAATTCAAAAGAGTTTGAATTTATGCTGGAGGAGGCGATATATCGCCCCTTGTAGGCGATATATCGCCTGGGCCAGTATGCCCGAGGCGACCGTGCATCGTTTCGTGTTTTCCATATCTACGTGCTGCGATATATCGCCCCCTATAGCTGCGATATATTGGCACACACTGAATATTTAAACACGAAATTACACATTTTTAGCTAAGTTTGAATGGAGTAAACAGCCTTGACTAAGCCCTCAACGTACTCAAAGCTGCTGACTGACCCTATAACATTCAAACTTTACTCCTTATTAAATTTAATCCTCAAAAATACTTAATCCTTAATCACCATTCATAACATGTGCTTAAAATCCTATTGGTTGATGTCTAAACCTTATAATATAATAAATATAATCCTTAATATCAGTCACATTAATCAAACCTTAGGTTATACTTAATATTCTTAAACTATAGATTAAACTTAGAAAATCTATAAGTACTACTATGAGTGTCCAAATAATTCCCGGTCTGAACCAAAAATCCACAGTTACAAAGATAATACTAAACATACTATAATACTACTAAACAATTAGCTAAGTAAAGTTCTTGGACTCTACATGGGAGAATAGCCTTGCTTCCAAAGGTCAGAGAAAATGGGGTAGCCCCGTGGAGGATCGATGTGAGGTCTGATAGGCCCATGGTACCTGCAGGAGCTGCTCAGGCCATAATCCCTTGGCTTTGTCTAATCATTTTTGAAGCTCACCTTCAGGGTCTTGTTTATGGCCTCGACCTGCCCATTGGCCTGTGGGTATGCTACATACGAGAAACTCTTGGTTATGTCATATTTTTCACAAAATTTTGTGAAGAGATCGCTATCGAACTGAGTTCCATTGTCAGACACAATCTTTTTCGGGAGCCCAAATCGACATATGATATTTTTTACAACCAAATCCAAGACTTTCTTCGAGGTGATGGTTGCTAAAGGTTCAACTTCTACCCACTTTGTGAAGTAGTCAATGGATACTACCACATAACGAACTCCATCTTTTCCTGTCGGCAAATAACCAATCAAATCAATTCCCCACATTGTGAACGACAAAGGGGATGATATTATGGTTAGCTCGACGGGAGCAACTCAGAAATATATAGCAAAGCGTTGGCATTTGTCACACTTCTGCACATAAGAGATCGAGTCCTTTGTCAGCGTGAGCCAAAAATAGCCCCGTCTCAGTACCTTTAGAGCGAGGTTTTGCCCCCCCAGCATGGTCTCCACAGAAGCCTTCGTGTATTTCTTGCAAAATGGTATGCGCTTCCTCGGGCAAAACACATCATAGGAGAGGTAGCGAATGCCCTCATCGATATAGAATCCCTTCAACCATAACATATCGGAAAGCTTGATACAACAGCTTTCTCGCGTTCTTTCAATCGTCAGGTAGTTTTCCGATTGTGAGGTACTCCACTATGGGGGTCATCCAGGTCAGTTTTATGTCAATCATTTCAACCTCAACCATTTCTGCTATTATACTCGGGCTTTCCAAGAATTCCACCGGGACTACAGTCAGTGTATCTGCCTCTTTGGTGGTAGCAAGTCGAGCCAGAGCATCAGCGTTGGAATTTCGCTCACGGGGTACTTGATCAACAGAGCTAAACTCAAACTCAGATAACTCGCCCTTAACCCTAGCTAAGTAGGTTGCCATCTTGATTCCACGAGCTCGATATTCCCCCAATATCTTATTGACTATGAGTTGAGAATCACTATAACATTGGATGGCCTTTGCCTTCAGCTCTTTCGCCACCCTTAGCCCTGCCAGTAAGGCCTCATATTTGACTTCATTGTTGGATGCTTCAAATCCAAACCTGAGAGCAGTATGGAATGGATGCCCTTCGGGTGAAATTAAGATTATCCCAGCTCCCGATTCGTTTTCATTAGACAATCCATCAATGAAGATATTGCATAATTCCTACACTGGTTCCCTTATCAGCTCGTCCTGAAAACCTGTGCATTCAACCACAAAATCAGCGAGGGCTTGTGTTGCGATATTTTTGCTATACAAGTGCACACAGTCGTAATTCGTAATAAAATGGTAAAACCAAGTATCGTCCTCAAGGACTGATTTATCAATTACCACTCAATTAATTTCTTGTTCTATTTGATAAATTAAAATTCTTGATTTTTATAAACACAGCAAAAGAAACTATAAAGTGCAGAAACAATAATTGAAAAATAAATGGAATAACAACTAATAGTAAAACTTTTAATTTAACCACTGAATAAACAAATAGGATATTTAATCTCATCGACAATCCTCCCTATTATTCCCTAATGCAAAGTATGAGTTCTTCTTCTCTTTACCTAATTCAATTAACAAGTTGATACAGCAGCCTATAATCATACTATGAATTATAAACTCAACCTAAGTGACAATTTCCTATATTTCTATGGTAAATTGAACCACAAAGGTAGCATTAATCTCGACAACTTAATAAACAGTTACACAATTAATTCAGATACTTTCGTTCTAAATTAGAATTATGTCCAATATAACCACAGCAGATTTAAATCTCACTTCTCAGATTTTAACTTAAAAACATATGTATATGACTATAGATGGCCAATCAATAATCAATCTATAAGAACAGGTTATATGGAATTGAAGAAGATTGAAGAAGAAGAAAATTGAAATTGCATTAGTTCATACACAGGGGTTCAAGTGATTCAATTAAACATCCTAAACAGAAAATTAGTTCATAATCATAATGCTAATCACAACAAAAATTAAAGATAACATTAGGAAGAAGAAGAAAAACATGTAAAAATACTCTATGCCTTCAGCCTTCAAAACCAGAACTCCTCTCCCCGTCCGTACGTATTTTCTCTTCTCTTTTTCGCCAAATTAAAACCTAGGACTCAATTTTTAAAGAGGCGGGTCGCGGCTCTATGTGCACCATGTCGCGGCCCATGTCAAAATTTATGGGCGAAAAGCTCTTTCCATGTCGCGGCCCTATTTAGCCATGCCGCAGCCCGCGTCGAAGAATTCTGGGCGAAATGCCCATCAATGCCGCGACCCTCTCTAGCCATGCCGTGGCCCGAAGATCTCCTTCAAAACAGTGGTTCTGTTTCACCACCTAGCCGCGACTCTATGTTGCTCATGTCGTGGCTCTTAAGGGATTTCTCAATTTTTCAAGTTTTCATCCCAAAAATTCACCAACACTTCCAAATTATGTTGAGATCCATTCTTTCTCGAAATATGATGAAAAACTTGGTTATTTCTTCCCTTTCGTTGAAATTTTTTCTCCAAGTGCTCAATTCTTCCTGATATTCACAAAGACAGACAAACAAAGCATAAACCCGCACTAAATGAAAGAAAAACGAAATAAAAGACTACTAAAAACATTACCTAAACCTGACAAAAACTAGACTCAACAAACTCCCCCAAACTTAACCTTTACTCGCCCTCGAGTAAAGACCAAGTTAAACTAACAAAAAGAAACAAACACAGAACGAACAAGCTAAACCATCATTACCATCTACACTGCTTTGCCAAGACTCATGAAATCTCAATTGCAATAATAATAACCAGAATTTCAGCTCAATTGCCTTAAAGTTCAATTTGTAAAGTTCAATTAGGGAAATCAATAATATATCACGAAAATGACTACAACACTTGGACTCTATCATATATGCTCAACTCATTCCAGACAATTCCACAAACCAATTTTTCAATATGCTTGCATTACTTGACCTTCTCCACTAATGTCAATAACACGTGTTTTGAAATCAAAAGGACTTTCACGGGTTATATCGTTAGGCTTAAGCAAGGGTAGATGAAATTGTCATTTAGGCTCAATCGTTACCATAAGCATAAAAACCTTGAAACCAGCCAAATTTCTCTTCACTACACCAAAAATCACCCTTTTATACAATTAGAGAGAGAGATTACAACACTTTCATCATTTTCTTCTTTTCTATTTGTATCATTTTTTTTTCAAGTCAAACTCCCCCAAACTTAATATTTTCCATATATATATAAGCAAGGAGTATGACAAAGTGATTTTTTTTATTTTTTTTATAATCTCCAAAAACTTCTCTCTCTCTTCTTTTTGTACAATCATACTACATTCAAATCATACCAATACCTCACTATTTTCCATTCTTCTTTCCCACAAATTATATGCTTATGATAACAAAGGAAAAAGAAAAATAATGAAGTTAGGAAATTTAGGCTCAAATAGTATAATCAAGAACAAAAACCAAAGTTTTAGGCTCAAAAAGGGTAACTAAGGATAAATTTTTATGGGTTAGCTGGAAAGGCTCAAACGATCCAATAAAATTGCCTAAATCACTTTTCAAAACACATGTCATCAAGGATTTCACCTCAAAGGCCAAATAATGCAAGTTCTATCAGATTCAAATTGTCATACCACCAACCCTAGTCAAACATATATAATAAAATCCAAAATGTTGCATTTTCAAAACATATTAAAAATTTCCCAAAAAAAACCTTTAAATTAAACTCTAAAACAATTGAACCAAGAACACAGTTGAATTCAATTTCCTTTTCACGAGCAAAAACAAAGCAACAACAGACATGAATGATGGCTTAACAGTTACACTAAACAACATAGAAAATAACACAACAGACTAAAAGCTAAACTAAACAACACACAAAACAAAAATAAAGCAAAATAAGCTCCCTTCCAAACTTAAGATGCACATTGTCCCCAATGTGATAAAGAAAAGAACAAAGGAAGAGAACTTACCTGACGCCACATCAGTATGGCGGAGGAGGTGGTGGAGGCGGCCACTGGTATGGAGAGTACTGTGGCGGAGGAGTGAAGTAATTCTCATCAGCAGAGCTCATAGTCCACCTCGTTACTAAGGCATTCAACTCCTCAATGTGAACCAGCCCATACTCATTTTGTTGCACCATGAAGTCATTAAAATGCTGATTTTGCGCATGATGCGATTGGATTAAGTATTGATTTTACTGAATAAGGTAATCCAATCGATCATGCGTGCGCTGCGTGTGCTAATCAATAGTCCACCAATTGCCAAATTCGAAGGTGGGTTACTGGGACCTGCTTCATCTGCTTCCTCCTCCTCAGCTGGATCAATGTCCACTGGTTCATCTGCCCGGCTACGCTTGTTATGCTGGCAAGAGGCAGGTGATATAAGAGAGGCCGAAGGGAATTCCGTAAACATAGTCTGATTGATTGCCCCCATTGGCCTCCAGACTAGATCGCTTGGGTATACTGGTACCTCATAAGTGTTGCATAGGGTCGAGAGGAAAGTACCATAGGCAACACCAGCTGTAGTATTGAATCTGCTAATGTTGCGAATGCTATAGCGAATTATTCGACCCACATCAACTTTCATTTTGGTCATGATAGCATAAACCAACAAGCAGCGCTCTCTATCAACAGTAGAAAGATGAGAGGTCGGCAATAAACGTGAACTTACAAAATAAACCCCTGCCTTCGCAATTGGATTGAGCTGCCACCTGTTCATGTCTTTGGGCTTTCCATTATGATAGTTGAACCGTGCACCTTCCACACTCAGAACTGCAGCCACAACATCATTGTCTGGCTCATCAAAATGGGCCAACTACCAATGTTCGTCCTCTTGTGCAGACAATGAAGGGAGGTCCAGTAATTGGTTAAATGAATAAGATTCCGTAGGCACCAATTTACCCCTAACAAAATTGTTCTTTTCTGCATCAAGATATGGGCAGTTGGCAAAGAATTCAAGCATCTGAGAGTAATTGGCCAGTCCCACATAGGTAGAGTCGCAGAAGAAACCCCAATTACGTCGCAATATTTAAGCTCTGATGATATCATAGGCAGGGTTTTGTACCACGGTTGCCTCATGAAGCTCAAATCCCCTTTCCCTTACCACATATTTCTTATGAATCTTTTTAAACAAGTCAGCTGCTTCCTTATTGACAAATAATTGCGTGTCATAATCAGCCGGGGGAGGTGGTGGTGGTTGTTGAGTGAGGGATGAGGAGGCTTTCTTTGAGGAGGTACCTCTCGGAGGATTTCTCTTAGGACCCATTGTGTTTTTCAATACCAGAACAAACTAAACCCCCAAATTGGTTTTCAAGAACTTGAGTACAACTTCCCCTTGGTTTCACTCCCCCAAAACTTTCTGAGTAACAAAATCAACAGCCCAACCACTAATCCCAGAAAAACAATTGACAAACCCCTTAAATGTCTCACAAGAAAAGCATAGCATAGTCCACAATACCACAATGTAATATATTCTCCAATCAAAAGCACTAGAATAGATATGAGACACTTACTTGAATGGCACAAGACTTCTTCTTTTTGTCTTTTTGGCTGATGGAAGTCTCAAGAATTGAGAGAGACAAGGAGGTTTGAGTAGGATGGCATATTGTGAAATTGAAAGTGACTGAGAATGATGGCTAATTTAGGGCTTTATACCCCAGATTGTGGACACGGGCCGCGGCATTACTTTGACCATGCCGCGGCCCGCATCAAATTTCCAGCCTAGAATGCCGCGACATCATGGTGTCCATGCCGCGGCCCGCTTCTCATTTCTGGAAAAAACTGGGTTTCAATGCCGCGACCCTCCTTAACCATGATGCGGCCCGCCCCTAGACTTCAAAATTCGTGGGCCTCTGGAACCCCCAATGCCGCGGCCCTTAAGGATTCTCCATTTTTTTTTTTTTGACATTTTTTTGATTTTTCACGTTTTTCACGATTCTAAAAGACCAAAAATAAACCAAATATCCATTGTTTACAAATACAAAAGTAAAATAAATAACAAGTAAAACATAGGGTGCCTTCTACAAGCGCTGTCGTTAACGTCATTTAGTCGGACGCTGAACCCCTCTTCAGAGAGGCTTCAGGAGGAGGATAGACTTTGCTTGATCAAAACTACCACCCAAGTAGGGCTTCAATCTCTGACCATTGACTTTAAAGGAAACACCTGAGTTGCCCCGAACTTCTGCTGCCCTAGTTGGAACTCTTTCCTAATTAAGTTCTTGTCATGCCAAGCTTTTGTTCTCTCTTTATAAATCTTGGCGTTCTCATAAGCCTCATTTATGAACTCGTCAGGTTCATTCAGTTGCAACAGCCTTCGTTCACTAGCTGCACTCCAATCAAAATTTAACTTTTTCATAGCCTAGAATGCCCTATGCTCCAATTCAACTGGTAGATGACACACTTTACCAAACACCAACCTGTAAGGAGACATGCCTATTGGTGTTTTGAATGCAGTTCTGTAAGCCCAAATCGCATCATCTAACTTTTTCGACCAATTTTTCCTCGAACTGTCAACGGTCTTCTCAAGGATGCTTTTGATTTCTCTGTTTGAAACTTCAGCTTGCCCATTTGATTGAGGATGGTAAGGCAAAGCTTTTCGATGATATACTCCATAACGAGCTAGCAATGCATCAAGTTGTTTATTCACAAAGTGTTTCCCTTCATCACTAATCAGAGCTCGGGGAGTGCCAAATCTAGTAAAAATATGTTTATGCAGAAAATTAAGCACAGTTTTACCGTCATTGGCTCTAGTTGCTGCAGCCTCCACCCATTTAGATACATAATCCACTGCCAGTAGAATATATTCATTGTTGTAAGATGGTGGAAAAGGCCCCATGAAATCGATGCCCCATACATCAAACAGTTCCACTTCAAGAATCCCCTATAAAGGCATTTCATTTCTCCTCGAGATATTACCAGTTCGCTGACATCTATCATAAGCCATGACAAAAACATTGGCATCCTTGAATAATGAAGGCCAATAGAAACCACTTTGTAATACCTTGGCCGCCGTTCTTGATGCTCCAAAGTGCCCTCCGCATTGTTGAGTGTGACAGTGATTAAGAATGGACTGCATCTCTTCTTCAGGAACACACCTTCTGATAATCTGATCAACACAGTGCCTATAGAGAATAGGTTCCTCCCAATAGTAGTGTTTCACCTCAGAAAAGAATTTCTTTAATTGCTGCTTTGGCATTTCAGGAGGCACAATATTGGCAACCAAGAAGTTCACTATGTCAGCAAACCAAGGGACAGCTAAAGTCTCACTTACCCCAAACAACTGCTCATCAGGAAAGTGATCATTGATTTGCACCGCTATCTTATTTTCAGTCTCCTCCACCTCAAGTCTAGAGAGATGATCAGCTACCACATTCTCGCTGCCCTTCTTGTCACGAATATCCATGTCAAATTCTTGAAGTAAAAGAATCCATCTAATCAGGCGGGGCTTGGCATCTTTCTTTGACATCAAGTATTTAATGGCAGAGTGATTAGTGTAGACAATCACTTTGTTACCAATCAGATACGGTCTAAATTTATCACAAGCAAACACAATAGCTAGCAGCTCTTTTTCTGTAGTAGCATAATTTAGCTGAGCATCATTTAGAGTCCGACTAGCATAATAAATAGACCTGAATACCCTGTCAATTCGCTGTCCCAAAACTGCCCCCACTGCATAGTCACTGGCATCACACATCAACTCAAAAGGCAATTCCCAATTCAGAGCTATCACAATTGGAGCAGAAATAAGCTTTTCTTTCAAGAAATTGAAAGCCCTCAAACATTCGTCATTAAAATCAAAGACAACTCCATTCATAAGCAGATTTGAGAGAGGCTTGGATACTTTAGAGAAATCTTTTATGAATCTTCGATAAAACCCAGCTTGACCAAGAAAACTTCTAACACCTTTGACTGAAACTGGTGGAGGCAGCTTTTCAATGGTAGAAATTTTTGCTCTATCTACCTCAATTCCCTCACTTGAAATTTTATGGCCAAGAACAATCCCCTATTTCACTATAAAATGGCATTTCTCCCAATTCAACACCAGATTAGCCTTCTCAGAACGATTCAACACGTTCTCCAAGTTACCCAAACAGAGGTCAAATGATGAGCCAAAAACAGAGAAATCATCCACGAATATCTCAATACACCGGTCTACCATGTCTGAAAATATGGCCATCATGCACCGTTGAAATGTTGCAGGGGCATTGCATAGTCCAAATGGCATTCTCCTGAAAGAAAATGTGCCATAAGGACATGTAAAGGTTGTTTTCTGTTGATCCTCTGGTGCAATAGCGATCTGATGATACCCAGAATACCCATCCAAGAAACAGTAGTAGCTATGTCCTTCCAATCTATCAAGCATCTGATCAAGGAAAGGCAAAGGAAAATGATCCTTCCTTGTTTCCTTGTTGAGCTTGCGGTAGTCTATACAAATCCGCCACCCCGTTACAGTTCTTGTTGGAATGAGTTCATTGTTCTCATTTTTCACCACTGTCATACCACCCTTTTTAGGTACCACTTGCACAGGGCTTACCCATGCGCTATCAGAAATTGGGTAGATCACCCCAACATCCAACCATTTAAGAATTTGCTCCAGTACTACTTCCTTCATGGCTGGATTGAGTCTTCGCTGGGCCTCTATGGATGGCTTGCTATTCTCCTCCAATAAGATTTTATGCATCACTGTCGATGGGCTTATTCCTCTAATATCTGCCAAGGTCCACCCAATGGCCAATTTATGCTCCCTTAGAACCCTCAACAGTTTCTCCAATTCTATCTTTGACAGGTCAGCTGACACAATGACTGGTAAAGTTTCATTCTCTCCCAAATAAGCATATCGCAAGTGATCTGGGAGGACCTTTAATTCCAACTGCGGTGGCTGCTGAATGGATGTTAGCGATTTATCAGTCGCATATGCTAGTTCTTGAAACTTCTTCCAATATGGCAAGAAAGAGTTGATCTAGTTTACACAATCTCTGATCTCAGCATCATCATCATCATCGACCTCATCACCCAATAATACTGCCTCTAAAGCATCACTGCTCATCCTTCTCTTGGAGACTGCCTTTTCTATCACATCCACACTAAAGCAACTGTCACTAGCCACTGGATACTTCATAGACTTGAAGACATTAAAGACCACCTCATCTCCTTGAACTCTAAGCTTAAGCTCTTCTTTGTGAACATCAATAAGAGCTTGGCCTGTGGCTAGAAATGGCCTACCGAGAATAATTGGGACATCTGTGTCCTCCTCCATGTCCAGAACGATAAAGTCAGCTGGAAATATGAACTTATCCACCTTCACAAGAACATCCTCAATAATACCTCGTGGATGTGTCAACGATCGGTCTGCAAGATGTAAAGTGAAATTTGTTGGTTTTGCCTCCCCCAAACCAAGTCTTCTAAACACAGATAAGGGCATCAGATTGATACTCGCCCCCAGATCACATAAAGCATGTTTGCATTCAAATTTTCCAATGGTGCATTGTATGGTGAAGCTCCCCGGATCTCTCAGCTTTTGGGGTAGCTTTCTCTGTAATATCGCACTGCACTCTTCAGTGAGTGCTACAGTCTCATAGTCCTCCATCCTCATTTTCTTTGACAGAATCTCCTTCATGAATTTAACATAGCTGGGCATCTGCTCCAAGGCCTCAGCAAAAGGAATGTTTATGTGCAGCTTTTTAAACACCTCTAGAAGCTTAGAAAACTGTTTATCAAGTGTAGTCTTTCTAAGCCTCTGAGGGTATGGAACTCGAACTGGCTGCTCAATAACAACTGGCGGACTCTTTTCTGACTGCTGGTGGTCTTCAGTAACCTTTTTTGAATCAGACTGTTCACCCATCTCTTTATTCTGAACCACTGCCTGTGGAGGTCTAGGCTGCTCAGTTTGCTTCCCACTCCTCAGAGTAATTGCCTGAACTTGCTCCTTGGGGTTGACATCAGTATTACTGGGCAAATTTCCCTGTGGTCTGTTATTGAGCATATTGGCCAACTGCCCAACTTGTGTTTCCAGGTTTCTGATGGAAGATCTAGTCTCTGTCATAAACTGAGTTTGAGTATTGGTGAGGGTCAACAACGCAGCTTGCAGTTCATTAGGCCTTTCAGGTGGAGCTTGATTCATTGATTGTTGAGGCCTAGGCTGTTGTGATGACGAAGCTTGATGCATAGGTGGTTGAGGCATGTTATTCTAAAATTGGCCCTGAAACTGAGGTTGTTGGCTTTGATTATTCTTCCACGAAAAATTGGGATGATTTCGCCACCCAGGATTGTAAGTGTTGGAGAATGGATTATTGAGTGGTCTTTGAAAGTTTCCCACCGCTTGAACTTGAGCATGATCCATCGGAGTGTTATTATTCATACAGATAGGGCACTGATCGACAGAATGAGAACCACCACACATTTCACACCTCAATGCCATCTGAACCGCATTAGCAGATACAGTGCTCTGTTGTAACTGTTTCGTCAAGGAGGCTACTTATGCTGTTAGAGCAGTGATTGCATCCAGCTCATGCACCCCAGGCACCTTTCTGGCCCCTGATGATCTTTCCTCAGACCACTGATGATTGTTTGTGGCCATGTCCTCTAGCAGCTCATACGCACCAGCTGTGCTCTTGCTCATAAAAGTGCCACCCGCTGCAGCATCAATAATGGTTCTGGTTGTAGGACATAAACCATTGTAAAAATTCTGTACTAGCATCCACTGTTCAATGCCATGATGAGGACATCTTCTCAAGAGTTCCTTGAACCATTCCCAAGCTTCATACAAAGACTCTACATCATTCTGGCAAAAATTGTTGATCTCTCCCCTCAATTTAGCAGCTTTGGACGGGGGGAAGAATTTTGACAAAAATTTATGAGCTAGATCTTGCCAGGTGACAATAGAGTTTGGTTGCAGCGAGTTCAGCCAACTTTTAGCTCTGTCCCTCAGAGAAAATGGGAAAAGCCTCAGCTTAATTGCGTCATCACTCACCCCATTATATCTGAAGGTTCCACACAACTCCAGAAAATTAGACAAATGGGTGTGAGGATCTTCAGAAGGCAACCCATTAAATTGCACAGAGGACTGCACCATTTGTAGAATAGCAGGCTTGATTTCAAAGTTGTTAGCCTCTACAGGTGGTGGGCGTATACTATTTTGTACTCCCGTCAAAGTGGGCAGTACATAATCTCTCAGGCTCCTCTCAGCATTGTTCTGAGCCTGACCCCCTTGTACAACTCCAGGAATTAGAACATTCCTGCCATCCTCATCATTCTGTGCCATCTTCACAGATTTCTGGGCCTCCCTCTTGTTCTTTCTGATTTGCTTGCAAGATTTTTCAATCTCAGGATTCAAAGGAACAAGATTGTCTGCTCATCTTCTGCCACACATATACCAAAATTCACCTGAGATAGACAAATTAAGCAACTAAACAGATTAGAAACAAGAGGAATTAAAATCAAATTAGAATAAAAATTAATTAGACTGATATTGATAATTGTTTTCAGTCCCTGGCAACGACGCCAAAAACTTGTTGCGATATTTTTGCTATGCAAGTGCACACAGTCGCAATTCGTAATAAAATGGTAAAACCAAGTATCACCCTCAAGGACTGATTTATCAATTACCACTCAATTAATTTCTTATTCTATTTGATAAATTAAAATTCTTGATTTTTATAAACACAGCAAAAGAAACTATAAAGTGCAGAAACAATAATTGAAAAATAAATGGAATAACAACTAATAGTAAAACTTTTAATTTAACCACTTAATAAACAAATAGGATATTTAATCTCATTGACAATCCTCCCTATTATGCCCTAATGCAAAGTATGAGTTCTTCTTCTTTTTACCTAATTCAATTAACAAGTTGATACAGCAGCCTATAATCATACTATGAATTATAAACTCAACCTAAGTGACAATTTCCTATATTTCTATGGTAAATTGAACCACAAAGGTAGCATTAATCTCGACAACTTAATAAACAGTTACACAATTAATTCAGATACTTTCGTTCTAAATTAGAATTATGTCCAATATAACCACAGCAGATTTAAATCTCACTTCTCAGATTTTAACTTAAAAACATATGTATATGACTATAGATGGCCAATCAATAATCAATCTATAAGAACAGGTTATATGGAATTGAAGAAGATTGAAGAAGAAGAAAATTGAAATTGCATTAGTTTATACACAGGGGTTCAAGTGATTCAATTAAACATCCTAAACAGAAAATTAGTTCATAATCATAATGCTAATCACAACAAAAATTAAAGATAACATTAGGAAGAAGAAGAAAAACATGTAAAAATACTCTATGCCTTCAGCCTTCAAAACCAGAACTCCTCTCCCCGTCCGTACGTATTTTCTCTTCTCTTTTTCGCCAAATTAAAACCTAGGACTCAATTTTTAAAGAGGCGAATCGCGGCTCTATGTGCACCATGCCGCGGCCCGTGTCAAAATTTCTGGGCGAAAGCTCTTTCCATGTTGCGGCCCTATTTAGCCATGCCGCGGCCCGCATCGAAGAATTCTGGGCGAAATGCCCATCAATGCCGCGGCCCTCTCTAGCCATGCCGCGGCCCGAAGATCTCCTTCAAAACAGTGGTTCTGTTTCACCACCTAGCCGCGGCTCTATGTTGCTCATGCCGTGGCTCTTAAGGGATTTCTCAATTTTTCATCCCAAAAATTCACCAACACTTCCAAATTATGTTGAGATTCATTCTTTCTCGAAATATGATGAAAAACTTGGTTATTTCTTCCCTTTCGTTGACATTTTTTCTCCAAGTGCTCAATTCTTCCTGATATTCACAAAGACAGACAAACAAAGCATAAACTCGCACTAAATGAAAGAAAAATGAAATATAAGACTACTAAAAACATTACCTAAACCTGACAAAAACTAGACTCAACAGCTTGACTCTTGATTGCTGTCCATGGCATATATAATATCTCGAACTAGCTGAGTTCGATGTCCCACTTTAATAGGCATCCCAAAGTTTCAAGTTTTTGCAAAACCTGCTTAAAGGTTGGTCAGTTAAGACGTGAATAAAATGGGGCAGGAAGTATGGCCAAAGTTTCCTTGAAGCCAAAATGAGACAAAACATGAGCTTTTCTATCAATGGGTACTGAGATTCAACTTTGATAATTCTTTTACTTACATAATATATGGGTTTCTGCGCCCGATTTTCTTCTCGAACTAACACAACACTTACTACATTTTCTCTCTAGATGTCGGCTTTGATAGTATGGAAGGTTATGCTAGATGCACTTTCAGGTCACGAAATGCCTATTCACGTTCTTCAGTCCATTCAAACTTCTTATTTCCTCTGAGAAAGTTGTAAAATGGGAGACACTTGTTAGTGGATTTTGAAACGAAGTGTTTAAGGCTGCCACCTTTCTAGTTAGGCTTTGTACTTCCTTACGCGACCTAGGCGAAGGCATTTCTAACAACGACCTAATTTTTTATGGATTTGTATCTATCCCCCTTATGTTGACTATAAACCCCAAAAACTTTCCCGACGAAACTCCGAAAGTGCACTTCTGAGGATTCAACTTCATGTCATATTTTCTCAATATGCCAAAACATTCTTCCAGGTTGGATACATGGTGACTGGTAGTCTTTGATTTAAAGAGCATATCATCAACATACACCTCCATATTTCTCTCGATCCAGTTAGCGAACATGTTGTTGACTTAACCGTTGGTATGTAGCACCAGAATTTTTTAGCCCGAATGGCATAAATTTGTAGCAATATACGTTATGCTCATTCATGAAGCTTGTATGCTCTTGGTCTACATGGTTCATCGTGATCTAGTTATATCCAGATTACGCGTCCATGAAAGACATGAGCACGTGATCGGTTGTGGCGTCTATCAACTGATCAATTCTTGGTAGTGGGAAGCAGTCCATAGGACAAGCCTTGTTGAGATCGAAGAAATCAATACAAGTTCTCCACTTCCTGTTTGGATTTGGGACCAGCACGGGATTAGCAACCCAGATCAGGTATTTTGCTTCCCTAATAAATCCGCATTTATGTAGGCAAGCTACTTCTTCTTCTAATGCTTTAGGTCGTACTGTCCCAAAAAGACTTCATTTTTGGGACTTTGCAGGCGCATTCTTGTCCAAGTTCAGAGTATGAATTATTAGACTCAGACTAATTCCCACTATATCCTCATGCGACCAGGCGAAGACATCCAAGTTCTTCCTCAGGAATTCAACCAGCCCCTTCTTCCTTTCGGCTTCAATATTTTTTCCAACATTTACAACTCTTGAAGGTACTGCTTGATCGATATTTATCTCCTCGAGCTCTTCCATTGCTTTGAGCTTAGATCTTTCCTTGCCTACTTGAGTATCAATGTTGTTCAATTGGGCGACCTCATCATCCCCTTCTCAAGGTTCTTTCATCCCACGAGTAACTTCCATTACCCGGGACTCCTCACCTCCTACACCTATGATCATCGTTTGCTGCCCGGGTTGCGATTTTCCCTTCATAGTGATGTTGTAGCATTTTTTGGCAGTGATCTAGTCTCCTCTTATGGTGCATATCTCTGAGGCTGAGGGGAGCTTCATTGCCAGGTGTCGGATCAAGGTGATTGCCTTAAAAGCCATCAGTGCGGGTGGTCCCAAAATTGCGTTATACGCAGGTGGACAATCGATTACCACGAACTCAAGTATTTCAGAAATAGTTCATGCCTCATCTCCCAGCGTAACCACTAGTCCGACTGTCCCTATGGCCGTCATCACTTCACCTGAAAATTCATACAGAATCATTGAGGTCGCCTTTAGATCGGTTACAGGAAATCCCACATTTTCCAAGGTGGACCTAAAAAACACATTTATTGAGCTTCCATTGTCTACCAGTATCCTTCGCACCCTTCGATAGGCGAGCTGCACAGTTACCACCAGCAAGTCATTATGCAGGAATTGAACGTGGCTAGCGTCCTCTTGTGAAAATGATTTGTTGTTTTTCCAACCACTGTAGTTTTGATATCCTTTTATCCTGGACAAATTCCACAATGTTATGAGTTTTCAACTCATTTATATACCTATTTTGGGCCCCACTGCTCATGCCCGCCAAATGAGGTCCTCCAACAATAGTAGTTATATCTTCTCTTACTATTGGGGGAGGGTCAACTCGGTTCTGATCTATCTGAGCTCCAAGCTGACCTATCAGAGCTTCTGCAGCTGGATGAGAATTCTGCCCGGTAGGTTGATTGGGAGCAACCCAATTTCGGGCGTACTGGGCTAATGGTCCAACCCAAATGAGAGTCTCAATCTTATCCTTTAGCTATCACCAATCATCGGTGTTATGGCCAATGTCATTGTGGAATAGGAAAAACTTTGAGGGATCTATCTTCGCCCTCTAATGCCTTAAAGGTTTTGGCTTCTTCCACGAGAGGTGATTAGAATTGGACAAGAAGATATGCTCCCTTGTATCTGTTAGGTCAGTGTAGGTGGCATACACGGGCTTGAATTTATCCACATATTTGTTCTTTTTCGTGTCGTTCTGGTCACCCTCACCATTCCCCTTCCTCTTATTGTTTCCCACCTAGTTATTCTAGGTAATATGTTGAGCTGTAGCTGCAACACCTGTCACCGCTCCAGCAGATTGGATAGGGGCCTGGCTGGTTCCTACAACAGCAAATCCGCCTCTTCCAGGTTTATCCACTCCTGAGCTTGGGCCAAGAACTCATCTACAATTTTAACTCATTTTCTCTGGAGTTCTTGCCATAGGTCGCTTCCTACCAGGATCCCTGTCCTCATTGCCATGAGCTTGGAGCTGTCATCAGCGTCCCTAGCTCGTGCTGCAACATTGGCGAATCTACTTAGATATGCTTTCAGTCACTAGGCTTTTGTTTTACATTGGCTAAAGAGTCAGCCTCTACATGAGCTGCCTGTGAAGCTCAGAATGCTCTCTTAAACTCGGAAAACAACTTCTTCCATGAGCTTATCGAATGTTTTTTGTACTTTTTAAGCCACTGTCTGGCAGGTCCTACCAGAGTCGTGGGGGAACAGGATAAATCTTAGAATTGTGGGCCATCATCATTGTGTTGAACATCCCTGTAGAGTCCAAGAACTTTACTTAGCTAATTGTTAGTAGTATTATAGTATGTTTAGTATTATCTTTGTAACTGTGGATTTTTGGTTCAGACCGGGAATTATTTGGACACTCATAGTAGTACTTATAGATTTTCTAAGTTTAACCTATAGTTTAAGAATATTAAGTATAACCTAAGGTTTGATTAATGTGACTGATATTAAGGATTATATTTATTATATTATAAGGTTTAAACATCAACCAATAGGATTTTAAGCACATGTTATGAATGGTAATTAAGGATTAAGTATTTTGGAGGATTAAATTAAATAAGGGTAAAGTTTGAATGTTATAGGGTCAGTCAGCAGCTTTGAATACGTTGAGGGCTTAGTCAAGGCTGTTTACTCCATTCAAACTTAGCTAAAAATGTGTAATTTCGTGTTTAAATATTCAGCGTGTGCCGATATATCGCAGCTATAGGGGGCGATATATCGCAGCACGTAGATACGGAAAACACGAGACGATGCACGGTCACCTCGGGCATACTGGCCCAGGCGATATATCGCCTACAGGGGGCGATATATCACCTCCTCCAGCATATGTTCAAACGTTTTTGAATTCTTTTCCTTTCAGCCATTCAAACTCCTTCAACAGTCCAGTATCTTTTGAACGAGTCTTCAGCCTCTGCTGAACGATTATTCAAATGATTTTCACCTAAAAAGCCATTATTTTTATTAAAGTAAAATCAAGATATTTTCATTCCCAAACTCTATAAATAGGACCTAGTACCCAGCCATTATTCACCATTTGCTCTAAGTTCAGAAGCTGCTAGTGTTAAGTGAGTGTGAGAGTGTAAACACTTGGTCTGGGGAAAAACTATAAGCTTAAACATCATAAGCTTATCAAACACTTTGGGAGGTGAGTTCTATAGTATTTCGGTGGAGGTTAGATTGATCTTGCAAATCTTTGAGGTAAACCCGAAACTCTATTTCATTTATTTCATGTTATTTCCTTTCTCAAAAACCTTCTACTCAGTCCCCTAACCTCATTCTTATTTTGGTTAGGGAATCCAAGTTCTTAAGCATATAAGTCGGTAAGTATGTTTTTATGGTTTATTCTTTCCATCTCTTTCATTTCATCTCCTTTCTTTAGACTCACTCTTTCTTATGGTTTTAGGAGTGTTCCAAAAAGTCCCAACTCAGTCCATTTTATCCCGGTAACTTTGGTAAGGAAAATAGGTTAGAATCAATATGTTATGTGCTTATGTTATCTATATGTTTTATGTTATTAATGTGTTATGATATGTATATGTGTATGTTTGTAGGCTTGGGCATATGACCCATATGACTAACAAGACCCCAAAAGGGTTATGGGCATATGACCTACTTAGCTAGTAGGACCCCACTAATCCCATGGGCATATGCTTGTTTAGTCTATGGGACCCCAAGTAATAATGGCCATTATAATAAGTGTATGTTATATGTATTATGTTAAGTCTTTATGTTTTTATGAAATTATGTATATGACTTTGTGTTAGATTTTCCTTGCTGGGCATTAGGCTCACTCCTTTCTGTTTATGTGCAGGAAAATAAGCTTTAGAGGCGGTAAGATTCGTGACGCTTGGAGGATGTGTATCGATGATGGATGGAGTCAAGGGTCCGAGCATTATTCGATTCGAGGATGTAGTCTCATTTTATGTTTTCTATGGTTTTATGTGTATTTTCCGCACCAATTATGTAATGTCTTTTATTTTAAATCATCTTTTGTTTTAAAGACAATGGGATCCCATAATCCTTCTTAGTATTCTGTTTATTTGTAAATAACTCTTATTTTGCAAGTTACTCAATAGATTATGGTATTTTCCTAAAAATATAAGTTTTATGTATAGTTTCGTTAATGGTCCAAATAGTCTAGATTAGTGGGTCATTACAGTTGGTATCAGAGACAAACGGTTCCTTCGCATGAAGTTCTCCTCGATACACATGCTCAAAGCTCCGAATCGGACCGCCAAGTAAGTGTTTAAGTTACATGTTACAAGTTACTTTGTCTATGTGTATAGCTAACAACTTTAGTGTTTATGTTTCAGTTAAGAATGAATGGAGCCTTAACCTACCAAGATATCCGAGCCATTAAGGCCTTAAAAAGAATAAGGGAGCCAAGAAACACCTTAGGAGCCCTAGAAAGGATTACTCGAAGGTTGCTTTTGTTTCACCAAGAGATAGGTGGCCTTCAAGAGGCTAAACAAATAATGCTAAGATCAACCGAGCAATATGTATAGGAGCCCTAGAAAGGATTACTCGAAGGTTGCTTTTGTTTCACAAAGAGATAGGTGGCCTTCAAGAGGCTAAACAAATAATGCTAAGATCAACCGAGCAATATGTATTAGTAATTAGGTTGTTTAAAGATTTTCATTCTGTAATAGCAGCATTAGAAGAGATATGGGAAGAGATGTATGAGGAGGATGAACTACCCTTAGCAATGAGATACTATTTCCTCTTAGTTAGGTTCACCTCAAAAATTGAGTTTTAGTTCACCAATGAGCAAAAGAATAGGATTCTCACCAACCTTCCTATAGGATGTTTTGATGCTCATGACAATGATGATTATGAACAAATAGATGATGATATGCTAGATGATGGATCGGATGTAGAAGATCCCGATTTTTAGATTAGTAGTTTTTATTTGCTTTATTTACTTTTGATTGTAATAAGTGAAATTGTTTTCCAAATAAATAAACATGCTATTTGAATATCATGTGTGAATTTGATTCTATTTTCGCAATCATAATAAATACTAAATAAAATGAATAGTGACTAAGTTCGGTGAGGGTGGATACAAATCAATGAACCTGGTTTCCTTATTGAGAGTTAGGGGGCCTTAGTAGTGGGAACGATTTTACTGATCCCAACCCTCCCTCAGTATGGTTAACTTTGGAACAAATATAAGTTTCGAGCCTGAGAATTAAGTCATATAGGATGATTAGAAACACACTTAGAAAATAAAGATGACTTGTTTTTCTAAGTATAGAAACCCGCTCTAATAATAAATAAAGACCTATATAATTTTTCATAAGAAGTCATAATAAATAGGTCCGAGTTATGTTTTTTTTAGAATAAGTTTTTGCCTTAGAGCCTATTAGGAAAAGTTCTAACATGTTTCTTTCAACTGTTAGAACTCTGCTACGATGTCTCTCCGAAGATCCGCACGCACCAACGGAAACGCCTCCAACGATGTTCCAGCGACCAATGCGGTTCCTACAGTTCACCGAAGGGGAGTGCATGCTACTGCTCGCCGCAACGCGCCGGCACAGCCAGCTGACAACACTGCAGAGATTGCCAGACTGCGACAGCAAGTCGAGGAACTTCTGCAACAACAACGCCAACAGGCTCAATCTCAGCCTCAGCCTCCGCCACAGCCGCAGCCGCAACCACAGCAAATGGCCCCAGCACCCCAACAAGTTGGTCCATATGGGGGATGGCCTATGACGAATTACGCTCCATATCCTGTGCAGCACATGGAGCCAGTGTACGAGAGGTTCCGCAAGCAGCACGCTCCAAACTTCGAAGGGACTACGGACCCCTTTGAAGCAGAAGAATGGCTAAGGAACGTGGAGCCGATCCTAGCCCACATGAACCTCAGTAATGCTGACCGCATATCCTGCGTCTCGTCTTTACTCAAGAAAGATGCCAGGATATGGTGGGATTTGGTCCAGCAATCCCACGATGCTGCCACCATGACGTGGACCCGATTTGTGGAGCTCTTCCACAAGAAGTACTACAATTCAGCGGTACTTGCTATGAGAATTGAGGAGTTCACCAATATGAAGCAAGGGAATTTAACAGTGGCGGAATATGCTCGTCAGTTTGATCGCTTAGCCAAGTTCACGGCAGAGTTAGTTCCAACCGATTATCTGAGGGTGAACAAATTCGTGAGAGGACTCCGACCAAAGATCGAGATGGGGGTGAAGTTAGCAAACCCAGGAAACACTTCATATGCCGACGTTCTTGAGACGGCAATCGAAGTAGAAAGGCTGCAGGCCAATGTAAGCAAAGAAGAAGCCAGCAAGCCAGAACCTAGACAGCAGAGCCAACCTCAGGCCAGTCGGAACAACAATCAGTCCAGCAACAGTCAGTCCAACAACAACGGTAACGGACAGAAGAGAAGGCATCCTGACAACAAGCAACCTGACAACAATAAAAGGGCACGACCAAATAATGGGGGAAGCAAGTCGGGCTACGTGGAATACCCGCCATGTGCCAAATGTCAGAAGAAACACCCCGGAGAATGCCGTGCCAACACCAAGGAGTGTTTCAACTGTGGTCAAGAAGGGCATCGTAAAAGAGACTGTCCTCAGCAAAAGCCGGAAGGAAAGAAGGACGAAAAGATGGTTCCTGCTCGGGTTTTTGCTTTAACCCAAGGAGAGGCAGATGCTAGCAACAAGGTGGTCACAGGTCAGGTTTCCATCCTCAATAAATTATGTCATGTATTATTTGATTCGGTAGCCACCCATTCGTATATTTCGTTAGGAATGATAGATAAACTAGACAAACCTAGTGAAAGATTTAGAACTAGGTTTGCAACCGAGTTGCCTTCGGGCAAAGTAGTTCTATCATCACGAATTGTACGAGGCGTACCAATCAAGATTGAGGACAAGGAACTAGAAGGGGACTTGATAGAACTAGTGATCAAAGACTTCGACGTAATCCTAGGCATGGATTGGCTAGCACGGCATGGCGCAACGATCGACTGCAGACGCAAGAAGGTGACATTCGATACTCCTGACGGCCAGAAACTGTGCTTCATGGGACAAGCTTCAGGACTACGCACACCGTTAGTGTCATCTCTCAAAGCTCAGAGAATGATGGAGAAAGGATGCCAAGCGTTCTTAGCCAGTATCATGAATGTGGAGAAGGAGACATCACTCAAAGTTGGAGATGTTCGGATTATACAAGATTTTCCAGAAGTTTTCCCCGATGACTTGCCAGGATTGCCGCCAACTAGAGAAATAGATTCACGATAGAATTAGTACCCGGCACCGAGCCTATCTCTAAGGCACCATATCGGATGGCACCTACGGAACTCAAGGAGTTAAAGACGCAACTACAAGAACTCCTAGACTTGGGTTTCATTAGGCCAAGCCATTCACCATGGGGAGCTCCGGTACTATTCGTGAAGAAGAAGGACGGAAGTATGCGCATGTGCATAGACTACCGTGAGCTGAATAAAGTAACAATTAAGAACAAATACCCGTTACCTCGGATTGATGATTTGTTTGATCAACTCCGAGGCGCGACTGTATTTTCTAAGATCGATATACGGTCTGAGTATCATCAACTCAAGGTAAAGGGGGAAGATATTCCTAAGACAACCTTTAGGACTCGTTATGGACATTACGAGTTCTTGGTTATGTCTTTTGGTCTTACTAACGCGCCAGCCGCGTTTATGGACTTAATGAATAGGGTCTTCAAGGACTACTTGGATAAATTCGTCGTTGTGTTCATCGACGACATTTTAATTTACTCCAAGGATGAAGTGGAGCACGAGGAACACTTGAGGATGATTTTGACGCGATTGAAGGAGCACCAACTCTACGCGAAGTTCAAGAAATGCGAGTTTTGGCTTTCGCAAGTGGCGTTCCTCGGGCACATCATATCAAAAGACGGAGTTGCAGTAGATCCATCGAAGGTAGAGGCCGTGAAGGATTGGCCTAGGCCAAAGAACACGTCAGAAGTAAGAAGCTTCTTAGGGCTAGCAGGTTACTATAGAAAGTTTGTAGAGGGCTTTTCTAAGATAGCCACTCCACTCACCAACCTGACCCGGAAGCAACAAAAGTTTAACTGGAGTGATAAGTGTGAGGAAAGTTTCCAGTTGCTTAAGGATAAGCTTTGCTCAACACCAATACTTAGTGTCCCAACACCCAACGACAAGTTCGTTGTCAACTGTGATGCATCAAAGTTAGGATTGGGATGCGTACTGATGCAAAATGACAAGGTGATAGCCTACGCCTCACGTCAGTTAAAGGAGTATGAACAACGCTATCCAACTCACGATATGGAGTTGGCAGCGGTGGTCTTTGCGTTAAAAATCTGGCGCCATTATCTTTATGGAGAACGGTGCGAGATTTATACGGACCACAAAGGTTTAAAATACTTCTTTACTCAGAAGGAGCTTAACATGAGGCAGCGCCGGTGGTTGGAATTAGTAAAGGATTACGACTGCGAAATCCTATACCACCCGGGGAAGGCAAACGTAGTTGCCGATGCACTTAGCCAAAAAAGTTATGGGAACTTAGCAGCCTTATCCGGAATAGAAAAGCCGCTACAGCAGGAGCTTATCAGTGCCGGAATAGAAGTGGTTGTAGGCAAGCTGGCTAACTTGTCTATCCAATCGAATCTGCTAGAGGACATACGGATTGGTCAGAGACATGATATCACACTAGCAACACACATGGATGCAGTCAGAGAAGGCAAGCCTACAGATTTCTCAATATCCAGTCAAGGTTTATTGAGATATAAGGATCGGGTATGCGTGCCAGATGATCAAAGTATTAAGAAGACGATCCTAGAAGAAGCACACAGCACCCCATACTCGGTTCATCCAGGGTCTAACAAGATGACTCATGACATCAAGGCAGTCTATTGGTGGCCAGGGATGAAGAAGGACATAGCGGAGTATGTATCTAAGTGTCTGGTATGCCAGCAAGTGAAGGCGGAGCATCAGCGGTCTGCAGGTTTATTGCAACCGCTTAGCATACCGGAATGGAAGTGGGACGATATAGCCATGGACTTCGTGACGGGTCTGCCAAAGACGAATAAGCAGCATGATTCTGCTTGGATAGTCATAGATAGACTAACCAAGTCGGCTCATTTTCTGCCTGTTAAGACTTCTTATACGGCAGACCAATATGCAGACATCTACATCCAAGAGATTGTACGATTGCATGGAATCCCCAAGACGATAGTATCAGATAGAGGGTCAGTGTTTACGTCAAGATTTTGGAGAAGCTTACAGAAAGCCATGGGTACTAAGTTAAGTCTTAGTACAGCTTTCCATCCTCAGACAGATGGGCAGTTCGAGCGTACGATTCAGATTTTAGAGGATATGCTACGCGCATGTGTACTTGACTTCGGAGGATCGTGGAACAAGTACTTACCGCTGATCGAGTTCTCGTACAACAACAGCTACCAGTCGACGATCGAGATGGCACCTTATGAGTTGCTATATGGAAGAAGGTGCCGATCACCGTTGCACTGGGACGAGGTAGGAGAAAGGCAGCTTCTAGGGCCCGAAGCTGTTAGGCAAGCTCAAGAAGCAGTAACGCTTATTAGACAGCGTATGCTTGCTACTCAAAGCCGTCAGAAAAGCTATGCGGATACCAAGCGACGCGATGTGGAGTTCCAAGTTAGAGATCAAGTCTTCCTGAAGATATCTCCTATGAAGGGTGTCAAGCGGTTCGGGAAGAAAGGCAAGCTCAGTCCCCGATTCATAGGTCCTTTTGAGATATTGGACAAAGTGGGACCAGTTGCATATAGACTAGCCCTACCCCCAGCACTAGCCGATAGTCACAACATCTTCCACATCTCGATGCTATGCAAGTATGTGTCAGACCCATCTCACGTCCTCAAGTACGATACCATAGCGCTCCAGAAAGACTTAAGTTACGAGGAACGACCGGTTAGCATCCTAGATAGAGGGATGATGCAGTTACGGTCCAAGAGCTTTCCTATAGTCAAAGTCCTATGGAGCAATAGTTCTGAACGCGAGGCAACGTGGGAGTTGGAGGAGGACATGCAAGGCCGGTATCCGGAGTTATTTGGTAAGTAAATTTCGAGGACGAAATTATTTTTAGTAGGGGAGAATTGTAGAGTCCAAGAACTTTACTTAGCTAATTGTTAGTAGTATTATAGTATGTTTAGTATTATCTTTGTAACTGTGGATTTTTGGTTCAGACCGGGAATTATTTGGACACTCATAGTAGTACTTATAGATTTTCTAAGTTTAACCTATAGTTTAAGAATATTAAGTATAACCTAAGGTTTGATTAATGTGACTGATATTAAGGATTATATTTATTATATTATAAGGTTTAAACATCAACCAATAGGATTTTAAGCACATGTTATGAATGGTAATTAAGGATTAAGTATTTTGGAGGATTAAATTAAATAAGGGTAAAGTTTGAATGTTATAGGGTCAGTCAGCAGCTTTGAATACGTTGAGGGCTTAGTCAAGGCTGTTTACTCCATTCAAACTTAGCTAAAAATGTGTAATTTCGTGTTTAAATATTCAGCGTGTGCCGATATATCGCAGCTATAGGGGGCGATATATCGCAGCACGTAGATACGGAAAACACGAGACGATGCACGGTCGCCTCGGGCATACTGGCCCAGGCGATATATCGCCTACAGGGGGCGATATATCACCTCCTCCAGCATATGTTCAAACGTTTTTGAATTCTTTTCCTTTCAGCCATTCAAACTCCTTCAACAGTCCAGTATCTTTTGAACGAGTCTTCAGCCTCTGCTGAACGATTATTCAAATGATTTTCACCTAAAAATCCATTATTTTTATTCAAGTAAAATCAAGATATTTTCATTCCCAAACTCTATAAATAGGACCTAGTACCCAGCCATTATTCACCATTTGCTCTAAGTTCAGAAGCTGCTAGTGTTAAGTGAGTGTGAGAGTGTAAACACTTGGTCTGGGGAAAAACTATAAGCTTAAACATCATAAGCTTATCAAACACTTTGGGAGGTGAGTTCTATAGTATTTCGGTGGAGGTTAGATTGATCTTGCAAATCTTTGAGGTAAACCCGAAACTCTATTTCATTTATTTCATGTTATTTCCTTTCTCAAAAACCTTCTACTCAGTCCCCTAACCTCATTCTTATTTTGGTTAGGGAATCCAAGTTCTTAAGCATATAAGTCGGTAAGTATGTTTTTATGGTTTATTCTTTCCATCTCTTTCATTTCATCTCCTTTCTTTAGACTCACTCTTTCTTATGGTTTTAGGAGTGTTCCAAAAAGTCCCAACTCAGTCCATTTTATCCCGGTAACTTTGGTAAGGAAAATAGGCTAGAATCAATATGTTATGTGCTTATGTTATCTATATGTTTTATGTTATTAATGTGTTATGATATGTATATGTGTATGTTTGTAGGCTTGGGCATATGACCCATATGACTAACAAGACCCCAAAAGGGTTATGGGCATATGACCTACTTAGCTAGTAGGACCCCACTAATCCCATGGGCATATGCTTGTTTAGTCTATGGGACCCCAAGTAATAATGGCCATTATAATAAGTGTATGTTATATGTATTATGTTAAGTCTTTATGTTTTTATGAAATTATGTATATGACTTTGTGTTAGATTTTCCTTGCTGGGCATTAGGCTCACTCCTTTCTGTTTATGTGCAGGAAAATAAGCTTTAGAGGCGGTAAGATTCGTGACGCTTGGAGGATGTGTATCGATGATGGATGGAGTCAAGGGTCCGAGCATTATTCGATTCGAGGATGTAGTCTCATTTTATGTTTTCTATGGTTTTATGTGTATTTTCCGCACCAATTATGTAATGTCTTTTATTTTAAATCATCTTTTGTTTTAAAGACAATGGGATCCCATAATCCTTCTTAGTATTCTGTTTATTTGTAAATAACTCTTATTTTGCAAGTTACTCAATAGATTATGGTATTTTCCTAAAAATATAAGTTTTATGTATAGTTTCGTTAATGGTCCAAATAGTCTAGATTAGTGGGTCATTACAATCCCGAGGTGGTCGGATGGATCTGTGTTTCCATTAAATGTTGGTGTGTTCAACATTCTAAAGCCAATAGGATACGTAGCTGCTGCAATGTTCAGAGTGAAAGGTTCAAGCTCCTCATCAGAGTCACAGTTATCAACCCCCTTTCCAAATAAGAGCTTCTTCATTTGCTCTTCCATTAAGGCCAATCATTCGAGGGTTAGGTCTTTGGTCTCTAGTTAGCTGGGGGTTGTTCACCAACTCCCATCTTTTTGTTCGTGTTTGATGGGTTGTTGTCCCTCCAAGTTCGAGCTTGGTTAGGTGGGACATTCCCATTATTTTATACGATAGACAAACCTCCCTCATGTCAAGTATAACTCATGTCCTCATTACGAGCTGGATACCTCCTTTGTGAATTCAAATGATCATGCAGATCAAGTTGTGGATCATACCAAGGACTTTGCACTGAGCTAAGGTGATTCCTCAGATTGTTCTTAGACCTGCCTCCACGCTGGCTCTCCATCTAGTAACTTCCATTTGCGAAACTTATGACCCGCAGTTGAGATCGAGGACCTGGATTATCATCACGTACCCGTGGGGCGTCTCTTTGTTGGCGTGGTGGTGTAGGATGTCTAACCGGTGATGGTGGATGTCTTATCGGTGAGGCTATCCTCGTTCCATCAAGATGAACTAAATTTGCCTACCTTGGCTCTACCCCAATGTCACGAGTTCTCTATACCTGGGGTTCTGCTCGCGGCATAGGTGGATTCGCTAGGGAGTTTTGTCGTTGTGAACTTGTCCCAGGTCACCCTGGTGGATTTTTGTGGGCATTCCTGGGAATCTGTGCAGAGGGCACAGAGCTAGGGGTCGCAATTTTGACCGACCGACTGACATGCTGATGATGATTCCTGTGGTGACCGGTGGGCTGAGCACTTCGATGGTTTCACTCTGAAGGTATAGAAGTCGGAGTGGCGGTCCTAATAGAATGACTAGGTTTAGATCATTTATTCTTGTGGGACTTATGAGACCCACTTTTCCTCTTTCTGACATTAACATCGGTTGAAAGAGAGGGTAACAGAGCCAGAACCTCTTCGATATGTCTGTTTTCCCTTGCGAGATGGCTCCTTAATTGGGCATTCTCCATCTTGACGACAGTCAAATATCCTGGATTAGGATTTGGTGGGACTGACACCAAACTCCCAGCGTCGTCTTGGCCCACCAGTTGCTTCCCAAAACGTTGTTGAACATCTAGGCCCCTTTCAGTGGGAACAACAATATGATGGACCTCCTGCCCACCAGGTTGCTCCATTTCATTGTCATGCATCGATCAAGTAAGCACCATGATGAATGTCAAATGAAACTTGTAAAGCACTAATTTCCTCTCAATAAAAGCACCAAACTGCTGATGTGATTTTTTGCCAACAGTAGATTAAGGAATCTAATAAGGATATTAGTGCTTATTTGTAAATCGTACTGAAATAATAATATAATCCACCTAGTCCACGAGACATTATTACAACTTTTATGTGGTTCAGTGGTTTAAATCCACCTAGTCCACGAGACAGTATTATTGCTTTTCTCTCACAATTTCTGTTGCAGTAATACAAAAAAAACCAGTCCCTTTCCCTGTCCATTATCCATGATATTTATTGGGGAATTTCCTAGACATGTTTGGGTAACCGTGTGAATAAATATGTTATACATGTAATACAGATTATTCCCATTTACATTGGGATATGATTTGATAACATAATAGAATATACTCCCGCTATCTCAGATAATAAATAATAAATATGCAATACAACTTGGGCATTAATGAGGGTATAAGAGTCTCCAAGACTCCTGGGATCCTTCAGTATGCGTTCTGACAAGATTTCCATGAGC
The DNA here is from genome assembly GCF_963169125.1 of Humulus lupulus. Lineage (NCBI taxonomy): Eukaryota > Viridiplantae > Streptophyta > Magnoliopsida > Rosales > Cannabaceae > Humulus > Humulus lupulus. The sequence continues at coordinate 45,824,323 of NC_084793.1, forward strand.
TGAATATCTTCATCGAGCTGGGGATCTAAGGTTATCCAAACCTTAGTTCAGATTAACTTCAACGTTCCCAAAGGAGGATATGTTCACTGTAGGTCTTGAACTGGATCATTATCCTAAGAGGCGATCTAATAATAACCTGTACGTCTTGTTGTCAAGTCCCAACTCAAGCTGCTCGCATCATTGTTAACCAGAGGTTCTACTTGGTTGTTTTCCCATGTATTCACCTGCTAGCAATACCCCGAGCTGAGTGACTAGACTCATGCTAATTTTTGGGGGCAAAATGTTACACCCAGATTTCGAGCATGAGGAATTATGATCCCGAAATCTATGCCCGTTAGGTGTAAGCTCGAAATATGCACAATCCTCATATGATCCTCCAGTCAGACAGTTTCGCTGTAAATAACGATCTCGTGAGCTCGTGTTGTAACGACCCAACTATCTATGAAACTTAGGTCATTAAACCCACTAGACATAAGCACAACTTTGAAAAGAACATACATAAGAAAATTCATAACTTTATTGAAAACTTTAAAGAAACAATCTTCGTAATACATAAATGAGCTCATTGTTTTAAAATAAAACATAACTTTAAATAAAATTGTTTACAAAGCTACATGCGGAAAAATACATAAAAACATAATTTTTAAAGAGACTAAAAAAAACATTGTCCTCGAATCGACACGCAGCCCATCCACTCCATTCACCTCCATACACACACTACAAGAAAAAACATTATTCATAACACTTAAAAACTGCTAACCGGGACTATTGATAACACTTCTGAAAATGCTAACATAGCCCCTGTTATTAAAAGTCCAGTGTTTTCTATAACAGTATTTGAATGTTATGTTCGGTGTTATCTTAAACTATTCAATAACACATTTTTAGGTGCTATAATATTCAAATAATAACATTTAGATAGAGTTTTTGGTTATAAATTTGAAGTTTAATCTTATACTTTTTTCATAACACTTTTCAACTGTTACATTTGATTATTTTGATAACATTTTTAGTTTGTTATATTATATAAACCATAACGATTTTTTACACTTATAATATGCTTTTAAATCATAACATATAGTAATAAAATTTTAAATTTTATTTTGATAAGTATACTTATATGATTTTTTTTTTAATTAAAAGATTTTCATTATTGTATTTTGATAAAAAAAAAATCAAAATTAATCATAAAATGTAATTCTCAATAGATTGATAAACCATAAGTATTACATTAAACAATAACTAATTCAAACCATGAATGTGTCTACTTCATGAGATCTTAGTTCCAACTTAAGTTTGAAAGAATAACATAATAAAGTTTTATAATCTTGAACAATTTTTACTTCAAAAATAAAAAATAGAAACATTACAAGATACACAAAAGTAAACAAAACTTGCTCCATCCTTCAATTCATCATCCTTTGTGCACTTGTCTTTGTTGTGAGTCCATTTGCTTAGCTAAAACAAAATTTAAATAATTAATGCTTCAACTTAAAGTTATAGTAAACTAAAAGAGTGCATAAAAAAAGTTAATTACCTAATTATAACTTTATCAGCTAGCCATGCAATTATACTACCTATAGCATCTTCTATAGTAGACATAATTGTTGAAGGCCTCCACAGAAATGCATCATTCTTTCTCACAAGATCTATCCCCACTTTCATAGCACTAGGCCCAAGAAGAACATGGTGAACCTCATCCTTTGGGTCACTTGAAATAGAATAACCTTCTGCAACAATTTCTCCAGATCCAATCCAATCTAATATTTTGCATTTGGAGCCATTGATTTTAATGCAGATATTAGTGAAATAACAACTATAATTGATACTACAACTCAAACTAATCCATACCTCTATAGGTGTTTGGCTAGAGTCAGAAAGTTTTAATGACAAACGTATGCCCCCAATCCCATCATAATAGAGAGGTACCTGCCAAGAAAGAGATAAGGTTAACCATACAATCTACAACACAAAAATTATTGGTGCTCACAGATTCATAAGTAAATTCACGACATAAAAAAATAATCCTATAAACAGAACCAATACAGGGGAATATTTATCCCCAAGAGATTAAAATGGCCATGGCACTCACATGGCTTCAACAATAGTTGGGTATTTTTAGTTAATAAAATATAAAATATTAAATAGATCTTAATAAATACCTAAACTATAGCCACTATAAAGAAAAAATAAACTTCATTCACACAAACCAAAAGAAACACAACTAATTGGGCTTCACTCAAAGACACATAGATATTGAATAAAACATTTCACAAATCCAAATTTTTAAACAATCAACCCGAGCTCTGATTTAATTTTTTTAATAATTGTCTACTCAAACTACTATTCACTAATCTCATAAAACTGTATTGCATTATTATTATTATTTGAAAAACAGAGAAGAAGATAAGACAATGTTAGCAGCATATACCTATATATGTATACGTTTTAGTATTGTTATTATTATTTGAAACTCTTGTTTTAGTGTGTACAAAATATATTTAAAAAGAAAGTCACCGCCCCTATAAATGTGCACAGCAAGCACGAAAATCAAAAAATAAAAAAAACATAAATATATATTATTACATATATGGTGTATTCATATATCCACTTGATATCTTTTTGATAATTTTGTGTAGTGATGAATGTTGATAATGCTATAGTCTGTGCTAATATAACTAGTTTTACTCACGGTTGTACTGCAACAGTGCTTCTGGTATGGACTGATGGTGCTGAAAATTTCTTTGCACAATGTGCAAATGTGGGGGACTCAACATGTGTTATGAAGTACGTATCATGTTATTTTTGTCTTCCTTAAATATATCTCTGTAAAATTAAAATATCATGAACCAACCCAACCAGCAATGAAATTCAAATAAATCACAAACTCAGAATAAACTTAAGCAATTGATGAAACACATTAACGCACACATGATCATGACAATGAACTTATGATGTTTTAATACAGTTTAGTAACTACTTTCACGTATCATGTTATTTTTTTCTTCCTTAAATATATCTCTGTAAAATTATTATTGTTTAATACTTATTAGATGTGGTCCAAATATAATTATAGAAGCACCTGCATTGTAATTTATACCAGCAGCATGATAATTTATACTCAATATGTTTAATTGTAGCAGTGCCAATGGGAAACCGATTAAGATGACGGAGGACCATAGAGTAGTTAGTCATACTGAAAGACTGAGAATGGAAGAAAGAGGAGAGCCACTGAGAGATGGGGAAACACGATTATGCGGTACTTAAACTTCATTTTTTTTGTTTTTGGACTACCATAATCTTAAATAAAGAAGTAGTCACTTTTTGCCTCTTCTTCAGGCTTGAATCTTGCTCGGATGCTTGGAGACAAGTTTCTTAAAGAGCAAGATGCTCAGTTCAGTTCAGAACCATTTTATATATTGGTTCTAGTCTTTGTACTATTAGAAGGGATAATGGTTTTTGTACACAGTTATAGACAGACAGTTTCCTTCATGTTTATGTTTCTGGATCATAATTTTGATTCTATTTTCTAATATAAATTTCTAATTCTATTATGACTATCAGTTTTTCTCTTTCTTTCCTTTGTGCCTAAATATAGTGAGGCTTGGACTCTACTTTGACTCTCAGATGATTCTCTTCTATGGATGAATATTCTGCTGAACTATAAAGGTGTGATTTAGTTTGGTTTTAGTATTTTAGCAGCTGACTATATAAGGTGTGATGCAACTGTAGTGGTCAAGATGTATATGAATTATAATGGGTTTCTTTTTATTAAATCCATAATAGTCTACTTATATGCACTGCAAATAACATATGCCCATGCATCAGAGCAATTACACTTGATAATTGAAATGATCTATTGCAACATCTAGGAACTACTATATAGGAAAAGTTTAAGCTGCTACATGTTGCAGTATCTGGTTATTCTAAAAATTACTAATACTATCTGTAGGAATTGGTTCGGTCAGCTATGCTGACCTGTTCATTTCAGTCACTAACAACTTAACTGTTTTACTCTTCTTAGTAATGTTAGTTAACTATAATTGTCTATAAATAGACATTACATTGTACAGGTTATTTTTAATGACAATTTACATTGTATTAGCTCTGTAATCTTGTAAACAAACTGATATAGAAGGCTTTCAAGATTGTAATGTGGATTGATATTCAGCAATAAAGAAAGTGGCTATTTCATTCAAATTCTTTTCTTCTTCTCACCTCTGTTTTTTAATTTTCTCTGTCTAAAGTTCTATAAGATTATTCTTAAGCTATTTGATCAATTGTATTTGATTAAGGATTCACAACACTATCAGCAGAGATTTTATTGGAAAAACAAACTGGAATACCATAAAAAGTTTAGTTTCCTGGGGTACAAACAGAACATTAAACTACCATGTGAAAATGACTTGTCTTGACCAGGGGAAAACTACAATAAAAAACTTCAGTTATTTGTATACTTTTTATGTAGAAGAAATATATTTATTATGAGAATCTCTCTAATCTTTCTATTTAGTTATATAAATATTATATTCTTAATAAATTTTTTTTGATATAGTATTAATGTTTGTTTGTTTTTATTTTGAACGATTAAGATTCTTTAATTTTCTTGCTGATTTTACCTAAGTTTAATATTTGGCCTTAAATATGAAATCTTTTATCCTTTTTATTCTTAATGGAATATGAATTTGATGATTTTTTATTGTTTACTTTTTTGTATTTTAGTACTATGAGCCAAAGATTCATGTATTGTTATTGCATTAATTATAGTAGCCTGTATTTTAAAAGTTTGTCATTTTGTTTCTGTTTTGTTTATCCTTATGATACTACAGTTGGTGTGTCTGAGTTACATGTGGTGGATTTATCATGGAAACAGTGGTTGGAGTTGAGAATAGTGATGAATGGAAGTTTGAAGAAAGTGGGTTTTTCGAAAACAGTACCTCTTCTTTGTCTTCGCCCAAGTATATTGCCGATCCAGTTGTATACAAGCTTGTTCGGGTACATTTCTCCTTAATGTTCTTATTAATCTTGTTCATTTCACTTATGGACAAAGTGTTTTTTTTTCTATTCTTGAGAAGGCATGAAAATGTATTGAAACCTTACCCCCTTTCTTTTCTAAAGAGTTGCATGTGGCACAAACCCAGTAGATGAGCAATGGAAGTGTAGACAGGATAGGATGTTAGATATTTTTAAACAGATTTATTATCTTGTATAATGGTTTTATTTTGTTGATATTAATGACCTGAACAATGTGATTGGCAGCCATTATTTGATAAGTGTAATGTTTTTTACAGGGCTAGGGATGAGAATTGCTGTATATGATTTGTTTTTTTTGTTGCGGAAGCTCTATGAGTTGCTTTTTTTTCTTCTTCTTCTTCTAATCTTCCCCTCCCCCCTCCACCATCTTTAATATTCTGCGATTCAGGTTGAAGGTGATGGGAGATTTGTTCCTGCAACAGATGATGAAGTAATGGAGGTTGAGGATTTTCTTGTAGATGACAAAACTGAAATGCATGATGTTGTGGATGGTGGGAAGAATGCAGAGTGCTTGTCGAGTGAAGGTTTTGCTAGTGAGAGGCTTCAGTTGGAAAGTTCAGAAGGTTTTTCATGTTACCATTATCTCATATTTATACTTATTTATTTCTACCTTTTCTATTACTATTATTGTGCTGAAATTATACAAGCTACACAAAATGTATATAGTTTTCATAATCAAGTGAAGACTTCTGTATCTATCAACTGCAAAGATTTTAGCCTTTTTGTTTTTCGAAGAAGGGGGCAAATGATGGGTTCTCTTCCACTTCAGTTTTCTTGTAGATGTCTTAAAGCTCAATTTTTCAGTCTGAATAGGTGGCTTTGATCGTTTCTTTACCATTTCTTAGGAATTTTATGGCTGTTTTTAAAATCATCACTAGGGCAATATTTTATGTAGATTTTCTTCTCTCTTTCTCTCTCTTCAATTTAGTGCAAATAACATAATTATATTCATAATGAGATAGAAGGTTTATCTGGTCTTGTAGACTAAGATTGGTTATCATGAGATTATTTATTATATTTCTATTGCTTTTTTTAATGTTATTCATAGTTTTAAAATTTTGTCCCCCATTGATGTTTACGTTTAATCATCATTATGTGCCAGGTTTGCCTGATTCCAGTAATGTGAAAGCTGATGATGAAAAGTTGACTTCGAGTCTCGAGGTATTTGGTTGCTTTGTTGTTGTTGTTACTCTAGTATTTTTATTGTGGTTTTCTTGTGTTTCAGTTTGAGCTTTCATTGATTAGTGGGTATTTAACAAATTACTTTTAGAAAGAATTTCCAATTGAATAGCATTTTGATCTCTAATCAATTTTAGGTGTTTAATGTGGATTGGGGTGGAGACTAGTACTAGTAAAACGTAATAACAAGTTTTAAAATGCTTGAAGTTTAGTGTTCTATTCATGTTGTGGTAGCTGTCTTGTAGTGCATTGTTTATTTACATGAATTCAGTATAATCAATTAAATTTCTTGAGTCCTTCTCGGTTGTAAAAATATTTTGTTGTACATTCAAGTGATATTACCAAAAGTTAAATAGGAAGTGTGACTCCACGTATCCTGTGGAGCTCCTGATGATTATTCTAATTTTATGAATGCAGACATCAGGGTTTTTATTTATTAGTGTAGTGTGTTAAATTGCCTGTATTGATAAGAAGTTCTACTCTTAAATTTGCATGCAGAAAGTTGTCCCTTCGTCAGCACCGACTGTTGATGACAATTGCAAGAATTTTTCTGGGAGCATTGAGGAGTTATCTAAACCTTCAGATGAACAACTAGATATTGGGCCTTCAACTTCTGTTGTTTGTAATAATCGAAAACTTGATTTTTTTTAAGTGGAAAGGGGAAATATGCTTGGACAACCTCTCAATTAAAGAACTTCATGAATTGTTCAAAGCAACTTTTGGGGGGAAACTACTGTCAAAGACAAATTGTGGCTTAAGAGGAGGATTGCAATGGGGTTGACTAATTCTTGTGATGTTGCAACCACAACTTTCACAATCAAGGACAAAAAATTGGTCAATAAGGAAAATGAAGAAAGCTGTAAGAATGCAGAAGGTATATCTGCTAAGGAGTTGGCAGTTGAAGCAATCAACAGCTCCAAGAATTCACCAACTAACTGTGATGCTCAAATGGAAGATCATGAATTTGTTTCAGGAAAGAGATTCGATGACAGTGTTGAGTTTGACTTTGAAACTGAGGATCTTCACGCAGAACAGAGAGTTGCAAAGAGGGTTAGGAAGCCCACAAAGAGATATATAGAAGAGCTTTCTGAAGCTGAATCAAGAGACTATAGCCCAAAAGTGCATAGCTCTGCCAAACATATTGGATTTGGATGGACCTCTCTGAAATCTTGTCTCAGGCCTGTTAAAAGTGTCTCTTTTAATGAGAGAATCATGTTGACACATTTGGACTCTCTTGGTGGATCTGGGGTTCAGGTTCCATGCGTTTCTAGGATTCGAAGAAGCCGTCCAAGGAAAAATATTAAGGCTCTTATGGTACGCAAAAGTTCTATATGTCTCAGTTATATGATCATTGCTTCTATTTTAAAATAGTGTCTAGCTGATTTCATCTGAAGGATAGGGCTGTAAAATATAGGTGACAGTGTTGTTACTACATTACAAGTGTAGAATATTAGGGACTTAATGGCGATTTTGAGTTTTCTTTAGAATAAATTTAATAGCCTTGTGAAACTTAGGCATATGTTGACTTTTAATTCTAAAATGTAGGTGATTGAGCATGTATTTTATATTGCTGAATGTGCATGTTTCTTGTCTTGTGAGTGACTTTTCTCTTGGACATGAATGCACAGGTTCTTGTAAACTCAATTTTGTATTCTATTCTTTCTTTTCTTTAGGAATATTTTACTGTATTTCTGTTGGCCAGAAATGATCAAATTAGTAACTACTAAGTTAGCTAATTGGTGTCAGCACAGCAAAGTCAAGACACACTTTGCTGCTGCATTTTTCATGTTTAAAAGTTTGAAATTATTGTTTTTTCCATTGGAAGTTCAATGAAGTGGCAAAGCAACTGTTTCTTTCTTTTCACTGAAAACAACAGCGTCAGATGTTTTCTCCCCATAATGGCTAGCATTCTTGTAGAGTAAAGAGGAGAAATCTATCTAATGTTAAAAGGGGAAGTTTGCCTAAAAAATATGCATATTAAAGGTGTTATTATGCTTTTCATTGAGGTTTCAGAATTTTGTTGTCTATATCATGTGAGTTACAATACATCTTGAGAGGAGTAGTATAATTTTTTTTGGGTTATTACTAATTACATGTTGCCTAGAACCTGTATCATATTCCAATTGAGTTTTTTTTCTTTCCTTTTCTCATAAATAGTTCTTTTGTTAATGGGATGTTACTCTTTCTTTTGTATTTGGTTTTTGATGTATATATTCAAACTAAAAAATTTTATGTACTGGCCTTGCACTAAAAAATGTTTTACATTTTATTACCTAAGTTTTTGAATTGCAAGAAGCTATTTTTATAATTATTCTAATACATTTCCCCACATGGGTTTGGATTCTACTTTCAAATTTCTTTGAGTTTTTGAAGTTTATTAGATATACATCAAATAACTAACAGAAAATCAAAAAACATTTCATCCATATTTATTAACCAACCATCAATCATTATCAATTCAAAATATTCAAACAACACACAAGTTTTCTTCCTTATCTCGCCGCAGCACACAAATTTCTCAGAACCTACTTCACTAAGACACACAAGTTCTCAACCTTCCGTTATCACCGCAGCACACAATAATAATAATCTCAGGACCTACTTCACTATGGATGAATATCTAAGATATTCAAACTCCTCTAACATTTGCAAAATATTTTAACAAAAATAAAAGAGAACATACCTCTTGCAAACTGCTGCAAATAAAGTTCCTTCCAATTTGAAATCCAATGAAGCCACTAAAATGAAAGCAAAATTATTTTATTTTGCTAGAAAAAAATTAGTCTTTGCTAGAAATTTATTTTGCATCTATCTTGTGTTTAATATAAGAAAATAAAACCTAATAAGTACCAAGAATTTGAATAAATGTTTATGACAAACAAAAGTCAGTTGTCATCGAGATAGTACCTGAGGCCCGAAGCATCAGACTGTAAAGAGGCCTCAATAGCAGCATCATTGTATTCAGTAACAGGAGAAATTATTGGCTGGGTCTGGGGTGGAGTAAAGAATGGTACACTTCTCTCTTCTCGAGGTGGGAATTCAACTCCAGCAGCCTGTGATATATATTTATACATAGATTACTTAGAATACTTTATTATAAAAGTGAGTTAAGAAATCAAAATAGGTTCCTTTCCAAATATTGTAGTAGCACATTAGCTATAAAAACTCTAAACAGAAAAAGGAACACATAGAATTAATACAACCCATCCAAACACAGACGCAAAACATTCATCATAACTTAAGCATCAAGGACAACACTAAGGGATTCAACTTCAGCATATGTATACCTTGTAGGCTAGTATAACCATGTATAACTAACATTCACATTCATCTGCAACCCATGCTATTGCATATCTCACATAAAGCAGAAAGCAAAAAAAAAAGGTTGATCATATGATATTTACACTTTAATCAACTTAAATAAGCTTTTGCCCAAATGCCTTGGCTGACGAAGTAATTAACAAGAGAAAATTGTGTATCAAGCTTAACATGCTAAAATAACATTTAATAAACTAACAACCTTCAGTTCATTATATGCTGCATAGTATTGAGGATATCTCCCCTGAGGTCCCCCGAAGGCTTCTTGCCATGTGTCAATTAGGATTAGTATCTTTTCCCTCACATTCAAGTCTGGCTGCAGAATTTAAACAATTGCATCGGACAAGTTAGATTTACTAGGAATGCATAGGAGAGATTCACAGTGAAAGGACAAGAAAAACATATAGGATCAGAAGAAAATTAGGGTACCTTCTTCTTTACTATTTTAACCATTTCATGTAAGATATCACGCTCAACTATCTGCTGGAAAACACTCTCACCACAATTTTTGATCTGCTAGAAAACACTCTCACCACAGTGAAAGGACAAGAAAAACAGAGAGGATCAGATTTTTATATTTATAACATTATCTGCTATAGTCGGATTCTTTTCAAGTTTGCTACAACAATCAAAACGTTAATAACACTAAACTTGACAGTTTTTAATAGCACTAAAAGTGTTGAAAGATATATGGTGAGATTAGATTAGATTAAGTTTGACTTTAAATGATGAGATAAAATAGGAGTGGATGTATATGATTTTAAATATTCCTCTTGTTAAGCTTCTTCTTGTAAACATCTAGCAATTAGTTAAGATTTTAGTATATAAGAAGTACAACACACCCTAATGTTGTATTATTTTTTGTTTTGATCTTACAGCACACTTTCAAGGCCTCAATAGTTAGAGATTCTAGGTTCGAACCTGTGTCTCACCACTTTCCCAAACCCCCCACCACAAGACCAACCTAGTGGCTTACCCTAGTGTTGTATTATTGGAAAATAGCATAAATAATATTTTTTCCTTATATTAATATTGTGTTTCCATAGTTTCTTTTTTATTATCATGATAGATACAGAATTAGATACTCACTTTATCAGTGTTGTGTTCATAACCTGCAAGAATCATTCGTGCCGCATTTATACTAGCAGCACATTTCTGATGAACTTTATCAGACATTGCAGTTGGAGGTCCCAAGATAGGAAAGGTCCCATTGAAAGGTTCTGTCTTTCTCACAGCTGAAGGATCATCTAAATCAAGTCTTGCTATAAGTTCACCAGCCTACAAAAATAATGACTGTTTAACTTATGCAAGTCATGAATATCCAGATCTTTGTTTGGAACATAATTTACCTGCATTGCTTGGCCTTCAGACATTTCAAATTGAATAATTCCAGAAGCAGGTGATAGTAAAGGCATACACATCTTCATGACCTCGACCTCGGCATAAGATGTATCAGCATCAACATGACTACCATTGTAAACCAAATACCTCATCAGTTTGCATGGTGTCTCCGCTATGAGCTTAGATGGGTCATGATCACTCTAGATGCAACAAAATATTTTACAGTTAGTGCTCTACTAAAAAGGAGTATTTCTTATGGAAACTAAAGGGCAACAACAAGATAATTTGGATGAAGAGAATGATGGGGCACCTGAAGCAAGCATGTCCTTCCATCAATGAGAAGTCGAGTTCCAGCTGCTTCTTCCTCTGCATATATCACATGACTGTTTCCATCCAGCTGTAGAGAAAATACAAACATGTCGTAGTTATCAGTTAGAATCTGAAATACAGAATAGACAAAGACATTCTATTTACAGGGCCTACTGGAAAAAAAATTTCCTCTGGTAATTATAGACAAAGTATAACTTGGGAGTCAAGTATTCTCATATTCTAAGAGGGAGGGCTCATCAACTTTATGGGAATGAAAAAACACTTGAGGTTGCACATGTTGTGTAATAAAAATAACAAATTTATTAATTGTAGCAACTTGAATTTTATATAATTTCCTCATATACACCCACATTTACTATCAGGCAAACAAGAAAGTAGACAGCGGAACAATTACTAGCAATATAATAAGTTTCAGTACAAAAGGTACAGGGAATACACTTGCCTAGGCTGTTCCAATCCAAATAAATTAAAATTAATGACTTATTTGCTTGCACTCACACCACAGTTTATTTCAAAGGATACAATATAATATAATTGGTTTCAACATCAACATCCATACGAAATGGTTTTTCTTTCCTTGTTGGATTCAAAATACATTTGTTTGTCTCATAACAATCAATATGGGACTAATTGTATCGCTTAAAACTGCTTAAAACACCTCCTTGCTCAGGAAATTGATTAAAACCCTTTATCTCATAATCAAACAACTCTGGGAAAAACAAACATAAGGAACTGCCCCAAAAATATAGCAATGGCAGGGTATACTTAGACAAACATCACAAAATACACTGAAAAAAAAATAGAAAGACTGATTCAATCAATAAATAAAAATTCACATAGTTGGTGTTTAGGGAAAAACCATAATCATAAGAGCCAAAAACATAAACTTTCATCTTTAAATTTTTAAGGTAACGAAAAATTGGATAAAAAACGTTTAAGTTGGATCATATGTAAATGAAAATCATATTAAATCACAAATTGCATCTGATTTTGGGATGTAGAATTTGCATTAGACTACTGAAGTATTGCAACACCCTGTAAATAATTAAAAAATAATGTACAAACTTGCAAAAAAACCAATTTCCCCAAGAATTTTCTTGAGAAACAAAAGGAAAAAAAATACAGAGATGGAAGATTGAGACCTGATGGAAGATAGACCATTAACTTGGAACTAACCTGGTACAAGACCACCGTAGACCCACGAGTCGAGCCACGCCGTAGACCCACCACCGCAAGCACCGTGGCACCCACGAGGGAGCCATGCCGTAGACCTACAGTCGGGCATCCCTGTCACACGACCCAAGCCGTGGGCCCCCGTCACCATGTTACACACCTGCAACAAACAGAGAGAAAGAAAGAAAGATTGAACGGGAGAGTAGCTCAGAGAGAAAGATAGAGCGAGAGAGAGATTAGGGATTTGCTTTTGTCTTTCATTTGGCGCCTAAGTGTATTTTGTTTACCGCCTGATTTCATTTCATTTTAGTCTTTTTCTATTAGCATAGTGACAATAGCACTTTTTAAAACATGTTATATTTTAATGTAATATATGGGCATAATTGTTGTAGTGACACACCAAGCTTCCAAGAATCCTTCTGCCTCTACATCTATTTTCCTGCATCATACTAAAAGGAAAGGAGTGAGCCTAATGCCCAGCAAGGAAAAACTACTAACAACATAAACATACACATAAAATCTTATCATAACATATGCTATAAACATATCATAACATATACTAAAAACATATCATAACATATACTATATAAGACTATACTAATAATGGCCATTATGACTTGTGATAAACCATCTACGTCCCCTGTCTAATATTTGAGGTAAGGTAAATCATAACATAACATATAAAAACATAAACTTATCATAACATATTAAACATAACATAACATAAAAACATAACATATCATACAAACATACACGATCTAGCCTATTTTCCTTACCAAAATACCGGGATGAAGGTCAGGATTTTGGAACACTCCTCAAAAGCATTAATAGAGAGGTGTGTTTTCTAAAAGAAAGAGATGAAGAGGAATGAACTAAACCATCGAGAAGATACTTACCAACAAGAAATCTCAAGTTCGAAGAACTTAGATGCCTAACCAAGAATAGAGAAGATTGGGTTAGGAATTGAGTAGAGAAAAACTATAAGAACTAATGAAACAATACAGAATAGGAACTAAGAATAGGAATACCTTTGAAATTGCTATGACCGAACTACACCTCGAAACCGAAATACACTCTATGAACCTTACTTCCTAAGTGTCTAATAAGCTTAGAATGACAAAGCTTATAACCCCAACCCAAGTGTTTATCACTCTATAGTCTCACTAGCACCTAGAAGGCTCTGATCAATGCTTGAAGAATGAATGAAAAGGCTTGGTGCTAGGTCTTATTTATAGAGTTCTAGGAATAAAAATCTTCTTTTTGGCTTTGAATAAAAATAATGAATTGAATTGAAAATATTTGAATATTCTTCAGCCAAAGGTTTAGGACTTGGTCAACAAAGCTTGATTTTTTTTTTTAAAAAAAAAAATCAAAACAAATAGAATCCTAACTTCTAACTACCTAAATCTCGTAACTCTAAACTAACTTATAGTAAAATCAATATATCTGGAGCTGTATGACTCTGATTTAGAATATCTTTATACCGTTAGAAATATAATTAAATTATCTACAACTTTGTAGAAATACTATTTTTCGAAATTCATAATATAATCGGGTCAAAAATAGGTTAAAAGTTACAGTACCCTAAAGTTACGAAAAACAATCTATTTAAATAACAACCTAATCCACAAATAAATAAAATTGTAATAAATATCATGCTCCTAACAGATTCTGGTGAAGACTAACTCTTATATTTCCCTTATTTTATCATTTAAATAATAATTCCTTAATAATAATGCATATGACAAGTGTCATAATCCTATTAGCTCTATCTAAACCTTAGGAATAACTATGCTCATGACAAGTGTCATATTCTTATTGGCTCTATCTAAACCTTAGGTTATAATAATCATCATATTAATAACCAGCAATATTAATCAAACCTTATGTTATAATTAATATTCTTAAACTATAGGTTAAACTTATAAAATCAATAACTATTGCTAGGAGTTTCCAACTAAATCCCGGCTTGAACCAAAATCCACAGTAATAAACAATACTATAACTACTACTAGTTATTACTATTACTACTACTATCTAACTAGCTAAGTAAAGTTCTTGGACTCTACAATTCTCCCCTACTAAAAATAATTTCGTCTTCGAAATTTACTTACCAAATAATTCCGGATACCGAGCTTGCATGTCCTCCTCCAACTCCCACGTTGCCTCTCGTTCAGAACTATTTCTCCATAGGACCTTGACTATCGGAATACTCTTAGACCGTAATTCTTTCATCCCTCTATCTAGGATGCTAACCGGCTGTTCCTTGTAACTCAAGTCTTTCTGGAGTGCTATCGTATCATACTTGAGGATGTGAGATGGGTCTGACACATATCTACGCAGCATTGAGATGTGGAACACATCGTGACTATCTGCTAAAGCTGGCGATAGGGCTAATCTATATGCAACTGCTCCCACTTTGTCCAATATCTCAAAAGGAACTATAAACCTAGGACTAAGCTTGCCTTTCTTCCCGAACCGCTTCACACCTTTCATAGGAGATATTCTTAAGAAAACTTGATCTCCGACTTTGAATTCCACATCACGTCGCTTGGCATCCACATAACTTTTCTGACGACTTTGAGCAGCGAGCATACGCTGTTTAATCAGCGCTACTGCATCCTGAGCTTCTCTAACAGTTGTCTCTGATACCAACCGTAACGACCCAACTATCTATGAAACTTAGGTCATTAATGACTACTATACTAATCTTAAGAAAACGTACATATGAAATAACCATAACTTTATTTAAAAACTATAATGTAAAGGTTAAATACATAAAAATTCATTTAGGATATGGGATCCCATTGTTTTGAAAACAAAACATAACTTAAATAAATTGGTTACAAAATTGAGTGCGGAGAAAAATAATACATAGAAATGATAACTAAAAGACTTAAAAACTTCATCCTCGAATCGAACGCGCAATCCACCGATTCCATCCTGCCTCAATACACATCCCCAAGCTTCCAAGAATCTTTCCGCCGCCATAATTATTTTCCTGCACATATAAACATAAAGATTTGAGCCTAATGCCCAGCAAGGAAAATCTACTACAAGTATGAAACATAATCATACACATAACTATAAGCTATAAACATATAACATATATCTATAAAGACGTACATCATATAAGACTATACTATTAATGGCCATTAAAACATGTGATAAACCATATACGTCCCTTTTCTAATATCTGAGGCAGGTTAGATCACATGGTAGGTTTATGATAATCCATCTACGTCCCCTGTCTAATATCTGAGGTAGGGTAAATCATAACCATGAAACATAAGAAAACATAACATAACATACTATAGCATAACTTATCATAAAATATCAACATAACATATAAGCATATAAAACTATCCTATTTTTCTTACCAATATACCGGGATGATGAGAACAAAGTCGGGATTTTGGAACACTCCTAAAAGCCATTAATATACAGGTGAGTATTCTTAAAGAAAGAGATGAATGAACTAAAAACCACCAAGAATATTCTTACCGACAAGAAACCTCAAGTTTGAAGAACTTAGATGCCTAACCAAGAATAGAGAAGACTGAATTAGGACTATAAAACTAATGAAACAATACTGAAAGGATAAATAGATTTTTTTTCGTAACTTTAGGGTACTGTAACTTCCAACCTATTTTTGACCCAGTTATGTTATGAATTTTGAAAACTAGTATTTCTAAAAGGTTGTAGATAATTTAATGAGCTTTCTAACGGTATAAAGATATTCTAAATCAGAGTCCTACATCTCTAGATATGTTGATTTTACTGTAAGTTAGTTTAGAGTTACGAGATTTAGGGAGTTAGAAGTTAGGATTCTATTTGTTTTTATTTATTTATTTTTTAAATCAAGCTTTGTTGACCAAGTCCTAAGCCTTTGGCTGAAGAATATTCAAATATTTTCAATTCAATTCATTATTTATATTCAAAGCCAAAAAGAAGATTTTTATTCCTAGAACTCTATAAATAGGACCTAGCACCAAGCATTTTCATTCATTCTTCAAGCATTGATCAGAGCCTTCTAGATGCTAGTGAGACTATAGAGTGATAAACACTTGGGTTGGGGTTATAAGCTTTGTCATTCTAAGCTTATTAGACACTTGGGAAGTAAGGTTCATAGAGTGTATTTCGGTTTCGAGGTGTAGTTCGGTCATAGCAATTTCAAAGGTATTCCTATTCTTAGTTCCTTTTCTGTATTGTTTCATTAGTTCTTATAGTTTTTCTCTACTCAATTCCTAACTCAATCTTGTCTATTCTTGGTTAGGCATCTAAGTTCTTTGAACTTGAGATTTCTTGTTGGTAAGTATCTTCTCGATGGTTTAGTTCATTCCTCTTCATCTCTTTCTTTTAGAAAACTCACCTCTCTATTAATGCTTTTTAGGAGTGTTCCAAAATCCTGACCTTCATCCCGGTATTTTGGTAAGGAAAATAGGCTAGATCGTGTATGTTTGTATGATATGTTATGTTTTTATGTTATGTTATGTTTAATATGTTCTGATAAGTTTATGTTTTTATATGTTATGTTATGATTTACCCTACCTCAAATATTAGACAGGGGACGTAGATGGGTTATCATACACTACATGTGATCTAACCTACCTCAAATATTAGACAGGGGACGTAGATGGTTTATCACATGTCATAATGGCCATTATTAGTATAGTCTTATATAGTATATGTTATGATATGTTTATAGTATATGTTATGATATGATTTTATGTATATGCTTATGTTGCTAGTAGTTTTTCCTTGCTGGGCATTAGGCTCACTCCTTTCCTTTTAGTATGATGCAGGAAAATAGATGCAGAGGCGGAAGGATTCTTGGAAGCTTGGTGTGTGTATGGAGGTGAATGGAGTGGATGGGCTGCGTGTCGATTCGAGGACAACGTTTTTTTTTTGTCTCTTTAAAAATTATGTTTTTATGTATTTTTCCGCATGTAGCTTTGTAAACAATTTTATTTAAAGTTATGTTTTATTTTAAAACAATGAGCTCATTTATGTATTACAAAGATTGTTTCTTTAAAGTTTTCAATAAAGTTATGAATTTTCTAATGTATGTTCTTTTCAAAGTTATGCTTATGTCTAGTGGGTTTAATGACCTAAGTTTCATAGATAGTTGGGTCGTTACAGTTGGTATCAGAGACAGGTTTATTTATTTAAATAATAGTGCATATGACAAGTGTCATAATCCTATTAGCTCTATCTAAACCTTAGGAATAACTATGCTCATGACAAGTGTCATATTCTTATTAACTCTATCTAAACCTTAGGTTATAATAATCATCATACTAATAACCAGCAATATTAATCAAACCTTATGTTATAATTAATATTCTTAAACTATAGGTTAAACTTATAAAATCCATAACTATTGCTAGGAGTTTCCAACTAAATCCCGGCTTGAACCAAAATCCACAGTAATAAACAATACTATAACTACTACTAGCTATTACTATTACTACTACTATCTAACTAGCTAAGTAAAGTTCTTGGACTCTACACGTGCAATATGTATCCTTGAAGATGCTTCGAGCTTATGAGGTAAGATTGCAACAGCAAAGGGTTCAACACTTGTATATATTTCCTGATGTATCTCTTGCCCTCAAACAAGATGATCCGAGCTCAAGAGGCATAAGCTCGAATATGATGACTCCATCAATAACTTGTTGGGAGCAAAGGCAAAGCAAGAATGACGAGCTCGTGATTGACAAATAATCTCGAGGGCATAATAAACCCAATATCTAAGCTAGTAGGTTACGTGTGAATGTGTTTATTGTTGTAAAATCCTTATGTTTAAGGGATATGATGTAATTAGTTATCAAATCCCACATTCTTAGGGATATTATCATGCACGTAAAATATAATGCATTAAGTGGCATTATATCATTTGATTCACAAAATATCTTCCCGAAATATGTGGGACAGAATTATGAAACCTTCTCTATAAATAGAGAAGGAAACTCCATTTGTAAGGGGTGAAAGATTGAGATTTCGAGAGAAAACTCTAGGCAACTATTCTCTTAAAGTTTCCAGGAAACTCCAAAGAACTAATAATATAGACTCGTGGACTAGGAAAAATTTTAACTACTGAACCACGTAAAAAGATCCTGTTGTCATCTTCTTATTTCATTTCCTCTGATATATTCTTGTTTAATTGCTCTTCTTTTTAAGTTGACGAAAAACAGCGTCAACAAGGGTACAACACCTTGTTTCAAGATTTGGTTTGTGCTGAACACACAACCATGGGAGATCAAAGAAAACTTTATTTGGATATGTGCTACATGAATGTGGATATGGATTCAAAGTCTTCATCAACAAAGGATGAGATAATTCAATGGGATTACAAACTTAAGGAGATTGGTATCATCAAATCCCTTATTTCTAAATGTGTAGATTTCAAGAATTTGAATAAAATGTGTTTGCTTCCATATTTTTGTGAGTTTGCGTTTACTGTTTATGTAAAGAGTATAATGGTGAATGTTAATGAACAATTCAAGGGTTACTGTTATACTTGTTTTGTTTGTAAAGTTATTGATCATCATGTGAGATATGGTAATTGTAAGATTAACCATAATAATATTAGGGTCAATACAATTGATGATGAGATCTTGTTGACCTTAATTGAATTTAATACATTCGATGAGGAATGTATGATAACCCTAACAAGAATTGACATAGTTTATGCATGTAGTGCTGAGACTAATGCAACCTTCAGAGAAGGTGAACATGTCAATGCAATTGATGATGAGAACATTGCAAAAGGAAGTGAAGATTCTAAGGTCAATGCATTTGATGATGAGATCATTGCAAACCTAAATAAGGATACCAAGACAATTGCATTTGATGTTGAGATCATTGCAACCTTGAGTGAAGTTAATGAAACCCAAGGAAAGGTGCAAGGATGGTGGTATGATACTTATGCCACCATTCATGCACCCTAAGATAAAACTATTTTCAAAACTTTTGAAAGGGGAAAAGTGGGACTTGAAGTCCAAATGGGAAATGAAAAGAGATCCAAGGTACTTGGAAGGGGCTGCATTGATGTGTTATTCACTAATGGAAAGAAAGTGACCTTAACTAATATTCTATATGTTCTCGATATGACTAGAAACATTATAAGTGGAAGTCTCTTGAGTAAACCCAATATCAAAATGGAGTTTGAATCCGGTAAACTTATTTTGACTAAATTGGGCACTTTTGTTGGAAATGATTATTCATGTGATGGGATGATCAAACTATGTATTCTCGATAATGGATATAATTATATGACATCTAATTCTTGTAATGTGATTAATTCTAGCTCTATCACTTTGTGGCATAATAAAATTTCTCATATAGGTTATAGCATAATTAAAAGAGTTGTTAAATGTGGATTGATTAATTGTGATGTAACTGAGCATGATAAATGTGAATTATGTGTTAAATCTAAATGGTAAAGAAACCTTTTTTTTTAAGTGTCGATAGATGTTCAAACTTGTTAGATTTAATACATAGTGATTTATGTGAACTAAATGACATGTTGACTAAAGGAGGAAATAGATACTTCATGACTTTTGTAGATGATTGCTTTAGGTATACTTATTTGTATCTGCTTAAGAGTAAGGATGAAATTTGTAATGCATTTAAAATCTATAAAGCTGAAGTAGAAAATCAATTAGAAAGGAAAATTAAGACTCTTAGAAGTGATATTGATGGTGAATACTTTTCAAATGAATTTAATGAGTTTGTTGAACAACATGACATTATACATGAATGTACTGCACCTTACACTCAACAACAAAATGAAATAGATGAAAGAAGGAATAAAACTTATCTTGAGATGATTAACTCTATGCTTTTACATGCTAAATTGTGTTATAATTTGTGGGGTGAAGCTTTGCTTGCTGCGTGTCATATATTGAATCAAATTTCTATGAAAAATAACAATGTGTCTCCATATGAATTATGGAAAGGAAAGAAGCCTAACCTAGGCTATCTTAAAGTGTGGGGGTGCCTTGCTTATTGCAAGAGCACGAAGCCTAAAAGGAACAAGCTAAGTCCAAGGGTGGTCAAGTGTGCATTTTTTGGCTATGCCTCAAATAGCAAGGTGTATAGGCTATTAGACTTGGATTCTAATGTGATAATTGAAAGAGAAATGGAGTTCTTTGAGAATATGTTATATTTTGATAGCAACTCTCAAGAACGCACAGATGTTGGAGAATCTCGTAAAGAGAAAGATCCAAATGTTGATGATCAACCAATATTGCCTCGAAGAAGCCAAAGGCTGAAAGAGTTAAGATCAATTGAGAAATGTTCTCAAGTAGAGATACAGTAACGTCTCAATTTCCCTAATAAGGCTTAGTGCCTTTATTAGGGGGCCAGAAGGGCAATAATTGAATTATTATGTGATTATATGAATTATGTGAGTTATATTATAATATGACTATATTGGCATGTTTAGGTGTATTAAGCATGCATGTGGGTCTGTTTCTTATTAGAAGGGCATTTTCATAATTTTGTCCCGTTGAGGGCATATTTGAATATATAAGTGCATATTGACTAAGACCACATTATTATGTGGATATATTTGAGTTATTAGGCATGAGGAAATCCTAGGGAGCAAGGTAGCGGTTTAGTCACAATGGGGAATTTATACCCGACTCGGGGTGAGCCAAGGGGTATTTCGGTAATTCGGTGAGTTACTGGGACTCACTAGAGTATGATTCATAATATGGGAAAATTAATGATATTCTGGGTTTAGTGGAATTAACTGGGAATTTTAAGTGTAATGGGAGACGGGAGTGCAAAATGATGGTTTTGCCCTTAGTGGGCCTTGAAAGAGAAATTTGGCCTTAGGGGCATTTTGGTCTTTTAGAACCTTAGGTTATTTTGCAGCTGAGTTTATTATCTCAAGAAACATAGAAAAAGAGAGTAACACAAAATCAGGGCATTCTCTCTCTCCCTCATTTCTTTCGCTCTCTCTTTCTCTAAGTTTGGAGGTTTTGGGAGGGATTTTGATTTTAAACCTTGGCAGCAAACTTGCTAAGGAATTTGGAAGCTGTCAAGCATAGGGAAATAGTTGTGAATCATATTTCATTGGAGGTAATTTAGTTCAATGAGTTTTGGTTTGGTTTAGTTTTAGAATTTTGGATGTTCAATTGAGTGTTAGAGTTGTTTATTGTATGCCTGAGCTGTTGGAACCATTATTATGTCAAAACAGGTGAAAAACATGTTTTGGGATGGTTTTTTTAGGATTGGCGATTTTAAAAGTAGCTGGTTTTCTGAGTTCGCAGGGTCACGGCACGACTACTATGAACTCAGAAGGACAAATGGGTGCCTTGAACCGCCTTTGCAACGCGATGCAAGGCGGGTGGCGCCGCGGCACATGCCATATGGTTTTGCACTTGAGCTCTCTATTTTTTTAGCGATGTGGCTCTAATGGAGGGGGCTTCACGGCTCTAATTGAGGAAAAATTAGAAAACAGGTTTTGAGTTAAGGGATCTCAAACCTAAAGGCTTAGAAAGGATTCTACTACCCTGGTTGGTAGAATTTGAGGTCTCAGAGTCTAGGACTCAGTCCGGAAGCCTTTATTTACTCAATATTGATGGATATTGCTTATTATGGTTGTGACTAGGGTACATCTAAGGCTTGGGACGGGATCGTGCTCATGAGGTCGTTGCTAATCAACTTGTGCTTGGACCAAAGGTAAGAAAACTGCACCCAATATAGATATGATTATAGCTCAGGCCCCTGTGAATGAGCATGATTATAATTATGCCTATGATTGCTTGATTAAGCATGTTTGAATGCTCTGTATCTGGATAATTGTTAAGTGATATATGTTTGTCTGCATTATCTGATTGAAAAGGCTTGACTTATAAGTCAAGGACGACAATAGCGCGCTGAGCGCTGGTCGAAAGCATTGAATTATAAGTCAAGGGCAGCAATAGCGCACTGAGCGCTGGTCGATATGGTTAGGCCTAATCAGGAGCGTGACATACACTTGACTGATCCAACGGTCGTTGGAAAATTAAAGTGTCAGGTACGTTGGGCTAGCTCCAAGGCTGGTTATACAGAGGATAAGGCAACAGGCCCCGGGGTGACTCATTAGTCCCATATCCTAGAGCACATGGCCCCAGAATGACTTATTAGTCATTTATTTAGGACAGCGAGCCCCAGTGTGACATTGCAGTTACTTATTTGCACAAAATGCATGCATGAGTAGGGTTATTATTGCTAGACATGCTTATTATGATTTTACGATATGTTATTAACTACTTATGAGCATGTTTAAGTTTTCTTGCTGAGCCTCGACTCACGCGTGCTTTGTGGTGCAAGTAAGGGGAAAGAGAGGATGGACCAACCATGAGTTGGAGAGCTTCGGTGGCGACGTGTACATATGCGACTACTCGACCACCATGGTCGGGGTTTCTCAGAGGGACTAAGGTCAAACCCTATTTTGTTGCTTAGGTCAGCTAGTTGTAACCTGTAAATTGTAATTAGCCTTTTAAACATTAGTTTGGGATGCCATGAATGGAATTAAATGTTTTAATGAAATGCTTATTCATTTAGACCAAAAAATTTAACCCTAAACCAGTAATCACGTTTATGGCCAAGAGACTCGTTTAGAGAGTCTAGCAGTATTTAAAACATACATTGTAATGGTCTTGGCTATCTAGGGCGTTACAACTTGGTATCAAAGCGTGCCAAGGTCAAGGGTTCCTAAAGACTGGCTGGGAATGTACACTCGCCACTAAAGACAAGCTCGACTAAGGGTTTGGTAACTATTTATGTGGTTATGTGTTTAACTGCTTAAATAGGATATAATTGCCTTATCTGCTTACCTTATTAGGGAGCATGAGATATTCTGATAGGGCATGGCCCTTGACTGTTGTATGATTGATAATGACATGCTTATTAGCATTGATATTGCTTGTGAATGCAAAGGAAAAACTGTATTAGCGTTGTTATATGTATATGTAGACCAGGAAATGCTTATTAGCATTGTTAATACTGGTAAATGTTAAAGAAATGCTTATTAGCATCACTAGTTGTTTATAAATGCCAGAAAATGCTAATTAGCATCGTTATGTGCTCATAAATGTCAGGAAGTGCTTATTAGCACCAAGTTTGAGTACGAAAATGAATCGACATGCTTATTAACATGGTTGTTGAGTGTGAATACTTTTTTGTTCCGTCTTGAACCGTAAGGCGGCAAGAGGTATTGTTATTACTACCTAACTGGCCTAATTGATTACTGCAGAGATAAGCTTGGAAGTATGCTTCCAAGGAAGTTAGACCCATCAGTTGGTCAGGAAGAACAAGGCCAGAATGATATTTAGGGCAAAACTCCTTAGCCAGCTCTAGAGAACTGGCAGCAAGTTCTTGCTGATATGCAAGCCAGGCTACAAAGGAGGCAGGAAGAGGAAATCCACCTCTTAAGACAGCAACAAGTTCCTGTAGGGAACGTTCAGTCAGTGGTGCCACCTGGGTTGGTGCCAGTAGTAGAACAGCCGGCAAAGGCTGGGAATAGATGGAAACCTCTCTATGAAATGTTAAGAAAGCAGCACCCTCCTGTCTTTGAGGGCAGTACAGATAGCGCCAAGGTCGAACAGTGGATGAGTATGGTTACCGCTATCCTGGACTTCATTAGGGTAGTTGGTAAGGAGAGGGTGGCCAGTGCCAAATATATGTTTCGGGAGGATGCCTGAATCTGGTGGGAAGTAATATCCCACATATATGTTTCAGAAGGATGCTCGAATCTTGAGATAGCAACAGGTTCCTGCAGGGAATGTTCAGTCAGTGGTGCCACCTGGCTTGGTGCCAGCAGTAGAACAGCCGCCAGAGGCTGGGAACATATGGGAACCTCTCTATGGATGGTTCAGAAAGCAACACCCTCCACTCTTTGAGGACAGTGTAGATCCGGCCAAGGTCGAACATTGGATGAGTATGGTTACCACTATCCTGGACTTCATGAGGGTAGTTGGTAATGAGTGGGTGGCCTGTGCTACATATATGTTTCGGGAGGATGCTCGAATCTAGTGGGAAGTAATATCCCAAACCAGGAATGTCAATACCATGGATTGGGAAGAATTTAGAACTGTATTCAATGAAAAGTACTATAATGATGCAGTTAGGGCTACAAAGGCAGAAGAATTCAGTAAGCTGCTACGGGGAAATATGTCAGTGATAGAGCATGCATTGAGGTTTGATAGATTAGCCAAGTTTGCTACAGACTTGGTACCCACTGATGGGACAAGGAAGGAAAGGTTTCTTCAGGGGCTACAACCTATGCTAGCCTGGGATGTTCGCATTACATCATGCCTGGGGTGACTGTTAGGAGTATGTCCTAAAAGCATGTAAAAGACATTTGTGATTTCTATGAATAAATGAATACAATGGTTTATTATTGTTATATTTGGATTATTAAATTATTGTTTGAATAATTTTGTAAATATCAGAAAAAATCCATATTCACTATTGAGGATGTGATCTTGTATTAGTACGAGAGAATTAAGATCACATGAATGAATAAAAATAGTCAACAACAACAAATTAAAGTTATGTAATTCTTTAATTGGGGTTGTAAGTACAGTTTACTGAGTATCATGATGATACAAATAATCTAGATTCGGATTATTGATGTGGTAAGACATCTAGGTAATTCTTTAATTGGGGTTATCCGAAGAAGATGGACCAGTTTTCTTAGGTTTCGGCTTCGATTTGGTTTTTCCGGCTGCCTTCGCTCCTTTCGCCATAGCTCCGGTGTAGACACCGAAGGAGAGAGAGAGAGAGAGAAAGAAAAACCTTCGCTCCTCTTCCGCTTTTGCTCTTACTTGCAACACAAAGTATCTGTGAGCTAACGCCCAGCAAAAAGAGCTATGTAGGTCACAACCCCAAAGGCCAAACAAAAAACATAAACATAAAATATAACCTAGTTCAAACTATGACAACCTAATTCATATACTATTCATAATCTATACCTTAACATAAAAAGAGTTCAATAATAATTCATATCGTATCACATCATCTCATCATACAATCTTAAAACGTATTAGTGATGTTATACCAGTCGTAAACCAGTGCTAACCTGGTCAAGTGTGCAACTAAGCACGAGAAACGTAAGCATGCATTTTTATCATAAAGTACACATGAATTTTCATCACGTAAGCATGTCACACAAGTATACAACAAACAAACAACATAATCAAGTGTTGACAGTTTATAGTAGCGAGTGGCGTCCCACCCTAAACCTCCACGACCTCGGACACTTACCTGTTCTGATAACTACCTTGTCCATCATCTTACCAAACACCAAACAATGTCATAACATAAACATAGGTTATAGCAACTCTGCTCAAGTGTATTCATACCCATGTCAATGTAAGCATGCAACAACGCACATAAACATACAATATTCATAAACTCATAACATACAAAACAAAAACATAACCATAACATACATAAACTTAATTAGATCACATATACATAAATTTGTGCCTTCAAATGCACACCCTGTGTTAAAGTGACCACTCTTCTTACCTGAATTCCAGCAATTAAGTTGATAAAACAACCCAAGTGTGATTTTGTTCAAGCGTCTCTAGCCAAACCTAAACAAAACCGATCAAAATCGATTAATACCAAGCTTAGTTCATGATTCTGACTCCAAAGTAATAACATCTAAACTTATCTTAGGTTCTAGGACTGTGTATCTTTTCACGAGCTTTCCAACCATATAAAGAACGTCCAAATCCGACATCGAGGTCAAAAGTTATGGTCAAAATACGAAACCCAAAAATTATAACAGAAAAATGTATTTGAGTCGTGGCGCCTTCCCATAGAGTCGCAACGCTACCGAAGTTAGAGAGTAAATTCCAGCCTAAAAGAGACGCATTTGAGTCGTGGCGCTCATCACTTGAGCCACGGTGCCACTGCAAAAAAAAAAACCCTGAAATTTATGCGATTTCTCAACTCTTTCGACTCAAAACATCCCAAAACACTAGGGAACTCAAATCTTGCCCCACAACAGTTATCCTAACATGTTTCTAACCCTTGGAACCCAGATATTAACATCTCTAAACCTATATTAGGCATTCATCAACCCAGAAACAATAACAACAATCTTATAATTTTAAAAACTTAAATTGACAAAAACTTTAAACAGAAGATAAACACTTACCGATCAAGATCCAGCCACCAACACTCAGACTCTTGCCACCTATGAGATTCCTAGCCCTTCAATAACCCAAATTGGTGATCTCCTTCAACCTCAAGCGTTTAAAAAACTCAGATCAAGAATGAGAGATTGTTCTTAGTCTGTTTCCCCTTCCATCTATCGCCCAAAACTAGATCTGAAAATCGTACTAATCTAAACCTAATTTTCTTATTATAATCTAACCCAATTCGTATGAAACCAAATGACCTTTCTGTCCCCAACCTCAAATTTATTCTTAATACTTAAGACCCTTATTGTAATTTCCAACCAAAACTAATAGTTTTAACTTTTGATAATTATGCTTTCTATCATAAAATCCATAATTCCACTTTGACCCCCAATACATAACTTTTATTACACTTTGGCCCCTAATACTTAAAGAAACACGTGTGAGTGGATTGCTTGATAGAACACATAAATGAAAATACATCATAAATCATGCATATCATAATTCATATAATTAAACACATAATGTCATACAATTTACCATAATACCCTCACTAGTAAAAGCGGATATTACAATTGGCACTTAAACCATCAATACTTGAAGGAACCATGTCTTGCCGCTACCATACATACACATATCATAATCATGAAATAAATCACACATTATCATGAAATAATAAAAAAAAATTCACATATGCATTAACATAAATTACCAAATTTCCCTCTTAGGCCAAAATTACCACAATACCCATAAAATGCAAAGGCAAATATTACAACTATCCCTCCCTTAAAAAGAATTTCGTCCTTGAAATTCCTATACCATAACATCTCAAGATTTCTCTCATTCTCGAGGATATCTAACAACTCAACTTTTTCCTTGTCACATCAAAATTTCCATAGAATATTTCTGTCATAACTGATCCCCACTACTCAGAATCATCACAATATAACTTGGCTAAGTACTGTAGCCACGTCCAATTATAACCAACATACACCCAGATACATTGTCAGATTTACATTACCCACAATCTGGTTCTATTCATTGTATCACTTATTATTTCTTTAATGTTCAACTTATTTTCCACTTGATATTCCTGCCATTATTCTGTATGTTCTAGTAGTAACCCATCCATATTGGTTCTACTTCATGTTTCAACAACTGTTGCCATATTTCCAATTTCATAATCCATGAAGCTTTCTCTACAGCTCCTTCGTATCCAAAATATTAATGTGTATACATCATACTTGCCTATTTTCCTTGAATCCTTATTGACATGTAAAGCATATCCTCATAATTCCTCTTTCCTCAACAATTAGATCAAGGAACCATAGATTCCATCATAAATGTTTTCTAACGTCTGATGTTTAATAATTCCTTTAAGCAACACTTAAGGCTCATAATGCCCATCTCATTTCTCCTTTTAGCTTGTTCTATGATAGCTTTCTTTGGAGGCATTTATAAAAGTACTTGCTGCATGTTCTCAATCTTGCAATCTATCAATTCCACTATACTCATCCAAGTACTTTATCCATGTATGTGGGTTTTCTATTAACCCTCAAAAGTAGTCATTCACTTCTGATCCTTCTGAATTTCTTGCTTCCAATGCATCCAATCGAATGAGTGGGTATCATCCTTCTTTACCCCACCGCTTAAGGTGTTGTCTTGAAAATTCTCACTTATTAGCTGAAATAGTAGCATAAACTTGTTTATACATACGTTATAATTCGATACAATCAAAAACTAAATCTGTATCATGTCCCTTAGAACACGAGTCTATCTTTCACTTATCCTTTCGTTCAAAAATAAGGGTCTAAGCCGCCCTTCGTCTCTATAGTCATTGTTTTCTAAACTTTTTCACAAATCCTGAAAATAGTCTTTAATCTTTTACAAATCCTATCCAAATCTGCAGTCCATAAATCTTAAATCATTTTTTCTTTTTTTCCAATTATGAGATCAATTCACCACGATCGTCTTTTTGCATAAATAAACCACATTATTCCATAAATCAATACACTCTTATCACTGACAAATCTTGTTACCTTGAATCCTTACCCCTCTTCCATATTGATCTTACTTTAATACTTTCATGAGTTGTAACGTTTCTACATGTTACTCATTATCAAGTTTCAACTCACAATGGGTTCCATCCTTTAAAGTGATCTAGTTTATCTTAATCCATTGAAAATACTGTTCATCATATCCATAAATTACCGACATCTTTGTCCAATTAGTCCGTCCTAAAAGTCCATACTATCCAAGTATAATTGTTTCCAAAATATGTTCCTTCATATATCATGGTTTACTAACACCTTTTTCATTTCTCGTAATCATATTTCCTTTCACCTAATTATGGTTTGGGCATATTACTATTGCCTCTGCTTCCCCAAAAATAGTTGCAATCACTCCAATCTTAATCAAAACTCGTATCCTTAAAACTTCTTGTCCATTTCCCGTGCATCCATGTCATATGCTCCTATGTTCTTGTTTGAACCTCTGAATTATGTACTCCTCATATCCTTGTTGTTAGAAGTGAAATCTTGATGATCTCGTGCAATCCTTCCATATGTTCGTAGCCTCCGTCATGCCATGTGAAGAAGTGACGCCTCCATGTAATGAACCAACTATTTCTAAGACTTAGATCATTAACTCTACTAGACATAACTACTACTTTGAAGAGAACATACATGAGAAAAATTCATAAATTTATTGAAAACTTTCAAATAATGTTTGTAACACATAAATGAGCTCCTTGTTTCAAAAAATAAAACATAACTTTAATTGAAATTGTTTACAAAGCTAAATGCGGAAAAATACATAAAAACGTAATTTAAAGAGACTAAAGAAAATAACGTCGTCCTCGAATCGACACGCAGCCCATCCACTCCATTCACCTCAACACACACACCAAGAATCCTTCAGCCTTTGCCTATTTTCCTGCGTCACACTAAAAGGAAAGGAGTGAGCCTAATGCCCAACAAAGAAAAACTACTAACAACATAAACATATACATAAAATTATATCATAAACATATACTATAAACATATGTCATATACTACTACAATGGCCATTATACCAGTTGGGGCTTGTTAACTAAGCAAGTCATATGCCCATTAGATTTGTGGGGCTTGCTAGTCAAGCAAGTCATATGCCCATAAATTATTGGGGCTTGCTAGCTAGACAAGTCATATGCCCAAGGTCTATAAACATACTATACATAATGTTAACATACAACATAAGATAACATAACATATAACATATCATACAAACATACAAGATCTATCCTATTTTCCTTACCAACACCGGGATAATTGAGAACAAATGCGGGACTTGGAATACTCCTAAAATCAACAATAAGAATGGTGAGTATTTCTATAGAGTAAAGAATAAATGTGGAAACTAAACCTTCAAGACGAAACTTACCAAGAAAGATCTTTAAGTTTCAAGAGCCTAATCAAAAACCAATATCAAAAGTTAGAATCTGAATAAAAGGACTAAAGAAAACTAAAGAGTTTTAAAGAATTGAACTTAAAGAATAAGAGTACCTTAGTTGACCTTAAGGATTAGTCTAACTCTAATACTGAAATACACTAAACCTCACTTCCCAAGTATTTTATAAAGCTTAAGAATGGCAAAAAAATTTCCCAACCCAAGTGTTTATCACTCTTATGGTCTCACTAGCACCTTGGAGTCTGATCACAGCTGAAGAGTAAGTGGAAGGGCTAGGTTCTAAGTCCTATTTATAGAATTCTAGGAATAAATATCTTCTTTTTGGCTTTGAATAAAAATAATGAATATTAAATGAAAATATTTTAATATTCGTCAGTCAAGAGCTTAGTACTCGGTCAAATCATTCAGAGGTAGGTCTAAGGAGTCAAAGCTTGTTTTTTCAAAATTAAAAACAAAAATAAAAAAAATAATAATAATTAGGGCGATATATCGGCTCTGCCTTATTCCCGAGCCTCCGTTCATACGATCATGCAACGTCAACGTGTTTTCCATATCCTTCGTCAGGCAATATATCGGCCCCTAGCTGTGATATATCGGCTTACGTGAATATTTTAAACACGTAATTGTACTTTTTCAGCATAATTAAGGTTGGATAACTGCTTTGACTGAGTCAAACTACGACCCTAACAGTTTCTGGTGAAGACTAAAGCTTATCTTTCCTTATTTTATCATTTAAAATATTAATTCCTTAATAATCATGCTTATGACAAGTGTCATATTCTTATTGGCTCCATCTAAACCTTATGTTATAATAAGAAATATATTTAGGACCAGCAATATTAATCAAACCTTATGTTATAATTAATATTCTTAAACTATAGGTTAAACTTATAAAATCCATAACTATTTCTAGGAGTTTCCAACTAAGTCCCGGTTTGAACCAAAATCCACGAAATCTAAAATACTACAACTACTACTAGCTAGCTAACTAAGTAAACATCCTGGAACTCTACAATTCTCCCCTACTACAAAGAATTTCGTCCCTGAAATTTACTTACCAAACAATTCCGGATACTGAGCTTGCATGTCCTCCTCCAACTCCCACGTTGCCTCCCATTCAGAACTATTTCTCCATAGGACTTTGACTATCGAAATACTCTTAGACCGTAATTCTTTCATCCCTCTATCTAGGATGCTAACCGGATGTTCCTCTTAACTCAAGTCTTTCTAGAGTGCTATCGTATCATACTTGAGGACGTGAGATGGGTCTGACACATATCTACGCAGCATCAAGATGTGGAACACATTGTGACTATCTGCTAGAGCTAGCGGTAGGGCTAATCTATATGCAAATGCTCCCACTTTGTCCAATATCTCAAAAGGACCTATAAACCTGAGACTAAGCTTGCCTTTCTTCCCGAACCGCTTCACACCTTTCATAGGAGATATTCTTAAGAAAACTTGATCTCCGACTTTAAATTCCACATCATGCCGCTTGGCATCCGCATAACTTTTCTAACGACTCTGAGCATCGAGCACATGCTTTCTAATTAGCGCTACTGCATCCTGAGCTTCTCTAACAGCTTCGGGTCCAAGTAGTTGCCTTTCTCCTACCTCATCCCAATGTAACGGCGATCAAAACCTCCTTCCATAAAGTAGCTCGTAAGGTGCCATCCCGATCGTTGACTGGTAGCTATTATTGTAGGAGAATTCTATCAGCAGCAAGTACTTACTGCATGATCCTCTGAAATCAAGTACACAAGAGCGCAACATATCTTCTAAAATCTATATGGTACGCTCGGACTGACCATCTGTCTGAGGATGAAAAGTTGTGCTAAGACTTAACTTAGTACCCATAGCTTGCTGCAAGCTTCTCCAAAATCTCGATGTAAACACCGATCCTCTATCGAACACTATTGTCTTAGGGATTCCATGCAGTCTTACTATCTCTTGAACATAAATATCTGCGTATTGTTCTGCTGTATATGAAGTCTTAACAGGCAGAAGATGAGCTGACTTTGTTAATCTATCTATTACTACCCAAGCCGAGTCGTGTTGCTTATTCGTTCGAGGAAGTCCCATCACGAAATCCATGGCTATATCATCCCATTTTCATTATGGAATGCTAAGTGGTTGCAATAAACCTGCAGGCCGCTGATATTCTGCTTTCACTTGCTAGCATACTAGACATTTAGACACGTACTCCGTTATATCTTTCTTCATTCCTGGCCACCAATACATTGCCTTGATGTCGTGAGTCATCTTAGT
The DNA here is from genome assembly GCF_963169125.1 of Humulus lupulus. Taxonomy (NCBI): domain Eukaryota; kingdom Viridiplantae; phylum Streptophyta; class Magnoliopsida; order Rosales; family Cannabaceae; genus Humulus; species Humulus lupulus. The sequence continues at coordinate 45,856,566 of NC_084793.1, forward strand.
CGACCCTGGGTGAACTGAGTATGGGGTATTGTGCGCTTCTTCTAAAATCCTCACCTTAATCCCTTGATCATTCGGCACGCATACCCGATCCTTATATCTTAATAACCCCTGACTTGATATTGAGAAATCTGTGGTCTTCCCTTCTCTAACTGCATCCATATGTGTTACTAACGTGTCATCATGCACTTTCCCAATCCGTATATCTTCTAACAGACTTGACTGAATGGTCAAGTTAGCCAGTTTACCAATGACTACTTCTATTCTAGCATTGATTAGCTTCTGCCATAGCGGCTTTTCTATTCCAGCTAATGCTACTAGACTTCCATAATTCTTCCTCCTTAGCGCATCAGCAACTACGTTTGCCTTTCCCAGGTGGTATAAAATTTCGCAGTCATAATCTTTCACTAGCTCTAACCACCTGCGCTGCCTCATGTTGAGCTCCTTCTGAGTGAAGAAATACTTTAAGCTTTTGTGGTCCGTATAAATCTCACACCGTTCTCCATAAAGATAGTGGTGCCAAATTTTCAACGCAAAGACCACCGTTGCCAACCCCATATCGTGTGTTGGATAGCGTTGCTCGTATTCTTTTAGCTGCCTTGAGGCATAGGCTATCACTTTGTCATTCTGCATCAACACACAACCCAACCCTTGCTTTGATGCATCACAGTAAACTACAAACTTGTCATTGGGTGTCGGTACACAAAGTACTAGTGCTGAGCATAGCTTATCCTTTAGCAACTGGAAACTCTCTTCACACTTATCATTCTAGTTGAACCTCTGCTACTTCCGAGTCAGGTTGGTGAGCGGAGTGGCTATCTTAGAAAATCCTTCTAAGAACCTCCGATAGTAACCTGCTAGTCCCAGAAAACTTCTTACTTCTGATGCATTCTTTGGTCTTGGCCAATCCTTCACAGCCTCTACTTTAGATGGGTCTACAGCAATCCCGTCCTTGGATACTATGTGGCCGAGAAATGCTACTTATAAAAGTCAAAATTCGCACTTCTTGAACTTGGCGTAAAGATGATGCTCCTTTAGTCATAACAAGATTAACCTTAAATGTTTCTCATGCTCGACTCTATCCTTTGAGTACACCAAGATATCGTCAATGAATACTACGACGAATTTATCCAAGTAGTCCTTAAAGATCCTATTCATTAAATCCATAAACGCAGCTGGAGCGTTGGTAAGACTAAAAGACATGACTAGAAACCCGTAATGCCCATAACGAGTTCTAAAAGTTGTCTTAGGAATGTCTTATTCTCGTACCTTGAGCTGATGATACCCGGACCGTAAGTCAATCTTTGACAACACGGTCGCTCCTTGGAATTGATCAAACAAGTCGTCAATCCGCGGTAGCGGGTACTTGTTCTTAATCGTCACCTTATTAAGCTCACGGTAATCTATGCACATCTGCATACTCCCGTCCTTCTTCTTCACAAATAGAACCGATGCTCCCCATGGCGAATGGCTCGGTCTAATGAAACCCAAGTCTAGGAGTTCTTGTAGCTGCGTCTTTAACTCCTTGAGTTTGGTAGGTGCCATCCGATATGGTGCCTTGGAGATAGGCTCTGTGCCCGGTACTAGTTCGATTGTGAAGTCAATTTCCCAAGTCGGCGGCAATCCTGGCAAGTCGTCAGGAAATACCTCTAGAAATTCCTTTATGATATGAACGTCTTCCACCTTTAGTGGTGTTTCCTTGACCACATCCGTGACGCTAGCTAAGAATGCTTGACATCCTTTTTCTATCATCTTTTGAGCTTTAAGTGATGAAATAAGCGGTGTGCGTAGACCTGAAACCTTTCCCATAAAGCATAGTCTCTGGCCATTAGAAGTATCGAACGTTACTTTCTTGCGTTTGCAGTTGATGGTTTCACCATGCTTTACTAGCCATTCCATTCCCAATATCACGTCGAAGTCTTTAATCTCCAGTTCTATCAGGTCTCCTTCTAATTCTACGTCCTCAATCTTGATTGGTACGCCTCGTACTACCCGTGATGATAGGACTACTTCACCCGAAGCCAACTCGGTTATAAACCTAGTTCTAAATTTTCACAAGGTTTGTCTAATTTCTCTATCATTCCTAATGAGATATACGAATGAGTGGCTCCCGAATCAAATAATACAGAACATGCATTATTGAGGATAGAAACCTGACCTATAACCACTTTATTGCTAGCATCAGCTTCTCCTTTGGTTAAGGCAAAAACCCTAGCAAGAACCATCTTGTCATCCCCTTTTCCCTCTGGCTTGAGCTGGGGACATTCTCTCTTCTGGTGTCCTTCCTAACCACAGTTGTAGCATCCCTTAGTATTTGCACAACACTCACCAGGATGTTTCTTTTGGCATTTAGCACATTGCCGGTATTCTACATAACCTAGCCTATTACCTCCATTGTTTGTCTGTGCCCTTTTATCGTTGTTGGACTGCTTGTTGTCAGGATGCCTTCTTTTCTGACCATTACTATTGTTGGACTGCTGGTTGTTGTTATTGTGGTTGTTCCGACCATTCTGAGGTTGATTTAACTGTTTAGGCTCAGGCTTGCTTGCCTCCTCTTTACTAACATTAGCTTGAAGCCTTTCCACTTCTATTGTCGTTTCTATAACATCGGCACAAGTAGTATTTCCCGGGTTTGCTAGCTTAACCCCTAGCTCAATCTTTGGTCTAAGTCCTCTAACGAACTTGGTAACCCTCAGAAAGTTGGTTGGAACCATCTCTGGTGCAAACTTAGCTAATTGGTCGAACTACCAAGCATATTCTGCTACCGTCAAGTTGCCATGCTTTAGACTAGCGAACTCCTCGACCCTTGAAGCGATGACAGCTGAGTTGTAGTACTTTTTGTGGAACAGCTCCACAAATTTGGTCCAGGTCATGATGGCAACATCGTGAGTCTATTGTACTAGGTCCCACCATATTCTAGCATCCTTCTTAAGCAGAGACGAAACACAGGATATGTTGTCCGCATTGACGAGATTCATATGTCATAGGATCGGCTCTACATTCCTGAGCCATTCTTTTGCCTCGAAGGGGTCTGTTGTCCCTTCAAAGTTTTTGCTTACGAAACCGCTCGTAAATTGGCTCCATGTGCTGAGCTGGGTATGGCACATAGTTTGCCATTGACCATCCTCCATAAGGACCCACTTGATAGGGTGCTTGAGCCATTTGTTGAGGCTGTGGTTGCGGCGGAGGCGGAGGCTAAGCCTGAGCCTGCTGTCGCTGTTGCTGCAGTAATTCCTCAACTTTTTGTCGTAGTCTGGCAATTTCCTTAGTGTTGTCAATCGGCGGCGGTGGCGCACCTTCATTAACAGTAGCATTGGTTGCACGCCTTCCCCTTCTTCGAACTGGAGGGGCTTCATTCGTTTCAGGAGCGACGTTGGAGGCATTGACATTTTTGCAAGCAGATCTTCTGAGTGACATCTTCAGCAGGGTTCTAACAATCGAGAAAAACATGTTAGAACTTACCCTAATAAGCTCTAAAACAAAACTTGATCAAAGCAAACATAACTCGGACCTATTAATTATGACTTCTTATGAAAAGAATTGTATAAGCCTTCTTTATAATTAGGGTGTGTTTCTAAACTTAGAAAAATAAGCCATCTTTATTATTTTCTAAGTGTGTTTCTAATTATCCTATATGACTTAATTCTCTGGCTCAAAATTCATCGTTGTTCCAAAGTGAACCATACTGAGGGAGGGCTGGGATTAGTAAAATCGTTCCCACTACTATGGCCCCCTAACTCTCAATATAGAACCCTGGTTCATTGATTTGTATCCACCCTCGCCGAACTTAGTCATTATTTATTATGATTGCAAAATAAAATCAAACTCATACATGTCATCAAAATAACAATGATATTAATTTGGAAAAAACAGTTTTCACTAAGTACAATCATAAAGGCAAAATAATAAAAAAACTAATCTATTCTAAAAATCGAGATCTTCTACATCATATTCTTCATCTAACATGTCATCATCTATTTCTTCATAATCATCATTTTCGTGAGCCTCAAAAATTCCTCAGGGAAGATTTGTAAAGATTCTAATCTTTTGTTCTTGTGTGAATTGGAATTCCATCTTAGAGGTAAACCTAATTATGAGAAAATAATATCTCATGGCCGGTGATATTTCATCTTCAACATCTATTGTCTCCCATATTTCTTCCAAAGCAGCAATTACAAAAGGAAAATCTCTAAAAAGCCTAATTACTAAAATATATTGCTCCGTAGCTCTCATCATTATTTGCTTAGTTGTTTGGAGATGAACTATTTGATTATGGAATAAAAGAAATATTTGAGTGATTCTCTCAAATATTCCTACTGTATTTATTGGTTCTCTAATCCTTTTTAAGGCCTTAATGGCTCGGATATCGTTATATGTTAAAGCTCCATCCATATCTTAACTGAAAACATAAGACTAAAATGTTAGCTAAAACACATAAACATAATAACTAAAACATAAATACTTACATTGGCGGTTAGATTCGGAGCTTGAGCATGTGTATCAAGGAGAATTTCATGTAAATGGATCGTTGCTCTGATACCAACTGTAATGACCCAACTATTTCTAAGACTTATATCATTAACTCTACTAGACATAACTACTACTTTGAAGAGAACATACATGAGAAAAATTCATAACTTTATTGAAAACTTTCAAATAATATTTGTAATACATAAATGAGCTCATTGTTTTAAAATAAAACATAACTTTAATTGAAATTGTTTACAAAGCTAAATACGGAAAAATACATAAAAATGAAATTTAAAGAGACTAAAGAAAATAACATCGTCCTCAAATCGACACGCAGCCCATCCACTCCATTCACCTCAACACACACACCAAGCTTCCAAGAATCCTTCTGCCTTTGCCTATTTTCCTGCGTCACACTTAAAGTGAAGGAGTGAGCCTAATGCCCAGCAAGGAAAAACTACTAACAACATAAACATATACATAAAATTATATCATAAACATATACTATAAACATATGTCATATACTACTACAATGTCCATTATACCACTTGGGGCTTGTTACCTAATTAAGTCATATGCCCATTAGATTTGTGAGGCTTGCTTGTTAAGCAAGTCATATGCCCATAAACTATTGGGGCTTGCTAGCTAGACAAGTCATATGCCCAAGGTCTATAAACATACTATACATAATGTTAACATACAACATAAGATAACATAACATATAACATATCATACAAACATACAAGATCTATCCTATTTTCCTTACCAACACCGGGATAATTGAGAACAAATGTGGGGCTTGGAACACTCCTAAAATCAACAATAAGAATGGTGAGTATTTCTAAAGAGTAAAGAATAAATGTGGAAACTAAACCTTCAAGACGAAACTTACCAAGAAAGATATTTAAGTTTCAAGAGCCTAATCAAAAACCAATATCAAAAGTTAGAATCTGAATAAAAGTACTAAAGAAAACTAAAGAGTTTTAAAGAATTGAACTTAAAGAATAAGAGTACCTTAGTTGACCTTAAGGATTGTTCTAACTCCAATACCGGAATACACTAAACCTTACTTTCCAAGTATTTTATAAAGCTTAAGAATGACAAAGCTTTTTCCCAACCCAAGTGTTTATCACTCTTATGGTCTCACTAGCACCTTGGAGTCTAATCACGGCTGAAGAGTAAGTGGAAGGGCTGGGTTCTAAGTCCTATTTATAGAGTTCTAGGAATAAATATTTTCTTTTTGGCTTTGAATAAAAATAATGAATATTAAATGAAAATATTTGAATATTTGTCAGTCAAAGGCTTAGGACTCGATCAAATCATTCAGAGGTAGGTCTAAGGAGTCAAAGCTTGTTTTTTCAAAATTAAAAACAAAAATAAAAAAAAAATTAGGGCGATATATCGCCCCTATGTGGCGATATATCGGCTCTACCTTATTCCCGAGCCTCCGTTCGTACGATCGTGCAACGTCAACGTGTTTTCTGTATCCTTCGTCGGGCGATATATCGGCCCCTAGCTGCGATTTATCGGCTTACGTGAATATTTTAACACGTAATTGCACTTTTTCAGCATAATTAAGGTTGGATAACTACTTTGACTGAGTCAAACTACGACCCTAACAGTTTCTGGTGAAGACTAAAGCTTATCTTTCCTTATTTTATCATTTAAAATACTAATTCCTTAATAATCATGCTTATGACAAGTGTCATATTCCTACTGGCTCCATCTAAACCTTAGGTTATAATAAGAAATATATTTAGGACCAGCAATATTAATCAAACCTTATGTTATAATTAATATTCTTGAACTATAGGTTAAACTTATAAAATCCATAACTATTTCTAAGAGTTTCCAACTAAGTCTCGGTTTGAACCAAAACCCACAAAATCTAAAATACTACAGCTATTACTAGCTATCTAACTAAGTAAACATTTTGGGACTCTACACTCCATTTCTTGAGCATCCTTCGTGTGGTCGTATCGATCGTGTCATGTATTAAGCTTCTGCGTTATGCTTTATGTAGTGATATCACCTCATGTGTCAATCTGTTATTGTCCTCATCTAATATGCTTCATTCACATGTGGTTGTCCGTCGTCTTCTTCATAGTGAGCACTTCACACTTTCTTGTCATCCTTATCATTCTTTCACAATAGAGGTGTCCAATCCTCTTTTTATACTTAATGCCATTCTTCATTGATGGGTAGTCTCACTTTTCACCACGCGAACTCCCTTAATACGAAGAATTACCATCGTTATGAGATTCTTTCCTCTGCCACCCCTTTACATCCGATCTATGATTGATCGTCAATGAACTTTCATGTTATCTTTGTTCACATAATTCGTGTTGTCCTTAATTGTGTATTCCCTTTTCCACTCCATTATTTCCTCCACATCCTAGTTTTCAATCTCACCTGCAAAGTCGAACTTAATTGGTAACTTGTTCCTTATCGCCACAAAATCCTTTATGATTCGTGGCTCACTGCCTGTCTTGAGTCAACCAGCTCTAGTAGTCCTACTCGATGAGTTCATCCAACTTTCTTTGGAAACCTTCTAACTAGAGCTCCGAGCTTACTAAATAATACATGTAAACTACATATGAAAAAACTTAAACCAAGTACTTGTTAGCTTCCCATCCACTTTTCGTGCCCCATCAAAGCGTGAACCGAAATCCTTTATAAAGAAAACCTCTGTGTCCATCATAAGCATGATTAAGATTTCCTTCTCCTCTCAGCTAGTCCTTGTGTCACTAGTTCATGGTTTCCATCTAGCCAGCCGATCCCTCAACCCCCAACAACTCGACTTCTTCTTTATCGTAGGAGATCATTGAATCTAAAACTGTAACGAGTGACATTCAATAGTCCATGTGGCCAATATAATATCAAGGACATTCCAATCATGCTCTACCTTTGCCTGAGGCGTAGCTCATCTTAGATGATTCTACCTTTCATCTGGAGCCCTAATAGTTCCTCAACATCGGAACAACATCCCTTCCTCCTCAGGAATAACTACTTGATGGCCTTCTCTGCCTAATTTGGCTAACTCCTCTTAACCAAGACATGTTGAACCGAACACAACATGACTTCATAAATTTTTGACAAACAAAAATTAAACATACAAATGATCTAGCAACTAACCGCCCAAAAGCTAGTAGTACAACAACAATAAGCATACATGAAAAACCATATGTAACACATATAACACGCATACAATAACACGCCATAAGTGTAGGGTGATACATAACACACCATAAGTGTAAGGTGATACAAGATTACGCCTATCCTCAAACCATTTCGGTCAATGGGGGACTTAGTGGCCTCACCACACAATACACACACCTAACTTCCTCTTAACATCACCTAGCGCATTTTATTCCCTAAATACTTACAAGTTGGCTCTTACTAACTCGCAAGCCAAAGAGAATAGGCTACTATAACAATTATTTTCTAATTGTCTATCCTCAGTTTGCCATACTAAATTACCTTAGGTTGTTCTACTCAATAACGACCAAACTGGTAGCCTAGTACTTTTTCTTGTCATTCCCCATGTACATAATCAAACTTAATCTCATAAACAAGTCAAATCTTTATCCTTAGAACAATCTCGTAAAGTCTAATCATTCATGCACTTGCTACCCATAACCCATATTATGACAACATGTCATTTTAATAATATACTTATATCCTTATATCATTTTGAATTTTGGCTTAACTATATCATATCAATTACATAATGTAACTTCTTATCTCACTAATTGATACAACATATCTCTAATAAACCAACAAACCATCATGATCATGCCTAGAAAAAAATAACACACAGTGCGACTCCTTAAACGTAGTGCGGAGCGTTAAACATAACGTGACGCGTTAAACATAGTGTGACACGATAAACATAGCATGACACGTTAAACGCAACACCACTCAACCCTATTCCATAATCACAATACCCAATCTTTCTCACTTGTGGCTGCCAATCACACTTACCCAGACAATCATAAAAACACACAACTTATTAAGTCTACCCTTACTAAATCTGTGTGGACATGCAGTAGCAAAGCGTAAAAAAAAAACTACAGAAAACAACAAACTTAAGAACTAAAACTTACAGTGAGATGAGTCAAGTCTTCTCAGTCTTCATGTACATATTGTGAGGGTCTATAGGAATGTTAAAATAATTGCTCTGATACCAAATGTAATGACCTGACTTAAAATCCATTAATTTACTAAATACTCCATATATAAGTAAATTAATGTTTACATGAATCTCTTTAAAAAAAAACAAAACTTTTATTGAAAGAAACATGAAATAACACATTTTTACAAACATGCAATTCGAGATCTCGATATTTCAAATAAATCTATTTTACATGCACATCATAAGTAAAAATTAATGTTTAATAAAAAACACAAAACCAAAGATTAAAAGCTTTTATAACAACAATGCATAAGTAGCACCCTTTTAAACCCCTAGGTCAACCAATCACGACATGCACACATCAGACCGAGCTTGCTCCAACTCATTGCCTCATCTACTACGCTTTTTCCCTTACCTGCAACACAAAGTACCTGTGAGCTAACGCCCAGCAAGAAGAGTTATGTAGGTCACAATCCCAAAGCCCAAACAAAAAACATAAAGATAAAATATAACTTAGTTCAAACTATGACAACCTAATTCATATACTATTCATAATATATACCTTAACATAAAAAGAGTTCAATAATAATTCATATTGTATCACATCATCTCATCATACAATCTTAAAATGTATTAGCGATGTCCTACCGGTCGTAAACAAGTGCTAACCTAGTCAAGTGTGCAACTAAGCACGAGAAATGTAAGCATGCATTTTATCATAAAGTTCACATGCATTTTCATCACGTAAGCATGTCACACAAGTATACATCAAACAAACAACGTAAGCAAGTGTTGACAGTTTATAGTAGCGAGTGGCGTCCCACCCTAAACCTCCACGGCCTCAGACACTTACCTGTTTCGATAACTACCATGTCCAACATCTTACCAAACACCAAACAATGTCAAAACATAAACATAGGTTATAGAAACTCTACTAAAGTGTATTCATACCCATGTTGATGTAAGCATGCAACAACGTACATAAACATACAATATTCATAAACTCATAACATACATAACAAAATCATAACCATATCATACATAAACTTAATTAGATCACATATACATAAATTTGTGCCTTCAAATGCACACCCTGTATTATAGTAACCACTCTTCTTACCTAAATTCCAGCAATTAAGTTGATAAAACAACCCAAGTGTGATTCTGTTCAAGCGTCTCTAGCCAAACCTAAACAAACCGATCAAAATTGATTAATACCAAGCTTAGTTCATGATTCTAACTCCAAAGTAATAATATCTAAACTTGGCTTAGGTTCTAGTACTGTAGAACTTTTCACAAGCTTTCCAACCATATAAAGAACATCCAAATCCGACATCGGGGTCAAAAGTTATGGTCAAAATACGAAACCCAAAAATTATAATAGAAAAATGTATTTGAGTCGCGACACCTTCCCATAGAGCCGCGATGCTACCGAAGTTAGAGAGAAAATTTTAGCCTAAAGAGACGCATTTGAGCCACAATGCTCATCACTTGATCTGAGGCGCCCCTGCGAAAAAAACCTAGAAATTTATGCGATTTCTCAACCCTTTCAACTCAAAACATCTCAAAACACTAAGGAACTCAAATCTTGTCCCACAACAACTATCCTAACATGTTTCTAACCCTTGGAACCCAGATATTAACATCTCTAAACCTATATTAGACATTCATCAACCCAGAAACAATAACAACAATCTCGGAATTTTAAAAACTTAAATTGACAAAAACCTTAAACAGAAGTTAAACACTTACAGATCAAGATCCATCCACCAACACTCAGACCCTTGCGGCCTATGAGATTCCTAGCCCTTCAATAGCCCAGATTGGTAATCTCCTTCAACCTCAAGCTTTCAAAAAACTTAGATCAAGAACAAGAGATTGTTCTTGGTTTGTTTCCCCTTCCGTCTATCGCCCAAAACCAGATCTGAAAATCATACTAATCTAAACCTAATTTTCTTATTAATAGGCTATTTAATCTAACCTGATTCGTATGAAACCAAATGACCTTTCTGTCCCCAACCTCAAATTTATTCTTAATAATCACTTAAGACCCTTATTGTAATTTCCAACCAAAACTAATAGTTTTAACTTTTGATAATTATGCTTTCTATCATAAAACCCATAATTCCACTTTGATCCCCAATACATAGCTTCTATTACACTTTGGCCCCTAATACTTGAAGAAACACGTGTGAGTGGATTGCTTGATAGAACACATAAAGGAGCATACATCATAAATCATGCATATCATAATTCATATAATTAAACACATAATGTCATACAAATTACCATAATTCCCTTACTAATAAAAGCGGATATTACAATTGGCACTTAAACCCTCAATACTTGAAGGAATCGTGTCTTGCCGCTACCATACATACACATATCATAATCATTAAATAAATCACACATTATCATGAAATAATAAAAAAAAAAATTCACATATGCATCAACATAAATGACCAAATTGCCCTCATAGGCCAAAATTATCACAATACCCATGAAATGCAAATGCGGATGTTACAACTATCCCCCCTTAAAAATAATTTTTTCCTCGAAATTCCTATGCCATAACATCTCAAGATTTCTCTCATTCTCGAGAGTATCTAACAACTCAACTTTTTCCTTGTCACTTCAAAATTTCCATAGAATATTTCTGTCATAACTGATCCCCACTACTCAGGATCATCACAATATAACTTGGCTAAGTTATATAACTTACTCAGGAATGTGGGTCAACATGATTCAGTGTGGGTTATCATGGATCGATACACCAAGCCAACTCACTTCTTACCAGTGAGGACAATATATATAATTGACCAGTACGCAGATCTCTATGTGAGAGAGATTGTGCACCTTCATGGGGCACCGAGGTTGATTGTGTCAGATTGGGACTCCACATTCACTTCTAAATTTTGGGGAAGTTTGTAGAGGGCCATGGGTACACACTTGAAGTTCAGTACTACTTATCATCCTCAGATAGATGGAGAATCTTAGAGGATTATCCAGATATTAGAGGACATGCTGTGAGCATGTGTGCTAGACTTTGGTGGGTCCTTGAGTAAATATCTACCTTTGATAGAGTTTTCCTACTACAACAGCTATCAATCAACCATAAGGGTGGCTCCTTATGAGATGTTGTATGGTAGGAAATGCAGGTCTCCCATTCATTAGGATGAAACAGGAGAAAGGAGATACTTGGGTCCTGAGGCAGTTCAGAGGACCAATGAGGCCATTGGGAAGATCAGAGCTCGAATGCTCGCTTCCCAAAGTAGACAGAAAAGTTATGCTGATCCCAAACGCAGGAACATGGAGTTCCAAGTGGGAGACAACGTCTTCCTTAAAGTCTCGCCATAGAAAGGGGGTGAGAAGATTTGTGAAGAAGGGCAAGCTGAACCCTAGATTCGTAGATCCATTTGAGATCGTGGAGAGGATTGGTCAGGTGGCCTATAGGTTGGCCTTACCACCGACATTGTCAGTCATGCATAACATATTTCAAATTTCAGCTCTTTGGAGGTATGTGTCAGATGTGACTCATGTATTGAGTTACGAGGATCTGGAGCTTGAGGCAGATCTTTCCTATGAGGAACATCCAGTCCATATACTAGACAGAAAGGACAGGGTCCTGAGAAATAAAACTATGCATTTGGTTAAGGTATTATGGAGGAACAACAAGGTCGAGGAAGTGACCTAGGAGCTGGAGTCAGATATGCAGAGTCAGTATCCCAAGCTGTTTAGGTAAATTTCGGGGACCAAATTTTTGTAAGGAGGGGATAGTTGTAATGTCCTAAATTCCCTAATGTGGCTTAGTGCCTGGATTGGCCATAATTGATTTAATACATTATTATGTGATTATATGCATGATTATGTGCATTGTATTATTATATGGCTTTATTTGTATATTTAAGTGCATATATGTGATATATGGGTGAGATCACATTATTATGTGATTATGTTTGAGCTATTTAGCATGAGACGATCCTAGGAAGCAAGTTAGCGGTTTGGTCATAATGGGATTAATTACCGGGCTCGGGGTGAGCCTAGGGGTAATTTGGTGCTTAGTATATTACTGGGATTGAGCGGGTAATGGGATATGATTTGGTAATTATTTGAGGATATTGGGAGTAACGGGAATTGGAGGACATTAATTATGATTAACGGGGTAGGTGGTAAGGAAATTTTTTCCCTTGGGTGGCTTTGAGGGTTTTAGATGGTCCTAGGGGCATTTTGGTCATTTTAGGCCATTAGATAGACATAAGCCAAGGGAAGGTTGTAGATTGAACCAAGGAAAAACAGAGTTTCTCTCTTCTCTCTCTCGATCATTTCCTCTCTCTCATGCGGTTGGATTTTTTAGGCAAGTTAGGGGATTAAAGCTTGAAGTTTTTTAGGCTTGAGGGTTTAGAAGTGTGTTACAACAATTCAAGGGATTCAATTCATATCTGCGGTAAGGATTCTAGCTTAACCTTTGAGTTTTACTCTGTTTTTAAGGTTATTTTTAAGCTTGGAAGTTTGATTATGGAGTTGAGTATTTGATGGTGTTTTAGGTGTGATGAAGCTTGGGTTTATTGTTAAATTGATGGTTATGTGGTTTTAAGGTTTGGTTTTGATATTGGGATTGTTGGGTTGTGTTTTTGGCTGAGTTTGAATTGAGGAAAATGCATGGGAGCTGGGTTCGCGGGGTCAAGTCGCGACCGAGTTCTTAGGTGCCGTGACTTGAGTGAACCCCAGAGCCTTGTCTAGGCTCTGTCTGCTAGGTGCGCTGCGACCCTCAAGGGTAAGTCGTGGCCCGCCCCTGGCACCCAGACAGGGGGCCTGTCTGTTTGGGAGGCACGCGCGCGACCCTTGGGGGCAGGTCGCGGCCCACCTGTTCCTTTTTTGCCAAGCTTAGTTTTATTTGGTTTTTAGCATAGGTTTTCAAACCTTAAGGCTCGGGATCGAATCTACTAACTGTTTTAGTAAGATTCGAGGTCCCAGGGGCTAGGACTTGGTCCATGAATCTTTTATTACTCATTTTATTGATGGGATTTCATATTTAGTTATGATTAGGTTACCGCTGAGGGTCTAAGGGCAAGATTGTTCTCAATGGTCATTCTTTATCTATTTTCTGCTCAAGTTTGAGGTAAGAAAATTGTGCCCATTATGTGACATACATGATTATTGTTGAATCATGTTGAGTGCTCTATACTTGGATATCTGTTGCATTATGAATGCTTGATTGCATTGTTTATCTGAGCAACGCACTGACTTACTAGTCATAAATGGCAATGGTGTTAAGTGGTGGTCATGAAGCTCTGACTTATCAGTCAGGATCGATAATAGTATTGAGCGTTGGTCGTATGGAATTGACTTATGAGTCAAGAGCGGCAATAGCGTATTGAACGCTGATCGACATCATTACATCTAATTAACAAGAGCATTATATGCTTGTCCGATCTATTGATCGAAGAAAACTAAAGCGCTTTGCTAGTTTATGGCTAGTTACTCAGAGCCAGGGCTAAAAGGCTCAGGTGACTTGATGGTCACATGGCTTAGGGTGCAGGACCCCAGGTTATCTTATTAGTCATCTATTCAAAGCGCAGGACCCCAGAATGACTTAATAGTCATTAATCCAAGGCGCAGGACCCCAGAATGACTTAACAGTCATCTAATTAGGGCACAAGACCCTAAAATGACTTAACAGTCATCATCCGATTAGGGATGCGAGCCCCATAATGATTTCATGATCATTTATTAATACTTGTATACATGCAGTAATAAGTTTTCTTGCTGAGCCTTGGCTCACGGGTGCTATGTTGTGCAGGTAAAGGGAAAGAAAAGCTTACCCAGCCTTGAGTGGAGAGCTTAGATGGAGACGTGTACATATGCGACCGCTTGACCACTGCGGCCAATGTATTTAAGAGGAACTAAGGTTTAACCCTAGTTTTGCCGCTTAGGTCGGCGGATTGTAACTTTTGAATTGTAATTACCATTTTAGATTGTGAATAACTTTGTAAACACTTTTATGGGATCTCATGTATAGCTTAACATTTTAAATAAAATACATTCATTCATTTTAACCGAAATTTTAACCCTGACTCATTAATAACAGTTAGATGCACGTTTATGGCCTAAAGACTCGTTTAGCGAGTTAAGCACTGTTTAAAGTACACAATGTGACAGTCTAGGTTAACCAGGGCGTTACATCAAGCTTGCGGCAAAAACATTAGAGGGAGTCTAAGTTTTGTTTAAATCAATTACTTTGTACTTGTAAAATTTGACTAATTAATCTTATCACTGGGTGTGACCCCATGGACTAGTAATATCCGAAAGGATATTGACACCACGTAAAAAAACTTTGTGTGTCATTTTATTATTCAGTTAATTCTATTTTATTATACTTGTTTGATATTCTGTAGTGACAGGAACTTGATCTGTAGCTACAGAATACTGGTTTGCTGTACCAACTTGTTTGTTCCACATTTAATTAATTTGGTTAATTAAATAAAAAGTTGGTAACAAAAAATTACGGAATTTCAGGGGCAAATCTGTTTTCGGTATGTAGAGAAATTATAACTATTTTTTTATATATGACATATACATTGTAGTTATAGCAGATATTCCCCCAATTTTTAGGAAATTCTGAATAATTTATGATGTCGAAAACATAGTTCAAGCAAGCAATTGTACACATGCTTATTTTTTGTTTTGTTTTTTATAAGCGTGCAACTGACTATTTTGAGCTATGTTTTCGGCGTCGTAAATTATTTGAAATTTCTAAAAAAATTGGTGGAATGTCTGCTATAACTACAATGTACATCGTCATATAAAAAAATTTGGGTTATAATTTATTTACATGTCTGTTGACTGTGTTTTTAGCCAACGACGTGAGAACGTCAAATACGACAAACCTTCAAGAGAATTTAAACAACACAGATGGTATAATAAAGAAAATAAAGAACACACAAGATTTTTATAGTGGTTCAGCCCCGATCAGTCGGTAATAGCCTAATCCACTTAGAGTTATGATTATAGATCTGTACTCAAGATCAGATGGACTGAGCCAACTGAGTTTCTCCAGTACAGATTGCAAAGATACAAGAATTCTTTCAAATGTCAGCACTTTCTCTCTCTAGAATACTCAGACCAAAGTTTTCTCTCTCTAGAAAGAAGAAGCAGAAGAAGCCCCTCTCTAATCCCATAAGCCCTCTATTTATAGGCTTAGGGTCATACATACGGTATCCCCTAAAATTGGGATATTTTATTATATTTATTACATTTATATTACAAAAAGCATTCAAAATGTAACAAACCCCCCATTTGTGGGAAGAATGAGAGATTCCCGCATATCTTGTTGAAGTTGTTTATGGGAATCTTGACTTAGTCCTCCTCTAGCTAGTTGATCCACCTCCTACTGACCACCCATGCAAGTGCTGGTCGGACATGTGCATGGTGGTAGGACATGCACTCCTATACTCTAACATGACACTCTCCTCTAGCATGTCATATTTCTCCTCTAACATGGCACTCTCCTCTAGCATGCCATATCTCTCCTCTAACATGGCACTCTTTTATTTGGGCAACCATGCACTTGTTGGACATATGTATAAAGATCAAATTCTTGGGCTCTCCTCGGACCACATTCTTGGGGTCTCCTAGGACCACTCTCTTGGGGTCTCCTAGGACCACTCTCTTAGGTTCTCCTCGGACCAAAGTCCCTTGGGCTCTCCTCGGACCACATCCTTGGGATCTCCTAGGATGCACTCTCCTTAGTTCTCCTAGGATGCACTCCCCTTAGCTCTCCTAGGATGCATTCTCCTTAGCTCTCCTCGGACCACACCCTTGGGATCTCCTAGGATGCACTCTCCTTAGCTCTCCTAGGATGCACTTGGCTTGGTTATGACATCTTTCAAGCAGTCCAAACTTTCACCAGTCTACCGAGTCACTTTATCACAACTCTGAGGAGTCAATGTATTTATTGACTATTAATATGTCTTTTACAGACTATGTACTGCAATTTGTCACCTCTATTGCCACGTCATTAATCTCCAATTTTTGGGGATAACAATGTCGAAAATAGATTTGCCCTTTCCAATAGAGGCAAAAGTGATGTCCCTACCTAAGAATCTCCCTATATATTTATACACGTGCTTACAACAGTCACATGGTGATTTGTCAAAGGCATTCACACGGTCGTTTGTCAGAGACATTCACTCATTCGTAAGAGAGTTGGCGTTCGAAGAACACACCATAAATTTGAAAATATTTACCCAACATATATAAAACTCAAAAAATAAAGGAGACCCTATAATTTTATTTCTTTTTTTATAAATGAAATACCACATATAGGATAAAATCTCTCAAATTAATCTAAAGAGTAATGATTGTGACACATTCAAATTGCACACTATTTGCACACAATGATATGTAATTAATCTCAACCACACAATTAAAAGTAATGTGGTCCCCACTTAAAATTATTTATAGTTAAAATTTAACACACATTATTGTGTGTAAAAAGTATGTGCAATTTGAGTGTGTGTCTAGCATTAATCTTAATTTAAATCCTAAACCAATCGTTAATTATTGCATACCTCAGCAAAGCCGTGCCTTTTTTAAAAAAAAAATGGTAAATAGCACTTGAGACCCCCAAGTTTCATCAAATATATCACTTAGGTCCCCAACCTTTTTTTTGGAGCAATTGGAACCAAACCTTTATATTTTGGCTCACATAAGTCTCTAATGCTATATTTTATTAAATAAAACCTAATTTATAGTAGTAAAATGAGATTTTTAACCAAAAAATCATAAACTCATTTTTTTCCTTTTTCTTTTTAACCCTTTTAATTAATTAATTATTACTAAAAATATTATTTTAATAAATTGACCTAAATATTCTTATCAAATATTAAAAAATAATACTAATATGTTTTCTATTATACCTTTAAAATATTTAATATATCACTTATATATTAATTAGTTTATCATTTTTAATAAAAAAATTATATACTTTAAATTTTAGAATGATGAAATTTATTTAGGGGACCTTTATCTGTAACATCAATTTTTTCTCACCATATACATATTTAAACTCCTTATACATTGTTAAAAATTCTTTAAACACATATAAAAAAAATTAAGCAATAAATTATAAAAGTAGAAATAATTTTTAATAATTTATGAGGAGTTTAAATAAAAATGTGTGTAATAAGAAAAAAATAAGATATAGATAGAAGTATCTTAATAAGTTTTATGATTTTAAAATTTAAATTATATAAACAATTTTGTTAAAAATAAAATTTATATATAAATAATATACTGAATATTTTAAAGGTACGATATAATTTTTTTTTCATTTTTAATATTTCAATAGAATATTTAGGTGAATTACTAAAAATAATATTTGATAATAATTAATTAATAAATAAGTGTTTAAAGAAAAAAAATGGGTGTTATTTTTTTTTTGTTAAAACCTATTTTACCCATATAAATTATGATTTATTTAATAAAAATTGAAATCTAATTCCTATAAAATAAAATTTTAAAACTTGGGACCTAAATGCTATTTACCATTAAAAAAAATTACATCTTGCTATTTCAAATAGAAAAAACCGCGTGCCCCATCACGAGATTAATTATTAACCAGTAAGACTAGCTAGTACTGATTTCATTGTCCAAAAGATAAGATTGCAATCCTGTTTCTCGATAAGCCTCTTCTTCTTCTTCATCTTCTCCGTCGAGTACACTCCCTTTCCCTCTACAGATCCCAACGGTACCATTCCAGTTCCTGTGAGGTGCTTCTTCACCTCCCAGTTTTTCTATTTCATCACTCCCATGGTTCCCTTTCTTTTTTCTCAGGCTTCCACTACGACTTGCCCACTCCTTTTCATTCCAACCCCACTTCTGCAAATCCACCCATCTCGCTTCAAACACCACCCCCGCCGAACCCCTTTCCCTATAAGGTCAATCTCCCAAAACCCATATCAGTTTGCCGATCAAAACCGTCGATGGGACCTGCAGAGACAAGACCCACCAAGGACTCTCTTCCCCGGCGGCTACAAGCGGCCCGAGATCAAAGTTCCCAGTTTTGTACTCCAGTTGGATCCCGGGGACGTCTTAGGTGAAGATGCTGCATTGGATTTGATCGACAGGGCCGTGTCCAAATGGGTCGGGATTGTCGTTCTCAATGGCGGCGGCCAAACTACTGGTGGGAAGGTCTACGAAGCCGCTTGCAAACTAAAAGCCGTAATTAGAGACCGCGCCTATTTGTTGGTTGCTGAACGAGTCGATATCGCCGCCGCAGCTAATGCTAGTGGGGTTGTGCTCTCTGATCAAGGTTTTAACTTTTATAAAAATATATAGTCAAATAAATTATCTTTATGTGTTCTTGGTTTCTGGGCAATGATAGCTTAGTCCGTTCAACTCACTCTACATTATAATTTGTAATTCAAAACTCAATACTCTAGGAAAGTAAGTAACCTGTGCGCTGTGTGTGTGTTTGGTTATAGGCCTTCCTGTTATTGTAGCAAGAAATACAATGATGGATTCAAAGTCTGATTCAGTGGTCCTTCCTTTGGTGGCAAGAAATGTGCAATCCGTGGAAGCTGCATTAGATGCATCTATATCTGAAGGAGCTGATTTTCTTATTTATAATTTTGATGACGAGAAAAATGTGGATGTAATTTTGAACACTGTAAGTGAAAATGTCAAGATACCGATTTTTGTCATGTTTAGTACAGATGATGAGGACAAGTTCATTACGGAGGCATCAAAATTGCTCAAATTTGGTGCTAGTGGATTAGTTACTTCTTTGAATGGTTTCGAGAAGTTCAGTGTTAATGCTTTGAACCATTTGTTCCATGATGTGTACACACTAAATAGAAAGGTCCAAGATGAGTTTGGTAATTTAAATGAGAATAAGTTGATGAGTGCGGATAATGGCTTTGGTAGTGATTCTGCTGAAGAAAGAGTTGCTGGCTTTGTGAAGTTGGAGGAACGAGAAAAACAGTTCATAGAAAGAGAGAGATCAGTGTTGCTGAAAGCAATAGATGTCATTTGGAAAGCTGCTCCTCTGGTGATCTTTTAATTAAATTATTTGGTAGTTGAAATTGATAATTGTCTAAATTCTAACTTCCCTGAATATTTTTAAGTGTGCTATTTGCTGAGCCCGAATACCGTAAATTTGTTTTGTGTCACAGATGGAGGAGGTTTCGCTTCTTAGTGATGCAGTTTCTCAGATTGATGAACCGTTTTTACTGGCTATAGTGGTAATTGTGTGCTGAACTTCAACAACTTCTGGTTCCAGGATATACATGGGTATTAGCTCTTATTTTCACAAAAATCCTCTTTTTCCTTGAAAGAATTTAGCACTAAGCTGACCTTTGATCGACTTCGTTCAAGAGTGATATCAAATAAGTATGGTGTCATCCTTAATTGTTATATATGTACTGAATCTCCTGAATGCTTCATCCGTCTGGGCCTGCTACTGAACCTATAGCAATTTATTAGGGTCATATACTCATCATCTCCTGCACAACTTGGTTTCGTTAGAGCCTTAACATAAAAACCATGTAGGATCAATCAAGTATACTACTTCTTGGGTTAATGTTAGGTTGTCTCGTGTATTTTCTTACTTTGTAACCTTGGTCTTTGTTGTCATTTAAACTTTAATATAGCTTCTTCACTTATTGATTTTGAGGGTGAAATAAAATGGTTACTCTCATATCTGGTGGATAATAATAGTGCCAATTGTCAATTTGGGTTCAAGCTTCATTGTTCTTGCTCTTGTCATTCTAATTTCTAACAGACCATATCCTGAAACAATAAGAATTTTCTTTACTATTAATATATATACTGATAATAAGAGTATAAGTTTCATGATGAGAAAAGTTAGCTGGCTTTCTAGAAACTTGTATGGGAATGTTGCTCAAGCTTTTAAATTTTCCTAATATCTTTTTCTTTTTTGGCTTTATATTATAATATCAGGGTGAATTTAACTCTGGGAAGTCAACTGTTATTAATGCGCTTCTTGGAAGAAGATACCTAAAAGATGGGGTTGTTCCTACAACTAATGAGATCACTTTCCTGCGCTATTTTAAATTGGATTCTGGCGAAGAACAACGTTGTGAAAGGCATCCAGATGGTCAATTTATATGCTACCTTCCTGCCCCTATTCTTAAAGGAGTGAGTCATATACCTATTTTTGTAAAAATCCATATTTGTTTGTGTATGCAATGGCTAATCACACCCAGGAGGGGTGGGTACCTCGGATGGTGGTTTGCTCACTCAAGTCAAGGTCTAGCAGTTGCCATAGTTTCCTACTCAAATGTTGTAGGGTTAAACAGGGAGCACAATTTTATAAAATTAGCTAATCACCAAACTTTTTTGTGCAATAGTGATATTCTGTATATAAACTGAAATTCACCTTGGTGCATGAAAATAGAGTGGGTAATATGCTTACCAGTTTGGTTATTATTATTATTTTTTTTACGCCACAATGATTGTTCTTTTGTAAGGGATAGAAAGAAAATTGTGCACAACACCTTATTTGCTTACTGAGCTTGGTAGAAGATGAGTTCAAAATGAAGCTAATCTATTTTAGTTTCTGTGGAAGCAGATGAACATAGTCGATACACCTGGAACAAATGTGATTCTTCAGAGGCAACAACGCCTTACTGAGGAATTTGTGCCCCGTGCAGATTTGCTTCTTTTTGTTATATCCGCTGATCGTCCTCTAACTGAAAGTGAGGTATGGTTAGTTAGTTTGTCATTTTGGCATATCATATGCTTTTGATTGTTCTAGTCATACAAAATTTGTAAATTTAAATACCACAAGCTCTGGCATATATATTAAATCCAGCTTCCTTTTCTAGTAGCGTTGCTCATTTTGATTTTGTTACTGGCATTGTCCTTTCAGGTTTCTTTTCTTCGTTATATTCAGCAGTGGAAGAAAAAAGTTGTGTTTGTCTTGAATAAATCTGATCTCTATCGGAATGCTGATGAGGTTTGCTGATGGATCATTTTCCTTCAGCTTTTATTGTCTAATAAATGCCTATAACAAATTTGTACTGCTTGTGTTTCTCAATCAACTTTGTTTTGTCCCATTCTCATTTCCATGATTCATTGCAGCTTGAGGAAGCTATGTCATTCATCAAGGAAAACACACAGAAGTTGCTGAATGCTGAAGATGTAACAATATATCCTGTGTCTGCACGATCTGCGCTTGAAGCAAAACTCTTAAAATCCCCAGATCTTGAAAAGGAATATGAAGAACTAGCTTTATCTGATTCTCACTGGAAAAACAGTGCCTTCAATGATCTTGAAAAGTACTTGTATAGCTTTTTAGATGGGTCAACAAGTACTGGAATGGAAAGAATGAAGCTTAAACTTGGAACACCCATTGCAATTGCTGAAAGACTGATTTCTTCCTGTGAAGCTCTTGTGAGACAGGACTGCCGGTATGCTAAACAGGACTTGGCGTCGATAAATGATATAATTAGCAGTGTAAAAGATTATGCAATGAAAATGGAAGGTGAAAGCATATCTTGGAGAAGAAAAGCTTTAGCATCGGTGAGCTTGTAGAATTTATATTCTTACAAGTTGGAAGCACGTCTGTTCGTATTAAATTGAATTAATGAGCTATACCTGTGTATGACTGCAGATTGATAAAGCAAAATTACGAGTTATGGAGCTCATACGTAGTACAATGCAATTATCAAATCTAGATCTTGTTGCTTCGTATGTGTTCAAAGGGGGAAATTCTTCTACATTTCCTGTCACCTCAAGGATTCAAAATGATGTAATGGGTCCTGCACTTATGGATGCACAAGTAAGATAATATTAATATTTTTCCGTAAACATTTTTCTTTTCTATTTCCTGCTGCTTGAGTTGGCCAAATTTTTAATCTTAGAGTCATCCAAGGACAATGCATGAAGCCAGGATTGAATATAGAGGAGTCAATATAAATTTATACATATTTATAATAATTATTTTTTCAGAATTTCATTGTGTACAAAAACATAGAAAAAAAAATGTTATGGGGGCCATGGCCATCTAATCTGGGAGCCATGGATATGATGCTTTTTTCTATTATTGCATTATAGAGTCTAATATAACTTAAATTTATTTGTGGTTCCCTTGAAACGTTAGTATTTTCTTGTCATATAGAATTTCCTTGGAGAATATGTACAATGGTTACATTCCAACAATATTCGTGAAGGGAAGCTGTACAAGGAGTCATTTGAAAAACGTTGGCCGTCATTTGACTACCCAATCAGTCAGTTGCATTTTGAGACATTTGAATCACTGAAAAAGGTTGACGAACTTAGCTTGGGAGTGGTTCGGAACTTCAGTGGCCCTGCTGCTTCTAAATCGTTTGAACAAGAAATTCGAGAGGTGGTGAGTTTTTCAGGTTTAGGAAAATTAAAAAAAAAAGTAACAAACTAGAAATCAAGGAATTAAATGTCTTTTGATGAAAATAAAATAATTTCTCAAATGGAACAGTGGCAGGAATCCATGGAAGTCTTTACTAGCTGATTTTGAGTGTATTAACGCAGTGAATATTATAGTGGCAGGAATGTTCTTCCTGGAAGCATTATTTTTTCCTGAGCATGTATATCATATAATGTATTCTTGTCCATACTTAATTTTGTGTTCAATCAACTTCTTGTGTTTACTGCATTAAATCTTCTTCTTGTTTTAGTTCCTGGGAACGTTTGGTGGACTTGGAGCAGCCGGTTTATCTGCTTCACTTTTGACGTCTGTTCTCCCAACAACATTAGAAGACCTTCTTGCACTTGGACTTTGTTCAGCTGGCGGGTGATATTTCTTCACTCTTTCTTTTTCTCATGTTTGATCTGCTTCCTAAATTGTTGATGTACATTCATTAAAACTTTATGTCTGAAGTTTCACTGCTTCATTTAATTGAACTCGATCATAGTTTCTATATAGTTTCAAAATGTAAATATCTTCAATTTTTTTAAAACTAATTGGAGAATATAGATTATTTTTTAATGTCACTTTCCACAATAACCTTCGTTTGATATTTTTTTTTTTACAAAATGGCATCTAGACAGGATATCCAGAATTTTTGACGAAGTGTTTGAGAATTTTCATCAGGATGTTAGGTGTGTTTGGAAGGCTATTTTGCAAAGATTTATTAAAAGGAAGCTATTTTGCAAAGATTTATTAAAACGAATCTATTTTGCAGATTGACTATAAAGAAAATGTTATTTTGCCAAACAATCCATTTTTTTAAAAAGTACTTTTCTGTTAGGCTTTTCACCATAATCCCCAAAACAAAAGAAAACAGACTTAATCACCATTTGGTTTATTTTATCTCAATGATCTTTTCATTCCGTGTTAGGTTATTAGCAATTTCAAACTTCCCGGCTCGTAGGCAAGCAGTGATAGACAAAGTGAACAAAACAGCGGATTCCTTGGCTCGTGAACTTGAAGAGGCCATGCAGAAAGATCTCGCTGAAGCGCTGGACAACTTGGAATGCTTCGTAAAAGTAGTTGCCGAGCCTTACCAAAATGAGGTGCGGAATAAACTAGAGAAGCTACTTACGATTCAGGCTGAAATATCAGAGGTTGGGAAAGAACTGCAAGCTTTACAGATTGATATCCAAAATCTTCATGTTTCATGATACTGATTTTGAAAATTTATCAGATGGGGTGGCGGGTGGAATGACTAGATTAGCAGGGTTTATCTGCATTTTTCTTCTTTTAATGTACAAGCTTGTAAAGTATCATTATTTATCAATAAATAAAAGCATATGCTTCTCACTCTGTTTTTAGCCATGTTGTGCAGATTATCAAGAACTACTGTTTTTAGTTCAAGTCAAAAGAGTTATATTAACATGAGGAGGAATTACCACACGTTTCTGCTTTTAAAAACACCATTATATAGTGTGATTTTAAAAATGTTTTATACTTATATGGCGTCCTAAACTTCCATTGACCCTTTCAAGATAATTATTATTATTGTTGTCTCTTTGCATTATTAAGTTAGTAGTGCGAGAGAGGTCATATTCCAAAGAATTGGCATGGTCGACAATCGTAAAGTATAAAACTTGGAAGATTAATTAATGGGAACCGTCCAAAAAGATAGTTTTTATATAATAAGACCAACCATTTACTACTCGACAGGTGTCCTATTTTGTTTCATTTTTATGGGTTATTTTCATATTTAATTTTCTGAAAGTTGCCAGAAAAGTAAAAGGAAGTTGAGTACGAGACTAAAGGGCATGGCACTAACAAGTATTGGTCAAAAGAGGGTATAATAAACAGAGTGCGGCTCGTTGACATGTTTTGCTGCAAAAGTTATGAATTTGATACCTTCTCTCAACTTTCATTGTGAATAACATAACTAAATTCTAAAAAAGAAAAAGTAAGAGCAACGATTTAAAATTATTAGTAATTTTTTGTACACAAGCACAATGAAGAATCACATAACTTTATGAAAAGAGGCTAAGAAGTTTTAAGGTTTTCTATTTAGAGCTAGCTGGTGGGATCCTAAGTCATTTTCTCTTGGTCTTGGATAGCCAGTCTTAAACAAAAGAAAAAAAAAATAATGTTGCATCTATATATATATATATAAATAAATGAGCAAAATAAAGGCATGCATGGATTGCGAAAGCAAATTTGATGGTTAGGGATTTGCCAGAGAGAGAGAGCACATATTCTTAGTCATCCTCACTAAACAACTATAAGTTTACATTTTTATATAAATTTTACCCTTCTTGGGATTGCATACCGGCTTCGAAAGTATCCTATATTTGTCTTAAACCAGCTAAGACTAGAATCTCAGGGTCTGTTTTAGTCAATACATATAGTGTGCATGTTAACCCATTTTCTTTTGCAAAGTTAGTAAACCCTAACGACAAAAGGAACATTTATACTAAATCCTTTCATTTTTAAAACTCGAAAACTAGTTATTAGGAGTCAATTGGTATCTATCGGAAGATTGTGTATATATATTTTTTAAAATGCGTTTTTCATTTATTGGAATCGGTCATTTGGAATTAGTTTGTAAAATATTTTAACGAAATAAAAGTTCTGTCAATCTGAAAATACAACACGATCGCACTAATCTAAAATAATTTTTATTTGAGAACACGAATTCTGTACCACAAATTAAAATTAATATTTTAATTCACTCAATATTAATTACACAAATAAACTACAAATTGTTTTATATATATTTAAAATAAATGTACATATTTAACTCCCTTGTTGTTATAAAACTATAATACAATTTATAACATATAGTATTTAATATGTAAATATATAATATAACTCCACTCACGTCTTCACAATATTCTCCTCGTTCATCCACTAAAAAAGGTATATTTATAAATATGTATATATATATATTTATATATTGAGTTTTTGAATCAGCATGGGAAATTTACGTATAATTAAATTTAATATGAGAGAAAATATAATAACTCGTATTATTACCCGGCCGAAAGAGATAATATACGGTGATTATATATATATATATATATAAGTATATACTAGTTAGCTTAGTTTTATTTATAAAATTTATAAATTATTTTTATTAAATTTATAGTAATATCATATAAATTTCAAATAAATATCTTATTTTAATTAAATAATTTATTTATTTTTGTTTAAGTTTATGTTTGTTCTAGTTTTTAAATTTAGGAGTGACAACAAGAGATTTTATATTATAGGTTTTAAAAAAGTAATTTGTTGCTAATTGATAGTAGATTATACTATATGTTTAATATGATATTATTCTAATAAGTGAGTTTAAGTTTAATTAAATTTTATTTAAGTTATAAAACATATAATTTTATTATTTTTAAATAATTATCATTGTAAAATAGTCAAAAATATCATATTTTAATTTATTTAACTATTTATTTTTTAAAATAATTATAAAATATCTCAAAAATATCTTATTTTAATTTGTTTAATTATTTATTTTATTTTATATAAGTTTAAGTATTTACAAACTACCGTTGAATATAAAAATATTCTGTTAAATATAAGAATATTCTGTTAAAGTTAACATAAAAAAATAAAAAATCGTTAAAACCAAGAATTTCTGTTATGTACACGCTTATTATATAGAAGATATATATATATATATATGTGCATATATAAAATAAATAATAACCACCTAAGTATAAGAACGTACATTGTTTAAGGGGTTAACATGCAATTTTTTTTGACAAAGGTTAACATGCAATTTTACTTGGGGTGTATAGTGGAGAAAAACTTGTAAAAGAAAGAGCAGGCAACCAAAAAAGATAAGGGAGATGGTTTGTCCTAGCTAATAAGAATATATGAGGAAGGTGTGTTAATTCTTCAACACCAACGAATTAAGATCATTAGTACATAGATATAGATATATAGCTAGCTAGGGTATAACCTAGCTCGAAAGAAGAAAAGCACATATTGGACACAAAAGCATTATTCATTTCCCAAAATCCATATATTCCTCTTGGCGTTTTCTAACGCTTAACATATCTAGTGCTCTATTTCCCACCTCATATCCCAAGTTTTTGAACAAGCCACACTATCTTTTACGTTTATTGGTCGAAACGTGTCACTACTTTGTTTTTGGGTTATTATTGTGAGAACATTTATGAATATATATATATGTCATTCTACAAAAGAAAAAGAAAAATCTATACGAGTGCGCCTGGTGCGTACTGCTACATGATATGTTGAATATATGAGTTTGTTGGTGATCCTACTAGACATATATTCATTTTCATTTAAATATATATATCATTCATTTAATAATATATATAATATATATTATAATGACTGATCATTGAGTGAACAACACATATGAGGATCACGTTCTCTGGTGATCGAGGTACCACAACAGAACACTATTTTTCTACTGTGAAAGCTTTTGAAAACGCGGAAACCAGTTTATTTATTTTACATAGGTACATGCACGATTAGCTTGTTTCATTTACATATATAGTAAACTCTAACGTATTCTCCAATTCATCAACTATATAGTAAACTCTACACTGCACAAAACAAGGCCTATACTGATAACAAAAAAGTCATTGGTAGAAGAGAAAATGTTCTCAGTAGAGGCTATACCGAGAACATGTTCTCGGTAGTAGGTCATCGGTACAGCCGCATCGGTAGAGGTAAACTTCTACCGATGACATTCAATATGCCATCGGTATAAGTTGTAACGAGGACATTGTCCTCGGTATAGAGTTGACAATGTTCTCGACACAACCTGTCCAATTTTGTCATATGGATAGGCTATACTGAGGACATTGTCCTCGGTATAGACTGAGCCGAGATTTTTTTATATATGCAATATTTATTCACTTATATATTTATTTATTGATTTAATTTGAATTAAATATAAAACAATAGAATAAAATTAAAACACTTATATTAAACATATAAATAAAAACATAAGAGTACGTTTGCTCAATCAAAATAAAGAGTTGTCCTAAACATGAAAATGTAATAGTCTATAGTAATAAAACTCATACATAAGTCTTACTGACTCAGTGCTCTAACATCGGGATCATCAAGTGGTGGTGGGGCACATTGAGATCCCGGGGTGATACAATGACTCCGGATGTGCTCCTCTAATTGTCGAACACGCTCTCTCATCTCTGTCATCTCTTCATCTCTAGTTTGTGGAGGATCAATAATAAATGGAGTTCGGTCCCTTATGTTAAGGATACGTCCATATCCTTTCTGGTGGCCATATCGTTTTCCAAAGACAGTTTGTACCAAAGATAAGTCTCCATCTTTAGGCGCACTCGAAACTGGTGTGGAACTCTCAGTATCAGTTGTTTGTGTCTGCTGTGTGTCGCGATATGCACGCAATTCCTCCTATGATACAATATATAATGTAATTATGTATAGTAAACAAACAATTAAATATTTGAAAAATATTTAAAAAAAACTTAATGTACCCAAGTTTTTTTTGCTGTCTCTGGCACCCACCTTGTGCCTGATTTATGGTGAGTATCTATCCAGTTCTCCGGGATCGGCTCAAGTTGCCCAGTCTATAAATTGCGTTGTCACGTACATATATTTTTATAAAAATAATAATTAAACGTAAATAATAAAAACAAACTTATAAACAATTAGTTAACTAACTTTTTTATAGCGCCGCGCTATGATTGACTGAGAACCTCTGTAGCTAAGCTCTTTTAGTTTCTTGAAGACCGATTAGTGTAAAACCATTTGCACTTAAATATGTTGCTCGTGATGCCATCTCATATGTTGAGCAATGTGCCTCGATGCATATTTTCGCATTAACCTAGGGGTTAAAGGAAAATAACGCATCACTTTATGAGGCACTTTCTTGCCCTTGGTGTTCTTGTCCACCTACCGATCCTTCTCACAAGCAGAACATTTGTTTTTTCCAGCATGTTCTTTCCAAAACAGTGCACAATCATGCTTGCAAACATGGATTGACTCGTAGCCCAATCCAAGTTTTCGCAACAACCTTTTCGCTGCATAATGCAATTTTGGAAGTTTATTTGGGGCTGGAAAAGCATCATGTAACAACTCCAGCATTCCATCAAATATTTTGTTCGAAATTTTTTCCAACACTTTGAAATGCATCCACTTCACTAGGAAATTCAATGATGTGTAATTTTGACACCCGGGGAATAATGGAGCCTCGATATGAGCAAACAAATCGTTATAATGTTGCCCACTCCTGTAGTCTGCTGTAGGTATCTCTTGATCGCGCTCATTCTCTTCATATTCGTCATTGTCATTTTCCATAACATCATTGAGAACATCCATCATTTCATCTTCATCATTTTGATCTATCACTTTCCTCATTGGTATTATTTCATCTTCTCCATGCCAATGCCAATTGGTATATTTCTGTAGAAAACTATTTACAAAGAGATGATTTTCTAATACATCAATCGTCTGTAATTCAACGTTGACACACCTCCTACACGGACATTTCACCAATGCCCTTGAGTCAACGCACTACCTAGCTCTCTGAAGAAAATCCATCACACCAGCCTCATACTCATCAGATAATCGATCTGTCCAATTAATCCAGCTCTTGTCGATTGACATTGTATGAGTGTAGCACTGCACAGAATACTTATCATCAAACTTACATTCAATTTGTGTGTGTGTCCTAATTCAGAGAGAGACAAATTTAAGAGTCTTCAATGACTCACCCTCTCCAAACGGGTCTAAGGCTTCTTGTGATGAACACTAATAAAATAAAAACTTATCACTAGGTGATAATAACACACTATCATATCTTTGGTAATAATTTCTTATTACCAAAGAAAAAAAATTAAAATTAAATATTATTTTTATAATGTTTTATGCTCTTTGAAGTCAATTATGTTGTTTTATGATATCTAACTCCAATATATTTGAGAGTAAATATTATTAAAATTATTTAAATTTAACATATTTTTTTTTAACTTCAAATATTAATTTTAATTACAAAAAATAGTAAAAATTATAAATGTTAATTAATTATTTATTAAATTAAAATTTTTGCTTTTACTTTATTGGATAATTAAATTAATTTTCACACAATTTCTAGGTGTTGTACTCAGATTTCGAGCCATGTTAAATGCGACCTCGAAAGTTGGATTCACAACGAATGAACTCGTAAAGTTGAAGTATGCTCCAGGACTAAATATCGAGCCTGCAAGACTGAGACGACCTCGAATGTGGTGGTCTCAAAATATTCATGATCTCGAAGGGTAGCTCCCGAGACGCATCTATCCTCAGGGAAGACCTCAGATCAAGGGTTCCGAGCCCGACACATGTACGATCTCGAAGCCATGTGACCTCGGGAGATGTCATTAGCTCGAAAGCTGATGAGAAACCTGGTAGAGTAAGGGCTTGGAGATATATGATAATAACCTTGAATATCTACAAGTGTTGTCTATAAGGGACGTGTTCTGCATTTATTATTGTAAATCCCATAAAATCATGGGATATTATTTGATTAGTTATACGCCCCCTGGTCTTCAGGGGACGTTTCCTTTTATATCGGATTACAGGCATTTAAAGCCATTTAATTTATTTACACAAAAAGAGTAACTACCCAAAATATGTGGGATAGTATTTTGCATCCTTCTCTATAAATAGAGAGGTCATGCACCATTGTAAAGGACCGAAATTAAAAACCTGGAGAGAAAACTCTGAAGAATTCATGCTTAAGAATTTTCAGAGATAATCTTGAGTTTAATAACAGAGACTCGTGGACTAGGCAGATTTAACTGCTGAACCACGTAAAAAATCGTGTTGTGTAATGTCATATTTTAATTGGCCATTACTAGTTATTGTTTACGTGCTCTTCTTTCACTGTTGACGAAAAGCGGCGTCAACCGTTTGGTGCTTTCATTGAGAGCCTTAAGCATTCATCCCTGAAAAAGTCATGGTCACTAACAATCAGAACACGCCTGAAGAAAATTACCCAAGATGTCCTGGAAAACAGCCAATGGAGAACTCGGATGTTGAAGAGAGAAGTGGGTCCTCTGATTCCCGGGAACCACCTCCTCCACCAAGAGATGAGGATATGTATTACAATCCTGAGCGGTATGTTCCTATTGTGGAACTTGAAAACCGACAATTGAAGCAGCTGTTTGCAGAGGCCAACAAACAGAATGAGGAGTTGACAAGGATAGCCGCAGAGGCGCAGGTGGCTCAGCCCCCGCCTCCGCGCGAAAACCAAGTCCCTCCTCCAAGGGACGTGCATGTTCCTCCCCGTAGACCCCGTGGGCGTCCACGAAAAGACGCTGCCACAAGGAGGATGACTCAACCTCCGGCACCAGCAGAGCCATCCGCTCCACCTAGGCCCCAGAGGAATACTCGGGCTCGGGCCTCGGCTAACCTGCCTGTGGAAGTGCCTGCAGGAACTGAGAATAATCGAACCCTTGCAGAGGCTCGGACTCAGATACCTGGGAGTGCACCAAATGCGACCGACCCATCTCGGGCAAATTTTGGACCCTCTAGGCCGCGACATGGGTGGCAGCCACCATCGCCTATACGGTTCCCTCCATCACCCATAAGATATCCTTTGCCCCCCCGCAGGAACGCTCAACCCGTTCGAGATCAGGGCGAAGGGCGTGCGGGGGGAAGACAAGGAAACGGGGAGGATTTCCAGAAGCGGAGAGGCGCCCCATCAGAGAAAAGTCAAACGTCTCGGTCTCGCATGGTGGAGACGAGGCAACGTGGGAAGAATCCATCACGAAATAACCAAGCAACGAGTTTTACCAGTGATGATTTCGGAGATACCAGGTCGGTCAGTAAGCATGACCAAGGTCGTAAGAATACTGGAAGCCGCAAAAATCGTCCCGACCTGCGAGATCACCTGAATCAGAGTCGGGGTAATGGTGACCAGAAAAATCCGGACTTGAGGAATCGCTTGAATAGGCGAAGAGATCCCTTGCGGAGACGCGAGCCTGGGATTGTGATCGATGACAGCCGATTCCAGACAGTGCCCCTTGCGGACCCAGTCCAAGAAAGAATTTACTAGCTTGAAAAGGCTTTTAAGCTTTTGAAAAACGAGCAAAGGAATGATCAATATGAAGACTCTGACGAGGAGCTCGAACCGTTTGCTCCACATATTTCCAATACTCCATTTCCTCAAGGATTTCGGATTCCTCACGTCCCAAAATTTGAAGGAAAGACCGACCCGTGTAGTCACCTGAGCACGTTCAACACCATCATGAGAGCCAGTAACGTGGGTTACAAGCTCAGGTGCATGTTGTTTCCAGCATCGTTGACAGGACCTGCCAAAAGTTGGTTCGAAAAATACAAGAGACACTCGATAACTTCTTGGGAGCAGTTGTCTAAAGACTTTAAGAAGCAGTTCAGAGCAATGATGGGGGTCAGACCGGAGGCATCCACTTTGACTAACGTCCGACAACAGCCGGGCGAAACACTAAAAAGTTACTTAACAAGGTTTAATCTGGAAGTCGCTCGAGCTCGGGACGTGGATGACAGTGGGCACCTAATGGCTGTCCGAGCCGGCGTAATGCCGGGAAGTGCCCTTTGGGACGACATGCAAAGGAAACCAGTAAGGTCCATAACCGAGTTTAACAGACGAGCACAGAGGTTTGTCAATGTAGAGGAAGCGAGGTCAACGCTCAATGCGACTTCCCAGCCCGAAACTACAACGATAAACGTCAACTCTGCCTCAACCTCGGCGAACCCAGCGGCTCCAAAACCCGTCACGAAGAACCCCTCCAAGAGGAAAAAGAACGAAGGAAGTAACCCCGAAGCCGAGGGAGGAAAGAAAAAGAAAGGGGAGAGATATTTCTCCGTGTATAGAGTATACACCAAGCTCAATGAGTCTCGGGAGAACATATACCTGGCTAATGAAAACCAGGTCCCCTTTAGGCGTCCGGACCCGATGAGAAATAAAAAATCCAAGAGGGACTCCAGTAAGTATTGCCGATTTCACAGAGACACCGGCCATACAACCGATGAATGTCGACAACTGAAGGACGAGATCGAAGGATTGAACTCGAGAGGTTACTTCCGGCAATATGTGAAAAACCAGAGTACTAGTCAGACGGCCGCGAGCCAGAGAGTAGCCGCGCCTCCGACGACACAAAACAATAATTCCCGAGCTCGGGAAGAAGACAGGCCCCCGCCAATAGATGGAGAGGATGTAATAACCATCTCGGGAGGGCCTCATCTCGCAGGAGTGGGCAGGAACGCCCAAAAGAGATATGTTAACGAACTGAAGACCGGGGACGGGTCTCCTTATGAACCCGAACCTAGGGCCCCAAAAAGCCAGAGGATTGAGACACAACCAATAACCTTCACTGAGGAAGACGCGTCCCATGTCCAGTTTCCTCACCATGATCTGCTAGTCATTACTCTTCAGCTGGCCAACAAAAGGGTCCACCGAGTTCTCATAAATAATGGGAGCTCAGTCAACATTCTTTACAAAGCAACCCTCGAGAAGATTGGACTCTCCCTTCGCGACCTGAAAGTGTGTGCAACTACTTTGTATGGCTTTTCAGGAGAAGGAACTGCCTGCATGGGATCCATCGAGCTCCCCGTGACCTTGGGAGACTACCCAGTCTCGGGGACCAAGATGATGGAGTTCGTGGTAGTAGACTTACCATCAGCCTACAACGTAATGCTCGGGAGACCCGCCCTAGTCGGGCTGGGGGCAGTTTCATCAGTAAGGCATCTGGCCCTTAAGTTCCCAACCCCTAGCGGAGTCGGGACATTGAAAGGAGACCAATTAGCAGGGAGGGAATGCTACAGCATCTCCTTGAGAGGAAAGAGACAGACGAGCACGCAAACACTCGTCATCATACAAAACAAAGACGGAACGGTCTTAGAGATTGACGAAGAGATTGATCCAAGGATTGAGGAGAAAGTTGACCTCGAACCTTTAGAGGTGCTCGAAGAAGTTCAGCTCGAGGAAGCTGATCCCTCGAAGAAAGTGAGGGTCGGAAAACACCTCCAAGATGAGGAAAAATAGCAATTAATTTGCTTTTTGAAGAAAAACCAGGATGTCTTTGCGTGGTCGCACTCAGACATGGTGGGGATAAGCCCGAATGTAGCAAGCCACGCACTAAACATAGACAAAAGCTTTCCTCCGAAGCAACAAAAGGGAAGACAGCTGGACGAAGACAGAAAGAAGGCATTAAAAGAGGAGGTTGACAGGTTAAAGGCAAACCGATTCATTAGGGATGCCTTTTACCCTGACTGGGTAGCCAATCCGGTGTTGGTCCCAAAGCCCAATGGGACGTGGCGAACCTGTATTGACTACTCAGATCTCAACAAAGCTTGCCCAAAAGACTGTTTTCCGTTACCAAGGATTGACCAGCTCGCGGATGCCACGGCGGGGCACGGACTGATGTCGTTCATGGATGCCTATTCTGGATACAACCAAATTCCCATGCATGCCCCCGACCAAGAACATACGAGCTTTATAACGGATAAAGGGCTATACTGCTATAATGTCATGCCATTCGGGCTCAAGAATGCTGGAGCCACATACCAGCGGCTCGTAAACATGATGTTTTCAGATCAAATAGGGAACAACATGGAGGTTTATGTTGATGACATGCTTGTCAAGTCTCAACTCAACAAGAACCATGTTGATGACCTCGAAGAGTGCTTCGGCGTGCTCAGAAAGTATAACATGAAGCTAAATCCTCAGAAGTGCACTTTTGGGGTGTCTTCAGGAAAATTTATGGGCTTTATTGTAAACTCTCGTGGAATCGAGGCTAACCCCGACAAGATCAAGGCCCTGATTGACATGCCCTCACCTCGGAGGCACAAAGATGTCCAAATTTTGACTGGCAGGATGGCAGCCCTAAGCAGATTCATCTCGAAATCTACGGATCGTGGTCTTCCATTTTTCAACTTATTAAGAGGAGGTAAGAAATTTGAATGGACGGAGGAATGCGAGCTGGCCTTTCAGGAGCTCAAAAAGCACCTTGCAGAACCACCCATCCTGTCAAAACCTGAAACGGGAGAAATACTGTACCTATACCTTTCAACCACTGAACACGCGATAAGCGCAGTGCTCGTTCGAGAAGAAGAGAAGGTGCAAAGACCCGTTTACTACATCAGTAAGAGATTACTGGGGGCAGAGTCAAGATACCCATTGATGGAGAAACTCGCGCTCAGTTTAATTCATTCATCTTGTAAACTCCACCCCTACTTTCAGGCGCATCCCATCCATGTGCTGACTGATCAACCGCTTAGGCAAGTCTTGTCTAAACCAGAAGCTTCAGGTCGACTTCTTAAATGGGTTGTTGAGCTCGGACAGTTCGAGATCACCTACCACCCAAGAACAACCATTAAGGCACAGGCATTGGCGGACTTTATAGTGGAATGTACTGGAATAGCCGACGACGAGGTAATAACGACGGCCCACGAGCTGTGGAAACTTTACGTCGACGGCTCATCAAATGAAAATGGAGCGGGGGCAGGGGCCATTTTGGTTACCCCCGCAGGGAGCAGATTTCATTCTGCCTTAAGATTTGGCTTTAAAGCATCGAATAATGAGGCCAAATACGAGGCTTTACTCGCAGGACTTCGTATAGCAAAGGAGCTCAAAGCTAGAGCTATACATTGCTACAGTGACTCCCAACTCGTGGTTAATCAAATCCTAGGAGAATACCAGGCTCGTGGAACAAGAATGGCAACTTATCTGGAGAAGGCAAAATCTGCATTGGAGTGTTTCGAGTTTTACGCAATCGAATAGGTTCCCCGAGAACGAAACTCAAATGCATATGCCTTAGCTCGACTCGCCACATCCACCGAAAATGAAGGGTTGAATGTTGTACCCATAGAACACCTATCAGCACCTAGCATTAACGAGCCAGAAGAGGAAGATGTGTGTATGATCGAAACAGAGCCGACCTGGATGACCCCAATAGTTGATTATCTCGAAAATGGAGTCCTTCCAAAAGATCGGAACCAGGCTCGAAAATTGATGTATCAACTTCCCCGTTACACCATTTTGGACGGGAGGCTATACAGAAGGGGATATTCCATGCCGTTACTTAGGTGCGTAACCCCTCCCGAAGCTAAGAAGATCATTGAAGAAATTCATGAAGGATTTTGTGGAGATCACACCGGGGGGCATAGCCTATCCAAGAAGATCATACGCCAAGGATATT
Organism: Humulus lupulus; assembly: GCF_963169125.1. Classification (NCBI taxonomy): domain Eukaryota; kingdom Viridiplantae; phylum Streptophyta; class Magnoliopsida; order Rosales; family Cannabaceae; genus Humulus; species Humulus lupulus. The sequence goes on from NC_084793.1 coordinate 45,892,768, forward strand.
TCTGGCCAACCATCAAAACGGATTCTTTCGAGTACGTGAAGAAATGCGACAAATGCCAGAAATTCGCCACAATACCCCGAGCTCCACCATCCGAGCTGACCATGTTGACTTCCCCATGGCCTTTCGCGGTATGGGGGATCGATCTCATAGGCTCTCTCCCGACTGGCAAAGGCGAAGTAAAATATGCAGTGGTCGCCGTGGATTACTTCACAAAGTGTACGGAGGCTGAACCATTTGCGATTATAACTTCAAAAAAGATCCTTGATTTCGTGGTAAAAAGCATCGTGTGCCGATATGGGGTACCAAGGAAGATCGTATCCGACAATGGAACCCAGTTCGATTGCGATTTGTTCACCAACTTTTGTGAAAAGAACAACATAATAAAGAGTTTTTCATCAGTAGCCCACCCTCAAGCGAATGGCCAGGTCGAGGCTGTAAACAAATCTCTCAAAAGTTCTCTGAAGAAAAAGTTGGAAGAAGCGAAGGGACGGTGGCCCGAAGAATTGCCCCAAGTCCTTTGGGGATATAGGACCACAGCTCGAACGTCAACAGGGCATACCCCGTTCTCTCTAGCATACGGCTGCGAGGCAATGTTGCCCATCGAGGTCGAAATCCCAAAGATCCGAACTCAGACTTACGATCAAAATTCAAACCACACTCAGCTCGAGGAAACCTTAGACTTGATTGACGAAAAGAGAGAAGAGGCTCAGCTGAGGAACGCTGCTTACCAGCAACGAACTACCAGGTATTTCAATAAGAGGGTTCGAGATCGAAAGTTCGGAATGGGAGATCTGGTGTTGAGACGCATATTCTTGGCAACACGAGATCCAGCAGCTGGGGTGCTCGGGCCGAATTGGGAAGGACCATACCAGATAGAGTCAATCATCCGTCCCGGAGTGTACAAACTTGCAAGATTGGACGGGAGCCTGGTACCGCGAGCATGGAATGGCGAACACCTCAGACCTTACTATCAGTAGTGTAGGAAAAGTGTTGCCTATAACCATGATTTTCTATCTGTATTAGTTTATTTGCTTTTGAATTCCATCAAATAAAGATCTATTTAGTTCAATATATTATCTCTTTTTATTTTTGCAATCTCTCTTAATTTAATAACCTATGGTCACACTCATAGGATATTAAGGGGGCATCATTGGTATATATACCATCAGCTTAAAAAATAAAAAATAATAATACATAAAAGTATTTGGATATAACCAGATACGCGAGCTTAGATAGTTCGGACATAATCGAATTATCAAAAACATAAAAGTATTTGGATATAACCAGATACGCGAGCTTAGATAGTTCGGACATAACCGAATTATCAAAAAACATAAAGTATTTGGATATAACCAGATACGCGAGCTTAGATAGTTCGGACATAACCGAATTATCAAAAAACATAAAGTATTTGGATATAACCAGATACGCGAGCTTAGATAGTTCGGACATAACCGAATTATCAAAAGACATAACCGAATTATCAAAAACAGAAAACGTTTGGAGTTAACCAGATGTGCAAACTTAACAGGTTTGGAACAAACCAGCCAAAAAACTAATCGACGATAAGTAGGAACCTAAACCTACTTCGGGATAAGTCGAGATCGAGGCTGGAATATCTTAAAGAAAAATAGTTTCGAACTCTTAACCTTGGAGTAAAAACCGAGGACGAGGAAAGGTAACTAAGCAAAAAAGATATAACCAAACCATTCACATTACATACCATATAAGTACTTTCGGGTTCATGGTTAAAGTAATATCCGACTTTGATGAATAACGAGGTCGAAAGCGGATAATTTGAACAAACTATGCATGAATGCATCGAGTTTCGAGCCTAAATCCCCACTATGTTTGTATGAATAAATAAACATAAATGATTCATCAATATAAAATGTGAAAAATATTTCGAGCTAAGAAATGTAAGGCATAAAAGAAATTGTATCAGCCCCGTGGGCATAAATTAAAATAATTACAAAGATCAAGGGGACGCAGCCCCAATAAACAATTTCCCTGAAATCAGATTTAAGAAGGAGGAGTCTCCTTGGCCTTCTCAGTATCAGCAGCACCAGACTCCTCAGGACGAATAGCATGACTATCCTTCTGGGCACCCTCCGAAGCGGCCTCCCAAGCAGCCTCTTCCTTCTCAAGCTGAGCATTCCACCTGTCAAGAAGTGTCGCCTCGTGAGGACCTAAGAAGCTGGTATCCAGGTCTTCGTTGTTGGCCCACATTCGGTACATGGCCGAGTCAACCGCCTGGTCCTTCTTCTCTTTGTACTCAGCAAGGAGACGAGCTTTTTCATCCTCCATAATATCAAAGGTGGCGGCATTTTCATCTTCGAGCTTCTTTTTGGCCTCCTGGAGCCAAGTGACCTCCTTCTTAAGATCCGCAAGCTCGGCATTCTCCTTCTCAAGCTCCTCGAGCTTAGCCTTCAGCTTCCCGAGCTCGGAGGCCATGCTCTCGAGTTCCTTAGCTCCTGCATCAAGCTTTGCATTGGCTGCCTTCAGATCATCGCTTGCTTTAAGGTGGAGATCCTTCGTCTCCTGAGCATGAGACTTGCTCGAGTGGATCTCGTTGTTCAACTTATAGTTGAGCTGGGCAGTAAAGGCAAGAGACTGACAAAGGAAGAAATCACCATTAGCTCCAGGTCAGTATGATTATAACCAAGAAGTAGGACTGTAGAAAGACACTTACTGCGGCAGCGAGCTCGATACTCTTCTCATAAAGGACAGTGCAGTCTTGGGTGCCGTTCAAGCATTGCCATTGGGGAGCTTCAAGACTGCCAAAGCTCTGGCCGATCCGGGACATAACATCCGAGACCAGCGTAGACCCATGAGACCCAACGGCATTGTCAACCACATATGCATCCATGTGGGTGGAAACTGACAGCTTTTGAGCTTGAGAAGCAGAAGGCTTTCTAGAAGGCGGACCAAGTGTCGATCAAACCATTACGGGAAGTTGGGGCTCGATCGTGTTAGAGGCATCGACCTCCGAAGTCGATACCACAGTTGCGGCACCGACCTGCGAAGACGGCGCCGTGATGGAGCCGGAAACAAGAGGAGCTGGGGGAGGAGGTGTCTTCTCGCTCCTTTTGGGAACTTTGGCGGACCGGTCCACCTTTCGCGATGGTGCCCTGGGACGCTTGGTCCTTTTGGCACCACCGCTCTCGATGATATTGTCAAGGTCGGAGTCCATGGCACCTGCACAGTTCCAATCGGAGTTAGACATAATGATAATAAGCTTGGAAAATAAAAAAAAATAAAAAACCAAGTAAAGAAAAGACCTAACTGGAACTCTTCCCCGAACTAGAGCTCGGGGACCATGAAATTCCCCCATCTTCAGAAGAAGCAGAGGGAGTACCTTCCCTATAGGTGGGTGACAACCTCGAAAGGTCCCTATAATCGTTGGTCCCGTATTGGACAGCTATCCCGTTCCACACCTCGTCCGAAGTATACATGGTGTCATACTTCCCGAGCCCACTATCAAACCTATGAACACAGTCGTCTACCAAACTCCATATGTAGAAGTGGTATCCATCATATGGGCATGAGACTAACCTATTGGGTTTATGCTTTAGTAAGGTGGGGGAACACATTCTCGAGGTAAGGAGGGCTTTACCTTCATCCGAATCTGAGCTCGAGGCTTCATCATTAGCCTCATTCCCCGACGGCGGACTCCTTATGCGAACTGGAAGTGGGGGCCTCACCTCTTTCCTCGGAGGGAGGACGCTTGTGGGCAAAGGCACCTGCTCCTAGTGTTCATACTTTTTATTGGACCAGTCAGAGGTGGACTGGCCCTTTCCCAAAAGTCTGCATTTTCGGAGCTTGTCCTCATGTAAAAGGTACAAGAGAGACCTCTTACCATGAGGGAGTTGAAGCAGGGTCTCCTTATGTCCCTTCATTGCCTCGTCAGGAGAGGGACGCTGAAAATTGGCTGAAAAGCAAGACACATTTCAACTAAGCACGAATCTAACAGCTAAAATCCCGAGCACAGAGATAACGGAAACTGGAATACTTACGAATCCGCCTGAACGAGTAATGTCGAGACGGGGTCAGACCGTCGGTCCAGAAGAAGGCTTTTTTGAAATCAGGTGGATGATTGGGGAGGTCTTCAAAGACCTTCTTCTCTTTGGGATAGCTCGAAAGATAGTAAAAGCCATCTCCTCCCCGAGCTCGGGAGGGGTTGCTTTTCAGGCAAAAGAGATATAAAATCTCCTGAGGTGAAGGCCCTTCCCACTCCAGCTCGTGGTAAAGCGACCTCAGGGCAGACAGCACCCTGTAAGAATTGGTGTTGAGCTGGAACGGAGCCAGCCCAACAAAATCTGTGAAGTCCTTGAAAAAAGACTTCAATGGAAACAGTGCCCCCGCCCTCATGTGTTCCTGGCTCCATGCCGCGTATTTCAGCTTGGCGTCACGGTCCCCGGGGGCGAAACAACTTCGTTCGTGGGCAGCCGGAGCTCGACACTTCAAAGAACCTGACAAGCTGAGGCCATGGAGGGCCAAGATGTCAGTTATCTGACTAGTCGAGGTAACCGAGCTCCAATAGTGCTCGGCCTCGAACTTTTCTTTCCTCGGCTGCGAGGACGAAGGCTCCCCCATTAGTGAAAATTGAAGTTCTCCTGGACTATATGCGACAGTGACCTTTAATGCGGGGTCGAGGGGGATCGACCTAGGCCCTGAGTTGGACTCTGGATAAAGGGCCTCCCGAAGAGTTCTCCTCTTCTTCTCTATAACCTCGTCTATTTGACGGCGATAATGAGCTCGGATATCCTCCTGCTCGCGCGCAAGCTCGTACTCCCGAATTCGGCGTTGATTAAGAGCGAACAGCGACTCCGGGCTCGGGGATTTTGACGAGTAAGGGATTGCCAGCAACGACCCCCACCGTTTTTCCAGATTCTGTGACATCTAATGAGAAAGAAAAAATGGTGAGGGCCATGCATGCAAGAATTACGAGCTCGATAGAGCGAGCTCGGAGTTTAGGAACAAAATGAGCTCGATACTAAAACCCAATAAAAAGTCAGGACGTGTATTCTACGGGAAAAAGGAGGAGAGTGGACATAGCTTTTTGAAAATCCCGAAGTATCAGGGAAAAAAGGTGGCGGTTATTCAGGAAAGGTAACATGGGGTATCGTGCATTCTTTAAAAACCAAGATTTTGTACCCAAATATCTTGGTGTGCAAGATACATCTTTTAAATTTTGAAAACCCAAAAATGAAGAAACCATGTTTGGGTTTGTTCTACACAGAAAATTGGATTTGAAACCAAAGATTCAACGCCTAGTATGGGAACGTAAATGTAGAAGCCTATTGATCAAAAATTTCCTAGCATATAATACTAAGGAAATATATCAACACATTCCCAGAAATAACAAGAACACTATGGACAGCAACTGGCATAAGGGAAAATAAAAATTGCACACTTACACAATAATGGCGATTGCAGAGAGATCGTTGACTGAAGGAGAGGCTGCAAATATGAGCTCACGGACTCGAACAAACCGGAGGTTCTTTGTTTTTTCGGCTGAGAAAACATGCACGAGAAAGAGGTTCTCTGGGATGGCCGCTGGTTTCATCCTTTCCTTTGCTTTGTTTCTGATGCGTGTAAAATAAGAGGAAGAAGAAGACCTTGAACATATAAAGGAAGAAAAGTGATAAAGAGGATTGATCTGGGCAATTGGCTAGAATCCTCATAAAATCCGATGGTCAGGGGTCAATGACATGATGGGGCTGAAAAGATGGCAGACGAATGATCGTGGGCATGTTTCCAAGGTACTCAATTGCCGTAAATGAGCAATACCCAATTGACGCGTGTCCATTTTCAAGAGTATGACGGTACGGTTCCCAAAGAAAGTAGTTCAAAAGTTTCCTTCTCTTAGGATTCGAACAAATACTTTTGAGGGGGCAAGATGTTATACCCAGATTTCGAGCCATGTTAAATGCGACCTCGAAAGTTGGATTCGCAACGAATGAACTCGTAAAGTTGAAGTATGCTCCAGGACTATATATCGAGCCTGCAAGACTGAGACGACCTCGAATGTGGTGGTCTCGAAATTTTCACGATCTCGAAGGGTAGCTCCCGAGACACATCTATCCTCAGGGAAGACCTCGGATCAAGGGTTCCGAGCCCGACACATGTACGATCTCGAAGCCATGTGACCTCGGGAGATGTCATTAGCTCGAAAGCTGATGAGAAACCTGGTAGAGTAAGGGCTTGGAGATATATGATAATAACCTTGAATATCTACAAGTGTTGTCTTTAAGGGACGTGTTCTGCATTTATTATTGTAAATCCCATAAAATCATGGGATATTATTTGATTAGTTATACGCCCCCTGGTCTTCAGGGGACGTTTCCTTTTATATCAGATTACAGGCATTTAAAGCCATTTAATTTATTTACACAAAAAGAGTAACTACCCAAAATATGTGGGATAGTATTCTGCACCATTCTCTATAAATAGAGAGGTCATGCACCATTGTAAAGGATCGAAATTAAAAACTTGGAGAGAAAACTCTGAAGAATCCATGCTTAAGAATTTTAAGAGATAATCTTGAGTTTAATAACAGAGACTCGTGGACTAGGCAGATTTAACTGCTGAACCACGTAAAAAATCGTGTTGTGTATTGTCATATTTTAATTGGTCATTACTAGTTATTGTTTACGTGCTCTTCTTTCACTGTTGACGAAAAACGGCGTCAACACTAGGATTTGGTTAAAAGTTATTTAATTACTTTATGATTTTTTTTACTAAACCTATTAAAAAATTTATTGAGTGCTTTTACTAATATTCACAAAATCTCTAAATTTTATAATTCTATGTAAAATTCGGCAGCATAATGATTGTATTGTCATCTATTCCAAAATTTAAAAACCTGCAAATAACACATAAAAAAATATCAAGTCTCAGAACATGCACAGAGTAATACAAATACATTGTAAACGACTATATAATTTATAATTATTAGTCTAAATTTTATTAATTATTCAATTTTCTAATCAAAATATCATAATTCTACTAAAAATTAACAACAACAAATCATCAATATTCATAAAATCTGATTTTTTACTACTAACATAACTAAAAAAAAAATTAACAACAACAAGATACTAACATTAGCACCCAAAAATTCCAAATTAACACTCAAATATTAATATGTTTATTAATATGTTTAATACATAATTTTTACCAAAACAACAAAGAATCTATTTTAATACAAAAAAAAAATACTAATTAACCATCTAACAATTTTTTAATTCCTAATCTCATTTTTACTAATAAACATTATTAAAACCTAATAAATACATTCACCTTAATATAATAACAGATTTTTATTAAAACTAATATTAATTCATTTATATAAAAAAACATAAATCATTCAAAAATTGAAAAAAAAAATCAAACAAAACAGAAAAATTAAAAACAAATTACCTCTGAATCTTGAAAAAGCAAGCCAACTTCAAATCATTCATTGTAGCTCAAGAAAAATCGCACCAACACCTTCAAACAAAAAATACAAAAATAGATTACCATTTTATAAATATATATATAAATGAATAAATGAATTTTATCTTAAGAAATAGAGAGAAATCCCTTAACTTGGGAGATTTTTGGACCCAAAAATGATAATTTTGAGAGGAAAATGGAGGAATTTTGGTGGAGAGAGGCGAAGAAGAAAGAGAGGTTCGGTCTCTGTAAAAACTGAGGGAAAGAGGAAGAAGAAGAGGGGGGGGGGGGGGGGGGGGGGGGGTCGCGTGTGTTAGGATATTTATTGACTCTATACCAAGAACAATAGCCACTAACACTTTTCCATAACCGCGAAAAGTACCTACTGTAACGTCCTACGTTTTTGGGTACCTTTAAACGACTCGGGTCAGGATTTTTCCCCCGGGTTAAGAATATTATTTTAAATAATATTATATTTTGTTTGTAAGTATTCCATGAGTTATTGCTAGCCAAAATATGAATTTTGTGATTTTAAAAGTCAAGATAAGACTTTCGGTCCTGGACCGACACAAAAACCCTGATCGGGTAAAAATCTCGGAAAATAAAACGAAAAATCATGGCAATTATATTTTGGGCATAAAATACATTCATAAAAGTTAAAGTTTGGTCAAAAATAATAAACCTAAAAGAAAATGGAAATTTTAGGGCATTTTGTGTTAAATGCCTAATTTTACTGAAATGGGGAATTTTATTCCATGAATGGACCTTAAGTTAAATTTTGTTATGTGATTAATTAAATTAAATGTGAGAGACATTTAATTTAATTAATTAATGTTAAGTTTGGTGATTAAAACTTAATAAAAGTGAAAAAGGTGTCAAAAGCCAATTTGGACTTTTCTTCTTATGAAACCTTTATTAACCTTTATTAAAAAAATAAAAAATAAAAATGAAATGATCATATATGGCAAAGGGTTGGCCGGCCATGTGGTTTTAGGTGGTGTGAACCCAACTTAATAAAGGTAAATCTCATTTTAACTAAGCCAAGTCAAGTGGGCAAGTGGGAGGAAAACACTTGAGTGTTTTTGAGATAAATTAGATAGTATAAACTCTTCCAACCCTCCCCAACCGACCACACCACTCTCTCACATTCACTCATCTGATTTTTGAAGACCTCTCAAAGTGTTCTCTCCATTTTTCAAGCCCAAGAACACCAAGGAAACTTTGAGGCTAAGTCTTGGTCTAGGAAGTATTTTCCCTAAGGTAAACTTTCACTAATCTAGGCTTTTGTAAAGTTTTAAGCATAGAGTTTCAAATAGCTAATTGAATATGTTGTTGGGGGAAGTTTGTTAGGGTTTTTGAAAGGTTTTGGAGGAGCCAAAGCTAATAGGAAGGTCAAAACCTTAAGCAAGAACACCAAAGAGGTAAAAAGTTTACTTTTGATGATTTTGTTGTAGGGTTTTTAGTTTTAAGCATGATTTAGTATATTTAATGCTTAAAGTTTCTTGTTGGTGATGTAATAAGGTTATGTTAGTTGTTTAATAATATTTAGGATGCATGTGTATTGATTTTTGAAAATGGGAACCAAAACCCCCAAGGGTTTTGTAGGATACCCTAAAACAAAACATGTTTTAAGCTGTGACTTCCAAGGGGTCAAGCAGCCACTGTATATTGTTTTTGTAAAATTAAATTGTACTGTGATGTTGTTGAGATTGAGTACATAAAATTGAGCTTTTGAAACACTAAAAAATGTTTAGAAATGAGTAAGTTATGCTATTTCAAAGTTTAGGTAAAAAACTGTTTTTTCGTATTCTCATTTTCGGAACCAAGTTTGGACAGCCACTGTATAGGGCAAATGAACCCAGTTTTTTCTAAAATTTGGTGTACATATTACTGGCATAACCTATTATCCCACTGTAAAATTTGGTAAGAAAATATTAAACGGTTTGAAAGTTATTAACTGTCAAAGTTTGGAAAAAATAAGGACTTGAAAATAAGGTCATTTTTACCTCATTGTTGGAAAATGATTTCACCAATCAAAAATGCTCATTTTGACCTAAGATTTTTCAAAGACCTAAATGGCATAACAAAAATGGAATTGGAAAATTTTGGTAACAATTGGGTAAGTAAATTTCAAGTTATGAACTAACGAAGTATGTAGTTAAAAATGTGAAAAATAGGTTTTTCACACTTAGTGTAAAAATGAGATTTTGGAACATAAGGTAAAAAGTAAAATTTTGCTTATTTCAAGATATAAATTGGTAAGTCTTGAAATCATATTTTCACTAAAATTATCCCTTTGAGTTTAAATGAATTATTTTTATTAAAGAGTTTTTATTCTTTCTAAAAATAAGAGATTTAATTTATTAATAGTTAATAAATTAAAAGAGGGTTTAAAACCCTATATTTTGAGAAAATAATTAAATAAATTATTTTCCTAGTAAGTAAAATTGATTAATTGCTTTTGGAAAATTAATTAGTCAAGATGAGAAATTTATAACAGTTTTCCTAATTAAGACAAATTAGGCAATTTTCTTAAAACGGTTTTTAGATATTAAAACCTTAAGAAAAATAAAAGGAAAATTTAAAGAATTTATTTTCTTTAAAAATAATTAAGGAATTTATTTGTATTTTCTGGATATAATACCGGCTAAAATCTTACATATTTTAACCGACTAGTCGAAAGTGCGGGTTAATAGCGATACCTTGAAAGACTAAGATTTTTAGCGGATTGTGGGAAATACAATTGTGATACCCGAGCCTAGGTATCGAGACCTTAGGATAGGTCTCCCCGAGACTTAGGGTTTAGTCTCGAATATTTTGTATAACTTTCCTTAATAGGTTTAAAACCAAATAAGGATTCTAAATCCTTACAAATGACTTTTATTAAAATGACCAAACTGCCCAAAATAATAATAATGAATTATTAGTGTCATAATTAATCCGAGTATACTGTATGGATAACTACAGTATTGGCTAAGCGTAACTGGACTGAACGTTGGAGGGTGAAAACTTGCTGAGCGCTAAGGACTCCAAGTAAGTCAACTTATATTGTATGGCTGCAACATGAAATGATTATTGTCTTGTATGTTAGTATAGGGATACATGCACATATATAGGCTGTCATAGAAAGTTGCTTAGAGACGTTAGTCTAGTGAGTGCTGATTTAGAAAATATGAACGGTAGAAGTCCGTCATATCCTAGACGGTTGATCCCCGTCACACTGCTTGATTTTATTTATGTCCGGTTCATTACCGCGACGAGTGGCCATGAGATGAGGATAAGCTGGTTAAACCTAGGGGCGCCAAGATAAATGGGACCTAGGGGCCCTCATGCTTACTTAATCATTGGACGGTTAGAATCCGAGCAAGTGCTCTGATAAGTTATTCCCGGATAGCAGCCGTGAATATTGGCCATTCCGTGAGAGTGCCTAGAGATACTAGGGGTTGCCAAGATAGAGTGAGGTTGAACACCCTAGGGGCAGCTGCTCACCAGCACCACTGATTAACATAGAAGTCTCCGTAAAACCGTGTAAATTGGATTACGCTCTTGGATAAGTAGCGATGCCCTAGGTAACATGATAGTTACCCTTGATGAGAATATTTATTGGCTAGATCTTAGTGTGGAGACTCGGTTCTCTTTTACAGATTAGCAATTATGTTGGAGGGCGCGTTACGTCTGAATTGTTGGAAATTGTCGAGCGTTGGTCTCGAATTATATGGTGATATAATATATCTGCTTGCTCTGGGATTTTCTGAGTGCAGGGATATAATTGTTGGTAAAATATAGTTGTGATATAATATATCTGCTTGCTCTGGGATTTTCTGAGTGCAGGGATATAATTGTTGATAAGATATAGTTGTGATATAATATATCTGCTTGTTCTGGGACTTTTTCTGAGTGCAGGATTTTTATCTAGATATGAATTAATTTATCCTTGGTTATCAGGCATGACCATAAGTTTGCCAGGACGCTTTAGCGTTCTTGAAATTGATTGTGTAGGGTCTGGATGGGTCCGGAACCCTAATTCTCTACATGCTTTGTTTGAAAGTTGATCTTACTAAGCGTTTCGCTTACCTAGTTGTTTCATGTTGTAGGTAAGAGCAAGGGCAAGGCAGAGCAGTGAGCGCTGGGGTCTTCCTTGCAAATGTACATGTGGACCGACCTTTTGGGAAGCCTTTTTATTTTTGTAAATGTTGTGTAATTTTCCTAAACTAGGCTCACTCTAATCTTTATAAAACATGTTTGTAACTAAAGGTTAAGTATGGCCATACGACTTTTTAAAAAGTTTTTTTTTCTATGGGTTTTTGAGACATTTTGTTAAATGAAAACATTTATATTTCCGCATTATTGAGTCTTGAAAATCCGGGTCGTTACACCTACACTTCTGAAATTGCCTATACCCGATATAGCCCTTTTTTTTTTTGTAGTGCTAACGTGAATGAGTTGAATATAAGCTAATTTAATTAATTTGCACGGGAACGATTGCATGTACGTCTCTAAAAATAACTACTTCAATTAATGTTAAAAGACAGATATAATATATATATATATCATACTGACATAGTATAAACAAAAATTAATGACCCACTTACCAAAATCCATGACAACGTACTGGAAAGAATATATATATATATATACTAGATACAAGCAACGTGAAATATGCATGTTTGCTTAGTTTTATTTATAGAATTTATTAATTATTTTTATTAAATTTATATTAATGTCATATAAATTTCAAATAAATATCATATTTTAATTAAATAATTTATTTATTTTTGTTTAAGTTTATGTTTGTTCTAGATTTTGAATTTGAGAGTGATAACAAGAGATTATATATTATATGTTTAATGTAATATTAAATATTATACGTGAATTTTAAGTTTAAGTTTCTTGCTAGTTTTAAAAAAAAACAATTTGTTGCTAATTAACAGTAGTGTTGTACCCAGTTTTCGAGCCATGTTAAATGTGACCTCGAAAGTCGGATTCACAAACAATTGGACTCGTAAGGTTTAGAGTATGCTCCAGGACTAAATATCGAGCCTGCAAGACATAGACGACCTCGAATATGGTGACCTCGACGTGTTCATGATCTCGAAAAGGTAGCTCCGGAGACGCATCCATCCTCAGGGATGACCTCGGATCAGGGGTCTCGAGCCCGACGCACATACGATCTCGAAAGTCATGTGACCTTGGGAGATGTCTCTAGCTCGAAAGCTGACGAGAAACCTGGGAAGCTAAGGCCTTGGAGATATATGATAAAAACCTTGAATATCTATAAGTGTTATCCATACGAGATGTAATCCTCATTTATTACTATAAATCCCCTCGAATCGTGGGATATTATTTGGTCAGTTATACGCCCCTGGTCTTCAGGGGACGTTTCCTTTTATATTTGATTATAGGCATTTAAAGCCATTTATTTTATTTATGCAAAAAGAGTAACTACCCAAAATATGTGGGATAGTATTCTGCAGCCTTCTCTATAAATAGAGAGGTCATGCACCATTGTAATGGACCAAAATTCTGAACCTTGAGAGAAAACTCTGAAGAATTCATGCTTAAGAATTTTCAGAGATAATCTTGAGTTTAATAACAGAGACTCGTGGACTAGGTAGATTTAACTGCTGAACCACGTAAAAACCGTGTGTTTGTGTTGTTATATTTTAATTGGCCATTATCAGTTATTGTTTACGTGCTCTCCTTTCACTGTTGACGAAAAACGGCGTCAACAATTTGGTGCTTTCATTGAGAGCCTTAAGCATTCATCCCTGAGAAAATCATGGCCACAAACAATCAGAACACACCTGAAGAAAATTACCCAAGACGTCCTGGAAAACAACCAATGGAGAACCCGGATGTTGAGGAGAGAAGTGGGTCTTCTGATTCCCGGGGACCACCTCCTCCACCAAGAGACGAGGATATGTACTACAATCCTGAGCGGTACGTTCCTATTGTGGAACTTGAAAACCAGCAACTGAAGCAGCTGTTGGCAGAGGCCAACAAACGGAATGAGGAGTTGACAAGGATAGCCGCAGAGGCGCAGGTGGCCCAGCCCCCGCCTCCGCGCGAAACCAAGTCCCTCCTCCAAGGGACGTGCATGTTCCTCCCCGGAGGCCCCGTGGGCGTCCACGAAAGGATGCTGCCACAAGGAGGCCGACTCAACCTCCGGCACCAGCAGAGCCATCTGCTCCACCTAGGCCCCAGAGGAGTACTCGGGCTCGGGCCCCGACTAACCCGCCTGTGGAAGTGCCTGCAGGAGCTGAGAATAACCGAACCCTTGCAGAGGCTCGGACTCAGGTACCTGGGAGTGCACCAAACGTGACCGACCCATCTCGGGCGAATTCTGGACCCTCTAGGCCGCGACAGGGGTGGCAGCCACCGTCGCCTATACAGTTTCCTCCGTGACCCATAAGATATCCTTCACCCCCCCCGTAGGAACGCTCAACCCGTTCGAGATCAGAATGAAGGGCGTGCGGGGGAAAGACAAGGAAACAGGGAGACTTTCCAGGAGCGGAGAGGTGCCCCGTCTAAGAAAAGTCAGACGTCTCGATCTCGCACTGCGGAGACGAGGCGACGTGGGAAGAATCCATCACGAAATAACCAAGCAATGAGTTTTACCAGTGAAGATTCCGGAGAGACCAGGTCAGTCAGTAAGCATGACCGAAGTCGTAAGAATACCAGAAGCCGCAAAAATCGTCACGAACTGCGAGACCACCTGAATCAGAGTCGGGGTAATGGTGACCATACGAATCCTGACTTGAGGAATCGCTTGAATAGGCGTAGAGACCCCTCGCGGAGACACGAGCCTGGAATCACGATCAATGACAATCAATTCCAAACAGTACCTCCTACTGACCCAGTCCAAGAAAGAATCGATCAGCTCGAAAGAGCCTTTAGGCTTTTAAAGAATGAACGAGGAAATGGTTGATATGAGGACTCTGACGAGGAGCTCGAGCCGTTTGCTCCCCATATTTCCAACACTCAATTTCCTCAAGGGTTTCGGATCCCTCACGTCCCAACGTTTGAGGGAAAAACCGACCCGTGTAGTCACCTGAGCACATTCAACACTATCATGAGAGCCAGTAACATGGGTTACGAGCTCCGGTGCATGTTGTTTCCAACATCATTGGCAGGGCCTGCCAAAAGTTGGTTCGAAAAATATAAGAGACACTCAATAACTTCTTGGGAGCAGTTGTCCAAAGACTTTAAGAAGCAGTTCAGAGCAATGATGGGGGTCAGACCAGAGGCATCCACCTTAACTAACGTCCGACAACAGCCGGGCGAAAAACTAAAAAGTTACCTAACAAGATTCAATCTGGAAGTCGCCTGAGCTCGGGACGTAGATGACAGTGGACACCTAATGGCTATCCGAGCTGGGGTATTACCGGGAAGTGCCCTTTGGGACGACATGCAAGGGAAACCGGTAAGGTCAATAACCGAGTTTAACAGAACAGCGCAGAGGTTTTTCAATGTAGAGGAAGCGAGGTCGATGCTCAAAGCGACCCCCCAGTTCGAAACTACAACGATAAACATCAACTCTACCTCAACCTCGGCGGACCCAGCAACTCCAAAGCCTGCCACGGAGAACCCCTCCAAGAGAAAAAAGAACGAAGGAAGTAACCCCGAAGCTGAGGGAGGAAAGAAAAAGAAATGGGAGAGGTATTTCTCCGTGTATAGGGTATACACCGAGCTCAATGAGTCTCAGGAGAACATATACCTGGCTAATGAAAACCAGGTCCCCTTTAGGCGCCCGGACCCGATGAGGAATCAAAAATCCAAGAGGGACTCCAGTAAATATTGCCGGTTCCACGGAGACACCGGGCATACAACAGATGAATGTCGACAATTGAAGGACGAGATCAAAGGGTTGATCTCGAGAGGTTACTTTCGGCAATATGTCAAAAACCAGAGTACTGGTCAGACAGCCGCGAGCCAGAGAGTAGCCGTGCCCCCGATGACATAAAACAATAACTCCCGAGCTCGGGAAGAGGACAGGCCTCTGCCGATTGATGGAGAGGATGTAATAACCATCTCGGGAGGGCCTCACCTCGCAGGAGGGGGCAGGAATGCCCAAAAGAGGTATGTTAACGAGTTGAAGACAGAGGATGGGTCTCCTTATGAACCCGAACCTAGGGCACCAAAATGTCAGAGGATTGAAACACAACCAATTACCTTCACCGAGGAAGACGCCTCCCATGTTCAGTTCCCTCATCATGATCCGCTGGTCATTACTCTTCAGTTGGCCAATAAAAGGGTCCACCGAGTTCTCATAGATAATGGGAGCTCAGTCAACATCCTTTATAAAGCAACCCTCGAGAAGATGAGACTCTCCCTTCGCGACCTGAAAGCATGTGCAACTACTTTGTACGGCTTTTCAGGAGAAGGAACTGCCTGTATGGGATCCATTGAGCTCCCTGTGACCTTGGGAGACTATCCAGTCTCAGTGACCAAGATAATGGAGTTCGTGGTAGTAGACTTACCATCTGCCTACAATGTGCTGCTCGGGAGACCCGCCCTGGTCGGGCTGGGGGCAGTTTCATCAGTAAGGCATCTGGCCCTTAAGTTCCCGACCCCTAGCGGAGTTGGGACATTAAAAGGAGACCAATTGGCAGGGAGGGAGTGCTATAGCATCTCCTTGAGGGGAAAGAAGCAAACGAACACTCAAGCACTCGTCATCGTACAGAACAAAGACGGAACGGTTTTAGAGATTGACGAAGAGATCGTTCCGAGGATTGAGGAGAAAGTTGAACTCGAACCTTTAGAAGAGCTTGAAGAAATTCAGCTTGAGGAAGCTGATCCCTCAAAGAAGGTGAAGGTCAGAAAACACCTCCAAGACGAGGCAAAATAGCAATTAATCTGTTTTTTGAAGAAAAACCAGGATGTCTTCGCGTGGTCGCACTCAGACATGGTGGGGATAAGCCCGAATGTAGCAAGCCACGCACTAAACATAGACAAAAGCTTTCCTCCGAAGCAACAAAAGTGAAGACAGCTGGACGAAGACAGAAAGAAGGCATTAAAAGAGGAGGTTGACAGGTTAAAGGCAAACCGATTCATTAGGGATGCCTTTTACCCTGACTGGGTAGCCAATCCGGTGTTGGTCCCAAAGCCCAATGGGACGTGGAGAACCTATATTGACTACTCAAATCTCAACAAAGCTTGCCCAAAAGACTGTTTTCCGTTACCAAGGATTGACCAGCTCGTAGATGCCACGGCGGGGCATGGCCTGATGTCGTTCATGGATGCTTATTCTGGATATAACCAGATTCCCATGCATGCCCCCGACCAAGAACATACGAGCTTCATCACGGATAAAGGGCTATACTGCTATAATGTCATGCCATTCGGGCTCAAGAATGTTGGAGCCACATACCAGCGGCTCGTAAACATGATGTTTTTAGAACAAATAGGGAACAACATGGAGGTTTATGTTGATGACATGCTTGTAAAGTCTCAACTCAACAAGAACCATGTTGATGACCTCGAAGAGTGCTTTGGCGTGCTCAGGAAATACAACATGAAACTAAATCCCCAGAAGTGCACTTTCGGGGTATCTTCAGGAAAATTTCTGGGCTTTATTGTGAACTCTCGTGGAATCGAGGCTAACCCCGACAAGATCAAGGCCCTGATTGACATGCCCTCACCTCGAAGGCACAAAGATGTCCAAAGTCTGACTGGCAGGATGGCGGCCCTAAGCAAATTCATCTCGAAGTCTACTGATCGTGGTCTTCCATTTTTCAACTTACTGAGAGGAGGTAAGAAATTTGAATGGACAGAGGAATGCGAGCTGGCCTTTCAGGAGCTCAAAAAGCATCTAGCGGAACCACCCATCCTGTCAAAACCTAAAATGGGAGAAATATTGTACCTATACCTTTCTACTACCGAACACGCGATAAGTGCAGTGCTCGTCCGAGAAGAAGAGAGGGTGCAAAGACCTGTTTACTACATCAGTAAAAGATTACTGGGGGCAGAGTCAAGATATCCATTGATGGAGAAACTTGTGCTCAGTCTAATTCATTCATCCCGTAAGCTCCGCCCCTACTTTCACGCGCATCCCATCCATGTGCTGACTGATCAACCGCTTAGGAAAGTCTTGTCTAAACCAGAAGCTTCAGGTCGACTTCTTAAATGGGCTGTTGAGCTCGGACAGTTTGAGATCACCTACCACCCGAGAACGACCATTAAGGCACAGGCATTGGCGGACTTTATAGTGGAATGTACTGGTATAGCCGACAACGAGGTAATAACCACGGCCCACGAGCTGTGGAAACTTTACGTCGATGGCTCGTCAAATGAAAATGGAGCAGGGGCAGGGGTCATTTTGGTTACCCCCGCAGGAAGTAGATTTCATTCTGCCCTAAGATTTGACTTCAAAGCGTCGAATAATGAGGCCGAATATGAGGCTTTGCTCGCGGGACTTCGTATAGCTAAGGAGCTCAAAGCTAAAGCTATACATTGCTACAGTGACTCCCAGCTCGTGGTTAATCAAATCCTAGGAGAATACCAGGCTCGTGCCACTAGAATGGCAGCTTATCTGGAGAAGGCAAAATCCGCATTGGAGTATTTTGAGTTTTATGCAATCGAACAGGTTCCCCGAGAACGGAACTCAAATGCAGATGCCTTAGCTCGACTCGCCACGTCCGCCGAAAATGAAGAGCTGAATGATGTACCCATAGAACACCTATCAACACCTAGCATTAACGAGCCAGAAGAGGAAGATGTGTGTATGATCGAAACAGAGCCGACCTGGATGACCCCGATAGTTGATTATCTCGAAAACGGAGTTCTTCCAAAAGATCGGAACCAAGCTCGAAAGTTGATGTATCAACTTCCCCGTTACACAATTTTGGATGGAAGGCTATACCGAAGGGGATATTCCATGCCGTTACTCAGGTGCGTAACCCCTCCCGAAGCTAAGAAAATCATTGAAGAAGTTCATGAAGGGTTCTGCGGAGATGACACCGGGGGGCATAGCCTGTCCAAGAAGATCATACGCCAGGGATAGTTCTGGCCAACCATTAAAACGGATTTTTTCGAGTATGTGAAGAAATGCGACAAATGCCAGAGATTCGCCACGATACCCCGGGCCCCACCATCCGAGCTGACCATGTTGACATCCCCATGGCCTTTCGCGGTATGAGGCATCGACCTCATAGGCTCACTCCCAACTGGCAAAGGCGGAGTGAAATATGTTGTAGTCGTCGTGGATTACTTCACAAAATGGATGGAGGCTGAACCATTGGCAACCATAACCTCGAAGAAGATCCTTGATTTCGTTGTAAAGAGCATCGTGTGCCGATACGGAGTGCCGAGGAAGATCGTGTCCGACAACGGAACCCAGTTCGATTGTGACTTGTTCACCAACTTTTGTGAAAAGAACGGTATAATAAAGAGTTTTTCATCAGTGGCTCACCCTCAAGCGAATGGCCAGGTCGAAGCTGTGAACAATACTCTCAAAAGTTCTTTAAAGAAAAAGTTGGAGGAAGCAAAGGGACGGTGGCCCGAAGAATTGCATCAAGTCCTTTGGGGATACAGGACCACAGCTCGAACCTCAACAGGACATACCCCGTTCTCTCTAACATACGGCTGCGAGGCAATGTTGCCTATTGAGGTAGAAATCCCAACGATCCGAACTCAGATTTACGATCAAAGTTCAAACCACACTCAGCTCGAAGAAACCCTAGACTTGATTGAAGAAAAAAGAGAAGAGGCTCAGTTGAGAAATGCTACCTACCAGCAACGAACTACCAGATATTTCAACAAGAGGGTTCGAGATCGAAAGTTCGGAATGGGAGATCTGGTGTTGAGATGCGTATTCTTGGCAACTCGAGATCTGGTAGCTGGAGTGCTTGGGCCGAATTGGGAAGGACCATACCAAATAGAGTCAGTCATCCGACCTGGTGTGTACAAACTTGCGAGATTGGACGGGAGCCTAGTACCACGAGCATGGAATGGCGAACACCTTAGACCTTACTATCAGTAGTGTAGGAAAAGTGTTGCCTATAACCATGAGTTTCTATTTGTATTAGTTTGTTTGCCTTTTGATTACCATCAAATAAAGATCTATTTCATTAAGTATATTATCTCTTTTTATTTTTTATTTTTGCAATCTCTCTTAATTTAATAACCTATGGTCACACTCATAGGATATTAAGGGGGCATCATCGATATATATACCATCAGCTTAAAAAATAAAAAATATATGAAGCATTTGGATATAACTAGATGCGCGAGCTTAGATAGTTCGGACATAACCGAATTATCAAAAACATATAAAGTATTTGGATGTAACCTGATACGCGAGCTTAGATAGTTCAGACATAACCGAATTATCAAAAACATGAAGCATTTGGATATAACCAGATGCGCGAGCTTAGATAGTTCGAACATAACCGAATTATCAAAAACATATAAAGTATTTGGATGTAACCTGATACGCGAGCTTAGATAGTTCGGACATAATCGAATTATCAAAAACCGAAAACGTTTGGCATTAACCAAATGTGCAAACTCAACAGGTTTGGAACAAACCAGCCAAAAAACTAATCGACGATAAGTAGGAACCTAAACCTACTTCGGGATAAGTCGAGATCGAGGCTGGAATGTCTTAAAGAAAAATAGTTTCGAACTCTTAACCTTGGAATGAAAACCGAGGATGAGGAAAAGTGACTAAGCAAAAAAGATATAACCAAATCATTCACATTACATACCATACAAGTACTTTTGGGTTCATGGTTAAAGTAATATCCGACTTTGAAAAATAACGAGGTCGGAAGCGGATAATTTGAACAAACTGTGCATGAATGCATTGAGCTTCGAACCTATATCCACAATATGCTTGTATGAATAAATAAACATAAATGATTCATCCATAAAAAATGTGCCAAATATTTCGAGCCAAGAAATGTAAAGCATATATAAGTAATATTTAAAGAAATTGTATCAACCCCGAGGTCGCCTCGTGAGGACCTAAGAAGCTGGTGTCCAGATCTTCATTGTAGGCCCACATTCGGTACATGGCCGAGTCAACCGCTTGATCCTTCTTCTCTTTGTACTCAGCAAGGAGACGAGCTTTTGCATCCTCCATGATGTCAAAGGTAGCAGCCTTTTCCTCTTCAAGCTTCTTGTTGGTCTCCTGGAGCTGGGTGATCTCCTTCTTATGCTCCTCGAGTTTAGTTTTTAGCTTCCCGAGCTCGGTGGCCATGTCCTCACGTTCCTTGGCTCCTGCCTCAAGCTTCGCATTCACTGCCTTCAGATCATCGCTCGCTTGGAGGTGGAGATTATTCGCCTCTTGAGCATGAGACTTGCTCGAATGAATCTCGTTGTTCAACTTATAATTGAGCTGGACGGTAAAGGCAAGAGACTGAAAAAGAAAAAGTCATCATTAACACCAAGTCTGTGTGATTATAACCAAGAAGAAGGACTATAGAAGGATACTTACCGCGGCAGCGAGCTCGATACTCTTCTCATAGAGGACAGTGCAGTCTTGGGTATCGTTCAAGCATTTCCATTGGGGAGCTTCGAGACTGCCAAAGCTCTGGCCGATCCGGGACATAACATCCGAGACCAGCGTAGATCCATGGGACCCAACGGCATTGTCGACCACATATGCATCCATGTGGGTGGAGACTGATAGCTTATGAGCTCGAGAAGCAGAAGGCCTTCTAGAAGGCAGAACTAAGGATGACTGAACCACCACAGGAGGTTGGGACTCAACCATAACGGAGGGACCGACCAGCGAAGTCGGCGCCACTGCAGAGGCGACGACCTGTGAGGACGGCGCTATTGTGGAAGCGCCAGCCTGGGAAGTCGCCGCAGCGATGGAGCTCGAAACCGGTGGAGCAGGAGGAGGGGTTTTCTTGGATCTCTTGGGGCCCTTGCCCGGCCGATCAGCCTTCAGCGACCCCGCTCTGGGACGCTTGCTCCTCTTGGCGCCACCACTTTCAATGATGTTGTCGAGGTCGGAATCCGTCTTGCCTGCACAAGTCTCGACACAGAGTGAGTTAGTAAAAGAGAAGCATACAAGTTGTTTCAGTATCACAGACATAAAGTGATGATAGAAGAAACCTAACTGAAACTCTCCCCCGAGCTCGAGCTTGGGGACTATGAAATTCCCCCGTCTTCAGAGGAGGCGGGGGGAGTGCCTTCCCTATATGTGGGTGATAACCTCGAAAGGTCCCTATAATCGTTGGTCCCATACTGAACAGCTATCCCGTTCCACACCTCGTCCGTGGTATACATGGTGTCGTACTTCCCAAGCCCACTATCAAACCTATGGACACAGTCATCTACCCAACTCCATATGTAGAAGTGGTATCTATCATGTGGGCATGAGACTAACCTATTGGGCTTATGTTTTAGTAAGGTGGGGGACCACATTCTCGAGGTAGGGAGGACTTTACCTTCATCCGAATCTGAGCTCGAGGCTTCATCATTAGCCTCATTCCCCGACAGCAGACTCCTCAGGCGAACTGGAAGTGGTGGCCTTGTTTCTCTCCTCGGAGGAAAGGCGCCTGTGGGCAGGGGCACCTGCTCCCAGTGTTCATATTTTTTATTGGACCAGTCAAAGGTGGACTGGCCCTCCCCCAAAAGTCCGCACTTTCGGAGCCTATCCTCGTGTAAAAGGTATAAGAGAGACCTCCTGCCATGTGGGAGTTGGAGCAGGGTCTCTCTATGCTCTTTCATTGTCTCGTCAGGAGTGAGACGCTGAAAATTGGCTGAAAGACAAGACATATTTCTACTAAGTACGGATCTAAGAGCTAAAATCTCGAGCACAAAAATAAAGATAACGAGAATACTTACGAATCCTCCTGAACGAGTAGTGTCGAGACGGGGACAGACCGTCTGTCCAGAAGAAGGCCCTTTTGAAATCAGGCGGATGATTGGGAAGATCTTCAAAGACCTTCTTCTCCTTGGGATAGCTCAAGAGATAATAAAATCCATCCCCTCCTCGAGCTCGGGAGGGGTTACTTTTCAGACAAAAGAGATATAAAATCTCTTGAGGCGAAGGTCCTTTCCACCCCATCTCGTGGTATAAGGACCTCAGGGCAGACATCACCCTGTAAGAATTGGTGTTGAGTTGGAACGGGGCCAACCCAACAAAATCTGTGAAGTCCTTGAAAAAAGACTTCAAGAGCAACAGTGCTCCCGCCCTCATGTGTTCCTGGCTCCACGCCGCGTACTTCAACCTGGCGTCATGGCCCCCAGGGGCGAAACAGCTTCGTTCATGCTCGGCCGGAGCTCGACACTTCAAGGAGCCTAACAGGCTGAGGCCGAGGAAAGCCAGGATTTCAGTTATCTGACTAGTTGTGGTAACTGAGCTCCAATAGTGCTCGGCCTCAAACATTTCTCTCCTCGGCTGTGAGGAAGAAGGTTCCCCCATTAGTGAAAATTGGAGCTCTCCTAGATGGTATGCGACAGTGACCTTTAGTGCAGGGTCGAGGGGAATCGGCCTAGGTCCTGAATTGGATTCCGGATAGAGGGCCTCCCGAAGAACTCTCCTCTTCCCCTCTATGACCTCGTCTATCTGGCGGCGGTAATGAGCTCAAATGTCCTCCTGCTCGCGCGCAAGCTCGTATTCCCTTATCCGACGTTGATTCCGGGCGAACAACGATTCTGGGCTCGGAGTTTTTTGCTCGTAAGGGATTGCCAGCAACGACCCCCACCGTCTTTCCAGATTCTATGACATCTAGCAAGAAATAAAAAATGGTGAGGGTCATGCATGCAAGAGTTGCGAGCTCGAAGTTACGAGCTCGGGGTTTAGGAACAAAACAAGCTATATATTAAGGCTCTTATTAAAGAGTCAGGACGTGCGTTCCACGAGAAAGGAAGGAGAGTGGATAATTTTTTGAAAATCCCGAAAATCAAGGGAAAAAAGAGTGGCGGTTAACCAGAAAAGGCAGCCTTGGGTTTCGTGCATTTGTCAAGGCCAATGTTTTTTACCCGAAATCTTGGTGTACAAGAAACGTCTCTTAAAATTTTTAAAACCCAGGAAACAGGAATCTCGTTCAAACATCAAAACTGGATATGAACCAGTGATGTAAATTCTGTGTTGGGAGTCTAAAAAAAAAAAAAAAAGCCAAGAGCCTATCGGATAGAAACCTCCTATCATATTATGCTAAGGATGTAAACTAGTACATACACAGACACAGCAAGAATAGCATGAACAAAAACTAACAAAATGGAAAACAAAGATTGCATACTTACACAATAATGGCGATTGCAGAGAGATCGTTGACTGAAGGAGAGGTTGCAAATAAGAACTCACGGACTCGAACAAACCAGGGTTTCTTTGTTTCTTTGGCTGAGAAAACATGCACAGAATGGAAACTTTATAGGATGGTCTCTGGTTTCGTTTTTTCTTCTTTTCTTGCTTTTGGTGAACGAAGATAAAAAAGAAGATGAAGAGTGGGGTCTTGTATATATAGATGGAAAAAGAGGGATTAATCTGGGGCGTTAAATGAAATCCTTGCTAGATCCAACGGATGGGGATCAATGACAAGATGGCACCGAAAATGTGGCAGACGGATGATCGTGGGCATGTTTCCAAGGTACTCAAGTACCAAAAATGAGCAATACCTGGCTAACGCGTGTCCATTTTCAAAAAGCGTATGACGGTATGGTTCCCGAGGGAAGTAGTTCAAAAGTTTCCTTCTCTTAGGATTCGAACAAATACTTTTGAGGGGGCAAGATGTTGTACCCAGTTTTCGAGCCATGTTAAATGTGACCTCGAAAGTCGGATTCACAAACAATTGGACTCGTAAGGTTTAGAGTATGCTCCAGGACTAAATATCGAGCCTGCAAGACATAGACGACCTCGAATATGGTGACCTCGAAGTGTTCATGATCTCGAAAAGGTAGCTCCGGAGACGCATCCATCCTCAGGGATGACCTCGGATCAGGGGTCCCGAGTTCGACGCACATACGATCTCGAAAGTCATGTGACCTCGGGAGATGTCTCTAGCTCGAAAGCTGACGAGAAACCTGGGAAGCTAAGGCCTTGGAGATATATGATAAAAACCTTGAATATCTATAAGTGTTATCCATACGAGATGTAATCCTCATTTATTACTATAAATCCCCTGGAATCATGGGATATTATTTGGTCAGTTATACATCCCCTGGTCTTCAGGGGACGTTTCCTTTTATATTTGATTATAGGCATTTAAAGCCATTTATTTTATTTACGCAAAAAGAGTAACTACCCAAAATATGTGGGATAGTATTCTGCAGCCTTCTCTATAAATAGAGAGGTCATGCACCATTGTAATGGACCGAAATTCTGAACCTTGAGAGAAAACTCTGAAGAATTCATGCTTAAGAATTTTCAGAGATAATCTTGAGTTTAATAACAGAGACTCGTGGACTAGGCAGATTTAACTGCTGAACCACGTAAAAACCGTGTGTTTGTGTTGTTATATTTTAATTGTCCATTATCAGTTATTGTTTACGTGCTCTCCTTTCACCGTTGACGAAAAACGGCGTCAACAAGTAGATTATATTATATGTTTAATATGATATTATTCTAAGTGAGTTAAAGTTTAATTAAATTTTATTTTAAGTTATAAAAAGTGTGATTTTATTATTTTTTAAATAATTATTATTGTAAAATATCTCAAAAATATCATATTTTAATTTGTTTAATTATTTATTATTTTTAAATAATTATCACTGTAAAATATCTCAAAAATATCTTTTTTTATTTTTTTTAATTATTTATTTTATTTTATTTAAGTTTAAGTGTTTACAAACTGCAGTTAAATATAAAAATATTCAGTTAAAGTTAACATTAAAAAAATAAAAAACCGTTAAAACTAAGAATTTACGGTATCTACACATTTATTATATAGAAGAGATATAAATATATATATATATTAGTTCTCTAGCTTAATTATCGTAATTTATAAGGCATCAAACAAAAAAATATTGAGGGCTCATTAACTAAAAATAAGTATTTTGTTTTTAAAACCTGAAATCTATTTTCTGAAAATAAGTATGGGTGTGTTGACGCCGTTTTTCGTCAGCAGATAAAAGAAGAGAGCACGTAAACAATTTAAGACAATGGCCAAAAATAAACAAACGAATCAAACACGGTTTTTTACGTGGTTCAGCAGTTAAATCTGCCTAGTCCACGAGTCTCTGTTATTAATCTCAAGATTATCTCTGAACAATTCTTTAGCAAGAATTCTCCAGAGTTTTCTCCCAAGGATCAGAATTTCGGTCCCTTTACAATGGTGCATGCCTTCTCTATTTATAGAGAAGAATACATAATACTATCCCACATATTTTGGGTAGTTACTCCTTTGTGAATAAAAATAAATGGCTTTAAATGCCAATAATCAGATATTAAAGGAAACGTCCCCCAAAGATCAGGGGGCGTATAACTGTATTAAATAATATCCCACAATTCTTGGGGATTTACATCAATTAATGAGGGCTACATCTCATAGTTATTATACTTGTAGATATTCAAGGTGGTTATAGCGTATCTTCAAGGCTCCAGCATTTCTGGTCTCATGTCATTGTGCGAGCCACTGACATCTCCCAAGCTAACGTTTATTTCGAGATGGGATATCGAGCTCAAGAACCATGCTCCGAAGTTCCTGAAGATGAAGGTGTTCTCGGTGCTACCTTTCGAGATCGAGGTCATTTCGAGATCACCGCATTCGAGATCATACATCATACTTTGCAGGCTTCTTACAATCCTAGATCACTCTAATCCTCACGAGACCATTTGTTGCGAACTCAGCTTTCGAGGTCATATTTACTATGGCTCGAAATCTAGGTATAACATTTTGCCCCCTCAAAAGTATTTGTTCGAATCCTAAGAGAAGGAAACTTTTGAACTACTCTTTTCGGGAACCATACCATCACACTCTTGAAGATGGACACGTGCCAGATGGGTATTGCTCACTTTAGGTACTTGAGTACCTTGGGAACACGCCCACGATCGTTCGTCTGACAACTTTTCGGCGCCATCTTGTCACCGATGCCCATCCATTCGATCTGTTGAGGAATTTAATCTACGCTCCTGATTAATTCATTTTTCCCACCTATATATACAATACCCCCTCTTTGTCTTCTTCACATTTGTTCATCACAAGCCAGAAAAAAGAAAAACACTCCCTAACTTCTTATCACAGTTTATACTCATTGCATGTTTTCTAGGCCGAAGAAACAAAAGAATCCTGGTTTGTACGAGTCAGTGAGTTCTTTCTTGCAACCTCTTCTCCACTCGACGATTTCGCTGCAATCACCATCACTGTGTAAGTACGCCATTTTTGTTGTTCTTTTTATACTGTGTTTGATGTGTATGTTAGTTCACGTTCTTAGCATGATGCGATAGGAGGTTTTGAACCGATAGGTTTTTAGGCTTTCTGGATTTTCACTCTGGAAGTTCGTCTCTGGTTTATACCCAGTTTTGACGTTTGAATGTGGTTCCTATTTTCTGGGTTTTGAAATTCTTAGGCAGCGTTTCTTGTACATTAAGCTTTCGAATAAAAATATGGGCTTTGACAAATACACGAAACCCAAAAACGCTTTTCCTGGCTAACCGCCACTCTCCTTTCCCTTGAATTTCGGGACTTTAAAAAAAAATCATCCACGCTCCTTTTCCTTTCCTGTGGAACACGCGCTCTGACCCCTTAGTGAGGGTCTAAATACTTAGTTTCTTGTCCTTAGATCTCCGAGCTCATCCATCGAGCTCGTGATTCTTGCATGCATGGCCCTCACCATTTTTTCTTTCTCGTTAGATGTCACAGAATCCGGAAAGACGGTGGGGGTCATTACGAGCAATTCCTTACGAGCCCAAATCTCTGAGCCCGGAATCGATCTTTGCCCGGAACCAGCGTCGGATTAAAGAATACGAGATCGCACGCGAGCAAGAAGACATTCGAGCCCACTATCATCGCCAGATAGACGAGGTCATTGAAAAGAAGAGAAGGGTTCTTCGGGAAGCCATCTATCCGGAGCCTAACCCAGGACCTAGGCCAGTTCCCCTCGACCCTGCGTTAAAATTCACGGTAGCATACCACCCGGGGGAACTCCAGTTTTCCTTAATGGCGGACCCTTCGTCTTCGCATCTTAGGAGGGAGATGTTTGAAGCCGAATTCTACCAGAGCTCGGTTACCACCTCCGACCAAATAACTGATATCTTGGCCATCCATGGCCTTAGCTCGTTGGACACACTGAAGTGTCGGGCTCCGACAAGGCATGAACGGAGCTGTTTTGCTCCTGGGGGCCGCGATTCCAGTGTGAAATACGCGGCCTGGAGCCAGGAACATATAAGGGCAGGAGCTTTGCTGCCCCTGAAGTCCTTTTTCAGAGACTTCATCGATTTCGTTGGGTTGGCTCCATTCCAACTCAACACCAACTCATACAGGGTGTTGTCTGCCCTGAGGTCCTTATTCCACGAGCTGGGGTGGATAGGACCTTCACCCCAAGAGATTTTATATCTCTTTTGTTTGAAGAGTAATCCCTCCCGAGCT
Source organism: Humulus lupulus (assembly GCF_963169125.1). NCBI lineage: Eukaryota > Viridiplantae > Streptophyta > Magnoliopsida > Rosales > Cannabaceae > Humulus > Humulus lupulus. Next base: position 45,920,691 of record NC_084793.1, read on the forward strand.
CGGGGAGGAGATGGTTTCTACTATCTTTCGAGCTACCCCAAAGAGACAAAGATCTTTGAAGATCTTCCGAACCACCCTCCTGACTTCAAGAAGGCTTTTTTCTGGACAGACGGTCTGTCCCCGTCTCGACACCGTTCGTTTAGGCGGATTCGTAAGTATTCTCGTTACTTTCTATTTTTGAGCTCGAATTTTTAGCCCTTGAATTTATGTTTAGTTGAAGTGTACCTCGTCTTTCAGCTAACTTTCAGCGTCCCACCCCTGACGAAACAATGAAGGAGCACAGAGAGGCTCTGCTCCGACTGCCATACGGCAGGAGGTCTCTCTCATTTCTATTACATGAGGACAAGCTACGAGCTTGTGGGTTATTGGGACAGGGCCAGTCAACGTCTGACTGGTCCAGTAATAAATATGAACGCTGGGAGGAAGTGCCACTGCCCACAGGCATCCTTCCTCCGAGGAGAGAAAGGAAAGCATCTCTCCCAATTCGCTCGAGAAGTCCGCGGTCGGGAAATGAGGCCAATGATGAAGCCTCGAGTTCGGACTCCGGAGGAGGTAAAACCCTTCCTACTTCGCGAATGTGGTCCCCCACTTTGTTAAAACACAGGCCCAATAGACTAGTCTCGTGCCCATAGGATAGATACCACTTCTATATATGGAGTTGGGTAGATGACTGTGTCCATAGGTTTGATAGTGGGCTCGGGAAATATGATACCATGTACACCACGGACGAGGTGTGGAATGGGATAGCGGTGCAGTATGGGACCAATGACTATAGGGACCTCTCGAGGTTGTCACCAACTTATAGGGAAGGCACTCCCCCCGCCTCTTCTGAAGACGGGGGAATTTCATGGTCCCCAAGCTCGATCTCGGGGAAGAGTCCCAGTTGGGTTTTTTCTTCAACTGGTTTACATCTTTTCCCAAAGTTATTATCATTGTTTAACTCACTGTCATTATGCAGGTGCCATGAATCCCGACCTCGACGCCGTGCTCTTTAGTGATGGGGGAGCTGGCGCCCAGAAGAGCAAACGCCCGAGGATACCAAAGAGGCCCGACCGACAGTCCAAGGTATCTAAACGTCACGAGACGGCTCCCACGGCCCAGATCACTGCGAAGACCTCCAAGGAGCCAACTGCCCAGGTTGGTGGGTCAGGCTCTACTGCATCCATCTCGCAGCTTCCTACCGAGACCCGGTTAATAGTTGCTCGGCCTCCGAAGAAACCTTCTACCTCAACGGTTCAGCTGCCAACGGCCCGAACTCATACTGAGGAATATGTACTTGATGGCGCCGCTGGGGCAGAAGGGGCGCTTCTCAGCTCGGACGTCCTTTCTCGGGTGGGTCAGAGCTTTTCTGGCTTTGGTGCCAACCACTGGGACCTCGTGCGCAAGGCCTCGGACTGCAACACTCTTTATGAGAAGAGTATCGAACTCTCCGCCGCGGTAGCCTTCTCAATTCTGTTTAGAGTATTTATGTCTTAGAGTATTTATGTCTCTGATTATAATTCTGATTCATTCTTTGTGTTTCAGGCCCTTGTTGTTTCAGCGCAACTCAACTACAAGCTGACCAACGAGGTGCAAACGAGCTTATCTCTGGCTCAAAAGTCGAAGGATCTCGAGCTTAAGATGGTTGACGAGCACAAAGACTCGAAGTCTGAAATTGAAAAATTGAAGACCCGTCTCGAGGAGCTTGAAAAGTCAAACGCTGAGCTCGAGAAGGCCAAAGCCAAGCTCGAAGAGGATAAGTCTGCCACCCTCGATTTCATGGAGAGCGAGAAGACCCGCCTCCTGAATGAGTCTAAGGAGCAGAGGGAGAAAGCGGTCGACCAGGCCATGTACAAACTTTGGGCCGACAATGCCGATCTTGACACCAGCTTCCTGGGTCCTCTCGAAGCCACATATGTTGAGCGGTGGAATGCCCGTCTTTTGGCAAGTACAGCTGCTCGAGAGGCGGCCCAGCAGGATAGTCATGCTATTCGTCCTGGAGGGTCTGGTGATATTGATGCTGAGAAGGCCAAGGATACTCTTCTTCCTTAAATCCGATCTCGGAGAGATCAGTTATCGGGGCTGCATCCCCTCATTCTTGTAACTATTTAAATTTGTGCCCACGGGGCTGACACAATTTCTTTAACTTTTCCTTTTATATGCTTTACATTTCTTGGCTCGAAATATTTTGCATTCTTCTTGCATTGATGAGTTATGTTTATTTAATTCATACAAACATAGTTTAGATTTAGGCTCGAAATTCGATGCATTCATGCATAGTTTATTCGAATTATCCGCTTCCAACCTCGTTATTTATCAAGGTCGGACATTACTTTAACCATGAAATGAAAAGTACTTATATGGCATGTAATATGAATGATTTGGTTATATCTCTGTCACTTTTCCTCATCCTCAGTATCTTGGCTCCGAGGTTATGAGTTCGAAACTATTTTTCTAAGATATTCCAGCCTCGATTTCGACATATTTCGCAATAGGTCTAGGCTCCCATTTATCATTGATTGATAATTTGGCTGGTTTGTTCCAAATCTGTTGTTTGCACATCTGGTTAACTCCAAATATTTAGGTTTTTTGATGGTTCGGTTATGTCCGAACTATCTAAGCTCGCGTATTTGGTCATGTCCAAATACTTTATGTTTTTGATGGTTAGGTTATGTCCGAACTATCTAAGATCGCGTACTTGGTTATATCCAAATACTTTATGTTTTTGATAATTCGGTTATGTCCGAACTATCTAAGCTCGCGTATTTGGTTATATCCAAATACTTCATGTTTTTGGTGGTTCGGTTATGTCCGAACTATCTAAGATCGCGTACTTGGTTATATCCAAATACTTTATGTTTTTGTTAATTCGGTTATGTCCAAACTATCTAAGATCGCGTACTTGGTTATGTCCAAATACTTTATGTTTTTGATAACTCGGTTAAGTCCGAACTATCTAAGATCGCGTACTTGGTTATATCCAAATACTTTATGTTTTTGATAATTCGGTTATGTCCGAACTATCTAAGATCGCGTATTTGGTTATATCCAAATACTTCATGTTTTATTTATTACTTTTTATTTTTTAAGCTGGTGGTATGTATACCAATGATGCCCCCTTAATATCCTATGAGTGTGACCATAGGTTATTAACTTAAGAGAGATTGCAAAAATAAAAAATAAATTACATGTGGAACAAAGTAGACTTGTCATTCAAAAACAAAGAAACATAGATAGAAAATCATGGTTACAGGCAACACTTTTCCTATACTATTGATAATAAGGTCTAAGGTGTTCGCCATTCCATGCTCGTGGTAGGAGGCTCCCATCTAATCTCGCAAGTTTGTATACGCCAGGGCGGATGACTGATTCTATCTGGTATGGTCCTTCCCAGTTTGGCCCGAGTACTCCTGCTGCTGGATCTCGAGTTGCTAAGAATACGCGTCTCAATACCAGATCTCCTATTCCGAACTTTCGATCTCGAACCCTTTTATTGAAATATCTTATGGTTCGTTGCTGGTAAGCAGCATTTCTCAGCTGAGCCTCCTCCCTTTTTTCTTCGATCAAGTCTAGGGTTTCTTCGAGCTGAGTATGATTGGAGCTCTGGTCGTAAATCTGAGTTCGAATCGTTGGAATTTCGACCTCAATGGGCAACATTGCCTCGCAGCCGTATGCTAGAGAAAATGGGGTATGTCCAGTTGATGTCCGAGCTATAGTTCTATATCCCCAAAGGACTTGAGGTAATTCCTCAGGCCATCGTCCCTTTGCTTCTTCCAACTTTTTCTTCAAAGAACTTTTGAGAGTTTTATTAACGGCTTCGACCTGACCATTCGCCTGAGGGTGAGCTACTGACGAAAAACTCTTTATTATACCGTTCTTGTTACAAAAGTTCGTAAATAAGTCGCAATCAAACTGGGTTCTGTTGTCAAACACAATCTTTCTTGGCACTCCATATCGGCATACGATGTTCTTTATCACGAAATCTAGGATCTTCTTCGAAGTTATGGTCGCCAATGGTTCAGCCTCCGTCCATTTTGTGAAGTAATCAACCGCGACCACAGCATACTTTACTCCTCCTTTGCCAGTTGGGAGCGAGCCTATGAGGTCGATCCCCCACACTGCAAAAGGCCATGGGGATGTCAACATGGTCAGTTCGGAAGGTGGAGCTTGGGGTATCGTGGTGAATCTCTGGCATTTGTCGCACTTTTTCACGTACTCGAAAGAGTCCGTTTTAATGGTTGGCCAGAAATATCCTTGGCGTATAATCTTCTTGGATAGGCTATGCCCCCCGGTATGATCTCCGCAGAACCCTTCATGAATTTCTTCAATAATCTTCTTTGCCTCGGGGGAGTCACACATCTGAGCAATGGCATGGAATACCCTCTTCTGTATAGCCTTCCATCCAGGATGGTGTAACGAGGAAGTTGATACATTAGTTTCCGAGCCTGATTTCGATCTTTTGGAAGAATTCCATTTTCGAGGTACTCAACGATCGGGCTCATCCAGGTCGGCTCTGTCTCGATCATACACACATCTTCCTCGTCTGGCTCAGTAATGCTGGGTGCTGACAGGTGTTCTACGGGTACAACATTCAGCTCCTCATTTTCGGCGGAAGTGGCGAGCCGAGCTAAGGCATCTGCATTTGAGTTTTGTTCTCGGGGAACCTGTTCGATCGCATAAAACTCGAAAAACTCCAATGCGGATTTTGCCTTCTCCAGATAAGCTGCCATTTTTGTGCCACGAGCCTGGTATTCTCCCAAGATTTGATTTACCACGAGCTGGGAGTCGCTGTAACAATGTATAGCTTTGGCCTTGAGCTCTTTTGCTATTCGCAGTCCCGCAAGTAAAGCCTCATACTCAGCTTCATTATTAGATTCTTTAAAGCCGAACCTTAAAGCAGAGTGAAATTTTCTCCCTGCAGGAGTGATCAGAATAACTCCTGCCCCCGCTCCATTTTCATTTGACGACCTGTCGACGTAAAGTTTCCACAGCTCGTGGGCCGTGGTTGTTACCTCGTCGTCGGCTGTACCGGTGCACTCCACTATAAAATCCGCCAACGCTTGTGCCTTAATGGTTGTTCTCGGATGGTAGGTGATCTCGAACTGTCCGAGCTCAACAGCCCATTTAAGGAGTCGACCAGACGCCTCTGGTTTGGACAAGACATGCCTTAGTGGTTGATCTGTTAGTACATGGATAGGATGCACTTGAAAGTAAGGGCGGAGCTTGCGAGATGAGTGGATTAGGCTGAGGGCGAGCTTCTCCATCAGTGGATATCTTGACTCTGCCCCCAGTAATCTTTTACTGATGTAGTAGACGGGTTTCTGTATTCTCTCTTCTTCTCGAACTAGCACCGCGCTTATCGCATGTTCAGTTGTTGAGAGGTATAGGAACAGTACTTCTCCCGTCTCAGGCTTCGATAGGATGGGTGGTTCGGCTAAGTGCCTTTTGAGCTCCTGAAAGGCTAGTTCGCACTCTTCTGTCCATTCGAACTTCTTACTTCCTTTCAATAAGTTGAAGAATGGGAGACCGCGGTCCGTTGACTTCGAAATGAACCTGCTCAGAGCTGCCATCCTGCCAGTCAAGCTTTGAACATCTTTATGCTTCCGAGGTGAAGGCATATCGATCAGGGCCTTTATTTTATCGGGATTAGCCTCGATTCCACGAGAGTTGACAATGAAACCCAGAAATTTCCCTGAAGACACCCCAAAAGTGCACTTCTGAGGATTCAACTTCATGTTGTACTTTCTGAGCACGCCAAAGCACTCTTCGAGGTCATCAACATGGTTCTTGTTAAGTTGAGACTTTACAAGCATGTCATCAACATAAACTTCCATGTTGTTCCCTATTTGCTCTGAGAACATCATGTTTACGAGCCGCTGGTACGTGGCTCCGGCATTCTTGAGTCCGAATGGCATGACATTGTAGCAGTAGAGCCCTTTATCGGTGATGAAGCTCGTATGCTCTTGGTCGGGGGCATGCATGGGAATCTGGTTATATCCAGAATAGGCATCCATGAACGACATCAGACCATGCCCCGCCGTGGCGTCTACGAGCTGGTCAATTCTCGGTAGGGGAAAACAGTCTTTCGGGCAGGCCTTGTTGAGGTCTGAGTAGTCAATGCACGTTCTCCACGTCCCATTGGGTTTCGGGACCAACACTGGATTGGCCACCCAGTCTGGGTAAAAAGCGTCCCTTATGAAATTATTTGCTTTCAGCCTGTCCACCTCCTCCTTTAGTGCTTTCTTTCTGTCTTCATCCAGCTGCCTTCGCTTTTGCTGCTTCGGGGGAAAGCTTTTTTCTATATTCAATGCGTGGCTCGCTACATTAGGGCTTATTCCCACCATGTCAGAGTGTGACCACGCGAAGACATCCTGGTTTTTCTTCAGAAAGCAAATTAATTGCTATTTTGATTCGTCTTGGAGGTGTTTCCCGACCTTCACTTTCTTTGAGGGGTCAGCTTCCTCGAGCTGAACCTCTTCGAGCTCTTCCAAAGGTTGGAGGTCAACCTTCTCCTCAATCCTCGGATCGATCTCCTCATCAATTTCTAAAACTGTCCCATCTTTATTCTGTATGACAACGAGTGCTTGAGCGCTCGTTTGTTTCTTTCCCCTCAAGGAAATGCTGTAGCACTCCCTTCCTGCCAATTGATCTCCTTTCAATGTTCTGACTCCGCTTGGAGTTGGGAACTTAAGGGCTAGATGCCTTACAGATGAAACTGCCCCCAGCCCGACCAGGCCGGGTCTCCCGAGCAATACATTGTAGGCAGATGGTAACTCCACTACCACGAACTCCATCATCTTGGTCACCGAGACTGGATAGTCTCCCAAGGTCACAGGGATTTCGATGGACCCCATACAGGCGGTTCCTTCTCCAGAAAAGTCGTACAACGTGGTTGCACAAGCCTTCAGGTCACGAAGGGAGAGTCCCATTTTTTCTAGTGTTGCTTTATAAAGAATGTTAACTGAGCTCCCATTGTCTATGAGAACTCGGCGCACTCTTTTGTTGGCAAGCTGTAGGGTGATGACAAGTGGATCATGATGAGGGAACTGGACATGGGAGGCATCCTCCTCGGTGAAGGTTATAGGCTGAGTTTCAACCCTTTGGCTTTTTGGTGCCCTTGGTTCGGGTTCATAAGGAGACCCGTCCCCTGTCTTCAGCTCATTCACATATCGCTTTTGAGCATTTCTGCCCCCTCCAGCGAGATGAGGACCTCCTGAGATGGTTATTACGTCCTCTCCATCTATCGGCGGAGGCCTGTCTTCATCCCGAGATCGGGAGTTATTATTCTGTGCTGCCGGAAGCGCGGCTACTCTCTGGCTGGAAGTAGCCTGTCCAGTATTCTGGTTTTTGACATACTGCCGGAAATAACCTCTCGAGATCAACCCTTCGATCTCGTCCTTCAGCTGTCGGCACTCATCAGTTGTGTGTCCGGTGTCCCTATGAAACCGACAATACTTGCTGGAATCCCTCTTGGACTTTTGATTCCTCATAGGGTCCGGACGCCTGAAGGGGACCTGGTTTTCATTAGCCAGGTATATGTTTTCCCGAGACTCGTTGAGCTCGGTGTGCACTTTATATACGGAGAAATACCTTTCTCCTTTTTTCTTCTTTCCTCCATCAGCCTCGGGGTTATTTCCCTCGCTCTTTTTCCTCTTGGAGGGATTCTCCGAGGTAGGCTGTGGAGCTGCTGGGTCAGCCGAGGTTGAGGCGGAGTTAATGTTTATCGTTGTAGTTTCGGTCTGCGAGGTCGCCTTGAGCGTTGACCTCGCCTCCTCTACATTGACAAATCTCTGCGCCCGTCTGTTAAACTCGGTTATCGACCTCACCGGTTTCCCTTGCATGTCATCCCAAAGGGCACTTCCAGGTAACACACCAACTCGGATGGCCATCAAGTGCCCACTGTCATCCACGTCTCGAGCTCGGGCGACCTCTAGATTAAATCTTGTCAGGTAGCTCTTCAATGTTTCGCCCGGTTGTTGTCGGACGTTAGTCAAAGTGGATGCTTCGGGTCTGACTCCCATCATAGCTCGGAACTGCTTCTTGAAGTCTCTAGACAATTGATCCCACGAAGTTATAGAATGTCTCTTGTACTTCTCGAACCAACTCTTGGCAGGTCCGGCCAATGATGTCGGAAACAACATGCATCTGAGCTCGTAACCCACGTTACTAGCTCTCATGATAGTGTTGAATGTACTCAGGTGGCTACATGGGTCGGTTTTTCCTTCAAACGCTGGGACGTGAGGAATCCGGAACCCTTGAGGAAACTGAGTGTTAGAAATATTGGGAGCAAACGGCTCGAGCTCCTCATCAGAGTCCTCATATCGACCGTTCCCTCGTTCATTCTTCAAAAGCCTAAAGGCTTTTTCGAGCTGATCAATCCTTTCTTGGACTGGGTCCTTAGGCGGTGTCTGGAATTGCTGGTCATTAATCGCGATCCCAGGCTCGCGTCTCCGTGGGGGATCTCTACGCCCATTCAGATGATTCCTTAGATCCGGATTTATCTGATCTCTTTTCCCCCTGCTCTGATTCAGATGATTTTACAGGTCAGGATGGCTTTTGTGATTTCCAGTATTTTTACGACCCCGGTCGTGTTTACTGATGGACCTAGTTTCTCCGGACTCATCACTGGTGAAACTCATTGATCGGTCATTTCGTGGTGGATCCTTTCTACGCCGCCTTGTCTCCGCAGTGCGAGATCGGGACGTTTGACTCCTCTCAGATGGCGCGCCTCTCCGCCCCTGGAACGTCTCTCTGTTTCCTTGTCTTTCCCCTGTACGCCCTTGATCCTGATCTCGACCAGGTTGAGCGTTTCTGCGGGGAGGTGAAGGATATCTTATGGGAGACGGAGGGAACCGTATAGGTGACGGTGGTTTTCGTCCTTGCTTCGGCCTAGAGGGCCCAGAATTTTCCCGAGATGGGCCAGTTGGGTTCGGTGCACTACCAGGAACCTGAGTCCGAGCCTCGGTAGGAGCTCGGTTATTCTCAGTTCCTGCAGGTGCTTCCGCAGGTGTATTAGGCGGGACCCGAGCCCGGGTACTCCTCTGAGGCCTAGAAGGGGCGGATGGCTCTACTGGTGTTGGAGGTTGTGCCGGCCTCCTTGTGGCAGCATTTTTTCGTGGACGTCCACGGGGCCTCCGGGGAGGAACGTGCACGTCCCTTGGAGGAGGGACTTGGTCTTCGCGCGGAGGCGGGGGCTGAGCCACCTGCGCCTCTGCGGCTATCCTAGTCAACTCCTCGTTACGTTTGTTGGCTTCTGTCAACAACTGTTTCAGCTGCCGATTCTCCAATTCCACAATAGGGACATAACGTTCAGGGTTATAGTACATGTCCTCATCCCTTGGTTGTGGAGGTGGCCCCCGGGAATCGGAGGACCCACTCCTTTCATCAGCGTCCGAGTTCTCCATTGGCTGTTTTCCAGGACGCCTTGGGTAATTTTCTTCAGGAGTGTTCTAATTGTTTGCAGCCATGAATCTCTCAGGGATGAATGCTTAAGGCTCTCGATGAAAGCACCAAACTGTTGACGCCGTTTTTCGTCAGCAGATAAAAGAAGAGAGCACGTAAACAATTTAAGACAATGGCCAAAAATAAACAAACGAATCAAACACGGTTTTTTACGTGGTTCAGCAGTTAAATCTGCCTAGTCCACGAGTCTCTGTTATTAATCTCAAGATTATCTCTGAACAATTCTTTAGCAAGAATTCTCCAGAGTTTTCTCCCAAGGATCAGAATTTCGGTCCCTTTACAATGGTGCATGCCTTCTCTATTTATAGAGAAGAATGCATAATACTATCCCACATATTTTGGGTAGTTACTCCTTTGTGAATAAAAATAAATGGCTTTAAATGCCAATAATCAGATATTAAAGGAAACGTCCCCCAAAGATCAGGGGGCGTATAACTGTATTAAATAATATCCCACAATTCTTGGGGATTTACATCAATTAATGAGGGCTACATCTCATAGTTATTATACTTGTAGATATTCAAGGTGGTTATAGCGTATCTTCAAGGCTCCAGCATTTCTGGTCTCATGTCATTGTGCGAGACACTGACATCTCCCGAGCTAACGTTTATTTCGAGATGGGATATCGAGCTCAAGAACCATGCTCCGAAGTTCCTGAAGATGAAGGTGTTCTCGGTGCTACCTTTCGAGATCGAGGTCATTTCGAGATCACCGCATTCGAGATCATACATCATACTTTGCAGGCTTCTTACAATCCTAGATCACTCTAATCCTCACGAGACCATTTGTTGCGAACTCAGCTTTCGAGGTCATATTTACTATGGCTCGAAATCTGGGTATAACAGGGTGTTTGACATTGTTTTCAGAAAATAATTTTTAAAAACAAAGTTACAAAAAACACACAATTTTGAGAACAATAAAAAGTTGTTTTTAGTTGTTCTCAAATTTTTTATTTTGTCAATTTTTTTTCTCATATAACATTTTTAATTATTATTATCTCACATCTTTTTCTCTCTCATTAATTTATCTCTCTTCACTTTCTCTCACATCACTTTCTCTCATCACTTTTGATCTCCTTATTTTATGTCTCACCACTGGGCATGTTTGCCATTGTTTTCTATTTTTTATTTTCAAAATTGTGGTTTCAAAAATGAGAAAAGAAAACAGTTTGTGTAGTTTTAAAAAAATAAGTGTTTGGTTAATGTTTTCTAAAATTAATTTTTTAGTTTTTTTTTAAATCTTAAATAAAAAATTAATAAATATATTTATAAAGAGAAAAATCTTTTAAAAGTTTGTAATAAATAATGAGATAAAGTAATGTGAAAGAAAAAGTGATGAAAAATAAGGAGAGAAATTTTGAGGAAGAAAATTTGAAAAAAGAGAAATTAATGCAAGAAAAAAAAATGAAAGAGAAAATGGCGAGACAGAAAAAATGAGGATATAAGAAGTGATGAGAGAGAAAATAAGGAGATCAAAAGTGACGAGAGAGAAAGTGAGGAGAAAAAAAGTGAGGAGAGATAAATTAATGAGAGAGAAAATGATATGAGATAATAATAATTAAAAAAGTTATGTGAAAAAAAAATTGACAAAAAAAAAAATTGAGAACAACTAAAAACAACTTTTTGTTCTCAAAATTTTCTGTTTTTTATAACTTTGTTTTTAAAATTTCACTACAATAAAAAGACTACAGCGACGACATCTATTGCGACGACTGGAGTCGTCGCTGTATGTAGTCGAAATCCACAAAAACTTCTTTTGTCGGCCAACAACACACGACCAGGTCCTCCGAATTCCTGATATACTACAGCGATGACATGTCTTGGCTGTTGGGTACCAGGAATTTGGAGGGAACAGGATGCGGGAAATGACTCTACGGCGATGACATGTCGTTGTTGTAGGGTCTTCGTCGAAAAAAAGAGAGAAATATGTTTGTCTATAGCGACGACCTGTCGTTACTGTAGGATGGGGAGGGAACTCAACCGCCTGGAGTTGGTTGCCTATTTTCACCCCCTTATAGCGACGACGACTCGTCGCTGTAGAGTTATCGTGGAAAAAAATGAGGGAAATATGTTATTCTAGAGCGACAACATGTCGTTGCTGTAGGATAGGGAGAGAACTTAACCGCCAAGAGTTGGTTGCCTATTTTCACTCCCTATAGCGACGACATCTACTTTAATCCACTAGTCAGTTATTTTGTATTCTATCATGATGACATGTCGTCGCAATAAGGCCCAAAAAAACGTGGGAAAGTGAACCGTCAAAAAATTTAAGTCAAATTTCACTGCTTATAGCGACGACATGTCGTTACTGTAAGGTAGATGCGTAGCACACGAGAGGATTCGTGTACTATTCACTATCCTACAGCGACAAGTCGTCGTCGTTGTAGGGTCTCACCATTTGATTGAAATGGTGCGTTTGATATCAGCGACAACCGTTTATTACCTATAGCGACTACATGTCGTCGCTATAGGTCACAACGATATAACCCCCAGGCAGAGCCTTTCTTCCTCATTTCTCTTCAGTTTTTCCTCAAAATAGTGAGCATTTTCTCTATTTTCTCCTCCGCCCAGCGCCGCCTAGCTCCGACCAACGATTTTCATCGCTATTTTTGGCCCTCCGTTGTTAAGGTTAGTTGTTGTATACCCTAATAATGTAGTTATTTCTTTTAAATTTAGTTTTTTTTTATGATTATTGTGTGTATTTTGTGTGTTATTGTAATGAGTTTGTTAAACTTTTTATTGATTTTTTTTTGTTTTCAGATTGTATTAGAGCATCCCGAGCCTTTGCCTAATTCATTAATATCATCCCGAGCCTTTGGGTATTGTTTATAATTTTTATTTTTATTTTGTTTTGTGATTGATTAGTATATTAATTGATAAATGTTTGTTAAATTTTTTGTTGTTTTTTTTTCCAGATTGCATTGGAGTGTTTGGATATAATCTCTAGCTTTTGAGTATTGTTTCTAATTTTTAATATTTTTTGTTTTGTTTTGTGATTATTAGTGTATTGATAATTAATGGTAGTTAATTTATATACATAAATGGTTTTTAAATTAAATATTTATGTTTGTTAATTTTATAGTTAGTTTGATATTAAGTTATGAAAAATTTTTAGGTTAGATTAATTTTTTTTTTTCAATTGTATATATGTTAGGTTAAATAAAATTTGTGTTTCGAAGTATATATATGTTAGGTTAGATAAATAATATGTTGATTTGAGAATATGTTTATAATATGTTTTTGTTGTTTATTTGTGAATTCAAATGAATGTATTAAATTTTATGTATATTCTGAGACTGATTTATATGTTTTTATGCAGATTTTAAATTTTGGGATAGGCTAGATTACAACCGTTATGTTGCCGAAATTTGTGTAGATTTAGAAAAACTAAACATTACAAAATAGTTTTAAAGTTAGTGTGTTTAAAATTTTTAATTAATAAATTTTAAAGCAATTAATAAAAATTAATTAAAAAATTATAAATTTTAAATTAAAATAATAATTTTACAAGTATATAACTTTAGTAATATTTTTTTATAAAATAAGTAGAAATTAAACTAATAATCTTTAATGGTAATTTAATAAATTTATAATTAAATATTTATTGATTTAATTAATTTTATAATATATTCATAAATTTTGATAATATATGTAGATAAAATAGGTAATTAAGTTAACTTTAATCTTAAAATTAAGTTAAAATTAAAATAACAATTCGAAAATAATAAAACTTTATTGTTTTTCTTTTAAAATAAAAAGTGAAAATTATATTAAGAATTTGATAATTATTAAATAACATAATAATAATCATAATTAAATATTTGATTATATAATGAAAATTTATAATACATTCATAACTAAGAATAATATATATTCATAAAATTTAATAATTTTATTCATAAGATTTCACAATATACTTGAAAAAATTAGTGTTTTGGTAATAAAAAATTATTAGCAAATACATGTAATTTTTTTATGTTTATCACATTGTGATAATTTATTTTCCACTTGAATTAGTTATGACAATTGTCAAGAGTTGGATAACTAATAGACGACGTAACTCTGATGAGTTTTGGAATGGTCTTCAAGCATTTATACAAATGGCCAAGAATCATGTGAATGCTTCGGGAGAAGTCAGATGCCCATGCGTTCAGTGTGTCATTATGCTGAATCAGAAACTGGATGTGGTGGAGGCTCACATACACATATATGGGTTTCTGTAGCGATACGTGAAGTGGACCTACCACGGTGAAGTTGATATGCCTCCAGTAGTAGACGATGGGGCTCCTGTGACTGATGACATGATTGACATCATCAATGATGTTATTGGTGAACAAGACACTAACAAAGAAGGCGTAAATGAAAGAATTTCAGATGGTGGTGGCAATAGTGCAAAGAATCAATTTGATGACCTGTTTCAAGAGGTCGAAGCTGAGTTATACCCTGGTTGTACTTAGTTGTCTTCCTTGAACTTCTTGGCGAAGATGATGCACATGAATGTTATGAATAAATGAACAAATAGTTCCTTTGATGAACTTTTGAAGTTTATAAAATTCACATTCCCGAAGGAGAATAAGATTCCTGCTTCATTCTATGAGTCTAAGAAAAAAATGAGGAAGTTAGGGTTAGGTAATCAATCAATTCATGCTTGCAAGTACGACTGTTGTTTGCTCTGGAAGGAGAATTCCCAAAAACAGAGTTGTCATGTATGTGGTGAGAGCTGATGGGTTGACAAAGACACAAAGGGGAAAAAAAGTCACCCACAAAGTGTTGCGGTACTTACCTTTGACTCCTAGGCTGAAGTGTCTTTATGGTTCAAGGCATACAACAAATGATATGACCTAACATAGTACGAGACAGTGGACAAAAGATGGTATGATGCACCATCCTGTTGATGGGGGTGCTTGGAAACAATTTGATTCCAGATATCCTGATTTTTCCAAAGAACCAAGAAACGTTCGATTGGGTTTGGCTGCTGATGGTTTTAATCCATTTGGTAACATGAGTCTATCTTATAGCATGTGGTCGGCCTTATGCTGCACGTACAATATGCCTCCTTGGTTGTGCATGAAAGATTTATCATTCATGCTGACCTTATTGATTCTCGGTCAAAAATCACTTGAGAAGTACATGGATGTCTTTGTGAGGCCCGTGGTAGACGAATTTAAGGAGTTGTGGGATCAAGGAGTTCAAACCAGAGACACTGTAACGAACAGTGTATTCAGAATGCATGCATCACTATTATGTACTATCAATGATTTTCCGGTCCGTAGTAGTTTGTCTGGTTGGAGTGGCCAAGAATATATGGTATGCCCTTCATGCAACGAAGACACTCCTTCATGTCGGGTAATTGGGAAAACGACTTATGTTGGTCATAGAAGATTCTTATCTTCTACGCATAAGTGGAGGAAGAGTTGCTTGTTTGATGGGAATTATGAAAAAGGACGTCCTCCAAGAAAGTTCAGTAGTCAAGACATACTCGAATAATTAGCGCATGTTCGAGATGTTTTCTGGGTAAACATGTCAATTTCGGGGGTGTGAAAAGAAAGCGAGATCCAAAAGAGCTCAATTGGAGTAAAAATAGTATTTTCTTTGAATTGATTACTGGTTCAAACTTGAATTGAAGCACAATTTAGATGTGATGCATGTAGAGAAATTTTTTTGCGACAGTTTACTTGGTACTTTTCTTATGAATGAGAAATCTAAAGACACCACCAATGTACGAGTAGACTTGAAGAATTGGGGTATCCCAGAAGAGTGACACCTCAAGGAAGACGGTACGAAGTTGATCAAACCACATCCTATGTACTCTTTCACGTCGGATGATAGATGGTTTTTTCGTCAGTTCGTAAAAGGAGTTAGACTTCCTGATGGTTTCTGTTCAAATTTCTCTAAGAAAGTAACTGACAACGATGGCAACGTTGACGGGTTGAAATCACATAATTTTCACATTCTTATGCAATGTCTATTGCTGGTAGGAGTTCGAGGCTACTTGGATAAGTCTATTTCGAAGACAATCATTGAGCTTTGTAATTTCTTTAAGCAAATTTATTCCTGTACATTGGTTGTTAAGGACATTGGTTGTTAAGGACATGGAGAATGCAGAAGATCAAGTGATACAATTTTTGTGCAAGTTGGAGTTAATTTTTCCTCCATCCCTTTTTGACATAATGATTCATTTAATTCTTCATTTATCGCAAGAAGCTATCCTCGGAGGACCAGTTTACATGAGGTGGATGTATCCGCTTGAGCGATATATGAAGAAGTTGTAAAATTATGTCAAGAATAAGGCGCGCCCTGAAGATTCTATAGCAAAGGGTTATGTTGTCGATGAAGCTTTGACTTTGTGTTCGCAATATCTTTAGGGCGTACAGACTAAATTTAATCGCTCGGAAAGAAATGTGGATATTGTTATTCCTAAAAGACAGTTGTCAGTTTTTGAATCACAATGTCATCCAAGTAGCAAAAAGAAAATCATATCCCTTGACTATCTTCATCGAAAAGAAGCAGAGTGGTTTGTACTCAACAATTGCCCTGAAATCCAACCATAGATGGATTAAGCAGCTTAACACATATATGAATTCATTAAATTTAATTCATAGCAAACTGTTATCTTCCCTAATCATTGTGCTATACAGTGAATGCCTTCGAGAAAATTCAAACATAAATCTTCAAAAAAAAAATCCTAGCTGGTTTAAATTGAAGGTAAATTATCGAAATTGTAGAATTCTTATGAAATTCGTATCGATTAATTCTCATCTCATTGTGTTTTCTTTATTTGTGTCATACTCTATAGATGGGTCGTTTGCGATAAGTACAGTCAATTGAGTATACTGATTAATTATTTGCTTTAGCAAACGAGTCCAATTAGAATGCATACTCCTACACTGCTTGCATTGCTAACAGTGTGTCGTACGAAAGACTTACCACTCAAAATAGTGGAGTTTCGGTGCCAGAAACTGATGGTTTCACTTTTTATGGCCAACTTGAGGAGATTGTAGAGTTATGTTATTCCCATGGTTACTCGGTAGTATTGTTTTCGATGCAAATGGTTCAACACCGATGCAAGCAATGGTTAAAATGTGACTGAGAATAACATAACTAGTATCATGATTAATTCTGAATGGTACAAGAACGAGCAGTTTATTCTCGCCACTCAAGCAAAACAAGTTTTCTACTTGGAAGATCCTTCAAGAAACAAAAATTGTAAGGTAGTAGAAGAATTCAATCATCGAAAGATCTAGGAACATCCAAGTATCGATGATAATAATGAGGTTGATGTCGTGCATGATAGCACTTCATCAAATTTTGTACTCACTGTGGAATTAGGAGAGTTAGAGATTATGCATTTGGATCGACCTGATCACACCAGCATAATTGGGGAAACGTCTCGATCTGTTCCAGATGTGGATGATGATTTCATCAATGACGATGATGATGAAGAAATTAGTGAAGATGATTTAGAAATTACATATGATGATGTAGAAATCGACATCAATGAGGAAAAATATTTTCTTATGCATATTCATATTTGTATGTTTAATGTGTATGTTTTAATTTCAAGACTTTTCACTCAATATATGAGTTTTCTCAACAATGTTTATTTTTCAATAGTTTCAAATGCACTACCGAAATTATTTAAATTATGTAATTAACCTCCAACTATAACTAATTTTAAGTTAATAATTATTTAAATTGCAAAGATATGTCTGCTACTGTTGCTCGTTCTCATGGCGGTGATGGAGTGGGTGATCCTCCCACGTGAGTTCCTGCTTCCTGTGAGACAGGTAATACACTATAATTAGTCTATCTTTTATCAATAAATGACAAATTGTTATTATTTCATTCAATTTAATTTTAATGTTTAATTAACATATGCAGTGGCTGCTGCAAAAATAAGAGGTCAGTCTCGATCCAAAAATTTGGAGCAGCTCGTCAACGACAATAAATGTCAGTTGGCTCTACAATTTGATCTAAATGAGGGAACCTACAAAGCAGTTGGTGATTTTGGGACATTGTTCACGAAACTTATTGGTAACCTTATTGGTCATCATGTCCCGTTATATTATGACTCGTGGCAAAGTGTTCCGGATGAGCATAAGATAGGATTGGTGCAAAAACTTGAGGTAAATTTATCAACTTATTCACATGTAATGTTTTTTTTATATAATTTAAAAAATCTAACCATTTTTTAAAGGAATTTTTTATTCTTCCCCAAGCTCTCCCTGAGTGGCGACTGATAGAGATTGAGATTGAGCGAGAGTTTCAGGATCGCTACAAGGATAGAAAAGGTCGCAAGAAAAGACAATTTGATGAACATGGAAGGTATGATGATATAAAGACAGCCATAAAGAATCCATCGGAGGACGTGGACAATGAGAGTTGGCAGAAGTTAGCTGGCCTTTTCACCACTCCACAGTTCATGGCACGCTCAAAGGCAAATGCTGCCAACAAAACAAAACAGAAGTATCCAAGTCTCTATGGATTGACTTCTTATGCTTCTGCTCGATTTAAGAAGGAAAATAAAAATATATAGATAATTTAAAATATTTTAAATTATCTTAATAATAATTTCAATATTTAACTGAGATTTTGTTAAATTTTGTTTTCAAAAAATGAATCTTCAGACTAAGGAACTACCTAGCATTATCGATACGTTCCATGACATGCATAATCATCCAGCACGTGGATAGGTGAACACGAATGCTAAGGATGCATATGTAAGTAACTTTCTAAGTTTTGTATATATGTATATTATTCAATTATATTATGTATTAGTTGTCTTGTTTCTAAACTGTAGGATGCCTTGCAACAAGAAATCCAGACACAATCCCAATCCCAATCCTAATCTCAATCTGAATTTTCAGCAGGAAGTGCCGCTGTCAATGAGACACAAGTCGTCTCAAAGGTACTTGGTCAACGTCGTGGCCACAACTGAGGTATTGTACACATTGAAGGGCACTAGTACCTTTGTCTCAAGCACCACCAGATCCTCTTCACAATCAGAGACATCACCATTTCCATCCACCATAGTCGGCCATCAAATGGTACCACCTGAGGCTTTCCTGTCCATGATTCAACACTTCAGTGAAACCTTTATGACTCAGAACAACAACATCCAACAAATGCAACAATTTTTGCAAGCAACAAATCCAAACATCCAAGCTCCACAATTTCAGCCTGTCAACTTGGACATAAATATGATACAGTCCATGATGGCAAACTTTCAACCACAACAACCACAGCAGCCACAACCACCATAGCCACCACAACAGCCCAACGATAATAATTTTGGAATTGATTTTGATAACATTTAGTTTTATTATATTATTATTTTGAACTTATTAATATTTTGTGTTGTTTTTTTTTATTTTGGAGACAATACTACTTATGTTTTATTTTTTACATTTTGGAGACTATGCATATTGTTAAATTGTTTTTATTATTTAATTAATAAATTAGTTTTATAATTAAATTTTAATCAATATAATTAATTAATTATTTAAAAACAAATTGTATACCTATAGCGACGACATGTCTTCATCGTAGGGTGCTCGCTGAACACAAAAATCTGAGATTTCGTGACACTACGACGACAACATGTCGTCGCTGTAGGTATATAAACCCACACACTCTCCAGCGACGACATATCGTCACTGTAGATGGGACGGACCTACAGCGACCACATGTCGTCGCTGTAGAAGTTTTTAAAATTCAAATTTTCAAATTTTGCAACCACCTACAGTGACGACACGTCGTCGCAATATCCCAGTCCAACCGAAAAAAAAGGATTTCCTACTACGACCGACATGTCGTCATTGTAGTAAAACACTACTACGACGACTGCGTTTTGTCATCGTTGTAGTTTGCTACATATACAGACCTACAGCGACGCTGTTTTGGCGACAACATGTCATCGCTGTAGAGTCTTTTTCTTGTAGTGATTGTTTTATGAAAACAATGTCAAACACCTTATTAGAGGTGAAAAGTGCACCTTTATTGATCTTAAATGTCAAAATAAATTAAGTTTTGATTATTATTTTCATTTAATTAATATGATATATTTTATGGATGAAAATATTTGATCATGATTTAATTTATTGTTATTTTGTAGGAATTAATTGATATTTTAGGCACTAGCAAAATGAAAGAGAAAGAAAGAATTAAATCTGAAACAAATAAAAGAAAAATTGGCAAAACTTAAAATAAAAGGCCCAAGAATTTGGCCCAAAGACCCAGGCCCGCCAGCTTCCTCTTCTCCCCAGCGCACCACTTGGCACGCTCCTGCAGCGCCACCTGTCCGCATCCTCCCTAGCCCAGCCGCCTGGAGCCCTGTGCGACCCGGTTGGTGACCCGCGTGCCAGCCTCACTCGATCTGCGTGACACGCCCCACGGCCCATCTTTGACCCGGTCAAACATGCTCCTCTTTCTTCAGCCAGTGCCCACATGGCGCCTCTCCATTGGCCATGGTTGGGTCAATGGACCAGCTGCCACCAGCCACCTTCTAGCCCAACCTTTGATGCACTTTGGGCCATGAACCTTTTATTTTGAGCTTTAAAGCTCATATTTTGTGGTATTTTAGAAAAAGGGGCAAAGTGACCATTCACCAAAATAGCTAGATTAATATTAATAATAAGATTTGATTTTTCAAAATTATATTTTATTATTAATATTTCAGATTTATTTTTCTATTATGAAATGTTTTGAGAAGAGTTGCTCTTTGGAGAGCACAGTACGATGAAAGTTGTAAGCTGTGTTCGGGGGGAGTTATTGTCTATCATTTAGTTCAGTTTGGTAGAACGTGGGTCTCCAAAACCCGATGTCGTAGGTTCAAATCCTACAGAGCGTGCTTCGATTCTTCTTATTTATTAGGTCGAAAATAACCCACTTGTATTTTTTTTTATTAGATGGTCCTTTTATTTAATTTAACAAACTTTTTGTCGAACAAGCAACTCAGGTGTAATCAAAAGATAGGATAAAAAAAGAATCATGAAAATTAGAGTGGTACTGAGAGGACTTAATGAGATTAGGAAACGCGGACTCATTTAAATAACTAAAGGTCGTAATGCCAGAGGAATCATTACCACAGGGCATAGAGGGGGAGGTCATAAGCGTCTATACCGTAAAATAGATTTTCGACGGAATAACATACCACCAAGCCATTTCTTATTAACATAATGACACCGAGCCTTTATTGCTGCCCCTGCTTCTGAATCAGCTGCTCCCGTCGAGAGTCACCTTGAAAGTCTCACCTAAACTCTTCCGACTAAATAGATAAAGCCTATAAAACAACCCTAAGAATAGAACAGTCCCCCCTGGAAGTCGAGTTCCTTCTCTTCTTTCTACCCGCCCACGGCCCGTTCCCCGGAAGGTCGAGATACTGTTGGTCAACAAATTAATGTGACTTGTGAAGTGCAACAATTATTAGGAAATAATCGAGTAATCACTCTTAGTCTTAGCGGCACTCGTTGGTTCAACAAAAAGAGTCGTTTTTATTCGTAAATAAGGAGCGAATTTGGTATTTGGATATTTTTTGCATCAACGATCTAGTCAATCATGAATGATTGGTTATTCAACCGTGGAAATTGAAATTATCCTTAAATGATGAAGGAAGGCATCTTGAAAGTGAATCGTATTCCATGAATATGATATCTATCAAGTGTGATGTATGGAATATATGACAAAGGCGGAGTGTTAGATTGGAATTGCGAAAATTCTCTCCTTCTTGTTACAAACATACTGTAACGCCCTGGTTACCCCAGAACAGTTACGGTGAACAGTGAACCAGAAATTTGACTCGCTACCCGAGTCCTTTGGTTAAAAAAATGTGATCTAGGTACTAGTAACAGGTTAAGGTGAAAACCAATAAAAAGGAAAGGGTACATTTCATTAAGTAAACAAACTGCTCATGAGCCTTTCAAAATGTTTACAAGACGTCCATAATACAAAAGAGTCGCTACAGTTTCAAATTTACAATCCCCGCCGGCCTAAGCGGCAAAAGTAGGGTAAACCCCTAGTCCCTCTGAGAACTCCTTGACCGTGGCAATCAAGCGGCCCTGTATGTACACCACATCGCCCAAGCTCTCCACTCAGGGTTGGTTAAGCTTTTCCTTCCCTTTACCTGCACCACATAGCACCCATGAGCCAAGGCCCAGCAAGAAAACACAATAAAACATGATATAATATCAACAACGATCATAATAACCATTCAGGACTATCAGTCCAAACAAATAGGTGACAATAGCCAAAAGTCACAATAATGAGCATCGCTCCCTCTAGCCATGTGGCGATAGGGTCACCAGGGCTTAACTGACAAGTGATTCTTTCATAAGCTTGATCAGGACAGGTGCAAGGTGAATAGTCACCAACATAACCTTCCTCACGACTCTAGAGTCGAAGCTATGGACAACGTCCCTTAGCCACGTGACTAACGGTCACCGGGGTCATATACCTTGGCTATAGACATCTGGTCATAGACCAGGCAAGCGCTTATAAGTTCTTCGACCCTAGGGTCGGTCTAGCATTAATGCCATAGAGCCATTCAATGCATAATTCTCGACTCTAGAGTCGGTCCCTGACTAGTCAGTGTCTTAAACAGGTAATCAGCATTCACTAGCATTTAATATGCAATCCATGTCCACATATATCAATCACATGCCCCAATATCAAACCGTGCATGTCGTATACCTATACAGGGTGCAACTGTATTCATACACCGTTTCCTTACCTCTAGTTCGAGTGAGAATTATTATATGAACGACCCCTGAGAACGATCAACCTTTAAATTCCTTGACGGTCACCTGGTCATAACCAAAATATAGGATTCATCAATAAAAAATGATAACTGAGGGTTCCTAAACCAAGATCTAGCCTCCGGGACATCAAACATAACTCAACTAGGTACTAGGTTCAACCCCGAGGCCTAAGGTTTGAATCCCCAAGCTAAAAACATGCTTTTGGCTAAATCTGCCCTGATGGGCCGCGGCTCACCAGAGCCATGCCACGGCTCACCCTCCTGACAGGGCCATTTTCACATTTTAAGTCATCATAGGCCGCGGCACGCCATAGACAGGCCGCGGCTCATTACGCAAAACAGCCAAGAACCAACACGCACCAGCCAACTCTCCCCTGCGTTTTACCTTGGAACTAACCCTTCAAACCAACTCCAAACCTCCTCCAAACACTCAATTAAACCCCCAAATAACACCCATAGTTCACCCTCATCAAACCCCAATCAAAACAACACAAAAACCCCCTTTGATTCTCATTTCCCACATCAAAACCATGAATTGAAAACTAAAACGAAAACAGAGCACTAGCTGAAACCAAAGGCTAAAAATCACCTTGAAACCGGTTTTGGACCTCCCTCACAAGCTAAATCAAGTCTCCAATCCATCCCTTAAGTTTCCCTAGCTTAAATCTCCACCAAGAACTCAAAACCCTCAAAGGAGAAGTGAAGAAGATGATGTACGGGAATGGAGGAGGCAAACCCCTGTTTTTGTTCTGTTTATTCCACCACCTTCTACAGCCACTTAAGTCTCATATATCCACCCCTAAAATGACCAAAATACCCTTGTGTCATCCTAAGCCTTCCAAGCTACTCTAGGGGTAAAATTGGTACTTTCCGCCTATCCCGTTAATCATAATTAACGCTTCCCAATTTCCGCTAATCTCAATATCCTCAAACATCAATAACTCATATCCCGTTACCCTAAAATCCCCGGTAACGCTATAATCATTAATATCACCCCGAGACTCACCCCGAGCCCCGAGCTCAAGCCTGTTATGACCAAACCGTTAAATCACGTTTAAAGATCGTCTCATGTCGAAATACTCGAACCAATCCACATTATAATGTGGTCTCACAATATATCATTAACGCACATATAAATATACAATTATATCCTCAATGGGCCAAATTACCAAAACACCCCTATAAACAAATGTGGACTCACATGCATGCATTTAACATCATATTATAATATAATTCTCATAAACATGCATAAACACACTTAATGGCATAATTAAACAGTTATGGCCCTCCCGGCCTACTAATCTAGCCATTAACCATAATAGGGAATCCGGGGCATTACACATACGATTCACGGGGAAAGTCCTTTGTTTTGGACTATACCAGTTTTCAAGATCGAAGCTATCAACCACTCGACCATCTCTCCGAATACAAAAAATATAATAAAAATCTAATAAATAAATAAAAAATCAATAAAGAAGAATGAATCAATGAAATGTTGCTTGATCTTCTTTAGGATGCTATCCCCTCGCGTAAGGTTTTAGAGGTTGGGGGCACTTTCGGGGAACGGGCCGTGGGCGGGTAAAAAGAAGAGAAGGCAAGAATCAAGGGCCTGACCTAAAAAAAGGTACTCATCTTCATCTATTAGCTCATAAGGACTTCCAATTATTTAAAATAATAGAATAGGAGGAGTTCGATTTATGTAGACCAAATCAATTAACAAAAGAACTTTCATTTTTTATTTTTAGGAAGGGCTTGCCCTTGTTGCTATGTGCCTGCTTAGAATAAAATTTCAAGCATAAAATCTGACGTTTTCTCAGTATAGGCCATTGAGTGAGTGGACACTACAAGTGACGGAGATACACGATTTAAATAACGAAAGATCCAATATTTAAAAAATTTACTTGTTCAAATAACAATTAAGGCGAAGCAGGATCAGGAACAACAAATCTCTTTATCATAAAGAGATTCATTTTGCAAGTTTGGCCACTTACTTTTAGGGAAGTCGGTATTTTTTGCTTACAGGGTCAAGGAAGAGATGGGCCTTGAACAGGGAACTCCAAAAAAAATCGATGATTCTTGGCTGGGCCACTAAATAAAGAGTTTTGGTTTTCTCCTTTCCTATTGTTAAGAATAGTGAATTACTATTTTCATTAACATCATTTAACCAACCAGGCAACCATATGCTTCGACCCGCTTCGACTCATATTCCCCAAAAAGTGGATCCCACTCTAATAGCTCTGAATAAATTAAATACATGCATTAAGATACGAAGGCTTCTTATTCCACAACAACGAAAGCACTTTTTCACCCTTTCATATACTAGGGGATTCCTGATACTTTCTTCTCGGTTCCTTCTTCTCCTTCTTCCATAACGCGAGCTCGATTAAGACGAGATTCGACATTTTTAAACCACGAAACGCTCGGTTTCCATTTCGGTTGTAGGCTATCCAATTAAGAATTCTCAGATGTACTAGTACTAGCAAGTGCATCAAAGATGCAGTCATCGATTCACCCGAGAGGCCACAATTACGGCGACAAATAAATCGATTTTATAGTTATACCTCGTGAAAAAAAAGACATTTCTTTATGTTATGTGTAATTAATCATTCCTTTTCGTTTAGAAAGAAATAAATATAGTTTACTATTATTTTATTTAATATTATTTATTAGATTGAAATTGAATATTGTAGTAAATTTAATAATAGATCCACTTTTAGTCTTTTTTGAATTTATTTTGAATTCTAAAAATTAAGAAGAGAATGGGAGGGATTAGTCACAAATTTTTTATTGTATCTCTAATTTAATTTTCTGAGAATCGTATCTGTAGCTACTGCTGTTTTCCCAGTCTGCCTGTCCCCAATAATTAATTCTCGCTATTTCCTTAAAAAAAGGGTGGATCCCATGACTGGAACTGGCTTAAGGCAAGGGCCACTTGTTCAACATTCCCGAAGCCCGTAGATATCGAGGTTCCACAAGCGGTACTGCCCAATGCTGTATTTGCCTCCTTGTGGAATCGACCGCCCGATCAATACTACAACCACCACTTTGTAGAGTCCAAGAACTTTACTTAGCTAGTTAGATAGTAGTAGTAATAGTAATAGCTAGTAGTAATTGTAGTATGTTTATGACTGTGGATTTTGGTTCAAGCCGGGACTTAGTTGGAAACTCCTAGCAATAGTTATGGATTTTATAAGTTTAACCTATAGTTTAAGAATATTAATTATAACATAAGGTTTGATTAATATTGCTGGTTATTAATATGATAATGATTATAACCTAAGGTTTAGATAGAGCTAATAAGAATATGACACTTGTCATGAGCATGGTTATTCCTAAGGTTTAGATAGAGCCAATAGGAATATGACACTCGTCATATGTATGATTATTAAGGAATTATTATTTTAATGATAAAATAAGGGAAATATAAGACTTAGTCTTCACCAGAATTTGTTAGGAGCATGACATTTGTAACAATTTTAGTTATTTGAGATTTAGATAATTAAATAGATTTTTCTTAATTTTAGGGTACTGTAACTTCCGACCTATTTTTGACCTAGTTATGTTATAAATTTCGAAAAATAGTATTTCTAGAAAGTTGTAGATAATTGAATTAGCTTTCTAACGCTATAAAGAAAGTCTAAATCGAAGTCCTAAAACTCCAGATATGTTGATTTTACTGTAGATAAGTTTAGAGTTACGAGATTTAGGGAGTTAGAAGTTAGGATTCTATTTGTTTTTATTATTTTTGTTTTAAAAATCAAGCTTTGACTCTTTAAATCTCTCTGAACAATTTGACCAAGTCCTAAGCCTTTGGCTGAAGGATATTCAAATATTTTCAATTAAATTCATTATTTTTATTCAAAGCCAAAAATAAGATTTTTATTCCTAGAACTCTATAAATAGGACCTAACACCAAGCCTTTTCATTCATTCTTCAAGCATTAATCAGAGCCTTCCAGGTGCTAGTGAGACTATAGAGTGATAAACACTTGGGTTGGGGTTATAAGTTTAATAAACACTTGGGAAGTAAGGTTATAGTGTATTTCGGTTTTGAGGTATAGTTCAGTCATAGAAGCATTCAAGGTATTCCTTATTCTAGTTCCTTTCTGTATTGTTCTTATAGTTTTTCTACTCAAATCCTAACTCGTATTCTTTATTCTTGGTTAGCCATCTAAGATCTTGAACGTAAGATTCTTATTGGTAAGTATTTTTTCGATGATGTAGTTCATTCTTTTCATCCCTTTTCTTTAGTATACTCACCTCTCTATTATGGTTTTTAGGAGTGTTCCAAAATTCCGACTTTGTTCTCATCATCACGGTATATTGGTAAGGAAAATATGATAGTTTTATATGCTTATATGTTATGTTGATATGTTATGATAAGTTATGCTATAGTATGTTATGTTATGTTTTCTTATGTTTCATGGTTATGATTTACCCTACCTCAGATATTAGACAGGGGACGTAGATGGGTTATCATAAACCTACCATGCGATCTAACCTACCTCAGATATTAGAAATGGGACGTAGATGGTTTATCACATGTTTTAATGGCCATTAATAGTATAGTCTTATATGATGTACGTCTTTATAGATATATGTTATATGTTTATAGCTTATAGTTATGTGTATGATTATGTTTCATGCTTGTAGTAGATTTTCCTTGCTGGGCATTAGGCTCATTCCTTTATGTTTTATATGTGCAGGAAAATAGTTATGGCGGCGGAAAGATTCTTGGCAGCTTGGGGGTGTGTATTGAGGCAGGATGGAATCAATGGACTGAGCGTTCGATTAGAGGATGAAGTTTTTTTTTAGTCTTTTAGTTATGATTTCTATGTATTATTTTTCCGCACTTAATTTTGTAACCAATTTATTTAAGTTATGTTTTGTTTTATTTTCAAAACAATGGGATCCCATATCCTAAATGAATTTTTATGTATTTAACCTTTATTTTACAGTTTTTAAATAAAGTTATGGTTATTTCATATGTACGTTTTCTTAAGATTAGTATAGTAGTTATTAATGGTCCAAGGTCTAGAATAGTTGGGTCGTTACACACTTAGTTGATGCATGTTTTGGGCGTTAAACAACACCCTTGCTTGTTTTCAGAAAACAATTTTTCAGGTTTTAAAAAAAAAAATCTGTAATTTAGTTAAGTAGTCAAATACCCTCTTAGCTTTTATTGGAGTATAGTGTCCTACATAGAACAAGTGTAAAAATATTGATTAATGGAGTTACCCATGTTCTTATTAATGACTTAATATTCTTACAGTTGTTCAATGTGAAACGTCATACTCCAATAACTTCTAATAATTAAAGTGTTACAAAACTTATAAAAGAGCGCATGCAACAATATTAAAAGATGAAGAAGGGAATAAATAGTTTAACCTTCGAAAATCAAGAAAGTGTTTCTTCATTAATATAGGGAGTCTTGAAAGAGGAAAGCATGGAGACAAAAGCATTCATATATTTCCCAATTAATATATGTAATATATAAATAAATATTCATCTCTTTGGCGTCTTCTAAGAACACTCCCAATCGATACTCAACTCTATCTATTAAAATATCTCACCAAAATATTAATTTTTCTATTTTACCTCTAACTTTTACGTTTACACCATACACCAATTTCTTTATATTTTCTCTCTACATTATTTAAATATTATATTTTTAAATATTTTTATTAATTAAAATAATAGAAAAATGGGATAAAAGAATAAAAAATAATTAATTTAGATAGAGAAAGAATGAAAATATAATAATAATAATAATAATAATAATAATAATAAATGTTTGAAAGAGAGATAAACCTTATCAAAACATGTTAGAGCACTCCCAAAAAATTCCCTACTCTATTTTTTTAAAATACTTTATCGAAACATCATTTTTTCTATTTTACATCTAATTTTTATATTATACTATACACAGGTTTCTTTATATTTTTTTTTCTCTATATCATTTAAATATTATATTTTTATTAGTTAAAATAATAAAATAAATAGATAAATAATAAAAAAATAATTTATTTAGAAAGAAAATGATTATATAAAGGACTGAAAAAATAATAAAAAATATAGAAATGAGAGATAAGTCATAACTACATTTAGTTATATGTATATGTAAATGGACATATATGTAAAATAGAACATTAATTTAACTCCTGGAGGTTGTTTCTAATAATTTTTAACTAAATTTGAGCTAAATTTTAAATATTATGTATTATACCTATTCTCCTGTGAGTGCTCTTAGCTACAAGTAGGGTTGGAAATATAATGAGCTAAAATAGAGAAGTAGTTTAACTTATCCAATAAAATATGTTTTTGATAATTTTGCACTAAATTTTATAATTTTAGCTATTATAACCCACCTATTATTAGTGATTTAATAACATCAAACATCTGGTAATCTTTTAATTCCCTTTACAATTGGTTAATTAAATAACAATTAGCTAGCTCTTATATATATATATAAACTTTTACCGACGACATTTAATATGTTCTCGGTATAAGTTGTATCGAGGACAATGTCATCAATATAGAGTGGACAATGTCCTCAGCACAACCAGTCCAATTTTTTCATATGGATGGGCTATACCGAGGATATTGTCCTCGGTATAGACTGATGGCTGTCGTATACCACAACAAATTTAACAATGATTTTTCTTTCAATACTTCCAATTATTTTTGTATAATAGCAAGCACAGATCGAACCCACGAGGACTATCGTTCACTTTATTATTCAATAATTAACACTAAAACTTGAAAGGGGATTTAGATTTTGAACTCAAAGTTAAATAACATAAACTAAAAAGCCAATAAAAATTGATATTACGATATTAAGAAACAGTTAAAGATTAATCTCCACCCTCAACAATCATTCCTAATCACTAATAATAAATATTATTCCAATTTCTCAATTAAACTATTAACCCCGCAGATAACGCTGAAGCAGACAATTATCTCAGTCTCCCTATTATAAGTAATCAAAGCGAAGCGCTCAATAATTAACTCTTTTAGTTAAGCAATAATCTATGAAGCATAAAATCTATTTAACTTAGATAAAGCATTAAGTCCTATGGAGACAAGTTAATCTAGGCAATAAATTAATGAAGCATATAATTCATTTAACCTATGTTCTATTTTTTATCACAATCAACAATTCTTTTGACATCACTATCAATTGCAATTTATCACTTACACTTAGAATCCTAAACTATTAGGTGAGTAGTAATTCTAAGATGACAATTGAATAATGTAAAACTTTAATTAGTTGGCCACCTAACAAGAAATCACAAAATTCATAACATTCAATTGGAAAAATAGAAACAATTTAATATTGAGAGAAATTAAAGAACAATATTTATTATCAACAATCAAGAATTCATGTCTTCGGTTTTGAATTAACTCTTAACCTAAAAAGAACTTACTCCATAATAGTAATCATAATCACAAACATAATTATAATTAAGATCAAAGAGATTAAGGGAAGAAAATAAACTAGATTGATGAACAATAGTGTTGTAGTCTTCTCTCCAGCCATTTCTGAGTCTTTTTCTCACCTAAACCGTAATAAAAAACCTAATATAAAATTAACCCTAATAATCTTTTATAGTCTCAATTAAATTATAATTAAAAATCTGAAAACGACGTCGCAAGCCGCAGCCTGGAAAATGCGTGCCGCGGCCTAGAACAAAATCTGTGCAGAAATTGGTCATGCAGGCAGCGGCCTGAAAAAACTGAGCAGCGGCTTGTCTGGAACAAAAAAAATCTGAAATGCCAATTCCATTTAAAGTGCCACGGCCTGAATTTTATAGGCCGTGGCCTATCTTCAATTTATTCATTTCTCAACCTTAGAAAGCTTGTACACTGCCACCACTTCAATATTTCAATCCCGAAAGCCTAGAATGCTTCAAAAACTTCATTTTAACCTTATCTCAGCGAGTCTTTTTCAGCCTATGATTCATAAACTACACTTGCCATCAAAATATCAGATTTATCATCATAAAATGCAATGTACAAAATATGTTGTAGAATCACGAAATTAAGTTAAAACTACTAAAAAATGCTATCATAACACAATCACAGCATGGAAAAACTTATCAAATATTAATAAAAAAATGACCTTATCATAGACTAAATCGAGAATTTTTTTTATATTTGTAATGTTTATTCACTTATTTATTTATTGATTTTTTTAATTTGAATTAAATATAAAACAGTAGAATAAAATTAAAACACTTATATTAAACATATAAATAAAAACATAAGAGTACGTTTGCTAAATCAAAATAAAGAGTTGTCCTAAACATGAAAATGTAATAGTTCATATCCATCGTAATAAAGTTCATACATAAGTCCTACTGACTCGGTGCTCCAACATCGGGATCGTCAGGTGGTGGTGGAGCACATTGAGATCCCGAGGTGATACAATGAGTCTGGATGTGCTCCTCTAATTGTCGAACACGCTCTCTCATCTCAGACATTTCTTCATCTCTAGTTTGTGGAGGATCAATAGTAAATGTTGTTCGGTCCCTTATGTTAAGGATACGTCCATATCCTTTCTGGTGGCCATGTCGTTTTCCGAAGACAGTTTGTACCAAAGATAAGTCGTCATCTTTAGGCGCACTCGAAACTAGTGTAGAACTCTCAGTATCAGTCGTTTGTGTCTGCTGTGTGTCGCGATATGCACGTAATTCCTCCTATGATACAATGTATAATGTAATTATGTATTGTAAACAAACAATTAAAAATTTGAAAAATGTTTAAAAAAACTTAACGTATCCAAGTTTTTTTTGCTGTCTTTGTCACCCACCATGTGCCTGATTTATGGTGAGTATCCATCCAACTATCCGGGATAGGCTCAAGTTGCCCAGTCTCTAAATTGCGCTGTCATGTACATATATTTTTATAAAAATAATAATTAAACATAAATAAGAAAAATAAACTTAAAAATAATTAATTAACTAACTTTTTTATAGTGCAGTACTGGGATTGACTGAGAACCTCCGTAGCTAAGCTCTTTTAGTTTATTCCTATTTTCCTTGTTGACCCCAGAACGTTTCTGCAAAAAGTTTATGTTAGTAATATATTTAATTAAGAGAGTTAAGTTTAGCAAGAAATTAATACCATAATTTCTGGGCGTCGGAAAAAATAATGACTTTTTGCCACTATACCTTAAATTAATAAGATTTAATACTTATTTAATTAACATTCAAGATTAATGTTTATTTTTATTAAAATTTGGTTGCATAATGTTAGTGTTAATTTTATTTAATCATAATTAAAAATATATTATATTACTTATCAATTCACTATTTATTAAATTAGAAATTTTATTGAGTACTTTTAATTCTATAAAAAATTTGGTAGCATAATGACTATATTTTCATGTATCCCAAAATTTAAGAACCTACAAATAACACATAAAAAAATATCAAGTTCCAGAACATACACAAAGTAATACAAATACATTGTAAACGACTATATAATTTATAATTATTAGTCTGAATTTTATTAATTATTCAATTTTCTATTCAAAATATCATAATTCTACTAAAAATTAACAACAAAAACAAAACATCAATATTCATCAACACTAAGAATAAAAAAAATAACAACAACAACAACAAAATTCAATTTAAAGAAACAAAACCCACTCTAATAATCAAACTTTATTAACCCAATTTAGTAATCTAACACTCAAATTATTTAACTCAATCTAAAAAATTAATACTCAAATATTATATTTCCATACAAACATATTTTTATAACTAAAAGTCAAATTAAATACCAAAAAAATAAACTATTAAATTAATAAATTTCCATACTAATTTTATTACTCACATTTATCATTAATAAATCCAACACAAACTAATTGCTAATAAATTAATTATTTATCCAAACAATTACACTAACTAAATCCTAAAGCTATATATGTATTTTACTAAAATACTGCACAACATTATATCCTAACAATTGGATATCACTAAACTTTTACCTGATTTTTATTTCTAATTATTATTCTTACCTATTATAAATCCATAATCAAATATTATATATATAATATGACAAATAACAATATATTAAAAATATTAAAAAAACTATACATAAAACCCCAAATATATTAAAAAAATCAAAAAACCATAAATAAAATTTGTGGACACCTGTAAAAGCGCTTATGAATAATGCAATACCTGAAAAGAAATAAAGAAAAAACCCCATAATTGGAGTAGAGATGGCAAAAACAGAAAAAAAAAATTAGATAAACTTATACACAAAATAAAATGAAATACATACCTTGATAGACCATATTGATGACTAAATCTTCTTTAGAAGGGAAGATTTCTAAAAAAAAATTAGCCTTTGGGGGCCGAAATCCAGAGAAACCCAAAAAATGGCGAAGAGAAAACTTTGAGATTTTTTTTTTTGTTTCAGAGAATGAGCTCTCTGTTTTGGGGAAGATGAAATATATAAAGGACTTCTACCAAGAACATATTCTCGGTATAAAGTCTTAGGTACATCAACTAAAATGAAAAATACCGCGTAGCTTTGACACAGTTCTGAAATGTTTATACCGAGAATATGTTCTTGGTATATTGTTATCGGTAAAACTATATTGCATATTGTGTTGGTGACCGATCCGAAAAACTCGTAGTGCGACATAGTAGTTTTTCTCTCATCTTTCCGTAATTTTTTTTCGTTTCCATGTAAAATTTGTGTTTATTTTTTTCGTTTTTTGTCTATTCGTTATCTACAGTGCACATGTGATTTTTGTTGATTTGTTGACACGTGATTGAGGGAGAGGGTTATGGTTTGATCAATCCAGACCAGCTTTCTTACTTGACATGGCACTGTTCACTTATACGTATAAGTTTATGTGACTCCTTCGACGTCATTCAACAAAACAATAATACAGTATATATTTATATAAGCCTAATAGACATGTGTACTAATAATGCCTGTAATCTTTCGTTTAAATTAATGATAACTTACTGCATGAATTTCAGATTCTGTGTCCACGTTTTTTAAATTTCTTTAGGCATTTTTAAGAATCTGTAATGCATGAAAACGCAATGCAAGAAGTTCAATACGGCATGAGATCTGTTTTTGTATTCTTTTGTAATCAAGGAATTCTAGGAGCTAGGATTACATAAATATTGTTAGTGATATCACTTTTCGTCATTCATGCAGCATTAATATTCTAATAAATTGAGGTTAGCAACATTCGTCTATATGTAAAAATATATATTGGTTCTCTAAAGAAAAAAAAATACTAGCAAGTAACATGGGTACTAGTGCCAAATTCTCATTACCTAATATTGCACTAGTTTGGTTGTCAGTGTCATGTGCATGATAAATACCTTATTATCAACCGAAGCCCATTTGCTGACAAAAATGGGAATAGAATTGTTGTTTTCCCATGTAAAAATTGATATTTGACATTTTAAAGTGAGCAACACTACAAAAGGAGTTATTCTTTAATTAGTTAGTCATAATTTATAATAATTATTAAATTAAATTGTGTGAAACCCGATATTAAATTTCATTAATAGCTGTATGTTATATTTTTGTGATGTTGAGCACTATTGGTTTCTCTTAAGAATTTTCTAAAAATAGAGAATTTTTAAGAGGCACCACAAGGATGTGACATTCTGCTATTGGTGCAATTTAATATCAAGTTCCATATATTTGAATTTCATAAGAATTATAGAATATCGCTAAACAACCATAAAATAACACATCATGTGATGTTGAACAACTTAAAATATCAAATAACAACACTCCTAAAATATCTTCATTCACTCTTCAAATTTGAAGGTTTTTTTTTTCAAGGATTTTAAATTAATGATGACAAATTGAGACGTACATGGGCCAATACTAAAGTTACCCATTGAAGAAGAAACTAATCTATCTGGTCCTTTTATAAAGCCCTTTTGGCTAACAATAAAAAATCAATAATATTTTAAGCAAAAAGACATTCCGTACGGTTTGGATTCTCAACATAATATTGCTAATTAGGATGTTATAAGGTGGTTAACATCACTTGCAGGGATAAATTTAATATTTAATTTGATTACTTTTATTTAAAATATTAAAATTATCAATTTTAATAATTTATAGAATATCACGTTAAGTGATGTCGAAAACTATATGGTGTCCCATAATAATATTTGAAAAAATAAGCCATTTTTTAATATTAATTGTTTTATTCTCTTTTCTTTCTCGTGAGTAGTGTAACAAGAATTTATATCTTATATCTAATTTAGTGCACCAAATTTATATCCAACAAATGAATGCATACTATTCTATTAGTTTTTATTGTTTTCGTTTAAATATTTTAAATAATGTAGTATGTATTTATTAGTAGTACATAAATTGAAAGACACAAATTAAATAAAGAAAAACCTCAGTTGTTTAACACTGTATATTTTAGTTGTGGAATTCATCAAAGAGTATATAATAAGCAATTTATGAGCACTACTGAAAGTAAAAAGGTGAGCTCTTGCCTTAGAAGACATAAATGTTGGTTTTTTTCTTATTCTTTTTTGTCTATCTATTGGTTTAAACATCCACCACCAATGAAGTACTCATTTTGGTCGGTTATATAAAATATTTGGTGTGCAAATCACTTGAGTAAATTCTAAGAAGATTAATGGTCCTCTCAGACTAAACTTTATGTCATCAAAGTTAATGCGGGAGCTTACAACATCACTCGAAAGTATGAGATATAAATTGATTTAGCTTTTCCTCTATAACTTTTAGCAAAATGCTCAGATGTTGGTAGTGAATAAATTATTACAAAATATAGCTAGAATTTCAGAATATCTACTTCTACCAAAAACATTAATTAATGAAGTCTTTATAAAATAGTGTACGGGTTAGTTAATGGTTTTAATGGAGGGTTTCAGAAAAGGTTTTGCTCTTCTGCTTATTGGTTGCTTATCCTCGGGCTGAGCCACTAGGTTTTGACCCTTTTAAAATATAAATTAACAAAACACCCGCACACACCATAAAAACGGTGGCGTTTTTGAGAAAGACAAGTCAAACAAACTAATAGCTATTGCTTTCCTTGCAATTTGCAAGTGAGTAAATATGAAAAGGAGTTGTCTGTATTCTGGTCCCTTGGTTTGGTTTTTCTTTTGGCAGCTTATGGAGACGGTTAGTAAACATTTGAGGATCCTTATCGCATTTTTTGCTTCTAACCGCATGATCTAACTCGTTTAAAATTTCAGAAAAAGAATATTTTTATCCTCTACCGCAAAAATCTTACAAACTACTTTTGTTATTTAATTTCTTTCAATAAGTCGAAAAATACACATTAGTAATTTGTTATTCCACACAATTAAAAGACACATAATTTGTCATAATTTTCAATCAATTTTTCATTTTTTATTTCTCTTTTCACAAAAATTTATTTGTGTGGTAGAGTAAAATGTGTATCGTTCAAGTGGGCATAAAAGATATCTCCTATTCTTTTAAGAAGAAAAAATAAAAAACTCTCTCTCTCTCTCTCTCCCTCCACTATTTTACTATAAATTCACAGCCGTCCCTGCCTTCTCTTCATTCATCACACTTCATTGAACTCGTTTTTCCCTCATTCGCTCTCTCTTTTTCTTTCTCTTGAAGCTAGTTATCCATCTTAAATTCACTACAACCAAAAATTGGGTTTTGTTATAAACATTGTCCTTAACCCCATTTGTGTTAAACTTTTTCTCTCATAAAGCTCCAAACATCCTTATCGTTTTCTCAATCCAATTCCAAATCCAAACCGGGACTCCCCTGTTTTTCCTCTGTCCCGGTTCCTTGTTTAAATTGTGGCCAACAAAATGTCCACGAGTGTCTGTCAAGGGCTGCAATCGTGCCTGGAGCCTGCCCTAGCCGAACCCAAAGTTCTAAGGCTAAAGCTGGCTCTTCCAAAGTCCAACCTAGCCCCATCATCACCGCCGGTGCCCAAACCCAATAACCCTGAACCTAAGCAAACTGATGGAAACGACAACAAAAACGTTGGCGCTAATGGCGGGTGGAATTTTCTCCAAGTTCTTTCCAATACCAAAAACGACACTAAAACAGATGACAAAGTGTATGTTCATCCTATGGTTAAGCGCTCCTCTGCGATGCTCACCGCCAAGAGCTTGGAAATGTGCACCGAAGGCTTAGGCAGCGAGACCGGTAGCGACTCAGGTGACAGCAGTGGAGACGAAATGTCTTTACTGTCGTCGTCGTCCTCGCCATTATCGTCGGTAAAGGGCAAGAAATCTGTTGGGACGCAGGCTGCGAAGAGGTATCGTAATTGGAGCTCTAGCTTCCCACCACCATTAACCTCCGTGAGTGGCTCTTCAGGTTTTCAGGTTAGACCTCACAGAGAAGATGGACGCCTTGTTTTGAGAGCCGTCATTGTACCTTCTACTAGGAGTTTTTTCCATGCCGAGCGAACCGACGGCAGGCTCACACTCCGATTGATGAGCTCTGAACCCGTAGAGGAGGAGAAGGAGGTGGAAGAAGAAGAAGAAGCAGCAGCAGAAGAAGATATTGATGAGGTTGAAACTGAGACTGAAATTGAAGGAGAAGAAGAGAACATTGATGAAGATAGTATAACAAATGTTTCTTTTTGGAGTGGAGACATGGATGATAATAATGAGAATAATAATGCTGAGGACGAAATGGTTAATGGGAAGCTTCGCAGACCAATTAGTAGGTGCAAAGAAGATGGGCGTGGGGAGAGAGTTTTGATGAACTGGGAGGCGCCGTTTTTGGTGGCTTCTTGAAGAGCTTCTGATTTACTATTACCTAGCTTATTATGATTAGGATTAGTAGTATTAATTAAAAAGTTAGAACTATTATTATTATTATGATGATGATGATTATGATGATAGTTATTAATCAAGCTTTTGTTTCTGCTGCTAGTGGGTTCCTTTTCTTTAAATATATATTAGATCATTCTATTTTGAAACTGCTTCCGTACCTTGGAAATTCGTAACAAGCTAATGGTAGTTATTATCGTTACCGAACAAGTTCCTATCACTCTTCTCTGTTTTGGTGCATGGTTTTTTTGGCTAATGTATTATCAACACTCTTTGTTCCCAAAACACCCTTAACAACATGCAATTTTATTCATATTGTGGCTACATGCAAAGGTATAAACAAAATTCGTTACTAATTAGTTTAGAACCGCATTTAATTATAAGGCAACTACCACAC
The DNA here is from genome assembly GCF_963169125.1 of Humulus lupulus. NCBI lineage: Eukaryota > Viridiplantae > Streptophyta > Magnoliopsida > Rosales > Cannabaceae > Humulus > Humulus lupulus. The sequence continues at coordinate 45,958,082 of NC_084793.1, forward strand.
TACAATTTGACACTTTAAAGTGTGTCCTGGTCCCATGGAGTGATCTCTCTATTAAATGGGCTTGATCTCATGTTAGGACCATCTCTATTAAGAATGTAATATATATAGTTCAAAACTCATGGTCCAAATTTAATCTGCAAGATCGGTCAGAAACTTGAAAAAAAAAATGCAAAATCATCAGTCCACCATGTGTACGGCACTGCTATTCTGTGGAAATATTTTGTTAGAATATATTGCATTTGAGCAATCAAAACGACAACCGACACATTCTTACTGATTATATATATGGTCGCTTTCTAATAATGCAAAAATCTAATGTGTGTATGTATGTATATATTTGTGGTCAACGAATTTTGACAGGAAATTTACGTACGTGGCTACTAATAATATAAGAAATGAACTTTTATTAATACCATAACATTCCCACTTGTGAATAACAATTATTATTCTCTTAATTATGCTATCGTTAGCTTTTGTTTATTTAAACTCTTTTTAAGTTGAGTGGCATTTTGGAAAAAGTATGCATTATATGGGGTTATGTGTGGTTGGAGAAAGAGGTGAGTAGGAAAGATTATAGTTTAAGAAGGATGTCAAGTATAACCATATGTATATTTTATGTTGTTTAGTTTGGAATAAGAGTTGAAATGGTGACATGTAAATTCAAAGTATATTAACATAATGTATTCTAAAAAATATATTCGTTAATTTGTTCACGGTTACTCGTGACATTTAAAAAAATGTTATGAAAGAATATCGTTACTAAAAAATATATGGTATGATAAATACACTATAAACGACAACTTTTGTCTTTTGACTAAACAATAGTTTTTTAGATGTAATTTTATTTTTAATTGAGATTATAATTTTTATTTGAACAAAGAAAAAGTAATGGCTGTATTCTTCTTCCCAAAAATTCCTTCGGCCAAAGTGAGGGGTTAGAGCAAAGGACATTGCAAGTTGGAGGTGAAAAACGACCATGAGTACAAGTACCCAAATAACTGTCAGGAGTAAGGATCCAAAAGAGTAACATGGACATGACCTCATCGCTGATGTTCATCCATGTGCTCACTCATCTCTCATCCTCCAATTCCTTTGCAACTTTTCTATGTAATTCTCCTTGTGCCCACACTGTATACCATGAAACTTGGTGACTCTCGAGGGTAAAATGGTCAATTTCGAGTTACAGTATTGCAAGGCAAGTTGTGGTTAGTTTAATTACATGGGGGATGTGGGGTGAGAGTTTGGTTACTAAAATGCTTTATAAAGAGAGGGCATTGTCTAGTGGTTCGATGGAATTTGTCAAAAAAGTAAAATGCATATTGCATCACTTTGTCTCAACATCGATCATGTGCCTTATGAAACCCTTAAATTGGGTATAAGTTTTTTTTTTCTTTAGAAAAAAAAAAAAAGTGGTGAAACACATTTGGTTTGGACCGATCACAAATTAATGAGACTAATAAAATCTAACAATGTGTTTGCTAAGGGAGAGTTGGGAATGATTGAAAAGTAAGAATAGTGGACCGGTTATGATTTTGGGGACGAGATATGGTCCTGCTTCTGGATTGGTCTCGGTGCATACTAGCATAATATATAGTATCATGTATATAATTTTGTTTTTAAATCACTTTAGTAACTTCCATCATGCAACAAAATCAGTGTGGAATTACATTCAAAATCTATAATTTTACCATTTTTATCACAAATTTTTTTACTTTTAGTTATAATAACATTTGTGATTAAAAGTAAAAAAGTTGTGACTAAAATTACATTATTATATAGGTCCGGCCGTGGGCACAGGCGGACCAGGTCTGTGCTTAGGGTCCCCACATAATGAGGCTCAATTATTTTGAATTTTTTTTTTTTACGAGTACAAAAGTCCCCAAAAATTTTAAAAATATTATTTTATATATAAAATTTAAAAAATAACAAATTTTGTATACGACCCGTTATCAGTCAAGTCTGACTCTGTCATTATTTGTATGTCGTCACTACAAAATTTGAGGCTAAAAGTATTAGTCACAAAAATTATAATTTGTTATAACTAAATTTATTTTTAATCACAACAAACTTTATCACTAAATATAATAGATTGCGATTAATACTACATTGCAATTAAAACTACATTAGTAATAATTTCTAACTAAATATTATTTTTTAATCACAAACAATATTTTGGTGTGAATAAAAAGTTTCACTCAATAGTAACTTTCTTTGTTTGTAGTGCGATCTCTTTTTCTCTTACTCTTTCTATTTTCACCATACTTTTGTCACTCCTTCCAATCATAGCTTTAGGTATTTGAGTGTCCTAATTTCATCACCTTTGAATTAATCCATATATATCTTTTATATAATAAGTGTATATAATAAGTGTGTAGATAACATAAATTATTGGTTTTAACGGTTTTTTATTTTTTTAATGTTAACTTTAACGGAATATTATTGTATTTAACAGAATATTATTATATTTAACGGTAGTTTGTAAACATCACTTAAACTTAAATAAAATAAAAAAATTAAAATATGATATTTTTGAGATATTTTACAATGATAATTATTTAAAAATAATAAATAATTAAAAAAATAAAAATAAGATATTTTTAAGATATTTTACAATGATAATTATTTAAAAATAATAAAATCATATGTTTTATAACTTAAATAAAATTTAATTAAACTTAAACTCACTCATTAGAATAATATCATATTAAACATATAATACAATTTATTGTCAATTAGCAACAATTTTTTTTTAAAATCTAGCAAGAAACTTAAATTTAAAATCCACGTATAATATTTAATATTACATTATATATATAATATATAATCTATTGTTGTCACTCTCAAATTTAAAAACTACAACAAACATCAACTTAAACAAAAATAAATAAATTATTTAGTTAAAATAAAATATTTATTTTAAATTTATATGACATTAATATAAATTTAATAAGAATAATTAATAAGTTTTATAAATAAAACTAAGCAAATATGTACATTACACGTTGCTTATATCTAGTATATATATATCCATTAAAATATTCATAAATACAAATTAATCTCTTCGAATTCGAATTCATTTAATTCTCACATACGCACAAACACTCAATTTGATTCTTAATAAAGTGAAAAGCTTTAGGCATACCTACTTAAAAATATTAAAAGCAAACTTAATCAGAATGCTTGCATATGGTTGATGTATAATATATTTTGTTTAGTTTTATTTATAGAATTTATTAATTATTTTTGTTAAATTTATTTTATTCTCATATAAATTTTAAATAAAAAATAATTTTATATATAAAAGAATATAATAAATATATTAAATGAAAAATTAAACCAAAATATTATTTATGTTTTTTTTAATATATATATAATATAATAACATTTTTTAAACATAAATTATAATTTTTCTAATAAAAATAAAAATTATGTATTATATATTATTGATATTTTATAATATTTTAATTTATATTAATATAAGTATTAAATATCTAGTATTGTTTTAAATATTATTGTAATAATAATATTTTATTTGAATTCATATTAATATATTTAGTAAAAAATTAGGATTATATAACATTATCACAATAATATTTTATAATATTTAAATTTATATTAATATATTGTTAAATATCTAGACTTGTATTATATATTATTATAATAATAATATTTTATAACATTTGAATTTATATTAATATAATTATTATATATGTAGTCTTATATTAAATATTATTACAATAATAATATTTTATAATATTTGAATTTATATTAATATAATTAACAAATATTTATTTTTAGTTAGTTTTAAAAGTATATCTCATTAAAATTAACAAAACAAATTGTTAAAAGAAGAATTGTCATTATCTACACACTATTTATATAGAAGATATTTCTTCTATATAATAAATGTGTAGATAACAGAAATTATTGATTTTAACGGTTTTTTATTTTTTTTAACGGAATATTCTTATATTTAACATAATATTTTTATATTTAACAGTGGTTTCTAAACACTTAAACTTAAATAAAATAAAATAAATAATTAAAAAAATTAAAATATGATATTTTTGAGATTTTTTGCAATGATAATTATTTAAAAATAATTAATAATTAAACAAATTAAAAATAAGATATTTTTTAGATATTTTACAATGATAATTATTTTTAAATAATAAATAATTAAACAAATTAAAATATGATATTTTTGAGATGTTTTACAATGATAATTATTTAAAAATAATAAATCATATGTTTTATAACTTAAATAAACATTTAATTAAACTTAAACTCACTTATTATAATAATATCATATTAAACATATAATATAATGTACTGTAAATTAGCAACAAATTATTTTTTTTTTATAAAAAAAACTTGAAAGAAACTTAAATTTAAAATCTGCGTATAACATTTAATATTACATTAAACATATAATATATAATATTTTATTGTCACTCCCAAATTCATGAACTAGAACAAATATAAACTTAAACAAAATAAATAAATTATTTAATTAAAATACGATATTTATTTCAAAATTTATATAACATTAATATGAATTTAATACAAATAATTAATAGATTCTATAAATAAAACTAAGCAAACGTGCATATTGCACGTTTTTTATATCTAATATATATATTTATATATAATAGGTGCAAACAACGTGCAATGAACGTTTGCTTAGTTTTATTTTAAAAAATTATTAATTATTTTTATTAAGTTTTTATGATTGTCATTGTACGCCCTGGTTTTCCCACGGGCTGATTAGCAGGCCGAGCTACGAACTAATCACGATTAGCCCATTAACATCCCCAAGACCGAAGCTCTCGTTTCGAGGTTGTACCTTATTAGCTCGAGCAATCCCTGAGGACTCGCCAAGGTTGCCCAGGACTGGGTGAAGAAGTCCGAAGGCCGAAGGTCGGGTCAAGGGAGCAGCTCGTGGAACGAGCTGTGTATGGAGCTCTGACCCTCTGAAGAGTCAACACACGCAAGATAAACGTGCATATATCTGACATCACGTGTCCGATATCTCCCTGACTTCTCGGACACGCAGCAGGAACGTGCGTGTTCAGATATCCACGGCTGGGTTGGGCCGTGCGGCCCATTATCTCCTTACCTATCGATTTGACCATACTTATGTGTCAGGTTTAGGAATTAATCATGAATGTCACAGAGTTGATATGACAAATAATAAGGTCACGGGATGACCTCCTTACCAACTTCCAGGTGCCTTCTCCTATAAATATGGAGAACCTGGGAGTTGATAGGGGTTGGGAAAAATAGTATCTGAAGAGATATAGGCTTTGTAACCAAATACCCAGAATATATCAATAATATTGACTAGTGGAGAAGAGGGATTTTAACCTTCGAACCAATTAAAAACGTGTCTTGAGTCACCTAGTTCATTCTCTAAGATTCTGTATCTGCGACGGTTCTATATTCAGCACTAATCCCTTTCTCTTCTTCTCTTAATTACCTGTTGCCGAAGAACCGCGTCAACAGTCATATACATTTTAAATTAATAAAATTATTATTTATAAAAGAATGACATAAACATATTAAAAGAAAAATTAAACCAAAATATTGTTTATGGTTTTTTTTTTCTAAAATATAATATGATAATATTTTAGAACACAAACTACCTTATTTAAGGTATAAAACATTCATGATATTATTTAAATCACACATCAATAATTGGAGAAGAAACTTATTTATTCATGATAGAAGATAAATGTTATTATATTTCTTATTTAGTTACACAGTCATACTATTTATACACATACAACACTTATATATAATGTATTTATTATGTATTATATATTATTGTAATAATAATATTTTATAATATGTAAATTTATATTAATATAATTATTAAATATCTATTTCCGCATTAAATATTATTATAATAATAATACTTTATAATATTTGAATTTATATTAATATAATTACTAAATATTTATTCTAGCAAAATTTTATAAAAAATAGGATTATATATTATATGTTATATATTATAGGGATATTGACGGCAATAATACCAAATTTTTTTCAAAAGTTAGACTTTAGTACCCAATTTTTTTTTGCCGGTAATAATATCTAAGTCTATAATTTTTGTGCATCCGTTAGTACTTACCGTTAATTGCCCGTTAAGTATCCACGTGACACATTTTTATTAATTTAATTGATGGTGATAATACCCAAATTTTTTCAAAAGTTACACTTCAATACCTTTTTTTTGCGGTAATATCTAACTCTATAATTTTGGTGCAACCGTTAGTATTTATCGTTAACTGTCCGTTAAGTATCCACGTGGCACAAATAAATTTTGGGATGATTTTAGACTAAATTATTTAAATTCTTTAAAAATCATTTTAAAATTTAAAAAATCTAAAAGATTATTAAAAACTAAATAATAATATCGATTTTGGGATGATTTTGAGTTTCAATTTTAATTTGGGTTGTTTCGAATTAGCAAATTTTAGTTTTATTAATTAGGTTCTAATAATCTTTTAGATTTTTAAAAATTTTAAATGATTTTAATAGTATTTAAAGAATGAATATTTGCGGTGAAAGTACTCAATCTATTATGTTTGTAGCACTTAAGTACCCAAGTTATTTTTTTAGTGGCGAAAATATCTTCCGTCCATGTTTTGGTACAATTTAGTACAATCGTCAATTCTTATCGTTAAATTCGATTGTGACATATAAGCAAAAGTACCCAATTAAATAGATATTTGCGGCAAAATTATCCAATTTAAGAGACATTTGCGGCGAAAGTACCAAAGTTATAAGTCAATTTCATGCCATGATGGCGGACTTAACGACGAAACAAACTGATGCACTAAATTGCATCAAAGGGATGGAAGGTACTTTCGCTGCAAAAAAATAATAATTTAAGTACTTAAGTGCTACAAACACAATAATTTATGTATTTTCGATGCAAATATCCCTTTAAAGAATTTATGGATATTGGATGTGATAATACCCAAATCATTTATAAAGTTACACTTTAATACCTAAATTTACGAGTATAAAAATGTGCCACGTGAATACTTAATGGGTAGTTAACGGTGAGTACTAACGGTTGCACCAAAATTGTAGATTTATGTATTATTACTGCCAAAAAAAAGATTTTGGTATTAAAGTGTAACTTTTGAAAATTTTTGGGTATTATTGCCGCCAATATTCCTATATTATAATAATATTTTATAACATTTGAATTTATATTGATATAATTATTAATTATCTAGTCTTGTATTATATATTATTATAATAATATTTTATAACATTTAAATTTATATTAATATTAATATTATTAATAAATATCTAATCTAGTATTAAATATTATTATAATAATAAATATCAAATAATATTTTATAACATTTAAATTTATATTAATATAATTAATAAATATCTTGTCTAGTATTAAATTTTATTTTAATAATAAATATAAAATAATATTTGAATTTATATTAATATAATTAATAAATATTAAATGATATAATATTTAAATTTATATTAATATAATTAATAAATATTATTTTTAATTAATTTTAAAAATATATTTGGTTAAATATTTGGAATATTTTATTAAAATTAATAACAAAAAATTATTAAAATAAAAAATTTCCGCTAGGACTTATCCTTGCGATAATGCGAGGCTGCACATAGTGTCGTTTAATAGTCCCGCAACCCACGTGTGTTTACACTTGAATTTGTGAACTTTATTATTACGTTCTAATTAGAGTATGATCTACAACTCTTTTTCGTTGTATTCCCATTAATTAGTTTCACTTCTTTTTTCGAAAAAGAAAAACTAAACTATGCATACGAATATAGTTGGATCGGTACCATCGCTGTCAATGTTGGAATCAGGATATTTTTTTAGGAATGATACACATCTTTTTTCTTCAACAAAATTAACAGTACAGTCAAATAATATTCAAAATAGTTATTTAATTTAATTTTGATTCATCACTAATATATCACAATAAGTTTTCATCATTTAAAATGACTTAATTATAAACTTATTGTCAATGCTATCAATAAAATTTAAAACAATAAATGAAAATATATACCATTTTAATATTATTTTGCAAAATAATCTTCTTTTGATTATTTTGAGTATGTTTGAAAGGTTATTTTGGAAAGAATCACAAATTTTTACGACAAAAGTATCTAAATTTAATTTTTACTTGCATTGTTAGTACCTGTCATTACTATCTAACAACAAAGTTAATAACGGATACTAACAGTATAAGTAAAAGTTGAACTTTAATACTTCTGCTGTAAAAAAAAAATTTAGGCACTTAAGTGCAAATTTAGACAACTTGGGTACTTACCGCAAATATCATTTTTTATTAACTTTTATTATAAACTTATAAATTAATAATCTCAAAATGAATAACAAACAATTAAAATCAAAATAAAGATATCCATATTTTTTTTTATTCAAAACAAAGTTAAATTTTAATATATTTATCCTAAAAAATTGATTAATTTTTATCAATTTTTTAAAACAAAGTTAAAATTTTGATATATTGATTTTTACCCTAAAATATTAATTTAATACAATCAAAATAAAAAAAATCCATTTTTATTATATCTTTTAAAATAAATAATAAAGAAATAGATATATTTCTTTTAATTAAATGGTTTGTTATTCTATTTGAGATTATGAATTTATAAGTTTATAATAAAAGTTAATGAAAAAAATGATATTTGCGGGTGAAAGTACTTAAGTTATCAGTATTTACACTTAAATACATAAATTTATTGTTTTGGACTGCAAAAATATCTAAGTTCAACTTAGTACCCCTATTAATTTTGCTGTTAGATGGTAACGGCGGATACTAACAATGTAAGTAAAAATTAAACTTAGATATTTTTGTAGTAAAAAAAATAATTTGAGTACTTAAGTATAGTATTTTGAATAATTTAAATACTTTTTCAATAAATATCCTTAATTAGTTAATCTAAAAATTTACTTTTACCAATAAAATCTATTATAAATTTTTTAATTGTGAATATTTTAGTTGAGGAGTACATATAATTTTATATTATTTGATTTAATTATTAATTATGATAAAAAAATTGAGAAGCCATATACTCTCTCAGTGACTCGGCCCCCTGATGGCCACGTAATCCTTAACTAACCCCGGTCAAAAAAAAAAATAGCAGAAAGCAAAAAGTGACAAACAACAGAGACTGGTTTTACCGAAAGAAAAAACAATACATGCCCGAAAAGGTCCGTGCATATATATATAAATATATTATTTAATATAATACATATAAGTACCATATTTGTTGATATATGTGGGGATGAGTACTCATGTCTCATGTCTGGGTTAATGATTTTATTTCTGTCGCATACTATCAGGAATTTCTAAGCTGCAACTCAAAAAAACAAAAAAAGTGTGCTTCAGTATGAAATTTGTTATATATTATAGTTATTTAAAATATTTTATAAATTTTTAACAAATTTTAAATAATTTATGATACTAAAAATAAGATTCAAATAAAAATTTGTTTTAAACACTATACATATTTAGAATTTTCTAAGAATTTACTAAATATAAAATAACTAAAACATTCACTGTCACTAAAAAAGATTGTTCTGAAAATTGTTAATAGTGCACCGCTTTTTTTATGGGTTGCAGCATACAGTTACCCCTATATATATCTTTATATATATATATATATGTACGTTGCAGTACCAGCTTTATTACATTACTCTCATAATTACTACTTCTCATAGAAATGGATTTGACACCACAACTCCAAATGCATGCTATCTATATACTATATACTATAAATAGGTTTTATCCTGTCCTGCAAAACAAAAAACAATACTATATATTTATGTTTGTACGTTAAGTTGTCTACATATAATTGGTTCTGAGCCATTTTAAAAAACAAAATGTTACACAATATCTTTTATCTGATTGCACAAAAAGAAAGAAATATCATTTATTAGAAATAGCTGTGAATATTTGACGCGTAAAATCCGAAAATCCACACTATTCATCCGATTCGCAACCCCAAAACCCATTTGTTGACCAAACTCATTAATTTCGGGTCGGATTAGACCCGAACCCGAGTATGTTCGGGTTGGATTCGGGTGTAGTAAATACACATATATGGGTTCGGGTTACACCCAAACTTGAACAAATAAGAAAATAAAATTTTATTTTATTTTTAATTCAAATCTGATGACAAAAAAACTCCTTTAAAAAATATTACCAATGCCCAATTTGTAAGAAATTATTTGAACCAAACTAACAACAAAATTAAAAAAATATGTGAAAAGTAAAAAAAAAATTATAAAAGTATCAAAAAATTTGTATTTTTGAATTTTTTTAACCAATGCCCATTTTCAGCCAAAAACTAATTTTTGGCCTAATCCCACCTGAAACCCGACCAAACCAAACCCGAAATTACAAAAAAAAATTGAAAAAATCGAAGTTCGGTACACTATTTCCCAACCTGAAACCTAAAAAAATTGAATCCGATGTACCCGAAACGCAAAAATCCGACCCGTGCGTAGCCCTAATTAGAATTACTATGAAGTTCCTTATACACTCAACTCATTCTACTTTTTTTTTTTGGAAAAGTAAAAGCCTTCATTGCATTAAACCGTCCTGTACAAGGATATTAAGAATGGGGAAAAAATGTTGTGTTTCTCTATATGAGTTGCATTATTTCCACCTCTAGGAATACAATTAACATTCACATTAGGGAAGTTGATTAACATCAACAATCTATCGTGAAATCATTAAATACAGAAATATCCTTCTTAGGCTTCTTAATATCCTTTCCACAACAATTTTTGCATCTAACTCAATTGTATCAATGTTATATCATAGACAATAACACCATTTCAGATCTTTACGAAGAAAGTAGACAAGATATATAACACCTTGCAAATGAGAAGCAAGAACTAACTTTTGTATGCTTACTAATGTCCCAAATAATGGCTCCTATGTGAACAGTAGTGAGGCCATGAATTTATTTCAAAAGGGCACCATATAAATTTCCAACCTGTCCTCTCCCTTTTGCATATCCTGATTTGGACATGTACATAGTTGCTCAGGCCATTGGGACACCAATAGCGTGGCCTAAGGATTTTGTCATTATATCTGAAGATGTAATTCATGAGGTGATGCCATGTTTTTACATAATTATCTTTACAATTCTATATTTGTTTGTAATTTTTTTAATTGTTGATATAATTGTATACAGACTTCCTCTACAAGTAGGACCAGATCACAACGACCAAGAGCTCCATCAACACAACAACCTCGAGAAAGAAGACGACAACAAACTCCTCCAACACAATTGGCCCAAACTCCATTGGAACGATTACAGAATATCGTATCTCATTGGGATGATGGCGAGTGTGTCAATCTAGGCATAGAGTCTGAAGTTTTTGATCAGGATATGTCTCACTGTTATATATTTAAGGATGACATACTTCAGTTTGCTCGAAAGGAGAAGATTGGACAAGCAGTACTCGTCAGCTACATGAGGTATATATCTGACAAATAAGTTTGTTCATTTAATTTTTTAATTTGATTTATTCATTCATATAACAATTTTTCATATTTTTGTATTAGGTTCATTTACAGATATGTGGTACAACAAGGTCGCCAAAATAAGTTTTTATTTGTCAATCCTAATATCGTCGCCACTCAAGGGAGTTCATTCGACGATCGTGTTCAGAATCTGTTCAGACGTTGCAATGACGTAAAATCAAAAGAACAAGTTATGCTTGTCCCTTGGAACCATGGGTAAGTTTAAAAACTTGTCATTTTTCCGACCCATATCAATAATTTCTTTGTTTAACATTTGAGCTATAATTTTTTTGTTTTTCTTATACAGTGAACATTGGATGTTGCTTATTTTGGCACCATATGCATATCATGTTTATTGTTGTGATCCGGTGAATTCAGAGCTAAATAACCGTGAGGAGATTGTATCAGTGATCGTCAGCGCTTTCAATCTTTTTTTCTCTATGAATCTTCCTGATGTCGAGATCCCTGATACTCTACGCATTAAGCAACCTCAGGTAAGTAACTTTAGCAGAAAATTTTGAACATTTATAATAATTAAGTAGAATAATATGTATGCATTTTTTAAAAAGTTTCAATTTAATAATAAATTACTCATATTTTTAAATAATTAGTGTCCACACCAACCAGACAATGTGGCATGTGGATACTACTTAATGAGGATGTTGAAGGATTTGATTGAGCATGCGAGTCCTGGGCATTACTTGAGAACGATATTATTAATTAAAATTTACAAATTATTTTTGAAACTATAAATGTAATCAAATAATTAATTAATATATTTTACTTTATATTTCTTGCAGCTAACAAGCACATCATATACAGAGGCACAAATTGATGAGTTGCGACAAGAATGGGCGACATATATGTTGCCGATAATCCAAAGTTACCGACCTCGTTGATAGGTTTTTTTTTTAATTTTTTAACTCTTTCTTCATACACAATGCAATATTTGTTCATTTTGAATATTTCTAACAAATATTGTATTTCTTGTATATATCTAACAAATATATTTTTTTCTTCCAATTTAATTGATTATTAAATTAATTTAAATTTAGATTAAAATAATTTAAATTTAAATTAATATTATTTCAATTTAATTAATTATTAAATCAAATTAAAATAATATTAATTATAAGTTTATTTAATTTATTTTTTTTAAATGTGGAAGACTTTCAATGTCTCCCATTAGGAGATGTGGGAGACTTTCAATGTCTCCCAATGGGAGAGGTGGGATGTCTCCTAGGGACTTCCCACGTCTCCCATTGGGAGAGGTGAGTCACTTCCCACGTCTCCCAATGGGAGAGGTGGAAAGTCAACGTTTGACTTTCCACCTCTCCCAGTGTGAGACGTGAGAAGTGAGGCACGTCTCCCAACGGGAGACGTGGGATATATACCTACAATGACCCTAGCAACAACGTCTCACTAAGTGGGATACATTGTAGACTTCCAATGTCTCCCAATTAAAGTCATAAAACATCTATTTTGTTGTAGTGTAATGAGATAGGTTATGTGGTATTAATTCGGAAAAGCCAGTCTAGTTAAAAAAAAAATTCTGAAATCTTGATTTAATACCTAAAAAAACTGATATATAGAGAAAAACAACATCTTTAAACTTGTAAATTAAATACAATAAAGAGTCCAGTGATACACAGTTCATCACATCCTTTTCTATATATAAATACTTCGATACTTATTTAATCCAGACGTAAAAACTATCATTTTTTAACCAAAATTATTATCATCACCATTCCTTACCACAAATTTTCATCCCTTTCAGTTTTCCATTGTCTTTTTTATTTTATTTTTCGTCTTAACTAGAGGACTTAGAATTTATTTTGTCAAGTTACATAAATACTTCAAAAAGCATGAACAAGTAGCATATACCGAATTTTACCTTAATTTGGGGCAAAGAAATGATCTACAACTTCTTTTGTACATGGTATATATAATCATATTCGAATTCATCACCATAGAAGTAAACATATGAGTCACACTAAAGAGATATTAGCTATCGAATAACGTTAAAATACTACACAATAATGATTATAACAAATAAATAAATATATCTATTATTTATATTTAAATTATTTCATCGGGATCATATATATGCATATACAGCTCAAAAGTCTATATTAAATAACCATCTAAAGTCTATTTTAATATTATTTATATTAAAATCAAAATTACATAAAAACAAAATTAGAGGGTCGCATGCCCTGCCCCAAAAGTGGCTTTGCCACTGATGAACAGGCTCCATCAGATCTAGTCGAAATAATAAGTATTAGGACATAATTTTGATTAGAATATGTTTTATCTATTTCACTCTCCTATCTTGCTATTTAAAGTTCCTCATACTTTAGATCCATGATTTTCAAGATATATATATATATATATATATATATATATATAAACAATAATGAGTAAAATTTTAGACAAATACCCAATGTTTATACTTTGTTGTAGTTACCCAAATTCTTTTTGGTGACAGTAACACCACTATTACCAAAATAGTAATTCTGCTACTATTTACTCTATTTTTTCTATTAATTGTTGACTTAGCAAATACGTGTCAAATCCTTATTGACATGTGTGAGTCTCTTTGTTCATTCAAAAATTAACCTTACACATATCATCTGAGTGATCAATTAATAGAGAAAACACAAATAATAACAAAATCAATGTTTTTTTTTTAACTTTGAGCCTCATTACCACTACAAAAAATAGTATATAACTATAATAAAATGTAAACATTGGATATTTATGTTGCCAATTACACTAAGAAAAATATAATTTTAATTTTCTCAATTTAGTTAAATACCAACTTGATTTAATAGTTTTATCAAATTATTTCAATAATGATATTCTATTTTTAAAAATATACAAAAATTCTCTCTAATTTGAACCAATTATTTTCATAAGACCTTTTACATTTGTTTGATTACCATTAATATACTTTAGTTTTTAAATTAAATGTATAACAATATTAATAAAATATAAATTTTATAAAAGTGTCATTTTTTTAAAAATAAAACTTTTTACCACTATTGTTACACCCAGATTTCGAGAATGAGAGTTTTGATCTCGAAACTCAGGCTCATAAGGTGTATGCTCGAAATTAGCACAGTCATGTGAATCGCAAGTCAGAGACAGTCTCGCTAAAGCAGTAAGGACAATTTCGGATTGGTGAGCTCAAAAACTACGTAGTTTCGGGGGTGCTATGAGGTTATAAGTTAGTCTCGCAACTCATAGTAGTAATGGTTCAACACTTGTATAAACTTCTTGACTTATTTCCTACCCTCAAACAAGACGGTTCAAGCTCAAGAGGTGTAAGCTCGAAGAGGATGGTTTCGTCAATAATTACTTGTTGGGAGCATAGGCGAACCAAGATGACGAGCTTGCAATAGGCAAACAGCCTCGAAGGCACGTGAATCTAGCATCCAAGCTCGTCAGCTGGGTGTGAATGTGTTATTTGTTGTAAAATCCCTATGTTTAAGGGATCTGATGTAATTTGTTATTAAATCACAAATATCATGGGATATTACTACGTACATGATAACTGTATGCATTTAATGTAATTGTTTTATTTGATTTGTAGAATAACTTCCCGAAATCTGTGGGAAAAGATTTAGAAAACCCCTCTATAAACATAGTGGGATAATTCATTTGTGGGGACGAAGAGATTGATACTGGAAAAAATCTGTTCAATTGCTTCCAGAAAGCTATCAGAGAATCTCAAGAAGTTAATAACAAAGACTCGTGGACTAGACAAATTTGAACTGCTGAACCACGTAAAAGATCCTGTCTACACTTTATGTTTTCTTAGGTATATTTTTGTTTAATTTCTCTCCTTCTTTAAGTTGACAAAAAACAACGTCAATAGTTTGGTGCTTTCATTGAGAGCTATTAAACAAGACGTGAGCTTGTTTAGTCAGAAAGCCTCTCAAATCATCAGTGGCCGATGCAAGTAACCCCAATAGAGGTGAGCGACCGATGCCCAATATACCTGTGGAGGAGATTCCTCATGTTGAGGATTACCCACGACAGCCTAGAAAGCATCCCATGGTGGATCCAGATCCTAAAGAAAGAAGTGATTCCTCCAACTCTCGAGGGCCGCCTGCCCCCAGGCCTGACGAGGATATGTATTACAATCCTGAAAGGTATGTTCCAATTGTGGAGCTTGAAAATTGCCAGCTGCGCAAACAGTTGGCAAAAGCAATGAAATGCAATGAAGAGTTAGCTAGACAGGCTGCTGGCGCCCAGGCACCTCCTCGGAGGCCTAGGGGACGTCCTCATGGGAGCACATCCACCAGAAGGGCGGAGCAGGTGCCGCCACTAGCATCCCAGCCAGTCCAGCCAAGGCCCTAGAGGAGTAACCAGGCTGAGGGTACTACCAACCTGACTGCAGAAGCACAAACAAGAACGAGAAATAACCGAGCCCCCTCAGTGGCTCGGAACCCAAATCCTGATGCTACGCAAAACAACCCGAAGCCTGATCGGGAAAATTTGGGACCGTCTAGGCCCAGTAATGGGAGACAACCACCATCTCCCATAAGACACCCACTGTCGCCAATAAGGCACCCCTCGCTAGTCCAAGAAGTTCCATGACCTGCACATCGAAATGGAAATCGACGGGCTAGGCACGGACATGGGAATGAAAGAGAAGTTTCCCGAGATTGCAGGGCTCCTCAGCCTACGGGAAGCCAAATGTCACGATCACAGACCGTTGGGACAAGGAGACCAGCAGGGGACCACCCTGATATGTAGGAACACTTAAACCACAACCGGGGTCGAGACAATCCTCCGAACCCAGATCTGCGAGACCATCTGAATGGCCGCAAACAGCCAGTGTATAACCCTGCACCGAGACAGGGAGCTGGAGATTTTATTAATGATAATCAGCCCCTTCAAGTCTAGGCAAGACCTCCAGTGGATTTAGTCCAAGAAAGGATTGAACAACTGGAGAGAGCGTTCATGCTCTTACAAAATGAGCGTAGCAGGGAGAAGGATGACGAGTTTGATGAAGAGCTCGAGCCTTTTGCCCCACATATCTCTAACACCTCGTTCCCTCAGGGATTCAGAATACCTCATGTCCCGCCATTTGACGGAAACTCAGATTCCTATAGCCACCTGAGCATGTTCAACACCATTATGCGAGCCAGCAATGTTGGTTACAAGCTCAGGTGTATGATGTTCCCAGCCACACTTACAGGACCAGCAAAAAGCTGGTTTGGAAAGTTCAAAAGGCATTCGATCGCATCTTGGGATCAATTGTCTAAGGACTTTAAAAAATAATTTAAGGCTATGGTTGGCATCAGATCCAAGGCCTCAGCCTTAACCAACGTCCGATAACAACAAAATGAGTCACTAAAAAGTTACCTCACGAGGTTTAACTTAGAAGTAGCCCGAGCTCGAGATATCGACGATAGTGGTCACCTAATGGCGGTTAGAGCGGGAGTAATGCCAGGAAGTTCCCTTTGGGAAGACTTACAAAGGAAACCTGTCAAGTCTTTAACCGAGTTCAATCGAAGGGCTCAAAGGTTTGTCAATGTAGAAGAGGCAAGGTCAGTACTAAACATGACCTCTCAGCCCGTAACTACAACAACAAACGTGAACTTTGCTTCGACCTCGGCAGACCCCTCAACTTCAAAACCCCCTGAGGATAACCCTTCTAAAAGGAAGAAAAACGAAGGGAATAACCCCGAGGCAGATGGGGGAAAGAAGAAGAAAGAGGAAAGGTACTTCTCCGTATACAAAGTGTATACCAAGCTCAATGAGTCTCGGGAGAATATCTACATGGCTAATGAAAACCAGGTTCCATTTAGACGATCCGACCCCATGAGGAACCAAAAAGCAAAGAGAGATTCAAATAAATACTGTAGATTTCACTGAGATTTTAGACATACAACCGATGAGTGTCGACAGTTGAAAGATGAGATCGAAGGTTTGATCTCGAGGGGTTATTTCAGACAGTATGTCAGAAACTGAAATCCCAATCAAGCTTCCACAAGCCAAAGGGCAGCGGCTGCACCACCTGCCCAAAACAGTAACTCCCGAGCTCAGGAGGATGAGCAACCCTTTCCGATTGATGGAGAAGATGTAATAACCATCTCGGGGGGACCTCATATCGCAGGATCGGGTAAGAATGTCCAAAAGTGATATGTAAACAAGCTCAAGACAGGTGACAGTTCTCCCTACGAACCCGAACCACGAGCTCTGAAACAACAAAGGGTTGAAACTCAACCCATAACATTTACTGAAAAGGACGCATCACATGTCCAATTTCCCCATAACGACCCCCTGGTCATAACCCTCCAGCTCGCGAACAAGAGGGTACGCCGAGTTCTGATTGATAACGGGAGCTCGATGAATATCCTTTATAAAGCCACCCTAGAAAAGATGGGACTCGCGCTTTGCAACCTAAAAGCATGTGCAACCACACTGTACATTTTTTCAAGAGAAGGGATTGCCTGTAAGGGGTCCATTGAACTCCCTGTGACCTTGGGAGACTATCCAGTCTCAATAACTAGATGATGGAGTTTGTCGTAGTGGATCTCCCATCGGCCTACAATGTACTGCTCAGGAGACCCGTCCTAATTGGGCTAGGGGCAGTATCATCTGTTAGGCACTTGGCCATCAAGTTCCCGACTTCTAGTGGCATCGGGACGTTGAAAGGGGACCAGCTTGCGGGGAAGGAATGCTATAGCATCTTCGTTAGGGGAAAGAAGCAAACATGTGCACATGCACTTGTAATAATACATAACAAGGATGGGACGATCTTCGAGATAGATGAAGAGATCGACCCCAGAATAGAAGAAAGGGCTGACCTCGAACCTCTAGAAGAACTCGAGGAGGTCAAGCTCGAAGACCCCACAAAGATGGTAAATGTGGGCAAGAATCTTTCTGAAGAAGCAAAATAACAATTAATTTGCTTCTTAAAAGTAAACCAGGATGTATTTGCATGGTCGCATTCGGACATGGTGGGAATCAATCCCAATGTCATGAGTCATGCACTTAACATCGATAAAAGCTTCCCCCCTAAGCAGCAAAAGCGAAGACTCCTGGACGACGATAGAAAGAAGGCCCTCAAGGAAGAAGTCGACAGGTTAAAGGCAAATCGATTCATATGAGATGCCTTCTTTCTAGATTGGATTGCCAATCTGGTGTTGGTTCTGAAGCCCAACGACACGTGGCGAACCTGCATCGACTATTCCGACCTTAACAAGGCATGCCCTAAAGATTGTTTTCCCTTACCTTGGATTGATCAGCTCGTAGATGCCACACCGGGTCATGGCTTCATGTTGTTCATGGATGCCTATTCTGGATATAACCATATCGCCATGCATGCACCAGACCAAGATCATACGAGCTTTGTAACCGATAAATGGATATACTGCTACAATGTCATGCCTTTCGGGCTAAAAAACGCTGGTGCAACGTACCAAAAACTAGTAAATAGAATGTTCTCCAAGCAGATAGGTAATAACATGGAAGTTTATGTTGACGACATGTTAGTCAAGTACAAACATAACGATAACCATGTGGATAATCTTGTTGAATGCTTCACCGTAATATAACATGAAACTCAACCCACAAAAATGCTCTTTCGGATTATCTTTGGGAAAGTTTCCGGGGTTCATAGTGAATGCGCGAGGGATATAGGTTAATCCTGACAAGATCAAGGCATTGATTGATATGCCCTCACCTCGAAAGCATAAGGATGTCCAGAGTTTAACTGAACGAATGGCGGCACTAAGTAGGTTTGTTTCAAAATCTACAGACCGTTGTCTTCCTTTTTTCAACCTTTTGAGAGGGGGTAAAAAGTTCGAGTGGTCAGAGGAATGCAAGCTTGCATTCCAAGATTTAAAGATACATCTCACCGAACCTCCGATCTTGTCGAAGCCTATCACAGAAGAGGTCTTATACTTGTACCTTGCTACCACCGAGCACGCCATTAGTGTTATGCTCATCTGAGAAGACAAGAAGGTACAAAAACCAGTGTACTATGTCAGTAAAAGGTTATTGGGGACAGAATCGAGATACCCTTTAATGGAAAAATTGGCTCTCAGATCCACTCATCTCGAAAGCTCTGACCTTATTTCCAAGTACATCCTATTCATGTATTAACTGATCAATCAATGCGACAAGTTTTATCTAAACCAGAAGCCTCTGGAAGATTGTTAAAGTGGACGGTCGAACTCGGAAAATTCGAGATCACATACCACCCGAGAACGAACATAAAGGGACAAGCCCTAGTAGAATTCATCGTAGAATGTACTGGAGTGTCTAACGATGAGGTTATAACCCCAGCCCACAAGCTGTGGAAACTTTATGTCGATGGATCCTCCAACGAAAATAAATCGGGGGCAGGTATCATACTGATCACTCTAGCGGGAAGTCGTTTCCATTCCGCTTTAAGGTTCAACTTCGAAGCGTCAAATAACGAAGCTGAATACGAAGCATTATTGGCAAGGCTTCGAATAGCCAAGGAACTCAAAGCAAAGGCTCTACACTACTATAGTGATTCACAGTTAGTGGTCAACCAAATTTTAGGGGAATATCAAGCTCGTGGCATAAAGATGGTTGCGTATTTAGAGAAAGCCAAGGCTGCGTTCTGACAATTCGAGTTCTATGCTATAAAGCAAGTTCCCCGAGAGCAAAATTCAAATGCAGACGCCTTGGCCAGGCTCGCTATGACCAGTGAAGTCAACACACTAAATGTGGCCCCAATAGAGTTTCTATCAACCCCGAGTATCAGCGAGCCTGACGAAGAAGACGTATGCATGATCGACTCCCAACCGACCTGGATGACCCCAAAAGTCAATTACCTCGAAACTGACATTCTCCCAGCAGAACGGAATGAGGCTTAGAAATTGATGTATCAGATCCTTAGATACACTATTATGGAAGGAAGGTTGTACCGAAGAGGATATTCTATGCCACTACTCTGATGTGTAACTCCACCCGAGGCAAAGAAAATTCTGGAAGAAATTCATGAAGGATTTTGTGGAGATCACATAGGGGGGCATAGTCTGTCTAAAAATGTGATAAGACAAGGATATTTCTGGCCCACTGTCAAAGCAGACGCGTTCGAGTATGTCAAGAGATGTGATAAGTGCCAACGTTTTGCTTCGATTCCACGAGCTCCACCTACCGAGCTAACAATGCTGACCTCCCCATGGCCATTCGTGGTGTAGGGAATCGATCTTATAGGTTCACTACCAATAAGTAAAGGTGGAGTGAAGTATGCCATGGTCGATGTCGATTATTTCATAAAATGGACCAAAGCCAAACCCCTGGCAACAATTACCTTGAAAAAAGTTTTAGACTTTGTGGTAAAAAACATCATTTGCCGATACAGAATGCCTAGAAAGATAGTGTCAGACAATGGTACCCAGTTCGACAGTGATTTATTTACCCATTTTTGTGAAAAAAATGGGATAATAAAAAGCTTCTCCTCCGTTGCCCATTCCCAATCAAAAGGCCAGGTCGAAGCAGTCAACAAAACCCTTAAAAGCTCCATGAAAAAAGGTTGGAGGAGGCTAAAGGAAGATGGCCCGAGGAGTTACCCCAAGTTTTGTGGGCTTATCAAACCACAACTCCAACTTCAACAGGACATACTCCCTTGTCCCTAGCTTATGGATGCAAGGCCATGCTGCCAATTGAAGTCGAAATACCCACTATTCGGACCCATGCCTATGATCAGGTCTCAACCCAATCCCAGCTCGAAGAAAGTCTAGACCTTATTGAAGAAAGACGAAATGAAGCTTAACTGAGAAATGCCACATATTAGCAAGGAGCTACCCGATACTTCAATAGAAAGGTTCGAGATAGAAAATTCGGATTGGGAGACTTGGTGTTAAGATGTGTATTCCTGGCTACAAGGGATCCGTTTGCTGGAGTACTCGGACCTAACTGGGAAGGACCTTACTAGATCGAGTCTATTATTCGACCTGGGTATATAAATTGGCGAGATTAAATAGAGAATTGGTACCGCGAGCTTGGAATGGCGAACATCTATGACATTACTACCGGTAGTGTATGAATGATGTTTTATTGTAACCAAGCCTGTTTATTTTTCATACTTTTTGTTAATAAAGTGTTCCACTTTGATCAAAATTATTCTCTTTACTAAATGTTGTATTTTTTGCAAACTCTCTTAATTTAATAACCTATGGTCACACTAATAGGATATTAAGGGGGCATCAATAGTATACAATAATACCATAAGTTTGAAAAAATAAATAACATGGAATAAAAATGTCTAGATCTTTAAACCGACATAAAAATGTTAAGTATACATGTAAACTAACAAAAATGTCTGGACCTTTAACCCGACATAGATGTTATAAGTGTATACGCGAGCTAAAGCTATCTAGGTTTGACCAGATACGCGAGCTAAGACGATCTGGACATAACCAGATTACCAAAATTACAAGTGTCTGGATATAACCAGATACATGAACTAGAATGATCTGGACATAACCAAATCATCAAAATTATAAGTCTGGGTCTGACTAGCTCCACAAGCTAATATAATCTGGACAACCAGATTACAAACCAAACACGAGCTAAATAAGTTTGGAGCAAACCATCTAAAACTAATCGTCAGAAAGTTGGAATATAAATAAACTTACTTTGAGCTAAGTCGAGATTGAGGCTGGAATATTTTGCAAGAAAATAGTTTTGACCTC
Organism: Humulus lupulus; assembly: GCF_963169125.1. Lineage (NCBI taxonomy): Eukaryota > Viridiplantae > Streptophyta > Magnoliopsida > Rosales > Cannabaceae > Humulus > Humulus lupulus. The sequence continues at coordinate 45,980,346 of NC_084793.1, forward strand.
ACAACCTTGGGGAGCTACTCGAGGAAGAGGAAAAGTGACTAGAAAAGCAAGATATAACTAAACTACCTATCTTACATGCCATATAAGTGCTTTCGAGTGCATGGTATAAGTAAGGCCCGACCTTGATAAATAATGAGATCGGACATGGATACATCGAGTAAACTTTGCATGAATGCATTGAAACTCGAGCTCAAATCTAACAAATGTGTTTGTACGAATAAACAAACCTAAAAGAAAACCTTTAATATATGATGCTTGAAATATTTCGACCTATAAATGTAAAGCAAAAATGTTAAAGTAAAAGCTTAATGTAAAATTAAGTGCGCGAGGGTTTTCGAGCAAAGAACATTATACATTAAAGTTACTGTTTGAACAAATATAAAATAGCCCTAAAAGTGAGCTATCAATTATCTTTTCCCCAAGGGCATAAAAATAATAATAAATACTATTACAAAAATATTAATGGGACGCAGCCCATGGCCTCACTTCTATGAAGCAGGTGCACACCCTTCGGCAGCATCAGACTTCTTCGCCACCTTTTCTGCCTCCTCCCTCTGCTTCAAGTCGAGCTTGCCACCTCGCTGGGAACACATCTTCAAGAGTTTCCAAGAAGCTTGTGTCGAGGTTGGCGTTATTGGCCCAGATTCGGTACATGGCCATGTCAACCGCATGATCCTTCTTTTTCTTGAATTCCTCAAGAAGGTGATCCTTTTCACCCTCGATTATGTCAAAGGTGCTTTCCTATCCTCCTCGAGCTTGGCGTTAAGCTCTTCAAGCTCCTTGATTCTCGAGTCTCTCTCCTTGATCTCAGAATCTTTAGCTTCCAGCTTTGACTCGAGCTCAGACTTGGTGGCCTTAAGTTCGTCTATAAGCTTGATCTGGAGATTCTTTGACTCCTGAGCATAGGACATGCTCGAGTGGACTTCGTTGTTCAGCTTGTAATTAAGCTGAGCAAACACAGCAAGGCCCTATACATAAACAAAATGGGTTAGAGCATATACAAAATAAACTCGAATAGGCAGCATGACTGAATAAAGAGAATTACCGAGGAGATGAGCTCGCTACCCTTGTCATAAAGGGTGTTGGTGCCTCAGCAGGAGGTTAGGAACTGCCATTAAGGGGCCCCGAGATTGCTGAAACTCTGGCCAACTCGAGACAGTACGTCTGAGCCAAGGGTGACTCCATGTTTCCCCGTGGCATTGTCAATCACGTACTTAGTGGAATGAGTTGAAATCGACAACAGGCAATCACGAGTGGGAACTGACTTCTTTGGGGTCGATGCGGTCTTCTGAGAGGTCTGAATGGCAGGAGGCAGGGGGAGTGTGACTTTGGCAGATACCTTGACCTCGGGCTCTGCAGTAGCAGCTTGGTTCGGGCCCTGGGAATCCGGGGGTGGAGGAGTCACCTCGGTTCTTTTTGGGACCTTAGAAGGGCATCCTGCCCTATGCGACACCCTTGGATGTTTGCTTTGTTTTGCTCCCGAGCAGCGGTTGAGCATGTTGTCAAGATTAGACTCCATGTCAACTGCATACACAAGTCACGGATTACTTAACGACCTTAAACTACAGCAAGAAACAAATGTTAAAGTAAAAGGAAACCTAACTGGAACTCTCTCCCGAGCTTCTGATTGGTGACCATGTAATTCCCCTATCTTCGGAGGAGGTTGGGGGAGTCCCTTCCCTATACGAGGGTGACAACCTCGAAAGGTCCCTATAGTCATTGGGACTGTACTAAACGGTGATCCCATCCCATAATTCATTTAAACTATACATAGTCTGGAATTTTCCTAACCAACTATCGAACCTATGAACCCACTCATCTACCCAAGACAATACATGGAAATTATCCTTGGAATCTAGGAATAGGATTAGGGTATTGGGCTTATGCTTTAGCAGAGAGGGGGACCACATAGCCGAGCTGAGAATGACTTTACCTCCATCGCTCGAGCTCGAAGCCTCGTCATTTGCTTCGTTTCTCGAGCATGGGCGTTCATGACAGCGAGTCACTAGGGAGCGAGCCCATGAACTCGTTGACCTCTACCTTGGAGGAAGCTTCTCAGTGGGAAGGGGTACATGCTCCCACTAAAGATATTTATGGTAAGCGACATCGTCTGTCGACTGGTCCTGCTCTAAGAGGCCGCAGGCTCGAAGTTTATCTTTATGTAGAAGATAAGACAAAGAGCGCCTACTGTAAGGCAACTGGAGTAGAGCCTTCTTGTGCTCAACCATTGAGTCCGAGGGTGTGGGACGATGATAATTGGCTAAAGAAACAGATACCTGTCATTAGTTCGAGCCTAATCATTAATCGAGCAAAAAAGAAATAAGTATGCGTACTTACGAATTCGTTGGAACGAATAGAATTTTGAGGAAGCGAGATCGTCCATCCAGAAGAAGGCTAGCTTGAAGTTTGGAGGATGGTTGGGCTTGTCCTCGAAGATGTTCTTCTCTTTTGGGTAGCTCGATAGATAGTAGAAGCCATCTCCTCCCCGATCTTGGGAGGGGTTACTTTTCAAGTAAAAGAGATAGAGAATCTCTTTTGGTGAAGGTCCTTCCCACTTTAGCTCGTGGTATAGCGACCTAAGGGCGAACAAAACCCTGTAGGAGTTGGTCTGAAGTTGGAAGGGCGCAATCCCGACAAAGTCCAGGAAATCCTTAAAAAAGGATTTCAGGGGCAGTAAAGCTCCTGCCTTCATATGTTCACGACTCCAGGCCGTGAGCTTAATCTTATTATCGGGTCAACCATCACCCGAGGCATAGTAGCTCCGCTCGTTTGAAGTTGCAGCTCGACACATCAACGTGCCAGATAGTCTCAAGCCGTGGTGAGCTAGGATGTCAAAAATTTTCCCCGTCGAAGTCACCAAGCTCCAATAATGCTCGGCTTCGAAGAATTCATCCATGGAGGTAGGAATGGCAGTAACTTGCAAGGTAGAGGGACGATTTAAAGAGTCCATCAGAGAAAAGGAAAGTACACCAGGCTCAAAAGCAACTGTGACTTTGAGCTTGGCATCGAGGGGGATAGGTCCGAGCTCGGGGTCTGGATCTGGGTAAATTGCGACCCGAAGTTTCCTCCTTTTTCTTTATTCAACCTCGTCGATTTGGAGACGCGAAAGTAAAATGAAGAAGATGATATGGGCGTATTTATAAGCCCCAGGGAAGGTCAAGTGTCGAATTGATCTGGACCATTGGCCAGATTCGGTATCTGATCGAACGGTCGGGTGCAAAAATGGCAATGGCGGCAAAAGATGGCATGCGAATAGACGTGGGTATGATGAAAAAGGTACTTGAGTACTCTGATTGAGCAACCCATGGTCGACGCGTGTCCACACTCGAGTATATTAAGTGGCTCAGTTTTCGATAGAGGTAGTTCAAAAGTTTCCTTCTCATAGGATTCGATCTAATACTTTTGAGGAGGCAAAATGTTACACCCAGATTTTGAGAATGAGAATTTTGATCTCGAAACTCAAGCTCGTAAGGCGTACGCTCGAAATTAGCACAGTCATGTGAATCGCAAGTCAGAGACAGTCTCACTAAAGCACTAAGGACAATCTCGGATTGGTGAGCTCAGAAATAACGTAGTCTCAGAGGTACTCCGAGGTTATAAGTTAGGCTCGCAACTCATAGTAGCAATGATTCAACACTTGTATAAACTTCTTGACTTATTTCCTACCCTTAGACAAGACGGTTCGAGCTCGAGAGGTGTAAGCTCGAAGAGGATGGTTTCGTCAATAATTACTTGTTGGGAGCATAAGCGAACCAAGATGACGAGCTCACAATAGGCAAATGGTCTCGAAGGCACGTGAATCTAGCATCCAAGCTCGTCAGCTGGGTGTGAATGTGTTAATTGTTGTAAAATCCCTATGTTTAAGGGATCTGATGTAATTTGTTATTAAATCTCAAATATCATGGGATATTACCGCGTACATGATAACTGTATGCATTTAATGTGATTGTTTTATTTGATTTGTAGAATAACTTCCCGAAATCTGTGGGAAGAGATTCAGAAAACCTCTCTATAAATAGAGTGGGATAATTCATTTGTGGGGACGAAGAGATTGATACTAGAAAAATTCTGTACAATTGCTTCCAGAAAGCTATCAGAGAATCCCAAGAAGTTAATAACACAGACTTGTGGACTAGACATATTTTAACTGCTGAACCACGCAAAAGATCTTGTCTACACTTTCTGTTTCCTCGGGTATATTTTTGTTTAATTGCTCTCCTTCTTTAAGTTGACGAAAAACGGCGTCAACAACTATTTTATTACAATTAATATAATTTAATTAATTTCAATTTTTGAAAATAAAAGTATAATAATATAATTAAAAAATATATATAGTGTCATATGAGATTTTAACAATAAGAATAATAATTTAAAATAACTATAATTTTAGTTATAATAAAGCAATGGTAAAAATGTTTTAATGACAAAATTGGCCTAAATCAAGTGGATGATTAATTTTGGTAGATTTTATAAAACATAAAGTTATCATTGGAGTTTTTTAAACTAAAGGTGAAATATAATGTTAAGATAAAACAAAGAAAAATCAAAGTGGTATTTTCTCATTGGAATGTGATTTGAAGCTATTCTCTACTTTTGTAATATTAAAGACTATACTAATATTTACATGTATAATCAATTATGTTATATTTGGCACGCTATATGTTGTATTGTATTATTTTTATACAATATTGAATTATACTATATTAAATATTAATTTTTATTATAAAATAAAATTAACAATTTCAAATTATATTATGTTTGAAATCTTGATCATAAGTTTAAGTTAAATCGGAGCTAGAGTTGGGATTGAGAGGGATAAAAAAAAGATAAGAGAGAGAAAGTGAAGAAGAGTTTCTTCTACCTTTTCTTGTCCTTCTTCCAAAGTGTTTTTTCTTTAATCTCCAAAATCAAGGGGAGTTATTACATATAAAGTGAAGGAAAGTGTTTAGATAAAAAAAAATGATTAGAGAGGAAGCAACGACAGAAAGAAAGTGATGAAAGGTGAAGTAATTAAAGAGGAAGCGATGAGAAAAGTGATTAAAGAAAATGATGTGAGAGAACTTTATGTATAGGAAATGATGTGAGTGAAGGTGAGGAGAAAGACATTGATGAAAGATAAAATAATATGAGAGAGAAGGTATCAAAGAGAAAGTGACATTAGAGAAAATAAATGGGAATATGAAATTGTATAATACAACTTGAGAAACAAAAATATACAATTCGACACAATAAGATATAACATAAGACAATATGTTTTGTATAAAATTAGACATTAGTTGTACTATGTATGTTGTTCGTGTTTTCTCCAAGTGACACGTAGTAATAATTAAAGAGTAATTAAGACTCACAAAAGTCGATTAAGCCATATAGAGCTCGCCTAGAGCTCCCCGAAAAGGAAGTCTTGCCCTTTATTGTTCATTCACTGCCTCTGAAGAAGTATGTCCTCGAGGAAGGCTACTTTACGAGAACCACATGTAGAATGTCCTCCATTTAAGTCCTCCAGGCCTGTGAGATCCATCCTCTGGGCTTGGAGTAGGGTGCCAGGTGTCAAGCACGGAGGTCTTGGACCACAAGCAGCCATCTGACATTTTATTGTTGCACAAGTCACAGTATCGAGTTTGTACAAGCGATGAGCAGGATTTATCACGGCGTTGTCTGACATGGGAAAATGTGGAGCTACCCTCTGACACTGCTAGGGATGTGCTACCCCAAAAAGTAGTGGGCTGAAACCTAGTAATTGAGCCCACTATGATACGCCTGGCCCAACCAGCGTATTAACTATTGGAATGTACTACTTATTGTTCATTTAATCCTCCATCAAGGGAGAATAATTTTAATTACTCCTCATTAGATAATTAATTGTCGTTAACCATCTATAAATTGGACATGGACACTGTAAAGCCCCAAATTACCTAATAAAGCTTAGGGCCTTGGTTAAGGGGCCAAGATGACAATTTATGGAATTATGTGTTTAGGTGGTATATATGTGAGCAAATATATGATTATGTGAGTTATATTACAATATGACTAGATATGCATATTTATGTGTATTAAATATGCATGTGGACCCATTTCTTATTAGAAGGGCAATTTTCGTATTTTGGCCCGTTATGGGCATTATTGTATATATATGATATATGTGAGAGACCACATTATTATGTGTGTTTATTTGAGTGACTCGGCACGAGACGATCCTAGGGAGCAAGTTAGCGGGAAAGTCACAACGAGACCCAATACCCGACTCGGGGTGAGTTGATGGGCATTTTGGATAACTGGTACATTATCGGGTTATCGACTAACGGGAATAAATATTTGATGATATATTTAGAGTTGGTGAGATTAGGAGGGAATATCGGGGATTTTGACCATTTTTCCATCGGGGACGTTTTTGGTACCCCGAGCCTCGGGATTAGCTTAAAGTTACTTGAACCTTAAGAAAAATAAAACACAAAAACTCTCAGGCTCTCTCTCACTCCCAACCGACTCTCTCTCTCCCTCACTCTCACTCTCTCTCAACTTTGGTGTGAAATTCTTGAAGAAACAACGGAATTGAAGGCTCAGGTTAGCAATTGGGATTGATTGTGTCTAGGAGATCATCAAACACAACAGAGGTAAAGCTCCAATCCCTGTTTTAAGTTGAATTCTGTTTTGGTTTCTTAGAGTTCTTGAGGTGTTCTTGAGCTTTGTGGCTAAAGTGTTTGATTGTGAGTTTTGATGAGATTTTAATCAAGTTTTAGGTTGGGTTTTGTTGCTGGTTTTATACTGATATTATCTGAGGATTGAATTATAGTTATGGGAATCATTTGGGATGATTTTGGTTGAGGAAAAATAGAGGAATTCTAGGTTCGTAGGGTCAGGTTGCGCCCTTGTTCTTGGGGCGCTGCGACCCCTAGGGCCATGGGGGGGGGGGGGGGGCTTCTGCTTTGGATGCATGCCGCAACACTCTAGGGTAAGTCGCGGCCCATGTCCTGGTTCCAAGAAGGAGGGCCCTTTGACTTGGGGGGCGCGCCGCGGCCAGCCTGGGCATCTTTCGCCACCTTAGGTCTTGAGTAACGGGAACTCAAACCTAAGGGCTCGGGATCGATTCTACTACCCGTTTTAGTAGAATTCGACGCTCCGAAGGCTAGGAATTGGTCCAGAAGCCTTTATTCACTCATTATTGATGTGATTATGTATTATGGTTGTGACTATGTTATTGTAATGCCCTACTACCTTAGAGTTGTTACCATGTGATTTTAAAATGTGCAATTAGCTCGCTAATCAAGGTATTAGACCAAAAAGTGTGGTTAATTTAAAAATGAAGACTTGGTTAATGAACATTAAGTATAAAAGGGTTGGTCATTCATTAAAATTATAAAAGTGTTACATTAGGATCCCAAAATACTGTTTAGAAAGATAATTACAAATCTAAAGGTTACTTTATAGTCGACCCAGGTGAAAAAATCAAACATCTATAACTACTCCTCAAAACACCCCAGCCGTGGCGCCCAGGTAGGCCAAACATGTACACACTGCTCCATGCCCTCCAACTCATGGTTGTTCGACCCTTTTCCTTGCCCTTACCTGCACCACAGAGCACCCGTGAGTCGAGGCCCAACAAGAGAACTTCACAGCAGAGCATACAATAATTCACTTCAATAAATACATACTTAATCAAAGACAACAAGTAATTACACATTTATATTGGAATGCACAACATTACAACAATATAACAACACAATAGTATACTGGCATCAAAGGCTAATAGTACAGCAACACAACAATACAGTAACACATCAATACAATAACACAACAGTATAATAACATGACAGTACGATAACATAACAACACAATACCACAACAGCGGCCTCCGCCGATCGGGGTGCGTTATCAGGCACCAATTCCGCAGTCCCAGCCGAACGGCTGTGTACAACACCCTTGAGGGTCTCACCCTGGCGCCCTGAAATCAACATGCTTAATGCTGATCTCGGCCCCTTGTCGCTCCCAGCTCTTGTTGCTCCCAGCTCTTGCCGTTTTCGGATCTTGCCGCTTCCGGCTTTTGCCGATCCCGGCTCTTGCCGATCAGTCATAATCACATGTATGGCGTAACAACTATAAATAATACATACAAAACTATACACCACATAACTCTACAGGCACAAACATTTATCTTACTAGTGTCCCGAGCTGACAACCCAAAGCGATCCCGAGCACGATTCTTAATCTCGAGCCTGAGCGGTAAAAACTAGTCACAACATATTAATAAATATCCATCATGATCTAAATCAATTAAAATCTTTTGGGATAACATAGTAGCCCCCAGGACCTCGAATTCTACCAAACCAAGTAGTAGAATCCTTCCCAAGCCTTAAACCTTCATTTGGCCAACATTGCCTATTTGAGCCGCGGCCCAGCCCTTAAGGGTCGCAGCGCGCTCAAGTTAGAGAGCCATGGGCTCTTGCCAAGGGGACACGGGCTGCGGTGCGCCTTAGCATGCACCGCGGCACCTGGGTAATGTCAGAGGCTCCCAAGCCTTTTTGTTCATGCGGGCCGCGACTCGAGCCTACAGACCTAGAAATCCCCTGCTTTTTCTCAAGCTAACATCACCAAATTCCTACCTAAACTTGCTCCAAACTCAGATCCACATCCCAAACATATAACAACACAACATGACCATCAAAACCACCTCAAATTCTTAGCTCATTACCCATTAAAATTCAAACAATCAAACCAAAGCTTAAACCTTAAAACACTTAAAATAAACCACAGAATTCAATAAGAAAACTTGTTTTGAATCTTACCTCAGTGACAATTCTGACCTAAGACTAGTTCCCTAGCACTTCCAGCTTGTTTTCCCCACATTCCCAGCCTCAAATGTTCAACTTCTGGGCAGTTTTCTTCAAAATTCTCAAATCTCCTCCAAGACCAAAAGAGGGAGAGAGAGCCGTGAAAGAGAGGAAGAGAGAGAGATAACCTGAGAGATTTCCTATATGTTCTAAGTGTTCAAGTAAGTTTTATACACTTTAAGTTGGCTGAGTCACTCTAAGGTTGTACATATCCCTTGGCCAAAGGACCAAAACACCCCTTAAGCATACTCTTATCCTTTAACGGCCCCAAGGGCAAAATTGTCATTTGCCACATTTCCCGCTAATCCTCAAACTGTCCTATAAATTCACAATCAATCCCGACATGCCCAATTAATCACCAAATAATTACCCGTTACCCAATCAACCTCGGATACATACTACATTCCCAAAATACCCCTAGGCTCACCCCGAGTCGGGTATTTGACCCCGTTGTGACTATTCCGCTAATCCGCTCCTTAGGATCGTCTCTGATGGGGTTTTATGCCCTAATTAAAACCAAATTTCTTTGTAATTTCATTTATTATCAATAAAAGAATAAAAATCATTTTTTGACTTGGTCAATCACTTTGCTCACATGTTTTATTTTCATGATTATTTGTTTAATATAAACTTCAATTAAATCCCGAGCATGTAGCTAATCATATTTATAGTGACATAATCATAGTGGAATATAAATATGATTATATGTTCAAAATAAGTTTGTCCTAAGAATAGTCAGTGCACAGTATTTACACTGACTTGCCAATCTACGATATGATTTACTGACACATTGTAGTGTTATGTTCGTTCGAGAACATTAGCAAAGTAGATAAGATCAGATGTATTTGTTACATCGGACTGGACCGATATTGATAGTAGATAGGATAAGTAAACTTACCATTATTATCTATTCTAGTCATATCATATAGTTGACCATAGGTCAATTCAATCTTAATTCTGAGTGGTTATCATTCTAACTGATTATATTATTTGAGTTCTTTGACTTGTTCGTTACCAGCTTACCCTATGGACTAGCCCATACTTACATCTTGGGAACTCAGTAGTATAATTGAGTGGGAGCGTTAATCATAGATATGAACATCTATAGCTTCTGATGAAGAAGTGAAACAATGGTTTCCTTTTAGTTTGGTTCAAGGTGCTAAATGATAGAGATCTTATTTTGGTAATTAATATTAGTTTACTGAAATGTCATTTACAAGGAACTAAGTGTTTTAAGGATAAAATACAATGAGAGGTAAAACGATATTTTAGTCCCTTCTCATTGTAGACCGTCTATAGAGGATTGAGTAACAATTATGGTTGTAACAATTGATAATTAATAACGTATCTATATTGCTTATAGAGCTTTCTATGAATTCAAGAGTGCAATTCCGAGTCTTTAGTGGAGTCACGAAGAATTAATAAGTTAGTAATTTTATTTGTTAGATTTATGATAACTTATTGGAGTTTGATTTCTTAGGCCCATAGTCCCCACTATACCTTGGATAAAATCATCTAGATAGTCTCAATTAATTGATTGAATTATCAATTAGAATTATCAAAGTTGATCAAGTCAATTTTGGATAGTTTCACAGAGTTATACAATTTAGAGAAGAAAATAGAAATTATGGCAGATTTATTAATTAAGATAAATTGATGTCTAAATTAATAAATAAGTTTAAATCAATGTTCAAATTATAAATAATTAATTTGATAAAGGATTTAAATAATTATTTAATTAAAAATTAATCAATAGAAAATAATACAGACCTTAATTTTAAGTCCAATGGGCTTATAATTAAATGAGAAATTTCACGGGCCTAAAACCCATGAGAATTTTGACCTAAGGCTGTTAATTGACTATTATTTAATTGATTTTTTTAATTAAAATAAATGGCCTAATTGAGTCTATAAAAGTAATGCTTAGTGATAGTTGAAAACAAATGACAGACACTTGTTTCTGAGAAGATCAGAAGATCTAGTAGGTTTTAGATTCTCTCTACAAACATAAGCCCTTTTCTAAGCCTCATTATTCTTTTCTCTTCTTCGCTCTGTATCTGTCTCATGTGTTAAGAATTTCGCACTCTAGTCTTATTGATTCTAAGGATACTTTGGAAGGCTGTAAAGAAAATTGAAGAACAGTTCAGTTTCTTGGTGATACCCTGCGACAGAAAGGATACAAGGGTTAGAGAAACTGAAGAGATGACTCTATCATTCGACTGCGTATAATGTAAGTGTTCTTATCATTATTTTTGTTTGAATTCAATTTTAGAAACATGCTCTAGGTTATCTTATATTAATATGTTTAATATATGATTTACATGAAAATAAACAAGATCCTGTATAAGTTTTTCCAACAACTTGCCTTAGAGCCTTTGGTAATCTTTATTTTCATGCATGATCATGTTAAAAATTGAATTATTTGATGTGCTTGAGTTATTGGATGGATTTCATGTTTTTATGAAGCATATTATGTGATTATTAGTTATTTTAGGTTATTTTGTTGTGTTTTCTATGCCATTAATTTTTTTATATATGCTTTATTTTGTGTAAAACATGGTAAAAATTAATTAGAAAATGGTTTTGGTTTGAAAAGTTGAAATTTTTTTTTCTCTGGTTGCCAGTTGCGCTGCCGAATGCGCGCATCACCCCCTGCGTGCGTCACCTCCCCTTGCGCGTGCGACCCTCGGCGTCACCCACCATCCGTGCGCGCACCCTGGGCAGCCACAAGGCCTGCGCGCGTGCGTCTTCCTGCACAACGAGCACATGGTGAACAATACTCGCCACCCAGATTTTATTTTTTTTTTCAAAATTAAAGAAAATAAAATTGTGAAATTGATTATTTATAACTAAGCCAAAAATATCATATTTATTTTATCATTTAAAAATGTTTTTTTAAAATAAGATATTTTTGTTGTTTTAGATTTAAATAATTAGATATTTTCTACAAAGATTCAAATTGAAATTTAAAATTAGGCTAACAACTTAATTTTAAATCTTTTAATATATTAAAATATTAGAATTAAGATATCAGATATTAAATATATTTTCTTTTAAATACTTGTTATTTTTATTTTAAATTTATTTGAAAATGTGACCACGATTTTGGCCAATGACGAGTAGACGTCAAAATGACAGTAAGTCTTGAATAGAAAATAATGACATAAATAATTTTATAGTGGTTCAGCCCCAATTTGTTGGTAATAGCCTAATCCACTTAGAGTTGTGATATATGTAGCCTACACTTAAGATCAGATAAATTTGAGCCAACTGAGTTTCTTAAGTATAAGTAGAAAAAATACAGAGTTTCTCTATCAAGAATACAAGCTTTCTCTCTCTAAGCTCTCTCAGAAAATTCCCCGAGAATGTCCCAAGTCACAGTCCCAAAGTCTCAAAACTTGAGAGTTTTTCCAGACTAAAAAAGATCAAATCCCCCAATGATACCATGTGCTTCTTTATTTATAGGCTCATGGATCGTACATGAAAAATATCCCGTTTTAACGGGGTCTTTGGTTGTTTCAACCAACTTTAATTAATAAAGTAATAAACAAATTCAAATTACAACAATATAGCTATTACTTTGGGTTATCTGAAAGATTCGCGCGATAGTTATGAGCGATTCGGGTTGAAGTTGTTACTGAGATTCTGTAAAGAAGTCACTGGGAAGTTAACTCCCGAGATTCTGACACATTCGGTCAGCTACTCCCTCAATTTGACATAGCTGGTCGGATGAAACCCATTTCTGAGATGATTGGTCGGATGAAAACTAGTTGTGAGATGACTGGTCGGCTGAACTACTTGTCTGGTTGGGTGAGTCCCTCTCTGAGATGACTGGTCGACCAATCTACGTGTTTGGTCGGCCAAAACACATTACTGAAGTAACTGGTCGGCCAAAACACATTACTGGTTGGATATCACTATTCTCTGATGTGACTGGTTGGGCACAACATCTTACTGAAGTGACTGGTTGGACAAAACAACTTCTTGGTTGGTCAAAAGCCTTACCTGGTCGGGCAAATCACTTCCTGACTAGGTAAATTCATTTCCTGATCAGTAATATCACAACTCCGTAGGTCAACTTCCAACCTTTGCACTTCCTTGGTCAGCACATTTATTGACTATTAATGTGTCATTTACTGACCATGCACTGCCACCTGTCACTTCTGATTGTCACATCATCGAACTAAAATTTTGGGGATAACATTTGCCCCCCAAGTTTGATTTACTCATATGATAAACATTTTCTCTAGCCAAATGCTATTGAGGTCATCCAAAAGCTTCCACCCGGTTAGTAACTTTCACAAATAATAAAAGTCCAACCAGTAAACCTCCAAAAATTAAATAGCCAATCAAAATTTAGAGAATATCCTAGCAGTTGCCTCCACGTGGCGACTCACCAGTAACTTTAATATTTTATGTGTCCCAAAATTCCAAATAATGCTTTCTATATTCTTCCGCATTTTCAAGTAAACCCATAACTGAACTTTTCAGGCCATAAAAATGGCACTTATCAGTCCCAATCGTGGGAAATAGAATACTAAGAGTTTTAGGGTAATTGAAAAGTTCCTCATTTACCTTTAAATAGGCCCATGCATGCCTATCCCTCTCAAGCCAAAAAGAACATCACAAAAAAGACTCCTCCTTGTCGTGGCCAACTCCTCATTAAAGCTTCATGTCCCATTTTCTCCAAGCAATTTCAAAGGAAATTCTCAAGAAATCCAAGGCTCTTCCACCCATTTGAGTAAGTTTCCTCTTCTTAATCTTTACTTTCCAGCATTTTAAGCTTTAAAATTCTACACAAAAACTTGTTAGAACATGTAAATGCCGAAACCCCCTTTCGGAATGCACTCTTGGAATTTTTGTGATGAAACTTTATAAAATAGAGATTTTGTGGCTGTTTTAGTGTAGTTTAGGCCTTGGGTTAGTCAATTTTTCCTCCAATTTCATGAAATTTTGAAGAAAAAATTATTTCCCATTCCACATTGTACATTCGGGTTCATGGCCATAGGATGAGCATTTGATATTTTCTTGAGACTTGTTGAACCCTTGAAATTCCACTTTTTGATCTTATTTGCATGCCCCAAGATTAGGAAAATGTTAATGTTTCACGCTATGCTCCATACCCTTTAGTCGAACGGATTCGTATTTAGCCATCCCCTTTTGAGGTTTTGACTGCTCGAATTCCACTGAGCCAGTCAGACCACCAAGCTACCCCCTGATTCTCACTGAGACGGCCGGATGCCATTAAGTTGGCTCCTCGGCAATTGGTCACACACCACTCGGGTGTCGTGACCCCTCAAAAACCTCTAGCCATTTGGACACTTTTGGCCCCTCGGAACCCAAATAACTCCTCAGCATCACCCTTAGCTGCTCGAACCTCTTGTAGCTGCTCGGGCATTCTCGACTGGCTTAGTTCTTCAGAACCCACCAAGTTGCTCGGCCTATGCACCCTAACCACTCGGTTGTCTTGACTCCTCGGAAATTCTTAACTGATCGGATGCATCCTTAGCCGATCGGACATCACCTTGGCCCTTCGAAACTCCTGCAAGCTACTCGGATACCTCCTAGCCACTTGTGTAATTTGGCTACTCGGATAGTATTAGCCGCTCGGAACACACACCTATTGCTCAGATAGTCTCACATCTGCTAAGCCACAAATCTAGTCGTTTGGGTATGTGCCCATTCTTGGGAATTTAAGCACCACCCAAGCATAAGAATACATAACCCCGATCGGCTTGGCCTTGAATTGTGACGTGTGACCAAAAATTTGTTTGCATCAAATTATCACTATTGCTCTCATACATTTTTATCTGTGCAGTAAATATTTTTACTTTGCACTCATTTTCTGTTTGGTTTACTCAACTCCATGTATTTTTTGTAGATGAATCGTTTCAATTACAAGGGAGGTGACAACCAAACAGACTCCGATTCCTCAACTCCCGCTTCAAGTGATACTCTTCCAAGCAGCGATTCTTCTTCCAAGTGCCCCAACAAACGACTCCTGAAGACCGTCTTTGTCATCTCAAGAAAATCCTTTCGCGGTCAGCTTTATATTTTCTTCACGAAGATCAGTTCCTTAAGAAGGAACGTAAACATCAACCGATGAGGGTGAAAAATTCCAATCGACTCCCTTAGGAACAAGATCCTCAAGTAGCTCGAAGAGCGACACAAAAGGTAGTGGAACACGATCCATTAGCTAGAGAACACTTGGTAGAAGAAGCTCAAGTTGAAGCTTCTTCAAGTCCTCCTCGCCAGGTCCGGAAAGCTAATAAACCCAGGAAAAATGCTACCCAGACTTTTACAACTAAGATTCAACAAACAGCTGCTCTAAAATCAAGAAAAGATGAAGATGGCACGCCTTCTTAGTTCATAGCTAAAGCCTCCAAACTCAACTCCAAAATGATCGATAAACACATTCAGGCTTCGGGCCTTGAAGGAATAAATGTGATATGTCCACAACCTCACCAGAGAGCTAATAATCCTGGTGGAGCCTATTGCGCCTGGTCTAGATACAACGTTTATGCAGGAGTTACTATCCCTCTGCATTCTTTCTTTCGGCCAGTAACAGATTACTTCAATGTCTCTCCCTTTCAGATAGCTCCAAATGGAATCCAAGCACCGTTTTCTCTATATATTCTCTATCACTTCCAGGGATGGAATCCACCCACTCCTCACGAGGTACACTATTTGTTCAATTTTAGGTTTAACCCCAGCCACAAGAATACAGGTTTTTTCCACCTCTTTCATTGGTAAAAATGGGTTAAGTACCCCCATGGTATCGCTCATAAATCGAATCTTGAAAAATATTACACGGAATACTTTCTTACTCCAGATATTAGGGCCAACAACTTGGCTTTTATGCATGCAGGCCCTTTTCATCAACCTTTACCGACCAGGGAAATGTATTCCCGAGCAGAAGAACTTGCTAACATGCATGCAGAAGAGAAAGATGTCAAGGAGTTGGTCAACTTGGAAAATCTTCAACTGGTGGGGTTGTTACCAAATAATCAAAACATCATGGAAGGCAATACTACTGAAGAAGCAAGCATAACTTACCAGTCAAATGCAGATACTAAGTAGTGACTGACCAGTTTTCTCCTGAACCATCTCCCCAGTCACGCCGACCATGTGATCTTATTATTAGGGAACAGGTTCCTCTAGATCCTCACAGACATGCCTTTCCTACCAGGCCTGGGAAAGGAAAAAACATTGAACTCCTTAGAGAAGATAGCTCATCGTCTGAAGATGAAGACGACATTCTCGATGAAATTCTGAACTCAAGTTTTTCTACTCATTGTAACCATAGTTTTTCTTGTTATAGATAACTTTTTTGAGAATGATTGTATGAAATTTGTAAAGTCATGTGGTCATAGTAAAATTTTCATTTACTTATATTTAACTCTCATTTCCATTAACCAGTTTTGCGCTTCACTTTTTTGCAGATCCAGACATGTTTAAGCAATTCAACACTTCCTCTGCCCAAAAGAGGAAAACTGGTGAAGGTAATAGTTCAAACCCTCTGAGCAAGGTTGCGAAGACTATCGCTATTCCACGATTGACTCCTCCATCTATTCCTCCTTCTGCTAGCTTAACAATTGCTCGACCAGCTGACTTAAGTGAGCCCCTTCACATTGCTGGTGAGTACGACAAAGAGTTACTAGACCATTTTCTCCACCATTCAACGACAATTCAAACCTTTGAGACGTTACCTTGGCAAATTGTTGAAGTTGTCCTTCACAAAGGCCTTGCTCAAATTATGAGTGTAAGCATCTTATCAGAAACACTCACTTTCTTATTGATTGTTTTTATTCTGAATACTTTTCCAGTTATTTACTCTAGGGACTCATCACCGTTAGTCATGCTCAACGCCAAGTAGTCGACTATAAGGAGCTGGTTAAAGTCTTGAATGATAAATTAGTGGAATCCCAAGCGAAGATTGAAAACCTGACCAAGTCTAAGAAAGATCTTCAAGAGAAGACGGAGCAGGCGGAGAAAACAATTGCTGACTGGGATAGAAGCTTGAAGGAGTTAACTGATGAGAACAACAAGCACATCAAAACCATCAAGACATTAACCAACCAGCAGGAGAAAAATATTCAAGAGATTGAAGAGCTGAAACAGGACAAGGAAGCTGATCTGGCTTGTTATGAAGAAATCTGTTTCAACTGCTTCTACCAGATTTGGAAGTTAAACAAACCTTTCAACCTCGAATTTCTCCTTGAAGAGGCAAAGGCCGAAGAGCTCACCGAATGTGAAGCAAAGGTCGCTGAGAGGACAGCTCTTCTAGCTGGCACTATGCCTGCCTCTCCTGCTCTATCATTCCGACCAAAGGAGGTCATGGATGGTGACAACGGTGTTGACCAGCCAAGGACTAGTTTACTTGACCAGTAGATAATCTTAGCTGACCAGAGCACATCCAGTCCAACCACGGAGTTTCCTAC
The DNA here is from genome assembly GCF_963169125.1 of Humulus lupulus. Classification (NCBI taxonomy): domain Eukaryota; kingdom Viridiplantae; phylum Streptophyta; class Magnoliopsida; order Rosales; family Cannabaceae; genus Humulus; species Humulus lupulus. Next base: position 45,997,612 of record NC_084793.1, read on the forward strand.
TCGACCAATGATGCATGCTCAGCCGACTAGAGAAACTTTGCACCTGACTAGCAAAACTTTGTACCTGACCAGTAGTTTACTCTTTTTTCTTATGCTTTTGTAAAAATAATTACTGCTTAGGAACTTTTATATTTTGCTCGTACGGTCGAGCTGTTGGCATTTATACTTTACTTTTCTTTGCTAACTTGAAACATTCTAATTCTTTTTAGACTTAAAACATCATAAGTTTTTTGTGAATAGTAAAGTCACACTGATGTATGCCTTATATTTTCGCATGAGTACTTAATTTTCTAACTTAGAAATCCTAGAAATATCATAAGTCCCTACTAAGCATACTTTCTCACACTCTTATTGCTCTAAAATTTTATGAGCATAATATTTATTTTCACATGAATATTTTCTTCTAACTTGAAATTTTGAAAAATTCCAAGTTACTTAAGCTTTGTCAAACAAGTTAGCTTAATGGAATTTTTTAACTTTGAAAATTTACAAGTCAGCCTAAAAACAAATATCTTAACTCGTGCTCTTATTGCCTGCGTTAAATTATATACCAGTATACCCCATGTGCCCCCAAGTGATCAAGGGTTGAAAGATCCTTGGTCACTTGCTACTTGACCGAATTTGTTTGAGCAATTAATTACTCATGAAACACATAGAATATATGGAAAATATTCAAGCAGTTGCACACTGCTTGAACGTATCGAGCAGTTGAACACTGTCTGATTTTACCGATCAGTTGAACACTGTTCGAATAATTAACACACATGCATAATTGTAGCAAGAATCGGCCATGCTACGCATAGTCTCTTGTATTACTCGTAAATTAAAAAAAGGATAAAACATGTCTAATAACGAGTCTTACACAACAAAAATTGTTCAAAAATAAATGGCTGGTCAGCATATAACCAGCTCATAAACCAAACTTAAATAACAAGTTAAACAACTTGAAATTAAGCTACCACTTTGAAAGCAGTATTTAGTGATAATATATCCATAGACGCTCTCCATTCCAGTGGTTCCTGATCAAGCTCCGTTCACTCAATCTTATCTTAGCACTCCAGCTTATGTCGAAGTGTCCGTGCATACCTCTCCCTTGCTTTGTTACTATCCCCAGCCAAGTGTGGACCTCCACATATAGTGTCTAAGGTAAAGTCCACAGGCCCAGGTTGCAAGGGTGGAGATCGCTGTCATTTGAACCCAGGATTGTTGTTGCCTCCTTCTCCTTGGGGTTTCTTTGCCCGGTACTTTTTCAACTTGCCCGACCGGAGAAGAAATTCTATCTCGTCCTTGAGGTGATTGCATTCATTCGTGTCATGACCATAATCTCCATGGAAATGACATAACTTATTCATGTCTCTCTTACTCATCTCTTTCCTAATGGGTGGAGGTTTTTTGTAGGGAACCTCCTCATGACTAGCGAGATATATTTTTGCCCGGCTAGCTGAGAGAGTGGTGTAATTAGTGAACTGAGGCTCATACTTGGTTGGCTTGTCATTTGAACTCGACTTAGCCTTCTTTTCTTCATGGCAGTCAGACCCTTTATTCCCACGTTTCTTTCCACCATTTTGACTGTTTCCATCATTCTTAGGAGGGTCAACTGATACACCCGAATTGTTTATGCCCTTCTCCTCTTTCTCGATTGCATCATCCAATTTCATATACTTGTCTGCTCGGTCAAGAAATTGTTGAAGTGTTAAAATTGGATTTCTATGTATACTATCCCACAAAGGGCTCCGGTAAGTGATTCCAGAGGATATGGAAACCATCTTCCCTTTGTCTCCTACAGCAGTTTCTCTGTTGGCCTCTCTCATGAATCTCTGTATATAATTCTTTAGAGATTCAACCTTTCCTTGTTTGATATCTGCCAAGTGGTTGGCATAAACTGATGGAGTCCGGGCAACACTGAATTGTCTACAAAACTCCTTCCCGAATGTTTCCCATGAGGTAATGGAATTCGGCTTAAACTTCCAATACCATTCATGGGCAGTATCTGACAATGTAGTCAGGAAAAATCTACACTGATAATCATCACTTACCCCAAGCAATTCCATCTGGTCCTCAAATTTCCCAGCATGTCTAATGGGATCCGCCTTTTCTGTATACACCAGCAGCACTGGTGCTTTATATTTTGCAAGCAGCTGGGTTGGTCTGATCCGGGCACGAAATGGACTGCCACTCCTGTGGTCAACTGCATCTATCCCGAAAGATCATTTAAATAAACCTTGCACTACAGCTGTTAGCGCGTCAAGTTGGGCTTGGATGGTTGGTGCAACTGACGAGGCTCCAAAATTTTGACCTCTCGGTCGGGCATTTCCGTCTGGTGCAGTGTCGTCAAGTATTTTTACTGGATCGGTAGGGCGGATAAGATCTTGCCCTCCGACCGGAACAATCTACCTCTTGTTGGTGATAATGTCCCTTAGATCCTTCCAGGAAGCATGTTCTCCTAGCCGATCGAACACCGTACTCTTTGATTTTTTAGAAGGCTTACTACATGGGACCTGCTCTTTCCCACTACGCTGCTGGCCAGGATATAGTGGCAGCTTCTTAGCACGGCCCATGCGATCCTTTCCTCCTTCCTGTTGGTCGTTGTCTTCTTTTTCTTTTGATCGGTCGGTTTGATGGCTATCAGCCTCATCCCGACCATACCCGTCTGTATACTATGAAGTTTTCTTGTCTCGAGGAGTTCTGGTCTGGTTATGCCCGGGCAGAGTCTTCTTATTACCCGCCCGGTGACTTCCTGATATAGAAGTTTATGACTGGTGGCTTTTGGAAGGGGTTCTAGAATTCTCCCTATAACGACCCAAAATCACTAATATGGCTTAAGGGCCTTGATTAGTGTGTCGGGAGGGCATAATTGGCTTATGTGTGAATTTATTAATTTAACGCGTGATTATATGATAAGCATGCTTGTATGGTGATATGAATGTGAATGTGATCATATGTTATATTTGTGAGAACCACATTATTATGTGGGTAAATCTACAGCATGCGACTTGAGGCGATCCTAGGAAGCTAGTTAGCGGGAAAGTCACAACGGGGCTTAATACTTGACTTGGAGCAAGTCAAGGGGTATTTTAGGTATTAGATGATTATTTGGGTTATTGGGTTATGGAAATAAATAATTGGAGATATATTTAAGGTTAGGAAGCATAGGCGGGAATATTGGGGAAATTTACCATTTTGCCCTCGGGGACATTTCCAGTACCTCGAGCCTCGGGATTGACTTAATCAAATAGGGTTAGACTAAGTAAAATAGAAAACAGTAGAACAAAAACCCAAACCGACCCTTTTTGCTCCTTTCGTCCTTCTCTTATTTCTCTCAAGAAAACTACTAGAACTTGAGGATTTTAGCTGGGAATTCAGTGGATTGGGCTGGAGTTTGGAGGGATTAGTCCAGTGTTCATCTAAGGATTCACTCAGGAACTAAGGTAAGATATAAGCTTGAAGCATGGTGATTAAAATTTTATGTTATAGCTGGGTTTTGAAGTGTTTATGAACTTTGGTGTTGAATGGCAGACTTGAGGCTTGAAAGCTTGGGTTTTAGCTCAGAAATTGTTAAGGGAGTGGTTCATCAAAGATGGTAAGCTTCAATTCGTAATTTAGAGTTTAAATTCTAAGTTTGCATGACTAGTTTTAGTGTTATTGAGTATGTGAGTTTCAAAAATTGAAATGAGATTTTAATGAGTTTTAAAGCTAAGGTTTTGTTGGATTATGTTGCTAGAATCATGTTAGAAGTCTTATGATTAATGGGTTTTGGAATTAGGGTGCTTTGGGGTGGTTTTGAGCAAGGTTAGGATGTTAGGAATGGTGGATTTTCTGGGCACGAAGGGCTGGGCCGCAGCTCTGTTCTAGAGTGCCGCGGCCCTGCGAAGCAAAGAAGAGCCAAGGAGGCTCTGTAGTGGGGAAGCGCCGCGGTGCCACAGGGCAGGGCCACGACGCGTGTCTGTCTTCAGAGAGGCCTAGCCTCTGTTTCAGGGGTGGGCTGCGGCATGGGTTTCTAGGGCCACAATCCTTAAGGGTACTTTTGGTATTTTGGAGGTTTTAAGCGCGGGAACCTAACCTAGGGTGCTCGGGATCGATTCCACCACCGTGTTTGGTGGAATTCGACGTCCCGGAAGCTAGAACTCAACCCGGAAACATTAATGTGATTATTAATGGTATTCCCTATCTTGGTTGTGACTAGGTATTAAGCTAGGGCTAGGGAAGCGGATCGTGCTCGAGAGGCGTCGCTCGTAATCAGTAAACTTGGAAATTAAAGGTAAGAAAACTACACCCGATTGTGGATTTATTATGGGACTAAAGGGTTCCCTGATCTGTATGCTCTATAGAGGATGGTATTATGCCATGCAAATAGTAAACAAACAGCCTAAAAGTGCCGAGGTTTACATTAGCGCATTGGGCGCGGCTCGGCCACTGGTTGCTGAGGACAGCTTATTATGCACTGAGCTCAGTTTAAGCGGGCCGGAGTCAGTGGGGTAAATCGAGGGTGCGACCTAAGGTGTTGACCCTGAATGATATGTGATTTGATTGTTGTTATTGGTTGGTGAATTAGTCGTACTGTGTAGTTGAGTGTTGATTGGCTGAGTCTTTGATTGTATCTACTTGCTATGTAATTAATGTGATGTGTTAAGTATATGATCATGCTTAAAGGGTTATTCAACCGTTGTCATTTCTCGTTATATGATGTTATGTTTTCTTGCTGGGCCTTGGCTCACGGGTGCTTCGTGGTGCAGGTAAAGGCAAGGGCAAGCTTGATCAGCCCTGACTTAGAGAGCTCTGGGAGCAGAATGTACATGAACAACTGCTCAGCCGCTACAGTTGAGAGGAGACAGGGACAGGAGAACCATAAACATCTATTTTGCCTTTAGAATGGCTAGCGGTTGTCTGTACACTGTCAGTTTTGTAAACCGACTTTTAAACACTGTTTCTTTTGGGATCCCATGTGTAAAATGTTTAATTATATAAAATGTGTTTTTAGAGACCAAAACCTTTTAACCCTAGCACATTAATGGTTTCTGTGACACGTTTTTAACTAAATGACTTAATTAGTAAGTCTTGCACCTTTATAAACACACAGTGTAGCAGTCTTGGCTATCCAGGGCATCGATGCAATCCTAGAGCAGACCCCATCATCTGCCTGACCAGTGTGATTGCTTCTACTTCTGTTTGGCACCCGAGAATCGGCTCTGCCAGCAGGGGACTTCTGACCAGCGTTATTATTTCTTACTCCCTGGGCGGCTGCTCATGTCGCAGTTTGGGCATTGGCCTGGGCCAATTGAGTAGCTTCTTCAAGAGCAAGTGATGTCTTGCGATGTCACGTCCTCCTAATGTCGCCTGATCTCTTCACTTCTAGCATCCATTTCCCATCTCTGCTGATCGAATGCAGCTTTCTGCCTAGCCATTTCCTCAGCAAAAGACTCCTGCTGAGCATTGAATTGCATCATCTCTTCTTGGAAAGCCCCCATTGGCTCCTAGAGTTGTACGACCTCTGGAGTTGTCTCCTCGAGAAAGACCTTGGGCTCAGTGTCAAGTTTCTCAGGTGGAGGACCTTCTGGTCTAACAGTTTCTTTTGCAGTTGATGTAATGGGCTTCCTGGGCGCCATATTGGTAGGATAGTAGCGTGTTTCTTCTAGACCACAATTTTGGCCAATGACGAGTAGACGTCAAAATTACAGTAAGCCTTGAATAGAAAATAACAACATAAATAATTTTATAGTGGTTTAGCCCCAATTTGTTGGTAATAGCCTAATCCACTTAGAGTTGTGATATATGTAACCTACACTTAAGATCAGATGAACCTGAGCCAACTGATTTTCTTAAGTGTAAGTAGAAAAAATACAGAGTTTCTCTCTCAAGAATACAAGCTTTCTCTCTCTAAGCTCTCTTATAAAATGCCCCGAGAATGTCCCAAGTCACGGTCCCAAAGTCTCAAAACTAGAGAGCTTTTCCAGCCTAAAAAAGATCAGATCCCCCCAATGATACCATGAGCTTCTTTATTTATAGGCTCATGGATTGTACATGAAAAATATCCCGTTTTGATGGGGTCTTTGGTTGTTTCAACCAACTTTAATTAATAAAGTAATTAAAAAATTCAAATTACAACAATATAGCTATTACTTCGGGATATCTGAGAGATTCGTGCGATAGTTACGAGCGATTCGGGTTGAAGTTGTTACTGAGATTATGTAAAGAAGTCACTGGGCAATTAACTCCCGAGATTCTGATACATCCGGTCGGCTACACTCTCAATTTGACATAGCTGGTCGGATGAAACCCATTTCTGAGACGACTGGTCAGATGAAACCCATTTCTGAGATGATTGATCGGCTGAACTACTTGTTTGGTCGAGTGAGTCCCTCTCTGAGATGACTGGTCGACCAATCTACGTGTTTGGTTGGCCAAAACACAGTACTGAAGTAATTGGTCGGCCAAAACACATTACTGAAGTAATTGGTCGGCCAAAACACATTACTGGTCGGATAGCACTATTCTCTGATGTGACTGGTCGGGCACAAAATCTTACTGAAGTGACTGGTTGGACATAACAACTTCCTGGTCGGGTAGAATTCTTCACTGGTCGGTCAAAAGCCTTACCTGGTCGGGCAAATCAATTCTTGACCAGGTAAATTCATTTCCTGACCAGTAATATCACAACTTCGTAGGTCAATTTCCAACCTTTGCACTTCCTTGGTCAACATATTTATTGACTATTAATGTGTTATTTATTGAACATGCACTGCCACCTGTCACTTCTGATTCGAACTGAAATTTTGGGGATAACAGAAAATATTAATATATGTTTATTCTATAGTTTTTAATATTTAAATTATTTGAAATTTGAAATTTGTTAGTTAGATATTTTTATGGATATTTGAATTTTTTTAACTGTTTTGAGATATTTTAGAGTCGTTATAGTTATAAATATATATTTTTAAATGGTTAAAATATTTTCTTCTAGTTGTAATAACACAATATATTTTTTGAAAAACAGTTAAGATATTGATTTTAAAATTGGATAAATTTAAAAAAAACATCATTTTTTTCAACCAATTAAGAAAATATTTTTTTATAAATGAGATTTAAATTAACCATGGTTAATTGTTGATAAATCTTATTTAAATTAAATTAATATTTTCCTTTTTGAATTAACCTAAACCAAGTTGATTATTGATAAATAAAATTTAAATTAAATATTGTTAATTGTTGATAAATTTCATTTAAATTGACTTAATTTTTTTGTAAAAATTTAATTAATTCGAATTTTGATAAATTCTAGATAATTACTTGTCGTATTTTTGCAAATGAAATAAATTGTGGTTTTTTTGCATAAATTCATAGACTTGCTCATATAGTAACATGATTAGGCTCATCCAATTATAATATGTCTGTTTGCACTATATGTGGTATTTTTGTAGTTAGGCTTAGAGGCATATAGTGGTCTATATGTTTGATTAATATATGAATTTTGCTAAATAAAACATTCATAAAATGATAGGTTTTATTTGGGCCCATCAGAAAATGTAAAGTTTAAATTCCTTTCTCGTTGGTGGTTCCATTTGTGAAGACCCATTTGCTTTGCATGACTATTGTGGGCCCAATCAATTAATAACAATTAATAAAATGAATATTTAAATTTCTGTCTTTTGGACTTTGTATGGAAGTATGGGGACCTTAGAAGTGGGAACGACATACTGGACCCAACCCTACTCCATGCAAGTCCAATTGTTAAGGCCCATTTACCTGAGTTGGACTTAATTGTATAGGTTCATTATATTAGTTAAACCTAAATATTGATTAGCAACAATTTAATTCTAAATTAATTGAATTTGTTTTAATGTGACACTTTAGAATTAATAGGAAATTATAGGACTTTGGTTTTAAAAATTCTAATCTTACAATTTTTTGGAGAACCATAGTCATTAATTTTAAAAATTAATAATAAAAATACTATTTTTATAATGAGCTTATTTTAAGAATTGTATTCGATCTCCACCGTTGGTTTAACAATGTCAATAACTTAATGGGGCCTCGAGACGCTTTGATTTGTCCCCCTACAGATGTGTTCATTAGTTATTTTAACAAGGTTAAATTTCGAAAGATAGATAATTATATGTCAAATTCTACTAGACTCGCCCCTACGGTGATTACTAGGACTAAATCTATTGATTATGGAAATCGTGGGTCAAGCTCATAAAATAAGAGATTTTGTTTTCTTATTTTGGTGGAATAGTAGGTTGTTAGTGATGCTGTCTGTTATTAAATAAGTTTACAACTTTATTTAACTAGTGGTATTTTTTACTCTCGCCAACCGGGACAATGATATCATAGATTAGTTAAAAACCTAAAGAAATAGAGATATGGTTGTTTTTGGTATTTTTTTTATCATATCTTACATATTTATGGTATATGTTGTGCTATTTCTTGAAATTTGTGTGAATAGTAGTTTTATTGAGCAAATGTGATTGATTTCTATTTTATTGATAATTTTTAGTATCATTATGGTTGTGTCTACTCCCATCCTTTCTTAACTTTCTATGGAGAAACTCACTGGAGAAAGCTTCCTTAAATGGAAGCAAAACATCAACATTGTGTTGATTGGTGACAGATCCAAGTTCGTCGTGACTGAGGAATCCCCGGAAGTTCTAGCTGAAGGAGCCACCAAGTCTGTGAGGGATAAGTATGAGCGTTGGGAGGTGGCTAACAACAAGGCACGGTACTACATGTTGACTAGTATGTTCGACACTACATGTTGGTGCCAAGTTAGTGCAAACTCGTTTTGAGGCCACCAAGATATGCCAATGCTCAGGTGGCACCTTCTCAAGATGTTCGCGATCATCTGATCAAAATTCAAACTACTTTCAGGGAGCTGAACTGCATGGAGCAACAGTAGATGAAGAAACTCAAGTCAGCTTAATCCTCAACATCCCTTCTCCAGCTTTCCTGCCAGTCATCACCAACTATGTGTTGAATAAACTCAACTATGGTCTGACGCAGCTCATGAACGAGATTCAAACTTTTGAGTCTATCATGGGTGGACCAAATAAGGGAGGAAAAAAGAAGACAACTACTACTACTACTACTGTTGATCTAGCTAAGGCTGAAGCTAACAAAGTTTCATCTTCGAAAGTTGGAAACAAGAGGAAAGGTGGGCAAAACAACAACCCCAAGCCTGCAAAGGCTACAAAGACGAGTGCACAAGCAAATGCACAGATGCCTAAGGGGAAGAACAAGAAAAACAAGAAAGGTAAAGGTAAGTGTTTTCACTTCAAAGAGAAGGGGCATTGGAAACAGGATTGTCCCAAGTTTCTAGCAGTTGAAAACAAAGGTAATGATTATAGTTCATATATCTTAAAAACATGTGTTTTAGAGAATGATAAATCCGTTTGGATTATTGATTTTGGATCTACTAACCATGTTTGTAACTCTTTATAGCTTCTTGAATCGTGAGAGGAAGTGGACAAAGGCGGCTTAAAGCTTAGAGTTAGGAACGAAGCGTTCGTTGCGGTCCAAGCTAGAGGAAGAACTCGTCTGAAGTTCAGAAATAAAATTTTATTTTTAAATGATGTATGTTTTATTCTAGATTTTAGTATAAATTTAATTTCAGTTTCCATGTTACAATTAGAACAATTTGTTATGACTTTCACAAGTTCTAATATATCTATTTCTTTCAATGGATCACAATTGTGTATTACATGTTTGGAAAACGGGCTTTATATTCTGCGACCTAATGAACCCCTCGCTCTTAACAATGATTTATTCAAAGTAGCTAAACCTAGGACCAATAAACGTCAAAAGACCAAAAATGATAACATGACGTATTTGTGACATTTGAGAGTAGGTCACATTGGCTATGATAGAATTACCTTAGGTGAATTACCTGTCTGTGATTATTGTCCAGAAGGTAAACTGACCAAGCGTCCATTCTCTGCAAAGGGTGATAGGGCCAAGGACCACTTGGACTTGTTCATTCAGATGTTTGTGGACCTTTGAATGTACAAGCCAGGGGTGGTTTTGAGTATTTTGTCACTTTCATTGATGATTACTCTAGATACTCACGTCTTTACCTAATGCATAGGAATTCAGAAACATTTTCAAAGTTTCAGGAATTCTTAGCTATGACTCAGAACCCATTAGGTAAAATGTTAAAGATCTTACGATCTGATAGGGGTGGAGAATATTTGGATATGCAGTTCCAAGATCGTTTAACTGAACTTGGGATTTTTTCACAACTTACTGCCCCAGGTACTTCGCAACAAAATGGTGTAGCGGAATGCCAGAACAAAACTTTATTGAAAGTGGTTAGATGCATGCTTAGTTACTCAACTCTACCAACTTTGTTCTCGGGACATGCAATTGAGACCGCGAACAACATTCTCAATATCGTGCCGTTTAAATCAATCCCTAAAACACCTTTAGAACGCTGGAATGGTCGTGAACCTAGTTTACGCCATTATTGAATCTGGGGTGTCCTGCCCACGGCTTGAGGAAAAAGGAAGGAAAGCTAGAACCGTGATGTAACGTCCTCCTAGTCCAGGACCATTACATTGTGTACTTTAAACTGTGTTAGACATGCTAATCGAGTCTTTTGGCTTAAAACGTGTAACTATGGTTAATGTTAAGGGCTAGGGTTAAAAATTTTGGTCAAAGGAACCGTTGACTTTTATTTAAAAAGTTTCATACATTCGGGGGTTCCTAAAATATTACAACCAAATTCTTAAAGAAATGTAGGTATATAAAAAATTACATCCAGCCGACCTAAGTGGAAAAAACAGGGCTACAACCCTAGTTCCTCTGAAATATCCTCGGTCGTGGTGGTCGAGCAGTCGCATATGTACATGCCGCCACCGAAGCTCTCCAACTCATGGCTGGTCAAGCTTTCCCTTCCTCTTACCTGCACCACAAAGCACCTGTGAGCCAAGACTCAGGAAGAAAACTATACATGTGCATAAACAGAACATTACAAATTACCAGATACTTATCTAGCATGTCCAACAATAATAGCCTACACATACAATCATTCAGTTATAGACCAATGGTCATTGGACCAATTTGGGGCCACTTCCTTGAACAGTTGCCTGTAGAGCCAACTCCGGGGCCTATGCCTTAGCTATGTGACCATAGAGTCACCTGGGGCCCTCGCCCTTAGCTCTGAGTAACTAGTCATAGAGCTAGCCCAACACCTTTGGTTTTTCAACGACCATAGGGTCGACCAACGTAATAGTACGTTGCTAATTTAGGCCTAACCCTTTCGACCAGCGCACAACGTGCTTTTTCCGTCCTTGACTAATCAGTGAAGCCCTCATCCAGGTATTCAAACTTCAAAACAGAAACATATATGACTAGGCATATCCCAAAAAAAATGAGTATGCAAGCATGTTAATCACATAACACCATTGAGTAACTGTACTCATAATACTAGTCATACCTATTTAACGGGGCCTCAGGCCCTCACCACAGAATCCATGCAACAAACATGAAGCACTCAAGCAGGTATAGAATATTCAAGTAGGAGCAATCAACATATTAAACAATAGCTTAAACATAAATGTTCTTAGGGTCCTAAGCCCTAATCATATTAATTGACAATAATTGGGCCAAGCCCTGATCACATATAACCCGTATTGGATGCAGTATTCTTACCTTAGGTCCGAGTATAGCAAAATAAGAACGACCCTCGAGCACGATTCCGGTTCCGAGCCCCTAGCAATAACCTAGTCACAACCATAATATAGAATTCCATAAATAACGAGCAAATAAAGACTTTCGGACCAAGTCCTAGCCTCCGGGGCCTCGAATTCCACTAAACTGGGTAGTGGAATTGATCTCGAGCCCTAAGGAAAAGGTTCCCGACATTAAAATCTCCCTAAGGCCAAAACTGTCCAGGCGGGCCACGACTGGCCCTTGAGGGTCGCAGCGTGCCTTTTCTAATCTAAGGCCCTCCCCCTCTACCAAAGGGATGCGGACCGAGACCTTCCCATGAGGTTCGCGATGTGCCTCCCAGATAGAGGCCTCCCTGTGCTCTGGGTTCAGCTGAGTTGCGACCCCTCAAGAATAGAGCCATGACTTGGCCCTGCGAACCCAGATTTTCCTCATTTTCCAACAGCCAAATCCAATCCAAACTATCCCAATTTCACCCCAAGATCATAATTCAATTACCACAATAGTTCTAACATCTTTCTAGCAGCAAAACCCAACAAAAATCTTGTTATAAAACTCATCAAAACACTAATTTCAATTCTTGAGCTAAAAGGTTCAAGAACACCTCAAGAATGTAATGACCCAACTATTTCTAAGACCTTGGACCATTAAAACTACTAGACATAGCTACTACTATTTTGATACAAACTTAAGAAATAACATAACTTTATTGAAAACCCAAGATATTGTATCAACTACAAGATAATATAAAAATATAAAATGTGATAGATATGGTATGGGATCCCATTGTTTATAAAACACAAAACATAAACTTTAATTCAATTGTTCAAAAAGTATGTGCGGAATTACAAAAGAAACATAATTCAAAAGACTAAATAACATCATCCTCGATCGACATGCAGTCCATTCATTCCATTCATCCTTAGCACACAAGCCAAGCTGCCATGAATCTTTTCGCCTTCCATAAATCATTTTCCTGCATCAAGCTAAAAATAAAAGAGTGAGCCTAATGCCCACCAAGGAAAATCTACTAACACATAAATCATAAATCATAAGACTAAATCATAAACATATACTATAAAATATGTGACTATAAAAACATGTATCATATAGGACTACAATATTAATGGTCATTAACTCATTAACATGACATGTGATAAACCATCTAGGTCCTTAGTCTACTAATCGAGGTAGGTTAGATCACATGGTAGTATATGATAACCCATCTAGGTCCTCTACTAGTTGAGGAAGGGTAAATCATAACTCTAAACCATGAAAATGATAAATAATCTTGGGGTTTGCTATCTAAGCAACTATAAGCCCCAAGCGACATAAATGATTGGGGTTTGCTATCTAAGCAACTATAAGCCCCAAATGACTACAAGACATATTTATACATATATACATATTATAGCATAAAATATATCATAACATAAACATATAATAGCATAAACATATAAACACATATAATCTATCCTATTTTCCTTACCAAAACTGGGATATTTGGGAACAAGAACGAGATTAGAACACTCCTATAAACTAACAGTAAAATGGTGAGTATCTCTAAAGAATAAAGATGAAATGAGAACTAAACCATCAAGAAGAAAATTACCAAGAAGAACCTTAAATTTCAAGAAACTTAAATAACTAATCAAGAATCATAAACAAAAGTTAGGATCTGAATATAAGAAAACTAAAGAATTGAACTTAGGAATAAGAATGCCTTGAATGATCTTATGAATTGATCTAAACCTTAATACTGAAATCTCACTATATCTCACTCCCCAAGTGTTTTGAAAAGCTTAAAATGATATAGCTTTTAACCCAAAACCCAAGTGTATCTCTCTATAGTAACACTAGCAACTTGGAGGCTCTGAAGACTGCTTGAAGAATGAAGAAAATGGCTGAGTACTAGGTCCTATTTATAGAGTTCAAGGAGGGAAACTAACCCCTTTTAAGTTGAATAAATAAATGATTATAAAATAAAAAAGAATTGAATTTTCGTTCAACAGACGCCCAGAACTTGGTCAAAATCGTTCAAAGGCAGGTCCAAGTGGTTAAGGGTATTTTTAAATTAAAAAATCCTCAAATTTCAAAAATCATGCACCAGGGGCAAATCGCCTACCCCTGGCGATATATCGGTTCTACCCTAATCCCGAGCCCCATTCGTACGTTCATGCAAAGTGAATGTGTTTTTCGTATCTCCTGTAGGCGATATATCGGCCCCTATAGTTGCCATATATCGGCATACGTTGATATATCAAACACGTATTTGCACTTTTTCAGCATATTTTGAATTGGATAAACAACTTTGACTGAGTCATAATACGACCCTAACAATTTTTGGAAGGTTCTAGAGCTTCTAGATCTTTCTTTTATTTAAACTATTTATCAAAATACTTAAATCCTTAATAAACATGATTATGACAAGTGCCATGCTCTTAATGGTTCTATCTAAATGTTAGGTTATAATAACAATATATCTAGGACCAGCAATATTAATCAAACCTTATGTTATAATTAATATTCTTAAACTATAGGTTAAACTTATAAAATCCATAACTGTTGCTATGAGTTTCCAACTAAGTCCCGGCTTGAACCAAAATATACATAATCTATCATACTACAAACTACTACTAACTACTATTACTATCTAGCTAGCTAAGTAAATATTCTGGGACACTACAATTCTCCCCAAGTTAAATGAATTTCATCCCTGAAATTTACTTACCAAACAATTCCGGAAACCGTGCTAACATGTCTTCCTCCAACTCCCATGTTGCCTCCCGTTCAGAACTATTGCTCCATAGGACCTTGACGATCGGAATACTTTTAGACCATAATTCCTTCATCCCTCTATCTAGGAGGCTAACTGATCGTTCCTCATAACTCAAGTCTTTCTGGAGTACTATCGTATTGTACTTGAGGACGTGAGATGGGTCTGACACATATCTACGCAGCATCGAGATGTGGAATACATTATGGCTATCTGCTAGAGCTGGCGGTAGGGCTAATCTATATGAAACTGTTCCCACCTTGTCCAATATCTCAAAAGGACCTATAAACCGGGGACTAAGTTTGCTTTTCTTCCCAAACCGCTTTACACCTTTCATAGGATATATCTTTATGAAGACTTGATCTCCGACTTTGAATTCCACATCATGTTGCTTGGAATCCGCATAACTTTTCTGTTGGCTCTGAGCAGGGAGCATACGCTTTCTAATCAGCGCTACTGCATCCTGAGCTTCTCTAACAGCTTTTGGTCCAAGAAGTTGTCTTTCTCCTATCTCGTCCCAATGTAACGGTGATCGACACCTTCTTCCGTAAAGTAACTCCTAGGGTGCCATCCTGATCATTGACTGGTTGCTATTGCTGTAGGAGAATTCTATTAGTGGCAAAAACTTACTCCATGATCCTTTGAAATCAAGTACACAAGCGCGCAACATATCTTATAAAATCTGTATGGTACGCTCGGATTGACCATCGGTCTGAGGATGAAATGTCGTGCTAAGACTTAACTTGGTACCAATGGCTTGCTGCAAGCTTCCCCAAAATCTCGATGTAAACACCGATCCTCTATCGGATACTATGGTCTTAGGGATTCCATGCAGTCATACTATTTCTCGGACATATATGTCTACATATTGATCTGTTGTTTACGTAGTCTTGACAGGCAGGAAGTGAGTTGACTTGGTTAGTCTATCTACTACTACCCAAGCCAAGTCATGCTGCTTATTTGTTCGTGGTAGTCCTGTTACGAAATCCATGGCTATGTCGTCCCCCTTCCATTCTGGAATACTAAGCGGTTGCAATATGCCTGCAGGCCGCTGATGTTATGCTTTTACTTGCTAGCATACTAAGCATTTAGACACATATTTCGCTACATCTTACTTCATTCTTGGCCACCAATACAATGTCTTAAGGTTGCGAATCATCTTTTTCGACCCTGAGTGAACTGAGTATTGTGCGCTTCTTCTAAGATCTTCATCTTAATACCATGATCATTCGACACGCATACCCAGTCCTTATATCTCAAGAACCCCTGTCCTAATATCGAGAAATATGAGGCCTTGCCTTCTTTAACTGCAGCCATGTGAGATACTAATGTGTCATCATGCCGTTGTCCGATCCGTATATCTTCTAACAGACTTGACTGGATGGACAAGTTAGCTAGTTGACCAATGACTACTTCTATTCCGGAATTGATCTGCTCTTGCTGTAGCGGCTTCTCTATTTCAGCTAATGCTGCTAGACTTCCATAACTTTTCCTACTTAGCGCATTAGCAACTACGTTTGCCTTTCCCGGGTGGTATCGAATTTCACAATCATAATCCTTCACTAATTCTAACCACCTGCGCTGCCTCATGTTGAGCTCCTTCTATGTGAATAAATAATTTAAGCATTTGTGGTCCGTATAAATCTCACACCGTTCTCCATAAAGATAATGGTGCCAGATTTTCAATGCAAAGACCACCGCTGCCAACTCATATCGTGCGTTGGATAGCGTTGCTCGTATTCCTTCCACTGCCTTGAGGCGTAGGCTATCACTTTGTCATTCTGCATTAGCACACAACACAAACCTTGTTTTGACGCATCACAGTAGACTACAAACTTGTCGTTGGGTGTCAGTACACAAAGTACTGGTGTTGAACGTAGCTTATCCATAAGCAACTGGAAACTTTCTTGACACTTATCCGTCTAGTTGAACCTTTGCTGTTTTCGGGTCAGGTTGGTAAGTGGAGTGGCTATCTTAGAAAAGCCCTCTACAAACCTCCGATAATAACCTGCTAGCCCAGAAAACTTCTTACCTCTGACGCGTTCTTAGGTCTTGGCCAATTCTTCACAGCCTTACCTTATTTGGGTCTACCGCAATTCCGTCCTTGGATACTATGATGACGAGGAACGCTACTTGTGAAAGCCAAAATTCGCACTTTTTGAACTTGGCGTATAGCTGATTCTTTTTCTGTCGCAACATGGTCATCCTTAAATGTTCCTCGTGCTCGACTTCGTCCTTTGAGTACACCAAAATATCATCGATAAAAACTATGATGAATTTGTCCAAGTAATCCTTGAAGACCCTATTCATTAAATCCATAAATGCGGCTGGAGCGTTGGTAAGACCAAAAGACATAACTAAGAACTTGTAATGTCCATATCGAGTTCTAAAAGCTGTC
Organism: Humulus lupulus; assembly: GCF_963169125.1. Classification (NCBI taxonomy): domain Eukaryota; kingdom Viridiplantae; phylum Streptophyta; class Magnoliopsida; order Rosales; family Cannabaceae; genus Humulus; species Humulus lupulus. The sequence continues at coordinate 46,014,444 of NC_084793.1, forward strand.
TTAGGAATATCCTCTTTCCACACCTTGAGCTGGTGATACCCGGACCGTAGATCAATCTTGGAAAACACGGTCGCTCCTCGGAGTTGATCAAACAAGTCGTCAATCCGGGGTAGTGGGTACTTATTCTTAATTCTGTCCTTCTTCTTCAGAAATAGAATCGGTGTTCCCCATGGTGAATGGTTCGGTCTAATGAAACCCAAGTCTAAGAGTTCTTGTAGCTGCATCTTTAACTCCTTGAGTTCAGTAGGGGCCATCCGGTATGTGCCTTGGAGATAGGCTCGGTGCCCGGTACTAGTTCGATTGTGAAGTCAATTTCCCGTGTCGGCGGAAACCCTGGCAAGTCGTCAGGAAATACTTCTGCGAATTCCTTTATAATGCGGACGTCTCCAACCTTTAGTGGTGTTTCCTTTACAACATTCGTGACGCCGGCTAAGAATGCGTGACATCCTTTTTCTATCATCCTTTGTGCTTTGAGAGATGAAATAAGCGGTGTCCGTAGTCCTGAAACCTTTCCCATAAAACATAGTCTCTGACCGTCAGAAGTCTCAAACGTCACTTGCTTGCGTCTACAGTCGATGGTTGCGCCATGCCTTGCTAGCCAATCCATGCCCAGTATTATGTCGAAGTCTTTGATCTTTAGCTCTATCAGGTCTCCTTCTAGTTCTACGTCCTCAATTTTGATCGGTACGCCTCGTACTATTTGTGATAATAGGATTACTTCGTTCGAAGGAAATTCTATCACAAACCTAGTTCTAAATCTTTCACAAGGTTTGTCTAATTTCTCTATCATTCCTAACGAGATATACGAGTGTGTCACTCCCGAATCAAATAATAATGAACATACATTATTGAGGATAGGAATCTGACCTGTGACCACTTTATTACTAGCTTCAGCTTCTCCCTGGGTCAAGGCAAAGACTCTGGCAGGAACCATCTTGTTATCCCTTTTCTCCTCTTGCTTGTGCTGGGGACATTCTTTCTTTTGGTGACCTTCCTGACCACAATTGTAGCATCCTTTGGTGTTTGCACGACACTCACCAGGATGTTTCTTTTGGCACTTAAAGTACTGCGGGCATTCTACATAACCCGACTGTAACGCCCTACTTCCTTAGAGCCGTTACTAAGTGAGTTATAAAATGTGCTTTTAACTCGTTAATCGAGGTTTTAGGTCAAACAGTGTAATTAAGCCGTAAACAAAGGAAAAAAAACATTAGAGATAGTAATCTTTCATAGTAAATCATAAAAGTTTTACACCTGGGATCCCAAAATAGAGTTTAGAAATATTTACAACATAAGAACTGTACTAAGTCGGCTAAACGACAAAATCTAAATTCATTACAAACATCTCCCAAAATCCTCTGGCTGTGGCAGCAGGCTGGCCAAACATGTACATGCCGCCTCACGCCTGCTGTACTCATGGTTGGTTGATCTTCTCTTTACCCTTACCTGCACCACAGAGCATCTGTGAGCCGAAGCCCAGCAAGAAAACCCACAAACAAATAACATACGCAACACAGAAGTCAAGCATATAAACAAGCCACCAATGGCTAAACACATACGGCCTAGCCGTCCCAGGCGTTTACCAAGCCCTGGGTTCGCGGACCACGCCGTGAGGATATCCCAGGTATCCTTCTAGGGACTCGCCCTGGCAACTTCCACCCTGTTGACGGTGAAATCTCGTCAACGAAATTAGATCGGAAAACTCAAAGGTAAGTCAGGTGATGTTTATATAAGAACTGAGAATAAACTTTAAGGAAAAGTAAACACAGATAAATGATGGAGCAAGTCTTGGTATATTTCTCAATAGCCTCTGCTTACAATAAATTTTCCAACCCCCTCCCATGTGGGAGAGGGGTCCTTTTTATAGTAGGCTCTGATGGCCTGGGATACATGGTGGTCCAGGAGACCAAATGGTACATAAGTACTCTGTCAGGAGAGTGGTTTCAGAAGCTGAGGTCTTGCATCCAGTACAGGGGCAGGCGTCAGGTGGATGTCTCCACTACTTGTCCGTACCCATGTCAGTGGAGTGGGGACAGACATAGTGGCGCAGGTGGTAGTGGTGTCGACTCTGACTCCTAGCCGTAGACGTACGGGCCATAACTCTTATTCCAGCATTCCCACTCCCCCACTGGTACGGGTGTCCGTACTTCGGCATACAGGGTCTTAAGGGTCGTACCCAGTACTAGATCGTATATGAATGTTCCATTCGACTCGTACCCGGACCTCTAAGCATTGGGGTCTTCAAGGCATAGGGAATGGGACACTTGGTGCATGCAGTGGTCGTGACGTGAGGCGAGGCTCTCGGGTTCTTGGCATGGGATGCCTGAAGCACCCCGAGGTCACTCACGAGCATGGGTGATGGGCATGTGGCCTCAACAGATGTCTAAGGGTGCGAGGCGAGATGCCTTCCTCGCGAGCCCCTTGTGGACACGGCTCCCTTGGCGTGTGGTCCCACTCGTGTGGCCACTTGGTGGCGTGGCTCCCATGCCATCCATACTTTGAAGGCCATGGCATGGCTCCTATTCCTTCGCGAGACCTCCTTGGAAGGCCTGTAGATGGCGTGGCGCGCGTGGGATGCGGGGCCTTGCATGGTGCTGGGCGCGCGCGGGACACGTGGCCTCGCATGGTGCTGGGCGCGCGCGAGGAGGGGGGTCTCGCCAGGTGCTGCCGCGCGCGAGGGGAGGGCCTCGCCTGGTGCTGGCGCGCGCGAGGGGGTGGCCTCGCCTGGTGCTGGCGTACGCAAGGGGGTGGCCTCGCCTAGTGCTGGCGCGCGCGAGGGGGTGGCCTCGCCTGATGCTGGCGCACGCGAGGGGGTGGCCTCGCTTGGTGCTGGCGCGCGTGAGGGGGTGGCCTCGCCTGGTGCTGGCGCGCGCAAGGCTGTCTGGGCTACCGCGCGAGAGGCAACAGTGGCTCGGGGTCACCCCAACCCAGCCATATTTTTGGGCGTTTATGGGGCCTAGGCATACACTTTGAGTCTTTTATGGGCATGGAATATTGAGCATCCACAAAGGCCATACTTCATGGCTCACTAAGTGATGCTTCCCTTGGGACAATCTCCCAGTTTCACAAGACTTATAAGTCTGAGCCTGATAATGTGACTAAGTGACCTTTAGCCTTGTATTTTTACCATGTACTGGGGAGTTTTTTCTTGGTGGATTTTTGGAATCCACACACCCCACGTGCTCAACGCTGCTCCCAGCCCCTTGCTGTTCTCGGCCTTGCACTCAACGTGCCTCACGCCGTTCCTGGCCCCTCACCGATCTCGGTCTACACCATTCCCGGCTCTTGCCGATCACTCACATAATATCATACATGATATAACAACAAGAACATAATTCTAGCATAAACAGATAAATGGCTATGCCCTGCAGTTCTAACATATTGTGCCCGGCCCTGCATATCAATTCCATACAAACACATAGGGCTCAGCCCTGCACACAAGCTCTATGGGAACAAGGGTTTTCTTACTTGAGTTCCGAGATTTCTGAGCATCGATGCCCCGAGCACAGTCCTCTAGCGTGAGCCTCGCCGAAATCCTAGCCACAACACATTAATAATGTCCATCCATCAAATTCTAATCCAAAAAATAACTTCGAGCCATAACCCCAACCTCCGGGACCTTGAATTCTATCAATCTGGGTGATAAAATCCATCCTGAACCTTACCCCTTAAGTTCCCAAGCCTAAACGCCCTTAAAAACTCAGATTGGCACTAAGGGCCGCGACCCCACCCACAAGAGCCGCGGCTAGCCTCAAAACAGAAGCTAGCACCACACTGACCCCCACACGAGTCGCGGGGCGCCCACCAGGCGCCGCGGCGCGCATGAACCTCTCGGCCTCCCATGGCCGCGCGCGCATGCGGGCCGCAGCGCTCCACACCGAACCCAGATTTTACACCATTTTTCTAAACCTTTCCCCAAGCCAATTCATCCTAAAACTTAACTAATATTCCTAGACATCCAACACAGTTATTCCAGCCCAGAAATAACATCAAGACCCCATTAAAATATGCTCCAAAACTCAGCTAGAACATCCAAAGATAAATCAAGCTTAGCCAACATGCATTACCCTATAACCAGCAGAAATTTAAGACTTAACCTTAGTAATTAAAGCTTACCTTGCAGAGCTTAGTCCCTGAGTTTAATCCTCAATCCCCAAGCTTGAAGTTCCTAGAGTATCCCAGCTGAAATCCCTTTAATTCCCAGCCAATTCCTTTGAGTTCCCTTTGAGTTTTGCCTTAGAGAGTGAAAGAGAGAGGGAGACAAGAGCTATCTTCAGTTCAAAGGAAAATATGTGTCGGTTTCCTCAAGTTTCTAAACAATTCTCCCTTTTTGTTTTATTTGACTTAAGTCTAAAGGGTTACCTCAAGGCTCGGGGTACCAAAACGTCCCCGAGGGCAAAATGGTAAATTTCCCAAATATTCCCGCCTAGACATTCTATCCTCAAATATATCTCCAAATATTTATTTTCATGTCCCGATAACCCCATAACTCATCTAATACCCAAATTACCCCTCGACTCGCCCCGAGTCCGAATCTCAACCCCGTTGTGACTCTCTGGCTAACTGTTCCCCACGACTGGCTCGGATCGTGATGTACAGACATATCACATATATACAACATTTATCCCATTTATCACACTTATGCCCCTAATATCCAGACGGGGCCCACATGCACAGTTAACTCAATTAAACATGCATCATAATCATATATTCACATAAATCCATTTATAAGCATATTAAATCACTTATTGCCCTCCAGGCACACTAATTAAGGCCCTAAGCCTGATTAGCAAATTCGGGTCGTTACAACTATCCCCTCCTTACATAAATTTCGTCCTGGAAATTACCTGAACAGCTCGGGGTACCGCTCCCTCATTTCTGACTCAAGTTCCCACGTCGCCTCCTCAACCTTGTTGTTTCTCCACAGCACTTTCACCAAGGCGATGGTCTTGTTCCTCAAGACCTTATCTTTTCGGTCAAGAATCTGAATTGGCTTCTCCTCATAGGTTAAATCCTGATCAAGCTCCAAATTCTCAAAACTTAAGACATGCGTTGAATCTGACATATACTTCCGGAGCATAGATATATGGAATACATCATGAACCCCTGATAAAGCTGGAGGCATCGCTAATCTGTAAGCTACCTCTCCAACTCGTTATAGAATCTCGAAGGGGCCAACATACCTGGGGCTCAACTTACCCCGAACACCAAACTGTTTCACACCCCTCATGGGTGAAACCCTAAGGAACACATGGTCACCAACCTGAAACTTCACGCTCCTGCGTCTCAGATCTGAATAACTTTTTTGTCGACTCTGGGAGGCGAGCATACGCGATCTAATCTTCTCAACTGCCTTATTGGTCCTCTGAAGCATCTCTGGACCCAAATACTTCCTCTCACCTGTCTCATCCCAATGAATAGGTGATCTACACTTTCTTCCATAAAGCATCTCGTACGGAGCCACACCAATGGTCGCCTGATAACTGTTGTTGTACGAGAATTCAATCAAAGGAAGATACTTACTCCACGATCCCCCAAAGTCAAGCACACAGGCTCGCAGCAGATCCTCCAATATCTGAATTGTCCTCTCAGACTGCCCATCCGTCTGAGGATGATAAGCGGTACTAAACCGTAACTGTGTGCCCATAGCCTTCTGCAGACTCTCCCAAAACTTGGAAGTGAAGGTGGGGTCTCTGTCCGACACTATCGACCTCGAAGCCCCATGAAGTCGAACAATCTCCTTCACATACAACTTAGGGTACTGCTCCATAGTATAAGTTGTCTTAACAGGCAAAAAGTGGGCGGACTTGGTATACCTATCCACAATCACCCACACTGAGTCATGCTGTCCCACAATTCTCGGTAACACAACTACGAAATCCATAGTAATATCTTCCCACTTCCACTCTGGGAACCCTTATGGCTGCAATAACCCCGCTGGCCTCTGGTGCTCAGCCTTAACCTGCTGACAAGTTAGGCACTTAGCCACATAATCCACCACATCTCTCTTCATGCCCGACCACCAATATAAAGCTCTCAAGTCCTGGTACATCTTCGTTGTACCCGGGTGCAAAGAATAGGGAGTGGTATGCGACATCTTCAGTAATCGGGAAAAACATGTTAGAACTTACCCTAATAGGCTCTAAAACAAAACTTAATCCAAGCAAACATAACTCAGACCTATTAGTTATGATTTTTTATGAAAAAAATTATATAAGCCTTCTTTATAATTAGGGTGTGTTTCTATACTTAGAAAAATAAGCCATCTTTATTATTTCTAAGTCTGTTTCTAATCATCCTACATGACTTAATTCTCAGGCTCAAAACTCGTCGTTGTTCCAAAGTTAACCATATTGAGGGAGGGTTGGGATCAGTAAAATCGTTCCCACTATTATGGCCCCCAAAACTCTCAATATAGAACTTGGTCCATTGATTTGTATCCACCCTCACTGAACTCAGTCATTATTTTTCTATTTAAATTTATTATGATTGTAAGAAAAATCAAACTCATACATGTCATTCAAAAATAACAATAATATTCATTTGGAATAAGGTTTTCACTAAATACAATCATAAATGCAAAAATAAATAAATAAATAAACTAAACTAAACTAACATAACTAGGGTGAATCTAAAAATCAGGATCTTCTACATCTGACCCTTCATCTAACATATCATCATCTATATCCTCATAATCATCATTATCTTGAGCCTTAAAATTTCCTCGGAGAAGATTCGTAAAGATTCTATGTTGTTGCTCTTTAGTGGATTGGAATTCCATCTTAGAGGTGAACCTAAGTACGAGAAAATAATATCTCATAGCTACTGGTAATTCATCTTCATCATCTATAGTATCCCATATTTCTTCTAATGCTTAAATTACAAAAGTATAATCTTTCAAAAGCCTAATCACTAAAACATATTCCTTCGTAGCTCTCAACATGACTTGCTCAGTAGTTTGGAGGAGAACTATCTCCTTGTGGAATAAAATTAATCTCCGAGTGATTCTTTCTAACACTCCTACTGTATTCCTTGGCTCTCTAATCCTTTTTAAAGCCTTAATGGCTCAGATATCCTCATAAGTCAAGGCTCCATCAATTCTTAACTGAAAACATAAGGGCTAAAACGTTAGCTAATAACATAAACATAATAACCATAACATAGACAATTACATTGGCAGTTAGATTTGGAGCTTGAGCGTGTGTATCAAGGAGAACTTCATGCATATGAATCGTTGCTCTGATACCAACTATTAAAACTACTAGACATAACTACTATTATTTTGATACAAACATAAGAAATAACATAACTTTATTGAAAACTCAAAATATTGTATCAAATATAAGATAATATAAAAATATAAAATGTGATAGATATGGTATGGGATCCCATTGTTTATAAAACACAAAACATAAACTTTAATTCACTTGTTCAAAAAGTAAGTGCAGAATTACAAAAGAAACATAATTCAAAAGACTAAATAACGCCATCCTCGATCGACACGCAGTCCATTCATTCCATTCATCCTTAACACACAAGCCAAGCTGCCATGAATCATTCCGCCTTACATAAATCATTTTCCTGCACCAAGCTAAAAATAAAGGAGTGAGCCTAATGCCCACCAAGGAAAATCTACTAACACATAAATCATAAATCATAAGACTAAATCATAAACATATACTATAAAATATGTGACTATAAAAACATATATCATATAGGACTACAATATGGTCTCACACATATATCACATATATATACAATTATGACCATAACGAGCTAAATTACGAAAGTTGCCCTTCTAATAAGAAACGAGCCCACATGCATATTTAATACCCCTAAACATGAACACTAGTTATATATTATCACATAATTCGCATAATCACAATCAAATATATCATTTAAACATATAATTCCATATATTTCCATCTTGACCCTCTAATCAAGGCCCTAAGCTTTATTAGGTAATTTCAGGACGTTACATGCGAACTGAAGTTGGCATGTTTGTTGGCTATCCTAAAGGTACTCGGGGTAGACTTTTCTATAGTCATTCAGAAAAGAAAGTGTTTACTTCTACGAAGGCTACTTTTCTAGAAAATTACTATGTCCAAAAGTTCAAACCACGTAGCAAAGTAGTTTTAGAGGAGATGGTCCAAGAGTAGACTCCAACCAATGTTCCATAATCATCAATGAGAGTTGATGATGAAATTCCCACTCTTCATGTCCAACTGACGCAAGTCGATTTAAATGAAGAAAGTACCAATGTTCGTAAGTAAACAGTCTCGGAGCCTCATCGTAATGGGAGGGTTTCTAGGAACCCAGTTCACTATGGTTTGGATGGTGAAACCAATATGGTTGTTGGTGACACTAGTGATGATGATCCATTGTCTTTCAAACAGGAAATGGCTAGCCCTGAAAAGGAACTATGGCTCGAAGTCATGAAACAGGAAATGGAGTCATTGTACTCAAATTCCGTCTAGGATCTTGTAGAAGCACCTAGTGACTTTAGGGCCATTGGGTGCAAGTGGATCTACAAGAAGTAACGAGTTGTTGATGGAAATATTGAAACTTATAAAGCTTGATTAGTGGCAAAGGGTTATACCCAAAGAGAAGGCGTGGACTATGAGGATACTTTTAGTCCGATATCCATGCTCAAGTCCATTCGCACCCTCCTATTCATAGCAGCCGCTCTCGACTATGAAATCTGGTGAATGGACGTCAAGACAGCTTTTCTTAATGGGAATCTTGATGAAATCATTTATATGGATTAGCCAGAAGGATTTAAAGTAGCTGGACAAGAAGGGAAAGTTTGCAAGTTGAATAGGTCCATCTATGGTCTTAAGCAAGCTTCTAGTTCCTGGAATCTTAGGTTTGATGAAATAATCAAAACCTATGGCTTTGAACAAAATATTGACGAACCTTGTGTTCACCAACTGAAGGAAAATCAAATAGTGGTATTCCTGGTTCTTTATGTAGATGATATCTTACTCATTGGAAACAATGTTAAGAAATTGTCAGATGTGAAGAATTGGCTGAGCACTCAATTCCAGATGAAGGATTTAGGTGAAGCAAGTTATGTTCTAGGTATCTAGATCATTAGGGATAGAAAGAACAAAATCTTAGCTCCATCTCAAGCAGCTTACATTGATAAAGTGCTTGAACGTTTCACAATGACAAATTCCAAGAAAGGGCGTCTACCGTCTCGCCATGGAATTCATCTTTCAAAGAAGCAGACTCCCCAGACTCCTGAAGAGGAAGATGCAATGAGAAAAGTTCCTTACGCATCTGCAATTGGAAGTCTGATGTATGTAGTTGACCCTTGTGTTTAACAACTTAGGGAAAAAGAAATTATGGTGTTCTTTATCCTTTATGTAGATGATATCTTATTCATTGGAAACAATTTCATGAAATTATCAAACATAAAGAACTGGCTGGAAACAAATTTCTAGATTTCGTTGTAGCAATTCGTGTTCTTGGTATCCATATCATCAGGGATAGAAATAACTAAATTTTGGCTCTAACTCAAGCAACCTACTTAGGCGAGGTTCTTGGTCGTTACTCTGTAACAAATTTCGAGAAATGATGTTTAGCATCTTGACATGGAATTTATTTTTCTAAGCACCAGTCTCCATAGACTCCTCAAGAGAAAGTAAAGATGTAACGAATTCCTTATGCATTTGCAATTAGAATTCTAATGCATGTTTTGTTGTGTGCTGTGACCGAAGATATGCTATGTAGTGGGAGTGGTGAGCAAGTGCTAGTAAAACTTTGTTAATGAACAATAGATGGATGTCAATATCTTTGATGGACTAGAGACTATATGTTAGTCATTTCAGGTGGATCTTTGAACCTGTTAGGTTGCACAGATTCAGATTTTAGACTGATGTTGATGACAGGAAGTATACTTCTGAAAAAGGTGTTTACTCTTGGGGGTGGTGCTATGATTTGGAGAAGCAATATGTTGTCTGCCATCTCAGCATCTGTGATTTGGAGAAGCGTTAGGCCATCTGCCACTTTAGAATCCACCTTGGAGGTTGAGTACATAGTTGTGTCTATGGAGGCTAAGGAAATAGTCTGGCTAAGGAAGTTCTATACAGATCTCGGCGTTATTCCAAAAATGGATAAACCACTCATTTTGTCTAGTGACAGTAATGAGGCAATAGCAAATTCGACAAGTAGGATGTCTCACGACATCGTCTGACATGAGAAAATGTGGAGCTACCCCCTGACACTGTCAGGGATGTGCTACTCCAAAAAGTAGTGGGCTGAAACCTAGTAATTGGGCCCACCAGTCTATTAACTATTGGAATATACTACTTATTGTTCATTTAATGCTCCATTAAGGTAGAATAATTGTAATTACTCCTCATTAGATAATTAATTGTCGTTAACCATCTATAAATAGGGCATGGACACACATTGTAAAGGATCTGAGATTTTTGTACTCAAAGCATTGCTAAAACGCTGCTAGAAAATCCATTGAAGCTTGAACCCCCAAGCTTCTCTCTTCCTAATACAATTGACTCGTGGACTAAGGTTAATTAATAACATGAATCACATAAATCTCTGTGTTTCTTGATTTATTTCTTTGTTCTTTATTTTAATTAGTTGTTAGCAAAAATGCTAGTCAACATTTTGGTGCTTTCATTGAGTTCTTGAAGAAAGCATTGAGTCACAGCAAAGGTGAACACCAAGCGCAATGTTGTAGAAGAACTTCCTACTTCCACTGCCACTGTGGGAGGAGAGCCAAGTCAACCACCACCTCCAACGTTTGACCCGGAGGTGGCCCACAGTGATGGTTACGATGAAAATGACGACTACGACGGCAAGGACAAATACAACTACTATGAGAGTGAGTATTCTCAATCGTTTAAAATGAAGGAGCCACCAAAAGTAGTGGCCTTAGGAACCAAGTCACCTCCCAACAACAAAAAATTGAGGCCCAAAAGGGTAGTATCGTCGCCCTACATGAGGTGGTTAATGCCTTGAAGGCTACTTTGGTGGCTCAAGGGCTAAAATTGGACCCTCATGGAAAAGTACCACCTTGGCAGCCAGCTTGTGTGCGACCTACGCATCCAGCTGGAGTTCCACCCGGCCAACCAGCGGACGTTCCCCTCGAGCACCCCACTGACGTGGTGCAAGATTTGTTAGCTGGCGTGCCACCTGTGCACCCAGCTGGAGCACCCCCTGCGCCTTAAGCTTGTGGGAAAGAGACAGTTGAGCCCTCTCATAAGAGAAAGAGGACTTGTCGGGCCTCCCAGCCCATTAATGTTCTGAGAAGGGCTAGTGACCCTAAATTTCATGGGGTCTGAGGACACCACCAGGCAGCCAGCGTCCATGGATCCTAGGGCCTTTCGCCCAGTTGCGCTACAACAGACCGCATAAAGCCTAGAGAAGGATTTCCACCAATGCCTCGCCAGCCCTAGGGAAACCCCGGGCAAGGAGCCAACAAGAGAGGGGTCTCCAAAAACCGAGGACGAGGAATCAGTGTGTCGGTTATCAATGAAAACCTCGATTCAGAAGGGGAAACAGAAGTAGGATTCTCTGAGGAGGGCTGCCACCGCAATGCATAGCTTGATCTGTGAGACAATTTTAATGCTCACAAGAATAGAGTAGCTCCCGAGGACTTCCCCTGGAGACAACCACAACCACAATCGAGCCTCCGAGACAATCTTAATGCTCAGAGGAAAGAAACAATGCCTGATCAAGGGGCATATCCAGCACAAAGTTCCAATCATGATCCTCTCAGTGTAGAATTGGAGAGTTTAAAAAAGATCATGTTAAAGATGTTGTATTTTATGCCCTTATAAAACCATGTCGGACATGTAACACGATTTTATATTGTTTATAAAAGTAGTTGAAATCATTTAGTTTGACAACTGTGTTGCTTGCTTATTTTATTACATAATTATTGAAATAATACAAACATTTATAAAATCCCAAACAAATGGATATTTACAATTATAGTGACTAGGTCACTGTGGATTATAGTTGTAATTATATGTTCAAAAGAATGAGACCTAAGATTATATCAGTGCATTGGATTTTCACTGATTAAGAAATCTATGATATGATCTACTTACACATTCGGGGTGTATTGTCTTGTCCAAGGCATTGATCAAGTAGATAAGATCGGATGTATTTGGTTACATCGGACTAGGATCGATATTGGTTATTGATTGATAAATAAGTATCGTTGTTATCAAATCTAATCAATGTCACAACGTTGACCATAGGTTAAGTCGATCTTAATTCTGCGTGATAATATTCTGCTAATTATATTATTTAAATTTTTTGTCTTGTTCATTACAAGCTTACCCAGGTCTAGCCCATACTTACATCTTCGAGATTTAGTAGTGTAATTGAGTGGGAGTATTATTCATAGATATGAAATCTATAACTTCTGCATGAGAAGTGAAAAGATGATTTCCTTAATTGCTTTGTTCAAAAGGTTAAATGATTGAGATCTCATTTCTGTGATTAAGTTCACAGAAATATCATTTATAAGGAACTTATTGGGAGTTAAGGATAAAATACTGATGAGGGGTAAAACGGTAATTTACACCCAACACGTTAGTAATTCATCGATAGAGGATTGATTGACCGTAATGGTTATAAAAATGGATAACATATTTATGGTTTGGAAAATACGTTCTGTGAATTCAAGTGATCAATTCCGAGTCTATAGTGGAGTCACGAGGAATTAATAAGGTAGTGAAATTATTCGTAAATAAATTTATGGTAACTTATTGGAGCTTGATTTCATGGATCCATGGTTCCCGCATCACCTTTGATTAAATCATCTAGAATGTCTCAATTAATTTATTTAATTATCAATTAGGGTTTTTAAAGTTGACTAGGTTAATTTTGGAAAATTTACAGAGATATGAGATTTAGAGAATAAAAGAGAATCTTTGGGGAAATTTATTATTATTGATAAATTGGTGTCAATATAAATAAATAATATTAAATTAAGTTTCAAATTATAATTATTTAATTTGAATAATGATTTAATTAATTAATTAAAAAAATAAAAGGTTTTGAATATAGGCCCAATTGGGATTTAAATTCAAAACAAAGAGATTGGGCCCAAGTCTATTTGTGGGAGCCCAATGCTTTTATCTTTTTGTTTATTATTTTAATTAATTTAAATTTAAATTTAAATAAAACCCATTAAGTTGCCTATATAAGGAATACGATATCTAGGGTTTTGAGAAGACAGTCTCAATTGATTCATTGGGTAAGTGAAAACCTAGACAATCTAATCATTTCTTAGCCACTATCTCTTATTCTCTTCTAGATCTCTATCTCATGTGTTGAGAATCAGCCCACACTAGTTCTAGGTTGATCAAAGGCTTGGCGAGGATGATTGTGTTGTTGATCTAGTTCAATCTCTTGATAATACTCTGCTATAGAAAGGAAGCAGGGGTTAGAGAGATTGAAGGAAGGAGTTGTTCCAGTTCCGCTGCGTAATGTAAGTTTTCACTTTACTCTGTATTTGTATCAATTTCATAGGAGCATGTTCTAGGAATTTTCATGTTTGTTTGAAAATATGTAAATTGCATGAAAATAAATAAAGATCCTGCAATATGTATTTCCTACAAAAGATGGCTCGGAGGCAAGCACAAGGCTCCGACCGGGAAGATGAAGAGGGGGAGCCGTGTGCCCCACACATTGTTGAAGCACCATTATCTTGAGGATTCAAGATGCTAGACATCACTCCCTACAGCGGAAGCACGGACCCCTCTAACCATCTATCAAAGTTCAACATATTGATGTCGGTACACCGCGTCTGCGAGGACGGAAGATGCCACATTTGTAGACGAATGGTTCAAGAAGCACTGACCAGGATCAATCTATTCTTGGCACCAACTCTCTGCCGCCTTCCAAGGACTTCTCATAGAAACTCGGAAGGTGCATTTGAGGTTAATGCTTTAGACAACATTAAGAAGGTACCTCTCGAGACCCTCAAAGCATACATCAAACGCTTTAAGGAAGAAGTGGCTAGGACCAAATGGGTTGATGATGGCCAACATTTGATGGCCTTGCAAGCTTACATTAGACTAGGTTCTCCACTATGGAATGACCTGCAGAGGCATGGATGCCACATGCTTGAAGACTTCATATGTAACGTCCCGAATTACCGAATAAGGCTTAAGGCATTGACCAGGGGGCCAAGATTGAAAATTATGAAAATTGTGTGCTTATATGATATATATATGTGTGTGTATCATTGTATGATTATGTGAGTTATATTATAATATGACTTGATATGCATGTTTAGGTGTATAAATATGCATGCGGCCCCATTTCTTATCAAAAGGGAAATTTTTATAATTTGGCTGTTATGGGTATATTTTGCATATATGTGATATATGTGTGATACCACATTACTATGTGGATATATTTGGGGTACTGGGCACGAGGCGATCCTAGGGAGTAAGTTAGCGGGAAAGTCACAACCGGACCAATACTTGACTCGAGGTGAGTCAAGGGGTATTTTGGGTATTTAATGCATTACCGAGATATTAGGCAATGGGAATGAATAGTTGATGATATATTTGGAGTTAGCGATACCAGGAGAGAATTCTAGGGATTTTGACTATTTTACCCCTTGGGGATTTTTTTGTACCCTAAGCCTTGGGATTTACTTAAGGTTACTTGAGCCCTAAGTAACCTGTCATAAACAGAAATATGTTCGAGTAGGGGCAAAGGCCCAGGTGATCAGAAAAGGAAGGCTCTCGATTTTTTTCCAACTCTAGGCTTTGACAGGAGACCAAGTGGTATTTAGATAGGTCGCCATGGCGGCAATCAGTGCTAGAGGACTTTTCCAGAGTGCACCAGATGTAGGAGGCACCATATACGAGAATGTAGGGAAAATTCCAGCTTTTTATGCGGGATAATGGGGCACCTAAAGAAAGATTGCTCGAAGGAAAGAAAGGAAAAACCAAGAAAGGTGACAGCTCGACCCCAACTCGAGTGTTCGCATTGACACATGCAAAAGATGAGGCTTGTCCCTCAGTAGTCACATGTCAGCTTTTTAGTGCTGGATCCCCTTATTCTATTTTGATTGATTCTGGTGCTGCACATTCTTTTGTTGCTAGTAGAATTATTGATAGATTATGTAGACCATGTGATTATTATGTTGTGAGGTTCAGGACCTTATTGCCCACTGGGGAGTTACTAGTATCCAGGAGATGGGTCAGATCATTTCCAGTGACAGTGGAGGGCAGAGAGTTGTCAGTTGATTTGATAGAGTTGGTTATGACCGACTTCGATATGATTATGGGAATGGACTGGTTAGTGAAGTATGGGGAAACCATATATTGCAGAAGGAAAATGGTAACCTTTGAGCCTGAAGGTGAGGATCCTTTATATTTGTTGGCATTGTGCATGGACCCGTGTACCTATGATATCTGTATTAAGGGCTAGAGGTCTATTGCAAGGTGGTTGCATAGGATTCTTAGCCAATGTGGTAGATTCCACTTAGGTCGTGCCAGTGGGACCAAAGGAGACTATATTAGTCTGTGAGTTTCTGGACGTGTTTCCAAAGGATTTTCCAGGGTTTCCGCCACATAGAGATAGAATTAGTTATTGAACTGGCACTAGGGATAGAGCCACTGTCTAGGGTACCATACAGAATGGCCCCAACAGAGTTAAAAGAACTAAAGGTACAACTGCATGAGCTGTTAGACATGGGTTTTATTAGACCCATTTTCTCACCTTGGGGTGCACCAGTCCTGCTTTAAAGAAGAATGATAGTTCTTTGAGGATGTGCATTGACTATAGGGAACTGAACAAGTTAACAATTAAGAATAAGTATCATCTGCCAATGATAGGTGATCTGTTTGATCAGTTACAGGGTAAGATTGTATTCCCAAAGAGAGATCTTCGATCTGGTTATCACCAACTGAGGATCAAGGAGGGAGATATATCGAAAACAACTTTTTGTACATGGTATGGGAATTATGGATCTGATGAACAGGGTGTTCAAAGATTATCTAGATCGGTTTGTGATCGTCTTCATCAATGATATTTTGGTTTATTTTCAGTCAGAGTCAGAACCTAAACAACATCTCAGGTTGGTTCTACAGAGACTAAGGGAACATAGACTATTTGCAAAGTTCAAGAAGTGTGAGTTTTGGTTACCTCAGGTAACTTTCCTTGGTCATATTGTCAATAGGGATGGGATTAAGGTGGACCCAGCTAAGATTGAGGCAATCGGAGATTGGCCAAGGCCAAGGAATGCCTTAGAGATTTGGAGCTTCCTTGGATTGGCAAGTTACTACAAGCGTTTTGTGGAAGGGTTCTCAAGGATTGCTACTTCATTGACTGAACTGACGCGTAAGAATTAGAAGTTTGTGTTGTTAGATAAGTGTGACAACAGTTTCCAGGAATTGAAGAAGCGATTGAATACATCTCCAGTTTTGAGTCTTCCCACATATCAGGAGAAGTTCGTGATATACTGTGATGCCTCACATCAGGGTTTGTGTTGTGTTCTTATGCAGTTGGGGAAGGTGATTGCCTATGCATCACGTCAGTTGAAAGAGTATGAACAGAGATACCCCTCTCATGATCTAGAGTTGGCAGCAATGATCTTTGCATTAAAGGTATGGAGGCCTTAGCTTTATGGGGAGAAGTGTGAGATATACACTGACCACAAAAGCCTGAAGTGCTTCTTCACACAGAAAGATCTAAACATGAGATAGAAGTGTTGGCTGGAGTTGGAGAAGGATTATGATTGTGAAATCCTGTATCACCCCGGGAAGGCCAACATGGTGGCAGATGCCTTAAGGGTCTGGGACAGATATACAGTGGGAGACAAATATCCAGATAGTTGGTAGAGGGTATGATTAGAGCTGGAATAGAGTTGATGGTGGGCCAGTTGGCCAACATTACACTACAGTCCACACTGTTAGATAGGACAAAGGAAGGTCGGTTGGGTGATCCACAATTGACCAGGATCAGAGTGGACGTCCTAGTTGGAGTGGATAGGGACTATACAGTGTCAGATATAGGCTTGTTGAGGTACAAGGGTCGGATCTGTGTTCCGATGGACACTGTTATCAGATGGGAGATTATGGATGAATCTCATACTGCCCCCTTACTCTTTGCATCCAGGCATCACGATGTGAGATTGCTATATTGGTGATTTGGGATGAAGAGGGATGTGACAAAATATGTGGCTAAGTGCTTGACATGTCAACAAGTCAAGGCTGAGCATCAGAGACCAGTAAGGCTATTACAGCCTTTGGACATTCCAGAGTGGAAATGTGAGGACATCATGATCGATTTCGCAGTGGGGTTACCCAGGACTGTGGGTCAACATGATTTGGTGTGGGTTATCGTGGATCGATACACCAAATTAGCTCACTTTTTACCAGTGAGGATGACTTATACTGTTGAACAATATGCAGATCTCTATGTGAGAGAGACATTGCACCTTCATGGGGCTCCAAGGTCAATCGTGTTAGATCGGGACCCCACATTTACTTCCAAGTTTTGGGGAAGTTTATAAAAGACCATGGGTATGCAACTGAAGTTCAGTACTACTTATCATCCTCAGATAGATGGATAATCTGAGAGGATGATACATATATTAGAGGACATGCTGAGAGCATGTGTGCTGGAATTTGAAGGGTCCTGGAGTAAGTAATTTCCTTTAATAGAGTTTTCCTACAATAACAACTATCAGTCAACCATTGGGGTGGCTCCTTATGAGATGTTGTACGATAGGAAATGCAGATCTCCCATCCATTGGGAAGAGATAGGAGCAAGGAAATACTTGGGTCCTGAGGCAGTTCAGAGGACCAATGAGGCTATATAGAAGATTAGAGCTCGGATGTTCGCTTCTCAAAGAAGGCATAAAAGTTGTGCTGATCCCAAATGTAGGAACGTGGAGTTCTAAGTGGGAGATTATGTCTTCCTTAGAGTCTCACCATGGAAATGGGTGAGGAGATTAGGGAAGAAGGGCAAGTTGAGCCCTAGATTTGTGGGACCATTTGAGATCCTGGAGAGGATTGGTCAGGTGGCCTATTGATTGGCCTTACCTCTGACTCTGTTGGTCGTATATAATGTGTTTCATATATCAGCCCTTCAGAAATATGTGTCAGACGTGACTCATGTATTGAGTTATGAGGATCTGGAGCTTGGGGTAGATATCTCCTATGAGGAACAGCCAGTCCAGATACTAGACATGAAGGACAAGGTCCCGAGGAACAAGACTATACTATTGGTTAAGATATTATGGAGAAAAAGAAAGGTTGAGGAAGCGACCTGGGAGCTAGAGTTAGATATGAAGAATCGGTATCCCGAGTTTTTTAAGTAAAATTTCAAGGACGAAACTCCTGTAAGAGGGGGATAATTGTAACGTCCCAAATTACCTAATAAGGCTTAGGGCCTTGATTAGGGGGCAAGGATGGAATTTTTTTGAAATTATGTGCTTATGTGATATATATGTGTATCATTGCATGATTATGTGAGTTATATTATAATATGACTTGATATGCATGTTTAGGTGTACTAAATATGCATGCGGGTCCGTTTCTTATTAGAAGGGCAATTTTTGTAATTTGCCTCGTGATGGGTATATTTGGCATAGATGTGATATATGTGTGAGACCACATTACTATATCGATATATTTGGTTTACTCGGCACGAGGCGATCCTAAGGAGCAAGTTAGCGGGAAAGAAAACGGGACCAATACTTGACTCGAGGGGAGTCAATGGGTATTTTTGGTATTTAGTTCATTACCGGGATATTGGGTAATGGGAATGAATATTTGAGGATATATTTGGAGTTAGCAAGACCAGGAGAGAATTTTGGGGATTTTGACTATTTTACCCCTCAAGGACATTTTTGGTACCCTGAGCCTTGGGATTTGCTTAATGTTACTTGAGCCCTAAGTTAACTGGCTCCAACAGTCCCAGCTGCCATGGCTCTAAGGCCACAATTTTTTCCATACACTCCAGCACAAACGAGTGTTATGAGTGCCTTGCCCTACGTCTAGCTTTTCCTTAAGCTGGTTACAGTGCTGCTCTCATCGGATATGGAATAGCTCCCACTGGATATAGTATTTTTCAGCCTGCTTTCAGTGATGGAACCGCGGCTCTCGCCTAATCAGCAGCTCCCAGCGAGGGCCCCAGTGGAAGCAAGCGCGAGAGAAAGGTCCGGGGAAATAAGAAGCCCAAAAGAATTAGCATTCCAGATGAGAAGTCCACTCCTCAGTACTTCGAGTACATCGACCTGGTTGATATTCAGGAGAACATTTTCAACGCCACAGAGCAACAGGTCCACTACTGGAGATCTCAGCCCATCTGGAGGGAGAGGGATCAAAGGGACACTGCGAAGTTCTGCAAATTCCAAAAAGACGTTGGACAACACACCAACGAGTGCATACAACTTTGAGATGAGATTGAGAATGTCATCAAGTTAGTGTTAGGAAAAAATCCTAGTGCACAGTGGAAATTGCGATAATGGTAGTATTGTATACAATAAATTTTTTACATATGTAACACCTTGGATAGCCAAGACCATTACACTGTGTGTTATAAAGGTGCAAGACTTCCTAATCAAGTCATTTAGTTAGAAACGTGTTACTGAAACTATAGTTGAACTAGGGTTAAAAGATTTTGGTCTCAAAAGCTTCATCTTTTATAAATAAACATTATCTTTTTACATGGGATCCCAAAAGTAATAAGTTTAAGACTGTTTACAAAAGATTCCTGATTTAAATATAGTTGCCGGCCACTTTAAGGCAAAACAGACAAGTAGGCTTTCCTCGTCCGGTTCCACTCCTTGGACGTGGCGGCTGATCAGCTGACCATGTACATTCAGCCCCGCAGCTCTCCACCTCAGGCTTGGTTCGACTTGCCTTTGCCTTTACCTGCACCACGTAGCACCCGTGAGCCAAGGCCCAGCAAGAAAACACAATAGCAGAGCATGATCAATCAACAGACAATCAGATAACTCATACCGCATAAGCATGTATTCAACGGTCTAAGAATTAATGTTAATCAAGTATTCAGCACACCAAGTATATCATTTCATATTAGTAATCAATTCACATACAGTGAATATTAAGCTGTCCTCAACTACCAGTGGCCGAGTCGCGCCCTGTGCGCAAGTATTATTTACGGCACCCTTAGGCCGTTTATTACATGTCCCATGGCATAATACCATATATTTACATCATACAGATATAGGGAGCTCTTAGTCCCATCAAAACACATAACCCGGGTGCAGTTTTCTTACCTTTAGATTCGCTAGCTTTGTTCAATTTGTTCCTCAAGCACGATCCCATCCGAGCCCTAGCGTACACCTAGTCATAGCCATAGATTAGAATCATCACCAAACCTCAAGTCCAAAACCTAGCCTCAGGACCAATCCCGAGCCCCCGGGAAGCCCTAATTCCACCAAACAGGGCCTAGCGTTGTAGCGCTAGTCACAGCACAGCCTTGCACATCATTTTCTCCTTCAAATTTTCCCGAGCCAAACCTACTCAAAACTCAACCAAACCTCAACCAAACTTCAAAGCAAGCCTCCCAACATCATGCACTCATCCCATAAGCCCCAACCACAAGAAATTCAAACACATGCACCCCAAAACTCAAAATCCACCATGGCTGAACCTAAAGCTCAAAATCTCAGCAAAACCAAAGAAATCACAAAGCTTGATGTTAGAGTTTCTTACCTTTGATGGATGAGCTCAACCTAGGTTATTATCCACACTAGCTTAGCCTTCACCTCCTCAAATATACAGCCTCAACACCCTAGAATTCCCACAGAATTCTGCTTAGAAAACCAATTCAACACCAATACCAAGAACTGAATATTAACCTCAAAGTCATACCTCAATTAATGAGCAACCTCAGCTAGTTTCCCCAACCTGATCAAGACCCTAAGTATACAATCTCAGCCTTAAGCTC
Source organism: Humulus lupulus (assembly GCF_963169125.1). Classification (NCBI taxonomy): domain Eukaryota; kingdom Viridiplantae; phylum Streptophyta; class Magnoliopsida; order Rosales; family Cannabaceae; genus Humulus; species Humulus lupulus. Next base: position 46,035,369 of record NC_084793.1, read on the forward strand.
CTTTGGCTTTTTAGCCTCAAATCTCCTGAAGAAATTGATGGAGAAGACTCAAACTGTTCTTAGAAATTGCCCTGTTTTTCCTTTCTTTCCCTTTCCTTCTTTTCTTTCTTTTCTTTCCTTCAAACTTGCAGCTCTTTCTACACAATCCACTAAGGCATAAAGGCAAAAAAACACTTAACTCCTGTCCTTTATAAGCCAAATGACCATAATACCCTCCCATTATCCCAAAGCCTTTAAATAAACCTAGGGGCATTTTGGTCATTACACCCAATTCCCGCTAATTCCTCGAGTGTCTCTAATATTTACCGCTTACTTCCCGACACCTAACTAATCACCAGCTATATTCCTCAATATCAAAATAAACTCCATTATATATTCTCTAAATTCCCAGAAATACCCCCAGGCTCATCCCGATCCGGGTATAAATCTCCGCCGTGACTTTTTCGCTAAACCGCTCACTAGGATCGCCTCAAATCACAGATTACAAATATATCTACATAATAATGTGGTCTCAAAAATTTATCACAAATATATACAATTATGCCCTCAATGGGCCAAAATTACTATTATGCCTTTCTAACCTAATCAGGGCCTACATGCATACTAATACACATAGTCATGCATCACAGATATTCAAATAGTCATATAACATGATTTTAATCATTAAATCACATATAATCTAGTTATGCCCTCCCGGCACACTAATCAAGTCTCTTAAGCCTTATTAGTAAATTTGGGTCATCACAACATATAAACAACTTTATATGAGGATCCTTTAATATGCAATATGTTAATCAACATTATATGTAAATGTTTAAGTAATACGAAATGATTTACCTCTTGTTGAAGTAAATGGCTAAGAGGCACTGAAGGCATCAGGTACGTGTTAGAGGCAGAAGGTTATTACGTGCCACCAAGAGGCCACACATTTGCGAGGCCCCAGGCCTCACTAGGTCATTCCATGCCTACAGGAGGTCCATGTGAGATGCCCCCGCCTTGCGCACATGCCTCCAAGCCGCATCCTCTCGCAAGACACCTTCGTCTCACGTGCATGCCTCCAAGTTGCACCCCTTGCGAGATGCCTCCACCTCACGTGTCTGGCTCCAAGACGTGCCCCTCACGAGACACTTTCATCTCACGTGCATGCCTCCAAGCTGCACCCCTTGCGAGACGCCTCCACCTCGTGCGTCTGGCTCCAAGTCGTGCCTCTAGCGAGGCACCTCCATCTCGCGTGCTTGCCTCCAAGCTGCACCCATCGCGAGACGCCTCCACCTCGCGTGTCTGAGTCCAAGCTGTGCCCCCTCGCGTGACACCTCCATCTTGCGTGCATGCCTACAAGGCGTGCCCCCTCGCGAGACACCTCTATCTCGCGTGCATGCCTCCATGCCGCACAAGGGGCCTCGCGCCGAAACACCCTTCATTGAGGGCCTCGCTATGTGAGACTAGGAGTGCAAGGCATCTGCGCCTGTGTGTCGCCAAGGGACGATAGGCCTTGCTCCTAGATATTGTCGAGGAGCTATGAGACTCATGTAGAGCAGAGAAGACACCATTATGGACGAGATTTTGGCTATGCAAGGTCCGACACCTCTCTATGATCCAAGGAGACCCAGGCTACCCCGCTGAAGAATCCATAAGTCATTCAACACTTAGCCAAAGATGATGAAACTTGGAGCAATGGTGTATCTTGGACATGTGAGAACAACCATCAGGTACAGGGTACACGTAGGGGCAGGGGATGTACAACCATATGGAGGGCAGAGGCGAGACTCTGACATCCGTATCATACATGTAGTGGTGGTACGAATTAGTACAAAGAGTTGAGGCACTACTTGTACACCTCTGACCATATACCAGGGCCAACATCACAACATGCTGCCCCACTACATCTGGTGCCACTACCCTGACAATGTACCTATGTACGATTTTGTCCCCTGGGACTACAATATATCAGGAGCCATTAGAGCTCCACTATGAATAGACCTTCACCACTCCAGCAAAGGGGTTAGAAAATTGGACATTGTAACCAGGGACTGTTGAGTAATACAAATATTCTCCCCATGTTCACTTTGCAACATGATTTTAAGTCCATATAGCCATCATAAGTTCTGCTACACTTCTTCACCACTCTCTATTTACTCTTAAGCTCATAAGTTTTCCGATCTAACTTGGTTGACGAGTTCTCACCGTCAACAATGTGTTACATAAAAAATATTGTTTTATTAAGGGCATAAAACCCAACAGTACTTTTAGTGATTTACCTAATTGCTTTTCATCTTTTGCTCAGAATTATTTAAACTTACCATAGGTTTTAGATTTCCTTTGCATTAAGTATAGGTAACCATATCTTGAAAAATCATCAATGAAAGTGACGAAATATTCATAACCTTCTCTAGCATGGGCATTTAGTGGACCACAAGCGTCCGTATGTACAAGTTGAAGTGGTTTTGTGGCTCTTGAACCTTTAGCAGAGAAAGTTCTCTTGGTCATTTTTTGTTCTAGACAGGATTCACAGACTGAGAGAGAACCAATAGAGAGTTCTCTTAAAGGACCATCCTTTGTTAATCTGTTAATTCTGTCTGGACCAATATGTCCCAATCTCAAATGCCACAGATATGTTTCACTATAGGAATCTGTCTTTTGTCTTTTAATAAATCTTGGATTTGCAATTTAAATAATTCAGAATTAGAAATATGCTCAACATTGGACTCTAACTTGTAAAGTCCATCTTTAGACTTTGCAAAACAAATGTCAAAGCCATATTTTTAAATAACAATCGAATTATTAATAAAAGAAATATTAAAACCTTATTCATGCAATTTTGATAAGGAAATCAAATTTCTAGTAAATCCATAAATAAAATAAACATTGTACAACACAATAAAGTTATTATTATAAAAAACTAGGCGAGTTTTTCCAACTTTAGATGCCGAGATCTCCTGTCCACTTCCAACTCTCATGGTCACCTCTCCATGAGCCATCTTCCTCGAAGTACTAAGATTCTGCAAAGAAAAACAAACATGATTAGTGGCTCCGGAATAGACTATCTAAGATACTGTGGATGCTCAAAATTTCATACTTGTAGAAGACCCAAAACAAGTGCCAAGGTCCCATAAGCGCCTAATTACGTGATTGAGTCGCGATTCCCTCGGGCCCCCATCGTCTTGCACCTTCCATGTACCTAGCGAGGCCACGCCTTGCGTGCACCTGATGGCCTCGCAAGTGAGGAGCCTCGCGCCTTGCAACACCTGATGGCCTCGCTGGTGGAGCGCCTCGCAGCACCTGGTAGCCTCACTGGTGGAGCACCTCGCAGCACCTGAGGGCCACGCTGGTGGAGCGCCTTGCTGCACCTGAGGGCCACGCTGATGGAGCGCCTCGCACCACCTGATGACCTCTCTGGTGGAGCGCCTCACTGCACCTGAGGGCCTCACTGGTGGAGTGCCTCACCGCAGATGATGGCCTAGCTAGTTGAGTGCCTCGCTGCACATGGGGAGCCACACTGGTGGAGTGCCTCGCTGCACCTGATGGCCTCGCTGGTGGAGCGCCTCGGTGCACCTGAGGGCCTCGCTGGTGGAGTGCCTCGCCGTACCTGATGGCCTCGCTAGTGGAGCGCCTCACAGCACCTGGTGGCCTCACTGGTGGATCGCCTCGCATCACCTGATGGCTTCGCTATTGAGGGACCTCGCGAGATGATGCCTCACTCATGCCTCGGCCGCGCGCATGAGACCCAACACCAGGTGGCCTCGTGAGGCGGCGTCACGCACACGCCTACATGCGATGCACACAAAAAACCCAAGGGCTCCTCCTCGCACCTGACACCTCAAGTGTATGTCTCCTCTGAAGGTCTACCAAGACTTCAACATTTAGAGGGAAAGGCCCAAGAATGATTCAAAAGGATCATGATGGTACAATCTTGTACGAGGTACGGCCTTTAAAGACCCCGTACGCCTGATCCTAGCACTCATGCCAGACAAGTAGTGGGAGCACTAGGAGAGAGGACATGGCCTGCATATTCCCAACCAGATGTCAGAGTCGACACCACTGCCGCCTGCACCACTCCTCTGACATTTGTACGGTCAAGTAGTGGAGACATCCTCATGGTCCCTGGCCATGTACTAGTATCAACACCACTACCCCTGAAACCACTCTCCTGAAAGTGTACATGTGTACTACTAGGTCCCTAGGACCATCATTTATCCAGGGGCATTAGATCCCACTATAAAATAAACCCCAATCCCACATGGAAGGGGGTTGGAAAAAATATTGTAGCAGTGCACCATAGTGAATACAAACTGGTTTCACCATTGTTCTTGGAGTTTATACTTAGATTTCTAAAGCTGTTCTTTTGATAATCTCTACTTTGCAATTTTTCTAACTTAACTTAGTTGACGAGTTCTCACCGTCAACAGTTTGGCGTCGTCTGTGGGAACCTAAGTACCGAGCTACTGTTCTACCATTACTTCCGGCAAGAAGAAATGTCGAGACGTTCAAAGCGACTCAGGGAGCCACGAGAGGTGGAGGTCCACCTTAACGGAGTCCAACTGAAGGCCTCCATGAAAGATCCTCCTCCACGTAGAGATGTGGAGTCCCCTAGAGACCCTGAAGTTCACAAGGGTGATAGAGAGGTCTCGTCACTGGCCGCCCCGCCCGGAGAGAGCCCTCCAAGGGCACCACCGGGAAATGCCAACGAGTTCCCGCCTCATAAACCACCACAAGTACCAAACTCCGGCCGGCAAGACCCGGGCCCCTCGACGCATAGACATGATAAACATCCCCGGGTCCATTCCGTGAGCTCGAGTTCGAAATCTCGGTTCTATGAAGAGGAAATACGTGAGCTGCACCATAAGAACCAAAGGTTGGAGACCACCCTGGAGAATATGCAAGAGGTGTTGAATGGCCTGTTGCAAGGTAAGTCAAGCATGACCTTGCCTAAGAGAAAAGAGAAAGGTCAGGAGGGGGCAGAGACCACCGTCCCGGTAGACGATGGGAGGACTCGACATTCCACTAGTAACACCCCTTGAACGAAGCAACAAGAACATCCTGAACCACCGAAGCAGGCCCAGAAGCCAGAGCCGAAGACCAATGCTGCCCCTCGCAACGATGACGAGGTCACCTCAAAAAGGGCACCCTCGGATTTACGGGAGGAGCTCAACAAGAAGAGGGCGGGCAAAATGATCACGCCAACTATGGCGCCTCGAGAGGGCAAAGGAAAGGGGGATCTTAACCCATCCTCTTTAAGGGACTCTCTAAGCAAGAGGAGGCAGGACCTGGACACAGAAATGAGGAGCCTGCGAAGTAAGATCGTTACCGCCTCTGGAGGTCAAGCTGTTGAGGAAGAGTTCGACCATGAGTCACCCTTCGTTAGGGAGATCCAAGCCATCCGGCTCCCTGCCAATTTTAAGGAGACCCATATGACCCCCTACGAAGGAAGCACATATCCAAAATACCATCTAGATACATTTAATGACCTGATGAAGCTGAGGGGAATTGGCAGCGGGACGAGATGTCATTGCTTCGCTGTCACCTTAAAATGACCTGCTTACAAGTGGTTCAAAAGACTTAGACCGGGGTCCATCAGATCTTGGCAATAGCTTTCTGATGAGTTCCTCCAGCAGCACCACGCCGTGCGCGACTACACGATGCTAGGCACCAACCTCGCAAATGTGAAGCAAGGAGAAAACGAGAGCCTGAAGAGCTATATTCACAGGTTCAATATGGAGGCAGCTAATGTAGCAAGCCTGACCAGCCGAGAGCTGAAAATGGCCATCACAGCTGGAGTACGCCCAGGAAGCAAGTTATGGGATAACATGCTCAAGAGGGAGGTCACAGACTAGGATGATTTCTACGAGTGGGCACAAAAATACATTCGCGTGGAGGATGGTCAGGAGAACCTCAAAGCCGGAAAAGGCCCGTCGCCCCCGGAACCTTCAGCCTGAGAAAACCCAAGCGGTGCAAAGAAGAAGGGGGTTTATGAGGGAACAAAAGATGATGGACCCCGGAAGCATCAACGCTCTGAGGAGCGCCTACAGGGCCCCTACACCTTTTACACTGACCTCACCCATGCGAGGAAGCATATTTTCATTGCGAACGAAAACCAGGTCCCTTTCAAAAGGCCGCCGCCAATGAAAAAAGACCGGTCCAAAAGAGACCCCAGTAAGTATTGCCAGTATCACAAGGATGTCGGCCACACCACTGCGGAATGCAACCATTTGAGGGTGGAAATCGAGGAGCTCATTCGCAGGGGACATTTGGGCAGGTACGTGCGCGAGAGGTGGCCCCAGAAGTACAGGGAGAGGTCAGGACCATATTTGGAGGACCAGGATTCAGAGGCGATTCAAGGAAGGGACGAGACAAGTACGCCAAGGAGGCCAGACGAAGTCCACCACTGTGCGTTTTAAGTTTGGAGCAACGCCCCCCGAAGAGTTTCAAGGGCGAGAATGACTCAATAACTTTCACTGGAGAAGACGCGCATGGGGTGCATTTCCCTCATAATGACCCCCTGGTGCTAACTGTCCAGCTTGCGAACATGAGAGTACATCGAGTCCTAGTGGATAAAGGAAGCTCTGTGGACATCTTGCATCGCCCCGCTTTGGAGAAGATGGGACAGAGCGTCCAACACATGAAACCCTACAATTCCTCCCTTTACAGGTTCACAGGGGACTCGATACAGCCCCTAGGTGCGATTGAATTAGCCCTCACCATGGGGGAACAACCCAAGTAAACCACCATAATGGCAAACTTTGTCGTGGTGGATTGCACCTCAGCCTTCAACGCGGTATTAGGGAGACCCTCTCTGAGAGAATTGAAGGCAATAACTTCTGTGTATCACCTGGCTATGAAATTCCCAATCCCTGGGGGAGAAGCATGCATGAAAGGGGAGCAGAAGGAAGCGAGGGAATGCTATAACATGTCCCTCCACACAGCCACAAAACCATCAGTGCCGATGGCAATGGTTGTGTATGAAGGCGCGATCCACGAGAGTTGGACCCACGAGTTTCGGAACACCTCGAGAAATGCTACCAGTGGGGCTTCGACCCCCGGTGCACAGAGGACCTATGTTTAGTTTGTTTCTGGTTATGTTATCATAGTGTGTAAGAATCAATGAGGCTACCTAGGTAACCTCCTAATTATATGTAACCCTTCTTTAAATATGCCGCTGTACACCACATGCTATGAATGAAACTGTTTGCAACTTCGCGTGTTATTTTTCTTCTATATGGGAGCATCAGCCAAAGTGCCTGCCGAAATAAATTTCACCAAACACTTGGGGGGCAGGACAGGAGGTAACGACATACAGCAAGCAAAAAAAAAAAGGGACCCTCTAACATGAGGATCCTAAAAAAAAGGACCCTCTAACAAGAGGAGCCTAAAAAGGACCCCCCAGCAAACAGGAGGATCCAAAAAAGGACCCCTTGCACCAGGATCCTAAAAAGGCCCATCTATCAGGAGGATCCTAAAAAGGACCCTATGCACCAGGAGAATCCTAGAAATGACCCTCTAACAGGAGGACCTTAAAAGGGACCATTATCCCAAAAGGACCCCTTGTATTAGGGCCTTAAGCGAAGTCCTTATATTTATAAAATAGGGAGAGGACCTTACAAGGCATCCCTTGGGTTCACAAGGATTAGCTACCCTTGTGAACATCAAGGAGGCCAAAGGGTCTTACAACAACAAAAATAGAAATCAACAACAACACACTTCCAAATAAAGGCAGATGCTCCCACAAGAGGAAAGACCTTGGAGAGAGCACCTACCAATAAGCCTAGAGCGGCCACCAAGTCGTCTAGCAAAAAAGGGTCCTAAAAGAGACCCTTGCAAAAATAGTACTATGAATAACGACGAGAAGGACGCTTCTCGCAAAAAAATAATAAGCGCGCGCAAGAATATATAAAAGGATAGCTAGGACCCAAGGGGTCAAAATATCCTTATAAAAGTAATCAAGAGGCACCAAAAGAGGTCCCATTGAACCCTTTCACATGGGCTCCGAAGGACCTCCAGCCTGGTAAATAAAAGAGGGGAACTCGCCAAACCCCATCACACAGGCTCTAACGGGCCTCAAATGCAGTGGAATAAGAGATAAATAACCACACATGTATATATACATTAAAAAAGGGAGTCTTGAGGACACGACAAGATTTACAAAAGAAAAATAGTAATGATAATGATATTACGAAGGCCAAAAAAAGAGCATACACCTATAGCGGGCTAGCTGACAAAAGTTATGAAATAACAACTTCAGGGCTTCCTGCCACGGGCGCTCCACACGTCGCTCGAGCAACGGCGTGCTCACCGAAAGAAGAAAAATCAAAATTGGGATCCTGCCTCCACACACTGTAAAGGGCGTGGTCTATGGACCTGTACTCAATGGCTGTCTTCTCCGCCTCCAAGGCAGCATTTCTCTCCTACAACGAGGCAGCATCGGCCCAGCAGCCTGGAGTTTGGCCCTGGTAGCCTCGACTTCGGCCTCTAAATAAGTAACCCTCTCCTGCGACGCCACTGCGATAGCCTTGGTCGCCTGGAGTTCTCTCTCCAGGCTGGTAACTTGGCCCTGCAGCTTCGTGGCTTTGGCAACCACCTTCAGCTTCCTTTTTGATGAGGCAGCAAGTTTGGTCCTAACCTTCTTTAGCTCAGTCTGGGTTTCCTCAAGCTCTTTCTCAAGCTCCTGGACCTGGGCCGTGAGACAGCCCTTCTCAGTACTAGACGCGGAGAGGTTGCTAGACGAATCAGCAAACCGCAGAGCCATAGTTTAGGCCTGCACAAGAAAGTTAACAACAGCAACAATAAGTAACAAAAAAAAAAATGCATGTACATCTATACATAATAGGGCTGACGTGAGGTGCAGGAACTCACCCAAGCCATGGTGCGCTTTAGGGTTTCCCCAAGGTCCGACAGAGCAACATTCCCAAGACCGTTCCAGTCAGATACGGGGAGGCCCAAGGCAAGTTGGACGTATCGCTGCCCGTAAGACGTCGCCATCCAAGTCACCCAGGGCTCCCCATCCAAACCAGGGGCACCTGGCTGGCTGAGGACAGACGACCCACTTGTCGAAACGGGAGGGGGCGCGGTGAAAGTGGAAAAGTGAGGCCCCGGTAGATCAGAGGGAGGCTTCGGAAGATCGGAAAAATAAGCTCCCGATGGTCCAGGGTCGAGGGGAGCTTGAGTGAAAGCGTCATAGCCCTCAGGGTCGGGGAAGGCAAAACACCCTGGAACAGCCTGCTGGTCTTGAGAATGAGAGGCTATGTCTGGATCATAAGAGGCACATGGAGGGCATCCCCTAGAAGATAAAGGCAGCTGGTGAGGTCCCCCGCGTTCAAGGGGGGCTTCCTCCGGCTCTTCCTCAGCCTCATCGTCGTCTAGGCAAGGGTCGGCCGATACCCCCTTCATCTTCTTGGACCCAGAGATGGTCCACAGCAACCTGGGGTCCAAGACAGGGGATAGTTTATGAAGGTTCAGATTTTTCACGGTGAATAAGTACACCGCCTTTTTCATAACAGGGTCAGCATTGAGGAACTTCCTCATATCTCTCACTTCCGGCCCGACGACTGTGGGTTCGGCAAATTGCTCTGCATAATACACGCCATGGTCGATATAAACGTAAGTCGTGAAACAATAAGTTGCAAAAAAGTAAAAGAGAGAAAGTGATGCTTAGGGTACTTACTGGGAGTGGCTCAGAAGTGCTCGCAGACAGAGAGGGGGCCTTGCACGAAGAAAAAGTCCTGCTTCCAGGACCTCGGGTTGGACACCGAGCCCTCTATCAAAGAGGCCTCCCTGTTGGCTTTCTGTAAATAATAGAAGCCCCTTGACTTGGGAGTGGGCATGAGGTTGTAGAGGAATGCACCTCTTGTACCGTAGGAGCGCGCTTCACCAGTTTCATAAACGCAACGAAAAGGCAGCTCAAAGTCAGCCAGCCATTGGATGCCAACTGAAGCGATGCCAAGTCAAAGTAGTTGAGGACCGTAACAAAAAACGGGTGTAACGGGATGGTACCACCCGCTTTCAGGATGTGCTCACTAAGGGCCACAAAATCGGTCTTAGGGCAGTCAGCCCGGCATGTCTCCAAAGGAGTGTATAAAGCGTACTCCGGGGGAACGTGATAGTGATTCACAATTTCCCTCAGTTTGTTTTCGGACATGTGTGACACCAGCTCTGATGCCAGTAAAGGAGCATCGTCCGGTTCATTGGAGGCTACCTGTCGTCGTGCCCTCGGCATATCTGCAAAACCAAAAGAAAAAGGTGAGAAAGAGACGGAGCACTTGACCCTCCATTTTTTCTTCCTAGCAAGAGTCTTCCATCGGGGGAGTGACTGGGGAAGCGCTAAGCTAGGGAAAATCGAGACTAAAGGCTGAAGAGAAGCGGAAGCGGTCCCATGACAGTCATCAGGCGAGGATGGGTTGGAGGGCTCAGGCGGAAGGTGTCCCTCCATAAAATCCAACTCCCTCTACAACTCTAAAATGATCACCCTAAGGCTCGCTACATGGTCACTAAGGTCTGGGGGGAAAGGTGCTCCGTCTCCTCTCAAAGCTGAGTCAATTTTGCTCTCCACCACCCAAATTTTACGCCTAAGTTCAGCCAGGTGCTCAAGATGACGGATTCAGGTCTGCCTTAAGGAGTCATAGTCTTGGTAAGGATTTTCCTCATGGGACTCTGAGTCTGAGGACAGGTCAACAAACTCAAACCCCGGAGGTATGTCGAACGGACCGTCACTAGCCATGAGGCCTCGTCCCGAAAGCAAAAAGGGGTTCACGTGTAAATGAGAGAATTGCTACAAAACACAAAGGAATGGGCTTAAAACCTCTAGGTGCAAGCGCCCTAAATGATCCACTACAGGGTATAAACAGGGGGGCATGCAACAGGGCTAACTCACGGCAAGCTTAGGCCAAAATACCCCATCCCGAGTAACGCTAGTTTGGACCCAATGAATATGAGGGAAAAAGAAAAAATACCTCAAGCAGGAAAAATAGAGTGCAGTCGTGGTCTATAGGAGGTCGAGGGCCAAACGCGCCGGCAGGGTCAAAAAAGAGCTAAGTGGTCGAAAGCACGTGTCTGCAGAAATAAACAAAAAGGATGTGTTAGCCTCCAAATAGACATACCAAAAATTAGCTCATATGTAAAAAAAAAAAAAATGAAGGAAACTATGGCAAAAATGAGGATGTGGGGGATTGAACCCCTTACCTCTTGAAAGAGGAAGGATTCTCAAAACCACTAAGCCAATGAAGTAAGGTGAAAATAATAAGCCTTGCATGAAGGCCTATTTATAAGAATCAAGGAGAATAGTCTACAAGAGCACCTAAAGGTCCTCTCCTAGACTGGGGGGCAAGTGTGGATGCTCAAAATTTCATACTTGTAGAACACCCAAAACAAGTGCCAAGGTCCCATAAGCGCCTAATTACGTGATTGAGCTGCGATGCCCTCGGGCTCGAGGCCACGCCTTGCGTGCACCTGATGGCCTCGCAAGTGAGGAGCCTCGCACCTCGCAGCACCTGATGACCTTGCTGGTGGAGCGCCTCGTTGCACCTGAGGGCCACGCTGGTGGAGCACCTCGCAGCACCTGATGGCCTCGCTGGTGGAGCGCCTCACTGCACCTGAGGGCCACACTGGTGGAGCGCCTCGCTGCACCTGAGGGCCACGCTGGTGGAGCGCCTCGCAGCACCTGATGGCCTCGCTGGTGGAGCGCCTCGCTGCACCTGAGGGCCTCGCTGGTGGAGTGCCTCGCCGCACCTGGTGGCCTCGCTAGTGGAGCGCCTCGCTGCACATGGGGGGCCACGCTGGTGGAGCGCCTCACAGCACCTGATGGCCTCGCTGGTGGAGCGCTTCGCTGCACCTGAGGGCCTCGCTGGTGGAGTGCCTCGCCGCACCTGATGGCCTCGCTAGTGGAGCGCCTCACAGCACCTAGTGGCCTCGCTATTGAGGGACCTCGCGAGATGATGCCTCACCCATGACTCGGCCGCGCGCATGAGGCCCAGCACCAGGTGGCCTCGCGAGGTGGCGTCACGCACACTCCTACGGGTGATGCACATAAATAACCCAAGGGCTCCTCCTCGCACCTGACACCTCAAGTGGATGTCTCCTCTGAAGGTCTACCAAGACTTCAACATTTATAGGGAAAGGCCAAGAATGATTCAAAAGGATCATGCTGGTACAATCTTGTACGAGGTACGGCCTTTAACGACCTCGTACGCCTGATCCTAGCACTCATGCTAGACAAGTAGTGGGAGCACTAGGAGAGAGGACATGGCCTAAATATTCCCAACCAGATGCCAGAGTCGACACCACTGCCGCCTGCACCACTCCTCTGACATTTGTACGGTCAAGTAGTGGAGACATCCTCATGGTCCCTGACCATGTACTAGTATCAACACCACTACCCCTGAAACCACTCTTCTGACAGTGTACCTGTGTACTACTAGGTCCCCAGGACCATCATGTATCCAGGGCCATTAGAGCCCACTATAAAATAAACCCCAATCCCACATGGAAGGGGGTTGGAAAAATTACTGTAGCAGTGCACCATAGTGAATACAAACTGGTTTCACTATTGTTCTTCTATCATTGTTCTTGGAGTTTATACTTAGATTTCTAAAGCTGTTCTTTTGATAATCTCTACTTTGCAATTTTTCTAACTTAACTTAGTTGACGAGTTCTCACCGTCAACAGATACAAAAAAACACCTTCCACAAAACAAGATTCTAAAACAAGAAAATCAAATTTACCCTTCTTTTTGTCTTTCAATTCAGCCAGGTACTTAAGAAAATTCCTTTTACAATGACCATCAACCCCACAATGGAAGCATCATCCTTTCAGTGCCTTCTTTTTTAAGTTCTTTGAAGAATTATTCTTCTTGGAAAACATGTTGGTCTTCTCTGGTTGTTTGTACTTTTTCTTGTCCTTTCCTTGGCCACCCTTCCTTTTCTTCGAATTTCCATTTGAAGTGGAAGGCTTGGATTGAGCAACATTTTCCTCCTCAACCTTGGTGGAACTTTTGTTTAAAGACTCAAAAGTTTGCAACTCATTCAGGAGTTGGGTCATGTTTTACTCCAACTTTTTCATAACATAGTTGGTGGTGAATGCCGCAAAAGTTGGTGTGAGAGATTCAAGTATCACACTTACTTGAGTTCTCTCATCAATGGTCGCACCATGGATTTCTGCATCGTGTAATATGTTGATCATTTCTAGGACATGTTCTCTGACAGAAACATTTTTCTTCATTTTTGTATTCATGAAGCTTCTAGTAGCATCATGTTTGCACTTATCAGATTGTTGGCCAAACATGCCTTGTAGAGATTCCCAAATCTCATAGCATGTTTCAATAGTTTCAAACTTCTTTCTGAGTACATCGCTCATACTAGCACGCATATAACATTTGACCTTATTGTTAGATAAGATCCAATTGTCATACTTTTCTCTAGAAGTTTTTGCAGCAGTGAGAGTAGGAACCTCATGACATTCCTCATTAAGGACAAAGATGTGGTTTTCACATATCAAAACAATGTTCATGTTTGATTTCCATTTCATGTAGTTATCACTGGTCAATTTCTCATTAGAAAGTAAAGTAGATATAGGGTTTGGATTGGACATATTGCTAAAAATTAAATAAATAAAATATAATGAATTAATGAATATAATAAATAACAGTTTATATTTGGAATAGTAAACATGATGCATGAATGCAACACATAAAATTACACACACAAAATAGTTACTAGTCCACGATAGTTTAATTTGAAAATTAATGGAGCGCCTAAGGGTAGGTCAGACTAATCACAAAAAAATCTTAAGAAAAGATCTCAACTCCATAAGTGAAAACTTAAAAACTCTTTTTTCTCTTTTGACTTATGAATTACCGTTAATTTGGTCCAGATGCACTAGTCGTGCTCGAAAGCCTATATACATCTTCAGAGTGTAACCCATTATTTTTCGATTAATGACTTAACTCAATAGTGTGCCTTAGGGCCAGCCAAACTTGAAATACATCACTACTCTTATTCTCTTATGAGAAGTCAAACTTGAGATAAAATAAACATATTCGAAAGTCTTTCCTTTGGGAGGCCGCAAATGAAGACGACACTTGGCCCTTCCTATGCCTCTCGTTGTCAACCAATAATGGAGACCATGGAACTTATTGTCATAATTTCCTCTCCCAATCACTATTTAGAAAATTGTGTTTATCTCAAAATCAATATTTTTTTATTTTTAAAACTAATAAAATTAATTTTACCAAATGATATTTTAATAAATACTAATCCTATTATGTAAAATAAATAATCGTGCCCTAGATTTTATTTTACCTTTTCAAATAGAATACCATTTTATTAAATAAGAAAATAAACAACTTTAAATTCTTTTTACCATCTTAACTAATTAAGACTAAATTAATTGTATGAGTTATCAAATAAAAACATAAAATCAATCCTAAACATGTTTCTAAAAAAATGCATGCTTAATATGTACTATGTGGGTAATATGTATGACGTGTTATTATGCATGATAAAGTATTAAATAATTTAATCATGTTCAAATAAATAAATGCGGGTTGGGTGCTTTGGGTATTTCTAGATAATTACAACACTTGCAAAAAAATACACAAAAATAATTAAACTAACTAAGGCCTGATAAAGAGAAACTCCCTTGATATTGGACCTTCTCTTTTAGTCTTTGGGCCATTACAATTTTAATTATCCATTATGAATTAAATAACCTTTTTATTACTTTTAAACAAATTTAAAATAATCAAACTTTGGGTTTTAATACCAACAAGTTATTGAGGCCTAATTGGAATTTGGACTCACCACAATTAACTCAAAAATTATAATTAAAACACTTTTAATTATATTGGGCTTAAAATGGACAAAATGGATAATTACACATCCATTAGGGTTTGCATGACAAAAACCTTAATGGGTGTGCCAATGGTGGGCGGCGGTTGAAGGTCGTGGGTGGCTGGACAGGGGACGGGGTGCAGGCAGCGAGGGGGCGCATGGGCGCGGGGTGCAGGCGTGCAGGGGAGCTGGGCCACAGAGTTCATGCTCAGGGCTCGGGCCACACCATAATTTTATCTAGAAATTAAAAAAATATTACAAAATTCCTATGCCCCAAAATAGCTTACAATTTTTGTATATCTAGAGAAGATTAAGATATTTTCCTAACCCAAAAACACCATGAAAACCAACCCTTAAGAACATAAACGGTTCATACATAAACATCCATTCATTCATACGTAACACATAATATAAAAAATGCATATAATACCCACATAGTAATTAACATATGCAAGGATTAAAGATGACTCTGATACCAATTGTTTGGAGCAGTTCTTGGTGCGCAACGGAAATAGCGGTAATGATTGTATTATATACAACAAATTTTTTTACATATAAACAACTTTATACGAGGATCCTTTAATATGCAAAATGTTAATCAATATAATATGTATATGTAAAAATAATACGAAATGATTTACCTCTTGTAGCCTATCAAGAATCCTTGGATCTTTTCATATATGTTTCAATCTTCCTATCCTCACTAGAGTACTCACACCTAGATCTTCCAAGACGTTCTCTACACCTCAAGATGTGGGTGGGCACATAGAGAACAAGAATCAATATTTGTGAATCAAAAGTATTCTCAACACATGAGACTCTTGATTATAGGCTAGAGATAAAGGTTTTTCTTTTTGTGTGAAAAAGATGATAGTTTTTCTTCTCTGTGTAAATACTTGTGTTCTTCTATTTTCTATCATATAGAATATACAGTCATTATTATTATCATAATAATAATAATGATTAAAAACAAAGTCTTACATTCCATTTTAAAACCCTGTTGACGGTGAAATCTCGTCAACGATATAAGGTTAGAAAACTAAGACTATATTGCCAAAGATATCTCAGAAGAAGATGGAGAAAACTTAAATGAGTAAAAATGTCGAACTATAATGGAGTCGAAATTGTATATTACTTAACAGCCTTAGCATACAATCAGTTTTCCAACCCCCTCCCATGTGGAATTGGGATTCATTATATAGTGGGCTCTAATGGCCCTAGGTACATTGTGGTCCAGGGGACCAGGTAGTACATAGGTACACTATTTGGAGAGTGGTTTCAGAGATTGTGGTCTTGCAACCAGTACAAGGACAGGTCTCAGGAGGATGTCTCAACTACTTGACCGTATGAATGTCAGAGGAGTGGTGCAGGTGGTAGTGGTGTCGACTCTGACATCTAGCCACAGACACATATGCCATTCCCCCTCTCTTGGCATTCCCACTACTTGCTTGGCAGAGGTACCATATTCGTACGCTGACTCCCTTAGGTCTGCGAGTATATTCCAAAAGATACGTGTGAGAGTTAAACTTTGCTGGCCGAGCTAAGAGGGCTAGGCGTGAGAGCTTCTGTGGGGTGCTCCTGATGGCTTGGCATGGTGTGATGGCCTCCCAAGAATATGTCGGCCCTAGGGCCTCGCGTGGCACGCATGGTGGCCTCGCGCGGCACGCCCCTTGGGCACGCCTGGTGGACTCACGTGGCACGCCCCTTGGGCACGCATGGTGGCCTCGCGTGGCACGCCCCTTGGGCACGCTCCTTGGGCACGGATGGTGGCCTCGCATGGCACGCCCCTTGGGAATGGATGGTGGCCTCGCATGGCACGCCCCTTGGGCACGCATGGTGGCCTCGCGTGGCACGCCCCTTGGGCACGCATGGGGGCCTCGCGTGGCACGCCCCTCGGGCACGCATGGTGGCCTCGGGTGGCATGCCCCTTGGGCACACATGGGGGCCTCGTGTGGCATGCCCCTTGGGCACGCCCCTTGGCCTCGCGTGGCACGCCCCTTGGGTACGCCCCTTGGGCACGGATGGTGGCCTCGCGCGGGAGGCTCGAGTGCACATGGCCGAGGCGGGACGGGGGCCTCACGTGGGAGGCTCGGGTGTGCTGCCGAGTCGCGAGACGCGCACGGGTCATGGGCAGCCTCGCATAGTGAGGCCCTCGTTGCCTTGGCAGGTACTTGTGCATGTCGGGCAACCTCGTATGGAAGGCCTCGGGTCCCTAGGGGCATCTTCGCAAAGGCCTCCTACGAGACATGGGACTCGCGTAGGGCGAAATATTGGGTTGCTTGGTTTGTCGGTGGCTAGCGAGGGTAAACCTCAATTTTTTTCTTGGTGGATTTTTGGCATCCACAAACCCTTTTCCAAATGTTTTATTAATTAAATAAATAAAATAAAAACCAATAACTAATCATCATCAGTAGTGGTACATGCATAGGGTAGTCTAAGAAGCCCTATGCATGTAGCACTTCCCTAAAAAATGGGATTTTATTTTTTCATGCATTTTTATTTTAATTAATTAATTAATAATTAGAAATTCAAATAAGGTATCATCTTTTTAAGGAAAAGATAACAACTTAAATTTTAAAATTCAAAATTTGAATTACCATTATCATTTTATTATTAATTAAATAAATATAATAATCAAGAATTAACCAGGTGAGGATCAAGGAAAGAGACATTCCAAAAATTACTTGTTGCACCAAGTAGGATGTAATGGATTATCAGTGAAGACTTTGAAATAGACCAATGCTTCAGCGACCCAGGTAAATAAGACAAGCAGAGAGTACATGGATGGTAAGTAAAAGTCGTATTCAGATTGATCAAGGATGTTTCAGAATACCCCCAGTTAGAAGCAGAACGCGAATAACAACTTTATTGGCAGTATCAAGGCTAAGGAAGCAGGGTTACATGTAAGGTTCCAAGAGGGACAAGTTCCGATTTCTCCAGAGGACATTCAAGGTCATGCTATGGGAAGTAATGGGATCCTGAATGAGGTAAATAAGATGGAAACCATAAGGAAATTTCTAAAGGAACACCTTAGGGGCAAAAAGTGCACTGAAATTAGTGGGACACAATGGCTACCACTTGAAGCATCTTTGAGGACAACCATACCTTGACTGAAGTAACGTGAGATCCTAAAGCTGGTTTGAACGGATAGTTGCGTACTGGATTTCCAAAAGTTAGAATGAAGATTGATTCACACGTCATGGTATGAGAGTTTGTATGTAATGGACTGGTACAGGAGAACGATGCGAAAGACATCGTCCTTGCTTAAAGTGTGGAATTATGGTGCAGTGTGTTATAAGTTAGGGTGCGCCCGTGTGTAACTGAAAGAGTGATCGTTCGCACCTCATGGTGGATGAAGGGATAAGGACTTGGATGTTCTACCAAGGATGTTGAGTTAACAGTAGTGCCGGTTAGTCATGGTTAGACCGAAGTAATGACCGGGATTGGTTTGGTACCTATGATTGATAATTGGCAGATATATCTCTATGAATATATGGTGAAACACAGAAGGAAGATCTTGTAGGGATCGTTAAGAATCCTACCACTTTGGAATAGATGGGTTGAGATATGCGGATCAAATGAGTGATCTGAAGGATGCTGACATCAAGGGGAAGATGCAAGATGAACCTTAAGTTACCCCTTACGATTATTGTATCCATGAAGTTTGGATGGGTATTGAGACTAAAATTTGTGTACTGGGAAGCCCACGACCTAATTGTTTAGTAAACAAGAGATGATAATCAGAAGCCAAAAGGGGTATTATGACTCCAGTGTATCCTGGAGCTAGTATGGAGAAATATAATTATGAACCCTAAGGATGGATCACCTCAGACTATAGACGAGGTGGGGTGGATGCAAATGTTGTGACTTGACCTATTTGGGTTGACACACCATGGTTGGTGTGAGTGAGATATCCAAGGAGGGAGTGGGTATGATAGGAGATCGTACGTCTCCATTGAACACCGAGGTCAATAGTGTCAGATTGAGACCCATGGACTCCTAGATTCTAGAAAAAGGGTCATAGAGTGACTCTGAGTAGGATATTGTGAGACAGGGAATGAGAAGTGCTTATTCCGAAAATGAACCTAGGGAAAGAAAGTATCCTGGTTCAGAAATGGCTCAGAGGACCAATGAAATTATTAAGGAACATTGAGGGCAGGAGTTTCTGCGTTATTATAAGGACATAAGAGTTCGCTAGTCTAGATATGGGAACGTGGAGCTCCAGGATTGAGGACTTTGTATTCTCCGAATATTATGAACTAACAAGGATAAGATGGTTTAGAAAGGAAAGTGGAGTTTGGCTCTAGATTTGATATATATATTTATGAGATCCTAATAGGGATTAGGCCACGGGTCTACAGATTGGCCTTACCCTAGCAGGGGTGGAGACTCACAAGGTATGGATGGTGCCAATGTTGAAGAAAGGGGTGACGTGTACGATCCCTGAATGGGTGAGGAGACACTGGAAATTCAGTGAAACTTATTGTGTAAAGAAAAGCCAGTGGAAATTCTTGATAAAAGAGATAAGGTCTTACAGATTAAGACTATTGTTCTTGTGAAGATGTTGCAAGTAGTGACAAAGTAAAGGACCTGATTCTATGGTTACAATCAGGTTTGCGGGATTGGTATCTTGAGGTATTTGAATAAATTTCGAGGACAAAATTTTATTAAGGAGGGGATATTTGTAACATCTCAAATTTGTTATTAAGGCTGAGTGCCTTGATTACAGTGCTTGGAGGGCCTAATCGGGATTATATGAGTGAGTAATGGATTATTGGGTGATTATATGATATAAATGAATTGTGTGGAAATATGATTAGACATGCATGTTTATGTGAATTAAATGTGCATGTGGGCCCATTCCTCTAAATAGGGGCATGTTTGTAATATTGGCCCGTTGATGGCATAACTGTAATTATGTTTGTGTTATGAGTGAGACCACAGTGTTATGGGGACATATTTGAGATGTGTGGTCCGAGAGGATCCTAGGGAGCGAATTAGCGGAATAGTCACAACGAGGTCAAATACCCAGCTCAGGGTGAGCCTAGAGGTATATTAGGAATGTAGTATGTATCCGAGGTTGATCGGGTAATTGGTAATTATTTGGTGATTAATTGGGCACGTCGAGATTGATTGGGAATTTATAGGACAATTTAAGGATTGGTGAAAATGTGGCAAATGAAAATTTTTCCCTTGGGGCCATTGTAGGATAAGAGTATGCTTAAGGGGTGTTTTGGTCCTTTGGCCAAGGGATAGGTACAACCTTAGAGTAAATCAACCAACTTAAAGTGTGTAGAACTTAGAGGAACACTTAGAACATATAGGAAAACTCTCAGCCTATCTCTCTCTTCCTCTCTCACACGACTCTCTCTCTCCCTCTCTTGATCTTGGAGGAGCTTTGAGAATTTTGAAGAAAATTGCCCAGAAGTTGAAGATTTGAGGCTGGGGATGTGGGGAAAACAAGCTGGAAGTACTGGGGAACTAGTATAAGGTCAGAATTGTCACTGAGGTAAGATTCAAAACGATTTTTCTTACTGAATTTTGTGGTTTATTTTAAGTGTTTTAAGGTTTAAGCTTTGGCTTGATTGTTTGAATTTTAATGGGTTATGAGCTAAGAATTTGGGGTGGTTTTGCTGGTCATGTTGTGTTGTTACAAGATTGGGATGTGAATCTGAGTTTGGGGCAAGTTTAGGTAGGAATTTGGTGATGTTAGCTTGAGAAAATGCAGGGGATTTCTGGGTTTGTAGGCTCGAGTCGCGGCCTTGTTCTTCAGGCGTCGTAGCCTGCATGAACAAAAAGGCTTGGGAGCCTCTGACTTTGCCTAGGCACCGCGACACATGCTTAGTTGCACCGCGGGCCATGTCCCCTTGGCGAGAGCCCATGAATCTCATACTTGAGCGCGTTGCGACCCTTAAGGGCTGGGCTGCATCTCAAATAGGCAATGTTGGCCAAATGAAGGTTTTAGGCTCGGGAAGGATTCTACTACCCGGTTTAGTATAATTTGAGGTCCTAGAGGCTAGTATGTTATCCCAAAGTTGATTTAGATCGTGATGGATATTTATTAATACGTTGTGACTAGGTTTTACCGCTCAGGCTTGGGACTAGGAAATGTGCTCGGAATCGCTTTGGGTTGTCAGCTCGGGACACCAGGTAAGAGAATTGTTTGTTACCATAGAGATATGTGGCGTATAGCATTGTATGTATTGTTTATAGTTGTTATGTCATACATGTGATTATGACTGATTGGTAAGAGTCGGGATAAACAAAAGCCGAAAGCAGCAAGGGGTCAAGATCGGCATTAAGCATGCTGAATGCAGGCCGCCAGGGCGAGACCCTCAAGGGTGTTGTACACACCTGTTCGCCCAGGACCGCAGACTTGGTGCTTGATAACGCACCCCGATCGGCGGAGGCCACTGCTGTGGTATTATGTTGTTGTGTTATTGTACTGCCGTGTTATTATATTGTTGTATAATTGTACTACTATGTTACTGTATTGTTGTGTTGTTGTACTTTTAGGTTGTTATGCCAGTATGCTACTGTGTTGTTATACTGTTGTAATGTTGTGCATTCCAATAGAAATGTTTAATTACTTGCTATCTTTGATTAAGTATGTATTTATTGAAGTGAGTTATTGTATGCTCTATTGTGAAGTTCTCTTGCTGGGCCTCGGCTCACGGATGCTCTGTAGTGCAGGTAAGGGCAAGGAAAAGGGTTGAGCAACCATGAGTTGGAGGGCATGGAGAGGTGTGTACATGTTTGGCCAACCTGGCCGCCACGGCTGGGGTGTTTTGAGGAGCAGTTTTAGATGTTTGATTTTGTTGCCTAGGTCGACTATAAAGTAACCTTTTGGGATCCCAATGTAACACTTTTATAATTTTAATGAATGACCAACCCTTTTATACTTAATTTTCATTAACCAAGTCTTCATTTTTAAATTAACCACACTTTTTGGTCTAATACCTCGATTAGCAAGCTAATGACACATTTTAAAATCACATGGTAACGACTCTAGGGTAGCAGAGCATTACAGTATCAAATCTTACTTATTTATGCATTCTCATATTCTAGACTGTCGATTCAAGCACATCTTGTATGTATACTAGCAACAAACATCCCCTTACTTCTTAACCACAATTTTACTCGAATAGGGGAATATATGCCTTCTAGTTGAGCCTTACACATTCTTCCTGTACTTGAAGTTTGGGTCATGCTATGTTTCATTTTTGGGATGCTAAGACCATGCACACAACATTTTTTCCAAATTGCTTGCTCACACTTTGTGCGATGAAGACTTTTCACTATAATAGTCTTTAAACTCTATCCCTATTTTGCAAGCAATAGACTAGTTATTTCGGCAGTGACTTATTGACCTGCCATGCTCCTTTTTTGTTAAGGGGAATAAAATTTATACATTTTATTGATGTAAACACTCTCATAGGTGTTCAACTTCTAAAACGCTTTTCGAGCATGAGCCTAGGTTCTCAATAAAACTTCGAGCATTCATCTTGGGGTTCAACTTATAAACCACTCTCTTGGATACTCGAATTTTGGAATATGTACTTGGGTGCTTAACTTCTAGAGCACCCTCCTTTATGATTTATTCCTTGGAACATGCTCCTAGATGCTCAACTGCTTGAGCACCTTTCTTAGTGATTTTGATGCATGTCGTATGCCATACCGAATTTAATTATATTTATTCCTTATTACTCATTAAATTATTAGTAAAATGACAATATGGGTCTAACCCACAAAGACTAATATTCAATCTATCATTCAAAATAAAAACAAGAATTAAATAGGGAATTTTGTTTCAAGATTTAATAACATAAAATAAAACAATAAACAAAGAACAACGGATAATACAATTTTAGAAAACAGTTAAGAATTATTCTCCACCTTCGATAATCAATCTACCAACAATAACAAGTAATATTCTCTATTCCCAATTAAATTATTAACCCGTAGATAACACTTAAGCAATCAATTATCCCAATATCCCTATTATAATTAATTAAAGCTAAGTGCTCTTAATTAATCTTTTTTACCAAGCAATAAACCCATTAAGCATGCGATCTATTTAACCACGGAAAAACATTACATTCAATGGAAACAAATTAATCTAGGCAACAAATTCATTAAGCATGCAATTCATTTAACCTAGGTTCTATTCTTCAACACAATTAAAATACATGTCACAATACCTAATTGCAATTTATCACTCTACCTAGAATCCTAAATTATTAGGTGAATAGCAATCCTAAGATGATAGTAGAATAATGCAAAACCTTAATTAGTGGCCATCTAAACAAGATTCATAACATTCAAATAAAAAAAATAGAAGCAATTTAATATAAAGGAATAGAAGGAATAAAATTCATCAATGTATTCAAGATCTCATGTCTATGGTTTTGAAATAACCCTTAACCTTAAAGAAAACTACTCCATAATCAAATTCAAGATCATAAACATAAACATTCAATGAAAATAAATAAGATTTAGAGAAAAAAGAAAAAAATTATTGAAGAATATAGATGGTGATGTCTTTTCTTCGCCTCTACTGCTCTAGCCTCTAAAATTAACAATCCAAAGTTATTATAGAAGTTAACCCTAACCCCTTTAATATCCCTTTCAAAAATAAATTTAAAATTCAAAAAGTAAGGAAAAATCAATTGCCGACCACTGCAACTTATATTTTCCAGAAAATTGGGCTATGGCTGCGGCCTAGGACACTGTTGGCCGCGACCGGTGGGCTCTATTTGTGTGACTGGGTCCATAGCATTTTTTTTTCTGTTTTTTTTTTCTCCAGCTGCAGCCATTGATGATATTTTAACCACAACTTTCTCGATATAGCTTGGAATTGGATGATTAAAAAAATATATGGAAAGTTGAGAAAAAAATCTAAAACTTGTTTTTTTTTAGGAAGATTTCCAAAAGTGTATTGGAAAATTATCAAAATCAAGTGTGAATTTTTAGACTTGTAATTCCTAGGTTAACCATTGCTTGTAAGACATCTCAAATTCATTCTTTTTCATACAAATGTCTTGAAAATCCTAGAAATACAAAATAAACTAATTAAACATATATAAATAAATACTCAGGTGCATAATCATAGAAGAATAATGAATTAAAAATAGACAAATTTGATATTTATCAGATTTAATATTTGATATCGCCTGTAGGTACTCGACTTCTAAAGCACCTCTTGGGGCATTTCAATTCTTTTCCTTAAGCACTCTTCTGAGTGTTCAACTTCTAGAACACACTTTTGGGTGCTCGGTGCATTTGTAATCATTAGTATGGGAAAATCATACTTAGTGCAATCATAATATTCCCTAATTTTGAGTTGAGTTTCCATCACTGGTGAATTTTATTGTAGGCGTTTCAATTCCATCCCTTTTGTAGTATGTAATGACCCAACTATTTCTAAGACCTTGGACCATTAAAACTACTAGACATAGCTACTACTTTGAAGAATGAAGAAAAATGGCTGAGTAATAGGTCCTATTTATAGATTTCAGGGAATGAAAATATCTCCTTTTTGGCTTGAATAAAATAATGAATATTAAATGAAAAATGATTGAATATTCGGTCAACAGATGCTTAAGACTCAATCAAAAATGTTCAGAGGCAAGTCAAGAGGTTAAGGGATGAATCAAGCTCGGATTCCTCGGAGTTCAAAAAACCACTCCTAGACCGATATATCGCCCACCTTAGGCGATATATCACCTGACCCTATATCTCGAGTGTCCGTGGTTTCGTTCGTGCAAAGTCAACGTGTTTTTCGTATCTCCCGTGTTGCGATATATCGCCTCTAAGGCTGTGATATGCCGGCATATGTAGATAATTTAAACACATTTTTGCATGAATTTAGGATAATTAGAGTTGATTAATCAGGTTTGACTGAGTAATACGTGATTCCAGCAAGTTCTGGAAGGCTCTAGAGCTTCTAGAGACTTCTATTATTGAATTATCCATTTGAAATGCTTAAATCCTCAAATAAACAAGATTGTGACAAGTGTCATGCTCTTAATGGTTATGGAAGATTCTAGAGTTTCTAGAACTTTTTATAATTAAATCCTTAAATAAGCATGATTATGACAAGTGTCATGCTCTTAATGGTTCTATCTAAACCTTAGGTTATAATTAAAATATTTCAATGAACAAAAATATTAATCAAACCTTAGGATATAATTAATATTTCTAAACTATAGGTTAAACTTATAAAATCCATAACTATTGCTACGAGTGTCCTCTAAGTCCCGGTTTGAACCAAAATCCACGAAATCTAAATTACTACAAACTATCTAGCTAGCTAAGTAAATATTCTGGGACTCTACAATTCTCCCCTACTACAAAGAATGTCGTCCCCAAAATTTACTTACCAAACAATTCCGGACACCGAGCTTGCATGTCCTCCTCCAACTCCCACGTTGCCTCCCGTTCAGAACTATTACTCCATAGGACTTTGACTATCAGAAAACTCTTAGACTGTAATTCCTTCATCCCTCTATCTAGGATGCTAATTGGTCATTCCTCGTAACTCAAGTCTTTCTGGAGTGCGATCATATCATACTTGAGGACGTGAGAAGGGTCTGACACATATCTACGCAACATCGAGATGTGGAACACATTATGGCTATCTTCTAGAGCTAACAGTAGGGCTAATCTATATGCAACTGCTCCCACTTTGTCCAATATCTCAAAAGGACCTATAAACCTGGGACTAAGCTTGCCTTTCTTCTCGAACTGCTTCACACCTTTCATAGATGATATCCTTAAGATGACTTGATCTCCGACTTTGAATTCCATATCACGCCGCTTGGCATCTGCATAACTTTTCTAACAGCTCTGAGCAACGAGCATACGCTTTCTAATCAGCGCTATTGCATCTTGAGCTTCTCTAAAAACTTTGGGTCCAAGTAGTTGCCTTTCTCCTACCTTGTCCCAATGTAACGGTGATCGACACCTCCTTCCATAAAGTAGCCCATAAGGTGCCATTCCGATTGTTGACTGGTAGCTATTGTTGTAGGAAAATTCTATCAACGACAAATACTTATTCCATGATCCTCTGAAATCAAGTACACAAGCACGCAACATATCCTCCAAAATCTGTATGGTATGCTCGGACTGACCGTCTGTCTGAGGATGAAATGTCGTACTAAGACTTAACTTGGTACCCATGGCTTGCTGCAAGCTTCCCCAAAATCTTGATGTAAACACCGATCCTCTATCGGATACTATTGTCTTAGGAATTCCATGCAGTCTTACTATTTCTTGAACATAAATGTCTGCGTATTGATCTGCTGTATATGAAGTCTTGATAGGCAGGAAATGAGCTGACTTGGTTAATCTATCTATTACTACCCAAGCCGAGTCATGCTGCTTATTCGTTCGTGACAAACCCATCACGAAATCCATGGCTATATCGTCCCATTTCCATTCTCGAATGCTAAGTGGTTGCAATAAGCTTGCAGGCCGCTGATGTTCTACTTTCACTTACTGGCATACTAAACATTTAGACGCATATTCTGCTATATCTTTCTTCATTCCTAGCCACCAATACATTGCCTTAATGTCGTGAGTCATCTTGGTCAACCCTGGGTGAACTGAGTATGGGGTATGGTGTGCTTCTTCTAAAATCTTCATCTTAATCCCTTGATCATTCGGCACGCATACCCGATCCTTATATCTCAATAACCCCTGTCCTGATATTGAGAAATATGTGGCCTTGCCTTCTTTAACTGCATCCATATGTACTACTAATGTGTCATCATGCCCTTGCCCATTCCGTATTTCTTCTAGCGGACTTGACTGGATAGACAAGTTAGCCAGCTTACCGATCTTCTATTCCGGCACTGATCAGCTCCTGCTGTAGCGGCTTTTCTAATCCAGCTGATGCCGCTAGAATTCCATAGCTCTTCTTACTTAGCGCATCAGCAACTACGTTTGCTTTTCCCGGGTGGTATAGGATTTCGCAGTCATAATCCTTCACTAGTTCTAACCACCTGCGCTGCCTCATGTTGAGCTCCTTTTGCGTGAAGAAATACTTTAAGCTTTTGTGGTCCGTATAAATCTCACACTGTTCTCCATAAAGATAATGGTGCCAGATTATCAATGCAAAGACCACCGCTGCCAACTCCATATCGTGTGATGGATAGCGTTTCTCGTACTCCTTCAGTTGCCTTGAGGCGTAGGCTATCACCTTGTCATTCTGCATTAGCACACAACCCAACCCTTGCTTTGACGCATCGCAGTAGACTACAAACTTATTGTTGGGTGTCGATACACAAAGTATTGGTGCTGCGCACAACATATCCTTAAGCAACTTGAAGCTCTCTTCACACTTATCCGTCCAGCTGAACCTCTGCTGTTTCCAGGTCAGGTTGGTGAGTGGAGTGGCTATCTTAGAAAAGCCTTCTACAAATCTTCGCTAATAATCTACTAGTCCTAGAAAACTTATTACCTAGGACGCAGTCTTAGGTCTTGGCCAATCCTTCACAGCCTCTATCTTAGATGGGTCTACAGCAACTCCTTCTTTGGATACTATGTGCCCGAGGAACGCTACTTACGACATCCAAAATTCGCACTTCTTCAACTTGGCGTAAAGCTAATGCTCCTTCAGTCGTAACAAGGTCATTCTTAAATGTTCCTCGTGCTCGTCTTCGTCCTTTGAATACACCAAGATAACTGTCGATGAACACTACGACAAATTTATCAAAGTAATCCTTAAAGACCCTATTCATTAAATCCATGAATGCGGCTGGAGCATTGGTAAGACCAAAAGACATAACTAGAAACTCGTAATGCCCATAACAAGTTCAAAAAGTTGTCTCAGGAATATCCTCTTCCCGTACCTTGAGTTGATGATACCCGGACCGAAGATCGATCTTTGAAAACATGGTTGCTCCTCAAAGTTGATCAAACAAGTCGTCAATCCGGGGTAACGGGTACTTATTCTTAATCGTCACTTTGTTCAGCTCGCGGTAATCTATGCACATCCGCATACTTCCGTCCTTCTTCTTCACAAATAGAACCGGTGCTCCCCATGGTGAATGGCTCGGTCTAATGAATCCCAAGTCTAAGAGTTATTGTAGCTATGTCTTTAACTCCTTGAGTTCGGTAGGTGCCATCCGGTACGGTGCCTTGGAGATAGGCTCGGTGCCCGGTACTAGTTCGATTATGAAGTCAATTTCCCGAGTCGGCAGCAATCCTGGTAAGTCGTCAGGAAATACTTCTGGAAATTCCTTTACAATGTGGACGTCTCCAACCTTTAGTGGTGTTTCCTTTAGCACATCTATGACGCTAGCCAAAAATATGTGACATCCTTTTCTATCATCCTCTGAGCTTTGAGAGATGAAATAAGTGGTGTGTGTAGCCCTGAAACCTTTCCCATAAAGCATAGTCTCTGACTGTCAGGAGTCTCGAACATTACTTTCTTACGTCTGTAGTCGATGGTTGCGCCATGCCTTGCTAGCCAGTCCATTCCTACTATCACGTCGAAGTCTTTGATCTCCAGTTCTATCAAGTCTCCTTCTAGTTCTACGTCCTATATTTTGATCGGTACGCCTCGTACTATCCGTGATGATAGGACTATTTCACCCGAAGGCAATTATGTTAAAAACCTATTTCTAAATCTTTCACAAGGTTTGTCTAATTTTTCTATCATTCCTAACGAGATATACGAGTGACTGGTTCCCAAATCAAATAATATAGAACATACATTATTGAGGATAGGAATCTGACCTGTGACCACTTTATTGCTAGTGTCAGCTTCTCCTTGGGTTAAGGCAAAGACCCTGGCAGGAACCATCTTATTGTCCCTTTTCTCCCCTGTCTTGAGCTGGGGACATTCTCTCTTCCAGTGTCCTTCCTGACCACAATTATAGCATCCCTTGGTATTTGCACGACACTCACCAGGATGTTTCTTTTGGCACTTAGCACATTGCGGGTATTCTACATAACCTGGCATATTACCTCCATTGTTCGTTTGTGTCCTTTTATCGTTGTTGGACTGCTTGTTGTCAGGATGTCTTCTTTTCTGACCATTACTATTGTTATGTTGATGGCTGTTGTTGTGTTTGTTGTTCCGAACATTCTGAAGTTGACTCTGCTGCTTAGGCTCAGGCTTACTGGCCTCCTCTTTACTAACATTCGCCTGAAGCCTTTCGACTTCTATTTCTGTTTCTAGAACATCGGCATAAGTAGTATTTCCTAGGTTTGCTAACTTAGCCCCTTAATCAATCTTTGGTCTAAGTCCTCTGACGAACTTGGTAACCCTCAGAAAGTTAGTTGAAACCATATCTGGTGCAAATTTAGCTAGTCGGACGAACTGCCGAGCATACTCTGCTACTGATAAGTTCCCTTGCTTTAGACCAGTGAACTCCTTGAATTTTGTAGCGATGACAATTGGGTTGTAGTACTTTTTGTAGAACAGCTCCAAAAATTTGGTCTAAGTCATGGTGGCGACATCGTGAGTCTGCTGAACTAAGTCCCACCATATTCTATCATCCTTCTTGAGCAGAGACGAAATGCAGGATATGCAGTCCGCGTTTCCAAGATTCATGTGCGCTAGAATCGGCTCTACATTTCTGAGCCATTCTTCTACCTCAAAGGGGTCTGTTGTCCCTTCAAAGTTCGGAGTGTGTTGCTTATGAAATCACTCGTAGATTGGCTCCATGTGCTGAACTGGATATGGCGCATAGTTCGCCATTGGCCATCCCCCATAAGGACCTACTTGAGGCTGCGATTGCAGCGGCGGCGGAGGCTGAGTCTGAGTCTATTGTCATTATTGCTGCAATAATTCCTCCACTTGCTGTCGTAGCTTGGTAATTTCTACAGTGTTGTCAACCGGCGGCAGCGCACTTTTGTTAGCAGTAGTATTGGTAGCACGCGCTCCCCTTCTGCGAATTAGAGGGGCTTCATTGCTCTTAGGAGCGGCGTTGGAGGCATTGGCATTGGTGCGTGCAGACCTTCTAAGCAACACCTTTAGCGGAGTTCTAACAATCGAGAAAACGTGTTAGAACTTACCCTAATAGGCTTTAAGGCAAAAACTTAATCTAAGCAAACATAACTCAGACTTATTAATAATGATTTCTTATGAAAAAGTTATATAAGCCTTCTTTATAAGTAGGGTGTGTTTCTATACTTAGAAAAATAAGTCATCTTTATTATTTTCTAAGTGTGTTTCTAATAATCCTATATGACTTAATTCTCAGGCTCGAAGCTCGTCGTTGTTCCAAAGTTAACCATATTGACGGAGGGTTGGGATCATTAAAATTGTTCCCACTACTATGGCCCCCTAACTCTCAATATAGAACCCAGTCCATTGATTTGCATCCACCTTCACCGAACTTGATCATTATTTATTATTTATTATGATTGCAAAAGAAAAATCAAACTCATAAATGTCATTAAAAAATAACAATAATATTATTTGGAAAAATGTTTTCACTAAATACAACATAATAGCAAATAAAATAAATAAAGAAACTAATCTATTCTAAAAATTGGGATCTTCTACATTTGATCCTTCATCTAACATATCATCATCTATCTCCTCATAATCATCATTTTCGTGAGCCTCAAAATTTCCTCTAGGAAGATTCGTAAAGATTCTATTTTTTTGTTCTTTTGTGAATTGGAATTCCATCTTAGAGGTAAACCTAAGTATGAGAAAATAATATCTCATAGCTACTGGTAATTCATCTTCATCATCTACTATCTCCCATATTTCTTCTAAAGTTGCAATTAGAATAGGAAAATCTTTAAAAAGTCTAATCACTAAAACATACTGCTCTGCTCTCATCATGATTTTCTTAGTTGTTTGGAGGTGACCTATCTCATTGTGGAATAAAAGTAATCTCCGAGTGATACTTTCTAGCACTCCTACTGTATTTCTTGGTTCTCTAATTCTTTTCAAGGCCTTAATGGCTTGAATATCCTCATAGGTTAAGGCTCCATCCATTCTTAACTAAAAACATAAGGCTAAAACGTTAGCTAAACACATAAACTGTAGAGTCCAAGAAGTTTACATAGCTAGTTAGATAGTAGTAGTAATAGTAATAGCTAGTAATAATTGTAGTATTTTATGACTGTGGCTTTTGGTTCAAGCCGGGACGTAGTTGGACACTCGTAGTAACACTTGTAGATTTTATAAGTTTAGCCTATAGTTTAAGAATATTAATTATAACCTAAGGTTTGATTAATATGACTGATTATGAAGATGATAATTATTATACTATAAGGTTTAGATAGACCAAATAAGGAAATGACACTTGTCATGTGTATGTTTAATGAATAATTAAGTATTTTGAGGAATAAGAGTAATATTTGAACATCCTAGGGTCTGCCAGCAGCTTTGAAATCGTTAAAGGACTTAGTCAAGGCTGTTTACTCAATTCAAATGAGGCTGAAAAAGTGTAATTACGTATATAATATTTCAACATATGCCGATATATCGCATCTCTAGGGGGCGATATATCGCCATACGGGGATACGAAAAACACGTATACGAAAAGACTCAAAGACACTTGATAGGCTTCAAGAGGTAATTGTTCATGTTCTTGAATATTTATGTGATTGTATATTATATATAAATATATTGTATATTTATATATATGTTGCATGATTAATAATATTGTATGTTAATGTTTATGTCTGGATGTTTTCTTGTTCATATAAATTGTTTATATGAATGATGAATTTTTTTATTTTTTTAAACAATGGGCCCACCATGCCTATTCCCCTGCGTACTTTGAATGCTTTTCCAACAATTGGTACCAGCGCAGGTCATTAGTCTATGAAAATTATTAATTGATGTGTGGGATTATATGTAATTTTATATTATATGTGATATATGTTTGAATGGATGGATGTTTATTTTCATGATGATAGATTCTTAAGGGTTGTTTATAATAGTGATTTTGGGTTTAGGAATTGTTCTTAAATTTTTTAGAAGAAATATGTAAGCCAATTTTGGGGCATAGGAATTTTCTAAATTATTTTAAAAATTCTAGGTAAAATTATGTTGTGGCCCGAGACCCAAGCCCGAGCCCGAGCCTAGCCCCAAGTTGCTGCTTGCGCTAGCCAGGTCGTACGTGCTTGCCCTCCGCTCCCCTACGCGCCTACCTGATGCCAGCCCATGCCCATGCGGCACCTGCACCCCTGCCAGTGTGCGCCCCAGCCGCGCCCAGCCATGCACACCGCCAGACCAATCTTCACCCGCCGCACCCTTGGTACACACCTAGGGTTTTACAAACCCTAGTGTGTTGTTAGCATAGTTATTTTAATTATTCATTTAATTAAAAATCATAAATTAAAATAATGTTGATTTTTTTCCCTAATTAAAAATGTTTTAATTGTTATCTTCCATATTTAAAATTGTTTTAATTAAAAATATACAAAATTAAAATTATCATGAATTTTAATTTATTAAAATTAAATTGTTTAATTTTATTTTTGAATTAAACTACCCAAATTCAAATTAGGCCTTAGAAACTTTTGTGTGTTAAAACCCAAAGTTTAATTATTTTAAAAGTTTGTTTAAAATAATTTAAAAGTTGTATAATTCAAAATGGATATGGAAAAGGGTGGCAATGGCTCAACAAGACTGCATCTCAAGGTTGAAGATCAAAGTGCTCTTAGTCAGGTCATAGTTAGTCAGGGTTACATTTTCGTGTATTTTTTACAAGTGTTGTAATTTTTCTAAAAATACCCAAAAGTTACCATACCCGCTTTTATTTTCTTATTATAAATGTTTGAATGTGACTAAAATGTTTAATATTTTGTCATGCACTATAACATGCAACACATATACCCACACAGTATGCAATTAGCATTCATTACATTCTTGTAGAAACATACTATTAGGAACGTCCTATATTTTGTTATATGTTTATATATGATAGATCATATAATAATAAATTTAGTCTTAATTAGTTAATATTGTAAATCAAAATTAAATTTGTTTAATTTGTTGTTTTAATGAAAAATGTTTTATTAAAATAAAAATGATATTCTCTTAATTAAAGCAAAACTAGAATTAGAATTAAGGGCAAGATTTTGTTTTTGTTTTGCTTAATTGGATTAGTAATTATTAGGATATAATTTGGTAAAAATAATTAAATTTATTTTTACAACTAAATTAAAAAATATTGATTTTATGAAAAACACGTCTTTTCAAAATAATAAGTGGGAGAGGGAATTATGACAATAAGTCTCATGGTCTCCATTATTGGTTGAACACCGACACGCATGGGAAGGGCCTTGTGTCGCCTCCGTTTGCGGCCTCCCTAAGGAAAGACTTTCGAATATGTTTATTTTATCTCAAGGGTTACTTCTCTTATGAGAATATAATCAGTGATGTATTTCAAGTTTGACTGGCCCTAAGACACACTCTTGAGTTAAGTCATTGATTGAAAATAATGGGTTACACTCCAAAGGGGTATCTAGGCTTTCGAGCACGACTAGTGCATCTTGACCAAACTAGCGGTAGTTTATAAGTCAAAAGAGAAAAAGGCACTTTTAAGTTTTCACTTATGAATTTGAGATTTGTCTCAAAATTAATTTGGAATTAGTCTGACCTACCCAAGGTGGTCCATTGATTTTCAAATTAATTTATCATGAATTAGTATATATTTTATGTGTTTTTATATGTTGCATTCATGCATCATACTTACTTTTCCAAATAAAATCTAAAATTTATTGTATGTTTTAATTCATTATATGTTATTTATTTATTTCTAGCAACAATGGTTAATTATCTTAATCCTGATCATATACTTGAAAACTTGGGAAATCAAACTACCTCATTGACAAACTCTTGGAAATGATTTCATTTAGTTTTAACCACATAAGAAGATGGTACGATGGGATTCACTTTGTCTTCGGAACACAAAACTTGTATGGTGCGATCTATGATCTACCACCAGCACTAGAGGTTCCAAGCTTTTCATCCAACTTTGATGAACATGAAGAATATGGTGAATGGATGAGATCGAATCACCTGGCACGTCAATGCATGTTATCAACCATGCATGGCAACATTAAATAAAGATATATGGTTATTGAAACTGCATACAAAATGTGGGTCATGATAAAGAATGATGCTATATCACATGTCAATTTTTGATATACAGGGTAAATTCGATTTACTCAAAATCTCTTCTTTAATAATTTTGAATGGTTTATTCAAAATTCTTCCACTAATATTATTTTTCATATGTTCTTATTTTCAGGGATGTAGAAATCTTTTGAGAAAAAGAGTAGTTGCATTGAAACCAAAGCAAAGAAGAAATGATGAAGACAATTGAATAAAGAAAAGATTAGTTTATAAATTTATTTTAATTAGTTTAAAACAATTTAAATTTTTTGTCATTTTGAAATAGTTGGTTTTCATTATGAAGTTCTTTTTCTTTAAAGTAGTTCTAGAATTCTTTCTAGAAACTATGTTTTTAGATTCCTTTATTTGATGAATGAACAAGTTTAGTATTTCTTTTGAATAATAAATTCAGTTGTTATTTTTGAAATATACTCGTTCCACCTATTTCATCAATGAGTATAAATGATAAATATGAATTATTTATTATTGTGCAAATCATAGATTTAATAAGACATCTTATTCCAACCACAATTAAGTGAAACATATATGTGGATTATTTTTTAGATTGACTTTTAATTAATTAGACACATAAAACAAATAAAAGACAGTCTTTTATTGGAACCATTCACTGGTTCTCTCCCTATTTATATAGTCTATTAAAGTTAACCAAAAGACCTTTCTCTTATAAAGGCTCAAAAATCGCATAATTGTTTAGCTAATATATAGAGATGTATGTTGAACATTTTAATGTTCAAAGTTAAAAGAAATAATAAATAGTAAGTGAATATTGATTGACATTTATTTTAGATATGTTTAACTTTGATTGAATGTAAAGAAAATTTCTAGAAATTTTCATGCAACATTCAAAATAATGTCACTTAGAGGCTTGTTTGATCTGATCAAAAGGAAGTCTAAACTCAAATTTAGAATTCAAGTAATTTGCATGTGAACTTGGAATTCAAACCAAACTCACATACAACTAGAATGCTAAGCAAAATTAGTATTTTGGAAATGGAATATAATCATATTAGATAAGATTATATTCATGATGAGTAATCATTATCGTCTTCATTATTTCTATAATTTTAACACTTGTTATACTCTGTACATGTTTGATTGTACAACAACAAAGACTATGAAGTTTGGATTCATAAGTCGTTATGTGAATAAATTGAAAAATTTTCATGAAGTCATTTAGTGAAATATTTAATAATCCTAAAAGATTACAAAAAAGTTTGTATCTCTTAAATGCTACTTTAATGAAGCATGATTATTATAATCACTATATTTTCTAGTTAAATTGTACTAGAAATAATGACTGCAAGTCAAGTAAGCAAGTTACTGATAATTAACAATGATAAAACCAAAGAAAATCACAAATTTTGTAAAGCATTGTTGTAGTGGGAGCGTTAGTTAGTAACTACTCCATTAAAAATGTAATGATAGTTAAATTGTGTGCAACACAATCTAACTATACTTCATTCACATACTAGTATATGAAATGAAAAAAAGTTTTTATGGGAAACAATGGTTGAAATACCATGAATCTGGAAATGGAATTTAGAATTTTATGACATCTGGATTCTTGAACATCCAACTATAAAGTTCATTGAACTTCAGTTTGAAACAGGATATTCAATATTAAGAGGAGAACAGAAGAAAGTACAGACTTTTCAAAGTTAGGTTAATAACCTAAGGCTATGAACAGAAAGAATAATGTATAACTTGAATAAATATCTTCTACTATAACCAAACTTAAATATGTTTACATACTCTTATCCACAGCTTTATGCATGGATTATGAGATAAATTTAAATGGATGTCTAAATAGTCTTTACTGAATGGCTGACATGATAAAATTATTTGAAGATCTCGACCAGAAAGATTCTGTTGCGATTCTAATTCTTTATATTGACAACGTTCTAATCATTGTGGATGATGCAGATAAATCTTCAATAGAAAAGAAATGGTTAGCTGAACATTTCCAAATATTAGATTTAGAAAAGCCAAGAATATTCTTTACATTCAAGTCTATAGAGATTGAAAGAACAATCCTCTGGCATTGTCTCAACCGACTTATATAGATAAGAAGCTCAAATGCTTTAGTTTACAAAAATCCAAGAAAGGCTTTTGCCTTCCCGGTCAGGAGGATGTATTTTCTAAATAATAAATGTCCATTTATTCTTTTATTAGAAAAGAAGGACATGAGACAGTATTCATACAACTCAGTGATAGATTGTTTAATGTATCAAATGTTATGTATTCGAATTGACATTTGTTAAAACAGTGGGAATAGTCAGCAGTTATAAATCCAATAATGGATTGAGTCATTGAATAATTATAAGGACTTAATTTTGAGTATCTTGAATATAATAAAGATTACATGTATGTGCATTTAGGCAGAGACCTAAAATCCCAAAGGATGAACTGATTTTAAATCTTCAAAGATTGATATCAAAATCAACTTCCATAATAGTGGATGAGACACATTAATCTAGAAATTTATTAGACATTTCAGATTTGTATGTTTCACCACAAAACCCGAAATGTAACAGCTATGAGCAGTTAAATAGGCTATTTGATTTAGTTAAGTTCTTTGTCATTCTGGAAAGGATTTCAAACTAGAATAAAAAACTAGTATCTCATCGTGAAAGCAATAGAGATACAACTATTCTAGAAGAACTAGAAATCATGAGAGGGTAAAGTACATGAAATGAGGTATCATTTAATACAAGACAATTTTACATAATTGATGTAATAATCTTGAAGATAACTTCAAAAACAGTTTCTTACAAAACTGTTACAAAGACTTTGTTAGAAAAATTCGATCACGAGAATATGATTGACATATTGAAAGAGATACCTCAATTTGCTTTAGGGCAAGTGGGAGATCTTTTAGAATAGTGCCCTTAAAGCAATTATAGTTGAAAAATGTTTTAAATGAAATAAAAAATTGAATTGAATTATTATATATATAGAGACTATGTCTGATATTATGTTGATAATATTAAGTAAATTTCATAAAACTCTAAAGTTTATCTATGTGGTCTTAATCTCATATTGGTATGAGAGGATCGAGATTAAGATAATAAACTTAAAACAGTTTGCAGTAAAATAAAGTTATGGAATCTTTAGATTAATTACTGCTAGTACGATTCGCTAGTATCATGAATACAAGTGATCTAGATCCAAGTCGTTAGTGTAGTAGGACACTTTAGTGAAGATACTTTATATATAGTGATATATAGAATTGGGCCAGATGTGATTTTTCAATACTTGTTTAAACACTGTTTCATAGTATTAATCAAACACATCAAACGATGATCATAAACAAGATAATCTTAATCCTGAGGTTGCTATGAACTCATATATATTTCTTCTGATCCTTTAATTCATGCGGTAAGGTTTGTCAGAATGATCAGGCTAAGAACAATTATTTTGGGGACTCAATGATGTATATGGCTGGGGAGATAGTTTAACAGATATTGAATGCATACCTTCTTATAGATTGAATAATGCTTCCCTATTGAGTTGACTTTTGGAACTGAAAATGTTATGAGCGCTCATGTTGCATACTTGTTGTGACACAACCTTCATTAGTAAAGTCAATGGTACTCTAGGAACAAGATATAACTAAAAGGGTAAAACGGTAATTTTATTCTCTTTTAATTATGAATTATTAATAGAGGATTGATGTTGTGTAATGATTATATTAATTGACACTTTATTCTATAATAAAGTACTAAGTAAACATATGTCTATAATTATCAAGAGTTCAATCTCATATTTATAGTGGAGTAATCATGATATCAATAAATATGATTATTTAATCAAAGAGCTTTAATTAATAATCTATTATTTATTAGAGCTTGATATTATAGGTCCATAGGTCCTCAGGGTGGCTCTATCAACACCATATCTGTAGTGCACCAAATTTTTTTTTTTAGTTTATTAAAATTTTGTGATTTATTTTATTTAAGTGTTAAGTGTGATGAATTGTTTTATTTAAATATTATTTATTTTATTTAGTTATTGTTGTTTTATTTGATTGTTTGATATTTTATTTAATTGTTAGAATTGTTGGTAGAATATTTTTTTGAAATTACTTGTTAAATGATATATATTTATTTTTATTTTAAAATGTGATTATGTGATATTTGGTTTAATGCACTAAGGTGCATGGTAGGTAGTGATGCACCATAGTGATTGAGTATGTGCATGTGCATGGTTGCATAGTGTGCATGCAATAGTTTTCTACACATTAATTTCCTTTTATTGGTTTATTTATTTTTATTTAATTAAGGGATTTAAAAGGAAAATAAAAGGAAAGGGAAATAAAGAGGCTTCTGTTCACACAAGAAAAACATTGGGAAACAAATGGTGAGAAATGATAGAGTTGTCATTTTTTGTATTCCCGTAACCTTAGACCTAGCCTCAGTAAAATGGGTATAAAATGGGCTGTGTATATCCAATTTAGACACAACTTATACCGTTAGAAAGCTAATAAAATTATCTACATTTTCTATGAATATAGTTTTTCCTAAAACGGGTCAAAACCCAGCTCCAAGTCACAGGACCTTAGAGCTACCACTACAAGAAAAAATGCTTTTAATAACATTGAAAATGTGTTATCAAAACATACGATAACACTTTCTGATGTGTTAAGACCGACTATGTTATCGTAGGTAAGGGTATTTTACATAAAACTTTATCAGTGTTATACAGATGTGTTATTGTACTATCAACGATAACACAATTTCTGTGTTATTTTAATAAATAGATAAGTGTTTAATTATGTTATTTATAGTCGATTATATAACACATTTCAATACTTATAAATTTGTGTTATA
This sequence comes from Humulus lupulus, assembly GCF_963169125.1. Taxonomy (NCBI): domain Eukaryota; kingdom Viridiplantae; phylum Streptophyta; class Magnoliopsida; order Rosales; family Cannabaceae; genus Humulus; species Humulus lupulus. The sequence continues at coordinate 46,074,131 of NC_084793.1, forward strand.
CTACACTTTAGTATAACACATGTGTTATATTAGCTTAGAGAAACATAATCTTTTTTTTACTTACACAAAACTAGGAAAACAAATATGAAAGTTAAAGCCAAATAAGGTAACATAAATAAATTTTTATTAATTACTCAAATGTAATTACAATATTTAGTCTACTAGTCTAGGCTTAAGAAATCATATTACAACATAATTTATGCCCAATTCAGATTCCTTTATCACTAAATACAAAACAAGAAATGTATACAAAAATTAGTGAAATACATTCTTCCATTCTAAAGGCCTTAACTACAAATGTTGTCAAGAATTGCTCCAAAGAAATCATCTCAATATACCTGCACATTGTAAAAAAAAGTCCTTTTATTATTAAGAACATAAGACTTAAGCTAGTTTCCACCTGTAAGCATATAAAGTTTAAATTAAATTTGTAATAACTCCCTGTTAACAGATGAAAACTGCATTGTAAGTGCTGAAGGTGAGCAAAATTTTGAAGCAATTAGCATATATGTCAAACTCAAAGCCAAAACTTTATTCATCTCAAGTGATTTTGCAAACTTAAAAGTTCAGCCTTGAAATATTAAGTTAGAAGGTAAAGCATTAATTACTAACATAATTCAAACTTACCCAAGATGAACAACACAAGTTCAAGTACATATAACAGAGTTACAATATTGTTTTGAATTAGTTATGTGAAGTCAAGACAATGTATATGATAAATGATTAGGCTATAATTCATAACTACAAGAAATAAATATTAAATAATTACGACCTTAACAAGTCAGAGCTTTACAGTTGTAAAAAAGGATTATAAGAAAATTATAAAGTGATAAAAGCATGAAGTTTCACCTGCTGCTTCTCAATTCGTAAAGCCATTGTCTTAATTCCTCGTAAGCAGAGCCAACAATCAAATGGAGCCAACCCAGACCCTTCTGCATTTTGTAGAAAGTACAACTCTTTTGCTAATCTGAAAAAAAAATTATAATAAGGGCCTGAAGTTATAAATTATAACATTACTGTTCACAGTAAAGAAAGTCCATGCATAACCTTTCCCCTCTTACAGCCAGTACACCTGCCATCACATCACTGTGCCCAGCAATGAACTTGGTAGCTGAGTGCATAACAATGTCTGAATGAAAGATGAATGAATCAAAATCCAACAGTTTATAGAGGAAATAAAAAAGAGTAATCTGTAGAATGTAAAGTTCATGTTTTATATTGCTACCAGCTCCTAGTTCCAGAGGTTGTGACACTACAGGAGACATTATACTGTTATCCACCAAGACAAGAGCATCATGAGCATGAGCCATTTTAACTATTTCCTGAAGATGCACAAAATAAATAAAGAAAAATAATTGCACTTTAAAAACATTACCAAATCATACAATTATGACATTTCTGGCAACAAATAATTGAATAACTACTTAATTCTTTTATTGATTCTATCAAAAACAAGTATAATGTCTAAGAAAATATCAGACAGCCAGGAAAGATCATTCTCTACCTGGGTTACAATAGATATCCAAGTAATTCATCAGCATTTTGAGAAAAGATAAACCCACACACAGCATATAATTCAAAGAGTACAAGTGTCATATTTGGGCATTAATTTAAGTTTATCTTCTCTGTTTCTTTTAAGCATTTACCAGAAGTAACATTAAAAAAGAGAGAATAAAAAGGAATGAGAAAATATAATAGCCAGATATCTTACACGAATATTAGAAACCATTTGTCGAGGATTTGTGGGACTCTCCAGTCAGACAAGCTTTGTCCAGGGACCAATTGCAGATGCTATTTCATCTAAACTAGTTGTATCAACTCGTCTACACAATATAAGCATGATACTTTCAGATTTTACTCTGAGGCTTCATAATATATTTGAAAAGTGAGCTGCACTTACTTCACCACGACCCCTGTCTTTGGAATTACTTTTGACAGCAACCTATCAGAACCACCATAAATGTCATCTCCAACAACAATCTCTTCACCTAAAATCACATTATTATATCTTAAGAAAAAAAATTCAAATAAGACAGTAGCTACAAATTCCAACAAGGGCCATAAAGGCATAAACGATAACCTAGTCATTAGAAAATATCCACAAGCCAAGAGATACCTCTTCATGGTAAATTTATTTTATAAACTGAAGGACCCAAATCCATCTCATATGTTAAACAAGAATATATCCACTTTAATTCATTAAAAATATATCCAATTCATTGGAATATCCATATTGATGCATGCTGCATTTATTATTTTAAAATTTTAAAAAGAAAATAATGTAACTTCAACTTAGTGATAAATAATTAAAGATACAGAAGAAAAAGGAAAAGAAAAGGGAAGTACCAGTCCCAACAAGATGGGCTACAGCAGACAGAGCAGCCATTCCACTAGTGAAGCAAAAAGCACGATCTGCTTTATCCAGCTTGGCCAAAAGGCTATAAATAGAATAAAGCTCAGCATAAAAAAAACTCCCAGAACAAGGAAAAAGTAGCAATATTAGAGATTATACAACAATTACTTTGACTCATATTAGTAACAAAAGAAATCAGACCTTTCAAGAACATCTCGTGTAGGATTTCCACTTCGAGTATAATCATAAGGACCATTTTCTGTTGCTGAAGGCTGCAATTAAAGCATAGAACAGTCAAGTTACAATGAAGCTTAGAAAGTAAGAATTATATATATAAATTTGTAGAGATTTGTCACCGTTCGCCTGGGTTGTCACTCCGAGAAAGTGGCGCTGCTCACGGCTGTCACACGAACGGTCTGCCCATGCCCAAGTGTATTTCCTAAACTACTATCTAGCTCTAGAAGACAAACAAGCTTCTAAAAATAAGCTCAGAAACTATACATACTCAATAAACTAACCTTGCATTTCCTAAAGTTTCATGAAAAGTTTAAGAGAAACAATCAAGAATAGACATAAAAAGGAAGTGAGGAAAACAAGAGAAGCTTACATGACAGAGAATGACAGAGGTGGAGCCATTATAGCCAACCACAAACAAAAACCCCATGTGGCTGCAAGGTCTAGAGACTAGCGTAAACTTAAACTCTCCAGGCCATTTCTTTTTTTTTTTCTTCAAAATTTTCACTTAAATGTGGTCAAAGCTCAAAGGCCTCCAAACATAAGGAATATCACCACAAATAGAATATAGATTAATATGAGGAAAGCATAAAAGGATTTAAACAAAAATTGGGTCACGGCTTGATTATCACACAATTCATCATTTGGAATAGCATCCTTCAGAAGACGAGGATCATCAAGTACATCATGACTGCTCTTGATTTTTTTCTTTACAGCTGCTAATTCCTTCTCCAAATGGAAGTAAATTCAACATTCTGAATTGTACACATACAGACCACAATTAGCCAAATATTTTGCACCAGACACTAGCAGACACAAACAGTCACTCCAAAAAAGGGGCGTACACAAATAAACACTTACACAAAAAAAGGGCAATGACTCAAGAAAATATGAGCTAAATATTAAGCTAACTAAATGCAATGCTACAGAGCACACACCACCAAAAAAATAAAAATAAAGAAACAACACAACAATAGCAACATCAATCAGTTTCAGATCAAGAGCTACACAAGAAAGGAATTAGAAATACCTCAATCAAAGCAACTCAGTTAGCCAAATCTTGATACAACTCATCATTAAATAAATGGCCTAGATTGATTACACCACCAAAATATGTGAAAATTGAAATGAATGGCCTAACAATCAAAACTAATTCAAACACATCAAACTTCAAGTAGAAATTAGAAAACACAACTTCAAGTATGAGCAAGATCATATATATTTATATAAATATAAAAACCATAAATTTATATTGGTGCGACCTTAGTAGCCTATACACATCCAGTTTGTGAATCATCTTGAGCACTTCACAAGTAATCAAAATAGAATTACACACTCAATACAGTCATTGCCTAATTATGTTTATGAGATGTGTTAAATTACTCACTCATTTTCATGAACGTAACTTACCAATGGCTCTTGTCAAGTTCAAACTTCCATTGATCCATCCAACTTGAATGTGTCCTCCAATTTCCAAAATCCTATATTTCTCAACCTCTTAATCTGGCTGATGATTTTTAAACAATTTATATGCCTGAATAAAATCTTCATGAAAACAAGACATGAAAGTGATTTGCTTATATTAGAGGTACTACGACAAATTTGCCTAAATTTCGCATTATAACCAATTACAACAAATATATAGATAGGGAAAACAAGAGAGAGACTCCCGTGTGGTGTTATATAAGTATTTCAAGCTAAACTAATATGATATCTATTTCTTTTCTATTTTTACCATTCTAATATAGTGACAAATGAATATAATCCAGCTTAATTATGTCATTTTCTTATTCAATATGACTTTATATAGTAGAGCCCAAGAGCTTTGTAAGTCCTTAGTTAAACCATAGCACATCATAAAAATAAATTTAAACAAAAATTAATTGCATAATCCTTTCGTTAGCACGAAGAGAAAACTTAAACAAAACTTTTATATAATTAAAATTTTCTTTCATTCTATTTTTTAGTTTTCCTTAGAAGTTCCGCCAATATCCTTTATGGCAAAGAGAAATTTTAAAATATTAAATAATTCTAAAATACAACTCTTCAAGAACGCACAACTCCAACATAGATAGATGAAAACCATTTTCAAATAAGTTTAGAATTGTTTGAAACCTTATGCATTTCTTAAATAGCGATTTCATACTCTTAGTACCTTCAAGTGTTATAGGTAAGAACTCAGAAGCATAACACCAACTAGTCAAGTCATCCAACCATCTATAAAAAATAACAGAGCAGATATCTTGGAAGAAAGAGCAAAAGCTTTCTCTAATAAATGAGGAATCATACGCAAAGAGAAATAAATATAAAAAAATCGTATAAACAATATTGATCTGGCATATTAATAAAAAAAAAACAAGAATACAATTAGACAGAGAGACTATTGGGTCTGGTTGACAAGTCCTGGAAGTGATCTAAACCTAAAACAACACATATGGATTGATCTAATGCATCTAGTGCCATCTAACACTTTCTTAAAGATCTTAAATTTTCACCTAAAATATTATAGATATATATATATAAACATATATCCTGCTAAACAAACAGTAAGTTACATGATTTACCTGAGAATTCAAAGAGGAAAGAATACTGAAGTTGCTGTATTGGCCAGACGATTCCCTCAATAAATTTTTTACACCAGTAGAGACCTCCTGTCAAGATAAACTAAAGCTTAATATACTTAAACAGTTAAACTCTATAAGAATGTTGCAAGAAAATCCCAAACAAAAATACTACTTTCTAGTTACCAAATAGCAACCAAAATTGACTTTTCCTACCCTCTTCATGTTTCTTTTCCACTTCTCATTGATAAGTTCTAACAAGAAAAATCTATAATTCCTCCCTTTTTTTCTCTATTTGATCAATAATCATGTTCTTCTTTTACTGAACCTTGGAAGACATTTCTTATGCAGCCTTGAATTTGATTTTGAAACTAAAAGACAAACAATCATTCATTTATAAGCTATTTTGGTTGTACAAATTTTAAATTTAATTTCCCTTAAAACCAAATAGATTATTAGATAGATATGCATGAACCTCATACCACTAGCTATTTTGCACAGCTTAATGATTATATGTGCTAAAGACAAAAACAAATGGAGATGCTTAAAACTTATCAAAGATCTGTAAAAGATTTCATTAACCCACTTGGAATCCTACATAAGTTATCTACCGGTATATGTGTATTCATTCTGTTTATAGCAGTAGTAAAAATATCTTTCTGTAATGCACTTTTAGCTATGCCCTTAAGACTTGAAAATTTATAGAAAATATTTGTGTGATATTGAAAATGTAACAACAAACACATATTGGTGTAGGTTCCTTAACATTTAAAAAATAAATGAATCCTAAATAAGGAGTAACAAAAGCAACAGTGTAACACTAAATCTTGGGGAAACACTGCTAGAACCATTGGAGTTAAAATATAATTGCAGCTGCATCAGGGAAACATAAATAAAGAATTTGATTTTGAAGCTTCTCTCCAGTTAATATACAATATGGACTAGCATCCTAGAAACACCAATGACTCAAGAAATCAAGGAAACTGGGACAAAATAAAAAGGACTTCTGGAAAAATACATAAGAACCACATATATATACCACTTCAACTAATTTATTGACCACAAATGAAAATATTGAAATGACTTTCACTACCAACTAAAATTGACTGTCAAGAGCAATACCGCAAATGAGGCTGCTTGAAGACATTTCATGCAAACTTGAAATTTTTTTCCCACTTAATATGGGATTCTGTCACTACCTTAAAACGGAGCTGCTTATAATTCACTAAGCCTATTAGCAATTTTGAGTTGTTACAGTAAAAATGAAACTATATATATATGTGTATATATAAATGAGAATAATGAATTATTTTTACCTAAATATCTCTCATTTGTTAACACTCATTTTTACATTTACATAGTAGACTAATTAAAGTGTTATATCTACAACTCCATTTTTATTAGTTTGTGGCTTATCTTTTAAAAAGAAAAAGTTTATTTCTTTTGACAGAGACTTCACTCAAGGTATGGACACACAAAAATGAAAGAAAAAAAAAGATATACTAACCCAACACCTATAATTAAAATAGAGCAGAAAGAACAACACAAACTAGATAGCAAATCAAACTAGAGAGAATGCAAATTTCTGCAGAACAAAATACCACAAAAATGAAAAGGTGCCACTATATATACAAGACCAATAAACAACAAGAATAGTAAAGATAAAAAAACAACCAGAAATCTTGCCTAGCTTCTACGTTTTAGATATCACATATGGGTCATATTAAAGCAAAAGTGACTAAAACAGAGAAAAACAATAATTACCTTTATTCTCCTCATGCAAATGCAATAAACAAATAAAAAAATTATGGAAACTTATCCAATGGCAGCTACAACTATCAGTATTGCTGGCACCTTACATTCAAATCTACCTTTTTCACAAAGTGCCAGGAGCCATGACCATACCATTAAGTTGAATTCATTAAAATCACAATGGATGAGACCATGTTCAGCCAGTCGAACAATAAGGCCGACAATTAAAGTAGATTGTCATCATTATAAACCACATATTCAGACACAAAAACAAAGGCATTGCTGAAACTAGTATAACAAAAATGATCAAAGGCCCAAATTCAAAACAGGTTTTAATGATCAGAAAGGGAGTTTTCGAAATGTACATCATTATCAAAAATTAAATGCAACAAAGGAAATAACATCATATCAAAAAAGGAAATAACATTATACAAGCAACAAATGTCTTACGGCCAAAAAAAAAACAAGAAACTTCATACATTGATTATTGGTTGAGAAAAGATTATCAATATACATATATAGACCATAAACTTGGAACTAACCCGGTACAAGACCGTCGTAGACCCACGAGTCAAGCCACGTCATAGACCCACGAGTCGAGCCACACCATCGCACCCACGAGCGAGCCATGCCGTAGACCCACGAGTCGAGCCTCCTTGTCACACGACCTAATCTGCGGGCCCCCATCACCTTGTTACACACCTGCAAACAAATAGAGAGAAAGGAAGAAAGATTGAACGAGAGAGTAGCTCAGAGAGAAAGAAAGAGCGAGAGATAGTTACCATTGAAGAATGATATCGCCGCACTATCCCTCTCCAAAGCTAGTTTCTGAGAGAAGCCCCTGAACCCTTCCATTAACCTGTCGACCATGTGAAAGAAATAGAGGGAGAAGGACAGAGAGAAAAGAGATCGAGAGAGAGATCAGATGTAGGAGAGAGAGGCGGAATGGCTAGGGTAGAGAGAACCCATTTCAGAAAGGAGAGAGAGAGAGAGAGAGAGTGGCATATGGAGTGACGAAGGAAGAAAGAAGGAAAAAAATTATAAGTGGCGAGCTCCCAAAAAAATTATCGCCTTTTTCATTGACTTTGCCACATATATAATATTTTGCATAATACTTTTTGAATAGTATTATATTCATGTGTTATGAAAGGGGGTATTTGGTGTAGTGTACGAAATCACATTTTCCTTATTAGTGTAGAAATCCAAGGAAGGAAAGGGGGGGGGGGGGGGGTGGACAATTGCAGCTGCCTTTTTGGGTAAATAAAAATGTATATATTTAATTAATTAGATTTTAGAATTACATAAATTTATAAGAAATTAACTTTTATTATTTTAGAAAAATAAAAACCTAGCCACTATAAATGAAACCTTAGAACCCTAGAGAGCATTTTTGCTCATCTCTTCTCTATACCACAACCATCCATCTAGAGAGGGTAAAGAGAGAGGGAGGTGAGCTAGAGAGAGAGAGAGGAAGGCTGCCATATTTTTCTAGAGAAGAAGAAGAAAAGAAAGAGAAGGAGAAGGAGAAAAGGGTTTCGAACCCTAGGTAAGAATCCATCTACTAGTTTCACATATGTGCATTTGTATTTTCTCCTCTTCTCTAATCTAAGGATGATTTTGTGGTTTCTTTCTTTGGATGTATGGTGTTTGGAAATCCTCTATAGGTGACAAGGTTGTCTTGCTAGAGTGTTCTTGATTCAACAATCAAGAGAGGTAATGGTTTTTCTTAGCCTATATATTGGTTTTGATGGGTTTATCTTTGAGGTTGTTGATGGTGATGTTAATGGTTTGATTATTGTAGGATTGATGATTATGATTGGTATTTTTAAGGGAATATGTTTTGTTTAAAAAAGGGCTCATGGGAATGATTGAGAAAATGGATTTGATGGGGTTTATATGAGGATTATATTTTATGTTTATATTGCTATGGTTATTTTAAATCATTGATTTATGTAAAATGGCAAAAAATGATGATAGATGCATACTAGGTTTTATGTGAAGGTAGATGGGAATTTTGTGATGTTTTATGGTGGATCTTAAATGTTTAGGCCTAGGGGTAAAAAGTTCAATCATGTGTATTTTCTTGTATGTTTTGAAATAATAATGATTTTAGAAATATGATAAGATGTATGTTATTGCCATTGTTATTGTTTTTGTTGGATTTCATGTGTAGATTCAATGGAATAGAAAAATGGGATTTTATAAGATTGCATGTGAATATGTTAGTAATATTCTTAGAATTATGTATATAATAAGAGCATGATGAGATTTTGGACATGTATGATTTTATGTGGAATTTTTGAGATAAAAGATGAATTTCATGAGAAATTAAGCTTGCTGTTTTTTTGTAAATAATTGGGTAAAAGTTTGATAAAAAAAATGATTTGCATGCATAAGTAATGTCATTGATATTATGTTAATTTTATGAAATTAAAAATGGTATTTTAAGTCCCAATAAAATGATATTTTACTCAAATAAATACCTACATAATTTTTATTGAATTTTTAGAAAAATAGGAGTTTTTAAATTGAATATAGTGATTTTTAAAGATAAAAATGGTTGCTGGAATTTTTGTAAAAAAATGTGAAGTGTGTTTCACTAAAATGGATTTGATGAGTTTTTGAAACAAAATTATTATCCTAAGTTATGGTAATATTAAAAATGGTATTTTAATATGGTATGAATACATATTTTGATAAGTTATGATTTTTCTTTATTTTGATTGAGAAAAATATTTAGATTCAATTTATTTGTGATTTTTAAAGAAATTAAATAGTGGCTGAAAGTTTGGTTTAAATGATTAAAAATGATTATTTAATTGTCACATATGGATTTATGTTACATAAAACCAAGTCTTAAATAATTTAAATAAAATATATTTTTCCCACACTTAAAGATATATTTTTCTCACATTATTTATGTAACACAATTAACCAATGTTAAATTTTATTTTTCTAAAGAAACATATTAATCATATGTATTTTAATTAATTCCAAGCTTTTTGTTACTTCTTTGTAATTTGAGAATAATAAAGGAAACTGTCACTTTTTTTTTAAGCTAAATCAAATTATTTTATAAAATAAAATAATGTTTTGATAAATTTAATCAACTTAGAAATTTTAAGAAAAATAAAACATGTTATATGTCTATTAATTTTAAAACGATAAAAGTAAGAAATGTAGAATTATCGTTTTTAAAACGTCTCAATTACGCAATGTTCCCACGTATGCATGTTACATGCAAATCCACTTTTACGTCCAAAATTATGTTTATTATTCAACTATGTGGTTTTTATAGAAAGATCATGCATGTAAAATAGGTAAAAATGAGCATTTTTCTTTTATGGCTTTATTTGTAGTTAAGAATAATTGCATGTTATGTGCAAATATTATTATGTGTGCATGGCCCATGCACACATGAGTTGTATGGAAGGGCAAAATAGTAATTTTATGAACCTAAGAAATGTTGTTTTGGTTATGGTATAGGCTCGTTGAGAGGTTGTGAAATTTCTTAGCTCGGACCTGAGGTAAGGAAGTTAGATAGATTCTATGATTTTATGCTATGAATGGTAAGATTGTTGTATGAATGAATTGTTATGAATTATGAATGCCATAATGTGATGATATGTTGGCTTGTATGAATATGATATGTTTATGGATGTTAGCGTGATGAACGCGACACATCAAACGAGTTACTAAGGATATAAAGACGTAACTCCTAGGGCGGACGCGCCGAGGTTATTCAAGGACCAGAGACTCTTGTTTACCTCATAGGGTGACATGGACAACTAGCGGGCCATGCTCATCATGTATGCTGTATGAATGTGATATGATGATATGTTACGATTACGTTATGATATGCTATGATGATATGTTACGATTACGTTATGATGTGCTATGATGATATGTTACGATTACGTTATGATATGCAATGATGATATGTTACGATTACGTTATGATGTGCTATGATGATATGTTACGATTACGTTATGATATGCAATGATGATATGTTACGATAATGTTATGATATGCCATGATGTGTTAGATGAACGTTAGTGTTCGTATTTGTTGTATCCTTACTTGTTTATTGTTTGTACTTCCTTACTGGGCTTTTAGCTCACCCCCTTACTTTCCCTTCCAGGTAGCAAATAGGTTTTCTCTGTGGCACGCGTGTTGATGTGAGGAGTTCTATCGTCGTAGGGTGTATGGCGTGGGGTATCCTATGGACGGAATAAACGATCACTTTAGGATGCCATTTTAAATATGTTATGTTTTAAGAGACTTTCTAAATTATCAGTGGGACTTAATTATTTAATATTGTTTCTTTTGAACTTTGCATAAAAACTCATATTTTCTTTTAAACTAATGGGCCTAACTTGCATTGTTTTAAGCAAGTCCCCACTGAGACCTTTATAAAAAGTGGTTTTCTTTATGGACCAACGATATGTGAATGTTTTAATAAGTACTAGTCTAGGGCGTTCTTTACAATATCAATGTAAGAGTTTATACAAAGGTAAAACTGTAATTTGAAAATTTGAGAAGAATTTTATTCTTCGGGCCAAATATGCAATTATATGATAATTGAGGTTGAATAATTAATTTGAAATTAATTATTAATTTTTGAAAATATATTTATTATTTTAAATATATAATTTTTTAAATTCATATATATAAATTAATTAATTAATTTTTGAAATTAATTATTTTATTTGAGTGAGAGAAAATAAAATTGGTAAGTCAAAAATAGTTTTTGATTTATTGAATTTTAAAAGATGATGATAATAATGATCATCAATTTGAATTTTGAATTTTAAAATTTTGAAATATGGTTGTCATCTTTTCCTTAGAAAGATAAATACCTTACTTTGTGGAAGATTGATTTTAGTTAAATAAATAAATAAAAGAAAAATGCAAAATCCCTAAAAATGGAATAACAATCCACGCATGACACAGTCCAGAGACTGTGCCATGCGTGTACCACTACACTGATATTGTATAAGTGTTGTTTTTATTTTTTTTATTTAATTAATTAATAATTTGAAAATAATGTTTTCAAATTTGGTAAGTTAGATATTTACCTAAATCAATTCCTATCATCATTATGATATTATTATTATATTACTATTATTATTAGGAATAATAATGTAATAGAATAATCTCTATTTACATGATATAGAATAATAGGAATAAAACATAAACATAAAAATACAATTCAGAATAGTTCTTATAATTTTTTGTTAGACAAAAAGTTTATCATCTTCTTCTTTATTCTAACTGAAGAGAATGGTGAATAGAATTGTATGTTTTATTCATGTGAATGTCATATATTTATACAACCTAGGAGAAACTAAAATAGGAAAGTATGAGAGAAAATAGGAAACGAAATAATTACAATTGACCCTATCTTCTAGCTAATTTACAGCTAATTATTCTAACACTCCCCCTCAAGCTGGAGCATAGATGTTAATCATGCCTAGCTTGTTACAAAGATAATCAACCCGCACCCCATTCAAAGCCTTCGTAAAAATGTCTCCTAATTGTTCTCCAGTTTTCACATATCCTGTAGAGATCAAGCCTTGTTGAATTTTCTCACGAACAAAATGACAATCAATCTCAATGTGCTTAGTTCGCTCATGAAACACAGGATTTGAGGCAATATGAAGAGCAGCTTGATTATCACACCATAATTTTGCTGGCACTGAAGTCTGAAATCCTACTTCAGTCAAAAGCTGATATATCCACATTATCTCACACACAGATTGTGCCATAGCCCTATATTCTGATTCAGCACTGGATCTGGACACAACATTTTGTTTCTTACTCTTCCAAGAGACCAAATTACCTCCAACAAAGACATAATAACCTGAAGTGGATCGTCTATCCACCTTGGAACCAGCCCAATCTGCATCTGAGAAACACTCATCTAGGTGTGCCCATGATCCTTGTAAATAATACCTCTTCCGGGTGCTCCTTTCAAGTAACACAAAATTTTCTCTAAGGCTGCCCAATGATGAATTGTTGGAGATGACATAAACTGACTGACAACACTAACTGAGAATGCAATATCTGGACGGGTCACAATAAGATAATTCAGCTTTCCAACTAATCTGCGATATTTCTCAGGATCTTCAAATGGTTCCACATCACGTGTCAGATGCACAACTGGATTCATTGGAGCACTACAAGGTTTTGCTCCCAATTTTCCTGTCTCAGTTAACAAATCAAGTACATACTTCATTTGAGACAGAAAAATACCTTGTTTACTCCGAGTGACTTCAACTCCCAAGAAATACTTGAACACCCCCAAATCCTTCGTGTGAAACTGGGTATGAAGGAATGATTTAAGGGAAAAGATGCCTTCAATATCATTTCCAGTAATAACGATGTCATCCACATACACAACTAACAAAATGATACCAGCAGTTGATCTTTTATAGAACACAGAATGATCTGACTTACTTTTCAACAAACCAAATTTCTCAACAGCCTGACTAAATTTACCAAACCAAGCACGAGGACTCTGTTTCAAACCATATAAAGACTTGCGAAGACGAAAAACTCGGCCTAACTCCCCCTAAGCAAAAAACCCAGGAGGTTGCTCCATATATACTTCTTCCTCAAGATCTCCATGAAGAAAAGCATTTTTAATATCAAGCTGATGCAAAGGCCAATGATGAGTAGCTGCCATGGAAATGAACAGTCGAACAGATGTGAGTTTAGCAACAGGAGAAAAAGTATCACAATAGTCCACTCCATAAGTTTGAGCATAACCCTTGGCAACAAGACGGGCCTTTAAGCGAGCAATTGTTCCATCCGGATTGACTTTAACCGTAAAAACCCATTTGCACCCTATGGCCCGTTTTCCTGAAGGCAAATTAACCAAGTCCCAAGTACCATTTGCAACTAAAGCATTCATCTCTTCTATCATTGCAGCAAGCCAGCCAGAATGAGACATTGCTTCACGAACAGTTTTAGGAATAGTGATAGAATCAAGAGAAGCAATAAAATAGCAAGAAGAAGAGGAGAGATGATTATAAGAAACAAAAGAAGAAATAGGGTATGTACATTGGCGTTTACCTTAATGTAGTGCAATGGGAAGATCATCTTTGAGTTTCGGATCTGATGACGAAGATGCAGGTGCAGGACATGAAACGAGAGGTGGAGGAGGTGGACGCCTGGTGTACACTATATGAGGCTTAGGAAGTGGTGGAGGTGGTGGAGGTGTAGGCATTGCGGGAGCTATGACCAAGGCAGGTGAAGGAACAAGAGACTCATCAGAACATGTATCAGGCACAGAGGATGTGACAGAATATACCAACAAATCATCATCCTCCCCCTGACGAGTAGGAGTAGGGGAAGATGAAAAATAAGGTGTATTTTCCACAAAAGTAACATCAATAGAAACAAGATATTTGTTGAGATCAGGACAATAACACCTATACCCTTTCTGAAGACGAGAATAACCAAGAAAGACACACTTTAATGACTTAGGGTCTAATTTGGTGACATGTGGACGGACATCGCAAGCAAAACAAACACTGCCAAATACCCGAGGAGCAACTGGAAACAATGACTTACCAGGAAAAAGAATTTTAAATGGGATCTCACCATTAAGTACAGAGGATGGCATGCAATTAATAAGAAAGCATGCTGTGGAAACTGCATCGGCCCAAAAAGGTTTAGGAACTTTCATTTGAAATAAGAGGGCACGTGCAGTTTCAAGAAGATGTCTGTTTTTACGTTCTGCTACACTATTTTGAGGTGCAGTATCAACACAAGAAGTTTCATGAAGCATGCCATTAGAGGTCATGTAAGATTGAAATTGAGCAGATGTATACTCTTTGGCATTATCACTTCGCAAAGTACAACCAGACACATTAAATTGATTTTGAATCTCAGCACAAAATATAGAAAACAACTCAGAACGATTTTTCATTAAATATAACCAAGTTACACGAGAATAATCATCCACAAAAGTAACAAAACACCTGAATCCAGGTTGAGACAAAATAGGAGAAAGACCCCAAACATCAAAATGAACTAACTCAAAAGGAACACTAGCACGTTTATTGACTCGAGGACTCAAACTAACACGATGATGTTTGGCAAACTGACATGACTCACAATCTAATGAAGACACCTTACTATACTGGGGACAGAGTTTCTTGAGCAGAGGAAGGGGTGGATGGCCCAAACGACAATGAGACTCAAAAGCGAAAGCAACACTCGGACAAGCAATAGAGGCTGGTGGAAGTGGATCAAGAACATACAGGCCGCCAGATTCATGTCCTTTACCAATAATCTTTTTCATCATAAGATCCTGAAACAAACAATGATCGGGAAAGAATGAGATTGAACAATTTAGATTACGAGTGAGTTGACTAACATAAAGAAAACTAAAGGACAAATTAGGTAAATGTAAGACTGATAACAAAGTGAGCAAAGGTGTGGGAGCAACAGTGCCAGATCCAAGAACAGAAGATGGTGATCCATCAGCTAAGGTAACAGTAGAAGTGGGACTATGAGACTGAAAAGTGGAAAAGAGACTGGAATTACCTGTCATGTGATCTGTGGCACCAGAATCAATGACCCATTTTGAGGATGTGGAAAGAAGGCATCCATTAGAGTTACCTGAATCAGCTATCGCAGTGACAGAAGGAGATGAAGACTTAAGTGATTCTTGATACCTTGAGAACTTGGCAAATTCATCAGCAGAAATAAGGACCGATTTGTCAGATGCATCACTAGTGCTTGTAATATTAGCAGAGTGTTTTTGCTGATTTTTGAACCGTAACTTCCTACACTCAAACTTGGTATGGCCTGGTTTCTTACAATAGTTGCACATGATGCTCCCGGAATCAGGTGTTCGATTATCAGGTCCTTGTGAATTACCTCCTTTGTATCCACTTGGAGTAGAGTTTTTCCATGGTGCAGAATTGTTACGACTCACCAAGGCACTATTAAGAGGAGCTGAAGAGGTAGTTTCTGTGCGAAGAACACGAGTGAACACATCTTGTAAAGAGGAGACATCAGAACCAGAGAGAACTTGTGACTTTGCAGAGTCAAATTCAGATGAGAGTCCTGCAAGAAAACTCATAATAGCCATCTGCTCTCGTTGGCGCTGTTGAACCTTCACATCAGAACTAAATGGCAATAACACATTAAGCTCTTCATATGTTTTTTTAAATGCCATAAAGTAACTCATAAGAGACTGATCTTGTTTCTCTGCACGATAAAAGGCTTTGCAAACATCATATATGCGAGATATGTTGTCTTTGCCAGAATACAAAAACTCCAAGTAATCCATTAGTTCTTTAACCAATTCACAATGATTAATCAAACTAATTACCTCATTATCGATAGAATTTCGAATTTGAAGGAACAAGCGAGCATCCTCACGGAGCCATATTTTTCTTGAATCGTCTTTTTCTTTGGGAGGATCTTCAGTCAAGTGATCATCTTTGTCAATACTCCTCAGATACAGTCGAATCGTCTTACTCCATTCCAAATAATTCGAACTAATCAATTTATGGTCCGTGATTTTAGACATCACGGGAACCACATCAGAAACAACCACTGATTTCAAATCTGATTTTATCTCTGCCATAATCTCGAAAGCAAAAACAATTGAAAGAGAAAAGGAAGAAAGCGAACACCAAAGAATGAACACCCAAACACGAAGAAGGCAAAAGTATCAAACCACAAAATGAGAAGAACTGCCGGAGACCGATGCAAGGAGGACGGGGAAGGGCCGGGAGCGTGACAGACATTGACCGTCACCGGAAAAGAGGCCGGACGCGCCCTCACGCGCCGGCGCGTGGGAGTCGGGGCGGCGGCAATTGGTGGCGCGTGGGGCCCACGCGCGGTGAATCTGGCTTCCAGACTTCGGGGTTTTGCAGATCGGCGGCTGGGCAATCCGTCTATGTGGGCGGTGAGTATAAACTCGCACTCCAACTAGGGTTTCCGAAAAAGGAACCCTAAACTCAAACCCTAATCTCTTTTTATTTTTTTTTATGAACCCTAATTTCGAATTTCGAATCACAATTCTAAGTATTTCTCTGATACCATGAAAAGAATGGTGAATAGAATTGTATGTTTTATTCATGTGAATGTCATATATTTATACAACCTAGGAGAAACTAAAATAGGAAAGTATGAGAGAAAATAGGAAACGAAATAATTACAATTGACCCTATCTTCTAGCTAATTTACAGCTAATTATTCTAACACTAACCATTCTCATACCATAATCCAAGTTCTCATATGTTGAGAAATACTTGTGATTCCTAAAATACAAACTCATGTTCTCTATGTGCCTACACACATCTTGAGGTGTAGAGAACACTCCGGAAGATCGTGGTTTGAGTACTCAAAGCGTTCTATAGGAAGTTCGATAAATATACGAAAAGACTCAAGGACACTTGATAGGCTTCAAGATGTAATTGTTCATGTTCTTGAATATTTATGTGATTGTATGTTATATATAAATATATTGTATATTTATATATATGTTACATGATTAATAATATTGTATGTTAATATTTTTGTATGGATGTTTTCTTGTCCATATAAACTGTTTATATGAGTGATGAAAATTTTATTGTTGTAAACAATGGGCCTACCACGCCTATTCCCCTGTGTACTCTTAATGTTTTTCCAATTCACCATAGTCAGTGTTGCCTGAAAAGTAAAGCAAATTGTGAGAACACACTCATAACAAAAAGAAAATGAAACAAGTCAAAGTGGTTAGCATAAAAGTGTTCTACAATCGTTGGCGAGACAAGTCAAGAGAGGAGCCAATGGTCGCCTATGGCCAATTGCAGAAAATGTGAGGGCCCAGTTCTACAGACTTTAGCATCCCCCTCGCCATGTTGATGCTTGCCTGAAGAGGCGTGGGTGGTTACAACTCTGAGGAAGTCAGCGCAGCCAGGGCCAACACGCGCACTAGTGACATAAGACATGGAGCGCCCCCCAGGAGAGGATCTGGTGGAGTGGGATCAGTAGGTGTGGCAGCTAGAGGCCAGATGCGATCCCTCTTAGCTTTCCGCCACGATTGGCTCTAGAACGAAGGTCATTTCTTCTGCCTTCTAAACCCTTCTGGAGTAGTCAAGAGATGAGAAAAATACTCTGACAGTTCCATAGCTCCTGCAATTCAAAAATCAAACAGTCAGTCAAACAAGGTAGAAGCAAAATCCTGACATCACATAAATAATCTCAAACAAATAGCTTTGGCAGCAGGTGGGCACTAAATACCTAACAAATCTATGAAAGAAGGCCAAGTACAAGGCATCCCTCCACTCAAATGAGGATCTAGAAATCTCAGATCTACCAAATTCCCTAGAAGGGATCCCACTGACACCTCGTCCTCTATATTAAGCTTGTGGTCATCTGGATCGGTGGAGAAGAAGGGCAATGATGCAAGCTCTGCCACGGTAGCAGCCGAAAATCCATCCCACTGAGTAGGATAGGGACAACATAGCGAAGACCACAAAGACTCCTCCTGTGTCTGAGTACGTCCCGAAGGGCCAGCCACAGAGGAGGTCCCACCGACGCCGACCTCTGGAGAGTTGCAGAAGCCTAGGGACGATGAGTGTGCTGGGCAAGGAACTGAAGGACCTCCCACCTCATGGGTTGCTAGTCGCCCCTACACCTGCCTCGCGGATCATCAGGACCCCACATCCTACGAAATCAGTGTTAGTAAGCCTAATAATAGGAAGGCCTCATGGATCAATGTGCTTAATAGGTGGAGAGGGCTTCACTATTTCAAGAACTGGTGAGTGCCCAAGAAGTCACACACAAAGATGTATGTTATGGTCAAAAATGAGAAAGTGTGCAGTCTTATACTCAGTCGCTACTCGTGTCTGCGTAATCTCTAAGCGCTCCTAATATCTGGTCGACTCCCTCAAACGAGTAAGGACACTTGTCAAAAACAGCACACGCATTAGAAAAATGCAAGTTAGGAACAGTCAGGTGACCCTCAACACCCTTGTGGAGAATTTTGTCAGCCGCCATTGGCGAGGACTCCCTCACAAGAAGGTGAGAATAGCACCCCAGTGCTCCAAAGACTTTGTGGGTAGAGTTGATGCCCTTCGTAATTCTAACAGTCAAAATCCCGTGATCCGTAGGGGGAAAGACCGCGTAAAAGTTGTGCAATCTCACATCGCCTGGGGAAGGTCAAGTGTGATGATTCTAAGACTGTGCATGTATGGGACTACACAGCTGAAGAGAGCTTAAATGGATTGATGGGTACTACCTATGCCAACAAGATGCATCTTCTTTTCGGTAGCCCATCACTTGAGAACTCCAAAGTTAAGCGTGCTTGACCTGGAGTAGTCTCATGATGGGTGACCTCCTGGGAAGTATTCACAGGAAGCGTGCTAGTGAGGACAAAGCATGCTGGAAAGAATCGTGTTGGTTTGCAGGGCCATTCGTCATTCCAGGAAGCAACCATAGTGACATGGGGCGTTACATTAAACAAGTATCTATAAGAATATTCCCCGGCGTTGGACTTCCTGCTAACCACTTAGTCCGACACCTCGATCTAAACGCGACGATGGTAGAATCCATACATCATCATATCTGGGTTTAACTGAAGGTGGTATAAATAATGAATCTCTCGAGGAGAAGGAGGCTCCTAGCCTAAGATGTGGAACAAGACATAAAGCCCAACAATGATCTGATAGGCGTTGGGCATCAACTTGAAGGGCACCACCTGAAAATAGTGGGTGACGTGGTCAAATAGTCATGCAGCGGAAGGATATCCCCAGGGACACAGTGTCTGGAGCTCCATGCCTGCCAGCCTTCTAGAGGGCAATTTGGATGCTCGCCAAGCCTAGGAAGTCCGCACTTAATGACATCCAAAAGAACATGGCGAGAGATCATCTGCTCAAGTTAATCCACGTTCATGATAGATGGAATATAGGAGAAATCACCATCAACTGACGAAGGTGGTGTATCGCGAGCTCGCCCAATGATCGCACGATGAATGGCACCTCACCTTGGGCAAGCCTAAATCTGAGGAGGTTGTTAAGGAGCCATAAAGATAATCAAAAGGGTACCTGAAATAAGCAACATTCAAAGAATCAGAAGCAGCAAACCACAAATATAATCCATATAACGAGCTCGTTCTTCGCAAGCGAAAAAGGCGATAACCCGCTAAGGAAAATTCACAAAAATATTTAAAGTACCTCGCCCATTAATTTGGCGAGGAGATCTGAGAACCTGGGGGCTCGGCCGAGGAGCGGTGCCTTTGAATATTGGAATCGCCTCATCAAACGAGGGATAAGTGTTAGGAGCTGGCGATGGCATGTACACCTTAACGCTCGACAGTCATGCCCCTCACACCCTCCGCAGGCTGCTTGCCAATTGCGCCCATCAGGGGTCGCTCGCCCTTCACAGGACGCATATCCTTCACTCCCCTCGAGAGCCGCTCGCCAATCGCTAGCCCCCCATGCCCCAAGAGCTGCTCACCAATCGTTGAACCCTCGCACCCTAAGAGACGCTCGCCAATCGCTCGCCCTTCACACCACCCATGTGTCTTGCAATCCTCACAAGTCGACGTTGTTGCCGTTGTACAACATTCGCCGCCAAAGGGCAAGCTCGGTCGGCACCCAAGGCAAATTCAAAGCTCCAAAAAGACCCAAACCGTCCCTTTGTGAAATTGGACAACCCACTAAGGAATTTCACCAAGATTTATCCTAAATCTACCTAGCCCACTCAATTTCTACCATTAATTTCTTGGGTCAAGCAAGAAATGGAGAAATTACCCAAGAACACATGCATTCAACAAGAACTAAGTAGATTCCCTACAATGTGCAAAATTTATGGGCAAGGAAGCTTACCACGATGAAGAGGACCCTTGTGGAAGATGACCCAATGGCGAGAGGTGCGAGCCCAATGGTGGGAAGGAACCCAAGGGGGCGACTAGCTTGTGATGACAATGAAGATGGTTAAATCCTTGAAGTAAGTCTTCAATGAAATGGGCGATTCACCACCATTATAGGCCTCTTTGGCTAGCTCTTCAACTCAACGCTCCGACAACTAAGTAGTTCCACGCGAAGGAGGAAGAAGAAGAGAAGGTGGCTTGCTCCTCTTGAAACAAAAAATGAAATAAGTGAGTGCATGGCCCCTCCCCCGTCGCCGCCTTAGAAAAATGGGTGCCTAGGTGGCTCCCTACCACTGTCAGCGAATGGAATGCGAAGGCGAGACCCACTTGCTTACGACGGGAAAGGAAATGCTCAATTATCAAGTTGACTCCTAGAAATTGAAAAATCGTGAATGGTACCAACTAGGAGGCAACGAATGGGGTCCCATAACACTCGCCCGAGCCCTCATCCTCGGTCAGCGTTCAATATCTCACCAATGGCGACCGCACTCATGAGAATCAGAATCTCTGACAAGAGTCAAACCACATGGGTATGGGCTAAGAAGTCATCCCATCAACAGTCCTAGGCATCAAGACATTTTTCATCCACCAAGTTTTTCACAAGTAATGGCGGTACACGTTTACAGTGATCAAGGATTTAGTGCTTATAAATGCGAGATAGCCATGCACCACCAGAAGATCAATCCACACCAAAGAATTTACCATATTCTCTCTATGGTCAGCACTGTACAATTCATACAACCCCTCTCAAAGAAGATGATCGAGATACAAGCACAAGTTAGAAAGAGAAAATGGAGGAGAAGCCAACTCCCACCATGAAGAGCAATCATTCTCGAGCAAGCTCATAGCAACAATATGCTTGTTGATTCCAAGGCCGATCAAGTCCAAGCATGCGGTGGGGACGGGTTGTTCCGTGGGCAACTTCCCAATCATGGGGATATTCAAAGGTAGCCCTAGTACAATCACCAAGCAGAGGAAGCTAGGGGAGAAAAGGCTATCACTGCTCTTGTAACGCCTCACGTCACTATGGATGCTTCCTGGAATGACACTAGCCCTGCAAACCAACACGAGTATTTCCAGCATGCTTTGTCCTCACTCGTATGCTTCCTAGGAAAACTTCCCAGGAGGTCACCCATCATGAGACTACTCCAGGTCAAGCACGCTTAACTTTGGAGTTCTCAAGTGATGGGCTGCCGAAAAGAAGATGCATCTTGTTGGCATAGGTATTACCCATCAATCCATTTAAGCCCTCTTCAACTGTGTAGTCCCATACCTACACAGTCTTAGAATCGTCACACTTGACCTTCCCCAGGCGATGTGGGATTAGACAGCTTTTACCCAGTCTTTCCCCCTGCGAATCACGGGATTCTGACTGTCACAGCCCTTAATGATTGTCGGAGCCTCTAATCACGCCTAAGGCGCTCCATTTCCTTTCTCCATAGAATGGGGTAGGCAAGGCAGAAAAGGCGAAGATGGCCGACGGGAGTTAGTCTTGACAAGAATACAAGGTACTCACAGACATGGCTTCTCCAACGACTATGGACAAGGACGGGTAACTCAGACGCAGAGTTCCAATTCCACCTCGTCTCGCTCGACGACTTCCCTAACCGAAGGAGTCGAACCCATAACAATCCTAGAGATGAAGAAGTGACAGACTTCAACAACCGGGATGCCCCTCAACTATGTAAGTCATCCCCACGCCAACGTGAAGCCTGACTTGGGGGGAAAATGTTATACCCAAAATTTGACACTTCCACATGGCAGCCCACGAAGCGATGACGTGTTAAGACAAAGTGCCAAGACACAACAATCGCCACCAGCCGCCATGCCGACTGACCCTCGCCACTTCCCTAACACACAAGAAGAGACAGGATTCGCCAAAGCCGACTTGCTTCTCCCTTCGCGTGAAGCCAAAAGATCCCCAGATGGCCACGCTAAAACCAATCCCCAGATGCACAAGTTGCACTAACACACATCACAAAGATCAGCTAAAGTCATCATCTGCCATAGCTGGTGCCTGAGGCCCTCGCTGGTCGCCAGTCATGGTTGTCGGTCGCCAAGGACCTTCACCGCTAGTTGGTGGCCCTCGCCACCTGAGATTTCTTCTGCACCAGAGTGCACCTTCAAAACATTAAATGAATTAGACACATCGAATTACCATTTTCGGTGAGACACGAACCTTTCTCCAGCCAAGTGAATCAAAATTTAGCCTGATCGAGAAACAACGTGCCACCGTCAGCCCTTCCCATCTCTGCGGTTGTAAATAGTGCAAACTGAAATGTAACAGAGGTTGAACGATCAAGAGAAGAACAAGTCAGTAATTGTTCATTTTTCGAAGAGAGCTTCTACTCTCCATCACTGTAACTGCCCCAAGAATAAGAACAAACTCATCATGTTCTTGAGGGTTCAAAAATCATAAATAATATTGACTAAAGAGGACGTATGTCATCTTTTTTTGGCCAAATCACAATAAATCTTTGCCTCGTTCATTTATTACTGTATTTATTTCACTTTTCTTTGGCTCACTATTCATCATTAAGGTCTGCCCTGAGATATTACACATAAAATAACTCTTTATTTATTGCTCTATGCAAGTTGACGAAAAACGAGTCAAAAATATTAATTTCAACTAATATAAAGTTTTTCAAATAAAAATTTATTAGTTAAATAATTAATTAATTACACATAGTTATCACTTAGCCATGGAAAATTAATTCATTTGCAATTTAGTCATTTTCTCCAGTTATCTTGCTTGTGACATCTTTACCCTTGACAATGTAGGACAGAGGCGACTCGGTGACCATGAATCCATAATACTAAGCTTCAATAAACCAAACTGTTGAACAAAAAAAAATAGGGAGAGAAATAAGAATATAAATCAATATATATAAGTGTTGACTGTATTTTTAGCCAACGACGTGAGAACGTAAAAAACGATGAACCTTCAAGATAATTTAAACAACACAGACAGTTTTATCAAGAAAAGTAAATAACACACAAGATTTTTATAGTGGTTCAGCCCCGATCAGTCGGTAATAGCCTAATCCACTTAGAGTTATGATTATATATCTGTACTCAAGATCAGATGGACTGAGCCAACTGAGTTTCTTCAGTACAGATCGCAAAAATACAAGAATCCTTTCAAATACCAGCACTTTCTCTCTCTAGAATACTCAGACCCAAATTTTCTCTCTCTAGAATACTCAGACCCAAATTTTCCCAAAAGTCCAGAAAAAGGAAGCAGAAGCCCCTCTCTAATCCCATAAGCCCTCTATTTATAGGCTTAGGGTCATACCTACGGTATCCCCTAGAATCGGGATATTTTATTATACTTATTACATTTAAATTACAAAAAACATTCAAAATGTAACAAAACCCCCCATTTGTGGGAAGAATGAGAGATTCCCGCGTATCTTGTTGAAGCCGTTTCTGGGAATCTTGACTTAGTCCTCCTCTAGCTAGTTGATCCACCTCCTCTCCACTCTGGTCGATCATACACATGCTGGTCGGACATACACTTGCTGGTAGGACATGCAAGTGCTGGTAGGACATGTGCATGGTGGTAGGGCATGCACTCCTCTCCTCTAGCATGCCATTTCTTAATTTGGACAACCATGCACTTGTTGGACATACGCATAAAGACCAAATTCTTGGGCTCTCCTCGGACCACATCCTTGGGGTCTCCTAGGACCACTCTCTTGGGGTCTCCTAGGACCACTCTCTTGGGTTCTCCTCGGACCAAAGTCCCTTGGGCTCTCCTCGGACCACATCCTTGGGATCTCCTAGGATGCACTCTCCTTAGTTCTCCTAGGATGCACTCTCCTTAACTCTCCTAGGACCACCCCCTTAGAGTCTCCTCGGACCACACCCTTGGGATCTCCTAGGATGCACTCTCCTTAGCTCTCCTAGGACCACCCCCTTGGGGTCTCCTCGGACCACACCCTTGGGATCTCCTAGGATGCACTTGGCTTGGTTATGACATCTTTCAAGCAGTCCAAACTCTTCACCAGTCTACCGGGTCACTTTATCACAACTCTGAGGAGTCAATGTATTTATTGACTATTAATCTGTCTTTTACTAACCATGCACTGCCACTTGTCACCTTTATTGCCACGTCATTGATCTCCAATTTTTGGGGATAACAATAAGAAATATAATATATATGTATATATCCACATAACAAAAAAAAAAATATGATATATATATATATATTAATAAAGATAATGTGTAAAGAGGTTTTGATTTAAGTGTAGTTAAAGAGAGAGAGAGAGAGAAATCGGTATAGGTGAGAAAAATTAGGGGAGTTATCTCCACTCACCTATTTCTCTCTTCCCACTTCTCCATTTATTTAAACGTATTATGAAAATAGTTTTAACTACAAGACTCTCTATAAATAAAAAAAAGGAGGAAAAGAAAAAAAGAGATCGACATATTGCATTAGGAAAGAAACAGAGGAAAAAAAAATAAAAATCACAGTATTTCTTCATATCAAGGTTACACAAGTAAATATCTATCCCTAAATTCCTTCTACTTCCCTAACTTTCTCTTGCTCCATGATGGAATACACTCATTCATTTATCTTCATCTACCATGGAATGCACTCATTCCACTGCAAATCTATAATGCACTCATTATGCCCTTAATTTATTTTTATTTAAAATAAAATTGGACTATTATGCTGTCAAAATTATCATAAAATGTTAGTTTTGTTTAAAATACAGTGAGAACACCTCCAGTTTTGGCAAAATACCTCATTAACCAAAAAAGGTCTTGAAAGATTTCAATGGATTAAATATTTTCCACTGTTGCAATTTCTCTCGTTCAAGAGGTGAAGTTGAAAGTTTTTGTTTTACTGATATTGAAAAGGGATATCTGCATGTATATTCAATAAAAATGGTGATGAAAATGTCCTTAGAGTCTGAAACAAAGAAAGAAAAAAATTGAGAACAGTCGGTCAACTCATAGATATGAGTTATTTGGCATGTAGTGCATACTTTTATCACAAATTGATCAAATTGAAAACACATAATCCATATTTGGACAAAAATGATGTATATATAAATTAAATATATTCATATACACATATATCATATATATATATGTGCAAATGGTGCATTGAAATCTTAAAAGTCTAAAAATCTAACAAATGATGTAATCATATATATATATACTCTAAACTAGAAAGAAACAACGATATATACATTTCACTTCAGTGCATATAATGATGTGTATAAATATATATATATATAAAGAATTACCTAAATTAAAATAACGTGGCTCATAAATAAGTTTGGTCTTCGACTCCAAAAACTGATAGTTACGTGGACGAAGTATAAATGTTCACTAAGCTTGAAGTTAAGGCCAAAATGCCACTGCAAATACTCTTTAAATTTTCTTTCAAACTAAAATTCTCTTTCTCAAATTTAGAGAATTTTAATGAGTGATTTGAGATGAGTACAATAGAAAAAGGCTTATATAGATGCAAATATAAGACCAGTTGTCTTATATCTCGATTTCAACTCAAATTTAAACTGAAATCTTAAACAAAAAGATATTTTATACCAAATTTAAATATAATCAGATTTTATTTTAAATTTTAATTTTAAAAGAAACTTTATAGAGATAATGGATTTAATATTCACTCTCAAATATTGAGAATAATTAAATAAATAAAGTCAAATAATCTCTTTATATATAAAACAAATTATTGATAAAATATATATAAAGAGATTTCAAGACATAAAATTGTCACCAAAATGACAAAATTCTAAAACTATGTGAAATTGTATGAAATTTTCAAATCCCAAATGAGCTCATTAAAGCATTTGAAATGGTAAAATCCATTTTAAATGGTATCTCAAAGAGATTATTTACCTCACCAAAATCCTAAAAGAGGTCTTTTACCTCAAAATTCAAAAGTGCACTAAATTAATTTCAAAACCATATATAATGGTATTCTAAAGAGATCTTTCGCCTCAAAGCATCTCTAAAATAAGAATACTCAAATTTCAAAGTGAGGTTGTTAACCTCAAAAATTCTAAAATATCTAATTTTGAACTACATTTGACTTGATTCCTCTGAAGGATACGTAGGCAAGTTTGTCACTCAAAACTAAGTGCAGTCACATGAACCAAAAATTCTCAAAATTCTCAAATATCAAACACAACTCTCAAAATTCTATAAAAGGTCTTTTACCTCGGAATTTTTTCTAACTTCCAAAACACTAAATAATTCCATGATATGGTCATCTACCAAAATTTCATAAATTTCTAAAAATACCATGAATTCCTATTAATGGTCATTTACCGGAATTCTTCCACTCAATTTTCCAAAATATCTATCTAGAACTACAAGTGATTTGATCATTCATAAATAAGGTATGTAGGCAGCTCAGTCAGTCAAATTTACTGAGTGTGGTCGCAATTCCAAATTCCTCAAAATTTGCCCAAAATTACACAAGTAATTAATATCATCATAATTGGAATCAAAAGTTTTTCCTTTAAATACAAAGGGTAGTAATTAAGAGGTTATTCTTATAATCTTGGATGGGTCGAACTCAAATTAATAAGCTCTTATGCTATAAAATCGACATAGGTGAAATTGTGTTTGACAATAATTTTAATATATTAAATTTAAAATTTTGGTCTAACACATACTATTAATTAAACTCTTTAATTAAATAATCTTATTTATTAATTCCATTATTACTCCATTGTAAATATGGAATTGCACTCGTAGTAATTATAGAATTATATTTACAGAGTAATCTCTTGCAGTCCATTGATATTATCAATATATGCAGCCTTGTCAAGAATTATTGTTTTACCCTTCTAATTACCTCTTGTTCCTTAAGTAACATTAACTCAACAGTGAATAATTAATTTATAATTATATTACAAATTTGAGCTCAATAACTATTTAGTCCCAGAATTAACACTTAAAGGAACCAATATTCGATCTGTTAGGAAAACATGGATTCCATTATTGTAAATTCATGTTCCCAGCCATTCAAGAAAATTGAATCTCCAAAATAAAAATCAATAGCCTCATTATATTAAGAGACATTAACGAATAAATCAAAAGATCCAATAAGCATGAAAAGGATTTCATGACTACTCAGGATTTAGACTGATCTACAAATTGTCATATTTTAAGATATGAATTAAATCTTTATGGAAAATGGTATATTTGTAAAAAAATGAATTCACATTGGTTTTGTCATATATAATCATAATTATATAAAGTACATTTACTAAGATGTCTATCCACATCAGTAATCTGAATCTAGATTACTTGCATCCATCTATATGCTTAGTGAACCGTACTAACAACCATTGATAAAATATTCTTTACTTTAATATGTTGTTGACTATTTTATTCATCATATATGATCCTAATTATCTCGTATGCATACAAGATCATATTATCATAAATGAATATGGAATTTTATGACATTTATGATAAATTATTCAAACAATGATTTCGATATTCAAATATAATAAAATTGTACTTTTATTTAAATTAATAAAAATGTATTTTACATGCTTTTAGGGCACCAACTCCACTTTCCCTTAAAGCAAGTGAGGCATCTCTCTCAATCTCATATTTCATACATGACCCATAAAAGACTTTGCAAGAAGTGTCTTGGTAAACGGGTCTGCCAGGTTTTGTTCTGAAGCTGTCTTCATAACTGTCACATCACCTCTACGCATGATCTCTTTTACCAGAAGATATTTTGTTTCTATATGCTTTCCTCTCTTGCGGCTTCTAGGTTCCTTTAAATTAGCTATCGCTCCACTATTGTCATAGTACAAGATTAGTGACTTCTCCATATCTGGAATCACTTTCGGATCAGTGTAGAACTTCCTTAGCTAAACTGCTTCCTTAGCTGCTTCACAAGCCACTATATACTCGACTTCCATGGTTGAATCTGCTATACTGGATTGTGAGATACTTCTCCAGACTACAACTCCTCCACCAAGAGTGAAACTGGCCCAAACGTTGATTTTCGGCTGTGTTTGTCTTATTGAAAATCAGAATTAGCGTATCCAATAGGGTTTAAGTTACCCCCTGAATAAACAAGCATATAATATCTTGTTCTCCGAAGATACTTGAGTATGTGCTTTTCCGCAATCTAGTGTTCTAGACCGGGATTTGATTGATAACGACTAACGATTCCCACTGCATATCATATGTTGGGCCTTGTACACAACATATCATACATCAGACTCTCAACTGCTAAAGCATAGGAATACTTTCTCATGTCCTCTTCTTCCTAAGGTGTCTTTGGACATTTCTCATTGGAAAGAGTAATTTCATGTCTGGTCGGTAACTGACATTTCTTGGAATTCTCCATTGTGAACCTTTCTAGCAATTTATCTATATAATTTTCTTGAGAAAGCGCCAAGAGCTTCTTCTTCCTATCCCTTAGGATTCAGAAGATACTTGAGTATGTGCTTTACCGCAATCTAGTGTTCTAGACCGGGATTTGATTGATAACGACTAACGATTCCCATTGCATATCATATGTTGGGCCTTGTACACAACATATCATACATCAGACTCTCAACTGCTAAAGCATAGGAATACTTTCTCATGTCATCTTCTTCCTAAGGTGTCGTTGGACATTTCTCATTGGAAAGAGTAATTTCATGTCTGGTCGGTAACTGACATTTCTTGGAATTCTCCATTGTGAACCTTTCTAGCAGTTTATCTATATAATTTTCTTGAGAAAGCGCCAAGAGCTTCTTCTTCCTATCCCTTAGGATTCAGATTCCCAGAACATAGCTCGCTTCGCCCAAATCTTTCATTTGGAACTTTTCAGCCAACCACTTCTTTACATTTGACAGTGTCCCTACATCGCTGCCAGTGAGTAGAATGTCATCTACGTAAAGAATTAAGAAAACCGCTACTTTTCCTTTGATATATTTATATACACATGCTTTGTCAACATTCTGTTCGAAGTCATATGTCTTAATTGTCTCATCAAATGTAATGTTCCAAGATCGAGATGATTGCTTCAATCCATGAATGTATTTTAGTAATTTGCACATCTTATGATCTTCCTCTTTCTTCACGAACCCTTCTTGTTGTACCATCAGATACTTTCATTAAGATAGCCATTTAGAAAAGTTGTCTTGACGTCCATCTGCAATTTCTCATAATCATAAGTGGCTGCTATGGATAAAAGAATGATAATAGATTTTAGCATGGCAACAGGAGAAATTGTCTCTTCGTAACTGACACCCTCTTTATTTATAGCCTTTGGCTACATAAAGCTGAGTAATTTATAATGTAAACCTAAACAACCCCCTTAACCAACTATATTGGTATTTAAACTAATGAACCAAAAAGAACTTGCCAACTATACAAGTAGTCTCAATCACTCACAATGGATTCTTTACTAGTAATCATAAGCACTCACTACTATATAAATATATATATATAAATATTTATATTTATATTTATATTTAGGGAAATTCTTTAGTAGGGGTGCCACTTTAGCACCTACTGGTAGAGTGTTTCTGTTTCCAACATGTAGATAAATTATAATCTAATTTCTTTTATATGACGTTATACATTGTAGTTATAGGATGCATCTCACCAGATTTTGAGAAATTACGAATAATTTACAATGTCCAAAATAGAGTTCAAACAATTAATTACATGTGTATCTGTGTTTTTTTTACGCGTGCAACTAACTATTTTGAATTCTTGTTTTCAACATTATAAAAAGTATTCAAAATTTTCTGAAAATTGGTGAGATGTATACTATAACTATAATATATATCGTCATATAAAATAAAATTGAGTTATAATTTCTCTAAGTACGAGAAATAGAGACACCCTACTTATAGAGACTAAAGCATCACCCTTAATATATAATTTCCCATTTATATTTATACGTTGCTAGTGATAAAGATATCATTATTACTTTACATCAAATTTCGGTTGGTACACTTAAAATATGGGGGTACGTATCATGTTGTTTGCACCTCTATTAGATCTTTACGTTCGCATACTTTGTATATATAATTCTTTTACGAAATAGTATTAATGTATTACGTATGATGAGTAGCAAAATAGAATATAAGTTATTATCCCGTTTAATTATTAATATTATCAAGAAAAAAAAACTATGATAAGTAATCTTGTTCGGGGTTGGCCAAGTATATGAAATTTTTTGAGTAGTGACTACCGATAAGTATTTTTGGTATATGAATAAATTGTAATTTTATTTGTTTACATACATTGTATAATGTAGTTAGAAGAGACATGTCACAAATTTTCAAGAATTTTTGGATAATTTAAAATGTTGAAATCAAGATTTAAGTAGCATATTGCACGTGTGTATATATATTGAAGTACGTGTGCAATAAGCTGTTAAATTTTGATTTCGGTGTCATAAATTATTTGAAATTTCTTAAAAATTTGTAGGAGATTCCCTCTAAGTACATTATATACAATCATGTAAAAAAATTAGAATTGCAGCTTATTTATATACCAAAAATACTAAAAATACCTACAGGTAATGATTAAGTGGTACTTGAAAAAATTATAACTATTTTTTTTTTCATGATGGCGTACATTATAGTCATAACAAGCATCCTGCTAATTTTCAAAAAACTCCGAATAATTTACGGAATCGAACTGAGAATTCAAATAGTCAATTACATGTGTCTTTGATATTTTTTATACGCGTGAAAAAATAGGTTGTTTGTACTCTGGTTTCCACGTAGTAAATTATAGATCCCTATATATTTATATATAGTGAAAGTTGACTTGTAAACCAATTACACTTAGACAACTTGCTTCTCCAAAAATACAGGAAGCGAGGGAGCAGCAATAGTGATTATAACGTAAGAAAAATAGAAATATTCCAACAAGAATTACTATACATAATGTCAGAGTGCAAAACACGTATGAAAATAACATGAATATAATCATAAAGATTTAGAAATAAAGCTATTGGGATTGTGGAATAACCTCTCTTGTACAGTTTTTTTCATGAGTATACCTTTATATATATAGCTAGGCATCACCACACCAACTTATTCATTATTACGAAACATTAAATTAATAAGATGGACCCATTTTCTTTCATATATTCACCTCAACTCCAACATTCACTAATAATATAATATTCTGTCGACATAAAAACAACACCACAACTCAAAAATGAGTTTATATAAATATATATATACATATACACACACATTTATAGCTCAATATTCATATTTTTGACTTATTCTCATCATCAATCACACTTTTGGATATATATATTACGCATGTAACACGCTATTTTATGTTATAATTAGATTAAACTAATTAATGTATTAATGAAAATCTTGTGAGTACGTAGTACTCGTAGTATGTTTTACAATGTTTTGTTACTCTATAAAATTACATATGATAAAACTTTTCCTTAATTAAAGATATCAATAATTAAACCACATATATAGATAACTTTAATATAACTATAATTTATGTAATAATTAGTTTTAGTTGCGCTAAATGAAATATCTCTTCTATATAAAAAGTATGTAGATAACGGAAATTATTGGTTTTAACCGTTTTTTTTTTTTTTTTTTGTTAACTTCAACAGAATATTCTTATATTTAACATAATATTCTTATATTTAACAGTAGATTGTAAACATCACTTAAACTTAAATAAAATTAAATACATAAATAATCAAACAAATTAAAATAAGATATTTTTTAGATATTTTACAATGCTAATTTTTTAAAAATAATAAAATCATATATTTTATAACTTAAATAAAATTTAATTTAAACTTAAACTTAATATTATATTAAACATATAATATGTAATATTTTATTGTCACTGACAAATTCAAAAACTAGAACAAACATAATCTTAAACAAAAATAAATTAATTAATTAAAATAAGATATTTTATGATAATTTAAATAATTAAATCATATTTATTTAAAATAATAAAGGCATATATATCATTTTTTTTATCCTATAAATTTGTGTGATGATTTGTTTTTTTATCAAGTGATTGAAGTTTTTTTTCTTCATCAAATTCACCAAATGATATTATGAGAAACTAAAAATAATTGATGCATGTATACTATTGTCTACACTATAACATTTTCTATTATTATTTTATTTCTATTATTATTTTCTTTTAAATATTATTGTATTTTATATATATGTCATGCAGTCATGTAAATATATATATATTTATGTCAACATTGTGTTTAAATGTCATATATATAGAGATTATTGATATAAATATTTATATATATATTACAAAACTATAATTCATTCTATTATATATATTTTAAAAAATGAACCGGTTTTTATTAAAATTATAGATAATGTTTACAACTTTGAAACTAAGCAAATGTGCATTGCACGTTACTTAATTTTATTTATAAATTTTTTAGTTATTTTTATTAAATTTGTATCATTGTCATGTAAATTTCAAATAAATAAACAATATTATATATAAAAGAATGACATAAACATATTAAATGAACATTAGGCTAAAATATTTTTTATGATTTTTTTAAATATATATAATATAATAACATTTTTAAACATAAATGATAATATTTTTAATAAAAAATAATATTATGTTTCGTATATTATTATAATGATATTTTATAATATTTAAATTTATATTAATATAAGTATAAAGTATTTAATCTTGTATTAAAGATTATTATAATAATATTTTATAATATTTGAATTCATATTAGTAAAAATTTAGGATTATATATTATCATCATAATAATATTTTATAACATTTAAATTAATATTAATATAATTATGAAATATCTAGCTTGTATTATATATTATTATAATAATAATATTTTATAACATTTGAATTTATATTAATATAATTATTATATATGTAATTTTATATTAAATATTATTATAATAATGATATTTTATAATATTTTAATTTATATTAATATAATTAATAAATATCTATTTTTAATTAGTTTTAAAAGTATATTCCGTTAACTATTTAGAATATTCCATTAAAGTTAACAAAATAAACCGTTAAAATAAAAAATTTCCGTCATCTACACACTTTGTATATAGAAGAGATCTATATAATCGATAGTATGAAGTTGTTGTAAGTTTAATAAATTATAATTTAAGAATATTATGAATTAAAAAATAATATTATAATTAATGTATGAATATAAAATTGCCGAAATAAATAATATTTTACCATATCTAATAAATATCAGTTACAAAAATAATTTTTAAAATACAATAAAATTATTTAAATTTTGAGTGCATTTTATAATTTAATTATAGATCAATTTTTATATTTATATTTCTTTATTTTAAATAATTTATGTAATAATATAAATATATAATATAATTATAATACCAATTAAAATTTGAAATTAGATTGGAACTACTAAAATTAATTTTATGAAAATATTAAAAATTAACAAATCTTATACACATATCTTTTAAAATTTTATAGAACTACTAAAATTAATTTTATGGAACATTCTCTTTTATAACTTTTTTAATAACATGAAAATTTAATACTTCTCATACCAAATGATTTCTTAATATATAAATTCTTTAATAATTTTCAATCAAAATTATAAAAAAAAATCTTTAAGTTTGTCAAATGATATCATAATAATATGAATATTGCTACCACTACAACAAATTGGACTTTCAATAACTCTCTATAATGTCTTACACTATAAGTGTAAGACACTAAAATTAGAATGGGTATTTAATGTCTTATGTTGGAAGGCATTGATAGTTTTTGTTTTCAACTACATTTGTAAGTCATTAAAAATAAGGAGAGACGTTATAAACTGGGACCAAAATACGAGTTTGGCACTACATGTAACGTCTCCCACTGGGAGACATGGCAGCCATCTAACGTCTCCTGTTGGGAGACGTTGATAGTCTTAGAAAAAAAAGATGCTCATGTTTATAAACATATGCCAGTTGCTGCCAACTCATTTAATTAACAAATCAGGCCCAATAAAAACTTTCCCCAATTATTAAACAAATTAATTAAATGTTAATAAGAAACCCTAAAAAGTTTAATGTCATAACTCTCTCTCTCTCTCTCTCTCTCTCTCTCTCTCTCTCTCTCTCTCTCTCCAGATTTTGAGTAGCCGCTTCTTTCTCTCAAACTTTTGTTCTTGTAACGTCCCAAAGTTTCTAATAAGGCTTAGTGCTTTGATTAGCGGGCAATGATGGTATTATTTGATTATTATGTGATTTAATTGGATATTTATGTGATTGTGTGAATTGCAAGAGTTATATTATGATATGACTAGTTAAGCATGTATAAGTGTATTAAATGTGTGAAACATGCTCGATTTTATTTAAATGGGCATTGTTGTAATTTTGACCCGTTGATGGTATAATTGTGATTATATGATTAAGACCACATTATTATGATGATATATTTGAGATATTCGGTAGGAGTCGGTCCTTTTGAGCAAGATAGAAGTTTAGTCACAATGGGGATTTATACTCGGCTCGGGGTGATCCAAGGGGTATTTTGGGTAATACGGTGAGTAATTGGGACTCATTGGAGTATGAGTCGTATTTTGGGAAAATAGTGATATTCCGTGCTTGGCGGAATTATCTGGGAATTATGAGTAATATGGGATTAGAGATTCGAAATGATGATTTTGCCCTTGAGGGGCTTTGAGAGGGATTTATGTGAGTGGGGGTATTTTGGTCATTTGGACCATTTGAGTATATGCTAATTGATTGAATTCATTAACTCAGAAAATTGAGAAGTTTCTCTCTCTTAGCTGACGTTCTCTCTCACTCCCTCTCTAAGTGCTTTGAAAATTTTGAAGAAAAACTCTTGATTCTTTGAGTTTTGAGGCAAGGCTTGGTGGGAACTGAAGTTTTAGTTGAGATTGGAAGCTTATAAGCTTAGGCAAGCAGCTAGGAAACGATTTTAACATAGGTAAATTCAAGTATTTGAGTTTAGTTTTTGTTTTTTAGCGTTTTTTTTTAAGTTTCTTGAATTTTGAGTTTCAATGGTGTTTTGGTTGAATTTTGAAGTTGGTTTTTATGTTTATGCATGTGGAGACCATTTTCATGGTCAATTTTGAGTAAAACCATGTTTTGGGATGGTTTTGGGGAGATTGTGGTTTTTGAAATCGCAAGAAAATTTGGGTTCGTGGGGTCGTGTCGCAGCTCTGTTCTTGGGGCGTCGCGACGTTAGGCAGGTTACGTCACAGCGCATGTCCAGTGATTTTGAGCTCGAGGCTCTCTGCCTGGTTGAGCGTCGCGGGTCCTTTTAAGGTTGCGGGAACCCTAACTTAAGGGCTTGGGAATGATTCTACTACCTGGTTTAGTAGAATTCAAGGTCCCAGAGGCTAGGGCTCGGCCCGAAAGCCTTTTATAGATTCGTGTTTTGATAGTTGTACCTTGTTTTGGTTGTGACTAAGGTATACTGTTAGGCTCAGGAGGAAAGGACCGTGCTCGGGGTCGCTATACGTGTCTCGTTAAGGACTTGAGGTAAGAAAATTGCACTCGATCTGTGATTAGGGCTTGGCGAGGTTATTGTACATGGTTATAACTATGCTTAGTATGTTTTATTAAAAATGTTTAACCGCGCTGTACTAAATGATGAATGTATATCTGCTCTATCTGATTGAAAAGCTCGGCTTATAAGTCGAGGGTTTATTGATTATATTTTATTGAAAAGTTCGTCTTATAAGTTGAGGGTTGATCTATTGTGTTTAATTAAAAGCTCGACTTAGTAGTCAAAGGTTTATGTGTTATATATGATTAAAGGCTCGACTTATGAGTCGAGGGCGGCAATAGCGTGCTGAACGCATGCCGATGAGGTTAGGCCTACCCGGAAGCGTGATATACGCTTGAACGTCCCTATGGTTGCCTGAAATATAAAGCGTCATGTACGCTTGGTCAGCCCTAAGGCTGGTTATACATGGAATAGGGCAATGGGCCCCGATTTTGCTCTATAGTCACTTATCTGGATTGAATGCATGCACGAGTAGGGTTATTAGTGGTAGGCATGCTAATTATGATTCTGTAATCTGAAGATTTACTGCTTACGAGCATGTTTATGTTTTTTTGCTGAGTCTTAACTCATGGGTGCTACGTGGTGCAGGTAAAAGAAATGAAAAGCTAAACCAGTCATGAGTTGGAGAGCTTTAGGGGTGGGGTGTACATATGCGGCCTGCTCGACCGCCACGGCTAAGGATATTTGTCGGAACTAGGGTTGGACCCTGATTTTGCCGCTTATGTCGACGTTTGTAATCATTTTGAATTTGTAACAATTTTGAACTTTTTTGGGATTCCATGTATCGAACTCAAACTATTTTAATGGAATGATTGAGTTTTGACCAAAATTTTTAGTAGCTAAACCTTATTTATTTTCAATTACACGTTTTCGGTCCAAATGACTCGTTTAGCGAGTTAAGCACTAATTTTAATACACAGTGTAACGGTCCTGGATTAGTAGGACGTTACAGTTCTTCTTTCTCTTCTCCTTTCTCCATACATTTTTAGCAGCTTTGAATGTTGCCTAGTTTGGGTCGAAGCCAACCTTGAATGTCGTTTGGTTTGGGTTGAAGGTCACAGTTGCAAGCCCTTCCCCCTCTTATCGTTCTCATCAAAGCCATGACCCTTGACGCCACCTCCTATAATCCTTGCCGAAGTTGCTAGCCTTCAGTGCCATCGAAGTTGTGTTTCTTCGCCGCCTCCGCTCCCCACCGAAGCCATGAGTCGTCGAAGTCATGAGCCACCCCACCTTTATTTGAGTCTTGTTCTCTATTTTTTTGTTCGTTTTTCTTCTTGTTTATTAAAAATCTTTAATGTGTTTTATTTAGATTTGAATCTTGGTGTTAATGAGTTGTTTTTGTTGTTCTTGGTGTATTAGTTTTCTTTTCCTATTTTGATTGTTGTTGTAATTTGTTTTGGTATTAATTTCTTTTCTTAATTCACATTTGTGTTAACAGTCTGTACTATGAAATAGCTAATCCCCTCTAACCTATCACTTGGCATTTGTGATTCATTTCAGACCTAGTTTCACAAATTAAAAAGTATTATAGTAATTGATAAAAATTATTTAATACAGATTAACAATTAATACCATATAATACAATATAAATTTATTTTATTAATAAAAACTTAATTTAATTTTAATTTGCTCGATAGTAATTTAATTAATATATTTAAAAAATTAAATAATTAATTTTTTAATTTTTTTTAGAAAAAAAATACATTTAACATCTCTCATTGGGAGACATGGGAGACATCAAGGGAGACATTTAAAGTCTCAATCTTTTAACACCTTTCAACATCTTTCATTGGGAGAGGTGGGATGTCTCCAACGTCTTTTGATGGGAGACATTGAAAGCTTACTTACGATAACTCCACTTCTAACGTCTCCTCTTGTAGAAGGCATTGTAAAATTTTAATGTCTCCCAAATAAAGTCATAAAACTTTTATATCGTTGTAGTGTATTGAGTATTAATGGTGCCCACCGTTACCTTATATAACAAACTATTAATATACATATAGGACAATTCTTCTATAGGAGCTTCACTTTAAGCCCTACCGGTAGGTCTTTCAGTGTTTCTCGACCTGTAAACAGTTTTTGGCACGACTTATTTTTATGACCGTGTATATTGTAGCTATTTAGAGCATCATGCAAATTTTTAGAAAATTCTGAATAGTTTACTGTACCGAAAACTAAGTTCAAACATGTTGTTTTCTACGCGCATAAAAAAAATTAGTCATGCGTGCAACAACATATTTGAACCTAGTTTTCGGTACTGTAAACTATTCGAAGTTTTCTGAAAATTTGCAGGAAGCTCTAAATAGCTACAATATACACGGTCATAAAAAAAAATCACGTCGAAAATTGTTAATGTGTTGTAAACACTGAAAGCCCTACCGGTAAAGCTTAAAGTGAAGCCCCTATAAAAAAATTCTCATATATATATATATATATATATATATATAACCAGACACTAAATTACACCAATGTACATAAAATATTATTGGACAACATAGATGACCTATAGCAATGATCTAATAATATTATTATATCTATAACTAGTTTCTCTCACACGAAGCTAGAGTGCGTACGATAGCTAAGGAGTTGTCATTATCAATGGGTGGATGAAAAGCCTCGGCACCTGAGAAATGCACCACATAATAATAAACACACAACAAAATTATATATAATTATTATAATATACGAATTTATGGGTAGAGACACATTGGTAATTACGTGTTAAAGAGGGCCGACCCATATTATATAATAAAAACAAGCTAGGACCAAGAAGAGCAATATTATAGGGCCAATGGTCTCCTTGATCCTTGGTCTGATCGTGCCAACACAAAAGATTTTGTGTATTCCCACCAACACAATAAAAATGTGTGGTCAATCTCTCTTCTTTCCTACGTGGTCAACTTCACTGCTCTCCACATCTATCCAATAAATTTACTCTTTTCCTTCTGACTTTTTCTATTCTGGTTGGACCTTCATGTCATCAACCCAATCCATTAATATTTTATCTTTCCTTAAATCCACTCCACCATGTGGATATATGATTATAATTCCACGTCCATCAGTGACACGACTTATATATATATTTATATATTTTAAAAATAATAATAATGAAACGATTGGTCTACATATGATAATTTTAATTGAAGGATATATTTCTTTTATATAAAATGTATGTCGATAACAAAAAAAATCATGTTTTTAATTTTTTTTTACTTTAACAGAATATTATAAATATTTAACTAAATATATATTTGAAAGTTATTAAAAATAAATATTTATTAATTATATTAATTTAAATTTAAATTCAAATATTATAAAATATTATTATTATTATAATAATATATAATAAATAATCTTAATTTTTATTAAAAAAATTATTATTTATATTTATAAAAAAAAACATGTTTTTTTATTACTTAATATAACTTAACTAAATATATATTTATATTAAATAACAACAAACATTATATTATATATAGGTGTCGTATGTGTACAAATAATATGATTGTGTAATTACATAAGAAATTAGAATAGCATTTATCTTCTATAAAAAATAAACAAGTTTATTCTCCATTATTAATGTGTGATTTAAATAATATCATGAATGTTTTATTTATTAAATAGTGTAGTTTATGATCTAAAATATTATCATATTTTTTTAAAAAAATCATAAACAATGTTTATGTTTAATTTTTTTTAATATGTTCATGTCATTCTTTTATATATATAATATTTTTTATTTATTTAAAATTTATATGACAATCAGAAAAACTTAATAAATTTTTAAATAAAATTAAGCAAATGTGTATTGCACGTTGCTTTTACCTAGTATATATATACTAGGTAAAAGCAACGTGCAATACAAGTTTGTTTAGTTTTAAAGTTGTAAATATTGTCTATAATTTTAATAAAAACTGGTTCAGTATTTTTTTTTAATATACATATATATATAATAGAATGAATTATAATTCTATAGTATATATAAATATTTATATCAATAATCTCTACATATATGACATATAAACACAATGTTCACATACATATATATTTCCATGACTACATGAAATATATATATATAATACAAAAATATTTAAAAAAAAAACTAATAATACAAATAAAATAATAATAGAAAAAGTTATAGTGTGTGTAAACAGTAATATGCATGCATCAACTATTTTTAGTTTCTAATGTGTCTCACAATGTCCTTTGGTGAATTATTTGATGAAGAGAAAAAGCTTCAATCACTTGATAAAAAAATAAACTATCACACAAATTTATAAGATAAAAAATTACTGTATGCCTTTATTATCTTTAAATAAATATAATTTAATTATTTAAATTATCATAAAATATCTTAAAAATACCATTTTTCAATTAATTAATTTATTTATTTTTGTTTAAGTTTGTGTTTGTTTTACTTTTTGAATTTGGGAGTGACAACAAAATTATATATTATATGTTTAATATAATATTAAGTTTAAGTTTAATTAAATTTTATTTAAGTTATTAAATATATGATTTTATTATTTTTAAATAATTATTATTGTAAAATATTTCAAAAATATTTTATTTTAATTTGCTTAATTATTTATTTATTTAAGTTTAAGTCATGTTTACAATTGTTACACCCAGATTTCGAGACAAGAAATTATGACCTCGAAGGCTGGACTCGTCGAGTGTGAGCTCCAGATATATAAAAACGCATGATACAGCTGTAAAACCCTCGAAGCAAGACATGTAACCTCGAGATTCTTTCTGAGCTCGAAAGAGCATAGCATCGGGATACATCCGTTATCGAGTGCCTTCGGATCGAGTAGCCCAAGCTTAAAGAGTGCAAGCTCGAAATGTGCAGCCTCGACGGTATTTATCTGCTCCGAGCAAGTCTTGGAATAAGACAGCTAGTTCGTAACTTGTCCGTAAACCTTGACTGATGCGATGCTGATTGCTAACCTCAGAGATTTGATAAGTCATCTGATGTAACACGTTCTGTACATTTAAAGATATTTATTGTTGTAAAATCCCGAAATTAAAGGGATGTTAACAAGTCTATTATCTGTTTTCCTGGTCTTCAAGGGACGTTTCCTTGTATATAGGAGTTACAACATTTAATATCATTATTTCAATTAATATGCAGGAGTATCTTCCCAAAATATGTGGGAATGAACTCTGAAAACTCTCTATAAATAGAGAGGTCATGAACACTTGTAAAGGGACGGATTTTTTGATATCTTGAGAGAGAACTCTGGGGAATTCATCTTTAAGGGATTTCCAGAAAACTCCAAGCTATAATAAAATAGACTCGTGGACTAGGCAGATTTAACTGCTGAACCACGTAAAACCCTTGTTGTTCCACCATACTATTCATTTGCACCATAACTCATATTGTTTAATTGCTCTACATTTTAAGTTGACGAAAAACGGCGTCAACAACAATCTACAATTAAATATAAGAATATTCTATTAAATATGTGAATATTCCGTTAACGTTAACGAAAAAAAAAACCTTTAAAACCAAGAATTTCCGTTATCTACACACTTATTATATAGAATAGATATATGTATATATATATAAACATATAGGGAAATTTTATGGTGGGGGTGCTACTTTTGTCCCTATCGGTAGGAGTCTCTCTATTTTCGGCATATGGAGAAATTACAACCCAGTTTTGTTTATATGACGGTGTACATTGTAGTTATATCGCATGCATCCCACAGAATTTGAGAAATTCTGAATAATTTATGTTGTCGAAAAAAAGATTCAAATAGTCACTTGCATGTGTGCCTGTTTTTTTTTTTTTATTCACGTGCAA
Source organism: Humulus lupulus (assembly GCF_963169125.1). Lineage (NCBI taxonomy): Eukaryota > Viridiplantae > Streptophyta > Magnoliopsida > Rosales > Cannabaceae > Humulus > Humulus lupulus. The sequence continues at coordinate 46,116,260 of NC_084793.1, forward strand.
TTGACTATTTTGAGCTCTATTTTTCGACATCGTAAATTATTCAGAATTTCTCAAAAATTGGTGAGATATTTACTATAACTATAAAGTACATCACCATATAAAAAAATGGGTTATAATTTATCCATGTACTGAAAACAGAGACGTCCCTACGAGTAGAAGCAAATGTGATGTTCCTGCTATAGAATTTTCCAATATATAGAGAGATTTTAATGTCGAGACATCACTTTTTCCCCTATCATTAGGGGCGTCTCTCTTTTTGATAACTTGATAAATTATAATTTAAATGTTTCATTAGACGGTGTACATTGTAGTTATAATAGGCATCCCACCATTTTTTCAGAAATTCCAAATAATTTATGAGGCCAAAATTAGGAATCTAACAGTTTGCTTTACACACATATAAAAAAACATGCTTGCATGTTGTTGTACCCTAATTTTAGTCCGAGTTCATTCACTCAACTCGGGTAAAGCTGGAAAATAAATATACGGAGAAATAACCAAGGGAATGATATTTGCTTATTATCCATGTGGGCAACTCCAGTGTCATGAGGTCATGTGAGGTGATTAGGCATCCTGGGTTTAACCCGAGCTACAGATACGAAGGTTGTGAAGCGCGAGCTCAGAATGTTAAAACAGCTATTGAAGTACGAGCTTGGAGGGGATATCCAGCTCGTGGTAGTTCTAATATATTGCAAATCAACGGATCCCCATAGACTCGGGATCCCTTTATACGTATATTTATGATCAGGCTGTCATATTTAATATCCCAGATATTAGGAATACATTTACCTTGTGATCAAATCATATCCCAATATAAATGGAAATTATTTGTATTAAATGTAATAATTATGTAAATGTGTGATTGACTCACGCGGTCACCCAAACCTATCCATGAAATTCCCTTATAAATACTGGGAATATTGAACGGAAAATAGACCGTTTTTCTTTAATACTGAAACTCTGCCAAAATAGAGAGAGAGAAACAACAATAATATAGACTCGTGGACTAGGTGGATTTTAACCATTGAACCACGTAAAAGTTCTATGTTCTTGAGTGAAATTATTTATTTTTCATTACGGTTTATTAAGCATTAATCTACATTATTATTTCTTAATACATTGTTGGCGAAAAATCGCATCAACACATGCAACCAACTGTTTGAATCTTATTTTTGACATCATAAATTATTTGGAATTTTCTGAAAATTGGTGGGATACTTACTATAACTACAATATACGTACAATGTCATATAAAAGATTTTGGGTTATATTCTTTTCTAGTGCAAAAAGACATCCCTACCATATAGGCAAAAATGGCACCCCTATATGAAAATTTCCAAATATATATAAATGTTTTCCACTCTATTTCCTTTTATATTCTTAAGGAAGGAATGGAAAAATATAGGGAAATTTGGGTATTTTTCCATAGTGTGGGTTCATATATCCATGAAATTCCCTTATAAATACTGGGAATATTGAACGGAAAATAGACCGTTTTTCTTTAATACTGAAACTCTGCCAAAATAGAGAGAGAGAAACAACAATAATATAGACTCGTGGACTAGGTGGATTTTAACCATTGAACCACGTAAAAGTTCTATGTTCTTGAGTGAAATTATTTATTTTTCATTACGGTTTATTAAGCATTAATCTACATTATTATTTCTTAATACATTGTTGGCGAAAAATCGCCTCAACACATGCAACCAACTGTTTGAATCTTATTTTTGACATCATAAATTATTTGGAATTTTCTGAAAATTGGTGGGATACTTACTATAACTACAATATACGTACAATGTCATATAAAAGATTTTGGGTTATATTCTTTTCTAGTGCAAAAAGACATCCCTACCATATAGGCAAAAATGGCACCCCTATATGAAAATTTCCAAATATATATAAATGTTTTCCACTCTATTTCCTTTTATATTCTTAAGGAAGGAATGGAAAAATATAGGGAAATTTGGGTATTTTTCCATAGTGTGGGTTCATATATCCATCCAATTCCACATTATATTAACATTACAAACTAATGACATTATTTGCTTGGTTTCCAAAAATACCCCTTTCATTTCTTTTAGCCTCCATCTCTCTCTTCACTCTCTCTCTTGGTTCACCCTTCGATTCTTTGGAGAGCTGTGACAGCCACCACCAAACCATCATCACCACCAAATTTCTTTTATAAAAACGTTCACAACTTTGGCATCCTCCTCCATTTTTTTCTTCTCTCTTTCTTCTTCTCTCTTAAAGTATCCATGGAGACTAAAATAAAAGATCTCATAATAGTTTTTGATGATATAAAACTTAAACAATTAAAAGTTTAATTAAGACACTAATTTATGCATTTTGAATATATTTGGGCATGATTTTTTAGTTTTTTTTTTTGCAAAATTTTCACAATTTTTTAGATCTGAAACTTAAAAATTTGCAGAACACACAATATTCCTCAATGTCCAGCTCTATGGGCCCTTAAAAATCATGATTTTAGTGGAAAAAACCATTTTCTGCGACACACATCAATGCCACTTTGATGCACATCGACGGAATTCAAGGCAATTCATAGAAAGTGCATAACTTTTCACTCGGGTGTCCATTTGAGGTGATATTTTAATATAACTATTTTTTTTGTGATCGACACGTCTGAGATGTGTACACACACATTTGGGATGTTCAAAGGTTAAAAATATACCCAACTTTGAAAATATAGGGGTATTATTTTGAACTTTGTGGTGTTTTCAAGCTTTCAGCTTCCCAAATATGTGTGTACACATCTCAGACGTATAGATCTAAAAAAAATACCAAAATTAAAAAAAAAATTACCTCAAACGAACACCCGAGTGAAAAGTTATGCACTTTCATTGAATTGCATCGAGTTTCATCGAGGTGTATTAAGACAGATGATTTTTTTTCATGAAAATCATGATTTTTAAGGGCCCATCGAGCTGGGCATCGAGGTACATTGAGGTGTATCGAGGTATATCATGAAAATCATGATTTTCATGAAAAAAAACGATCTGCCTCGATGAAAATCGATGCCCCCTCAATACACATCGATGGAATTCGATGTAATTCATAGAAAATGCATAACTTTTCACTCGGGTATTCGTTTGAGTTGATTTTTTATTTGAATTTGGATATTTTTGATATCTACATGCCTGAGATGTGTACACATACATTTGAGAAGTTGAAATCTTGAAAACACCCTAAAGTTCAAAACAATACCCCTATATTTTCAAAGTTTGGTATGTTTTTAACATTTGAACTTCCCAAATATGCGTGTACACATAATAGACGTGTAAATCACAAAACAAAATACCCAAATTAGATAAAATCACCTTAAACGGACACCCGACTAAAAAATTATGCACTTTTTATTAATTGCATCGAGTTCCGTCGATGTGCATCAAGGTGTATCGAGGTGGCGTCGAGGTGTGTCGAAGCAGATCATTTTTTTCTTCATGAAAATCATGATTTTTAAGGGCCCATCGAACTGGGCATCGAGGCACATCGAGGTGTATCAATGCATATCGAGTTTTCTGCAAATTTTTACGTTTCAAATCTAAAAAATTGTGAAAAAAATTGCAAAATAAACCAAAAAAATCATACTTAGATCTATTCGAAATGGATAAATTAGTGTCTTAATTGAACTTTTAGTGGGTTTAAGTTTTATATCATCAAAAACTATCATGAATTATTTTATTTTAGTCTTCATGGATACTTTAAGAGGGAAGAAGAAATAGAGAAGAAAAAAAATGGAGGAGGATGTCAAAGTTGTAGACGTTTTTTTTCAAAGAAATTTGGTAACGATGATGATTTGGTGGTGGCTGTCGTAGCTCTCCAAAGAATCGAATGGTGAACCAAGAGAGGGAGGGAAAAGAGAGACAGAGAAGAAGAGAGATGGATGCTAAAATAATGTAAGGAGTATATTTGAAAACAAAGCAAATAATGACATTATTTTATAATGTTAATATAGAGTGTTATTTTTTGGATATAAAAACAACAATATGGATAAATACCTAAATTTCCCAAAATATATTGGTAGGATTTTTGAAGGTACGTACGTACGCCTGAAAAAATGATATGTCGAGGTAGGTATACGAATGAAATCGAATAAGGACCATGACTTACCAATAGTACTAGTACGGGCCCATAAGCTGCTGGCTTTTAACTGGGCCACCACCGGCGATGTCCAATTGGCTGCTTATCTTTTTAATAGTCTGGTTCAGATGATAGTTTTCTTTTCTTTTTCTTTTTTGAAAAATGATAATAATCTTCATTAAAATTGCAAAGCATTACATCATACATACATATGGAGGGATATTTTTCAGCCTTTATTATTGAGACAACCAACATGGTATAAAGCTGCACCCAAAAATTTAGACCATATTAATACTATTTAAAAAAAAATAGCAAGCATAGGAAATACTTAATAGTGGTTGTAACTAATTAAAAAATAGGATAATAATCACCATTTGTGAAAACAACTTGCTCGTTAACTTTTAAGATTATTATGGTAGTCCACTTTGAAGGAATTTACACAAAGTTGTCATGACTTATTATTCTATTGATATGATGATTGTTCCGAGATCAGTTGAGTTAGAAATAATTGCATCAACATAAAGAGTTACAGAGGTATTTTTTTATTGTACATGTACTCTTTTCGGTGTGAACGGTATCAATTGTTGATAGGAGAGTTCGTCTGGATTTTTCATTTACATACCTGATAGAGTCATAATAGTAAGTTTTTCACTTAAAGGCTCCTTGTGTACAATTTCTGATACATGTGGTAAAATGCTAGATGTCTTTTTTTTTTTTTTTTTAATTTTGGAGAAAATGGTAATCCATAAGATTTCAAATCAATGGGTTGCGCAAACGGGTGCCAGAAGACAACATAGGCGTTTGAGTCACAGCCAAAATTGCACAAAGGACACGAACTATTGGTGGAAACATTACTTTAAAACAACCTGCTAAGAGTGAGTAGGATTTCATGAGAATTTCTCCACGCAGTGTAAAATTGGATTTTCATCAATTCCCAGAAAGATTTCCACCAAATAGTTTTCTGATTGACCTAAAACTTGTTCCTGATTAGAAAACCTCATTGATGATATTTTCAAACATCAATATGTTGATGTGTGTTTGATCGTTTATAAATAATGCTTGGGCTAAGACTACCTTCCACAACGCCATGCAGTAACGTCCTCTAATTAATAGAGTAGGACCCGTTGAAACATATAGCCAAACGGGATATAGTGATTGGCATATATATATACATGACACATATATTTGCGAAAGGTAAATATGGAACATATATAATCCTATATGTCTGTCTATACATGTATACATATACATTTATCTTAATTATAATAATCACGGCCGACATCAAATATTAAGCTATTTATGCTATATTAAAATTCACTAAATGTGAAATGATAAATATGTACTACTATAACTAAACACAGAAATATGTTCTTAGATAATCATATTTACTTTTCTTAGCTTTGCAATAATATCAATCAGAAAAGTTCATCAACTCGCGCGCCCTACGACCCATACATTGACGACAAGTAGATATATCCTTATGATGACAAGGTTGACAAGGAATGAATAATGATATATATATATATATATATACATAATATATATATATATACATGAGGAAACCAGAGGATCCATGTCAGGGCCCACATTCCTTTAAGCATTAGGATTCTGGATATCTTAGTCTATAATATAAGCTGTTGGAAATCATGAGATTTTTCCTGTCTTCTTGCAATTATTAGTTCCCTTCATTTCTCAAATATATTTTCTGATCGAGCACCTTAAAAGTGAGTCGCGTAACCTTCAATGTTGATTTATTTTTCTGTCTTCAATTTTGTGATCATGACTGAGGCAATGGCCCACTCAACGCAACTTGTTTTTTTTAACTGATAAGAATAGTCAATATATAATCACCATAGTGAAAACTAATCAAACACCCTTCCCTTGCCGTCCATGTTTCCAAACGGATTAGCAAATCACCCCTTGATCAAGGTAAATGAATAGATATGTAGAGTAATGATATTTAAATCCAAAATATCCACACAAATATTATACACTGACATGATACTATTTTTTTTAAAATAGTACAGGTTCAAGTTATGATAAATATGATTTGGTAGACTAAACTATCACGTCACCATGTATAATGTTTATGTAGATATTTTTTGTGCACATATTATTACTCATATATATATATACTAGGTGCAAATAATGTGCAAATACACATTTACTTAGTTTTATTTTAAAAAAATAATAAATATAGAGAGAATTGCAGCGAAAATTCCTATGTAATCATGTTTGTAGCACTTAAGTTTCCGAGTAATTTTTTTGGTGGTAAAAGTCCATGTTGTTAGTGTTTTGGTGCATAATTGGTCCATGATCGTTAATTATTAACGGTGTCACATGTCCATTTCATATTAAATAAAAAAAATACTACATAGGGACTTAAAGTACTACAAATATGATTACTTAAGGATTTTTGGTGCACAAATTCATATTTCATATCATTATTTTTAACTACATTTGTGTTTTATAAATAATTTTTGTAACGCCCTGATTAGCCATGATCGTTACATTGTGTGTTTTAAATAGTGTTAGGCTCACTAATCGAGTCATTTGGCCATAAATATGCAACTAAACGTGATTAACAACTTAGGGTTAGAGATTTTGGACAAAAGGGAACAATCATTTTATTAAAACATTAAGTTCGTACATGGGATCCCAAAATAAACATTTACAAAGTCGTTTATAGTTCCAAAAGGGGTAATTACAACTTAAAAGTTACAAACAGCCGACCTAAGCGGCAAACTAGGGTTTGACCCTAGTTCCTCTGAGAATTCCCAGTCATGGTGGTCGAGCAGCCGATATGTACACGTCGCCACCGAAACTCTCCAATTCATGGCTAGTCCAGCTTCCCTTTCCCCTTACCTGCACCACATAGCACCCGTGAGCCAAGGCTCAGCAAGAAAACTTAAACATGCTCATAAGTAGTTAATAACATTTTACAAGATCATAATAAGCATGCCTAGCAGTAATAAGCCTACTCATGCATGCATTCTATTCAAATAAGTGACTGCAGCGTCACACTGGGGCCCGCTGCCCTAAATAATTGATTAATGAATCATGTCGGGGCCCAACCCTAGGATATGGGACTAATAAGTTACCCCGAGGCCCATTGCCCTATCCTCTGTATAACCATCCTTGGAGCTGGCCCAGCGTACCTGGTGCTTAATTTTCTACGACCATTGGGTCAGACAAGCTTATGAAGCGCTCTTGATTAGGCCTAACCACAACGACCAGTGCTCAGCGCACTATTGTCGCCCTTGACTTATAAGTCAATGCTTTCGATCAGCGCTCAGTGCTATTGTCGTCCTTGACTCACAAGTCAAGTCTTTCTCAACAAGATAATGCAAACATGCATACATTATATATCAAATATCCAAATATAGAGCATTCAACATGCTTAATCAAACAATCACAGGCATAATCATAATCGGCACATTAACAGGAGCCCAAGCCCTAACCATAACTATATCTCACAATCGGGCCAAGCACTAATCACATACATCACGTATTGGGTGCAATTTTCTTACCTTTGGTCCAAGCGCAAGCAAATAAGCGAGTCCAATCCCTAACCATAACTATATCTCACAATCGGGCCAAGCCCTAATCACATACATCACGTATTGGGTGTAATTTTCTTACTTTTGGTCTAAGCGCAAGCAAATAAGCAAGCAAGTACGACCCCCGAGAACGATCCTCTCCCAAGACCTAGCAGTAACCTAGTCACAACCCACAAATAACGTTCTCATTACCATTCGATTCCATAATTGAACCCCGAGACTAATCCCATGCTCTCGAGACCTCCAATTCCCCCACACGGGGTGGTGAAATCGTCCCCCGAGCCCCTGGGCCTATGCCCTAAAAATACAAAATCAAGGCCCCTAGAAATGGCCTAGCACCACAGCACATCCTTACATGCGTCGCGGCACCCAACCAGGGCCACCTTGTCCTAGACCACCCCAGCGCCGTGGCTCGGAAGAACAGCGTCGCGGTGCCCTTACGCGAACCCAAAAAAACTAGGTTTTCCCACCGTTCTCTCCGAGCCAAAACTCTCAATGTCTCACCCCCAAACTTGCACCAATGCCCCAAATGAGTCTTAAACTCTAAACAACGCATCATAAACAGTACAAACACCTCAAAAACCAACCCAAATCAAAACCCAACCATATCTTAAAACTTGGCTAAAACTTAAACCACAACAGGAATATCATAAAAACAAAGCATAACCTTACCTTAAAGAAGAATTCTGACCCTTATGTTGTTCCACTTCAATCCTAGCTCCAATCCCCCTTCAATTCCTAAGCCTTTTCCTTAAAATTCAACAAAAAATAAAAAACCAAGCTAATGAGAGAGAGAGTAACGAGAGAGATAGAGAAAGAGAGAAAAGGAGCTGAGAGTGTTTGATTATTCCTTGGTTCCACTAGCTTCTGGGGTTAACTGAGTATATCCCTTCCTTAGGCTAGAAATGACTAAAATACCCCTTAGTCAAGCTTAGATTCTTTTGTGCCCCCAAGGGCAAAGTGGTCCTTAACCACCACTTCTCACTAATCTCTAAACGATCTCATAATTTCCCAATTAATTCCAATATCCTCAAATACTCATCAAATAATTTTCCCATTAATCGATAATCCCCGGTTGTACTAAATTACCAAAATATCTCAAGGCTCGTTCCGAGCGGGTATTTGACCCCGTTATGACTAAACCGCTAACTTGCTCCCTAGGATCGCCTTGTGTCAAATAACCCAATTATATCCACATAATAATGTGGTCTCAACATATAACACACATATATATTCAAATATGCCCTCAACAGGCCAAAATTACGAAAATGCCCTTATAATAAGAAACGGGTCCACATACATGCTTAATACACCTAAATATGTAAATACAGTCATATCATAATATAACTCACATAATTCATATAGTCATGCATATTATCATGTAATAATGCAATTAAATCAATTATTGCCCTCCTGGCTCCCCAATCAATGTACTAAGCCTTATTAGGAAAATTGGCACATAATTCATATAGTCATGCATATTATCATGTAATAATGCAATTAAATCAATTATTGCCATCTTGGATCCCTAATCAATGCACTAAGCCTTATTAGGAAAATTGGCACGTTACAATTTTACTTCTAATTATATAAATACTTTTTAATCATTTTATAGTATAATTTCTTTATTTTATTGATTATTTTAAATAAATGAATATTAATCAATAATACATGTGCATTAATTTATAATATAATAATGATATATGTTAATTAATTGATTATGTATATACATATTATGTATACTATAAAATGGTAAAAAAATATATACTATAAAATTAATTATGTATGTATACTTTTATGAAAGAAAAGTATACTATAATAATGATATATTGAATATTTTAGATAAATTAAATACATGTATATTGATCTATACTATAATAACATATTTTAATTAATTTATCAAAAATATTCAATTAATTTATAGGAACTATACTATAAAAGGATAAAAAAATATTTAGAAGTAAAATTATTTATAAAACATAAATGTAGTTAAAACTATTAATATAGAATATGGATATATGCGGCAAAATTCTTAAGTAATTATATTTGTAGCACTTAAGTCTTTATGTAGTATTTTTTGTATCCAATATGGAATTGACATGTGACACCGTTATTATAATTAACGGTTATGGGCCAACTGCGCACCAAAATACTAACAACAATGACTTTTGTCACCAAAAAAATTACTTAAGGACTTAAGTGCTACAAACATGATTACATAGGAATTTTTGCCGTAATTCTCCCTTAAATATATTTATTAGCTTTTATGATAGTCATATAAATTTTAAATAAATAAACAATATTATATATATAAAAGAATGACATAAACATATTAAAAGAAAAATTGAACTTAAACATATATTGTTTTGATTTTTTCAATATATATATTTCAGTATATATATATAATAACATTTTAGATCATAAACTAAATTATTTAATGTATAAAATATTCATGATAATATTCAAATCACACATTTACAGTTGGAGTAAAAACTTGTTTATTCTTAATAAAAGATAAATGTTATTCTAATTTCTTATGTAGTTGCACAATCATACCACACACATGACATATATATATAATGTATTTATAATAATGTTTGTTGTTATTTAATACAAATATATATTTAGTTAAGTTAGATTAAGTATAATAAAAAAACATGTTTTCTTTATAAATATAAATCATAATTTTTTTTATAAAAATTAAGATTATGTTTTATATATTCTTATAATAATGATATTTTATAATATTTGAATTTATATTAACATAATTATTAAATATCTAATCTAGTATTAAATATTATTATAATAATGATATTTTATAATATTTGAATTTATATTAATATAATTAATAAATATCTAGTCCATATTAAATATTATTATAATAATGATATTTTATAACATTTGAATTTATATTAATATAATTAAGAAATTTTTTACCCAAAAAAACGGTTGTTGATGACGTGGCAAGAATGTCTCACACGTGGTTGACACGTGGCGAAAGTACTGCTCGACTATCGACCAGAAGTGCACCGCATCGTCGGGGTTAATTTTTGATACGACCAGGCTGGTCGTATAACCTAAGTTATTTCCTTTTTAAGCTGTAAACTTATAATAACTGCGTTGAATATTTCTTCATTATTATCTTGATACGCGATTATTAAGGAAAGATAGGACACGTTAGCATGTGTAACCCTTCTTGAGCCTATAAATATGCATGAAATAGCTCAAAGAAGGGACTTTTGAACCTTTGATTCCCGAGTCTTTTTGCTAAATATTGAGAGAAAAAGAGAGCTATAGTGAATTGTACATCGTCTTATTGTAATACATTCAAGGTTTGTGAAACTCAAGAACCCTAGTTCTTCGATCATGACTTTGAGATTCAATAATAACAATATCACTAAGTGGACGTAGGTCATTACCATCCTTTGGGGCCGAACCACCATAATTCCTTGGTGTTTTCTTCCTTTCCGTTAGATCATTTTTCTCATTCTTGCTTTATAATTTGTGGTATATTTGACTCCGTGTCGTTGGTCAAATTGAGGGTCAACATTCTGGTGCTTTCATTGAGAGTTTGGGAAAGAACTGTGAAAGAATCTAATGGCAAAAATATCCAAGAAGACTGGACAAGCTGCTGGCGCTGTACCATCCCAACCTCCTCCCCCAAATGTGGCCGAGAATGAACCACATTTGGAGTTTGATGAGGAGGAACTAGACTCCGAAACGCTGAGGGCAACGCTAGGAGTGTTGCAAGATGAGTTGGCCAATCTGAGGGCGGCCGCACCATAGTCAGCCACAATTCAGAGATGGCCATGGCTATAATGAAGTTGATTCCGGCAGAGGGAACGTTGGCCGGAGAAATGAAGAAAGAGGTGGAGGTAGAAGCCCCCCACCTAGAGAAAATAGGCCAGCTAGCCACAATGCTGGGGGGCAGCCTAGGCAGTCGAACGTCTTTAGTCGGCTAGGTGCTAGCGAGCAGAGACAAAGAGACGATGACCTTAGGGACGTACTTAACGACCGCCATGAGAGGCACGATGAGTACGCTCCCCCGACACCAGCGACCCCAGTAGTCTCGGAGGCAGTTCAGGCTCAGATTGATGCCCTGAACTAGGCAGTACAGCAACTGGTCAGGGGACGAACATCCCATATCGAGTACGATAGGAGGAGGGGCACCCCCTTCGTACAAAGGATTGTTGCAGCCGAAACCCCCAGTAAGTTTAAGATGCCTACAAATTTTGACATGTACGGAGACCCCGTATCTCACGTTAATAAGTTCGAGATACAAATGGACATACAAAAAGTGTCGGAAAATGCCCGCTGCCGAATCTTCCCTGCGACACTATCTGATACCGCTCAAGAGTGGTTCTTCAAGTTCCCTCCTGCTAGTATAGTATCTTGGGAAATGTTCGTGAAGGAATTCTACGGAAAGTTCTACGCGGGTCGTGTACACCCCGCAGAGGCCAACCAGCTGGTCGAGATACGACAGAAGGAGGGAGAGCCCTTAAAAGAGTATGTCCAACACTTCATGCGAGCTGCAGCAGCAGGCAAGACAGTGGGCGATGAAGGTAAGATGATGGCTCTAACTGCTGGAGTTAGGCGCCATTTGCCCCTCTGGAGTAGCCTAAGAAAGCATGGGGTTAGAAGTACCCAAGAGTTCTTGGATCGAGCTGATCGATATATCAAGCTCGAAGATGCGATTGCCAACGAAGGGAAATCGCCAAATAAAGACAAGGGGCCCAAAGAACCCGCCAAAGCCGTCAACAGGTCGAAAAAACCCAATGGCAACGACAAAGGCAACGGGAATGGCAATGGCAGAAATGGTGGAAAGCGGGCGAACGATGAACCCTCGACTTCTGAGAGTAAGCGCCCCAAAGGCAATCGGTATGAGCCGAGATTCACCAACTACACTGCCCTAGTCGAAAGTCGAGCTGAAGTCTACCAGGCGACCAGCTCAAGCGTGCCTTACAAACGACCTGCACCTATAAGGAAAGATATCTCCAAGAGAGATACAATGAAGTTCTGTTGTTTTCACAACGACTACGGGCACGACACTAATGAATGTAACCAGTTGAAGGACAAGATTGAGTTCCTGATAAGGCAGGGACATTTAAGAAGATATGTGCGAGTCGCAGGAGGTTCTCAACGAGAGGCTCAAGGTGGCAACGAGCAGGCGCCTGCACGCCAACACTCGCCACCTTTACAGCCAGCTCTTGTGGCAGGCACTTTACTCACCATCTGCGGAGGCCCACATCTTGCAGGAGACAGTGGGAAGGCAAGGGAACGATACGCTCGATCCCTACGCCACGACCAGGACATCGAGATGATGAGTGTCGAAGATCGAGCACCAAAAAAGGCTCGTATAGAGGAGGAATTGATAACCTTCTCTGACGACGATGCCCGGCACGTACGATTCCCACACTCCGATCCGCTGGTAGTGGACGTACAAATTGTCAACATGATGGTGAAAAGGGTGTTGGTCGACACAGGAAGCTCGGTTAACATCCTATACAAGTCTTCATTGGAACGAATGAAGTTGTCCATCAAAGACCTAGAGCCATGCAACCAAACCATTTATGGTTTTTCCGGTGAAGGGCTTGCCCCAACAGGGTCGATTAGGCTTCCAGTTACAGCAGGTACTACACCTGCTAATAGGACATTATTCGCTACTTTCATAGTAGTTGATTGTCCTTCAGCATACAATGCTGTAATTGGGAGACCAATTCTGGTCGACCTACGAGCCGTCACCTCGATATGGCACCTCGCCATGAAATTCCCAACAGACGCAGGGACAGGTTGCGTATTGGGAAATCAGCGGGAAGCGAGGGAGTGCTACAAAGCCTCGATCACCAAGGCGAAGAAGGGTGTATCGAGAGATGTTCACGGGAAAGAGTTGCAAATGGCGACTGAAGTTCAGACCCACTCGGGTGATAATGTCACCAAATAGGGTGTTGCCCAAAGTGAGGATAGGGACTTAGATCCTCGCTTTAGGGATTTTGAAGAAGAAGTGGGACCCATCGAGGACCTTGAAGAGGTCCAAATCGTTGAAGAAAATCCGACCAGGGTTGTGAAAGTCGGTAAAAACTTAGAGACAACAACAAAACAAGCACTGGTGGAATTTTTAAGGAGGAACCAGGAAGTCTTTACCTGGTCACACAAAGACATGGTTGGGATAAATCCTGCAGTCATCAGCCATGTCCTAAACATCGACAAGAGTTTTCCACCGGTGCAACAAAAAAGAAGGCTGCTCGACAAAGATAGATCAAGGGCCTTAAAAGAAGAAGTCAAGAAGCTAAAGGAGAATGGGTTCATCAGGGTGGAATTTTATCCATCGTGGGTCTCTAATCCCGTGCTAGTTCCCAAGCCGAATGGAAAGTGGCGTACGTGCGTGGATTTTACAGATTTAAATAAAGCCTGCCCCAAAGATTGTTTCCCACTCCCAAGGATCGACCAGCTGGCCGATGCCACTGTAGGACATGAGATCCTCTCTTTCATGGATGCGTACTCCGGTTATAATCAGATAGTATGCATCCCCCTAATGAGGATCACACTAGCTTTCGGACTGATACAGGGCTCTACTGTTACAAAGTGATGCCCTTCGGTTTGAAAAACGCTGGTGCGACTTACCAGCGACTCATCAACCACATGTTTAAGGAGCTAATCGGCACAAACATGGAAGTCTACGTCGACGACATGCTGGTAAAGTCGAAGAAAGCATAAGGGCATGTAAAGGATTTGCAGGAGTGCTTCAACATCTTGAACAAATATCAGATAAAGCTAAATCCCCCTAAATGCTCTTTCAGAGTAGGATCAGGGAAGTTCTTGGGATTTATAGTTAACTCGAGAGGAATTGAAACCAATCCCGAGAAAATTAAAGCCTTGATCGACATGAAATCGCCAGCAAAGATTAAGGATGTTCAAAACTTAACCGGAAGAATTGCCGCTCTTAGTAAATTCATTTCAAAGTCAACAAATAAGTGCGTCCCATTCTTTAATCTACTTAGAGGCAATAAGAAGTTTGAATGGATAGAGGAGTGCGAACAAGCTTTTCAAGCACTAAAAACACAAATGGCGCAACCACCCATCCTGTCAAAGTCGGTCGATAAAGAAACTTTGTTCATCTACCTGGCGATCACAGAATACACTGCTAGTGTCGTTTTAGTAAGGGAGGAAGAAGGCGTGCAGAAGGCTGTCTACTATGTAAGCAAAAGGCTAATTGGAGCAGAACAGCGGTACCCGCCCATTGAGAAGCTAGCCTATTGCCTAGTTTTGGCCTCCAGGAAGCTGCGGCCTTACTTTCAAGCTCATCCAATTATGGTTTTGACCGACCAACCTCTACGACAAGTCCTGCAAAAACCTGAGGCTGCAGGTAGATTGTTAAAATGGGCAGTCGAACTTGGGCAGTTCAATATATCTTACTTACCGTAAGCAGCGATAAAAAGACAAGCCCTAGCTGACTTCATTGTAGAGTTCACTGAACTGACAGATGGCGAGCAGGTTGAAGAGCCTAATGAGCCTGAATGTCAAAACCAAGCTCCCATGTGGAAATTATTTACAGATGGCCCTTCTAACGAGTGCCACGCTGGGGCAGGAGTGATATTGATAACGCCGAAGGGGCATCGGTTTGACTGCGCAATCAGGTTTGACTTCACTGCTTCTAACAATGAGGTCGAGTATGAAGCACTACTTGCTGGATTGCAGTTAGCCAGGGACATGAATATAAAAGTGCTTGACATCTACAGTGATTCTCAGCTGGTGGTGAACCAAGTCATAAGAGAATACCAGGCACAAGGTTTAAAGGTGGTCGCCTATCTGAACAAAACAAAAGATCTATTGGCTCAGTTCGACAAATACAGTCTCCAGCAAGTACCTCGTAACCAGAATTCCAATGTTGATGCTTTGGCCAAATTAGCAAGTGCGAAGGATGCTGATACTCTGAATATAGTACCGGTTGAGCGGCTAACAATGCCAAGCATCCAAGCAGAGGAGACTGCTATGATGATCCAGATGACACCATATATAGAGTATCTAACGCAAGGCATATTACCAATGGACAGAAACAAAGCCAGGACCCTTCAGCGACAGGCTGCTAGGTATATCCTGGTCGATGGAATCTTGTACCGAAGGGGATATTCAATGCCACTCCTCAGGTGTATTTCGAAAGAGAAGGCCAAAGAGTTGATGAAAGAGGTACACGAAGGCTTTTGTGGAGACCACACTGGGGGGCAAAGCTTGTCAAAAAGATATTGAGGCAAGGATACTTTTGGCCCATGATGAATGAAGATTCGATGGAGTTTTTACAAAGGTGCGAAAAATGCCAGAGGTTCTCCAAAATCCCATGAGCAGCCCCTAATGAGCTTAAACAAATGCAAAGTCTGTGGCCATTTGCAGTTTGGGGCATAGATTTGATTGGATCTTTGCCCACAGGGAAGGGCGGCGTCAAATATGTCGTAGTTGCCATCGACTATTTCACAAAATGGGCCGAAGCTGAGCCATTCGCAACCATAACAACCAAGAAGGTTCTGGATTTTGTGATCAAGAACATCATTTGTCGCTATGGATTGCCAAGGAAGATCATCTCTGATAACGACACCCAGTTCGATAGTGATTTATTCACAGATTTTTGCGAACGACATGGCATTATCAAGAGCTTTTCTTCAGTCGCTCATCCCCAAACAAATGGACAAATTGAAGCAGTCAACAAAATGCTGAAGGATACACTGAAGAAAAGACTAGAAGAAGCTAAGGGGGCGTGGCTAGAACAATTTCCTGAAGTACTTTGGTCGTACAGAACTTCCTACCGAACAACAACGGGTCATACTCCATTCTCTTTGGCTTATGGATATGAAGTTATGTTGCCTGTTGAGTTAGATCTGCCTTCGCATCACAGAATAACGTATGACCAAGGCTCAAATAGCCAACTATTGATGGAATCCCTTGACCCAATCGATGAGAAACGTGAGCAAGCCCAACTCCGAGTAGCTGTGTACCAGCAAAAAGTCACCCGGTATTTCAATTCTAAAGTACGAGAAAGAAAGTTCAACATTGGAGATCTTGTACTACGAAGAGTTTTTCTAAATACTCGCGACCAAGCTATTGGAGTACTCAGACCTAATTGGGAAGGTTCGTACCAGATTGAAGAAGTCCTTCACCCAGGCACCTATAAACTTGCTCGCTTAAACGGAGATCTCGTTCCTCGCTATTGGAATGGAGAACACTTGCGCACGTACTATCAATAACAAATTCTTCTTAAAGAATTGGCTTGTATTAATTTTACTTTTTACAAGTTTTGAAAAAGGGTTGGTCATTTTATGTGACCGATCGCTTATAAGTGTAAGAACTTATTGATCACTCGTACAGACATGTTTCGTCCATTTATTATGAGAAATATAAGGGACTGTGCGCAGCCAGTCATTTCTTGCCAATTATTGTATTTATTACAATTACTTTCTCATTACGTGTGCTGTTTTGCTGTATTACAATTTCAATTATTTTGCCCCGAGCAGTATTTTTCAAACAGGTTTTGGTCAAGGCAAGTGGCCAAGGACCTAAAGCTCCTCGATCACTTGGGGGGCATATAAGGTACAAGTAAGAAAAGCATATCATCAAAAGGTATGTAAACACATGAGCAAAATAAGTGAAAGCATGTTAGGGTACTTAGAGTATTTTTCAAAATTTTGTATTTTGTTAAATCAAACCAAAGTGCTATGCTAAGTTCGATCATGCGAACAGATGTTATAATAAAATGAAAATGTATTATAATATCAAAAACGAATTACTCTACACCACGAGCAGTACTGCTCGGATGTAATTTTCTGATTAAAAGGAAAGTAGCTGCCCATGCAGCAATAAAATATTAATGTCTTTACATCACGACCAGTAGGTCGTGTAATTAAAAGATTAAAAGATAAAAAAGGGAAAAGACTAAGAGGCTGGAGGATCTTGAGGGGTGTCCTGGTCGACGACATCTGTAGCGTCATTATCCGCCCCGTCCAAGCCAGTCGCCAAGGAGATTTCGGGCGAGGCAGGTACCCTTGCCCTCTCCTCTTCTGCCAGTCGAGCAACGCAGCGGGCTATCTCGGCATGCCTTGCGCGTTCGGGGAGGTAGCTAAAGTCAGCCCCTTGGTTGTGTTTCCAGAAGTCATAAAAACACTTACTTGTGGCGTTCTTGTACCTTTCCAAATTGTTGGCGTTGGCCTATTCAAGTTTCTCGAGATTGCCCTCCAAGGTTGTAGTCTCTTGTCTACTCGCGGCCAACTCCTGCTCGAGCTTTTTGGCCTCGCGATAGTTGATACGGTTAGAATCCTTGAAGTTGTCTCTCTGCTCGATGGCCTTATCCAGAGCATTTTGCTTCTCCCTCAACTCCTCAGCCAGTTTGTTCTTCTCCTCGAGCACCGCCTCAAGCTGTTCAGCGTATTTCGCTTCGGCAGCTTTGAGTTCATCAATGTGTCGTTGCTCCAAAGTCTTGGACTGCTCGGTGACGGCGCCCAAGCAAAGCCGATTGGCAGTAAGGGTTAGAATTTCCTGCGATCAAAGAAAAGGTTAGACTGACTGTAGAATATAAAAAGGGGTTGTCTCCACAGAAAAAGACAACTTACACTGGCAAACTCATTCAATGCGCGGGTTAGGATCTAATCGACGTCCATTGTCTCCGTCGAAGCCATTGCCTCTCGGCAACGTTCATGCTTCAAAATTTTGGCGAGCCTGTCTTTGATTGATCTTAAGGCACGACTCGAAATGTCGCCCCCTATGGAAGTAGGACCAGCCTACTGAGTTTGGTCGGTTGGGGCCAGTGGAGACGGTGTCGACCCGGCAGGAGCAGGGGGAGTCTGCTGCTCGTGAGGAGAAGGGGGTGGTGTTGCATTGGCTGAGGGTCCATCCTCTGGGAGGCCTGCAGTGCGGGATTTCTTAGCCTGAGGAATTTTAATGTTTTCCACGGGATGCCTCTTGCTCGTTTTCCTTTTGCTCGAGGGAGCTTCGGGAGCCTCAAGGGCGTTGTATATGACGAACACGAACTCTGAGTCCATATCTGAACAAATAAGCAAATATGTGAACAGTGAGATAGTATAAACAATTAAGTATGTTATGTCAGGAAAAGAAACAAAGAAAATTGTAAGTGAAATACCCGAGCTATCATTACTGGTCGCTACATTATATACTCTACTAGTCTTACACTCACTCTCTGGCATGAAGAAGGTCGAATCAAAATTTGGAGCGTACTTAAAATTGTCGTCCCCGTCAAATAAGTGACAGGGAATTGGCAAGCTATCTAAGAGCGAGAGATCAGTACCGTTCTCATCCAAAGATTCGTTGAGGGGCTCGAGAGGTTCGGTGGCCTCCTTTTTCCCTTTCCCCTTTGGGGCGGGGAGTGCAGCAGCCCGCGGGGTGCTGGAAGGTTCCCTGATTGTTACTCTAGTGGCCCTCCTCGGAGGGATTTGTTCCACGTCTGGATGCTGCTCGGGAATCTCTCCGCCAGTAGCACTCCCCGTTGTTGACTCCCTCATATCCTGATGAGGGGCCAAAAGGCCGACCAGCCTAAGGTTAGCCTCTATGACCAGATGTTTGACGCTTTTCTCTACGTCAGTCATACTAGCCAAGAGGACTGATCTTAACTCCATGTCTGGAGTGGGGTCTAGTCGCAACCATGGGCCTGAAAGGCATTAAAAGTCTAAGAAAGTGTAGAGGAAAAATTAAAGAAAGATTAACGACCAGTGGCACAAAGACATTACCTCCTTGAGTGAAGGCCAGGTTGTTCGCGACCATGTCAGTCGTAAGGAAATACTCCTGGTAGTACCTCCCCACATTCGATATGTGAGTGGTGTCGATCAGGAAGGTGCGCCCTGTTTCCTGATGACAAAAGTGAAAAAACCCCGTCCTTTCTTGGTTGGGGTTAGACTTGGGGTTAGACTTGAGGTTGAACAGATAATTAACCTCATGGGGTGATGGCACAGGCCATTTTTTGTGGCTATAAAGGATATAGAGTGATGCAAGCATTCTATATCCATTGGGAGTTATTTGGAAAGGGGCGACCCCGAAGTAGTTGGTCACCCCTTGGAAAAAAGGATGAAAAGGCAAGGTAGCCCCTGCCTCAATATGGTACCTCGACCAGGCGCTGAAAGCGCCTCCAGGCAAGTTCGCCGTTGGTCTTGATTGGGTCAGACTAATGTCACCCCGGGGAGTTCGTATTTTCTGATATAGTTGGCGATCATCCTGATCGTCACCTGGCTTTCAGGTACAACATACCATTCAACATCTGGTTGAATGGCATTTCGGGGCTGAGCATGAGTTCAGATATTTGGGTCAGAAATATTTTTTGCTCGACCGCTGGTCGAGGGAACTTCAGCCCGAGGAGCAGGCTGATTTGAAGGATTGAGAGTTTTCTTTTTCTGGGCTTTAGTTTTTGCTCGACCCATATTTTGAATAAGGGTCGATGGAGTGTTTGAAGTGGCACGAGAAAAGGGAATTTCAGGTATTAGCAACGACGGTTGCTCCTCGCCCTCAAGCAGCTGAGCTAGTAAGTCGTCGTCGATGGGTCTTTATCCTCCCCACAGATCTTGCATGAAAAGTTGCGAGCAAAAAAAGGGGGAGGTAAGACATAAAGCTAAAAAGCTTGTGTTGAGAGTAGGAATAACGTTGCTCGCGTATAAAAATTAAGTTTTTATACGACAAGCAGCATTCTAAAAAAACACTAAGTTCTATACGAGCAGTTTGAAAAACAGATTGAAAAGCAGAAGTAAAAAAAATTTCAGGAAAAAGCTTTTTCAACTCCGAAGGGGCGGGAAAAACCTAGTTTTTCAACTAGCTTAAAAATCGAATTTTTACTTCGATTTTACGCCCTAAATCTACAATCTCGACTACCAAACTAGCTCTTAACTTCTACGGAACAATATTTCACTACCCTATCAATCATCTGTCAACATGCAAACAATCCCCATACATTTTTAGCCAAGAACACGAAAGGGTTCGGAAATGAAAGCAAACATAAGGCAGTTTCGTATGGTAACTCAAAAGACAAGAAAGTTCGTGAAGCTTACTCAGATGAAGATTGAAGTCTGAAGGTGAAAGCTTTTGAACGTCCGAGCGTAGATGCTTGAAAATTTCTGGGCTCTGGAGCACGAGTTCTTCAATGTTCTTCAAGAAGGAAAAAGTAGGTAAAAGGTAAAAATGATAACTTGAGGGTTATTTATAAAGACCAAGGCACGTTAAAAGAGGTAATCATGAGTTACTTTTTCTAAGCGTGGGGAAGTGAAATGGCCGTAAGACACATTCTTGGGAAACCAAAAGGACTTGATTAGACATGATTGGTCACCCTTTTCGTGAAAGCATGGGAGACTCAGGAATCAAAGGTTCAAAAGTCTATTCCTTGAGCTATTTCATGCATATTTATAGGCTCAATGAGGGTTACACATGCTAACGTGTCCTATCTTTCCTTAATAATCGTGTATCAAGATAATAATGAAGAAATATTCAACGCAATTATTATAAGATTACAGCTTAAAAAGGAAATAACTTAGGTTATACGACCAGCCTGGTCGTATCAAAAATAAACCCTGACGATGCGGTGCACTTCTGGTCGATAGTCGAGAAGTACTTTCGCCACGTGTCAACCACATGTGAAACATTCTTGCTACGTCATCAGCAACCGTTTTTTGGGTAAACAGCAATATTTAATGATATTTTATAATATTTGAATTTATATTAATATAATTAATCAATATTTATTTTTAATTAGTTTTAAAAGTATATTTCGTTAAATATTTGGAATGTTTCGTTAAAGTTAATGAAAGAAACCGTTAAAATCAAGAATTTTTGTTATCTACACACATTTTATATAGAAGAGATATATGAGAATTATTATGTAGAATATTACTATATTAGACGAGTTTTCTCGGATTTGTTATGATCAAAATAAAGTAATATTAAATCAGTAATATTCTAAAGAATCATCAATGATGAATTATATAAAAATAAAAATAAAAAAACAAGAATTATATGTGGAGATTTGTATGTGGGGACATCATTTTTGCTCATACTAGTAGGGAAAAATCTATTTTGGCCATTTTTAGATATTATTGCCCAAAATTTTTTAAATAACAATATACATTATAGTTATAGCAAACACCCACCAATTTTCGATAAATTTCGAATAATTTACAACGCTAAAAACAAAGTTCAAAATAATCAGTTTCACATATATAAAAATAAAAAAAAGCATGCGTGTAACTCGTTGTTTGAACTCTGTTTTGAATATCGTAAATTATTAGGAATTTCCCTAAAACTAAATGAATGTGTGCTATAGCTATAATATACACTGTCATGTAAAAAAAATTGTGTTATAATTTTTCATGTGCCGAAAAATAGAGTTGCCCCTACCTAAAAATTTCCCTATATATATACACATATATTAGTACAATCTCTTGAATGGGGCTTAATAGCCGGCGGTAGTTCTTATTGTGATGTACAATAATGGTATTGTGTATTGAAAAGAATACTCTTCACTTTTCTAGTTTATTTTTTAAAATACATTACCAAAATTTATTATTCAAAATTTTACATTAGTATACAATAGATATTTTTCATTATATTATTTAAACATTATATTTTAGTCTCTTTTATACATATCATGTAACGACCCGGAGTTTTAAGACTCGATAATACGGAAATATAAATGTTCATTTAACCAAATGTCTCAAAAACCCATATTAAAAAAAACTTTTTATAAGTCATATGGTCATATTTAACATTTTTAATACAAACATATTTTATAAAGAGTAGAGTGAGTCTAGTTTAGGAAAATAACACAACATTTACAAAAATAAAACGGCTTCCCAAAAGGTCGGTCCACATGTACATTCGCAAGGTAGACTCCAGCGCTCACTGCTCTACCTTGCCTTTGTTCTTACCTACAACAGGAAACAACCAGATAAGTGAAAACGCTTAGTAAGTTCAACTTTAAAACAAAAGCATGCAGAGAATTAGGGTTCCGGATCCATCCGGACCCTACACAATAAATTTCAAGAACGCAAAAACGTTCTGGCAAACTTATGGTCATGCATGATAACCAATGACAATTTATTTCATATAAACAGATAAATTCCTGCACTCAGAAAATCCCAGAACAAACAGATATATTATATCACAACTATTTTTTATCAACAAATAAATCTCTGCACTCAGAAAATCCCAGAGCAAGCAGATATAATATATCATAATATAATTCGAGACCAACGCTCGACCTTTTCCAACAATTCGGGCATAACACGCACTCCAGCATAAATGTTAATCTGTAAGAGAGAACCAAGTCTCAACACTAAGATCTAGCCAATAAATATCCCCGTCAAGGGTAACTATCAAGTTACCTAGGGCATCGCTACTTATCCAAGAATAAATCCTTCACAAGGGTAACCTTTAAGTTACCTAGGGCATCACTACTTATCCAAGGGTGTAATCAAAGTTACACGGTTTTATAGAGACTTCTATGTTAATCAGTGGTGCTGGTGAGCAGTTGCCCCTAGGGTGTTCAGCCTCACTCAAACTTGGCAACCCCTAGTATCTCTAGGCATTCTCACTGAATGGCCAATATTCACGGCTTCTATCCGGGAATAACTTATCAGAGTACTTGCTCGGGTTCTAACCGTTCACTGATTAAGTAAGCATGAGGGCCCCTAGGTCCCATTCATTTTTTGGCACCCCTAGGTTTAAACCAGCAATCCTCACTTCTTGGCCACTCGTCGCGGTAATGAACCGGACATAAATAAAATCAAGTAGTGTGACGGGGGTCAGCTGTCTAGAATATGACAGATATCTACCGGTCATATTTTCTGAATCAGCACCAACTAGACTAACGTCTCTAAGCAAACTTTCTACGACAGTGTATATATGTGCATGTGTCTCTATACTAACATAAAATACAATAGTCGTTTCATGTTGCATCCACACAATAGAAGTTGACTTACTTGGAGTCCTTTGCCCTCAGCAAGATTTCACCCTCCAATGTATAATCTGTAACGCCCTGCTAATTAGGGTCCATCACCAAGTGTGTTTAAAACCAGTGCTGGACTTGCTAAACAAGTCATTTTGACTAAACATGTGATTAAGCCACTAAAGGTTTAGGTATTAAAACTTTTGGTCAACTCATAAGCATTTTCATTAAGTTGAAAGTATGTTCTTTACACGGGATCCCAAAAACATTAGTTTAAAAGTTGGTTACAACACTCAAGTTACATAATAAGTTGACCTAGGCGGCAAAAGCTGGGTTTAACCCTAGTTCCCTTGAGCATCTCGGCCATGGTGGTCGAGCGGACTGCATATGTACATGTCATTGCTATCGCCCTCCGCCACATGGCTGGTTGAGTTTCTCCTTACCTTTACCTACACCACAAAGCACCTGTGAGCCAAAAGACTCGGCAAGAAAACATATTTAACAGTTCACAGAGTAACATATCTATCAAACAGTAATAACTGAAACTGGCGTATTCATTATACAAATTGGCAACCATGGGGTCACGCAAGCGCGTGTCGCACTTCCTTTCAATTTGTTGGCATCCGAGCCAATCAAGTGCATACTGCACTCCCAAGGTGGCCCAACCATGGTGGCCTGCACTCCACTCGCTCAATGCCAAACTCAGCTTATAAACTGAGTCCCTTAAGTCCTTGACTTATAAGTCAAGCCTCACATGCCCCCAACTTATGAGTCGAAGCTTTAGGGCCCTTGACTTATAAGACGAGCCTTTCGAAGTCCAATATACCCTCGACTAATAAGTCGATCCCCACTTAACATCCTAATAACCCTCTGGTTTATAAACCGAGCTTCCCAGTCACAACAGACAATCACATATCTCATATAGCATACATATCAATAACTACAATGCATTATAATACATTCAAACAACAATCACAGGCATAATCATAATTATGCGCATCCCAGTGCTCCTAATCAAATATCCACAAACATAATTATAATCATGTTCCTTAACAGAGCCAAAGCCTTAATCATACCTATATTCATCATTGACTAAGCTCCAATCACGCATTCACATAATGGGTGCAATTTTCTTACCTTCGATCCGGATGCAAGTTGCTAGCAACGCTCCTCTGAGTACGATCCTCGATTCAAGCCCTTAGTGTGGACCTCAATTGTAAGACTCAAGTGCTATTTGCTCCCAACAATTCCCTGGTTTCAAGCCTTCCTTCCAAGCCAATCTCCTTCAAATTGACCCAAACCACCTTAAGCTCCAAGAGATGATATATAGAACGTGAGAGAGAATGAGAGCTGCTGAGACTTTTTTTCCTTAAGTTTCCTAAGTCATCTAAGGGGTTCTCAGCCAACCAAATCCTAAATTGAATGGAAATGACCAAATTGCCCCTTGCCCTTAGCCTATTCATCAAATATTCACAAGGGCAATTTTGTCCTTTGCCTCATATTTCGTTATTCACAACTTATATCCTATAATTCCCATTACTTCCAATATTCTCACATGATTACCAAATAATTTCCCATTACCCACTAATTCCCAGTAACATACTATATTACTAAAATACCCCCCCCCCCCCCCCCCCCCACCCAAGCTCACCCCGAGCCAGATATAAAACCCCGTTGTGACTTCTCCGCTAACTTGCTCATCGAGATCGCCCCGCGTCGAGTAACCCAAATATATCCACATAATAATGTGGTCTCAATCACACAGACACATATTTAATATTTCTAACATGCAAGCATAATTATATTATAATATAATTCACATATCAACTCAATTATTGCCTCCCGGCCCCCTAATCCAGGCACTAAGCCACATTAGGAAATTTAGGATGTTACATCATCCATTTATGCTTAGCCAATACTGTAATTATCCATACAGTATACTCGGATTAATTATGGCACTTCATAATTCATTATTATTATTTTTTGCAGCTTGGTCATTGTTAAAAATCACTTGTAAGGATTAAAGATCCTTATTTGGTTTTAAACTCATTAAGGAAATTCATACAAAAATATTTGAGACTAAACCCTTAGTCTTGAGGAGACCTACCCTATGGTCTCGATACCTAGGCTCGGGTATCACAATGGTATTTTTCAACAATCCGCTAAAAATCTTTTTCTTTAAAAGTTCCGCTATTGACCCGTACTTTCAACAGTCGGTAAAATATATAAAAGATTTTAGTCGATATTATATCCCGAAAATACTAATTAAATTCTTTAATTATTTTTCAAGAAATAAACTCTTAATTTTCCTTTTATTTTTCTTAAGGTTTTAATCTCTAAAAATTGTTTTAAGAAAATTGCCTAATTTATCTTAATTAGGAAAACCGTTAAATTTCCCATCTTGACTAGTTAATTTTTCCAAAGTAAATTAATCAAGTTTACTTACTAGAAAAATAATTCACTTAATTATTTTCTCAAAATATAGGGTTTTAAACCCTCTTTTAATTTATTAACTTATTAATAAATTAATTCTTTTATTTTTAGAAAGAATAAAAATTATTTAATAAAAATAATTCTTACTAAACTCAAAGTGGTATTTTAGGTCAAAATATGTTTTTAAGACTTACCAAGTTTTTATCTTGCAATAAGCAAAATTTTACATTTTACCTTAAGTTCCAAAATCTCATTTTTACACTAAGTGTGAAAACCCTATTTTTAACTACATATTTTGTTAGGTTATAACTTGAAATTTACTTACCCAATTGTTACTAAAATTTTCCAATTCCATTTTTGGTATGTCATTTAGGTCTTTGTAAAATCTTAGGTCAAAATGAGCATTTTTGATTGGTGAAATTATTTTCCAACAATGAGGTAAAAATGACCTTATTTTCAAGTCCTTAATTTTTCCAAAATTTGGCACTTAATAAACTTCAAACCATTCAGTATTTTGTTACTAAATTTTACAGTAGAATACTAAGTTATGCCAAGATTATGTCCACCAAATTTTAGAAAAAAATGGTTTCATTTTCCCTATACAGTGGCTGTCCAAACTTAATCTCAAAATTAAGAATAACAAAATATAGTTTTTTACCTAAACTTTGAAATAGCATAACTCACTCATTTTTAAACATTTTTTAGTGTTTCAAAAGCTCAATTTTATGTACTCAAACTCAAAAATATCACAGTATAATTTAATTTTACAAAATCAATATACAGTGGATTCTTTACCCCTTGGAAGTCACAGCTCAAAACTTGTATTTTGTTTTAGGGTTCTTACCAAAACCCTTAGGGATTTTGGTCCCTATTTAAAAAAATTAACACACAAGCATCATAAAAATTATAGAGAAACTACCATAGCCTTATTACATCACCAATAAGAAAATTTAAGCATTAAATATATAAAATAATACTTAAAAATAAAAACCATACAATAACAACCATAAAAAGTAAACAATTTGCCTCTTGTTGTTCTTGCTCTGGGTTTATGTTCCTACTAGCTTTGAGTCCTTAAAAACTCTTTCAATACCTTAACCAACTCCCCCCAACAACATAGATAGTTATCTATTGAAAGACCTATGGTTAAAAACTTTACAAAGTCAAGTTTTTTGAAACTTTACCTTAGGGAAACCCTTCCTAGACCAAAGCTTAGGCTTCCAAGCCTTCTTAGTGTTCTTGAGGTTGAAGATGGAGAGAAAACTTGAGAGAGAGTTTTCAAAAAAGATGAGAGTGATTGTGAGAGAAAGGGGGTCGGATTTGGGGGGTTAGAAGGGTTTAGACTACTCTAAAATACCCTAAAATAAGTGTTTTACTATCCACTTGCCACTAACCCTAATATTTAAAATGGGATTTAAAACTTAATTAATTTTGTTCACACCATTTAAAACCTCACATGGCCGGCCACCTATTTCTATTTATGCATTTATATTATTTTTTTTATATAAAGGTTAATAAACATTTCCTAAGAATAAAAATTCAAATTGACTTTCTATAACATTTTTCACTCATAATAAAGTTATTATTATATTTTTAAAAAAGAAAAAATAAAACTAAACACATAATAATTAAATTAAATGTCTCTCACATTTAATTTAATTAATCACACAATAAAATTTAACCTAAGGTCCATTCATGGAATAAAATTTCACAATTCGGTAAAATTAAGCCTTTAACACCAAATGCCCTAATATTTCCATTTTCTCTTAGGTTTATTATTTATGAACAAAATTTAATTTTTATGAATGTATTTTATGTCCAAAATATATTTTCCATAGTTTTTCATTTTATTTTCCGAGATTTTTACTCGATCAGGGTTTTTGTGTCGGTCCAAGACCGAAAGTCTTATCTTGACTTTTAAATCATAAAATTCATAATTTGGCTAGAAATAACTCATGGAATGAATTCCAAACAAATATAATATTATTTAAAATAATATTCTTAACTCAGGGAAAAAAATCCCGACCCGAGTCGTTTATAGGTACCCGAAAACGCAGGACGTTACAATACCTAGAATTTATAGAGGTATCGTCCTCAAAACTTAAAACAAATGAGGACACAGCTCCTTCATCTTGTCTTATGTTTCCCAGGTTGCCTCTTCAATGCCATGGTTACACCACTGCACCTTTACCAATGGCACCGTCTTGTTCCTCAACACTTTTTCCTTTTGGTCTAGAATCATCACCAGCTTCTCCTCATAGACGAGTTAAGGATCAATGCTCAGCTGCTCATAGCTGAGTACATGCGAGGGATCACACATGTATTTTCTCAACAAGGATACATGAAACACGTCATGCACCTTAGACAGGGCGGGCGGAAGAGCTAAACAATAAGCTACTTCCCCGATCCTCTCTATGATTTCAAAAGGTCCAACAAACCTTGGGCTAAGCTTTCCTTTCTTCCCGAACCGCATAGCCCCTCGTAGTGGAGCTACCTTCAGCAGCACATTATCGCCAACCTCAAACACCAAGGGTCTCCTATGTCGGTTGGCATATTTGCATTGTCGATCAACCGAAGTTTGCAAGCGTTGCCTTATCTGTCGGATGTCCTCGGTAATCTGATCAACCTCATCTGATCTAAGAACCTTTCTTTCACCGATCTCGTGCCAATGAATCGGTGATCGACATTTCCTTCCGTACAAAGCCTCATACGGAGCCATCTTGGTGGAATCATGATAGCTATTATTGTAAGCGAACTCTATTAGTGGAAGCTTATCATTCCATGGCCCTTGAAAGTCAAGCACGCAGGTTCTTAGCATATCTTCCAGGGTCTGAATTGTTCATTCGCTTTTACCGTTTGTTTGCGGGTGCAAAGAAGTGTTGAACTTCAGTTTAGTACCCAACCTCGTTTGGATTCTATTCCAGAATGTCGAGGTAAAACATCTGTCGCGATCTGATACGATGGAGTTGGGTACATCATGCAGTCTCATTATTTATGCAATGTAAATATCTGCTAACTTATGTGCCCCATAAGTTACCTTGATCAGCAAGAAATGAGCTGACTTAGTCAGTCTATCTACGATAACCCAAATGGCATCGTGTCCCTTGGGAGTGGTTGGTAGACCTGTGACAAAGTCCATAGTGACCATCTCCCACTTCCATTCTGAAATTTCTAAGGGCTGTAACAATCTGGTCGGTCGTTGATGCTCAGCCTTTGTCTGCTAACAAGTCAAGCAGTGTGCCACATGTTCTTCCGTCTCCTTTTTCATCCCAGGCCACCAAAAGTACTTCTTCAAGTCTTTGTACATTTTCGTGGTACCTGGATGCATGGCATAAGGAGCATTATGTCCCTCGAAAAAGATCTGCTTCTTGATCTCATCATCATTTGGAACACATATTTTTCCCTTGAACACTTGAGTGTTTTACTATCCACTTGCCATTAACCCTAATATTTAAAATGGGATTTAAAACTTAATTAATTTTGTTCACACCATTTAAAACCTCACATGGCCAGCCACCTCTTTCTATTTATGCATTTATATTATTATTTTTATATAAAAGTTAATAAACATTTCCTAAGAAGAAAAATCAAAATTGACTTTCTATAACCTTTTTCACTCATAATAAAGTTATTATTTTTTAAAAAAAGAAAAAATAAAACTTAACACATAATAATTAAATTAAATATCTCTCACACTTAATTTAATTAATCACACAATAAAATTTAACATAAGGTCCATTCATAGAATAAAATTTCTCAATTCGGTAAAATTAAGCATTTAACACCAAATGCTCTAAAATTTTCATTTTCTCTTAGGTTTATTATTTTTGACCAAAATTTAATTTTTATGAATGTATTTTATGCCCAAAATATATTTTCTTTAGTTTTTCATTTTATTCTCCGAGATTTTTACCCGATCAGGGTTTTTGTGTCGGTCTAAGACCGAAAGTCTTGTCTTGACTTTTAAATCACAAAATTCATAATTTGGCTAGCAATAACTCATGGAATAAATTCCAAATAAATATAATATTATTTAAAATAATATTCTTAACTCAGGGAAAAAAATCCCGACCCAAATCGTTTATAGGTACCCGAAAACGCAGGACATTACATATCAAATATAAAATAACGAGAAGAGATGAAAGATGAGAGAGGAAAGAGATATTATTAAAAAGTATTTGAAGGATGAATAGTGTTTAAAAATAATTGAATGTGTCAATGATTGATCATTTGATTGTGCGAATTTTCCAAAGGGAAAAAAAAGTTGTTCTCTCCAAAACAAGTTCTTTCTTTTTCAGGCAATCACGCAATTTAATTGCTGCAAGTTGAAAAGCTATTAATAAAATCTACCTGTCTAGATTTAGAGAATCACAAAAAAATTATAGAGTTGTATGAGCCTGCGTCCAAATATACCTGAACTAAATCTAAATTTAAGTCAGAGAACTCGTGACCTTAAACAGTACCGAGTCTCACGGAAAACCTCATCTTTATGGATAGTGCTTTGACACAAAGCATCCGCGAGTAATTTTATTCTTTTAGAAAAAAAGATCTTGATTGACTCCCTGTGTTTCATGCTTTTTTCAACTTTTTCCCTCGTGCAAAGGGGGCCAAAACCAACCGCTGTCTCAATATTATTACTCGCTAGCTTCTGAAAGAGAGAAAAGGATGAGGCTTGACCATAAAGAAACTCTAGGCAATAGTGATTATTATTATACGAGATCTTCATGTAGCTCTATCCCGCTCCCAGAATCACACCTTTCACATCAACTGGCTGCCCTTTTCAAGATATGAGAAAAACTTAAGATCCCCTTTCGATTTTGTCCTGATTATGAACTTAGCAAACGGAGGGCTGGACTCGGTGTTTAATTTATGTCCCAAATTATGACAAAAACAAAAAAAGTTGGGTACTCTTTTTAATCACGTAACAAATATCCATTTACATTACAAACTAGGATGCAATGGACGCAATAAGTTCGTAAGAATAAGATCCATATGTTATATTTACAGCCAAGAATAAAATTTGTTGATGTTGAGACAAAACGCACTAACACAAATCTGATTGTTTGAGAAGATTTTTCATTGGAGATGGAATTGAACTTTTTTTTGGGTGGCCAAAAATTTCAATCTGGTAAACAAAAAGGATGACAATCCGGTGTGGTTAAGGGCAAGTCTCTTAAAACAAGGCCCTTTGCTTCCTCACCCACTCACCTCAAACCTATCTGAAACTTGTAATATTATAGCCATCTCATCGTAGCATATTTAATTTAGTTCCTCATTTTTCTATGGCTTCTCAATGACACAAGGAGTTAATTCAAGTGGACAAGATTCGTTGCAATGACGACAATTCTCCAGGACTGCATAATACATATACGTTTTTTAATCAAGGGAATATAAGAAAGCCATTAAATATGCATTGAATTAGGGCTTTTGTTTCGGTGAGATGAGATTGACCTCATGTTCAGCATTTCTTGTCCCCAAGCATGAGAAAGCCAACAAAAACACTACATGTGCCACTACTACATAACTAGTCCAGTCCACACAACAACTAATGTTAGCAAAAATATACACGATAAGGGGCTGCCTACCTCCTAGTCCTGGATCGTCTATATGTAAGAGCAGATACGGCCTTATCCACAAATTCAAGGTGTGTATGAATTATGATACCAGGCCTGGAACGAGAGATATGGGCTTTCTATGTCAAAATAACATGATACCAGCAAGAAAATAATAGAACTTGTACTACCTTACATTCACTGTCCATGACAATTTAGAGCAAATATCAGTCACTCACCTCACTAGCCACCATGAGAGAGTAAGAATATTCACGTGAATATTTATGCACCATGCAGATCAGATCGTCAGAAGAATATTAAATAATATACTTGGAAATTTCCTTATCTTTTTCTTCTACCACTGTAAAATAAAAAACTTGTGTTTGTGGGTTGGAGGGCTCAGCAATATGGCCCAAATTTAGGCTGATATTTTGTAAGATCATTTTCAATGCACATGTGAAAGTGAATGCCAATTTTAAATTGAAATAGAAGGTGACTAAATATTATATTGTAAAAAAATTAATATATTCAATAAATACACCAAATTTGATAGAATTAAGTTTAAAGAAAAAATAATGATTGACCGTTTTGTATAGGTGCGTTGGCCCTAGGTTTCTTCTCCAAAGTCGTCGGTCTTCACTGCTATGCTCTTCTCTTGGTCGGAGCTATTGTTGACGCCA
The DNA here is from genome assembly GCF_963169125.1 of Humulus lupulus. Classification (NCBI taxonomy): domain Eukaryota; kingdom Viridiplantae; phylum Streptophyta; class Magnoliopsida; order Rosales; family Cannabaceae; genus Humulus; species Humulus lupulus. Next base: position 46,148,502 of record NC_084793.1, read on the forward strand.
TGAGGTGTCCAGTTGGCTCTGGCCGAGAAGAGAGGTTGTTTATTTCGTAGCTTTTGTATTTTTTTTTTCCTCTTTTTTGGTGTGTTGGGTTGATGGAGGAAAGGGTCATTTATGCCGATGTTCTTCTCATGCGGCATCAGATCTAGAGCTTGCAAGGTGGAGAAAGTCGGACTTTAGGCCTAGAGGGGGTTGGGGGTCGGGGTTTTCAAATCTGGTGGCTCTAGGGGTGCATTGGGTTCCGTCCAATACTCAGATCTGGCGTGTGAAAGGGGATGCGATTCTAACCTCACTACAAAAATTTTCACTTTTAATGACTTACACCAATAGTGTAAGTCATTAAAAGTATTTAGGGATATTTAAAGTCTAATGGTGTAAGTCATTAAAAGTTATTGTTGATGACTACCAAGGTAAGTCATTAAAAGTAGTGGGAGACGTTAATTTAAAAATATAAATATAAAATTATTTATTTATAAAATACCAGACATATAAGAGCATCTGACGTCTCCCTTGGGAAGACGTGCCAGACATCTAACGTCTCCCCTGGGGAGACGTGCCACATGGGACGTCTCCCCAGGGGAGACGTTAGATGTCTGGCACGTCTTCCCAGGGGAGACGTTAAATGTTTGGCCTAATATATATATTCAGCCTTTCTTTCTTCTTCCCCGAGCGCACGAACCAGAGGCGGAGAAGGGCAATTTTCTGGGCGATTTCAGGGCCATTTTTTGACGATTTTGGCCGATTTTAGGCTATAAAATCTCATTTAAGGTAAGTTTTTATTATTTATAAGTGTTGTATAATAGTTAGGATAATTTTCATGCTTATTGTCTCTAGTTATTAAGGAATTGATATTGAGATTTTAGGGTTTATGAGTTGCGGTTTTTGGTGATTTTTGGCTCAACAAAGTGGATTTAAAGCATATTTGAGGTAGGATTTCAAAATTAAACAATGTATTATAGTTAGAATGGTAGAAAAAATTATTTTTGTGCATTTTTTTATATGATTTGTGGGTTTTATTAGAAATATTAATTTAAAGTATGAAAAATATTTTTTATGTATATTTGAGATACTATATTGTTTAATTTTAAGATGATACCACATTATTTACTATTTTAAAATTTTTATTACTATTTAATCCAAAAATTATACATTTTTTAATTAATTTTTAATATTTGTTAAGCATATATATGTAAATATGTTTTGCTAAAATGTATTTAATAATTGTCTAAAATAAGAAAAATAATTTAATTTTAATTTTACATACAAAATAGTAATTCGAGTTTATAATGTTTATAATTTTTTTTAATTTATATTATTATTTAATTAGAAAATTATATATATTTGTAATCTTTATTAAAATTTAACTAGGTTATTTATATATAGTTATGTTATTTTATTGATTCAGTAATCTTTTATTAATTAATTAATTTAAATTTTTAAGTTGTGGTTTTAACTGAGATTTTTGCCTCAAATTTTCGATTTCAAGCACACATTTGAGGTTTTTAAGTTTCTAAAATTTCAATAATAAATTATTGTTAATCTAATTATTTAATGAAGTTTGTTTATTAATATTTTATTTATTAATTAATTTAGTTTTGTAAATTGTGAATTTAATAGCAAAGTGCGCTCTTTGCAAAGTGAAGTAAATTTGTTAGCAAGGACTATTAATTGCAAGTGGTACATACATTATCTTCTTTCTTGTTTTAATATTATTAAACTTTTGTTAGAGGGGTTTAAATATCTTAAATATTCATCCATAGTGAAGTAGGTTTCAGATATTAAAACTGTGTGTTTCGGTGATAATAGAAGGTTGAGAACTGTGTGTTTTAGTGAAGTAGGTTATGGAAAATTTGTTTGTGTGCTGCGGAGCTATAAAGAAGAAACTTATTGTGTGTTATTTGAATTTTTTGACTTGTTGTTCACAGATGGTTAGATCACTATTATAGGGGAAATGCTGCTCGATTTTGTCTAGAATTATGTATTTTATTATTCTATTATTATATTTGTATTGTGGTGTGCTTATTCGATTGGATTTGATTAGATTGACAGATGGTTAGGTTACTAATATAGGGGAAATGCTGCCCAATTTTTCGTATGCTTATTTAGTATTTTTTTTTAGTTTAATTTTTCATAGACATAGGAAATGATATGGATAGAAAATGGATGTCAACGAATAGGTTATCCGTGGAATATAAAAACGGGGTCAACATTTTTCTGACCAGTCTACCAAAACATCCCGAGATTCCAAATAATATATAAATTGTGCAACCTAAAGTAACTAACTACAATTTCAATTATTTTGACAATCTATAGTTGAATTTTACTAATATTCTTTATATTAAGTATTTTTAGTTAAATATTAGTATCCACACCAACCAGACAAGTGACATTTGGATATTATGTGATGAGAATGTTGAAGGATTACATTGAACATCCACGACCTGGACATTACTTGAAGAAAGTGGTATGTATATATAAATTTATACAAAGTTAGCAATTTATTTATTATTAAAGTATATATAATTAAATAATAATTAACTAATATATTTTACTTTGTATTTTTTTGTAGCTAAACACTACGCCATATACACCAGCACAGATTAATGAACTACGACAAAACTGGGCAAACCATATGCTACTGATAATTCAAAGTCATCGTCCCACATATTAGGCTTTTTTTTACATTTTATTTCTTACCATATGTCTAGCTAACTAGAGTAATATTTATTAATTTTGTATGTTTAACAACAAATATTACAATTTTGTATATTTAGCTAGCAAAAACATATTATATACACATTTCGGTTTTATTAATGAAAATTCACAATTTAAATTTGCATATAATTTAGATTTTTTAATTAATATATTTAATTCTATTTCAAAAAAATTAATATATTTAATTCTATTAATTAATATACTGAAAATAATTATTTAATTATTTTTAAAAAAAAATTACAAAAACCAATGACGTCTCCCAGGAGGAGACGTTGGAAGTCTACAAAGTCTCCCCATGGGAGACGTCATAGGGCCACTTTAGATGGCTCCTGCAACAACGTCTCCCCTAGGGAGAGACATTAAATGTCTACAATGTCTCCCCCATATAGCCATTAAATGCCTATTTTGTTGTAGTGCCTTCTGGCAACTGGACCTGCGGCTCAAGGTGGAGACGCCGGAGGCACTATACAGACAGGGGGTGACGGGGGTCAGCGTTGTTTAGGTAGAAGAGGAAAAGGTTGGTGGAGCGAATCAGATCTATGATGGCTCTGGTGTTTTGCTGGAAAGGGCATCATCTCCGATATTGGTGGGAGAAAAGGGATCGAAGTAAAGGCATGCTTCTATGTTTAGATCTGCTATTTTTTTTCTTTTGTTATTTATTTTGTGTGTTTTGGTTTTGTTATTCTACTGTCAGATGGGGTTTGTGGCTTCCATGACGGTTCTTTCCTATTTGGGATCCAATTATATTTGGATCAGGATGAATAAGATATTGGTTCTTGAGAATTGTACAAATTTAGTGGATCGCTATTTATTTTCCAATAATGAAGCTTTTAATCTTATGATTAATTTTGGATGTTATTTCATTACTGGAGTTATATGTCATATTGTCATTAAGAAAGAAAGCTTTGTTTATTTTACACTCGTTGGATGCTCAATTGTTGGTGCCTATTGGACTTAGTTGAAGTTTTTGCATGAGTTTTCTTTCCTTTGAAAATTGTAACTGATTGTTACTGATATTACTCAGTGTGAGTATGAGCTTGTAATGGGTTATGTCATATTGATTTTATTAATGAAGATTACCTATTTTCCATAAAAAAAAAATAGAAATAATAACTAATCAATCAATTTTAATAAGTACTTATTATAAATATAATATTTCTCATTGAGCCAAATATAACATTATACTATATTTGCATATTTTTTAACATATGCAAAATTTAACCTTTTAGCATTGAATAATTTTTTTTTCAATTATGCAAAAATATAATATTTAACATATGCTAATTTATATTAAATTAAAAATAAATATTTTTTCTTAAATACACATTTTTTTTGTTTTTTTTTTTTACTTTTTTATACTTCCTATTTTTTTTCTTTCAAAAATGTGTACTCAAGTTTTCAAAAATACGATTTTCAAAGTTTCATAATTACGAAAATACAATTTTTAGGAAAAACAACTAAAAAGCAACTTGAAAACAACTCACTGGACCAACTAAACATCAACAAAAAGAAAAATAAAAGCAACGTGATAACAACTTGAAAACAACACAAAAAAAGAAAAAAGAAAACCATATAAAAATGTAAAAATTTCCTTAAAACTGTAAAATTGAAAGAAAAAAATTCGACCGTAAAAACGTAATTTTTTAGCGAAGCGAAAATTAGTATTTTATGTAAAAACCTCTAAAAAATATGTGGAATTTACATGAAATATGGGAAAATTAAATAAATTTTGATATATGGCTTTTTTTTGTGTGCATTTTTTATGGTATTTTTTGTTGTTTAACTTTTTTATGGGTTTTGTTTCCCCATATTTATCAAATAAATTATTTTGTATCCCATATTTTATTGTATAAGTTTATTTATACTAAATGTGAATTTTTGTGAGGGCATTTCAGTCATTTTAAGTATTATTATTATTATTATTTCTATTTTTTTAAAACAATTTTTGTAAGAAAATCAATATTCAGTGTTTTTTCTTCTGCATGCAAGTACTCAAATACCTATATCTTCTATTTTTTTTTAGTTTTCTTCTATATCATGCATTTGTTCAAGCTTGATTTCATCAATCTCCTCTCCTTCAACATTTGCTATTCTGATATTTGTTCTTGTTTTTCGTTCTATTTTAGGGTTTTCTCAGTTTCATCGTTGTGGATTTGTGCCTTCTGTGTTGTCTTCGTCTCGGTGAGTACCTGGTTTTAGGGGTCTATTTTTTCAGGTTACTTCAGTATCACGTTTTTGTATATCCCTGATTTCGACTTTTTTCTCTCCTTCAACATTTGATATTATGACTTGATTTCTTCTTTTTGTTCTGTTTTTAGGGTTTTATAAGTTTTCTCGTTGTGGATTTGTGCCTTTTGTGTTGTTTTTCGACTCGGTGAGTACCCGATTTCAGGGTTTATGTTTTAATTTTTTTAATGTATTTTTTTTTTGTTAATTTTGCTTTGGATTATCTATTTTCTGTTGTGGATGGTTGTTTTTTAATCTATGTTAATGGTGGTTTTTGTTTTTGGTGCACGATTTGATCGTTAGATTTTTAGTGGGGGTTTTGTCAGTTTTTGATCAGTTATTTGGGGAAGTTTATGGGTAGTTATTTGTAATTTGTGCTCTATATATATGTACATCTGTTATTCTTTTTCATTTATGTTGTTTGGTTTTATTTTATGCAATGCATTGTCTATTTTAATTTCAAAGATTTCTCATGGATCATTCTGGTGAAGTTGGTGGTGTTTTTGGTTCTGAGAAGAAAATTTCTGGAATAAGAATGTAGAATGTAGGGGATGATATTGGCGAGATTCTTCCTCGAAGGAGTAACATTACATGTTTGAAATCTATTGCAAGGAAGAAGAGTAAATCCCCTTCTACTGTTAAACAGACGAAGGAATCGTTTGCATCTGGTAGTAAGGATGCTGTAGATGATTCTCTTGAGACTAAGCATGTTGTGGTATGTGTTTATTTTATTAAGTATAATAATAAAAAATTGTTCATCTGTTTATGTTACTGTTATTGGTTTCACGTTCGGTGGATTGTGTTTGTTTTATTTTTATGGTTGTGTTATTTTGTTCTTAAAGTATTTTTTTTGTTTGTACCTGGTTATATGTAACTGGTTCTTGTGGATAAGTAGTTTATTTTCCATAATGTTCAGTTTTGATTGTGTTTTTTTTTAGTTTTATGGTTGTATTTTTGTTTTTTTTAGAGTGTTTTGTTCCTTTGTAGCTAGTTAGATATGTAACTGGTTTGTTGTAGATGTGTAGTTTATTTTGCATAATGTTCATTTTTTATTGTGTTTGTTTTATTTTTATTGTTGTGTTTTTTTGTTGTTAATGTGTTTTGTTTCATTGTACCTGGTTACATGTGTAACTGGTTACTTGCAGATAACAGTGGAAGTTTTTGCTTAATGTTTTGTTTGAGTGTGTAACTGGTTACCTTAGTGAATGTATTTATATGTATATATATATATTTTAAATATGCAAAAGTTAAAGACATATAACTGGTTTTATAAATGTAAACTACTTATCAATTTTTCATGTTTATATTTTATGAAACTGGTTACATGTTGTTTAATTGTTTGTTTTTTTTCTTCTACAGGCTCATTTAAAGATAAATCCCTCCAAGAGGTTTGGAAGTAAGGTTCAACATTTTAATGACAAGAGTGTCATTAATGACTTGAAAACTAAGTTGACCAAAAGTCAGAAAGCATTGTTTAAGAAGACGCCATTTGGGCACTTCTTAGAAGTATCTGATATTCATTTTCAAACTCAACTTGCCCAACTTGTGTTGTTGAGAGAGGTGTCTCACGAAAGGGAGGAAGAGGAGATGTGGTTTAAGCTGGGTCGTAGAGTTTGTAGGTTTTCCGTTGAGGAGTTTGCCCTAGTTACAGGTCTTAAATGTGATGTTGATTTTGATTTAAGTCTTTTTCAAAAAAAGAAAGTTTTGTTTAAGAAAAAAATATTTGGTCGTTTTGATGGTAAGGTGTCAAAGGCTGAATTACGAAATGATTTCATTAGTAAGGATTTAGTTGATGATGATGATGTCGTGAAATTGGGTATAGTTTATATTTTAGTAAACTATTTGTACGGGTATACTAGTGAGAAGTTGGTTGATGATTTATTTTTTGAGATGGTTGATCGTGATATATCTTAATTGAGAAATATTAGTTTTGGGAAGTTGGTATGGGATAGGAGTTTTCATTATTTGAAAATTGCTTTGAAGGGTGGAAATAAAATTTTTGATGGAGATTTTGTTGATGGGAAGGTTGGCCTTCACCCTTACAAACTTCTTGGTTTTCCAATTGCTTTTCTGGTTTGGATATATGAATGTATATTTGAATTGAATCCTGAGTTTTGTCAGCGGGTTGGGAAAAAATATCCCCGTTTGTTGAATTGGAAGAGTACTGATAATCCCTTCTATTCAAACTTGGTGGCAAAGATTTTTAACAATCAAAATGTATAATATTTTGTTTTGTACCTGGTTACTTGCTAAATTTTCATTTTAGGATTTTTGTTTGTGTACATGGTTACAGATGATGGTAACCAGTTTCTTGTTTTTTTTATTTATATTTTTTTAATTTATTCAGTTGACTATCTTGAATGTCTATCCAACTTCTGAGGAGAGGAAGAAATCGGCAGTGAAGAAGTTTAAGTTTAAGCATTTATATTTGCCAAAGGAGTGTGCTGACGATGGAGATAGTAGTTCGGGTACCCAGATACTTGTTAGTGTTGGTGTTTGTTTTAGTTAAAAAAAAAAAAATGTTTGAAATTTATAGGTTTGTTTTTATTTTTATTTTTTGTTGTTTTGTAAATTATTTTATTATGTTTTTTCAAGTTGATAGTGAAAAATTGAGATTGATTTGTGAATCAATATCTTCAATAAAAGAGAGCCAACAATCTATTATTAGTGATATTGCAATTATGAGGTCTGAGTTAATGGGGAAACTCAGTGATTTGTCTGCAATGATTGCAAAAGTTGTTGAAAAAAATTCAGAAAATGTTGCAAGTTCTAGTGATGAAAATGCTGGATATAATGAAGTGAAAAAGCCAGCTAATTTTGATAAAGTTTCCAGTCCTATTTCTGATGATTCTAAGGTAACTTGCTTGTTCTATGTTTTATTGTTTTTTTTTAACCATTTTTTGTTGTAACCATATTGGTTTTTTTTTTTTTTGTCCAGGCTTGTGGGATGGATTTAGGTGAAGATTTTGATGGTAGTAAGGTAACTGGTTTATGTTTGTTAATAGTATGTTATTTTTTGTTAGTTTATTAGTGTAACCAGTTATTGGTGTAACCAGTTTCATTTTTTATTTTAGGGTGTCGGGAAGGATTTAAATGAAAATTTGGATGTTGTTTATTCTGGGTTGGAGTTGTCAAATATTGTGGGTGGAGATAAGGTTTTGAAATTTATTTTTGTTTTTGTTTCTTTGTATTATTCTATTTAAAATTGAATTTTTTGTAATTGATTTTATTGTTCTTCATTATAGGATTTTCAAATAAGCCTGAGTTCAGTTCAGTTGGTTTAAGTTTTGAAGAAGTATATTTGGATCCAGAGATTTTGAAGGTTATTGATAAAACTGTTGAGTATGCAGAAGGAGAAAAGAGATTTAGTGGGAGTAAGGATGATTGAAAAGTTGTGATGGTTGGTGATGTTGATGAAATTCCTGTTGCTATTGAAAAGAGGGAGCCTAAACCTAGTACTCGTGTTAAATCTCCTTTTGTTACTGAGTTTGGTTCATCTGAAGTAAAAGAAACTATGAAGAGGAAGGGAGAAGAAGTGGTGATTGTTAGAGGGTTGCTTCCATTTGAAGATGAAATTGGACATAATGTTTCAAAGAATGAATGCATTGATTATATTACATGGATTGAGGATAAAATGATTTTTAAAAATAAATATGTTTTTTTATATTTTGTTTAATATTATTGTTCTTGATATTTAATTGTCTATTAATATATATATATATATATATTTGAAGGAGGAAGAAATTTTCTAATGTTAATAATATTATCAATCCACCGATGGATTATTCTTTTGTTAAAATTTCTGAGAATATGTGGTTTTACAAGCTTCAAACTTGTGGGGAGGACCTTATGGATACTGTAAGTAACCAGGTTCTTGGTATAATGTTTATTAAATAGTATTTGTTTGTTTAGATGTTTTGTTATTTTTGTTGATCATGGTTAAGACAAGTAACCAAGTTCTTTTAGTATTGTGTGTAACTTGTTTTGATTATTTATGGCTAGTAACCAAGTTCTTGTAGTATTGTGTGTAAGTTGTTTTGATTATTATTTATTGGCTAGTAATTAGGTTCCTAACTTTTGTATATTTATTTTTTGTAGCATATCAATGTATGTTTTTATTACTTGAGGAAGAAGATTAAGTTGATTGATGGTTTGAACAAGAGGGTTACAACTACAGACTCTTGGTTTGATGCAACTATCAAGGGTTTTTATGATAACTTTGTGGCAACCAAATATGATCCAAGCAGCATTCGTTTTGATAACCTCATTTCAGATTACATTATTGGTGAATATTTGTTTTGTAACACTCCTTGAGTGGATGTGGATCATGTTCTTTTTCCTATGCATTTGAAAGTTCAGTTACATTGGGTTTATTCACTTTTCCATAAAGAGTAGGATGTTAACTGTCTACTACTCTTTGGTGGGGAAGAAGAATGAGAGTATTGCTTTGCCATATGTGAAGGCTTATTCTGTTGTTTTACCATATTTTCTAGACTCTTTCTTGATTTTTATGGTTCTAGGAAAGATTTGAACTTGAATGTTGGTCCATATTCTGTTGGGAAGAATGATCCAATTGATTTTAACTTTGCCAAAGACTTGTCTTCTCAAGAGGACAAGTAAGTAACTGGTTTTTGTATATTGTTGTTTATTTTTCTATTATGTTTGTTTTAAATAATTTCATTTGTTGTTTTTTGTTTGTTTTCCAGTGATTGTGGATTATTTGTTATCAAGTATGTCGATTTGTTTATCCATGGGAAGATTGATGACATCCCAAAGTTGCTACCTATCGCGATTATCTTGCCATTAACTTGTATAGTCATGCGAAAAAGAAGCAGATTGGTGGGTACAAGACAGAAGATAATGCTCCATCAAAGAAATCAAAGAGGATGAGGAATTATAAGAGATTTTTGTAGTTTTTTTTAGTTGTATTAATGTCCATGTCTTTTTTCTTCTTTGTTTAACAGTGAAGTTGTGGTTTGTACCTAGATATTGGTTTAGTACTGTACTTGTTTCTGGATACTTTTTTTTTTTGGTCAATGTAAAGAACTGGTTTCACATTTTGGCTTAATATAAAGTTGTTTTAATTTGTATTTTATTTTAATGTGTGTGTTTTTTTTTTCAATAGAGTTGGTGATTTTTTTTAAAGTTTAAAGATATTGTTATGTACATTTTTTTTCATATAGGTTTCAATTATTTTTGGAGAAGTTTGTGTGCTAATGGATAACTGATTATTGTATAGTTTGAAAAGATCAGTTTTACATTACAGGCAACTAGGTACAATTTTTTATTTTTTATTTTAAGTTCATGAATTATTTTTTGTTAAATTATAATAATTTTTTATTCATAAATTGTCAAAGTATTTTAAGGAGATTCTTCATTATGTAACTGGTTTGTAAATGTTAATTTTTTTGTAAGTAGGTTTGTATGAGGATGGTGTAACCGGTTACTTCTGTTTTTGATAGTGAAAGACATATGTTTCAGGTAACTGGTTACTGTTTCTTTAGTTTTTATTTTTATTTTTAAAAAAAATTTATATATTTATGTTTTTTTTTTTTGTGAAAGATTTGTGATTATATAACTAGGTTTTTAAGTCGTTGGTTACATGTGTATATAGTCGTTGTTTAAATTTACTTATATTAACTGTTTTTTTTTCTATAATATGTGTTGTAACCAGGTACTTGAGTCTTTAGATTTTGAATATCTTGTGTTGGAACCAGGAAGTTGAGTATTAAGTTTATAAAATGTAAAATGCTTAAAAAGTCTGTACTTTTATTGAAGTAGAAAACATTAGGATACAATTTTATTATATCAATTGAATTAATTGAAATTGTAGTATATCTACTCTTTAGAAAATTATTTGTTTAATTTCTTTGACTTGGTTGGGTTTCGCTGCTTTGAGATTGGTTCATTCCTGCATGTTTTTCTATTATGTTCTGGTTGCGCGCATCTTCCACATTTTATCTGCACTTTTGGTTCTCCTCTAGATCTGATTCTTTTCCTTCTAGGGCGGCTTAGTGGTTTTCTTGATTTTGGTGGTAGGACAATTTTGCTTAAAGTCTCTGGCAGTGTCCATTCGCTTTCATTTGGCAATGGATGAACAGTTGACTCATATGTTGCTTTCATAGTTGTAGTTTTGTAGTAATCAGCAACATAATCATATGTTTTCAGTCGTGTTTTGGCGAATACTGCTATTGCATGTGCATACGGTATTTCATCTTGTTGGAACCTTTTGCATTCACTTGTTTTCTCCATTAGGTTGACCAGAAAATTTCCTCTGTCTTCAACCACAACTTGGTATAGTATAGTGTTTACTGGGAAGACCTGTTTATTTTAGTAGAGGAATACATATTAGAAACTGGATACTGTGGTAATTATTAGTAACTGTTACTGAAAGTTTTGGTAAATAATATTCAGCACACAATATATGTTAGTTACCTGAAATTTAATAACTCGAATAAAGTTTTCTCTAAGCACAGTTTCAGTAATTGTTGTTACTTGTGTGAATGTTCCGTTTGCTTCGTTACCATTTTTCCATACCCATTTTTGAACTAAACTTCGAAGGTCTTCCATCATTGTAGTGATTGGCAGCGTTCTTGCAGCTTTCAATGCAGCATTTATCGATTCGGCTATATTTGATGTCATCATTGTATATCTTCTTGTTGGAGCATGGCATCTAGACCAAGTGCAATATCCAATTTTTTGTAAATACGGTCTTATGCGAGTGTCAATCTTGTCTATTTCATGCATGTAGTGCTCAAATGATTGTACCCTGTATGCCTTTGCTGCTTTGAAAAAGTTTATGTTTAGGTCCTCCCCATGGACACCGAAATTGACATTGATGTTGTTTAGCAGGTGGAATATGCATGCTCCATGGAAAGCTTTTGGGTATACATTGTCTACAGCATTTTCTATGATTTTGTGTCTGTCTGAAATGGTTGCTATACCTGTTTGCAAAATCACAATGAATTAACTGGTTATTGTGTCCAAATTAAATAACTGGTTTTATTAATTTATATGACTGTTATTTTTTTACACTGTTTTTACTATTATATTGCTGGATTATTATTAAATAGTTTATTTTACGTGTTTAGTTTGTTTGAATAAGAATATAAAAAAGAAAACAGTACCTTCTCTTTCTCCATTTGTCTCCTTTAGCTTTGTGAAAACCCATAACCATGATGAATCATTTTCAAAGTCTCCCATTCCAAAGGCTAATGGAAATATGTTGTTGTTAGCATCCATTGTTGAAGCAGTGAATAAAGTTCCCCCAAATGATGTCTTCAAGTAAGTTCCATCTATCACAATGACTAGCCTACAGTGCTTCCATCATTTGATGGAATTTGCAAATGCCAGATACATATATTTGAAGTGACCTTTATTGTCTGTAACCAGGTGCGTTATTGTACCTGGGTTCGAAACTTTTAGCATGTGAAGGTAGATGGGAAGTTTTTGGTATGAATCATCTTGGTTTTCCCTTGCCAATTCTAAAGTTGTTTCTCTTGCTCTCCAGGCTTTTTGGTACCCCATTGAAACATCATAATCATCTAGCATGTCGCTAATTATGCCATTTGGTATGTGTACTCTCTTTATTGACATGTATTTTGTTTTTATTAGTTCTCCAATGACATTGCAATTTGCCTACCTGTGGTCTTCCATAATGATATCCAAGGAGCAGGTGTGAGTTTTTACATTCTTTCTGATTTTAAATGTTTCTATTTTCTTGAACTTTGAAGCTCTAAGTAACCAGTTACAATTGTCATTCACACAAGTTACCAGGTACTCTCTCGGTTCAGATATTTTTATCTTGAATTGGATGTTGTGGATCATAGCATTATAACATAGAGCAGATTTCAAGAGCTTTTTGTCCTTATAAATCTGGCCTTCTTCAACTTTGAAAATTTTATGATCAGTTATAATTTCTGTATCTTCTTCTCTTTTTCTTTTGTTGTCTTCTGTTCTCTCTATGATAAAATTTGCTACATTATCAGCTATGTCTGTAATATTTGGGAAGATTTGTACCTGGCTATTTTTCGTGAAGGTTGCTTCGTCATATTGTAAATCTGTAGCTGATTGCTAGTTGTTTAGTTGAAGAACTGGCTTTTCTAAATCTTTGTTCTGTTTTTGTGTTTCTTTTTCATATGTATTGTGTTGAATAGTTTCAGCTATTATTTGATCAAAAGTGGTGATGCATAGTGATAGCTCAGTTACTTCATTTTGCATCTTTTTCAGCTCAATATAGAATAGGACTGAATTTTCAGTGAGTAATTTCATTGGTGGCATACCTGGTGATAACTGGTAACTCAGCTCAATATTTTGAATATTGCATTTTGGGATAATTGCGGCATAAGTACTCAATGTTTAGGTTTTGTACGCGGCATAGACCCAATGTTTATTTTTAGTGGCAAAAGTACCCAAAGTCAGTCAAACTGTAATTCCGTCAGTCTCCTCCGTTACGCAGACACGTGTCGCGTTTTTATTGGTCCAAATCATAATTATTTTTAAAATATTATTGAATTGGACTAATCACGAAGTGACACGTGTTGGTCCAGTCATCACGAAACGGAACCTAACAGAGGAGGCTGACGAAATTACAGTTTTACTGACTTTGGGTACTTTTGCCACTAAAAATAAACATTGGGTACTTATGCCGCAAATATCCCTTGCATTTTATCTCAGTTTTCACTAAATGAACCAAATTGTTTAGAGAACAATTTGTTGGTATTATCACTCCAATCATGCTGTAGTCATCATACTGATATCTATCTGTCTATTTTCCTCCAAAACGAATCAATGTCATTATGGATTCCATATCTGCAATATAGCACAACATAATTTTTAGTGTTGTTTCAAAAGTATCTGGTTACGTTAGTGAATGAATATTAACATATGTTGAAAATATTTAAGTAACTAGTTTCTTTTAGTGAATCAAGAACTATTTTCCAGGTTCTATAATTAATTATTTTGCATTATGTTCGGTTTTGCGTGTGTAACTGGTTACTTTAGTGAATGTGTTGTCTTTTTTTTTTATATGTCAAATACGCAAAGTTAAAGACATATTATGTAACCGGTTTTATAAACGTAAATCAATATCTATTTTTCCATGTTTCATGATAAATTTTAATGCAGAATGTTATTATTATTATTTTCGTGTGTAACTAGTTACTGTATTTATTTTGTTGTTTCATTTTATATTATTTTGTAATATTTGAATTATGTAAATGTTCAAGTTTTGTGATGTAACTAGTTTCATGTGAATAATTAAAAAAGTAATTTTATGTTTCTTTGTGTTATTATTTTGCATGTCGTATATTTCAAACAATATTTTGTTTAGTTAAATTGTTACATGTTGAGTAATCGTAGAAATGAAGCTAAAATCAGATTGTTTGCATGTGAAAGAGATGTGATTGTTGGACAAGAATCGAAATTCTATTTTAGTTGCCGAAGAAGAAGAGCGATTGATCAAAATTTGAATTCTATGTTTAATTCGATGATTGTAGAAGGCCGGAGAGAAAGACTGCGAAAATGTTCGATTTGCGAGGTAGATTTGAAGCAACACTTCCGAGAGGCGATCAAGAATTTTATTGCTTGATTGGAGAAGAAATCTGTTGTTGCCGGAGAAGACGATGTTACGATCGAAAAAAATGGAGGATGAATTGAGGATGATTGGCGACTTGGTTTCTTGGAATCGGGAATATGATCGGAAAAAATGGAGGATGAATTGAGGATGATCGGCGACTTGTTTTCTTGGAATTGGAAATTTAGAGATGTTATGGGAATCTGAATTTTTAGTTTATGGAATTCCATATTTTATATTTTGTTTTAAGCTTGTATTACCATATTTGGCTTAATTACTTTTTTGTCCATATATACTGAAAGTTTTGTTAATTTTCCCATATTTATGTTAAGTTCTCTAAAAATATACGTGCGTGTGTCAAGCTTCTTCAGCCAGCCCAATACATTGAATAAGAATTTTCAGATTGCAGGGAAATCATACTAAAAAAACCAGGTTGTGAGAATTAAACGTGGATATCACGTTTCAAAATTGCTCAATGAGATAATTGCACTTTAAATATATATATATATATATAAATAAATGTATTTTCTAAAAAGGTTACTCGAAAGACAAACCAACTATTCGTTTATAGTTGTAGCAGCTGCTAGGGACCAACTTCTAATCCTAACTCGAAGTATTTCTCCTTGCTGCATATACACGATAAATTGCAAGTCCAAAAACAGCAGCAGCAGCACCAACTGCAAAAAATAGTAACATAAAGTAGTCAAGAATGTGCTCATACACAGCATAACATTGCAGTAGGAGTTTGCTGGCAAGTGCACCTACTCCCAAGCAGATGCCGAGAAATATACATACCCGACATACACATCAGAGAACGGCTAATAAGCTGTTGGTGGTGCTTGCGGTTCCTCCCAGTTTCAGTTTCAGGAATGTTTAAGTGAGGTTTCTCAGCTACATCTACAATTCTAGTGAATACGTTATTCAAAAATCCTGACTTCACGCTCACAGAAATAGGTGCCTCTATTCCCAATTCTCGACATATCTAGAACAAAAAAGTTGAATTTGCAAATTATCAAGATTGAATTTCCCTCAAAATGAAAAATATTGAGATCCAATTTAAATTTTGATTTGTGGAACAGTCAAATATGAATATTATTATGCAAGTATGTGAGATGAGGATAAGGTAACCAATGAAAAGTTGTATACCTTCATTGAATCTTGAATTGCCATTCGATACGGATCCAGGTCATCTTTAGCAGCAATAAGGAGGCATGGCACCCCATAGCCACTTTCTTCTCCTTGCCTAGCAACCTCCACAAGAAGTTCTTGCGATTTTTTTGATGAATATTCATCTGAACTGAAGCAAGAATAATAAAGTCACTTCATAATGTAGAATATCAAGATGTCGATACATATTCTAAGTGTATTTATTACTGCTATGCTTATTTCCTATATACAGCTGTATTTTTATTTCCCTAGGTATCGTTTCCTCTTCTGTATTAATTAGCTGCTATGTATGTATATATATACCCCTTTACTCTATGAAAAAGATAGAGAACAAAATTATTCTTTTACCACAGTAAGCTTCATGGTATCAGAGCAATAGTTGGCTTCTCTGTTCACCTCTGTTTTTCATTAACCGAAACAGAGCTCCTGCTTCTCAGAAGTACAGCCCTTCTGTCAACTACTCTTTATCATTATTTCATCCTAATCTGTTATCTCTTGCTATTTGCTTCAATGGCAAATGGTGGAAACACATCTCCAAAGAGTGGCGACTCCTCTTCCACCACTAATTCTCAAAAATCTTCAACTCCAGTCACTTTGCTCCCATCAGATAGCACTGTTATTCCAGTGACCAGTCACAAACTCAACGGTCAGAATTATCTTCAATGGTCCCAATCTGTTATGATGTTCATCAGTGGTCGAGGACGTGACGACTATCTTACTGGGGCTGCCCTTCAACCAAGTGTTGATGACCCGTAATATAGGAGCTGGCGTGCTGAGAACAATTTGGTGATGTCTTGGTTAATCAACTCAATGACAACTGAAGTCAGCGAGAATTTTCTTCTCTACAAAATAGCACAAGATATTTGGGAAGCAGCCCGAGATACTTACTCCAGCCAAGATAATACTTCTGAATTGTTTCATGTGGAAAATCTCCTCCACGACCTTCGACAAGGTGAAAAATCCGTTATCAAATACTTCTCTGTCCTTAATCGATGTTGGCAGCAACTAGATCTCTTTGAAATTTATGAATGGAGGTGTCCAGATGACAGCAACCAATTCAAACGAATCACTGAGAAAAGACGTGTTTTCAAGTTTCTTTTGGGCCTTAATAAATCCTTAGATGAGGTGAGAGGTCGTATACTCAGTACCAAACCTCTACCTAGTCTTCGGGAGGCTTTTTCTGAGGTTCGTAGAGAGGAAAGTCGCAGGAAAGTGATGATGGGACAGCCTGAATCTGCTGTAGAAATGGATGGATCAGCCTTGGTAGCCCTCAAAAATCAGGTCATACCCAATTCAACAGCGTTTAATAGTCGTGGGGGGCCTCAACATCATGACAATCGGTCTCGTAAAGGTAGACCATGGTGTGATCATTGTAAGAAACCTGGGCACTACAAGGAGACTTGTTGGGTGTTGCACGGCAAACCACCGGATTGGAAACCAAGACGAGATCGGGACAGCAGAAGCAATATGGCCTCAGCTGAAGCTGAAAAAACCCTGCCCAATGTGCAAAATGTGCCTTTCACAAAAGATCAGCTTGAGATGCTTCAACAGCTATTCAATAGGCCTTCTCAATCAACCATGGCTTCTGATTTAGGGGCAGTCACTCAGCCAAGGTCTGATAATCATTCTCCACATGTTGCAAAGTCATCTTCTAGCCCTTGGATTGTCGATTCTGGCGCATCAGATCACATGACAGGTGACAAGTCATTTTTCTCTCAATACTCTCCAACTAAGAGTCGTCATACCGTTCGAATAGCAAATGGTTCTCATGCCATAGTTGCTGGGAAAGGAACCATACATCTCTCTAAAACCCTGACTCTTTATTCAGTCTTATTTGTTCCTGATCTTGACTGTAATTTGCTCTCAGTTAGCAAACTTAATAAAGATTTGAACTGTGAAACTAAATTCTTGACAAACTCTTGTGTTTTTCAGGATCTGGATTCGGGGAGGACGATTGGCAATGCTGAACTTTGCTCTGGCTTATACATCCTCAAAGGAAACAATTCCTCTTCATGTTGTGTTCCTAGTTATCAGTGTCAAAATGTCAGTTTTGAGTCTAGTAAGGATAGTGAAATTATGTTGTGGCACCAACGATTAGGTCATCCTAATTTTATGTATTTAAAGCGCTTGTTTCCCTCGTTATTCAATAATAAAAATTCAAAACTATTCCAATGTGATGTTTGCCAATTTTCAAAACATACCCGCAGCAACTATCCTCCTCAGCCTTATAAATCATCTCATCATTTCTCTCTCATTCATGGTGATATTTGGGGACCTACAAAAATATCCAATATCACTGGTGCCAGATGGTTCTTGTTATTGGTAGATGATCACACACGCCTAAGTTGGACCTTTCTTATGAAAGAAAAATCTGAAACAAGTCAAATTTTCAAAAACTTTCATGCTATGATTCAAACCCAATTCCAAATGAATATTCAAGTGCTCAAAACAGATAATGCAAGAGATTTCTTCAATTCCTCTCTTGGCCCTTACCTTGTTTCTAATCGGATCGTTCATCAAAGTTCATGTGTGGACACACCACAACAAAATGGAGTGGCAGAACGCAAAAATAGACATCTGCTTGAGGTGGCTCGATCATTGCTCTTCACTTCTACTGTTCCTAAGAGGTTTTGGGGGGAAGCGGTTCTTGCTGCAACCTACCTTATCAATAGAATGCCTTCTAGAATTCTAAAGTTCAGAACTCCAATGCAAACTTTCCTTGAATACTTTCCAAAATCTCACTTGGCTTCGCAAATTCCTCTCAAAGTCTTTGGATGTACTGTATTTGTTCATATCCATAGTCAAAATCGAGGTAAATTGGATGCAAGAGCCACAAAATGTATCTTTGTTGGATACTCACCCAACAAGAAGGGATACAAATGTTATTGTCCTACTTCCAAGAAAAATTTTCACTCAATGGATGTAACTTTCTTTAAACATCTTCCATACTTCTCCAACTCTTAGATTCAGGGGGAGAACTATAGCCATGAATCACAGAATTGGGAATGGTTTATAGATTCGAATCTGCCAAATACTCATAAACTTCATTCATCAATTCCAACACCTCTAGACCAGCCATCAACTAGTACTTGTCCTAAGTCTACACATCCTGAACCTCCATTTCAATCTATTCCCCTTCTTTCTCCAAACACTAATATCAAGGTTTACACAAGAAGGAAAACCTGTGCCAGTTCAGCAAAGCCATGAGTCCAATCCAAGACCAATCAATCCTGAGATTGTGCAAGAAGAAACTGAACTTGACCCTCGTATTGAGTGTGATTCAGAGTTAGACAAGCCAATTGCTCAGAGAAAAGGAGTCAGGTCATGCACTCAACACCCACTTCGAAATTATTTGTCATACTCATGTTTGTCTCAGAACTTTAGAGCTTTCATCTCAGCCCTAGATCAGATTCAGATTCCCAAGACTATTCATGAAGCTCTTTTGATACCTGAATGGAAGGCTGCTGTTCTAGAAGAGATCTGAGCCTTTGTAAAGAATGGGACATGGGTGATTACTGATTTACCTCCTGAAAAGAAGACTGTGGGATGTAAATGGATCTTTTCAGTAAAACAAAAGGCTGATGGGAGCATAGAAAGATTCAAAGCTCGTTTGGTGGCTAGAGGTTTCACCCAATCTTATGGGATCGATTATCAGGAAACCTTTGCTCCTGTAGCCAAATTAAAAACAGTTCAAGTCATCTTATCTGTTGCTGTGAACCAAGATTGGCCATTGTATCAATTAGATGTTAAAAATGCATTCTTGAATGGAGATCTTTTGGAAGACGTATATATGGATGTTCCGCCAGGTTTTGAAAGTAACCACTCTAAGCACCAGGTATGTAAACTTCGAAAATCTCTTTATGGGCTCAAACAATCACCCTGTGCTTGGTTTGAAAGGTTTGCAAGAGTACTTAAAATAGATGGTTACTCACAATGTCAAGTTGACCATACTTTATTTGTCAAACACTCATCCAACAATAGAATTGCATTATTGATAGTGTATGTTGATGATATAGTAGTTCCTGGAAATCATGAGGAGGAAATCAATCTAAAGAACTTGCTTTCCAAGGAGTTTGAGATCAAGGATCTTGGGCAGTTGAGGTACTTCTTAGGAATGGAAGTTGCTCGTTCCAGTCATGGTATCTCTGTCTCTCAATGGAAATATGTTTTGGACCTTCTAAAGGAGATGGGAATGAGTGGGTGCAAACCTGTAGAGACACCCACACCCATGGATCCTAACATTAAATTGGAGCCTCGTGGTGAAGGAATAGTGACAGACAAAGGGAAGTTCCAATGTCTTGTGGGTAAATTGATCTATCTAACTCATACTCGCCCAGATATAAGCTTTGCCGTCAGTATAGTTAGTCAATTCCTGAGCAATCCTTCAGAGGGACACATGGAAGCTGTTTATCGAATCTTAAAATATCTCAAAAAGGATCCTGGAAAAGGTCTCATGTTTAAGAAATCTCTCAATCGCTCGCTTGAAATTTACACAGATGCTGATTGGGCAGGGTCCCCAATTGATCGAAAGTCAACATCTGGCTATTGCTCCTATGTATGGGGTAATTTGGTTACTTGGCGAAGTAAAAAGCAACAGGTGGTTGCTCGCAGTAGTGCAGAGGCTGAATTCCGTGCTTTAGCTCATGGAATATGTGAAGGGATCTGGATAAAAAGACTGTTGGATGAACTCAGAATCAATGTAGAAGGCTCCATAGAAATGATGTGTGATAATCAAGCTGCTATTGCCATAGCCAAAAATCCAGTCCATCATGATAGAACAAAACATGTGGAAATTGATAGACATTTTATAAGTGAGAAAATTGAAGGCAGAGTAATCTCACTAAAGCATGTTCCTTCTCGTTTTCAGATTGCTGATATCCTTACTAAGGCTCTACATCGTCCAAATTTTCAGGATCTGAGTTCCAAACTTGGTTTGACAAGCATATATCGTCCATCTTGAGGGGGAGTGTAGAATATCAAGATGTCGATACATATTCAAGTGTATTTATTACTGCTATGCTTATTTCCTATATACAGCTGTATTTTTATTTTCCTAGGTATCGTTTCCTCTTCTGTATTAATTAGCTGCTATGTATGTATATATACCCCTATACTCTATGAAAAAGATAGAGAATAAAATTATTCTTTTACCACAGTAAGCTTCACATAACTTTGGCAAAACCCAAACAGATAAAGAAGATTACAATCTACAATTAACAAAAACACTATTTTCAAAGATACCTCCAAATACTGAACCAACTTGAACAGACCAAGTTTTACATGGTATGGCTGGTTAATTTCCAAAAGCTAAACACATACATACTATATAAAAAGACACTACACCTGACAGCAGTAGAACCCATTTTCCAACTGACATAAGTAGCTTTACAATTAAAACCTGCAAACTCATAAATATAAATGTCTTCCTGGTGTACACTTGGCAGGCACAAGTGGAGACAAGAAAGCATAGAGGACAATAAAAACTTCCAGTGGTGTGATCAAGCTAGTCAAGTAATTAGCAAAAAGCAATGATCCCAATAAAACTAAACTATTATGAACATTTAATTATAATTACCATGTCAACATACGATATTCTTATTACGTAATTGCATCAAAGTTACCTGTCATAGACAAAGACAGCCACATCACAAGGTGCAAGAAATTCCTTGTTTGACAGAAATTTTTTAACTCCATCTTCTGGTATCTCCCTTAATATGAGTGTCCTATTTCCCTGCAACAACATTATATCATAAACATGATCATTATATAACCCACTACACATATTCATCTAAATGATATCAAGACGAAGAATAGTATTTATGCAACGTCCTATGTCAAAAAAAAAAATTTGCTTCTCCTTCGCCTAAACATGTGCAAAAGTAAATATTTTTTCAGCATCAGAAAATTTTGCATGTCCATGGAAGGATCAGCGGAAATAGATTTTGATCAACTCCAACAATTTACTAGGGACAGGGTTGCTGATAGTACATACCCCAACTCGGTTTATAACATTTACTGCAAAACGCTCACTGGTAGGTGCAGTAATATGACTCTTTGAGAAAGGCCTGTGATTGATTCAAAACAATTAACATTCTAAAAGGAAACAAAAGTGTAAATTTTCTACTAGGAAAAAGAAGAAAGAATGATGATAAATCAAACTTCTTCACATATAAAATCAAATTGGATAGTTTAACAGGTAAAACCATGCCAACTAAGTATGTTGATAAAGTAACCTGCTAAAGAGGCAATACCTTTCCAATAATGAATTCAAAATAGTAGACTTGCCAGCATTTTTAGGACCAAAAACAAAGCATTGGAAAACATTTCTTTCTGTGCTTTGCATTTTCCGATCTTTTACTCTTCTTCTATTAACATGGAGCACAGAAGCTGGATCGCCACTGTATCCGATGTACATCAGATTAGCCAAACTGCGCACTGGATCTAGTAGTGTCATAAAGGCCCACTGCAGTCACATGTTGATCATATATAATTACAAAAGGGTTAGTAAAATAAAGTTATTTTCCCTTTCGAGAGATATATCATTGAGCTTGAGCTGTTTCAGTGTGGTTTTCCTAACTTCATTATGATATCAATGAAGTTATCATTGCTCAAAATAAAAATCACTCGGGAAACATAATAAATGCCAAAAAGGAAAAACCACTTATGCTGTGGGAAGTATAAGAATGCACAGGCTATAGGCATACAGACCTCAGAAAGAAACCCATTAAGAGATAAATTACCCAGATCCGTTCTCTCTGCAGCATCCTCATAAGGAGCCTCATTCCAAGGCCTGAAATTTTAAATTTGAGAATATTGAGTAAGACATCAATCCTCATAGAAATTTTAAGAAAATACAATAAACATATTGTTGACATACAATCATACACTTAACTAAGAATACTAACCATTGCCTTAAAAATGTAAGTACAACATTTATTAAGAAAGAAAAACTAATAGCTCAATTCACCTGTCTGGAGCAGTACAAAATAACTCATCTAGTTCAGAAGGTTTTAGAGCTCCATCCTGAATGTTGCCAAAGCGCATATATACAAAGACGTACATTAGATACATTTCAGCATTCGCAATATTACACTAACATACAAGTACAAAACAATGAATTTGCCAAGAATTAATGCATACATTATCAGTATCAAATAATCGGAAGATTCCCTTCAGAAACTCCACAGCTTCACTTGTTAGCTCCATGGTCTACAAGAAAATATTTTAAGAAAATCAGTCTTGAAAAGCCAAAGAGAGGAAAAAATAATAATGAATGCATACAAAGATTATAATTCTACTTGTCGTGTATTAGATTCGTGAATCACTCTTATTATATGATTTCCTGTCATCTTTTATCAATACACCCTTTGTTTCTTATAAAAAAGAAAGTGATTCACTCTTATTAATTTAGAACAAATACTTGGATTTTGAGCAAGTTTCCCAGTAATCTAAACAAGGAGAGACCAGTGGTGGTATGACACTCACTGCAGAAAAGATGAAACAATTTTAAATTGCTAACCCTTGTCCCACCTTCACCTTCCTCAAATTTGGCCCAGTAGAAGCTTTATAACTTCCTTTTGTGGTAATTTCAAGCAACATAAACCCTGAAATATCAACTTCAGGACAACGATCACATGACTAGTTGTGCCAGTTTGTTCACTACTTATTACCTTAAGTTGCTGGAATGATTACCTTAAAACTTTCCACATATTGATCTAAAATCAAAACTTTCTTGTAATCTCCTTTCAGTTAGCAAATTTGCTCCAAATCTCATTTGTGTTGCGCAATATTCACCTTTTGTTTGTGAATTTTTGGATTTAAGTTCATGGAGGATTGGTAATGCTAGGTAACATGAGGGACTTCATTACTTAGAGAAGAATGTCTATGTGACCCAACAAGCTCAAACCACTGGCAGTACATCTTTTTCTACGCCTAGAGAAATTTAAAAAAAAAATGATGTGACTTGTTAGATATATATTAGCTGTATAATTAGCTATAAATTAGGACTAATTAATTTCCTTTATTCTCCTAGTTTCCTAGAATAGCTTCCCAAGTTTGTGTATAAATACATGTTATTTTCTCAATGAAATATACAAGAATACAATTCTCTTCACCATTGATTACATAGTATCAGGGTTTATCACAAAATTGGGATTTGCATTTAGGGTTTGTTATTTATCTTTCTAAGGGTTCCATTTTTCGGAAACCCTATTTAGAGAGTACTTGGACTCTCACCGCCGGCACCATCAGACTGCCCAGCCGCCGATCGACAAAACGCCGGAGTTTGGTGGCAGGAATCCTAGCGCATGAGCCCCACGCGCCACTTGAAGAATCGGCGACAACACCCACGTGCACGTGCGTGAGCCTACTTTTTTCCGGACGTTTTTCTGCCGATTGCCTTTTTCGGTGTTTCTGACTCAATGTTGCATTTGTTTCTACCATCGCTATGTTGTTTTGTGATTGTTGAGGTTTGTTCGTCATCCTTCGTTGTGGTTCTTCCTTTTCTATGCTCGTTGTCCTTGTGTCGATTCAGCATCATGGCAAACAATAAATCTTCTATTGTGACAAATGTGGTGCCGATAATGTCTAAAATCACAGACTATGAACTCAATGGTTCAAACTATTTGGAATGGAGCAAGACTATTCGCCTTTATCTACTTAATATTGACATAGATGATCGCTTGACTAGTGATCCTCCAAAAGCATATTCGAAGGAGAAAGCTGATTTGACATGGCTTGGGGAGGATGCTCGCTTATTCCTCTAGATTCGAAATTCTATTGATAATGAGGTAATTGGCTTCATCAAGCACTGTGAATTTGTTAATGAATTTGTTAAATAACTAATGGATTATTTGGAATTTTTATACTCTGGAAAAGGAAATTTCTCTCGTATGTATGAGGTGTGCAAAGCATTTTATCGTGTGGAAAAACAAGATCAATCCCTCATAAACTATTTTATGGCATTCAAAAAGACGTATGAGGAACTTAATACATTGTTGCCCTTTAGTCCTGATGTGAAGGTTCAACAACGTCAGCAGGAGCAGATGGCTATCATGCGCTTTCTAGCGGGGCTCTCCCCTGAATTTGATTATGCTAAAACACAAGTTCTTTCTGGGTCTGATATCTCATCTTTGCAAGACGTTTTTAGTCGTGTTCTCCGCACCGAAATTACTCCATTTGTTTCGCTTACTGGTGCTTTGGTAAGTCACAGTAATAGTAAAGCGTCTGGAGATCTTCTACCTCAAGTGGACACAAAGGGGAAAATTGACAAGGATTTAATTTCCACGTGAAGACTAGAGAACAACTAGGGGACATCTTCACAAAAGCTTTAAATGGGGTGCGGGTTGATTATTTTTTGTAACAAGTAGGGCATGATTAACATATATGCTCCAGCTTGAGGGGGAGTGTTAGATATATATTAGTTCTATAATATTAGCCTTTATTCTCCTAGTATCTTAGAATAGCTTCTCAAGTTTGTGTATAAATACATGTTATTTTCTCAATGAAATATACAAATTTGAAATTAGTTATTTTCATACTTATAAATTTTTAGTTCCCTAATTTTTTTCATAATAAAGACCATTTTCAATGTGAAATTTGTCAACTTCCAGAACATCAATGCTTATTTTTCCATCATACATAGGCTCTACATCCTTTGTGTTGATTCATAATGATTTATGGGATCCATCTCATATTCAAAAGCCTAAGTTACAAACTGGATTTATTATATTCACTAATGATTGTAATCGAGCATGTTGGGTTTCTTTTTAAAAGACAAATTTGGTGTTGCACATGCATTATAAAATTTCCACTCTATCATCCGAACTCAATATAATGCATAAATCCAAATTCTTCATGCTAATAATGGCTAAGATCATTTTAATTCAATTCTAAAGAACTATTTTTCACGACATGACATAATTCGTCAAAGTTGATGCGCAAACATGCCAATGCCACAATAAAGGGCATTTCCAAAAAGAGATGCTTTCAAGTGGGAAGTAACCCTTAAAAAAATTGTGGTTTTCTGCTCCAGTGAAGAGAAGTGATATAATGAAAAATCACACAGTAGAATGATAAATAAGGCTGTAACAAATAGTATGGGGAAAGGTTTTCAAATGGGAAAAGATTTTTTGTCTTGGTATCATTTGCAATATGCAAATGGTTGCAAATGAGACCTCGTTCTTTTTGGAAGTTGAAAAGGGATGTTTGTTGCATTTATGTCAGACTTAGGAGGTTTTTTGCTTAGTGTCAGGGTGAAGAATATATATGAGCAAACTTATGTTACTAAGTGTTCATGTACAAGAGGATGTGGTGTTGTCTTTTGCTGAGTTGGTGGGTTGTGAAGTTGGAAAGTTGCCAATAAAATATTAGAATTGCCATTAGGGTCCGTTTGGTATGCAAGAATTTGGAGACAGGAATGAGAATCTGAACACTATCCCATGGTTGGTACTGGTTTTGAATTTTTCTAACCAAGGAAACTGTACTCCGATGGTTTTAACTTTTCCTGATTCTGGGTTCAAGTGAAACACACCTGGTGATTTTCGATACCCAAAAATATGAAACTCTTCAAAATAATTTTTTTTTTTTTAAATCTTGAACTAATAATTATTTAGTTAATGACTTATTTTATTTTTGAAGTTTATCATTTAAAAACACATACATATATCACAGTATAAAATGATAAATAATGTTTGTTTACTTAAAAAAAATTGATATGTAAAATCATTATATCATTACTTTAGTTTAAAATAACAAATGAAATATTATTAAAAATAAAATAAAGGTATTTTTGTATTTTTAAAAATTACACTTGATTATAGTATTTAATAACTTTATTCGGTTTAAAAAAATATCTCAAGAGTAAAATTGTTTATAAATTATAATATAAGGAAAATTTTGGTAATTTTTTAAATGTCATTTGTTATTTATAATTATATTATTTATTATTTTGATAAAATATTTTATTATATTAATTTTATGAAAATATGAAAACTTGACATTCCTATGTACAACCAAACACAGAAAGTGATATTCCCAGGAATCATAGATAAGATTCCAATGCACAACTAAACACAGTACCAAACATACTGATGTAAGTTTCCAATTTATTAGATTACTCTCTTCAACTGTCCCAGTAAAATAAAATCTATGAATTTCTTGTACCAAATCGCCCTTTTTGGGAAAATATTTTGAAAACTTCATTTTGGGACCAATTGTTAGGAAGATGACAAATCACTCAATGAATGGCGTAAAGCATTCCTTTCTAGAAGGGGGAGTCTCACTCTTATTCACGTTGTACTATCCTCAAATCCTACATAGTATGTCTCTATTCAAATTTCCAAAAAGAGTCCATCAATCCTTTGAAAAGTTAATGAAAGATTTATTTTGAGAATGGTGTGATGGGGATAGTGGACACCATTTAGTGCCTTGGGAAGTGGTTACCAACTGTCAATAAAAAATGGGATTTATATATTGGTAATTTGGTAAGGAAGAATAAATCGTTAGCTATGTACTTATGAAGATTTCTTCTTGAGCAACATCATTTATGGTACTAAATCACAAAAAGTTGGAGATCATAGCCTTGGGTAGGATGAAGGATAATCCATTCAGGCTTTAGTTAGAAGTCATTATTATTTTACATCTGGCTATTATCCTGAGTTTTTAAATTGGGTCGACTTTAAAGTTAGAAAATGTAGCAATTTGAAGTTCTGGAAGGATGTATGCTATGATGATAGCCTGTTAAAAAATTATTTTCCAAATTTATATAGAATCTCCACAATAAAGGAAGGTGTAATAGCTGAGTTTTATTCAGCTCAGGGTGGTTCATCGGGTGAAGTCAAATACTAGAATTTTCAATTTTGTATAACAGCGTGTTGTTATAAATTTTTCTTTTTCTTTTCTTTTTTTTTTGAAAAAGAGACAGGTCAAATGTCCTAGACTGACCTCCTCCCAAATTTATTAGGGAGCCTCAGTTATGGCGGAAAAAAACCGTGGTAACACAAATAGTAAAGCAATAAATCATACAATAAAACATCAAAATTTCTAAGCCATAAATATAGTATCTTAAAACAAAATACAGCCCCACTCTCTGTTGAGATCTTGAAAAGATAAATCAACACAACCTTTAGTTTTATACACCCCAATGCAACCCAAACTTTGATCTTCTCCCACAAGTCTTCTACTTTGTTTTCTATATTTTCAAATATACGACCATTCCTTTCTAACCACACAGCCCATAGGATAGCTAAAACTGCTGCCAACCACAACCTAGACATCCTTGTGCCTCCTCTAAGCTTGCAAGCCAACAACTGTTTGCATTTCTGAGGCATACACCACTGGATGTCGAACTCTCTCAGCAAACGGTTCCATAATGACCATGTAAATGAACATTCCAAAAAAAGATGGGAGAGAGATTCCCCATTGTTCTTGCAGCAAACACACCAACCCGGTGACAAAGACTGGAAAGGCCTTCTCTTTTGCAAGGTCTCTTGAACATTCAACTTTTCCACAGCTATCAACCACCCAAATATCTTGATTTTTAATGGAACACAACTTTTCCACACTATTTTAGCCCATCCTTCCTCTACCGTTGGTTGATTTGATACAAATTCTACAAATTCATGGAATGCAGACTTACAAGAAAATTTACCACTGGATCCTGGAATCCAAATTCTTGAATCCTTCAACATCCGAAATATTGGATTTTGCTCAAGAATCTGGAGCATTTCCAGAAAATTTGGCAGCTCCCTATCTCTCAAATTCCTTGTTATAAAGTTTTCTAAGTAGTGGAATTGTGGAATTTTTTTGTTCAAATAGAAGACAATATTGAATTACTAATGTATCATTATTTTTTAATTTTATATAAACAATTTTGGGGGTATATAAGTATCTAATAAATAATCTAATTTTCTTTATTTTCTCTCTATTAAACAACTAGAATAGAAACCATCTTTCTTTTCCATCTTAAATATTTTCTTTCCTTCCTAATATATTTCCTATCTACCAAACATAGTATAAAGCACTCCAGATTGACACTCATAAATTACACTCAATTTTTGCACGCCATGATGTATCATTATTATCAAGTATGTAATATTTTTAAGTGGGACACTCACAATTTAATTTGTGTGGTTGATAATAATGACGCATCATAGTGTGCAAAAATTGTGAGTAATTTGAGAGTGTCTATCATTACTCATATAGAGATATTCCGGTGAAAAAGTGTCCCTACAGACTAAAAAACAAATCAGCAATTAATAAGGAAATAAATACAAATAAAAACAAAATAATAAAAACCCTAATTTTATCTCTCAAGAAATGTTAAAGAGCACCCTAAGGTGCCCAACACCCTATACCGTTATTGGTGTAAGTCAATATCGGATCCCACATATTTCGATTAAATTAAAATATGTGGAACCCGATATTAAATTGGACCAATGGCAATATACCATATCCTACGTGTTGGGCACCCTGGGGTGCCTTGTAGCAATGCTCTTATCTCTTTTTTATTTTTGAAAAAGAGACCGGTCAAAACATTGACCTTCTCTCAATAAAAATTAGAACCCTCACTTGTGGCGGAGGAATACCTTGGTTACAAAAAGCAAAACAAACACCAACACCAACTGAAGTAAACACCCAAAGACTCACACTCTTCAAAAACTATAACTACCACAAACTACTCCACTCCCTACATAGATCCAAGAAAGAAACACCCTCAAAACCTTTCGATCTATACACCCAAGTGGCAACCCAAAACTTGATCTTGTCCCAAATGCTATCCATTGTACAAGAAACGTCTTCAAAAGTCCTATTATTCCTCTCCAGCCAAATTTCCCAAAAAGTCGCCAAAATAGTACACTGCCACAACCGAACCACCCTCTAAATGGCACAGGAGCATTTGAGAACAAGAAGAAGGCATGCACCAAGAGACCCCGAACTCAGCCAGCACTTTAAACCATACCTCCCTAGTAAATAAACGCTCCAAAAACAAATGGTGAGCAAACACACCAATTTGGCGATAGATTGTGAAAGGTCTTCGCCTTTGCAAGTTAACGTGAACATTCACCTTATCCAAGAACAACAACCAACCAAACAATTTAACTTTGTAGGGAGCAACACACCTCCATAAATTCTTAGCCCAATCCAACTCAGGGCCTAGATGAGCATAACTCAAGCAATGAAAGACGGACTTACAATTAAACACTCCGCTAGAGTCTGGAATCCAAAGCCTCCTATCCTCCAAAATTGACGGAAGAGCCACCACCTGAAGCATGTGCATCAACTAAGAGAAACTGAACACCTCTCTATCAAACAAATTCCTCCTGAAACGCAAATTCCATCCTAGGCCCCCCAAACTCCCTTCACCTTCCGAGACTGTCAGGTCTTTAGTCACACAATTCTTGGCCATGGACACCAAAAATAAATCAGGGAATTGAGACTTCAAGGAAACATCGACAAGCCAAACATCCTCCCAAAAATGAATCTTATTCCCCCTCCCCACCTTGAAACAGACAAACCTCCTATACTCCTCATACAATTCCAAGATATCCCTCAAGGACCACAAGCCGACATTCTTCCCCCTCCACCCGTGTCCCAATGACCAACATCTACCCCATACCTACTCTTCACCACCCTATTCCATAAAGCCTTATTTTCTAAAGGAAAACGCCATAACCATTTCATAAGAAAAGCCTTGTCCCTCTTCTCAAGATTCCCAAAACCCAAACCACCATGACTTCGAGATTTGCAGACTTCTTGCCAAGAGACCAAGTGATCGCCCCCGACCGATCCACACCCTCCCACAAAAAATCTCGCATCAACTTCTCAACAAACCCTGCCACATTCTTAGGGATCCGAAAAAGGGACAAGTAATAAACTGGGATAGAAGACAAAACTGACTGAATAAGAGTCAATCTACCACCTCATGACAGAAAAGCACTCTTCCAACCATCCAACCGTTTAGCACACTTCGAAACAATTGGCTCCCAAAACACTTTGGAACGAGGGAAAGCTCCCAAAGGGAGACCCAAGTACTGTATAGGCCACTGGCCCACTTCACACCTTATATCGCCAGCCCGAAGATCCACTAACTCCTCAGGCAAGTTAATTCCCAACAACTAACATTTCTACAAATTGATATTTAGCCCAGACAGAACACTGAAGACCTTCAGAATATCAAGGAGCACACCCAGGGACTCCTCGTTGTTAACAAAAAAGATCGTATCGTCTGCAAATTGAAGATGACTGGCGTCAACTCTGTCACTGCCCACAGTAAATCCTCTAAATGTCAAACTACTTTTAGCCTTATCAACCATTCTGCCCAAAACATTCACCACCAAAGTAAACAAGAAAGGGGACAAGGAATCCCCTTGACGAAGACCCCTCGAGCCCTTAAATTTGCCCTTAGGACGACCATTTAAAAACACAGAGAAAGACGTAGAAGACAGACAGCCTTACATCCACCACCTCAAGACCTCTCCAAACCCTTTTTTAAACAGAACAAAATCCAAGAATCCCCAATCCACACAATCATAAGCTTTTGTAAAGTCAATTTTGAACACCCAACCCTTCTTACCCTTATTCCTGTACTCCTCCACCGCCTCACTTGCAACTAAAACTGTGTCCAAAATCTGCCTACCCTCCACAAAAGCTCCTTGAGTTTCCGCTATCGTATGAGACATAACACCTCGAAGTCTGTAAGCCAACACTTTCGAAATAATTTTATACAAACTAGTGACAAGACTAATAGGCTTGAAATCCCTCACACGACAACTATTAATTTTCTTAGGAATAAGGCAAATATAGGTTTCATTGGCCCGCCCTTGAATAACTCCATCCTTAAAGAAACCTTGGAAGACTGTCATCAGATCACTTTTCACGATTTCCCAGTTTTCCTGATAAACTGCCTTAGAGAAACCATCTGGCCCCGGTGCCTTGGACCCATCACAATCAAACACTGCCTGTCTTAATTCCTCCTCAGAGAAAGGTCGCTCAATCAAGGGAGCCAAAACAGATGGAATAGGTTCCCAAGAGATCCCACCCACCCCAAACCACTCTTTGTAGACCAACGTGTACAGGGAAAAATAAAAACCCACTATAGCCTTTTCAATATCAGTGTCATTAACCAGAACAGTTTCATCATCTTGTTCAATCCTTGAAATTAAATTTTTAGCTTTCCAAGCACTAAGAATGTTGTGAAAAAAATTAGAATTAGCATCCCCTTCCCTAGCCCATTGACACTTTGACATGAGCCAGACCCTTCGCTCTTCTTCCAAGACAAGCTGCTGCCATTCTTTCTTCACCTTGGATCGTTCCTTAAGAAGTTGCTCATTCCACAATCTCCCCCTCTAATATATCCAAAGCAACCAATCTCCTTTCCAGCGAATGTTGAACCGCTGTTCTTAATCCAGACTTCCCAACTCCACTCCTTTATTCTATCTCTGACCCAAGCTAATTTGCACATGAACTGATACCCAGGCCACCCTTGCCCCTTTGCCGAACCCCACCACTTCTTGAAAAGGCTAGGAAAACCCTTATGATCCAACCAAGCATTATCAAATTTGAACGGGCTTGGCCCCCAAAATGGAGGATTTGAGTCCAACACAACCGGACTATGATCCGACACAACACGAACCAACA
The DNA here is from genome assembly GCF_963169125.1 of Humulus lupulus. Classification (NCBI taxonomy): domain Eukaryota; kingdom Viridiplantae; phylum Streptophyta; class Magnoliopsida; order Rosales; family Cannabaceae; genus Humulus; species Humulus lupulus. The sequence continues at coordinate 46,180,819 of NC_084793.1, forward strand.
TTTCCTGACGAACAAAAGAGTAAAGACCTGACCATGCCAAAGTATACAGAAATCTATCCAGCCTACAACAAATAGGTTTTTGTCTGTAATTCGACCACGTGAAACGACCATTCTGAAGTTTTTGGTCAATTAATTTTAATTCTCTAATCAATGCATCAAACATCTTCATACTCCGGGTATTAGACCCACTATTCATTTTCTCATCAACTTTTCTTACCACATTAAAGTCGCCCCCCACACACCATTTATCACCACAAATAGCACTCAAACCTGCTATTTCATCCCAAAAAAATCTCTGTTTCCATACACCACCAGCCCATACACACCAAAAAATCACCAAGGATCCTTTCCCTCTGCCTTAATACAAACGGAAACAGAAAAATCTCCCACTAAAAAATCAATAACAGAGACACTCCTTGTATCCCAAGCCACTAAAGTACCTCTCGAACGACCTATAGCCTGCTGATAAATCCATGCTCTGAATCTGGATCGCCAAATGCTTCCCACTAATCTTCCATCTATTGTTTCCTTTTTTACCTCTTGAATAACGATGACGTCTGGACTAACTTTACAAATAGTTTCTTTGATCGCCTACTGTTTTTCTCTGTTGCCACACCACCTCACATTCCAAGTCAAAATCTTCATAAAACACTCCGGCTCCCCACTCCTCTCTTCTTCCTCTTTTCGTAATTAACATTGAACCTCAATTTTCTTAGTTCACGATAACTCTTTTGAGATAGACTAATGGAATCTCCTTTCTCCTTCTCCCCCATATCGTTTGGATACACCGAAATACCTAAAGAATCCATGGCCTTAAGAAGTCTGGAAGACTCAAACAAATTATCCTCTTCCATTCTCACAATAGAACCATAATCCCCTATCCCACCTTGCTTAGGAACCCCTTCCTTGACAATCACGGTCTCGGCCAAGTCCAAACATTGTCTCACGCCCTCTCCCTCATCTACATCACTAACCTCTTGGTCTCCTTGAGTAATATCTTCATTCCATAGACTACTTCCTAGAAACCCACTATCCTCCCCCTCCCTCCTGTCACCTTCACAATCAGCCACCTCAACTTCATCTTCCGAGCTGCCCGACTCAAGATCATCGAGCACTAGAAAGATGAAATCCTCTTCTTGCAAAGAAATTTCATTGACGTTCGCCCCCTCCCTGTTCTTCAACAAGAAAAGTACTTACTGCACAATTTTGAGGAGGTTTCCAAGTATACACTTTCCAGCTAGAGTTCTCCACGATTGACTTTGAGTCATCCTCATCTAAATGCTCAACCAAAACGCTGGGTTTTCTAGGAGGAGGCTTAGGAATCATATCATCCCAGAATTTGATAACTCCTTTAAAAAAGTTATCACGTGCCTTCGGTCTGACCCCCGAGTGGTTCCCAATCTTGAAATGGATCGACCCAAAATATGTTGGCCCAAAGTCTTATATACCCATCTTGGATTGAAGAGAGTCCTACTAGAGCTAACATCCACTTTTTATGAGCAAGGCCCACTCTCCAAAATTAAAGCCCAATCCAACCAATTAACAAAGAAGGAGACCTTAACTATCCCAACATTGCACGTGTTTGACAAACAGCCTTTTCCCTTCCCATAAGGACACGTGGACGACAAAGAACTGTCCACCTTTTTAAATCCAAAACACGTAGAAACCATTCTAATTTCTTTGACCGAGAGATCTATCAGCATTCTATTAAAAATTCTCTTTAAAGGTAGACAAGAATTACGGGAATCAATCACCATTGATTTCTGATTTGCTTTCGAAAAAACAGGAACAGATAAATGCCCAAAATGGTTATCCAGCCTATCACCGATGGTCGCCGTGCCCCGACCCAGCACCTCATCGTGAAACTTTTGGTCCCCTATTCTCTCCCCCCCAAACGCCCTTTCCTCCTCCGATCAGATGCCAGCCGTATCTTCAACCCCAGTCGTCTTCTTCCTCACCAATTTCCTCATCCAGACTTGCCTTAAACTTTTGGCCTCCTTCCCATCTCTCTCCTGACACCTAAACAGAGACAAAGTTAATGTATCCCCTTCATACGGAAGAGTCATTCTCTTGGGAATGAACCCAGAAGCATCCCCAACAACTTTGAGTCGAGCGCAATTCAAATTCTTCCCCTGTAAAGTGTTTTTATCAATTTCTAATATGCCTCCACAGAGAGAGCCTATCACCTTAAACACATGAACATTCCAAATGTTCAACGGGACTCCTTCAACACCGATCCATGCGTTTCTGCACGAGACTTTCCTGTCCAGTGTTTGATTCCTCCCAACTCCATTTGACGAAAGATACTGATGTGATTGCCGAGATGAATACCATACCAAAAGAGACCAAAGACTCTTGCTCCCTCTCATTGGCACACCAAATGACAACTCTGTCATCTGAAAAACTGGAAAAGCTCAGATTCCCCCCCCCCCCCCCTCATCGTTGCACTCCAATATGAACCACAAACCATGGGAGTCGATAGTCCTCTCTAAACATGAGAACAGCAAATCACCCTTCCATGACTGATTTCTCCCCCTTCTCCTCTCCCTTAATGTCGTCTTCGTGCCATTAGCATCCACTTCCTTCCCTCCTAAGATCGGCTCCTCCTTTAAGGTACCTGATTGTAAATTCCTCTTAACTATGTAAGCCCAAGAAGCCGATCTGTCCACCTTCCGATCAGTTGCCATTTGAGGATTAGTACCTTTTTTCCTAACCAAATGATTCAAGCAAGCCGCTAAATCTTTCCAGCCCTTGGCGAACCCCTCCTCAGGAACTATGATTGACTCGATAGCACTGTTTAATAATAGATAATTTCAAGAAGACTCCTCTAACATTCTGGAAGCATTCCAACAGCAAACTCATGGAGTTGTTCCTAAATGTCCTCCTCCGATCTGCCCTAAGATAATCCTTAACACCAATCATCCATTCCACCTCTTCTAAATGGCTGCGTCTAGCGATAAAGAAATCTCATAACCTGTAAATCTAGTCCTCTCACAAATCCGAATTGATCCACCATCCCTTGAGAGGGTTAACATGAAAACCTTGTGTGCTGTTCTAAAACTCCAATACCTAGGACCAGAAATCGATCTAGGTGCCTCCGAATCTAAATTTTGTCCAAATCCAATGGGGAAAAGGACATTTTTCTTCCCATAACCAGTAGGGTTATGGTGCACTCTCGACCTAAGATTCATCACATACACAAAAAGTCGCCAATCTCATAGTATTCTAACATAATCACTTACGATCAATTACAGCAAAGAATAAAACAAGCTGCAGAACAATTCAAGCATTGGAAAGCATGATGGATAGCAGCAACTTTCTGATCAAGTAGAAAAAGGAAAGGTTTGATTGCAAATAGGAAAGAGCAAAATAATTCAGAAAATCAAAAAATTTCCGACAACAGAAAATGCACAAAAACGTTGACGAGCATGGGGTGTAGAAGATCTTGGAAGTTGTTTATGTTGTTATTATCTTTATTTGAAATTTTACTTAGGATTTTCGAGAATATTCTAGCCTTCTAGGAGGTTCTAGTTTATCTCTCTGTATCTAAAATAAAGAATTAATAGTCCTAGTCAGATAGTATATAAATTAGCCTGTATCTCTACAATTATTCATTGAATTTCATAAAATTATTTTTGTATTTCTCTCCTATATTCAGCTACAAACATAACAATCAAATATAGGGTGAGAAAATAACCTGATCAGGAGCACGTTTAGAAGGAACAGGAAGAATATCATCTCTGAGTTTTAAATCATCATCGTATCCAAACTTCCTTAGGACAGCCCAAGTTGTCTCAAGACGCCCTTTTTCTATAAAAAGAGCATGAAGAAAAAGGAAACCAGTAAGAGTAAGACCAAGTTGGTTGACTCCACCTGGTTGTTTCTCTTGAACAACCCTTTTAACACCCACAATCTCAGCAGGCTGTAATGGGGCGTTAAAACATTTAATCTGCACAATATTTAGGAAAATAAATAAACATAAAACTCAGCAAAATTAATCACAAACACTATGAAACCATCATGGAAAAGAGAAGAAACCTGAAATTCATTCAGCTCTGCATCACTGAGAGCACCATCCATGTCATGATCACACAGGATAAATATCCTTCTCAATGCACTAATGCAACGAGGCTGCAAAGTTTGTCTTTCTTGATCGAACAAGGGGGTTGTTGGATGAAGCACTGCTCTTTGAGCATAATAGAAAACTTCAGGGACCTAAAATTAAGCAAGTATAGTGCTTAAAGCCATGAACCATCTAACTTTATAGGTAGGAAATTGCGAGTAAGCACTAAACAATGCTATGAATTGAAAACTGTCTTATTGAAACCCTGTGATATTTAAATCGACATCATAAAATCATTCATATATAGTTATAGTGGATGATCATATAGAAGACAAAGGATTCAAGTTTTATTGAAGTACCCGTTACTCTACCAAGTTTTGTTTCCCTTTGTCAAAAGTAAACTCTTGCTCCACCGCATCAGAAAAAGTAGATGGATTAAAAAAATTATCCATCTTAGTTTGCATTTCATCATCAAAGAGACTGTGAGACAACGTGATGCACTATTGTTTCTAACAAAGTTGACATTCCGATTTCTTAATGGCTTCAACTTTTAGGAGCCACTAATCAAATGTGTATCATTTAATGTCACTCATATTTAAGAGAGAGCAAGTGAGAGAAATTCAGCTACATATATAAATATAAAAGATTCAGGTTCTTCATTTCATTTATACCTGAATCAAAGTAGCTGCAGAGCATTCTATACAAGTTTCAATTTCCCTGAATTCTTGCATGATTGGTGACATGAGCTGCTCTATGCTTATGGGCTCGCGCTCATCTCGCAAATCCAACTTGCAACCTACTACAATAACCGGTACCTTAACCTAACCATTTTGTAAAAATAGAAAAATAAATAAATAGTTTATCTTCTAAGAGAGATTTTGGAGAAACTAGCTCATTATAAAAGAACAAAAGTTACAGACCTCTAATTGGCGAAGTTCAGGAAGCCAGTAAGTACGAAGACGAGTAAGAGTCATTGGTTGATCACATGCATATGTTAAGACCACAGCATCAGCTCGCTTCAACTCTTCATTGCGTTTAGTTCTACTCTCCAAACTAGTTTTACATCAAGTACAGAGAAATAATAAAAAAATCAATTTAAAATTTCTAATGTCGGTTTTACAAGCTACAATTGAATAGAACTCCATCAATATATCAGATCATCACAAAATGAAAATTCAGGCAAAATCATACACGAATAACCGAAGCTGGTTATGGTAAATTTCGAATCAAGCTGGATCGCATATCAATAAAGAAGACGAAGTTCGACCAAGACAATTTCAGGCTTCAGCCATGAATTTACAGACATTTTTTTTAAGTGAAATCAATACAAGGAGATAGAGAATAATCTATTTAGATTATTCCTCGAGTAAAACATATATGTGCATCTATATTATGCGTACAGACCTGGAAGAGGTGTCGATGATAGTGAGGGGGACAAAATCGGGGAAGAAATCGGCTGGAAGGCGTGTTGGGGAAAGTACAGAAGGCACGTTATCTGAGAATGATTCGGTAGCGGCCGCAACGATCAAGCTCGATTTTCCGGTTCCGCGATCACCGGCAACGACGACTCGGACGCCGTTCCGTCGATTGGAGCTAAGATTTCCGGAGAAACCACCCGACATTGGATTAAAAAACAGTAATTTAGACGGAAGGGCAAGTGCCGGGTGAGACTTTCGGGAAGAAGTTTTTTTTTTAATAAAATAAATAAATACTAATAAATTTGATACTGTGATGAAAATGATTTTGGTTGATATTAAAAATTGAGAATAACCCTAATATGATGAAAATTTGATAATTGATACTATATTTTAATGATTTTGAAGGTTTTTTTTTTTTAAGGATAATGATTTTGAAGTTGAATAGCTTCATCTTTTTTCTTTTTTTTTTTTTTTTGGGAGATTTCAATTTGCTCTTTGAGTATTTATAATTTGTAACGGATTATTTCAATCAATCCTTATATAGAAATTATTATTATCTTTTAAAAAAATATTTTAATACTAATAGTTGAGAATAACCCCCTTGAAACTAACAAAACGAAAAAGAAAATAAGTTTTTAAAATTAGAGGAAAACATTTTTTTAATTATATTTGTGGAAAAAAATCCACAAAAAATTAGTATTATTTAAAGTTAAATATCACATATTATCCATACTAATACCCACTAATTAATATATGCTCACATAACCATCTATCCCAAAATATGTCATTTTGTAATTATTAGATCAAATTGTCCCTCCCATTAACATCCTCCCCTCTCTCTCTAAAACTATAGTCTCTCAAAACTCTTAATGATAATTAGTACTTTGATTAGCATGTCGGGAGGGCACGTAATTATCTAAATTATATTATTAAATGATTTAGTATGCATGATAATGAGTATTAAATGTGTTTAAAGACCCGTTTTTGTTAGAAATTGGCATGTTCGTAATTTTGACCCGTTGATGGTATATTTGTAATTTTATGTATTATGTGCTTGAGACTACATTATTATCTAGATATATGTGATATTCAGCATGAGTGAATCATTTCGAGCGGTTTTAGCATAAAGTCACAACAGGGATAAATACTCGGTTCAGGTCGAACTAAGGGTTATTTTGGGAATTTCTAGTATTTAGAGTGCATTGGTAAAATGGAATTAATTAGTGGAATAACCATATTTGATGGATTAGTTGATAAATTTAGAGATTAGTGGTGTAATTAGACTTTTAGGCAAAAGACCAAAATGCCATTAGGGTTAGTTTTGAGGTTAAGATAGTGTGAGGGCAAAATGGTCTTTTGGCCATGGATTTAGATAAAATTTGGCTAAGTATTGGAACTCAGCTGATATACACCTACAAACACTCACCTCACCTTCTAGTTTCCTCTCTTTCCTTATTCCCATAGCTCATCCAATTGAAGAGGCCATTCTTAGATTTTTTGTAAGGATTTCTAGTGGAAGTTTAGGTTTAATTAAGCATAGGAACTGCCAAAGTCATCATAAAAAAACTTGGATTTCGAATTTTACAACCGAGGTATGAATTTCTTAGGCTCTTTTTAATGTTCTTCACTTGTTCTTGAGGAAGATTGGGTTTTATTTTCAATTTCAAAAATTGGTACTTCTAGGGTGTGTGGGTGTAGTTGGTGATGTTAGAAATTACTTAAACTGTTGAATTGAAGCTCGAATTTGGTTTGGAAGCATGAATTGTTGTTTGATTTTTCAGATTTTGGGTAATAGTTAGAACTCAAGTAGCAATTTATGATCTTGATGTGTTTTAGGCTTGTTTGATGACATTTTGATGTTATAGGTGGGTTGTATGGATGATTTGAGGCCAAAATTTGGTGTTAAATCTGTTGGAAACAAGTTTGGGTCGAAATTGGGTTGAGTTGTAGAGCTAGGAAAATCGCAGAAAAATGCAGAACTTGCTCTCTGACTTGAGTCGGTTGACTGGCCTAGGGCACCCGGTCGACCAACCTACGGTTTGAGGTCGGCTAGGGTTTTTAGCGACCCGGTCGACCAGCCAATGCTGGCAACTTGGTTTCGAGTTGATTTTCAATGGGTTTTGATGGGTAACCTTGGAGGATCATTAGCTAAGGTCCCTAAGACATTGTTGGACATGTTTAACGAGTATTTGGAACCTAGTAAGGTTTATAGAAAAGTTTTGATGGGTTATGGTTTATGAGAAACTAAACCTACGATATATTGTTGTGACTAGGGTTTCTGTGAGGCTCATGAGAGGATTGCACTCGAGGTCGTCCTGAGTCTCACACTAAAACTATGGTAAGAAAACTGGCATATGCACCTAGAGTTGGGCATTGAACCTGATATTTGAACGCGGTAATAACCGCATCTTTAATTTGTTTAGGGTTGTGTACCCTTGTTTGTATTTGTATCTGTTGCGTCTGATTGCTTTATATTTATATGTGGTTTATTGGCATGGGCCATATTTAGCAATAATCATGTGGAATGCAGGCTGTGATGGCGAGGCCACCAAAAGTGTGTTGTACCCACTCGCTCAGGACAGGGCGTGTAAATGATTTATATGTTAAAATGAATTGTTTATTATCTATGAAGCATGTTGTTTGTTGTTTATGTTTAATTGGGTATTTGTTATGCCATGTTCATTTTTTTTGTTGGGCCTTGACTCACGGGTGCTTTATGGAATAGGTAAGGGCAAGGGGAAAGTCGATCAGCCATGAGTTGAAGAGCTCCAGAGCGACGTGTACATGTTTGGCCTGCTCAGTCGTCGCGATCGGGATATTTTTGAGGGACTTATAGTATAAGTCTATTTTATTGCTTAGGCCGACTATTTTGAACTCTTTTTGGGATCCCTTATGAACATTTACTGTTTTAAATGAAAAGTTTATACCTTTGACCAAAATTTTAGTACCCAAACAATATTTAATTTTTAATTACACTTTTGAGTCCAAATATCTCGCTTAATGAGTTAAGCATTATTTTAACACACACAGTGTAACGGTCCTAGATTAGTAGGGCGTTACAAAAACTATCTTTCAAACTCTCTCCACCCCTCTCTCATTCTCTTCCAAGATGGCACCACCACAACCACTTCTTTAGCGTCCCAAAACTCCTAATAAGGTTTAATACAATGGTTAGCAGGCTGGGGAGACACATGGGATAATTATGTGTGAATTATAGGAGTTATATTATTATATGACTGTTTATGCATGACTATGTGTATTAAATGTGTTTAAAGACTCGCTTTTATTAAAGAGGGGTATTTCGTAATTTTAACCCATTTAGGGTATATTAGTGATTTTAGCTACTATGTGCTTGAAACCACATTATTATGTGGATATATTTGCATTATTCGCCGTAAGTGGGTCCTTTAGAGCGTTTTAGCGAAAAAGTCACAACGGGGTAAAAGCCCAGCTCGGGTCAAGCCAAGGGGTATTTTGCGAATTTTAATATTTAGGAATTTATTGGTGATGAAATAAATTGGTGAAATATCTGTGTTTGAGGGATTTGTGGATTAATTAGGAAATTTGAGGTGTAATTAGAGTTTTAAGTATAAAGACCAAAATGCCCTTGGGGTTAATTAAGATGCTAATTAGAGGTAGGGGCAAAAGGGTCTTTTGACCCTAAAATTAGAAAAAAAAATTGGCGAAGTGTTGAAGCCTAGTCTCCATTCACGTTTAAGACTCCTCCTCCACTTCTAAGTCCTTCTAGTTGTCTTTCCTTCATCTCAACCAAGAACCAAGGGCTAACTTTGGAGATTTTTGAAGAATTTCTAGGAAGGATTAAGGTGTTTTGAAGGGATAAGAGTTGCTGGAGTCTCCATAATCAGCTGGGAATTTCGAATTTCATCGGAGAGGTAAGCCTTATTTGATGTTCTTCCCTTGTTCTTCATTGTTTTGAGGAAATTTGGTGGTTTAAATTTATTATTTTGTTTTTCCAAATTCATGGTGTTAGGGTGTATGGGGGAGTATGTTGAGGATAAAATCATGTTTTATGATTGAGTTATGCTGAGAGCTTGAAATTTAAAACCAAAAATCTATTCATGTTTGGTATTTAAGGGAAATTGGGAAATTTAGCCCTAATTCTTGAATGTTTGAGTTAGGGCTTGCAATTTTGTGGTTTAATCATTTATATTTTATGCATATTAGCTTGTATACATGTTTTGCTGCACTAAGTTTGGCTGAAAACAGGTTTGAGTTGAGTTTTGGTTGAGTTCGAGTTCTGAAAAATCACAGAGAAATGCTCTCTGGCTTGCGTCGGTTGACCGACCTTGGGCACCCAATCGACTAGGCTTGGCCATTTTGGCCAAGCGATCAATCGACCTGTGTCAGGCAGTCGATCGACCCTTGTTGGTAACCATATTCTTGAGGTATTTTCAAGTGATTTCAATGGGTAACCTTAGGGGATTAAAAGTTGAGGTTCCTAAAACAATATGGGGCATGTTTAAGGGGTATTTGGGGCCTAGTAAAGTTCATAGAAAATTGTGATGGGTTTTAGTTCAAGAGAAACTAAACCTACACTTTATTGTTGTGACTAGGGATTCTGAGAGGCTCGTGAGAAGATCGCACTCGAGGTCGTCCTAATTCCTTGCATTGGACTGAGGTAAGAAAACTGGCACATGCACCTTGTGTTGGGCATTGGTCCTGTTATCTGAACACAGTTATAACTGTGCTTTGTACATGGTTAGAGTTGTGTGTCTTTCCTATTATTACTATTGCATATGATTGCTTTGTGATTATCTATGTTTGATCGACATAGGCCATATTCGACAATACATGCAGAATGTAGGTCATAATGGCGCGAGACCACTGTGGAGTGTTGTATACACTCCCTCGGGATATGGTCGTATGCTTAGTGTCGGAAGAAGCACTTTGCTCGGCACTGGCCATGTACTCTGTTTTTATGAACTAAAATGAGTTGTTTATTACTTGTGGAAACATATTGTTAGCTATTCATGTTTAATCGGTTAATTATAATGTCATGATGATTTTCTTATTGGGATTTGGCTCACGGGTGCTCTATGGTACAGGTAAGGGTAAAGGGTGCTGAAATTAAATATGATAAATCAGGATACGCATCAGAATGGATATTTTAAAAAATTTATAAATATCAGCCAAGATCATACATATATAGATATATTAAATCAAACAGACATAGATTATATATTACCTCTTGTAGCCTATAAAGAGTCTACGAATCTTTTTGTATAAATCAATGATCTTCCTATCCTTATTCTGAAAGCTCACATCTTGATTTTCCAGACCAATCTTTAAACACACAAGGACGTGTGTGGGCACGTATGATTCAAAATGTTAATTTAGAACGCACTAGATGTACTCAACACATGAGATCTAAAGAGGTTTGAGAAGAGAGAGACTATTGAAATTAGAATTTCAGGTTTAAGAAATTTTATTGTTTCTTTTCTTGAGAGAGAATTCGGTAGTCAAAACTTCTGAAAACTTCTTCCTTTGAAAGTATCACTTCTTTCAGGTTTATAAAGATAACTAACTAATTTAATTAATCTTTATTTTATATTAAAATAAAACTAATCAGTTATAACATATTTAATTTAAATCATATTTAAAAAAGAATAATTAAATATAAATAAATTAATTAATTAATTTGAAATTCAAAATTCAAATCCCAGGGATATCTCTATCCTTGAGTAACGCCACACACACTCATTATATGTACAGTGAGTGTGTCGTGAGCCATATTAGGGTTTTCCCTAACTTTCTCATTTGTTTGTTTAATTAATATTTAAGATAATATATTTATCCTAAAATAAATATTAGTCAATTCAAAATTAACTTTATCGTTTTAAATAAATAATAATTTTATTATAAATAAGATAATTATTAATTTCTTTCTATATATTAATTCAAACATGATTAATATTTATTTTAACATATAGTTTTTCAAATAAAAACTGTATAGTTAAATAATTAATTAATTCACAATTAATCAATTGCCTATAATTATCACATAATTATTTCCTTGCTCTGAAAGAATTAATTCATTTGTAATTAAGTCATTTTCTCTACAAATCTTTGTTTTGACATCCTTACCCTTGACAGTGTAGGACAGAGGTGATATGGGGACCATGGACCTATAAATACGAAGCTCCAATAAACCAGATTATTAATTAAACTCTTTAATCTAATAAACTTATTTATTAATTCCATGATTACTCCACTATAAATATGAAATTGCACTTTAAGTATTTATAGAATTATATTTACAGAGTTTTCTCTTGTAGTCCATTGATATAATCAATAAATGTAGTTATGTCATCCATTTATTGGTTCGTTAATTAGAGCTAGTCAAAATTACCGTTTTACCCTTCTAATTACCTCTTGATTCTTAAGTACCATTAATTCACTAGCGAATAATTAATCTATAATTAAATTATAGATTTTAGCTCAATAACTATTTAGTTCCACAATTAATCCTTAAGGGAACCAATATTCGATCCGTTACGAAATTATGGATACCATTATTGTAAATCATGTTCCCAGCCATTCACGATATTGAATCTCCAAAACAAAAGTCATCATCCTCGTTATACTAAGAAACCTTAACGAATGAATCAAAAGATCCAATAAACACAAAGAGGAGTTCATGAATACTCAAGATTTAGACTAATCTACAAATGATCATCTTTATGGAAAATGGTAAGTTTATAAATATAATTAATTCTCATCGGTCCTGTCATATATAATCTTTATTATATAAAACACATTTACTAAGATGTCTATCCACATCAGTAATCCGAATCTAGATTACTTGCATCCCGTATGCTTAGTAAACCGTACTAGTAACTATTCCTTAAAGATTCCTTACTTTAGTATGTTATTGACTATTTTATTCATTATATATGATCTTAATTCCCTCGTACTAATACAAGATCATATTCTCATGAATGAATATGGAATTTTCTTGATATTATCATATAATTAATTCAAACAATAATTATGATATTGAAATATAATACAATTGTACTTTTATTTAAATCAATAAAATGTCTTTACATGCTTTTAGGGCATTAATCCTAATAATCTCCCACTTCCTTCAAAGCAAGTGAGACATCTCCCTTAATCCCATGTTGCATACATGACCCATAAACAACTTTGCAAGAAGCGTTTTGGTAAACGGGTGTGCCTGGTTCTGTTATGATGTTATCTTCATAACAGTCACATCACCTCAGTGCACAATCTCTCTAACCAGATGGTATTTCTTTTCTATATGCTTTCCTTCCTTGTAGCTTCTAGGTTCCTTGGAGTTAGCTATCGCTCCACTGTTGTCACTGTACAGGATTAGTGGCTTATCCATATTTGGAACTACTTCCAGATCAATATAGAACTTCCTTAGCCAAACCGCCTCCTTAGCTGCTTCACAAGCTACTATATAATCGGCTTCCATGGTTGAATCTGCTATACTGGATTGTTTAATACTTCTCCAGCCACAACACCTCCACCAAGAGTGAACACTGACCCAGATGTCGACTCACAACTGTCTTTGTCTGATTGGAAATCAGAATTAGTGTATCCAGTAGGGTTTAACTCACCCCCTGAATATACAAGTATATAATCTCTCGTTCTCCTAAGATACTTGAGAATGTGCTTTACTGCAATCTAGTGTGCCAAGCCAGGATTTGATTGATAACCACTCACAATCCCTACTGCATAGCTATGCGGGCCTAGTACACAACATAGCATACATAAGACTCCCAACTGCTGAAGCATAAGATACTTTCTCATGTCCTCTTCCTCCTGAGGTGTCTTTGGACATTTCTCTTTGGAAAGAGTAATTCCATGTCTGGTCGGTAACGAACCTTTCTTGGAATTCTCCATAGAGAACCTTATGTTGACGCAGTTTTTTGTCAATAGGCGATTTAGAAATCCCAAATAGAGAGATTAAGCTTACTGTAAATTGAATGAAAAGAAATATAAAAACACCCACAATTTACGTGGTTTAGTAGTTAAAATCCACCTAGTCCACAAGTCACTATTATTGTTCTGTTTAGGAACCCTAGATGAAATTGTTTATGACAATTTCGCCAGATTTTTTGCATACATAATGTTGACGGTGAGAACTCGTCAACGATATAGGATTGGAAAACTCAAAGTGTATTGCAAAAACTATGTAGAAAGAAGATAGAAAGAATTTGAAGGAGAAAGATGCAGAAACACAATGGAGAAAAAATCGTATATTCCTTAATTGTCTGAGCATACAAAGAATTTTCCAACCCCCTAGTTTGAGGGGTCGAAGCCTATTTATAGATTAGCTTCATGGCCCCTGATACAAGGTGGTCCCAAGGGACAAGATCATACGTAGGTACATTGTCAGGGTAATGGTGCAGGACATAGTGGTGTAGAGGCTGTGATGTCGACCCTGGTACATGGTCAGAGGTACGTAAGTAGTGCCTCTACTCTTTGTACTAATTCATACTGTCACTACTTGTCTGATACGGATGTCAGGGTCACGCCTTTATCCTCCTCATGGTCGTACATCTCGTACCCGCACACGTACCTTGTCCTTGATGGTTGTTCTCATATTTCCAATGTACGCCTTTGCTCCAGGTTTCCTTTTATTCTACTAAGTGTTGGAGAACTTATGGGTTATCATGAATGACATATTCAATCCTCTCTAGACACCAAGTAATTGTTGGGTCTTTCCTAGTTCTCCTTGGGCATATATTCAAGAAGTTTTAGACTCTATATTTTGTGAGAAGGCATGGTGAGCGTGTGCCTCACTAGTGGCACCTACTTCAGGAAGGGAAGTAGGGCCTCTTCAATGAGGCACGGGGTGCATGTGACGAGACAAGGTGCCTCGCATGGGTCCTCAGGTTGGTGAGATGCAGGGTCTCACGTGGATTCTCAAGCGCAATATAAGGCACCTCATGATACTCGGGTGTTCTCGGCAAGACACCCTCAACGTTTTTAGTCAGGACAGAGGCCCTCTTCGAGTGTGCTCCTCGGGCAAGGCACTCGGATCTTCTAGTCAGGATGGGCCTCGCTATGCGAGGCCCTCTCCTTTCAGGGGCCTCGCGTCTTTGGCGTGTATTGTGAGGTGGGAGGTCTTCTCCCCAGACGACTCGCGAGGCGAGTAAAGCGCATGTCCCATCCTATGTCTAACATAGTGAGGCCACAAGCGTGCAAAACATTCTTGGTGTGTAGTCAGGCAAGTGTCTCGCCTAGCGATGTCAGGGTTGCATAGGCGTCTCGAATAGGGAGACCATAGGCATCTCGCATAGCAAGACTATAGGCATCTTACATAGCGAGACCATAGATCCCTTATACAGGTAACTTGTGAGGAAAGGGAACGTATAGACTTACTTATGAGGTATGGCGAGGCATACGCGAGTGACAGATCGCCAGGGCCCTTGCATAGCGAGGCCCTTCGTGTGACATATGCAAGTGACAGGTGCGAGGCTCTTCATGAAGGGTACGTGGGCAACCAAGGCCCTCACATAGCGAGGCCCTCCACGAGGGTCGCATCACACCTTACGTCGCGGACTTTGTATGTGCATCCGGCCTCGCCCTTCGTGAAGGTTGTCTTATGCCTTTAGCGTCTTTCCTATATTCACACATAATGTTGGTCCCTTTTGCTATCCATGTTGGAAAAACAACCAAAGTACGCAAGGGAATTGGCGTGGTGGGCCCATTGTATACAACAATAAAAAATTTCCATCACTCATATAAACAATTTATATGATCAAGAAAACATCCAGACGGAAACAGTAAAATACAATATTATTAATCATGCAACATATATATAAATATACAATATATTTATATATATCATTTAAACATATACATAAATATTCAAGAACATAACTATTTACCTCTTAAAGCCTATCAAGTGTCCTTGAGTCTTTTCGTATATATTTTGATCTTCCTATCCAACACTTTGAGTTCTCAAACCACGATCTTCCAGAGTGTTCACTACACCTCAAGATGTGTGTGGGCACATAGAGAACAAGGGTTTGTAATTTAGCAATCACAAGTATTTCTCAACACATGAGAACTTGGATTATGGTTTGAGAAATGGTAGAATAAAAAAGATGATAGTCTTTTTGTCTGACAAAAATTATGAGAACTATTCTGAATTGTATTGTGTTGTCTTGTATTGTTCTTCTCTTTATTCTATATCATATATATATATATATGTATTATTCCATTACCTTATTATTCCCAATACTAATAGTAATATAATAATATCATAATGATGACAGGAATTGATTTAGGTAAATATCTAACTTACCAAATTTGAAAATATCTATTTTTAAATTATTAATTAATTAAATAAAAAAAATAAAAACAAGACTCATACAATATCAGTGTAAAAGCCCTAAATTACTACTTTGTAATAGGTCATCAACCTCATAAACTTATTTAATGAAAACCACCTAACATATAAAAATCCAGTGGGGCCTTGCTAAAACATGCAAGTTGGACCCAATAGTTTAAAATAAAAATAAAAGTTCTCATGCAACGTTTAAAAATAAATATAGTTCAAGTCCTACTGATAAGTTTTGAAATCAAAATAAAACATAACATCGTTCTATAAAAATCGACGTTTAAGCTGATCGTTTATTCGCCCATAGGATACCCCCACGCTATACACACTCTGACGTCGAAACTCCTCACATCACAGTGCGTGCCAAAGAGAAACCCTATTTACTACCTAAAAGGGAAAATAAGGGGGTGAGCTAAAAGCTCAGCAAGGAAGTACAAACAACATGCAAAGAAAAACACAACAAAAGCATAATCATATCGTAAGTCTTATACAACATCATATCCATACATCGTCATACATCATACTTAAACGTCACCATCATACATAAACATTATCATCATACACCATCATTATACATCATACATCATCAGCATATTCAAACATCATCATCACATCCTTGTGAACATGGCCCCCTCTTTTGTCCATGTCACATCTTGAGGTAACCAGTAAAAGCATAAAACTGGAAAGTCCTCCTCTATGAGGTAAACAAGAGACTCTGGTCCTTGAATAACCTCGGGGCGTCCGCCCTATGAGTTACGTCGTACCTTAGTAACTCGAGTTACGTCTTTATATCCTTAGTAACCCCTTTGTTGTGTCGTGTTCAACATGCTAACAACCATTTGTTTTTCATACAACATACAAAATACATGTAATCCAATCATATCAACACAACGAAATACATGATTCATCAAATTCATCATATCATCTTAAAATAACATTTCATACTTCATATCATAAGGTACATCGTCATACATAGCATTTACCCTCAAACAAACCCATCTTACCGTTTCATAGCATAAATAAATAGAATTTTATCTAACTTCCTTACCTCAGGTCCGACAAAGCAAAAATGGAACAAACTTCACAACGAGCCTCCTTGATAGTGGTTAAAGACACAGAAGAATTGATCAATCCTTTGGCACCTCAAGACCCTAGGCTCTCGAAATCCCATTCTTCTTCTTCCTCCTTTCTCTTCTTTCTTTCTCCCACAAGCTCTCTCTCTCTCTCTTTCCTTCTTCTCCCAATTTCGACAGCCAACAAAAGGTTCCGAGGGCTTCTATGTTCTCCTATTTATAGCCTCTAGTGACCAAATGCTAAGAAGAGGACTCAATTATTAAAAGCTAAATTCCTATCCCACAAATTAAGCTAAATCCCACAATTTTCTCTCCTTACACCTCATCTAAACCTTTATTCTAATGTGAACCAAATCAAAGATAAGCCTTGTCATCTTTTCCTACAAGATGACAACCAAATCAAAAATGTTTAAGACGCACATTAAGTCTAGATTCATACTACCCTTTTCTCTTTTTTTTTCTTCTTAAAAAAACAAATAAAATTAAAACACATTCACACACACACACACACACACACACACACACATACCAATTTCGACACACACACTCAATTAAATAAAATATAGTAACATATTCTAATCATATCATTTTGTCACACTTAATAAAATGTAACACTAATAATAAAACAAACATGTTACACAATTATTCCAAATAAATCAATTAATTCATAATTTACATAAAACGACAATTCAAACAATATAAAAAAAAACAATTCATCACACTTAACAATTAAATAAAACAAAGCACAAAATTAATAAAATAATAAAAAAAAATTTGGTGCGCTACAATCATTGTAGTGGTACACACATGGTACAGTCCCTGGACTGTGTTATGCGTGAACTGCTATTCCCTTTTTAGGGATATTACATTTTTCTTTTATTTATTTATTTAACTAAAATCAATCTTCCACAAGATAATGTATTTATCTTTTTAAGGAAAACATGACAACCATATTTCAAAATTTAAATTTTAAATTCAAAATTCAAATTGATGATTATCATTATCATCATCTTTTAAAATTCAATAAATCAAAAACTATTTTTGACTTACTAATTTTATTTTCTCTCACTCAAATAAAATAATTTATTTATTTATTTATATATATGAATTTCAAAAATTATATATTTAAATTAAAAAATATATATTTTCAAAAATTAATAATTAATTCCAAATTAATTATTCAACCTCAATTATCATATAATTTTATACTTGACCCGAATAATATAATTCTTCTCAAATTTTCAAATTAGAGTTTTACCCTTGTATCAACTCTTACCTTGATATGGTGTTGATAGAGCCACCCTTGGGACTTATGGACCTATAATATCAAGCCCCAATAAATAGTAGATTATTAATCAAAGCTCTTTGATTAAATAATCATATATATTAATCTCATTATTACTCCACTATAAATATGATATTGAACTCTTGATAATTATAGACATATATTTACTAAGTACTTTATTAAAGAATAAAGTGTTCATTGATATAATCATTACATACAACGTTAATCCTTTATTAATGGTTCATAATTAAAAGGGAATAAAATTACAGTGTTACCCTTTTAGCTATATCTTATTCCTAGAGTACCATTGACTTTACTAATGAATGTTGTGTCACAAAAAGTTTGCGACGTGAGCGCTCATAACCTTTTCTGTTTCAAAAGTCAACCCAATAGGGAACCATTATTCAATCTATAAGAAGATATAAATTCCATATCAATTAAACTATGTCCCCAGCCATATACATGATTGAGTCCCCAAAACAATTGTTCTTAGCCTGATCATTCTAACAAACCTTAACACATGAATCAAAGGATCAGATGACATATATAGGAGTTCATAGCAACCTCAGGATTAAGATCATCGTGTATATGATCATCATTTGATGTGTTTTATTAATACTATGAAACAGTGTTTAAACAAGTATTAACAAATCACATTGTAATGCCCCGACTATTTCTATGACCTCGGACCATTAAAAACTACTAGACATAGCTACTAATTTGAAATACATATGTATGAAATAACATAACTTTATTTAAAACCCAAAATATTGTACCAAATACAAAATATGGTATGGGATCCCATTGTTATAAAACATAAACATAAACATTAAATCAATTGTTTAAAATTCTAAGCGCGGAAATACATAAAAACATAAATCAAAAGACTTAAAAACAACGTCATCCTCGATCTGCTAGGAGTTCATAACAGTCCATTCAATCCATTCATTCTCAACACACATGCCAAGCTGCCATGAATCCTTCCTGCCTTCCATGCTCATTTTCCAGCACCATCTAAAAAGAAAGGAATGAGTCTAATGCTCAGGAAGGAAAATCTACTAAAAACATATATGTCATAAATCAAAAAACATAATACTATATCATAAAGCATATACTATAAAACATATGACTATAAAAGCGTATATCATATAGGTCTACAATATTAATGGTCATTAACTCATTAACATGGTATGTGATAAAACCATCTAGGTCCTCAGTCTACTAA
The DNA here is from genome assembly GCF_963169125.1 of Humulus lupulus. Classification (NCBI taxonomy): domain Eukaryota; kingdom Viridiplantae; phylum Streptophyta; class Magnoliopsida; order Rosales; family Cannabaceae; genus Humulus; species Humulus lupulus. The sequence continues at coordinate 46,200,222 of NC_084793.1, forward strand.
TCGAGGTAGGTTAGATCACAACTATAGTATATGATAACCCATCTAGGTCCTCTGTCTACTAATCGAGGTAGGGTAAATCATAACTCTAAACCACGAAAATAATAAAAATTCTTGGGGCTTGCTATCTAAGCCAATCATATGCCTAAGCGACTACAACATAAATTCTTGAGGCTTGCTATCTAAGCAAGTCATATGCCCAAGGACTACAACATATATCATATCACATATCATATCATAACATAAACATGTAAACACATATAATCTAACCTATTTTCCTTACCAAAAACTGGGATATGGAGGCAAGAACGAGATTTGGAACACTCCTAAAACCAACAGTAAAAACCATGAGTTTTCTAAAGAAAAAAGAGATGAAAAAGAGAACTAAACCATCAAGATAGAAACTTACTAAAAAACCTTAAGTTTCAAGGAACTTAAACACCTAACCAAGAATCATAAACAAGATTTAGGATCTGAAAGAAAACAAAAGAAAACTAAAGAACCATAAAGAACTGAACTTAAGGATAAGAATACCTTGGATGAACTATGACTTTGATCTACACCTCGATACCAAAACAACACTATATCTTACTTCCCAAGTGTTTAGAAAAGCTTAGATTGGAAAAGCTTTTAACCCAAAACACAAGTGTTTATCTCTATAGTTGTAACGACCCAAAATCACTAATATGGCTTAAGGGCCTTGATTAGTGTGCCGGGAGGGCATAATTGGCTTATGTGTGAATCTATTAATTTAACGCGTGATTATATGATAAGCATGCTTGTATGGTGATATGAATGTGAATGTGATTACATATTATATTTGTGAGAACCACATTATTATGTGGGTAAATCTGCAGCATGCGACTTGAGGCGATCCTAGGGAGCTAGTTAGTGGGAAAGTCACAACGGGGCTTAACACTTGACTTGGGGCAAGTCAAGCGGTTTTTTGGGTATTAGATGATTATTTGGGTTATCGGGTTATGGAAATAAATAATTGGAGATATATTTGAGGTTAGGAAGCTTTAGGCGGGAACATTGGGGAATTTTACCATTTTGCCCTCGGGGACGTTTCCGGTACCTCGAGCCTCGAGATTGACTTAATTAACTAAGGTTAGACTAGGTAAAATAGAAAACAGAAGAACAAAAACCCAAACCGACCCTTTTTGCTCATTTCTTCCTTCTCTTCTTTCTCTCAAGAAAACTACTAAAAACTTGAGGATTTTAGCTGGAAATTCAGTGGATTGGGCTGGAGTTTGGAAGGATTAGTCCAATGTTCAGCTAAGGATTCAGTCAGGAACTAAGGTAAGATATAAGCTTGAAGCATGGTGATTAAAATTTTATGTTATAGCTGGGTTTTGAAGTGTTTATGAACTTGGGTGTTGAAGGGCAGAATTGAGGCTTGAAAGCTTGGGTTTTAGCCCATAAATTGTTAAGGAAGTGGTTCATCAAAGAAGGTAAGCTTCAATTCGTAATTTAGAGTTTAAATTCTGAGTTTGCATGACTGGTTTTATTGTTCTTGAGTATGTGAGTTTCAGAAATTGAAATAAGATTTTAATGAGTTTTAAAGCTAGGGTTTTGTTGGATTATGTTGCTAGAATCATGTTAGAAGTCTTGTGATCAATGGGTTTTGGAATTAGGGTGCTTTGGGGTGGTTTTGAGCAAGGTTAGGATGTTAGGAATGGTGGATTTTCTGGGCACGAAGGGCTGGGCCGCGGCTCTGTTCTAGAGTGTTGTGGGCCTACGAAGCGAAGAAGAGCCAAGGAGGCTCTGCAGTGGGGAAGTGCCGCGGCGCCACAGGGCAGGGCCGCGGTGCGTGTCTGTCTTCAGGGAGGCCTAGCCTCTGTTTCAGGGGGGGGGGGGGCCGCGGCATGGGTTTCAAGGGTCGCGACCCTTAAGGGTATTTTTGGTCTCTTTGAGGTTTTAAGCGCGGGAACCTAACCTAGGGTGCTCGGGATCGATTCCACCACCGTGTTTGGTGGAATTCAATGTCTCGGAAGCTAGAATTCCATCAGGAAATATTAACGTGATTATTAATGGTATTCCCTATCTTGGTTGTGACTAGGTATTAAGCTAGGGCTCGGGAAGCGGATCATGCTCGAGAGGCGTCTCTCGTAATCAGTAAACTTGGAAACTAAAGGTAAGAAAACTGCACCCGGTTGTGGATTTATTATGGGACTAAGGGTTCCTTGATTTGTATGCTTTTATAGAGGGTGGTATTATGCCATGCAAATAGTAAACAAACGGCCTAAGAGTGCCGGAGTTTACATTAGCGCACAGGGCGCGACTTGGCCACTGGTAGTTGGGGACAGCTTATTATGCACTAAGTTCGGTTTAAGCGGGCTGGAGTCAGTGGGGTAAATCTAGGGTGCGACCTAAGGTGTCGACCCTAAATAATATGTGATTTGACTATTGTTATTGGTTGGTGAATTAGTCGCACTGTATAGTTGAGTGTTGATTGGCTGAATCTTTGATTGTATCTATGTGTTGTGTGATTAATGTGATATGTTAAGTATATGGTCATGCTTAAAGGGTTTTTCAACTGTTATCGTTGCTCGTTAATGATGTTATGTTTTCTTGTTGGGCCTTGGCTCACAGGTGCTTCGTGGTGCAGGTAAAGGCAATGGCAAGATTGATCAGCCCTGACTTGGAGAGCTCTGAGAGTGGAATGTACATGAACAGCTGCTCAGCCGCCACGGTTGAGGGGAGACAGGGACAGGAGAACCATATACACTTGTTTTGCCTTTAGAATGGCTAGCGGTTGTCTGTACACTGTCAATTTTGTAAATCGTCTTTTAAACGTTGTTTCTTTTGGGATCCCATGTGTAAATGTTTAGTTATATAAAATGTGACTTTAGAGTCCAAAACATTTTAACCCTAGCTCGTCGATGGTTTCAGTAACACGTTTTTAATTAAATGACTTGATTAGCAAGTCCTGCACCTTTATAAATACACAGTGTAGCGGTCTTGGCTATCCAGGGCGTTACAATAGTAATCTTAGCAGCTTGGAGGCTCTGAACAATGCTTGAATGATGAGTGAAATGGCTGAGTACTAGGTCCTATTTATAGAGTTCAAGGAGTGAAACTAACCCCTTTTAAAATGAATAAATAAATAAATATAAAATGAAAAAGATTTTAATTTTCGTTCAACAGATGCCCAGAACTCGGTCAAAATCGTTCAAGAGCAAGTCCAAGTCCAAGTGATTAAGGGTTGTTTCTAGCTCGGTTCTACAAATATTTCAAAAATGGCTCCAGGTGCCGATATATCACCATCCTTAGGCGATATATCACCCCTACCTATGCCCTGAGCCTTTGTGCTTTTGTTCGTGCGAAGTTGACGTGTTTTCCGTATCTCCCGTAGGCGAGATATTGGCCCCTATAGCTGCGATATATCGGCATACGTTGATATATCAAACACGTATTTGTACTTTTTCAGCATATTTTGAATTGATTAAACAACTTTGACTGAGTAAAAACGTGATCCTAACAGCTGCTGAAAGGTTCTAGAGCTTCTAGATTTTTCTTTTAATTAAACTATTCATCAAAAAATACTTAATTCCTTAATAAACATGCTTGTGACAAGTGTCACGCTCTATTAATTCTATCTAAACTTTAAGATATAATAATCAATATTTCTAGGACCGGCAATATTAATCAAACCTTATGTTATAATTAATATTTCTAAACTATAGGTTAAACTTATAAAATCCATAACTGTTGCTATGAGTTTCCAACTAAGTCTCGACTTGAACTAAAATCCACAGAAACTAACATACTACAAGCTACTACTACTACTATCTAGCTAAGTAAAATTCTGAGACACTACACACATCTGGTCCAGTTCTATATATCACTATATATAAATTACCTTCACTAAAGTGTCCTACTACACTATTGACCTGGATCTAGGTCACTTGTATTCATAATACTAGCGAACCGTACTAGTAGTAATTAATCTAAAGATTTCATAACTTTATTTTACTGTGAACTGTTTTAAGTTTATTATCTTAATCTCGATCCTCTCATACCAATATGAGATTAAGACCACATAGATAAACTTTGGAATTTTCTTATATTTACTTAATATTATCAACATAATATCGGACATAGCTATATATATAATAATTCAATTCAATTATTTATTTCATTTAAAACATTTGTCAACTACAATTGTTTTAAGGGCACTATTCCCAACAGTCCATTCCCCTTGTATTTATAGGGAATTATGGTGGACAATATTGGGTAACCGTACTATGAATGGTAACGTACAATTTTGGGTAACTTCCAAGATTAATGGACATTTAAATATCCTAAATTAAGCCTATTGCCATTTACATCAATCAATAAATGTATATAACGATTGTATATTGCACATATTGGGCATCCAAATCTGTGGGGATTCTCCCATCAGAGCTAGATGCCCTTCTCGAGCTGTATATGACTGGAACAAGATGGTTTGATTTAGATAATACTCGGGCTTGATGTAGGTGATCTGGATGTTGGGTACCTCGATCTCTTTCATTTGCATCTCTAACGGTCTAGAAGATCCTAGGATGTTTTGGACTCAGTGACACAACCTCGAGCTGCTTAGTCTAGAGTTAACGAAACATCTCCGAAGTCTTGCCTCATTTATTTATTTCACACAAGCTGTACCCCGAGCTAGATAGTTGAGCTCGTATATTTTAGGGTACAACATTTGCCCCCAAGCTCCTGCTTGGGCATGATGTCACTTCTGACACGCACAATAGGGGCTTTTCGGCTTCTGTCATGAGAAAATGTGCCCACCCACTTGTTCGAGTTTATGCCCTAAAAGCAAGTTAAAAGATAATATGTTGTGAAATATATGAAATACAAATATATTATAAATGAATAAGTTAATTATTATAATAATTAATAAATATCAGAAAATTCCTTATTCATATTCTAGTGTATGATCTTGTAAGAGTACATGAGAATTAAGATCGTAAAATATGAATAAAATAAGTCAGCAACATATTAAAGTATGGAATCTTTAATTAAGGGTTGTTAGTACGATTTACTAAGCACTACTTAGTAGTGCATGTAATTTTGATTCGGATCACTAATGTGGATAAACATTTTAGTAAATGTACTATGTATAATAGTGATTATACACGTGATGTAAATTAATATCTTTTATTAACGTGTTGTTTATCATAAAAGATTTAATTTATATCACAAAGATGATCATTAGTAGACCAGTCGAAATCCTGAGTATTTATGAACTCCTATTTATGTTTATTAGGTTCTTTGATTCACTCGTTCATTTATCTTATATATAATGATACCGAATAATTTTTTTTTTTGGGAACTTAATAACATGAATGGCTGGGAACATGTTATGCAACAGTGGAATCGAAGCTTTCCGTAAAGGATCGAATATTAGTTCTCTTGAGGATTAATTCTGGGAGTGAATTTAGTTATTGAGCTCAAATATATAATTGGATTATAGACTAACTATTCATTATGAATTTATGGTGCTTAAGGAATCAAGAGATAATTAGAAGGGTAAAATGGTAATTTTGACCAGCTCTAATTATGAACTAATAAATTGGAGAATAGAACTACTTATATTGATTATATAAATGGACTACTAGTTAGAACTCAGTAAATATAATTCTATATTTTCTAAGAGTGCAATTCCATATTTATAGTGGAGTAATAATGGAATTAATAAATAAGGTTATTACATTGATGATTTTAATCAATAATCTAATTTATTGGAGCTTAGGATTATAGGTCCATGGTCCCCAAGTCACCTTTGTGCTACACTGTCCAGGGTAAGATTGACTAAGGAAAGATTAGTGAGAGAAATAACTATTTTGTGAAAGATTTTATTCTCGAGGGCAAAATGGTAATTATGAGGTAATTATTAATTAATTATCTCACTATGTATTTAGTTTTATTTATTAAAATTATGTATTAGTTAAAAGAGTATTATTTAATTATTTAAATAATATTATAAAAGGAGAGATGAAATAAATATCTTATTTAAAGATATTATTTTAATCCAATAGAAAATAAAATTTAGTTAATTTTTTATTAATTGATATTTATTTAAATATAAATATATTATTTTATTTGAAGAAAAATTGAGAAAAATATTTTTTGAGCATTAAAATAATGCCACACGCCTATGACTTTACAGTCATAGGCGTGTAGCACTATAAGAGTACCATGTGGATTTGTTTTGAATATTTTATTAGATATAATATTCAAAATATATTTATTTAATAAGATATTTTGATTAGTTTAAAATATTGGATATTAAATAAAAAAGGTATTAAATATATTTTATTATTTAAATTTAGTTTAAATAAAAAAAATATTATTTATCTTTATTGGATTAAATAAAACCCTATAAATACATCATTATAGGTTTGACCTAAGATGATGATCAATCTAGTTTTTTGAAAATCTAGCCGCTCTCAGAAAAGTCTCTCTTCCCTTTTCTCTTCACCATCACTAAGTCTCATGAGTTGAGAACACTTAGTGATCACTAGAAATCAATCCTACAATAATCTATGTGCCCACATACGTCCTGGTGTGTTAGAGATTGATTTGGAAGATCAAGGTGTGAGATCTGTCACGTTGGAATTGTGAGGATTGGATGATCGTAAATATACAAAAAGATACGAGGAATCTTGATAGGCATCAAGAGGTAAATTTCTCTATCTTTTATATGGTTAATTTAATGCAATGCATATATGTTGAGATTTTGGACTTATAGTTTTAATTATTATTTTTTAAATAAAATTGCTTCCGATGTTCTCTAATTTAGACCATAAAAACCAACAATTGGTACCAGAGCTATCTCCATATATGCTTGCATTAAATGCCGTGTGGGTTTCTTGCATTTAATATGTATGTGATACATATGTGAATGAATGGTTGAGTTATGAATGTGTGGTTGAATGTGAATCGTTAATTATATGGTACTATTGGGTTATGTTTTTTCATGCATTGCTAGAATTCATGTAAGCCATTTTTAATGGCATAGGAATTTTTTTTTTGTAATTTTTAATGTAAATTATTTATGGAAAAATTTCACTCACCATGGATGAGCGAGCTTGGGTTCAAAGAATGAACCCCGACCTCATCGAGATGAGACCGAGACCACGACGAGCCAAAGACCCGATCGGCCTCGAAGGACCAACCCGAACCACGGCTTCCAACCGTGTGTCTTGGTCCCGAAGTTACAAAGCCACCGCCATGGAGCTTCACGCCACTGCCTTGGAGCTTCATAGCTCCTCATTCACGTTGGGAGCTTCACAACTCCCATTCCTCATGGGTTATCGGATCAACCGTCCCCATGCAGCTTAGTCGCATGCATGCGTGAAAGCCATACACGATCGGGCCTAATGATCCAGGCGGACATCCCACCCCATCCGATTGGACCACCACCACACGACAGTGGTGGAACTTGTTGCCGCCGACCATGTGGTTCTCCCTCCCGAGCTGCTGGTCAAGCACCAGACCACCACCACCACCATCGGCTCCTAGTAGCCGAACCCCTATAGTTGTGGAACTATTTTTTTTAGTATCCCTATATTCTTGCAAAAATTGGTTTAGATATTTTTTGTTTGTTAAATTAGTTAATTAGAAATTAAAAATATCTAATTTATTTAATTTTTCTGAAAAATAAAATTGGTTAGTTGTTTAGGATATTTTTCTAAAATATCTGAGTTAATAATATGTTTAAATATTTAATTATTTTTTATACAACTATATAATTAAATATTATTTTAATATTTTAATTAGTAAATTTGTTAAAATTGGTTTAATTAGAAATTAACTATAAGTTTTTCAAAAGCGGTAAGTTGTTAGTTTTTAAAAAAATTATTTTAAACATTTATTGTTTGAACAACAATTAATTTTTTTGCATAAATATCTTGCCAGTTAGTTAAAATTGTTAAAACTATTTAATTTGAATTTGAATTGTTTATTTTAATTTCAGAAATTAAAATGTAGTTAGTTGGTTGAGATATTTTAAAATATCTCAAATTTAAATTCCAATTATTTAATTACAACTAATTAGACAAGATTAACAGAGTTAATTAATTTAAAATTTATTTTTCTAATTAATGGTGGTGGGCCATGATGATTCCTAAAATTACATAGTATGGGCCTTGAAGTGAAGAAGAGAGAAGACTGTGGTTTCTACATCAATAGCTCATTTTGAAATTTATTTTTATTTTCCCAAGAGTTGTAATTTTAGAAGTACCCAATAGCTACTTGGTTCACCATTCATTGTTTATTTATTGTATTTATTTAAATAACTGTTATTTGATAGTAGATTTGTTGACGCCATTTTTCGTCAACTTAAATCGCAGAGCAATTAAACAATATAAACTACGGTGCGAACGAATAGTAAATAGGAACAAGAAGTTCAGCAGTTAAATTTGCATAGTCCACGAGTCTGTGTTATTAAGATTCAGAGTTTTCTGGAAATTCTTCAAGGATGAATTACCCAGAGTTTTCTCTCAAGATTTTCGATCCTCTTTTACAAGTGGTCCTTCCTTCTCTATTTATAGGGAAGGTTATAGAGTCTGTTCCCACATATTTTGGGAAGATATTTTGTATATCAATTTAAAATAATGACATTAAATGCTATATCTTCCATATACAAGGAAACGTCCCCTGAAGACCCGGGAATGAATAACAAACTAAATAATATCCCATTAATGTTGGGGTTTTACAACAATAAACATGTCCACACATATACAACAGGCTATATCAGGTGACTCATTGAATCTTCGAGGTCAGCGACCGGCCTCGTGACTGTCAAGACTTACGGACTTTTCATCTTACTCCAAGACCTGCTCGGAACAGATAAATACTATCGAGGCTATCACACTCGAGCTTGCACTTCTTAAGCTCAGGCTGTTCAATCCGAAGGCACTCGATAACGGATGTTTCCCAATGTCATGCCATTTCGAGCCTAGAAAGAATCCCGAGGTTACGTCTTCGAGATTGCCATATTACTTCGGAGGTTTTACAACTGGACCATGCAATGTGTTTCGTATATTTCGAGCTCATACCTGATGAATCCAGTATTTCGAGGCCATAATCTCTAGTCTCGAAATCTGGGTGTAACAAGATTAATAACATGCTCATGCATTTTATCTTGCCATACATGAAATCCCACACAATTATTTTGATAATCATGCATCTCATTTATAGAAACATGATTATTTAGGATTGTCCTATATGTTTAATATGAATTGTTTTGTGAAATCAAATGCATGTAAAATGCTAGGTTATTTAAGTAGTTAAAAACTTGGTAAATCACACCTTATGACTTTCTATTTATAGTAAGTCTTTTATTTAACCAACTTTAATTTTCAAAAGAGTTTTTTTAAATTAAATTATTTAGAATGTAATGGAAATTAATTAAATTATATTCATGATAGTTTAATAATTTAGTTAATAATTACATTGCTAAGGGTAAATAGAATTAAAACTTATTTTAATAAACATAGTTTTAATTACCAAAACACATTTTTTTTAAATAGTGAGTGAGAGAAGGTTGTCATTTAATATGAACCTACGGTCTCCATTATTAGTACAACAATGTTTAGTATGGAGAAGGCCTCGCGACGACTTAGTTTTCGTCCCCCTAAGGAAAGTATCGAACCATGCTTTTACAAGGTTGACTTCTTTAATTAGATAAGATGAAATGATGTGTTTTAGGTTGATCGACCCTAAGGTGGCATTCCTAATTTAAGTCATGGAATCTGAATTAATGAGTTACATTCACAAAGTCACATCTTAGTCTCAGTACGGAGGATGTGACTTGACCAAATAAGCGGTACTTTATTTTATAAGGAAAATAAGAGTTGTTTTAGTTATAATTAATAAAGATAAGAATGTCTTATAAACTATTTGAAATTAGTTTGACCGACCCTAAGGCAACACTTTAACATTTAAATAGTTTTATCATGGAATAATTAAATGCTTGTTTTTATGCGTTTTAATTGTGCTCGTGCATAATGTTTAATTTTTCGAAATTGATATTTAATTTTTCATTTATTATTGTTTGTTTGTATTTATATTTTATTGCTTAAAATCTTTGTTTTTCTTTTATGTTTTATTTTCTAGTCTAGTTTTAAAATGGCCGGTTACGCTTTTAACCAAGTTACCCCACTAAACGGACAAACGTAACTAAGTGGAAGATAGACATAGAAATTCTCTTGCTAAGAGATGATTTAATTGATGTAGCTGCAACACAAGTTCCATGACAAATGCCAAATGAAAATGTCTTGGATTTCGTTCAAGAAGCATATGTGCAATGGTATGAACTCAACAACCGTGCACGGGAAATTCTGCTCTCTTCATTTACTGAAGAAATTAGAGATGCATATGACTGTTTTGTCTATGCAAATGACATTTGGAGGGCTGTACACAACAAGTACGGTCACATTCATGAACAATGAGTTCATGAAAGAAACAGCCTTCTTGCTAAGGAAAATGTCATTCAAAAATTGAGGAATAGGAGGGCAAGGTAAATATGATTTACACTTATCCTAAAACAAATGTGGAAAATAAATTTGTCATCTTGAGTTTAATATTCAAGAGCTACTAACTTTGTTTTGTTTCTCTAGTGCAGATGAAGAATCAAATTCGATGATGCAGACTACTCAAAGCTATCAAGATTCCACCTAGAAGATTAAGAAGAGCATTGATGAAGTCTATTTTTAGTTTTTAGTTTTTTTAGAAGAATTTTATTTAAAATTTGTTTTAGATTTTATTCTTCTTTAGTTGCATGTCATTATTTGTTTTATTAATAAAATTATTTTTGGTACAATTATTATTGTTTTTTGATAAATTTTATTTAATTCAAATATACGTGCAAATTTAAAATTAAAACTAAAGGGACTTCAATGCTCATTTAATTTTTAATCATAATATATATTTAAGCAATTATCTTATTTTCTTGGAAAATAACAAAAAGACCAATGTCAAGAGGTTGTTATACATTTAAGTGTATGAATAATTATGAGCAATTCAATTATTCATATTGACTAGAAATTTGTATGTCGTTTCTAAATACTAAGTACATGAAATTAAAACTTTAAAGTTTTATGTACTTCATGTAATGTCACACTTAGTATCATTGAATTAGATTTAAGAAAGAAATATTAATTAGTTAATATTTAAATTACTTAAATTCAGAATTCAAAGTACGTGAGAATGGAATTCAATCCCAACTCAACGTAAAAAAGGACTACATTTTTTTTAAAAGTGTAGAAGAAACGAAGAAATTAATTAGACTTTAAGTCTAATATTGCTTGATTTATTACTTGAATTATTACTTGAGTTATAATTTGTCTTAGAGTTAAGGTTTTCTCAAAATAGATCTTAATTGGAATTTTAGATCATAAAGATATAGTTGATATATTGGGATTATAATTCTAAAATTAATTTTCAATTAAGGAGACTTAATTTAAAATTGGAAGATAAATTGAGTTGTATTAAGAATACACAAATTTTGAGTAAATTAATAAGAATTTGTATCGACAAATTTTATATTGGTAACACTCAAAATAAATGATCATCTAAATGAATAGTTTTGAGAAATCAAACATTAATCATAAAGATCATATTCATTTAGTTACAAGGGAAAATACACCACTTTTGAGAAAAAAACAAAAACTTGTCAAATAATTTAGTGGGAGCATTGTCTGATGACAACTCACTGGGATATGGATGAATTCTTATTTATGAAATTATAAAGAATTCAGAAATTGTAAATTTAATAAATAGAATTTATTGAAATTCTAAATCCATCTAGAGATTATTTACTATCCAACTGACGAGGTTAGTGTCATTTGATGAATGAACATTCGAAATCAACTAGGGTCATTAATGGGAAAGCCCAGGTTTTCAAATTTCAGACGAAATTCTGAAGTTATAATTAATCGATAATTATCTATTAATAACTTAATGGTTGGAAAATTCAATATCATGTGAATGACGTTAACAAAGTTTAATAAGAATGAATTAAAGCAGAAATTCAGTTTTATTAAGACCATAGAAATATGGTAGATTCCGGAAGGTCGTTTATAGTGGAAAACAGGTGGTAAGTTATTAGTTATTATGTGGGATAATCTATTTATTATGAATAAATAATAAAGACATGAAGTTATCAAATAGTCGATTTGATGAAGAACTTGAAGATGTGTGCATCAATAACAAGTATAGTTAAATTGAGATTTAATTCTTAATTTAACATTATTTATATTATGCAGATAATGTAAACAAACTTGTTAGTTTTCGAATTTATATTGGAAGTGTCCAAATACATAAATTTTATTGAAACCATTCTGTTTTGAATTTATGAATATGCACATAAATAACATAGAATTGTTTGTCTGAGTGGGAGGAATAATATGCTGCCTAGTATATTTTGAACCCAACATGAATAAACAATAAAATAGAAGCGTGAAGTCATAAACACTAGAAATTTAAGATTTAGTTATTTAATTAATGAAAAGAATATATTAAAGTATTGTTGCAATAACAAGAAATAAATATTCTTATAAATTGAATATGAGATCGAAATCTTAAATTAAAAGGCATTGATTTACATTTTAGTAAAGTCAATATAATCATATAAGAAAATCAAAATAGATTTCTATCTATTTAATTTTCATGATTAGTCATGGGAACCAAGTAATCATTAATTATAAGAATTAATGAATACTCAAGTTGTGACTAATAGAAGTTCTAGATTAATTGAAATTAATTTCAAATCTAGTAATAGATTTGATGTTCTAATATTATCAGTAATATTGATCATTGGTTAATCTAGTGATAAAGAAACTAATGGGAAATAAAAGTGACAAAAAAGGAAGATATACAAAAGTAAGTTTGTATATTATACAAAGATAGTGTGATGGTCGTTAGAACATCAAAGTAACATTATCTATTAGACCTTATTTGAAGACTTAGCCTGAATGGTCATATACAAGAACAACTTCTAAAAGTTAGAAAGTACTGGACTTGTTTTAAGTGCAAGTGGGAGATTGTTAGAGTTTATGCACTAAAAGTAAGTTAAAAGATAATATATTGTGAAATATATGAAATACAAATATATTATAAATGAATAAGTTAATTATTATTTATAATAATTAATAAATATCAGAATATTCCTTATTCATATTCTAGTGTATGATCTTGTAAGAGTACATGAGAATTAAGATCATAAAATATGAATAAAATAAGTCAGCAACATATGAAAGTATGAAATCTTTAATTAAGGGTTGCTAGTACGGTTTACTAAGAACTACTTAGTAATGCATGTGATTTTGATTTGGATCACTAATGTGGATAGATATTTTAGTAAAGGTAATGTGTATAATAGTGATTATACATGACTGGACTGATGTAAATTAATATCTTTTATTAACGTGCCGTTTATCATAAAAGATTTAATTTATATCACAAAGATGATCATTATTAGATTAGTCTAAATCCTGAGTATTCATGAACTCCTATTTGTGTTTATTAGGTTCTTTGATTCACTTGTTCAGGTATCTTATATATAATGATGCCGAATAACTTTTGTTTTGGGAACTTAATAACATGAATGGATAGGAACATGTTATACAACAATGGAATCCAAGCTTTCTGTAAAGGATTGAATATTAGTTCACTTGAGGATTAATTCTGGGAGTGAATTTAGTTATTGAGCTCAAATCTATACTTGGATTATAGATTAACTATTCATTGTGAATTAATGGTACTTAAGGAATCAAGATATAATTAGAAGGGTAAAACAGTAATTTTGACTAGCTCTAATTATGAACTAATAAATTGGAGGACAAAACTACTTATATTGATTATATCAATGGACTACTAGTTAGAACTCAGTAAATATAATTCTATATTTTCTAAGAGTGCAATTCCATATTTATAGTGGAGTAATAATGGAATTAATAAATAAGGTTATTACATTGATGATTTCAATCAATAATCTTATTTATTGGAGCTTAGAATTATAGGTCCATGGTCCCCAAGTCACCTCTGTACTACACTGTCCGGGGTAAGATTGACTAAGGAAAGATTAGTGAGAGAAAGAACTATTTTGTGAAATATTTTATTCTCGAGGGCAAAATGGTAATTATGAGATAATTATTATTATTTGATTAATTTTAACTATTTAGTTTTATTTATTAAAACTATGTATTAGTTAAAAGTGTATTATTTAATTATTTAAATAATATTATAACAGGAGAGATAAAATAAATATCTTATTTAAAGATATTATTTTAATCCAATAGAAAATAAAATAAGGTTAATTTTTGATTAACTGATATTTATTAAAATATAAATATATTATTTTATTTGAAGACAAATTGAGAAAAATATTTTTTGAGCATTAAAATAATGCCACAGGCCTATGACTGTACAATCATAGGCATGTAGCACCATAAGAGTGCCATGTGGATTTGTCTTTAATATTTTATTAGATATAATATTCAAAATATATTTATTTAATAAGATATTTTGATTAGTTTAAAATATTGGATATTAAATAAAAAAGGTAATAAATATATTTTATTATTTAAATTTAGTTTAAATAAAAAAAATTATTTATCTTTATTGGATTAAATAAAACCCTATAAATACATCATTATAAGTTTGACTTAAGATGATGATCAATATAGTTTTCTGAAAACCAAGCCGCTCTTAGAAAAGTCTCTCTTATCTTTTCTCTTCACCATCACTAAGTCTCATGAGTTGAGAACACTTAGTGATCACTAGAAATCAATCATATAGTAATCTACGTGCCCACACACGTCCTGATGTGTTAGAGGCTGATTTGGAAGATCAAGGTGTGAGATCTGTCATGTTGGAATTGCAAGGATTGGATGATCGTAAATATACAAAAAGATACGAGGAATCTTTATAGGCATCAAGAGGTAACTTTCTCTTTCTTTTATATGGTTAATTAATGTAATGCATATATGTTGAGATTCTGGGCTTATGGTTTTAATTGATTTAAAAAAAAAAAAATTGCTTACGCTGTTCTCTGATTCAAACCATAAAAACCAACACCACTCACTCGAGTATGGGCACGTGTCTGCTTGTTATAGGTTCCTATTCGGGGTTCGAATACTGTGATAGTTCTGTCAACTTTTGGTTGCCGTTTGGTTTATTTAATTCTAACCCTCAGATCTCTTCTTGCTTTAATCGTGTGGCTCAGATTTGTTCCCGAAGTGTACATATAAATAGATGAGAAAAATCTGTGCCTAGCCACCTTTGCATTCGAAACTTTCCTTTTATCTCTCTTCTTCTCAAAATATTCAAACTCCCTGAAATCCCTTGTTTCCCCGAAATTCTCAGGTCCTCGTGCTTGGATTTTTCAGGCATTTTCTGTTCTTCCTTCACTCATTGATCAAAAATCAATCTGTAAGTATGTTGATCCTTGGTTTAAATTTCATTTTTTTTTTCATTTTTCAATAAGTTTTATGAAATTTTCCAGTGCTTTTGCCTTACTTTGGTTTTGTACAAGTTTAGTGTAGGTTTTTTCTAGGCCAAAAACAATAGCACTAGGAATAATTAGAAATAATGCACAAAAAATAGGTTATTTTCTGGGTTTAGAGGACGAATGTTTGAATTCCTGGGTTTGAAGACTCAATGGTTTTAGGTTCAGTTTTGGGTAGCTTAATGGTTACGATATTGGAGCAATTTTGCATTAAACCCCCTTTTGAAACTATTGCGTTTGACACACGAATCCTGAAATTTCAGCACCTTCCTAAGATTTGGGCGCGTGAACTAGAGAGGTGCGTGGGACCATGCGTTAGAGTATTAAGCCTAGACTTGACTCATAGATGCCTTAGGTCGAGTAATAAAGCCTTAGAATTTTAGGTCGCCATTTCTTTCGTTATTAGAGTTAGGTTATATTCTCAAGTCGCCTCTAATGGGTTATTTTGAAATTAGGCGAATTAAAATCTTTGTCATGTTCCCTCAAAAGAAAAAGACTATGACAAGCTCCTCTTCTTGAGGCAAGGATAAGCATGTCGCCCCCGAGACCCCCATTCCCCACTTTGGTCCAGTGGTGGAGAGGGAGGTCGAGGTAGGACCTGATAGTTTCTTTGAGGCCGATTGTGTCTAATATAACGACTCAGGACAAAGTCAACAAGATAATGGTGATTCATGGGATAAAGATGAGCCCCAAATTTTGTGCTCAACCTCCTTTGGCTGGAGAGCGGAGCTGCACCCCGTTGTAGGATGACTTCGGGGCCTAGAGTGACGAGCATCACACAACAGGTGCCTTCCTCCCACTGCACCAGTATTTCGTAGAATTCCTGAACTACGTTGAGCTTGCTCTATTCTAGCTCCCCCCGAGTTTATATCGCCTTCTTGCAGGGTTAAAGTATTTATTCCTCAAGAATGAGTGGGAGGTCCTGTAACGACCCAAATTTTCTAATAAGGCTTAGGGCCTTTATTAGGGGGGCAGGATGGCAAATCTTGGAATTATATGATTATGTGATATTTATGTGTATCATTATGTGACTATGTGAATAACATCATAATATGACTTGATATGCATGTTTATGTGTATTAAATATGCATGTGGGCCCATTTCTGTTTAATTGGGCAATTTTCATATTTTGGCCAATTTGGGCATATTTGGCATATATGTGGTATATGTGTGGTGCTTCATTATTATTTGGTTATGCTAGGGTTACTCAGCACGAGACGATCCTAGGAAGCAAGCTAGTGGGAAAGTCACAACGAGATTTATACTTGACTCGGAGTGAGTCAAGGGGTATTTAGTACATTATCGGGATATTGGGTAATGGGAATAAATATTTGATGATAAATTGGGAGTTAGTGAGATCAGGGGGAAATTATGAGAGTTTTGACTATTTTACTCCCGGGGGCATTTTCGGGACCTCGAGCATTAGGATTTGCTTGAGGTTACTTAAGCTTGAGGTAACCTGTTAAGAAATAAAAAGAACGTTCAGAACGTTTTCTCTCCCTCAAAGTTCCATTTTCAACACCGATCACATTTTTGAACGAAACTTGAGTTTTAGAACTCGGATTCAAGTGAGGATCAAGGCATAGCGATTCTAGGGAAGATTAGATACTTTTTAGTCGGAGGATTTAGTTGGGAAACAACTCAATCGGAGGTAATCCAAGTTTTAAGTTCTAAGTGTTTAAAGTTTTCAAGCTTGAATTGGATTTTGTGATTTGATGAGTTTTCGATTTGATTGAGGCTTGGGTTCTGTTGATTTTGGATCATGGGGAGGTTTGGGAACTTTGATTTTGGGATTTGGATATGTTTGGGTAGGTTTTTGGAAGGATTTTAAATGGAGCAAGGTTTTTGGCTGGGTTCATGGTTGGGCCGCGACCATATTCTTGGGCGCCACGACCCATGCTTGAAGAATGAGGAGGTTGGCTGATTTGCAGGTAGGGCCGCGACATTGTGTTGGAGCGCCGTGGTGCAAGGTGCAGTCAGAGAAGAGGTTGGCTTCTGGCTGGAGGCGGGCCGCGGCATAGGGTTTGGAGGGTCACGATGCTTAAGGGAAATTTTGCCCAGATTTGGTTTTTAGTCATGGAAACTTAACTCTAGGGGCCTGAGATCGATCCTACTACCCACTTAAGTGGGATTCGACGTCCTGGAGGCTTGGGTTGGGTTCAGAAGTATTTATTTACTCATTTTGATGAGGTTTTATATTATGGTTGTGACTAGGTTATCGCTAGGGGCTTGGAAACAGGATCGTGCTTGTGGCTCGTTTATTGGTAACCTATGCTTGGACCAAAGGTAAGAAAACTACACCCAGTTTGTGATGCATGTGACGCATAAGATACATGTGATTAGGGCATGACATAAATCCTGAATATGGAATTGATCAGAGCTTGAGTCTTTGTAATTGTGCATGATCATAATTATGCTAGTGATTGTTGAGGAAGCATGCTGAATGCCCTACATTTGGATATTTGACATATGATATATGCCTGGTTGCATTGCTTACTTGTGAATGGAACTGACCTATGAGTCAGGAATCAGCAATGGTGTCAGTATTGACTGTGAAGCTGTGACTTATTAGTCAAGTTCGACAGTAGTACTGAGCACTAGTCATATGGAATTGGCCTATGAGTTAAGAACGGTATTAGCGTGTTTAACGCAAGCCAAAAAGATTAGATCTAATCGAGATGAGCATTATCATCATAAGCATGAAATGCTTGACCGACCTTAAGTTCAATGAAAACAAAAGCGATTGTCTAGTCTAAAGGCTAGTTACTTAGAGCTAGGGCCAAAAGGCTCAGGTGACTATAACGTCACATGGCTTAAGTTTGTGACTCCATAGTCACTTATCTGGTTCAAATTCATGACTTAATAGTCACTTATCTAATTTAAGTTCGTGACTCACTCATGAGTCACTTATCTGATTAGGGCTACAAGCCCTAGCATGATTACCAGAACCTTAAAGTGATATTCACTTAGGATTGACTTGATAGTAATCCATACAGGAGGGTAGGATCCACAATCATTTATTTGGACTTATTGCATGCATGAATATGGCTATTATTGCTAGGCATGCCTATTATGATTAGGTAACATGTTATTACTTGTTCATGAGCATATTGAGTTTTCTTGTTGAGCTTCGGCTCATGGGTGCTATGTGGTGCAGGTAAATGCAAAAGAAAGCTGGACCATCATTGAGTTGGATAACTTAGGCAACGATGTGTACATATGCGGTTACTCGACCACCACAACTGAGGGTTTAAAGAGGAACTAGGGTTAAACCCTATTTTTCCGTTTAGGTCGGCTGGTTGTAAATCTTTTATTGTAATTAACCTTTAAATTATATTTTGGTATCCCAATGTATATAGTAAATGTTTTAGTGAATCGTTGTATCTTAACCAAAAAATTTAATCCTAAACCGTTAATCATACTTAGTTACATGATTATGGCCAAATGACTCGATTAACAAGTTTAACACTGTTTAAAATGCACACTGTAATGGTCCCTGGGTAGTAGGGTGTTACAACTTGGTATCAGAGCGAGCTAAGGTTAAGGGTTCTTGAAGACAAGCTGGGCATGTACACTCGTCACTAAAGACAGCTTCACTCAAGGTATGGTAACTATTTATGTGGTTATGTGCTTAACTGCTTAAATCGAATGTAAATGCTTTACCTGGATATTGTATTAGGGAGCATGAGATTCTGATAGAGCCTGGGTCTTGACTATATGATTACCTGCTCAGTGAATATATAAATGTGATATTTGCATGATGGAGTTGGAAGCATGGTGTGTATGTTGGAAGAGTAGGGGTTATGAATTGATGAACGAATGCTATGGGCATGTTTTTAACACTGTAGTGGTTTGTGAATGTAGTGTGGTAAGATTGTTCCTAAGGGGAAAGCTTTTGATATGCTCATCATGTTTAATGGGTCAAGTTATTGACTGTAGAATCAATCAGCAAGTATGTACCCAAGGTAGATAATGAGACCTGGTGGTGTTTATACTTAGGCTGGGAATTACAGCCAAGGTTTGAGTTCTTCACTTGCCCCTCAAAATTTTCAGCAGGTGGTTACAGATATGCAATTAAGATTGCAGAGATAAGAGGAGGAGAGTAGGTGTTTGAAACAGCAGCATCTTCTGTCAGGGAACACCTCTTCCCTTGTTATGCTAGGAGTGGCACCAGTATTGGCTCAACCTAGGGTTGAGAACAGATGGGAATTTCTCTGTGGAAGATTCCAGGAATATTACCCTCCAATCTTTGAGAGAGGCCTAGATCCATTCAGAGCTGAGCAATGGATGGGCATGATCAGTTCCATTCTCGACAGTATGGGGGTGGTAGGTCACGATAGGGTGATCTGTGCTACATATGTATTGCGGGATGATGCCCAAACATGGTGGGAAGTATTATCCCAGACACGAGATACAGTTGTGATGGACTGGAAAGAATTTAGGAAGTTGTTTAATGAAAGATATTATTGTGATGCAGCCAAGACTGCTAAGATGAATGAGTTTCTGAACCTGGTTCAGGGAAATGCAATAGTAACCGAGTATGTTTAAAAATTTGATGGGTTGTCCAAGTTTGCTTTTGATATGGTACCCACGGATGTAGCTCAGAAGGAAAGGTTTATTCAGGGATTGAATCCCAGAATAACTCAGGGCATTAGAGTTGCCCCAGTGCATGAAATCTCTACCTACGCTTAGGTGGTAGGGAAGGCTCTTGCTGTTGAGAGCACATAAAATGAGATTATAAAGGAGAATGCCGGAGAGCACGGAGCTCAAACAGTGATACCTTCATTTATTGGATTGAGAAAGAACAAGGATTGGAAAGTCTACCCAGAATGCACTCGGTGTAAGAGGCGTCATCTAGGAGAATGCCGAGCAAGGGTATGTTTCTTTTGTGGAATGGTTGGGCACCGTAAGAGGAATTGCCCAAGGCGAAGGAAGGATGAGAAAAATGGGGAGGACAACTCGACTCCAGCTTGAGTGTTCGCTCCAATGCAATCATAGTCAGAGACTGAGATTGGGACTGAGGCTGGTTCCTCAGGGGTGGCAGGTCAACTTTCTAGTTTTGATTTTTCTATTGTGATGACTAGTTTTGGTGCCATGTTGTTCTTTGTTTGTTTCATCTAGAGAAGCATAAACTTGTTGTGTAGATTAAATGGTTAGCCAAGAATGGGGCAATGATGGTTTGCAAGGAAAGAATAGTGACTCTTGGGCTTGAGAGTGGGAAACACTTGTGGTAGCTGGCACTGTGCATGGAATTTGTATGTTTATGACATCTGTATTTAGAGCTAAAGGTCTATTGCAGGAGGGTGCATAGAACTCCTAGTTAGTGTGGTGGATACCACCTAGGTTGTGCCAGGGAATCAGGATAGACTGGATTAGTCTGTGAGTTTCTGGATGGATTTCCAAGGGATTTGTCAAGATTACATTTATATAAAGAGATAAAATGGTGATTGGATTAGTGCTAGGGATGGAATCAGGTCTAGGGCACTGTATTGAGCGGCTTCAGCAGAACTGTAAGAACTAAAGGCTTAGTTATTGAGTGAGATGGTATTCTCCAAAGTGGATCTTCGATCTGATTATTATCAGCTAAAGATCAGGGAGAAGGATAGACAGAAGACTGCCTTCTATATTAGTTATGGACATTGGAGTGTTGAGGATTTGACTAATGCTGAGTTGTTTTGATGGATTAAATGAACATGGTATTTAAAGATTATCTGAATTGGATTTATGATTGTCTTTATCGATGGAATTATAGTGTACTCTCAGTTGGAGATTTGCCGAGGTCAAGGAATGCCTTAGAGGTTAGGAGTTTCTTTGGACGGGCAGGATATTACATGTGCTTTGGGAAAGAGTTCTGAGTCTTCTTACATATCAGAATCAGTTTGTTGGATGTTATGACACCTCAGTGACAAGGAAAGTGATTGCCCAAGCAACATGTTAGTTAAAGGATATGACCAAAACTAAAGTAGAGTTTCTGGTGGGCCAGGTGGCCAGCTATACACTTGAGTTTACTCTTTTAGAGAGGATCAAAAGGAAAACAGTTAAGTGAACCACAGATGGAAGAATTAAGGGGAATGTCTTAGCTGGATTAGTTAAGGATTATACAGTGTCAGGTATGGGCTTATTGTGGGATAAGGGTCGGACTTGGGATCCGATGGACACTGGGATTAAACGAGGGAATCTAGATGAATTAAACACTACCTCTTATTCTTTTCATCCAGGCATCATGAAAGATGTGTTAAGATTTGGAAGCTTTATAGTGGTGGCCTGTGATGGAGAGGGACATAATGGAATACAAGACAAAGTTTTCAACCTATTAGCAAGTCAAGACAGAGTATCAGAAACTAGTAAGGCTATTTTAGCCTTTGAGTATTCCATAGTGGAAATAAGGAAACATCGCGATAGGTTTCGTGGTGGGGCTGCCCAGGTTAGTGGGTCAGCTCAACATGAGTTGGTTTGGGTCATTATGGACCAGTATTTAAAGTGAGCTTACTTCTATCAGCAAGGACGAGTAATATAGTTGATCAATATTCAGACCTTTATGTGAGAGAGGTAGTATGCCTTCTTGAGAATTCAAGGTTTATCTTACTAGAAGAAGACTCTGATTTTATTTCCAAGTTTTGAGAAAGGTTGCAGAAGGCAATGGGTATACAGTTGAAGTTTAGTACAGTTTTTTTTATCCTCAGACTGATGGTAAATCAGAGAGGGAGTTATCCAGTTATTGGGAAGACACCTTAGGAGATGTTATATCTAGATCCTGAGGTAGTTCAGAGGGTCATTGAGGCTATTGAAAAGGTTAGAGCTTGGAGGCTTACTTCTCAGAGTAAATGGAAAAGTTATGATGATTTGAAATGCAGGAACATGGAATTCCATGTGGAAGATTGTATCTTCCTTAGAAGATCACCATGGAAAGGGGTGAGGAAATAAGGGCAAGTTGAGCTCTAGATTGATAAGACCGTTTGAATCCTGGATAGGATCAGTCAGGTTGCCTTTGGGTTGACCTCAATTTTGGCACTGTCGATTGTATACAATGTATTTTATATTTCCATGTTGAAGAAACATGTGTTAGGTGAGACTCATGTGTTGAGTTATGAGAATTTGGAGATTGAGGCTAAGTGATCCTATGAGGAATAGTCAGTTCAGATTTTTAACAGAAAGAACAAGGTTCTGAGGAACAAAGTTGTACCTTTGATTAAGGTATTATACAGAAACAGTGAGGTCGAGGCAGCGACTTGGAAATTGGAATCAGATATGCGAAATTTATATTCCGGACTGTTCAGATAAATTTCGATGATGAAATTTCTGTAAGGAGGGGATAGTTGTAATCACCCAAATTTCCTAATAAGGCTTAGGGCCTTGATAAGGGGGCAAGATGGCAAATCTTGGAATTATATGATTATGTGATATTTATGTGTATCATTATGTGAATATGTGAATAACATCACAATATGACTTGATATGCATGTTTAGGTGTATTAAATATGCATGTGGGCCCATTTTTGTTTAATTGGGCAATTTTCATATTTTGGCCATTTTGGGCATATTTGGCATATATGTGGGATATGTGTGGTGCTTAATTATTATTTGGTTAATCTAGGGTTACTCACCGCGAGACGATCCTAGGAAGAAAGCTAGTGGGGAAGTCACAACGAGATTTATACTTGACTCGGAGTGAGTCAAGGAGTATTTAGTACATTACCGGGATATTGGGTAATGGGAATAAATATTTGATGATAAATTGGGAGTTAGTGAGATCAGGGGGAAATTCTGAGAGTTTTGACTATTTTACTCCTGGGGGCATTTTCGGGACCCCGAGCATTAGGATTTGCTTGAGGTTACTTAAGCATGAGGTAACCATTTTAAGAAATAAAAAGAAAGTTCAGAATGTTCTCTGTAACGACCCAAAAATCACTAATAAGGCTTAAGGGTCTTGATTAGTATGCCGGGAGGGCATAATTGGTTTATGTGTGAATTAAATATTTAATGCATGATTCCGTGATAAGCATGCTTATATGATTATATGGATATATGAAATGCATGTCTAAGAGTATTAGGATGCATGTAGGTCCTGTTTAGCTTAAAGTGGTATATTTGTAATTTTAGCTTGTTGAGGGCATAAATGTGATTATATTTTATAATTGTGAAGACCACATTATTATGTGGATATATTTGCAGCATGCGGCTTGAGGCGATCCTAGGGAGAAAGTTAGCGGGAAAGTCACAATGGGACCCAATGCTTGACTCGGGGCGAGTCAAGGGGTATTTTGGGTATTAGATAGTTATTTGGGTTATTGGGTTATGGAAGTAAATAATTGGAGATATATTTGAGGTTAGGAAGCTTAGAAGGGAATACTGGGGAAATTTACCATTTTGCCATGGGGACGTTTTTGGAACCTCGAGCTTTGGGATTAACTTAAGTAACTTAAGTAAGACAAAAACAAACAAGGAAATAGCTAGAAACACCTAAACCGACCCTTCTTTCCTCTATCTCTTTCTCTCTCAAGGAAGCTACTGAAACAAAAGGGGAATTTGGCTGGAAACTCAGAGATTTGAGTTAGAACCCTGGAGTTTAGCTCAGTTTTAGCTAAGGAATTCAATCAGGAGTTGAGGTAAGACTTGAATCACATTCTTGGTCATTTAATTATGTAGCTTTGGGCTGGGTTCTAAGTGTTTTTGGGTTCTTGACTTTGAAGATTAAATTGAGGCTAAGGATTTGGGAATTAGCTCAGCAACTAATTAGTGGATTTGTTCTTCAGTGAAGGTAAGCTTTAATTTAAAGTTTAGCATATGAATTCTAGAATTTCTGGCTGTTCTAAGGGGTTTATGAGCTTATGGGTTTCAAGGATTAAAGTGAGATTTTGATGAGTTTCTAAGCTAGGTTTTTGTTGGGTTATGCTGCTGGAAACATGTTAGGGTGTTTATGATAGTTGAGTTGTATCATTAGGATGGTTTTGGGTTGATTTGAGTGAGGATTGATTTTTTAAAAATGGTGAGTTTTCTGGGTTTGAAGGGGTCGGGCCGTGGCTTAGTTCTTGGTGTGCCGCGTCCCTCTGGAGCAGATGGGAGTTGAGGAAGAGGGGTGGGCCGTGGCATGGGGAGTGTTGGGCTGTGGCCCGTGTCTATTATTTGATGAGGCTGGGCCTCTGGATAGGGGCGGGCCATGGCATAGAGAGCTTAGGGATGAGGCTCTTAAGGGCATTTTTGGCCTTAAAGAGGTTGTAGGCGCAGGAACCTAACCTAGGGTGCTCGGGATCGATTCCACTACCATGTTCGGTGGAGTTCGATGTTCCGGTGGCTAGATCTTGGTCGGGAAACCTTTATACAATTATTATTAATGGAGTCCCTTATCTTGGTTGTCACTAGGTGTAAGCTAGGGCTCGGGAAACAGATTGTGCTCAAGGGTCATATCTCGTAATCAGAACACTTGGAATTAAAGGTAAGAAAACTGCATCTGGTTGTGAGTTTATAACGGGACTAAGGGCTCCCTATTCTTGTATGCATTATGTAAGATGGTATTATGCCATGTGAATGTAAAACAAATGGCCTAAGAGTTCCGGAGTTTATATTGGCGCACAGGGCGTGGCTCAGCCACTGGTAGCTCAGGACAGCTTAATATTCACTGAGCTTGGTTTAAGCGGACCGGAGTTAGTGGTGTAAACAGAGGGTGTGACCTAAGGCATCGACCTTGGTTTTTATATGATTTTGTTGACATTGTTAATTGATGAATATAATATGTTGAATATCTGAGTATTAGTTTTGTGGACTTGATGGTTATGTTTACTGATTTTGTGAATGTCATGGTCTGCTGAATATATGATCATGCTTAAAGATTATTTGGTTATTGTCATTGTTTGTGCTATGATGTTATGGTTTTCTTGCTGGGCCTTGGCTCATGGGTGCTACGTGGTGCAGGTAAAGGCAAGGGTAAACTTGATCAGCCCTGATTTGGAGAGCTCTAGAGGTAGAATGTACATGATTAGCTGCTCAGCCGCCACGGTTGAGGGAGGGACAGGAACATGAGGACCTTAAATGTCTGTTTTGCCCTTACAGTGTCCAATTGATGTATATACTTTGGAAATTTTGTAAACTGTCCATCAAACGTTATTTCTTTTGGGATCCCATGTACAAAACATTTATTTATATAGAATGTGTCTTTTATGACCAAAACCTTTTAACCCTAGTTCACTAATGGTCTTAGCAACACGTTTTCAACTAATTGACTTGGTTAGCAAGTCTTGCACCTTTATAAATACACAGTGTAACAGTCTTGGCTACCCAGGGTGTTACAATCAGAGCGTCCTAGGTTTAAGGGTTCCTGAAGACTGGTTGGACATGTACATTCGCCGCTAAAGACAAGCTCGACTCAGGAATTGATAAATGTGTATATGTGTTTATATGTTTAAGTGATTGGAGAGAATCCTAATTGTTGTTATTTGTATGACTAATAGGGAGCATGAGATACTGATAGGGCCTGGCCCTTGACTGTTGTGTGACAATATTGAAGCGTGCATATTAGCATTGCTATGCATGTAAATGAATATTTGAAATGATTAGTTGTATATTGCTTATATATGGATGGATGTCTATATCTTGATTGTTGTGTGGTGATGTTGGGGCATGCTTATTAGCATTGCTGGTGCATGTGGATGGGTATTTGAATGAACTGTCATATCTTGATTGTTTGTGATTGATTGTGTTCCATTGGTGGATTTTGGAAAGGCTTTTACCCTATCATCATGGTCCGATTGCCGAGTCGTTGATTGCAGATTAACTTGGACAACTATGCGTCCAAGAAAATCTACACGACTAGCCCGCATTAGATCTGAGACTAGAGATGATGACCAGGGCCAGATCCTTCCGCCAGTCCCTGAGAACTGGCAGCAGATTATGGCAGAGATGCAAGCGTGGCTTCAGAGCCAAGATAAACAGATCCGTCTTATGCGACAGCAGGCTCCGTCAGGGAGTGCTGCACCTATTGTGCTACCTGTAGTGGCACCAGTTATTCAGCTAGTGGAGGTTAGGAATAGGTGGGAGCCATTGTATGAGCGGTTCTGGAAGCAGCATCCCCTAACTTTTGAGGGAGGACCTGATCCACTGAAGGCCGAACAGTGAATAACTATGACTACTGCTATCTTGGATTTCATGAGGGTAGAAGGTCATGAGACAGTGGCCTATGCCACATATATGTTGAGAGAGGATGCCCGCATCTGGTGGGAAGTGGCATCATAGACCAGAGACGTTACTACTCTGAGTTGGGATGGATTTAAGGACTTTTTCAATCAGAAGTACTACAATGTTGCCATCAGAGTAGCGAAGGTTAATGAGTTTGTGGGATTGGTGCAGGGCAACATGACAATTACTGAGTATGCCCTGAAATTTGACAGACTTGCAAAATTTGCACCAGATCTTGTGCCTACAGATGCAGCTAGGCAAGACAAATTTATTAGAGGGCTTAATGCTATGATAACCTGAGATGTGAGAATTACAACAGTACCTGGGGGGACGACTTATGCCCAGGCTGTTGAGAAGGCTCTTACCGCTGAAGAAGCGGAGAACAAGATTTGGAGGGAGGGTGCAGTGAGGTTAGAGGGTGGCAAAGCAGTGCCTCCATACTCGGGGTCTGGTAGGGGAGGAGGCCCCAATGATTCAAAGAGGAAGACCTTTGACACTTCGACTAGGAGGGGTCAGGGTGCTCAGGGAGGCCGTTAGGGAGGCGGTGAAGCATGGAGGAGTTACTCGGAATGCTCATTCAGAGTATCTTTGGGTAAGTTCCTTGGATTCATAATAAATGCTTGGGGCATAGAGGTTAATCCTGACAAGATCAAGGCTTTAATAGACATGCCCTCACCTCGAAAACATAAAGATGTCTAGAGCTTAACTTGTAACGCCCCAACTCCAGGGACCGTTACGGTGTGCCTTGTAAACAGTGCTAAACTCGCTAATCGAGTCATTTGGCCAAAATCGTGAACTAAGTATGATTAGCGGTTTAGGGATTAAAAGCTTTGGTTAAGATGTAACGTTTCACTCATTCGTTTAATATATACATTGGGATCCCGAAAATAAAGTTTCAGAGTTTATTACAGAAAATATATACAATAAGCCGTTCTAAGCGGCAAAACAGGGTTCAACCCTAGTTCCACTTTAAACCTCGGCCGTGGCGGACGAGAAGCTGCATATGTACACGTCATCACCTAAGCTCTCCAACTCAAGGATGGTCCAGCTTCCTCTTGCCTTTACCTGCACCACGTAGCACCCGTGAGCCGAAGCCCAGCAAGAAAACCCAATAAAGCATGCTATAATGTCAACAACGATCATAATAACCATTCAGGACTATCAGTCCAAGAAAATAGGTGACAATAGCCAAAAGTCACAATAATGAGCATCGCTCCTTCCAGCCATGTGACGATAGGGTCACCAGGGCTTAACTGATAAGTGATCCTTTCATAAGTTTGATTAGGACAGGTGCATGGTGAATGGTCACCAACATAACCTTCCTCCTGACTCTAGAGTCGTGCAATGGACAGCGTCCCTTGGCCTTGTGACAACAGTCACCGGGGTCATATACCTTGGCCATAAACATATGGTCATAGACCAGGCAAGCGCTTATAAGTTCTTCGACCTTAGGGTCGGTCTGGCATTAACGCCATAGAGCCATTCAATGCATAATTCTCGACTTTAGAGTTGGTCCCTGACTAGTCAGTGTCATTCACAAGTAAGACATGCCACCAATCATATATCACATGTTTCACATCCGTAAACGAGGCATTTAGCATGCTTACTAAACAGGTATTAGTGCTATTAGGGCCATGCATAAACAGAGAGGCTCAATCTCTGAACAACATCATACTCAGTATATAAAGCATGTCCCAATCACATGTTTCTCATGCATCATATGCAATATATCCAGCAATCCAACATGCACCAATAACATCCATGCATGTCACATTTAATAGTCAACCAACATGCATCAAGAATAGCCATGCATGTCATACATAATAATCAACTGACATGCATCAATAATCACCATGCATGTCATACTCAATAACCAACCAACATGCATCAATAATAGCCATGCATGTCATACATAATAATCAACCAACATGCATCAATAATAGCCATGCATGTCTTACATATACACAGGGTGCAGTTTTCTTACCTCAAAGCCGAGCTAGAACGATTAAAAGAACGACCCTTGAGAACGATCAACTTTTAGTCCTTTAGCGGTCACCTAGTCATAACCAAATATAAGGTATCATTAATAAAAATGACAACTGAGGGTTCCCAAACCAAATCCCAGCCCCCGAGACCTCAAATACTACCCAACCGGATACTAGGTCCAACCCCGAGGCCTATGGTAAGAATCCCTAAGCTAAAAACCACTTTTTAGCAAATTTGGCCTTATGGGCCGCGGCCCCCAAAAGCTGTGCCGCGGCACGCCCCCAAGCAGAGAATCCCCCATCTGCCAGACGCGCATGGGCCGCGGCACGCAAAAGCTGTGCCGCGGCACCCAGCCCAGTTCAGCCTAAAACCAGCACGCGAACTCAGAATTGCCCCTGCGTTTTCCCTTAGAACCAGCCCCTCAAATTAGCCCAAAACCCCTTCCAAACACTCATTCAAACCTCTAGACACCACCCATAACCTCCCCTCATCAAAACCCAATCTAATCACCCATCAAAACCCCTTTGAATCCAAACTTCCAACAAGAAATCAAAGCTGCAAAACCAAAGAAGAAAACAGAGTATCACCTGAGTTCAAAGGCTAAAACTCACCTCAAGCACAGCTTTGAATCCCCTTAGATGATTGTTACATGTTCACTAGCTGCCACCTTTGATTTCCAAGCTTAACTTCTTGATTTGGGCTCTCAAAATTCAAGGGAAGGTGAGGGAGAAAGCTTGTACGGGATGGAAGCGAGAATGAGAGGATAGACTCTGTTTTCTACAGCCCTTTATGTCATATATATCCTTAGGGTCAAAAGACCAAAATACCCCTAAGCCAAATAAACCCCTCTAAAATCTTCCGAGGGTAAAACCGTCCTTTCCCACCTAACTCGTTAATTGTAATTAACGCTCTCCAATTCCCGTTATTCTCAATATTCCCAAATACCAATAAATCATATCCCATTACCCTTTAATTCCCGGTAATGCTCTAATCATTAAATTCACCCCGAGACTCACCCCGAGCCCCGAACTTAAACCCGTTATGACTAGACCGAACACTTACATCTCATGATCGTCTCATGTCGATAGCTCGAGCCAATCCACCTTATAATGTGGCTATATTAATTAATCACAATCACGCACCCAAAATATACAATTACGCCCACAGTGGCCAAATTACTAAATTACCCTCATAATTAACATATGAGCCCATATGCATGCATTCACCATCATATAATAATATAATTCACATAAACATGCATATAATCATTAAATACTATAATAAATCAATTATGGCCCTCCCGGCCTCCTAATCAAGGTCTTAAACCTTATTAGGAAATTTGGGGCATTACATAACTGGACAAATGGCGACCTTAAGTAGGTTTATCTCGAAATCTACAGACCGGTGCCTCCCATTCTTTAATCTTTTGAGAGGGGGCAAAAAGTTTGAGTGGTCAGATGAGTGTGAACTCGTGTTTTAGAATCTTAAGAAACACCTCGCCGAACCACCGATCTCGTCTAAACCTATCACAGGAGAAATTTTGTACTTATACCTCGCCATGATCGAGCACGCCACTAGTGCCGTACTGGTACGGGAGGATAAGAAAATACAAAAAATTGTATATTACACCAGCAAAAGATTACTGGGGGCAGAATCAAGATACCCATTAATGGAGAAACTGACTATGAGCCTGATGCACGCATCTCGAAAGCGCTGAACCTATTTCCAAGCACATTCTATTCATGTGTTAACTGACCAGCCACTGAGGTAGGTTTTATCTAAGCCTGAAGCATCCAGAAGGCTGTTGAAATGGGCTGTCGAGCTCAGATAGTTCAAGATTACTTATCACCCAAGAACAACAATCAAAGAACAGGCTTTGGCATATTTCATTGTCGAATGTACTGGGATTTCCAACAATGAAGTCGTAACCCCAGCCCACTAGCTGTGGAGACTTTATGTTGATGGATCCTCCAATGAAAATGGATTAGGGGTAGGGATCATTCTAATCACCCCAACAGGAAATCGCTTCCACTCGACACTAAGGTTTGTCTTCGAGGCATCAAACAACGAGGCTGAATACGAGGCGTTATTAGCAGGACTTTGAATAGCCACTGAGCTCAAAGCAAAAGCCATACATTGCTATAGCGACTCATAGTTGGTTGTTAACCAAGTCTTGGGGGAATATCAGGCTCGTGGTATAAAAATGGCCGCTTACCTAGAAAAGGTAAAAGCAACACTCGGAGAGTTTGAGTTCTACGCTATAGAACAAGTCCCTCGAGAGCAAAATTCAAATGCAGACGCATTGGTCAGGCTCGCCACAACTAACGAAGCTGATACACTTAATGTGGTTCCAGTAGAATTCCTATCGACCCCGAGTATTAATGAACCTGATGAAGAAGATGTAAGTATGATCGACTCACGACCCACCTAGATGACCCCAATAGTTGACTACCTCGAAACTGGAAGTCTCCCAGCAGACCGGAACGAGGCTAGAAAGCTGATGTACCAAATTCCAAGATATACTATTTTGGAAGGAAAATTGTACAGAAGGGGGTACTCTATGCCATTACTTTGGTGTGTAACTCCTCTCGATGCAAAAAAGATTTTGGAAGAAATCCATGAAGGATTTTGTGGAGACCACACTGTGGGGCATAGCTCGTCAAAAAAGGTGATTAGGCAGGGGTACTTCTAGCCCACAGTCAAGGCAGACTCATTCAAGTACGTAAAACATTGTGATAAATGCCAACGGTTGCCTCAATACCACGAGCTCCACCCACTGAGCTCACCATGATGAGCTCCCCACGACCATTCGCAATATGGGGAATTGACCTCATAGGCTCATTGCCAACTGGAAAAGGTGGAGTAAGGTATGCTATGGTCGCACTAGATTATTTCACAAAATGGATCGAAGCTGAAACCTTGGCCACTATTACCTCGAAGAAAGTCCTAGATTTCGTAGTAAAAAATATCATGTGCAGACATGGGATGCCCAGGAAGATAGTATTAGATAATGGGACCCAATTCGACAATGGTTTATTTACACATTACTGTGAAAAAAATAGGAAAATAAAGAGGTTTTCCTCTGTGGCCCAACCCTAGTAAAATGGCCAGGTCAAAGCAGTCAATAAAACCTTATAGAGCTCCATGAAGAAATGGTTAGAAGAACCAAAGGGGAGATGTCCTGAGGAGCTGCCTCGAGTCTTGTGAGCTTATAAAACTACAGCACAAACTTCAACGGGGCATACCCCCTTCTCCCTGACTTATGGATGCGAGGCATGTTACCTATTGAGGTTGAAATACCACAACAAGGCATGATGCATACGATCAGGCCTCAAACCAATCCCAGCTCAAATAAAGTCTGGACTTCATTGAAGAAAGGCAAGACAAAGCCCAATTAAAAAATGTTGCATACCAGCAACGGGCTACTAGATATTTAACAAAAACGTCTGAGATAGAAAATTTGGATTGGGAGACCTGGTGCTAAGGCGCGTGTTTTTGGCCACGCGAGACTCGTCTGCTGGGGTACTTGGACCTAATTGGGAGGGACCCTATCAGATCGAGTCCATTATTCAACCTGGAATGTATAAGTTGGCGAGGTTAAATAGAGAATTGGTTCCGCGAGCTTGGAATGGTGAACATCTATGACCTTATTATTAGTAATGTAGGAATGATGCTTTCATTTTAACCAAGCATGTACTTGATTTTTATCAATAAAGTATTGAATTTAGTTCAAAAGTTGTATTTTTTTTATTGTTATACTTTTTTGCAAACCCTCAGAAGTCAATAACCTAAGATCGCAATCATAGGATATTAAGGGGGCATATGTGGTATACAATCATACCATAGGTTCGAAAAAATATAACTTAAATAAATAACGCAAACTAAAAATGTCTGGATTATTAACCTGACATGAAAAAAATGAATAAGTGTATGGATCATTAACCAAACACACGAACTAAAAATGTTTGGATTATTAACCCGACATGAAAAAATGAATAAGTGTATGGATCATTAACCAAACACGCGAACGAAAAATGTTTGGATTATTAACCCGACATGAAAAAATTAATAAGTTTATGGATCATGAACCAAACACGCAAGCTAGACAAGTCTGGAACAAACCAGCAAAACCTAGCCGACGGTAAAAAAGTTGGAATTCTAGATAAACCAATTGTAAACTAAGTGACATTAGGGCTAGAAACTTTTGAAAACAAGTTTTGACCTTGCAACCTCGAGGACATACTCGAGGATGAGGAAAAGTAACTGGAAAAGCAAATATAACTAGACTACTAAGGTTACATGCCAATTAAGTACTTTTCAAGTACATGGTAAAAGTAAAGTTCGACCTTGACAATAACGAAGTTGAACATAGATATTTTGAATAAACTGTGCATGAATGCATTGAAATTCGAACATAAATCCAATATATTTGTACGAATAAACAAGTATAAAAGCAGGTCCTTAATAATGGTTTGCTCGAAATATTTTGATCAAGAAGTGTAGGGCATAATATTAAGGCAAAAAGCTAAAGCTTAAATGCATAAAGAATTTCGAGCTAGAAAATTGTGAGCATAAAAGTTACTATTTGTATAAATTCATAAGATAATTGAGTAGCTCAAAATTGAACTGTAAATTGTCTTTGCCCCAAGGGCGTAAAAATCAGAAAAGTATAATTGCAAAAATTATTACAATGGGTCGTAGCCCATAATCTTGGCCTTAAGACTTAGATGTCTCTCCAGCCGCAACCTCTGAAGCCTCTACTGCCTCCTCAGCCTCGAGCCTGGCCTCCTCCTCCTTAAGTCGAGCCTGCCATTTGGCGATGAATTCAGTCTCCAGGTTGGCCAGGAAGCTAGTGTCGAGGTCGGGGTTGTTCACCCAATCCGATACATCACCATGTCTACGGCACGATCTTTTTTGGTTTTGAACTCCTCCAGAAGACGAGCCTTCTCACCTTCGATAACGTCAAAGGTCATCTTCTTTTCCTCTTCCAGCTTGGCATTGAGTTCCTGAATCTCCTTGATCTCGAAATTCTTGGCCTCGACCTCCTTCAAGGTCACCTCCAACGTCGATTCAAGGTCGGGGACCTTCTGGGCCTCTTTCAAAGCAACCTCCAGCCTTGACTCGAGCTCAGAAAGCTTCTGAATGGCTGCATCCCTTGCTGCCACCTCCAGCTTCGCAGCTTTTAGTTCATCCTCAAGCCTTAACTGGGCATCTCTAGCCTCCTACGCAAGCGCCCCGCTCACAGTCACCTCGTTATTCAACATGAAGGTGTGCTGAACGAAGGATGCGAGTGCCTACACACAACAATAAACACAAGTTAGCAAAGCACAGCCTAAGTTGGTAGAGAATAAGAAGGTCAAAGAAAAAACAACTAACTGAGGAGAGAAGCTCTCCACCCTTGTCAAAAATAGTGTTGGCATCTCAACAGGAGATCAGAAACTCCCATTGAGGGGCCCCGAGGTGGCTGAGATTTTGACCCACGCGAGTCAAGTTGTTAGAGCCTAGGTTGACTCCGTGAGTTCCGACTGCACTGTTGACTACAAACTCAGGAACATGAGTCGAGATTGCCAAGAAGCGTTCCCGTACAGGAGCCTGTCTCGCTTGGGTTGCAGGAATCTTGTGGATTGGTTAGGCAGCAGGGGGAGGCAGAATAGTGGGAGGCACCACAGGCTCGTTAGTTGTCCGCAGTCTGACATCAGAAGTGGGTTTGACAACTTGACTCGAATATAGGGGAACCGAGGCTAGAGGGGCCACCTCGGTCTTTTTGGGCATCTTGGAGGGGCGACCTTCTTTCTGCGAGGCTCTTTGGTGCTTACTCGCCTTTGAGGCCATAGACCTGTTGAGCACGTTGTCTAAATCTGAGTCTATTTCACCTGAAAAATATAAAGATTGTACTTTAGTAATCAGACAGGAGTAATTAAAAGAAACAAGACTCAAGGATAATAGAAACCTAACTGGTACTCTCGATCGAGCTTGAGCTCGGAGACCAAGAAATTCCCCTATCTTCGGACGACTCTAGAGGAGTCCCATCTCTATAAGTGGGAGGTAGCCTCGAAAGGTCTCTATAATCATTGGTCCCATATTGAACGGCTACCCCATCCTAGACCTCATTTAAACTATACATGGTCTGGTACTGCCCTAACCAGCTATCGAACCTACGGACTCTAAGGTCCACCCTTGACCAAGCTAAAAAATTATTTCTAGGGTCTTCGTACACGACGATCACGTTAGGCTTGTGTTTAAGCATTGACGGAGACCACATGGAGTGGTCTAACACAACTTTACCTCCATCGGTCGAGCTCGTTGAGGCCTCATCATGGGCTTCATTGCCCGAGACTTGTCGCTCATGTAGGCGGGAGGTAGTGGCTTGGAATTGCGAGCCAGAAGGTCTCCTCCTGATGGGAAGTTTGACTGTGGGGAGTGGCACATCTTCCCACCTCAGGTATTTTTAAATCCCCGAGTCATTGATGGATTCGTCTTTACCTAAGAGGCCACAAGCTCAGAGCTTGTATTCATGGAGAAGGTAGGTCAGGGACCTTTGCCCATAAGGAAGCCGGAGAATGGCTTCCTTGTGTTCCATCATCGCTTCTGTTGGAGTAGGGTGGTAGTTGGCTGCAGGCAAGGACAAGTGTGAATATTTTGAGCTTGACTATTAAATGAAAAATGGATAAGTGCGTTGAAATACTTACGAATGTGTTGGAAGGAATAAAATCGAGAAGGAGGGAGCCCATCTGTCTAGAAAACATGCGGTATTGAAGTTTGGAGGATGATTTGGCATATCCTCGAATAGCCGTTTCTCCTTTGGATAGCTCGATAAGTAGTAGAAAGTGTCTCCTCCACGAGCTTGAGAAGGGTTGCTCTTAAGGCAGAAGAGATATAATATATCTTGTGCCAAAGACCCTTCCCATTTCATCTCATGGTACAACAACCTGAGAGCTGACAAGACCCTGAAGGAGTTGATCTGGAGCTGGAATGGGGCGTGCTCGAAAAAGTCTAAGAAATCCTTGAAGTATGTCTTCATGGGTAGTAGAGCCCCAGTCCTCATATGCTCGCGGCTCCATGTGGCGAGTTTGATTTTACGGTTGGGATTGCCATCTTCCGGGGCGTAGCAACTCCTTTCATTCGAGGTTGTTGGTCAACACATTAGTATACCAGAAAGCTTAAGGCCATGATAAGCTAGCAACTCAGATATATGGCTAATGGATGTGACTGAGCTCCAGTAGTGCTCAGCCTCGATAAATTCCTCCTTCGAGGTGGGGACTGAAAGGATTTGGGAGGTGGATGGACGAGTTGAAGAGTCCTCCATTATGGTGAAAGACAGGGCACCGGGTGGAAAGGTGACAATGACTTTAAGTTTGGGGTCTAAGGGAATAGGCCTGATCTTGGGATCTAGGTCAGGGTAAGCTGCAACTCAGACCTCTTCTTCTCTTTGACCTCATCTATCTGACGTCGAAAACGATCTTGTATATCTTCTTGCTCACACCTTTCTTTGTACTCGCGGATCAGTCGCTGATTTCTGGTAAAAGGTGACTCAGGACTGGGTGTTGATGGGTGATAAGGGATAGCGAACTTGGGCCCCCACCGATTCTCAGAGTACTGTGACATCTAACAGTGAAGAAAAAGGTGAGGGCCCATCATATAGGAAATCATAAGGAAATTGTAATTTTGATAACTATAACTTATAAATTTGATAACTCGAGCTCGAAAGCTCAGGATAACAAGAATTCCTCAATTGAGATTGAAGGCTCGAAAGGGCGAGATTAACTTGGATGTCATTCTCGAACTATTGTAAAGTTTGGGCATCGAGGGTGCACCCACGCGAGAGTGGGGAGGTTAATACCAGTTTAAATGAATCCCAGATTTTTAGGGAAAAAGTTAGCAGTTAACCCAAAAAGGTGATATTTTTGGAATTCGCACGTTTAAAACCCTAAACCAAAAATCCTATTTCTTAAGCTACATGAAACCCCCTATAACCAGAAAAAACCCATTTTTTCATGTTTATGCTAGAAAAGTTTTGGTATAAAACCATGATTCTAACTACACCAAAATTACTCAGACCAAAAGCTTGCCTAGTGTCAAAGTGAAACCTTAAAAATCTGGTAAAAACCAATGAAGGTATTCTCACAAACAGAAGGAACATGTAAAAAATATATGCCAAAGAAAAAGAATCAAGAACGTGAACTTACACAAAGTTGTTCGTGGGTATGATGAAATCGTCGACTGAAGGAGCGGTTGCAGGAAAAATTTCACGGAGTCGAAGGTACTGAGGTTACTTTGTCTTTTCAATTTAGAGAACATGCAAAATAATAAGGCTTTAGTTTGTTCTTCTTTTCTCTGAAAGTTGGGATGAGAGTAATGAAGAAGAAGAAGAGAGGGCATATATATATATGTCTCAGAGGGATGTTAAGAGTCGAATGGATTTGGGCCTTTGATTTGGGTTGAGAAATGATCTGATGGATGGGGTTTAGTGATAACATTGGCGACAAAAAGGGGATATATGAAAAGACATAGGTAGAGATAGGGAGTACTTGAGTACTTTGGGTGCACAATCCCATAGTGACGCGTGTCCATACTCGAGTATGGTAGGTGGCACATTTTTCGAAAGGAGAAGTTTAAGAGTTTCCTTCTCATAGGATTTGAGGGGCAAAAATGTTACACCCAAATTTTGAAATCGACATAAATGAGTCTCGAAATGTAGGCTCGTAAAGTGTAAGCTCGAAAATGTTAAGTAAGGGCTCAACACTTGTATAAATTAACATGTTTTCTGATTTGTTCCTATTAGCCACCAAGCACCAACTAAGATGGTTTGAGCTTAAGCATCAGGCTTGAAAGGATAGATCTTCTCCAACGTATATGAGAGTAATTTGAACCTTCATTGCAAGCTCAAAAAGGTTGATATCCGAGGGTTAAGCTCGATGAAATTGTTGGCTAAGGATGAGGCCAACCAAGATGGCGAGCTCGTGATGTTAATTGATCTCGAAAGTATGTTCAAAGTCGATAGTCCAGTTTGAACGTGGTTGTTGTTAGGAAATCCCTATTTCTTGGGGATTTGTTGTAATCTGATAATAAATCTTGATTATCATGGGAAATTATGTAATTAATGCATTTATTTGTATTATTTCAAATTTGAATTATAACTTCTCGAAATAAAAGGGAAGATATTTTGTTAACCAGTCTATAAATAGACTAGAGAATTTCATTTGTGGATACGCACAATTTGGTACTGAGAACACTCTGCTAAATTGTTTTGTAAAAGCTCTAAGAGAAGATCACCAGTCAATAATACTGACTCATGGACTAGGCAGATTTTAACTACTAAACCATGTAAATTCTGATTGTTCTTCTTTATTTTCTTAATTCCGTGTTTAGTGCTCTTCATATTCAAGTTAACAAAAAACAACATCAACAAAAAGTATTATCGTTAATGGATAATAAATTGTAAAAGGTCGAAACACGATATTTTAGGTAAAGAATGGAAAACTGTAAACTCCGTACTTGAGTAGAAAATGGGTGGTTTTCTAAGATTAAGAGTTGTTTAAAACTTCTTTTATAAGTAACCAAAATACGCGTAATACGATTGAGAGAGTCTTCTAGAGATAAAATATTAAAATGCACAACACGGAGAGCATGCTTCAGTAAGGACGATTTTTCTCAGGAAACTGTAAATTGATTTTAAGCGGAATATGGTCTTATACATTGTAAAAGAAATGTCAGTATAGAATCTCTGAGAGAACTTTATTGAATGTAGCTATCATAGAATATTAGCTATACGAGTATGCCATAGTTTAATCCGAGTACACTGTATTAATTATAGTAATCACAAAAAAGGAAAACGAATAGCAGTGTTAAAGATCCAGCTAGGAGCAAAGGACTCCAAGTAAGTTATCCTTTCTCTTTCTTGGCTACAACATGAATATACTAGTGTGTGCTTGTAGTAGTAGATTACACTAGTTTTGTTTGGGTCGTTAAGAACAGGGTACGCTTAATGCCTACCTTTGCAATGCTTATGCATTCTGCAGCTTAATAGTAAATGAGTTCGGGTTGGAGCTAGAACCTTATTATAATACTGTCCGGGTTGGAGCCAGGACATGGTGAAATTTTAGTCCGGGTTGGAGCCAGGACATTGTAAAATTATAGTTCGGGTTGGAGCCAAGACATTGTGAAATTATAGTCGGAGTTGAAGCCAGGGCATGGTGAAATTATAGTCCGGCTTGAAGTCAGGACATTGTGAAATTATAGTTCAGGTTGGAGCCAGGAGATTGTAAAATTATAGCCCAGGTTGGAGCCAGGACATGGTGAGATTATAGCCTGGGTTGGAGCCAGGACATGGTGAAATTATAGTCCAGGTTGGAGCTAGGACATGGTGAAATTATAGTCCAGGTTGGAGCCGAGTCGCTAAGAGAGAATCAAGGTTGGAGCTAGGATCCTTTGTGTTTATTTGAATTGATTAAATTGTATAATTATATATCTCGAATGTTCTGGGATTTTCTGAGTGCAGGTTATCATGATATGTGTAACGTTGTTTGCTAGGTACAATCAAAGTATTTGATTCTGATTTGGCTATTGTTTGAGAATTGTACGATAGGGTTAGGATTTATCCAATACCCTAATGATCGGTAGTGATAACTACCTTAGGGAAACCCGTTACTGGGTTTAGTATATTTGTGTGAAAGGCTATTCTTACTAAGCGTTTTTGCTTACCTAGTTGTTTCATGTTGTAGGTAAGTGCAAAAGCAAAGTGGAGAAGTGAGCGCCGGAGTCTGCTTGTGGATATGTACATGTGACTTAACCTGGGGAGGTTTTTGATGGAACACCATTTTGAAAAGAAACGTTGGGAGCGTGTTATTTCTTTTATGACATTTATTTTGCTTTAACTCTGAAAAAGAGAAGTTGTAATTCCGTTTGCTAAAACTAAAAGTGTGTGCAGACGATATTTAAAAAAAAAACTTTTATATGGATTTTTGGTACAATGTGTTAAAAGTAAAAAGTTTTAAATTTCCACATGTTTTGGTCTTG
This sequence comes from Humulus lupulus, assembly GCF_963169125.1. NCBI lineage: Eukaryota > Viridiplantae > Streptophyta > Magnoliopsida > Rosales > Cannabaceae > Humulus > Humulus lupulus. Next base: position 46,239,898 of record NC_084793.1, read on the forward strand.
TATGTTTTGAGGGTCGTAACAAAATCTCCCACTCCCCCAATAATCCAAGAGTTAGAGGTTATTTCTAGCCCAGTCCATAATCCAAAACTGATCGTAGTAGTGTCCTCCTCTAGTTTGGAGGGTAGGGTTCTTGTTCTGATACTTTTTACTTTGTATTATCTTGACTAACACTTCTTAGACCTGACTCTTCTGCTCGCTCTCTTGTAGACGAAGACATGAATCTAAAGGAGGCTTTCAAAACTAGACCGAACATAAAGAGGCAGAGCGTTTTGAAGAAAGCCACTCCTGGAGCTGGAGCCGCCACCAAGTCTCCTACGAAAGACAAGGGTGCCAGCTCCACCCAGAAGTAGCAGCAGCCTCAAGTCACTGTAGTCACGACCCTAGAAGCTCCTCCACCAACTCCTCGCGACTCCACTTCTGTCCTGCAGGCCGTCCAAGCCGCAACTCCAACTACCATGATCCCAGTTGCTCCTCTCGAGGTAGGGAAATATCCAAAACCTCTACGTAGTTCATTTCAGGAGATCGTGAACCATATGATGAAGCATGCAAACTTGGTCAGTGCCAAAGAGCTGTAGGCCATAGAGGTGAGACCCCGGCAACCATCCTCGACTCTGCAATGGGGATGACTCTAACCATAAGTCTTATCCTTATCCTCATTCTTTAGCTCCATGTTTTCACAAACTAACCCGTCTTTAATCATTGTCTGCAATCTTGCATGGCTCAGATCTGTGGTATCACTCGGATCCAAGCTGAGGTGGATGAGGCCAGGACTGCCTTAGGGGAGGTGAAGGTTGCCTTGGATGAGACCAAAAATTCCTTGAAGACCTCCTAGGAGAATGAACGAATTGCCAAAGCGCAAGTCTTGGAGGTAATCCAGAGGTGAGACCTGCTTCAGCTCGAAGTTGACGATCTTAAGCAAAAGTTAACGAAGGTTGACAGTCTCAAGGAGAAGCTTGCGAAGGTCAAAGCTAAGGCCAAGGGGGACATTGCCGAAGTGGAGAGCTCTATGGAAGAAATGTTCTATCCATGCTAGGTGTACAACGAGGAAGGGGAATTCTCGTTCCTAGACATAGAACTTTGGGGGCGCTACCTCGCCAAGTTCTAGGATCGATTATCAAAAGAGCTTGCAGAGACAGTGGAGACTTCAAGAGCTGCAGCAGAAGTCGAGGAGGAAGAGGTGTCATCTCAAGAGCAAGTTATCGGAGCTCAAGGATGATGGGGGTCCTATCTTATTTTTATTTTCTTTGTTTGGGCGGTTGGAGCCCTTTGTATTTGGGCCTTTTAGGCCAAGACAATTGCTTTTGGGCTTTACCTCGAGGTTATTTTTATCCTCACTATAATTTACATATTTGATATATGTTTCAACCTGTTATACCTAATCTTTTTTGTTAACCCTTTTTTCTATCGAGTTTTATGTTTATGAACCTTCAAAGTCCTTATACATCCAAATAGTTATAGGGGTAATTTTAGATCAAAATATTTTTTCCTGATGGCTCGCCTAGTTAATTTCTGGTCGATGACCTGGTTATTTCCAGGAGTTTGATCGCCTAGTCATGTATACCTATTAGGGATCAGGTCTTCGACCTGGTTTAGTTCCAGGATTTTTGTACCTAGTTAAATTATAGGATTTTGTTTGTTATGCTTTGAGTTTTCTTAACTTAGTTCGTATATGAAATTTCTTTGAAAACTCGAGCTTTAAGAAGCCGTAAAGTAATCAATTTTCCAAATTCTAAGTTGCAAAAATTTAACCTAAATTTGCAAAATGTTTCAAAGACTGTTCGAGGGTTATATGCCCCCAAGCAGTCAAAATTTATAAATATTCTAGATTGCTTTTACACAATCAACTCATGCTAAATTACAAGAATAAAATGAAAAAAAAACTAGTACCACATTTAAAATACGTAGCAACCCTTTATTATTCAAATTCGAACAAAATGAAATGGCATTTACAAATTAGTCATACAAAGAACAAAACACATTAAATCTAACAAAGACATCCTATTACTGATAATACTTCTTGAGATGTAGAGCGTTCAAAGTTCATAGAACCATTTCTCCACTTAGCCGAGCTAGTTTGAAGGTTCCTTCCTGCAAGATCTCCACGATCTTATAGGGTCCTTCCCAATTCGGTCCCAGTACACCGTATTTGGGGTCTTTGTTAGCTAGAAACACCATTCGGAGCACCAAATCCCCCAGCTCGAGTCTACGCCTTTTGTCTTTTGAATTAAAGTATTGAGCTACTCTTTGCTGGTAATGGGCAAACTGCAACTAAGACTCTTCTTGTCACTTTTCAATTAGGTCCAGGGATGCATTAAGCAGGTCATGATCCCGACCCTAATTGTAGGTCCTTTGCCTATGTGACGTCACTAGAACCTCAACTAGGAGTATAACATCGCTTCCAAAAGTTAGAGAAAAGGGAGTATGCCCAATAGAAGTGCGATACGAGATCCTATAGGCCCAGAGCACTTGCAAGAGCTATTTAGGCCATAGCCCTTTAACATCTTCTAGTTGCTTCTTTTAGCTCACCTATAGGGTGTTGTTTACTGCCTCGAGTTGCCCATTAGCTTGAGGGTATGCCATTGAAGAAAAACTCTTCATTATGGCGTATTTCTCATAAAAGGTTGTGAATAGGTCGTTGTCAAATTTAGTTATGTTATCAGACACAATCTTCTCTGGGAGTTCAAAACGGCATACGATGTATTTCATGACGAAATTTAGTACTCTTTTCGAGGTTATAGTCGCCAAAGGCTTGACCTCAACCTGCTTAGTAAAAAAGTCAATTGCGACAACTGCATAGCAAACTCCTCCTTTTCCAATAGGCAACGAGCCGATTAAGTCAATCCCCCATATAGCTAATGGACATGGTGAGGAAATCATAGTTAGCTCCATGGGTGTAGCTCGGGTAATGGTGGCAAAACGTTGGCATTTTTCACACTTGAGGACATTTGAGGCTGAGTGCTTTTTCAGTGTGGGCCAAAAATAACCTTGCTTGAGTACTTTTAGAGCCAAGTTTTTCCCCCCAGCGTGGTCCCCACAAAATCCTTCGTGGATTTCTCGGAGGATAGCCTACGCATCCTTGGGCAAAACGCACTTGAGGAGGGGCAAAGAATGACCTCTCTTGCAGAGAATTCCCTCAACCATAACGTACCACGGGACCTGATACAATAGTTTTCATGCATTCTTTCGATCTTCTTGTAGCTTTCCTGTCATGAGGTATTCAACTATGGGAGTCATCCAGGCCAGTTCTTTACAAATCACTTTGATCTCCATTGGCTCTTCATTGATGCTTAGTTTATCCAAGAATTCTACGGGGACCACATTTAATGTCTCCATTTCTTTGGTTGTGGTGAGTTGGGCTAAAGCATCTGCATTCGTATTCTACTCATGGAGGGCCTTTTTGATGGAATAAAACTCAAATTTTGATAGTTCACCTTTAACCTTAGCTAGATAAGCTGCCATTTTGATTCCTTGAGCTTGGTATTCTCCTAATACCTGGTTAACCACCAGCTGAGAATCGCTAAAGCATTGAATTGCTCTTGTTTTCAGCTCCTTCACTACCAGAACTCCAGCCAATAATGCCTCGTACTCCGCTTTGTTGTTGGAGGCGCCGAAACCAAATCTGAGAGTCATATGGAAGCAATGTTGTAACGTCCCAATTTCCCTATTAAGACTTAGTGCCTTGATTAAGGGGGCCAGGAGGGTAATAATTGATTTAATTGCATTATTATGTGATGATATGCATGATTATATGAATTATGTGAGTTATATTATAATATGATTATTTTGGCATGTTTAGGTGTATTAAGCATGCATGTGTGCCCATTTCATATTAGAAGGGTATTTTCATAATTTGGCCCGCTGAGGACATATTTGTATATATATATGTGTGCATATTGATTGAGACTACATTATTATGTGGATACATTTGAGTTATTCGGCACAAGACGATCCTAGGGAGCAAGTTAGTGGTTTAGTCACAACGGGGAGTAATACTCGGCTCGGGGTGAGCCAAGGGGAATTGTGGGTGATCTGGAGAGTCACCGAGACTCATTGTAGCATGAGTCATACTTTGCGAGAAATAACAATATTTTGAGTTTAGCGGAATCATTTGGGGAGATTTGGGTATAGAGCAGGATTAGAGAGTGAAAATGGCACTTTTGCCCTTATGGGGTGTTGAGAGAGAAGCAGGTTAAGCGGGGGAATTTTGGTAATTTGGGCCCGTTCGAATATAAGGGTTCGGTTGAGTTCATTAACTCATAAAAACACGAAAATCTCATTCTCGTTATTTCTCTCGTTCTCTCTCTATGCTTGTTAGCGTTTTCGAAGGAAACTCGAGTTCTAGAGCTCAGATTCAAGCGAGATTAGAATCATAGTGATTCTAGGTAAGATTAGAAGTTTTATAGTCTGGAAACTTAGCTGGAAAAAGGGATTTATCAGAGGTAATTCGATCCCTTAAGTTTTTGAGTTTTGTTTTTTTAAGTTTCTTAAGTTTTGATTAAATTTTATGGTTTTGGTGAGTTTTGATTCGCTTGTGAGTTGGGTTTTGCTGCCTGTGATTTACTGATGATGTCTTGGGACTTAGTTATAGGTTTGGTACTGTTTTAGGGTGAATTTAAAAGGAATTGTTTCGAAGAAATTGTTTGAAAAACTGGGTTCGCGGGGTCGCTCAGCGGCCTTGTTCTTGGGGTGCCGCGACCCTCATGAACTTAGAGGCCAGGGTGGTTCCCTAAACCGCCATCGCGCCGCGACACTTGTTGAGATGCGCCACGGCCCGTGTCCAGAGTAAAAGAGGGTTGGGCTCTCTGACTTGAGGAGAGTCGTGATGCCTGTGAGGGGCGCCGTGACTCAAATGGGGAATTTTGGCCAAGTTAGGTTTTGGGTGGCGGGAACTCAAACCTAAGGGCTTGGGAAGGATTCTACTACCCAGTTTAGTAGAATTCGAGGTCCCGAAGACTAGGGTCTTAGTCTGGAAGTCTTTATTTACTCAATATTGATAAATATCATTTATTATGGTTGTGCCTAGGGTACCGCTAGTGTAATGCCCCAAATTTCCTAATAAGGTTTAGGACCTTGATTAGGAGGCCGGGAGGGCCATAATTGATTTATTATGGTATTTAATGATTATGTGCATGTGCATGTTCATGTGAATTATATTATTATATGATGGTAAATGCGTGCATATGGGTGTAATTATCATCATAAGGGTATTTTGGTAAATTGGCCGTTGTGGGCGTAATTGTGTATTTTGGGTGCATGGTTGTGATTAATTAATATAGCCACATTATAAGGTGGATTGGTTCGAGCTAATCGGCATGAGACGATCATGAAAGTAAGTGTTTGGTCTAGTCATAACGGGTTTAAGTTCGGGGCTCGGGGTGAGTCTTGGGGTCATTTTGATGATTAGAGCATTACCGGGAATTAAAGGGTAATGGGATATGATTTCTTGGTATTTGAGAATATTGAGAATAGCGGGAATTGGAGAGCGTTAATTATAATTAGCGAGATAGGTGGGAAATGACGGTTTTACCCTCAGAAGCCTTTAGAGGGATTTATTTGGCTTAGGGGCATTATGGTCTTTTGACCTTAAGGATTTATATCAGCCTTTGGGTTTTAGAAGGCTGTAGAAAATACATAACAAAACAGAGCATCCTTATCTTCATGCTTCTCTCCTTCCCTTACACCATTTCTCCTTCATCTTCCTTTCAATTTTTGAGAGCCAACTTGAGGAATCAAGCTAGGAGATCAAAGGTGGGGGCTTAGGAATTTGGTTCAATCATTGAAGGGGGTTTAGATCAAGCTTGAGGTAAGGAAATTCAGTCATGAAAATCATATATACCCTGTTTTTCTATTAAGTGTTCAGTTGAGGATTTTGATGTGTTAGTTGAGAATTAATGGAAGTTCTTGAGTTTGGTTGCTTGGGTTTTGATGAGGGAGTGGTGTAGATGAGATTTGGGGGTTGAGTTTGATGTTTTGATGATGTTTGGGATTGGTTTGGAGGTTTGTTTTTCAAGGGAAATCGCATGGGAGAAGACCAGAGAAGTTTCTGGTCTGCTGATGGCGCCCCAGCGCTAGGCAGGGCTGATTCTGGGGCTCTCTGACTTTGGGGCAGTGCCCCAACGCTAGTGTATTTTCCAGGAAGCATATTTTAGGGCTCGGGAGGACTTTTAAGGCTCGGGGGTTGGTTCCTTTACCCCGTTTGGGTAGATTGAGAGTCCCGAGAGTGTGGGATGGATCCCGGGAGTGAGGTTTTAGGTTGTAAACCTTTTTATGATTTATTTTATTGATGGGGTTTCATATTTGGTTATGACTAGGTGACCGGTAAAGGATCAAAGGATTGACCGTTCTCAAGGGTCTTTCTTTTACTAATTCTTGCTCGAACCCAAGGTAAGAAAACTGCACCCTGTGTATATGTGATATGCATGGCCATTATTGATGCATGTTGGTTGATTATCGAGTATGACATGCATGGCTATTCATGATGCATGTTAGTTGATTATTGGGTATGACATGCATGGCTATTCTTGATGCATGTGGGTTGATTATTAAGTATGACATGCATGGCTATTCTTGATGCATGTTGGTTGATTATTGAACGTGACATGCATGGTGATTATTGGTGCATGTTGGATTGTTGAATATTATGCATATGATGCATGAGAAACATGTGATTAGGACATGCTTTGTATACTGAGTATGATATCATTCAGAGCTTAAGCCTCTGTGTTTATGCATGGTCCTAATTGTACTAGTACCTATTTAGTAAGCATGCTGAATACCTTGTTTATGGATAATGAACATGTGATATATGTTTGGTGGCATGTCTTACCTATGTATGGCACTGACTAGTCAGGGACTGACCCTAAAGTCGATGATCATGCATTGAATGGCTCTATGGAATTAATGCTGGACCGACCCTAAAGTCGAAGAACTTATAAGCGCTTGCCTGGTCTAAGACCAGATGTTTAGCCAGGGCGTATGGCCCCAGTGACTGTTTGTCACATGGCTAGGGGACGCTGTCCATAGTTACGACTCTAGAGTCGAGAGGAAGGTTATGTTGGTGACCATTCGCCATGCACCTGTCCTGATCGAATTTATGAAAGGACAACCTACCAGTTAAGCCCTGGTGACCCTATCATCACATGGCTAAAGGGTGCTGACCCCACATTTGTGACTCTTGTGTTAGTCACCTATTTGCGTGAACTGTTGGTCCTGAATAATCAATGCAATCACTGTTGATATTATATCATGTCATATTGTGTTTTCTTGCTGGGCTTCGGCTCACGGGTGCTATGTGGTGCAGGTAAAGGCAAGAGGAAGCCGGACCATCCTTGAGTTGGAGAGCTTAGGTGATGACGTGTACATATGCAGCTGCTCGTCCGCCATGGCCGAGGTTTAAAGAGGAACTAGGGTTGAACCCTGTTTTGCCGCTTAGAACGGCCTGTTGTAAATATTTTCTGTAATAGACTCTGAAACTATATTTTTGGGATCCCAATGTATATATTAAACGTTCTAGTGAAACGTTACATCTTAACCAAAATTTTTAATCCCTAAACCGCTAATCATACTTAGTTCACAATTTTGGCCAAATGACTCAGTTAGCGAGTTTAGCACTGTTTACAAGGCACACCGTAACGGTCCCTGGAGTTGGGGCGTTACAGCTAGGGCTCGAGACAGGATCATGCTCGGGGGTCATTGTTAACTAACTTGTGCTTGGACCAAAGGTAAGAAAACTGCACCCAATACGTTAAATATGTGATTAGGGCTTGGCCTGGTTGTTATATATATATATTGATTAGGGCTCGGGCCCTTATGAATGAGCATGGTTATGATTATGCATGTGATTGCTTGATTAAGCATGCTTGAATACTCTGTATGTGGATAATTGTTAAATGATGTATGCATGTTTGCATTATGTGATTGAAAAACATTGATTATAAGTCAAGGGCAACAGTAGCGTGCTGAGCTCTAGTCGAAACCATTAACTTATAATCAAGGGCAGCAATAGTGCGCTGAGCGCTGGTCGATATGGTTAGGCCTAATCAAGAGCGTGATATACGCTTGACCGACCCTATGGTCGTTGGAAAATTAAAGCGCCAGGTACCCTGGGCCAACTCTAAGGCTGGTTATACAGAGGATAGGGCAGTGGACCCTGGGGTGACTCTATAGTCCTATATCCTAGGGAAACGGGCCTCGATATGACTTATTAGTCATTTATTTAGGGCAGCAGCCCCGGGGTGACTCTATGGTCACGTGTTTAGGGTGACGGGTCCCAGTGTGACACTGTAGTCACTTATTTGAATAGAATGCATGCATGGGTAGAATTATTACTGCTAGGCATGCTTATTATGATTATGTTATATGCATTAACTGCTTATGAGAATGTTTAAGTTTTCTTGCTGAGCCTCAGCTCATGGGTGCTTTGTTGTGTAGGTAAGAGGAATGGCAAGCTGGACCAGCCATGAGTTGGAGAGCTTCGGTGGCGACTTGTACATATGCGGCTGCTTGACCACCACGGCCGGGGTTTCTCAGAGGAAATAGGGTCAGACCCTATTTTGCTGCTTAGGTTGGCTGGTTGTAACTTTTGAACTGTAATTAGCCTTTTAAATGTTATTTTGTGATCCCATCTACGAACATAAACATTTTAATGAAATGGTTATTCCTCTTGACCAAAAATTTTAACCCTAAACCATTAATCATGTTTAGTTACATGTTTATGGCCAAGAGACTCTTTTAGAGAGTCTAACACTATTTAAAACATAATGTAACGGTCTTGGCTATCCAGGGCGTTACAACATGGTATTAGAGCGTGCCAAGGTTAAGGGTTCCTAATGACTAGCTGAGCATGTACACTCACCACTAAAGACAAGCTCAGCTCAGGGTTTGGTAACTATTTATGTGATTATGTGTTTAACTGCTTAAAGAGGATATAAATACCTTATCTGCCTGCCTTATTAGGAAGCATGAGATATTCTGATAGGGCTTGGTCCTTGACTGTTGAATGATTGATAAAGACATGCTTATTAGCACTGATATTGCTTATGAATGAAAAGGAAGCACTTATTAGCGCTGTTATATGTACATGTAAGCTAGGAAATTCTTATTAGCACTATTAAATGTTAAAGAAATGCTTATTAGCATCGTTATCTGTTTATAAATGCTAAAAACTCCTTATTAGCATCATTACTTGCTTATAAATGTCAAGAAATGTTTATTAGCACCATGTTTGAGTATGAATATGAACCGACATGCTTATTAGCATGATTGTTGAATGTGAATGCTTGTTTATTCGGTCTTGGTCTGTAACGCGCTGGTTAGCCAAGACCGTTACATTGTGTATTTTAAGTAGTGCTTAACTCAGTAAACGAGTCACTAGGCCATAAACATGCATCTAAATGTGATCAATGATCCAGGGTTAAAAATTTCGGTGAAAAGGAATGGATATTTCATTAAAACATTAAACTGTACATGGGATCCCATAATAAACGTTTACAAAGTTGTTTACAGTTCCAAAAGGGTCACTACAACTCAAAAGTTGCAACCCGCCAACCTAAGCGGAAAAAATAGGGTTTAACCCTAGTTCCTCTGAGAAACCTTGGCCGTGGTGGTCAAGCGGCCACATATGTACACGTCGCCACCTAAGCTCTCTAACTCATGGCTGGTCCAGCTTTCCTTTCCCCTTACCTGCACCACATAGCATCCGTGAGCCAAGGCCCAACAAGAAAACTTAAACATGCTCATAAGTAGTTAACAATACATTATCAAACCATAATAAGCATGCCTACCAGTAATAACCCTACTCATGCATGCATACCATTCATATAAATGACTACAACATCATATGGGGCCAAATACCCTAAATAAATGATTAACTGATTCATATCAGGGCCCGTTTCCCAAGTACATGACTAATAAGTCACACTGGGGCTCAGCGCCCTAGGATCTGGGACTAATAAGTCATGTCGGGGCCCATGGCCCGTTCCTCTGCATAACTAGACTTGGAGTTAGCCTAGCCTACCTGACGCTTTAGTTTTTCCATTACCATTGGGTCGGACAAGCATATAATGCGCTCCTGATTAGATCTAAACATATCGACTAGTGCTCAGCGCACTATTGTCGCCCTTGAATCATAAGTCAATGCTTTTAGACTAGTGCTCAACGCTATTGCCATCCTTGAATGATAAGTCAATGCTTTTTGACCAACAATCAACGCTATTGTCGTCCTTGACTCATAAGTCAAGCCTTTTACAATTATACAATGCTACCAGGCATTCATCACATAACCAATATCCATATATAGAGCACTCAACATGCTTAATCAATAACTCACAGACATAATCGTAATCATGCGCAATTATAAGGGTCCAAGCCATAATTAAGTCTATATTCAACATTCGGGCCAAGCCTTAATCATGTACATTACATAATGGGTGGATTTTTCTTACCTCAGGTCTGAGTGTAATGTAAAATAATAACGACCCTCGAGCACGATTGTAACACCCCACATCACTATGGCTACTTCTTGGAATGACGACTGACCCTACAAACCAACACGAGTCTTTCTAGCGTGCTTTGTTCTCACTCGCACGCTTCCTGGGAAAACTTCCCAGGAGGTCACCCATCATTAGATTTCTCCAGGTCAAGCACGCTTAACTTTGGAGTTCTTAAGTGATGGGCTACCGAAAAGAAGATGCATCTTGTTGGCATAGGTAGTACCCATCAATCCATTTAAGTCCTCTTCAACTGTGTAGTCCCATACCTACATAGTCTTAGAATCATCACACTTGACCTTCCCCAGGCAATGTGGGATTGCACAACTTTTTACCCAGTCTTTCCCCCTACGGATCATGGGATTCTGACTGTCACAATCACCCTCCCTTAGGGGTCCGACGTCCTCGTCGGACACATTTTCGGCTGGCTCAAGGCTCTGATACCATCTGTGATGCCCCTAATGTAGGGTACGTCTGCCACATACTCGTAATTCCAAGGTTTACGAGTATGTTAAGCACTTGACCAAATGAATTAAATAAAATAATACTAAGAAATACATAAAAATTTAAAACTTTTATATAAATTTATTAATAGAAATTATTACACATATGAATACTTTAAGTTTAATGTAGCAACATGAAAAACCCTAAACCACTGTTGCATTGCTACTGAGTCCGTGCACCTCAAGTTGCTCAACATCTAAAGCCACACCTGGAAAAATGTTGGAAAATAACATAATGAGTTAACGCTCAGTAAGTAAATCTCATGCATACACATACACATGAATGTTGTGAGTTTGAAGTGCACATATACTAATATGTTGACTTATATACTTATGCATTTCATTTATTGCTCATGCACTTTCAAACTTTTCTTTTGTGCTTTTTCTCTTTTTACTTTCACATTGTTATGGGCCTGTTATCTTATGTTCACACTGTTCGATTTAGCCAATGCCTATAGGGCTTGTTACACATATAATATAAAATCCCATGGATTCTCCTCCGACTAGCCATCATCACAGCTGGGCTCATCGTATTACTCATTTCATCGTTGCCATAGCTGCCATACTTATTACACATAAATGGAGGAGAAAGACGGGAACATGGCAAACATATTTGAATGGTCAACTTTGACCTAGCCCACACTAGTGGGCAGCCACTATAAGCCTTAAAGACCACCGTCTTCTTTACTGAACTTACTTAATTGCTTTATCGAAACAGTGGCACCGTTTTTAAACATCTTATTATCACTTTGCTTAAGCATTGTGTCATTAAAATGTTTAACCTTGCATAAGACTTTTCAAGGCATTTCATAACTTTTCTCATATTCTTATGCATGGTCTTATATCACATAATTGTACATGCCATGCATACATGCTGATGTTGAAATGCCAATGTTCATGTTCATGATTCATGTTTGATGGTATTCAATCAAGGCATTGTATCACATCTCATATAACTCAAAACATATTTAGTCATAGTAAATGAAGCTTTGGGTTGGTGGCATTGTTATACCTTAACGTAGAGTTATGGCTCAGGTCTAAGGTTTCCAACCTAAAAACTTAAAGGTTTCCTATATCATAACATGTAACAAAATCATGAACATAAAATGTAATCCGCATATTCATCAACATGAGAACACATAGTTGCACATAACTCAGATCAAACTTAACCAATTAAGACAACTTTCACATATCACGAAATTCATCTATTATATATCATATAATCCATTATGATATACATACCACACATAACTCATATAACCATTTATCACATACTCATCATATGCATCTTCATCCCATACTTAACACAATTGACATACACAATCAATGTAACATATCACATTTAACCACAAAATGTGAAATTTACTTACCTTAGGTCCTTAGCTTATTTTAAAACTGCTCACCAAGAGTTAATCAATCCAATCCATACAGATCCTATTCAAGGTACATCATTTATTAAATTCTATAAAAATCGTAAATATACACTATTGATGGTGTTTATTAACAATACCAGAAACCACATAAATGATAATAATAATTATTATCATCATAGTGGTAATACTCTTCATGCATCATAATCCTCTTTACAAAACACTGCTTTAGGCCTTACTCATAATATAATGTATTTTTATGATACATTAATAATAATAATAATTTTCATCTATAAATAAACTTATTTCAATATTAATAACAAAAACCTCAATAACAATACATATGTGAATGTATATATTCAAATAGTCACTTTATAAAAGAAAACATATTTTTAACATAAAATTGTAGTAATCGATATAATGATAATAATATAAATATAAATATTTATATTATTATTAATTAGTCATAATATCAATCCCAGTGATATAATAAATATACTTTCTCCAAAATTTACTGGTCTTACAAATATCAATAACTGAAAGAAACTAATATTTGATATTATTTTAATATTCAAATATTAACGAAAATATTAATATACAATAATAATGGTTAAATAATAGGTTTACAATAAATCACACTTTTCATATATATACATGAAATTATATTATTGATTTACTTAACAAAATAATATCAATAATAATTAAAATTAATTAATCATAATAATTTCCATATTAATAGAAAATCAATTAAATATGTCTTTTTAAAATTTATTAATTTTTTTATTATTTTCTATAAAATTAGGCAACACAACAACTATAAAATGGACAAATCCAAAATCAAAACCTGTATACAAAAAAATACATATAATCCCAGACATCCAGTATAGTTATAGAAAATATTCAGTACATCAAGATATATAAATATATACTATAAATACGCATAATAACAATGATTCTAATTAATCACAATATAGGTCAAAGAAATTATACCACAATGATCGGGTTTCACAACAAGTCAAACGATGATTTTCTGAAACTCAAAACGAACTCCGGAACCTCGAACACTAAGTTTCGACCATCGATCTACGGTGGATCGCGGTGGCTCGTGGTGGGCCCACCACCCAAATATGGTAGATGTAGGAACAATTTATTGGGTTTTGAAGCCCACAACACAAGGAACACAATGGTGGTGACAGATCGACAAACAGATGCTCGAGGTGGCTGAATCGCAACTTAGAAGTCACGCGGTGGCGGAACTTAAATCGACCGATTAAGGTGTTTAATCGGCGAGTGCCATAAAAATTCATAGTTCGGAGGCCTCTGAAACCAACGGTCCGGCGCGTGGCTATATGTGTGTAACGACCCAACTTATTCTATAGTTTGGACCATTAATAACTACTATTCATATAGACTAATCTTACGAAAAATTACATACAAAATAGTCGTAATTTTATTAAAAACTGTAAAACCAAGGTTAAAATACATAAAACTCTGATTAGGATATGGGATCCCATTGTTTTGAAAATAAAACAAAACATAACTTAAATAAATTGGTTACAAAATTAAGTGTGGAAATACATAGAAATCATAATTAAAAAGTCTTAAACAACTTCATCCTCGAATCGTTCACGCAGTCCACCGACTTCATTCTCCCTCAATACACAATCCCAAGCTGCCAAGAATCTTCCCGCCGCCATACTATTTTCCTGCACATATAAAACAAAGGAATGAGCCTAATGCCCAGCAAGGAAAATCTACTACAAGCATGAAACATATACATAAACATAAACTATAAACTATAAACTATAATCATATGACTATATAAATACAACATCTATTACAATGGCCATCATACTTCTTGGGACTTGCTAGCTGAGCAATCATATGCCCATAAATTTACGGGGCTAGTTATCTAAACAAGTCATATAAATTTATGGGGCTTGTTATCTAAACAATCATATGCCCAAGGAATCTACTATTGGGACTTGTTATTTAAACAAGTAATATATTTTTTATCTGAACAAATTATGTGATTGTTATCCAAACAATTCATATACTAAAACAACTAAAAACACATCATACTTATAACATAAACATATATCAACAACATAAAAGCATACAAATCTATCCTATTTTCCTTACCAAAAACCGGGATGTGAGAACAAGATCGGGACTTTGGAACACTCCTAAAAACCATTAATAGAAAGGTGAGTATTCTAAAAGAAAGAGATGAAAAGGAATGAACTAAAACCACCGAGAATATACTTACCGACAAGAAACCTCAAGTTCAAAGAACTTAGATGCCTAACCAAGAATAGAGAATACTAAGTTAGGATTTGAGTAGAGAAGAACTATAAGAACTAATGAAACAATACAGAAAGGAACTAGAATAGGAATACCTTTGAATTCCTCTATGACCAAACTACACCTCGAAACTGAAATACACTATAAACCTTACTTCCCAAGTATTTATTAAGCTTATAATGATAATGCTTATAACCCCAACCCAAGTGTTTAGCACTCCAAAGTAAACCTAGCAGCTTGTAGACTCTGAACTCAGCTTGATGAATGAAGAAATGGCTGGGTACTAGGTCCTATTTATAGAGTTCAAGAATGAAAAGATCTTCATTTAGCTTGAATAAAATAATGGCTTTTTAATTGAAAAACATTTGAATAATCGTTCAGCAGAGGTTGAAGACTCGGTCAAAAATATTCTGGACTTATCAAGAGGTTAAGGATTAAAATGAGCTCGGTTTCAAAATCATTCAAAATTTATGCCCTAGGGCCGATATATCGCCTACCATAGGCGATATATCAGTTGGGCTCATATTCCCAAGGCTCGTCGAAATGGTCGTGCGAAGTTACGTGTTTTCCATATCCCCGTATGGCGATATATCGCCCGCTAGAGCTGCGATATATCGACATACGCTGAAATATTATACACGTAATTACCATTTTTCAGCCTAATTTGAATTGAGTAAACAACCTTGACTAAGTCCTTTAACGATTTCAAAGCTACTGGCAGACCCTAGGATTTTCAAATATTACTCTTAATAAGCGTATTCCTCAAAAATACTTAATTTCTCATTAAACATACACATGACAAGTGTTAACATCTTATTGGGTCTATCTAAACCTTATAGTATAATACATATCATCTTCATAATCAGTCATATTAATCAAACCTTAGGTTATAATTAATATTCTTAAACTATAGGTTAAACTTATAAAATCTACAAGTGTTGCTACGAGTGTCCAACTAAGTCCCGGCTTGAACCAAAATCCACAGTAATAAACATACTACAACTACTACTAGCTATTACTATTACTACTACTATCTAACTAGCTAAGTAAAGTTCTTGGACTCTACAATGTGGCGGCCGAAAAGTGGCCGTTCGTTGTCGGACATAGTAGCACACAAAGAGGAAAAAGAGAGAGAAAGAAAGAGGAAGAGAAGGAGAGAGAAAGAAATGGAAATTTTTTTAGGGGAGAGAGAGGCTACGGGAAAATAAGGCTGAAGCCTTTTTAAAAAAAATTACATTTGGACCCCAAAATATTAAAATTCTTTTCAAATAAGCCCTTTAACAAAACTTTCTTAATTTTATAAAAATTCCCAATTAAAATTATATGACATTTGGGTCCAATACTTGACTACTCAAGTTTCTCTCTCTCTTTAATCTCGTTAATATCATAAATCATGTTTTAAACACTATTTTTCCATTACTATTTCTTAAATTTGTAAACTTATACATTTTATGTATTGAAACTCTGATTTAAAATAAAAAATGTATTATGAAAATGTTGGGTGTTACAATCCTTCCCCCGTTAAAATAATTTCGTCCTCAAAATTTCAAAATAAATTGGATAGTCGGAGAAGAAAATCTACGATTTCTAATAAGCAGAACAACATCATACTGCACAAGGTTTTATACACAACACTTACTTTCACCCTGGAAAACAAAACTTATTCTTGGCTTGTAATCCTTATCATATATAAAAAGACAAGGATGTATAAACACCTCACATGTGGATTACAATATGAAAAGAAAGGAAAAGAGCTATAACAAGAGTATAAATTACAATGAATGTATATGACAATACAAAGGAATCCTCATCATCTATACTTTTGTACACATACCACACAGCGTAAGAAGAGAAAACAACAATCATCATGAAAACATCCATGGCATTCATCTTTTATAGTCAATTTTAAAGCAGATGCAATTGACTGGTTATACCTTGATGATAGAGGCTAAATTGAACAACAAGTTTGTTCAATAAAGAGTTTATTGGCATAAAAAAAATTTGATAAATAGAAAACAAATGTATAGCCAATGAAGATTAGTCTTTTAAACCAAGTCTCTGTGAAGCCCTTTCGTTGTCAAAATCAACTTCTTGCCCTGAATGAGAAATAGTGAGATAGGCCATCCATTAGGTACCAATTCAGAAAAGCCTGACTCTCATTCTTTCTCTAAGAAAACATTTAAAAATCAAAATTGTTTCCAAATGTATAAAAATAATAAGGGGCTTTTTGATACTATGCTAGAATGCAAATAACCGCATACTTAGCTTAGTAACCTATCATTGAATAAAACATGGGACAAGTCTTAATTGACATATCCACCACCCCATTCACGCAAAATATTTTCCACATATCTAACAAGATAGGCGTGTCAAATTTCAACACCTATACCAATAATACTCAGTCATCACTTCACACAAGAAATGCATTAACTTACTTTTAGAATAATGTAGATGAACACTATAATTTAATCGCTGAAAGTAATTCACACTACAGAGTAATTCAGTAATTAACATCTATCACCTCGATTCATTCAACAATTCACAAACTGTTTCCATGTTCAAATTAGGATCACAAAATCAATAGAAGTGATTCCTTTGTTGACAACATTTAATAAGTTTGACTTTCGCCATCAGAGAGAATAGTGTAATACATATTAGACAAAATAAAATATGTGATATCTATCTAGAAAACAACCAGATTCTAGGATCCAATGACCCAAAAATTTAACACATGTTTCTATAAATAAAATCCATCACATACACACTAGAACACAATAAATCTCAAGCTTTTGAAAACCAAATCATTCTTACTTCCTTTCATTTCCCAAGCTAAGCAATACATGGCATCCTCATCATCTCGAATGAACTTAGACCTAACCTTAGCTTTACCTGAGCCAACTCTACCCACTTTCGAACCTTCGCCAAAAATTTCTGAATCCCTACCACAGCCAATGGTGTATCCTACTGTAAACATCCCAGAACAAAAGACTCAATTTCCCAAAGTTTGGCTTCCCAAATTTTACTCTGATACTGGCCTTGTCATAGTGGAGGATTCAGTTATGCTCAATAACAAGGTGGCCGTTAGTATAGGTCAAAGCATGCTCACCCCTAAAGACCAAACAATTTTATCCCATAGGTCAGACCTACAAGCTGTAAAAGATTCCTTAGTCTTTACCATTCAGGCTGCAGCATCGGTCTCAAACCTAGGCCAACGAGTTCTTGCAAGAGCACAAGAGGTTAACCACTTGAAAAGGTATATAGAAACGCAAAAACAATAGATGCTAACCATTAGAAAGGTCAACAAGAGATTGACTCGAGAGAACAAGAAGTTGGTTAAGGAGAATGGGCCTTTAACTAAACTTGTGGCTAACTACTCAACCGATATGAAGGAAAAATATCAGACACTTCAAACTACTGGGAATAACCTTATAGTTGAACACCGAAAGTTGATCATCGAGGTAGAACGTGTCCATAACCCCAATCCTTAATGTGACTCCCAAAATTTTTAAATGTATTACGTACTTTTTTATATATATATTACTGTTTTCTAATTCCACTAAAGTTTCTTATTGTGTGTGCTCTCAACGACAACTTAAAACTCTGCTCTCCAAAGCACTAACCTGACATATTAACCATTTAACATACTAACTGAACTGATAGGCCACTTTAAAAGCTTGATAATATCAAATAACAACCCAAACATCAACATCGATAAATCATCATTTACTTATCACATCAATAATAAATGCATGCATTCAGATAAATAACAAATTTTAGTTTCTCTACCAAGTATAGGAAAAATCATTTAATCCAAACTCATACTTATATCATGGAAAATCAAACACACAATGAGTTTCTAATACAATTATACAACATCATTAACATACATTAGCTAAAATATTGATAGATTATACTAACCATTCATGTGTGGCTTGTCTTTGGGGACATCCGATAAAATTGGAACGATACAAAGAAGCATGGCCCCTGCGCAAGGATGACACGCACAAATTGAGAAATGGTATCAAAGCCTTTAGCCAGCCGGAAATGTGGCCGGCGGGGACGTCAGACCCCCTAAGGGGGGGTGATTGTGATAGTCAGAATCCCATGATCCGTAGGGGGAAAGATTGGGTAAAAAGTTGTGCAATCCCACATTGCTTGGGGAAGGTTAAGTGTGATGATTCTAAGACTATGTAGGTATGGGATTACACAGTTGAAGAGAGCTTATATGGATTGATTTTTGGTAGCCCATCACTTGAGAACTCCAAAGTTAAGCGTGCTTGACCTAGAGTAGTCTCGTGATGGGTGACCTCTTGGGAAGTTTTCCCAGAAAGCGTGCGAGTGAGGACAAAGCATGCTGGAAAGACTCGTGTTGGTTTGCAGGGTCAGTCATCATTCCAGGAAGTAGCCATAGTGACGTGGGGTGTTACAACGATCCTGATCCCGAGCCCCTAGCGATTACCTAGTCACAACCAATTATAAAATCCCATCAAAACGAGTAAATAAAGGCTTCCGGACCAAGTCCTAGCCTTCGAGACATCGACTCCTACTAAATCGGGTAGTAGGATCCCGAGCCTTTAGGTTTGAGTTCCCGCACTCAAAACCTCATCGAGGCCCAAAATCCCTTAAGCGTCGTGACCTGCTCAAGCCAGAGGCCCGAGCCTCTTCCTTGCTTGCATAAGCGCCGTGACACACACTAACAGGCATCATAGCTCAAAAGCCTCAAAATTCACCTACTTCTCCTTCAATCAAGAGAGCCGCGGTGCCCCAAGAACAGGGTCGCGATTCGACCTGCAAACTTAGATTTTCCTTCATTTTTCTCATGCCAAATCCCTCCATAAACCTATCCAAAACATAGAAAAATTCCTCAAACAAAGTTCCCAAACAACTCAACAACCCAAAACCATCAAAACCCACGTTACAATCCAATAAAAAAACTCGTCAAAACTATAAAATTCAATCAAATTACAAAAATTGCCCTTCTAATAAGAAACAGGCCCACATGCATATTTAATACACCTAAACATGCATATCAAGTCATATTATAATATAACTCACATAATCATGCAATGATACACATAAATATCACATAAGCACATAATTTCCATAATTTTCCATCTTGGCCCCCTAATCAAGGCCCTAAGCCTTATTAGGTAATTTGGAACATTACATGGACTGTAGGGTGAAAATAGGTATAATTATTACGACCTAACTGGCCAAATTAATTACTGCAACAGGGTACAAGCTTGGAAGTATGCTTCTAGCACAGTCAGATCCGCAAGCCGGCCAAGGAATACAAGCCGAAAATGATAATCAGGGTCAGACCCCTTCGCCAGCTCCTGAGAATTGGCAGCAAGTGCTTTCTGATATGCAAGTAGATTATAGAGGCAGGAAGAAGAGATCCGCCTCCTGAGACAACAACATGTTTCTGTAGGGAACGTTCAGCCAGAGGTACCACCTAT
The DNA here is from genome assembly GCF_963169125.1 of Humulus lupulus. Lineage (NCBI taxonomy): Eukaryota > Viridiplantae > Streptophyta > Magnoliopsida > Rosales > Cannabaceae > Humulus > Humulus lupulus. The sequence continues at coordinate 46,260,021 of NC_084793.1, forward strand.
GTTGGTGCCGACAGTATTACAGCCGACAGAGGCTGGGAATAGATGGGAATCTCTCATGAAAGGTTCGGGAAGCAGCATCCTCCAGTCTTTGAGGGCAGTGCAGATCTGGCTAAGGCCAAACAGTGGATGAGCATGGTTACCACTATCCTGGATTTTATGAGGGTAGTTGGTAATGAGAGGGTGGCCCGTGCCACCTCTATCTTTCGGGAGGATGCCTGAATCTGGTGGGAAGTGATATCCCAGACTAGGAACGTGAATACCATGGATTGAGAGGAGTTAAGAATGGTGTTCAATGAAAAATACTATAATGATGCAGTTAGGGCTGCAAAGGCAGAGGAATTCAGTAAGCTGCTACATGGAAATATGTTAGTGACAGAGTATGCACTGAGATTCGATAGATTAGCCAAGTTCGCTATAGACTTGGTGCCTACTGATGGGACAAGGAAGGAAAGATTCCTTCAGGGGCTACAACCTATGATAGCCTGGGATGTTCGCATTACTACCGTGATTGGAGAGACAACTTATGCACAAGTGGTGGAGAAAGCCCTTACTACAGAGGGCACATAGAAAAAAATCTAGCACGAGAATGCGGCTATGAGAGACACTAGGAGGACGAGACCTCCATTTATGGGTTCAGGTAGGGGCTAAGGCCCCATTGATAAAAAAAGGAAGACTCTATATGAATTTTAAGCTCCAGGCCCTGACATGAGGCCCGTGGTATACAGATAGGCCGCCAGGGTGGCATTGAGGGCTGGAAGACTTACCCAGAGTGCGCTAGGTATAGGAGGCGCCATGTGGGAGAATGTCGGGCAAATACCTAATTTTTGTGTGGGATAGTGGGACACCTAAAAAAAGATTGCTCGAGAGTAAAGAAAGAAGAACCAAGGAAGGCGGACAACTCAACTCCAGCTCGAGTGTTCACATTGATGCAGGCAGAGGCTGAGGCTAGTCCCTCAGTAGATACATGTTAGCTTTCTAGTGCTGGAACCTCTTATACTGCTTTAATTGATTCTTGTGCTACACACTCTTTTGTTTCTAGTAGGATAATTGACAGACTGTGTAGGCCATGTGATTACTATACTGTGGGGTTAGAAACCATACTGCCCACTGGGGAGTTAGTAGTTTCCAGGAGATGGGCCAGATCATTGCCAGTGACAGTGGATGGCAGATAGTTGTTAGTTGACTTGATAGAGTTGGTTATGACCGACTTTGACATGATCATCTGTATGGACTGGTTAGTGAAGTATGAGGCAGCCATAGATTGCAAGAAGAAGATGGTAACCTTTTAGCCTGAGGGTGAGGATCCCTTTGTATTTGTTGGCACTGTGCATAGACCCCGTGTACCTATGATGTCAACATTGAGCACTAGAGACCTACTGCAAGGTGGTTGCATAGGATTCCTAGCCAGTGTGGTAGATACCACTCAGGTCATGCGAGTGGGACCAGAAGAGACTAGATTAGTCTATGAGTTCTTGGATGTGTTTCTTGAGGATTTGCCAGGGTTGCTGCCACATAGAGAGATATAGTTTGTTATTGAACTGGCACCAGGGAAATATCTAGTGTCTAGGGCACCGTAACGAATGGCCCCAACAGAGTTGAAGGAACTAAATGTACACTTACATGAGTTGTTAGACTTGGGCTTTATTAGACCCAGTTTCTCACCATGCGGTGCACCAATCCTATTTGTAAAGAAGAAGGATGGTTCTTTGAGGATGTGCATTGACTACAAGGAACTGAACAAGATAACAATCAAGAACAAGTATCCTCTGCCAAGGATAGATTACCTGTTTGATTAGTTGCAGGGTAAGACAGTATTCTCAAAGATAGATCTTCGATCTGGTTATCACATGCTCAGGATCAATGAGGGAGATATACCGAAGACTGCTTTTCACACCAGATACGGGCATTAAGAGTTTCTAGTCATGCCATTTGGTTTGACTAATGCCCCAACAACTTTTATGGATCTGATGAACATGGTGTTCAAGGATTATCTGGGTCGGTTTGTGATAGTCTTCATCGATGATATTCTGGTTTATTCTCAGTCAGAGGCAGAACATGAGCAACATCTTAGGTTGGTTCTACAGAGGCTGAGGGAACACAGACTTGATACAAAGTTCAAGAAGTGTGAGTTCTGGTTACCACAGGTGACTTTTCTTGGTCACACTGTCAGTAGAGATGGGATCAAGGTGGACCCAGCTAAGATTGAGGCAGTCAAAGATTGGCTAAGGCCAAGGAATGCCTCAGAGAATAGGAGTTTCCTTGGATTGGTTGGTTATTACAAGCATTTTGTGGTGTGAGGGGTGAGACGGTTCTCAAGGATTGCTACCCCATTGACGGAACTGACATGCAAGAATCAGAAGTTTGCGTGGTCAGATAGATGTGAGAACAACTTCTAGGAGTTGAAGCGACGATTGATTACAACTCTAGTATTGTGTCTTCCAACAGACCAGGAAGAGTTTGTGGTGTACTGTGATGCCTCGAGACAGGGTTTGGGTTATGTTCTTATGCAGGTAGGGAAGATGATTGCTTATGCTTCACGTGAGTTAAAAGAATATGAGCAGAGGTACCTTACCCATGATCTGGAGTTTCCAACGATGGTCTTTGCATTAAAGGTATGGAGGGATTACCTTTATGGGGAGAAGAGTGAGATATACACTGACCACAAGAGCCTAAAATATTTTTTCACGCAGAAGGACTTGAACATTAGATAGAGGCATTGGTTAGAACTGGTGAAGGATTATGACTGTGAAATCCTGTATCACCCAGGAAAGGCCAACATGGTGGCTGATGCATTAAGCCGAAATTGTCTAGGACAATTATACAGTGCGAGACAGATATCCAAGGAAAATGCAGAGGATATGACCAAAGCTGGAATAGAGTTAGTGGTGGGCCAGTTTGCCAACATCACACTAAAATCTACTCTTTTGGAAAGGATAAAGGAAAGTCAGTTTAGTGATTCACGACTGATGAGGATCAGAGGGGACATCCTAGCTAGAGTAGCTTAGGACTATACAGTGTTAGATATGGGTTTGCTGAGATACAAAGGTTGAATTTATGTTCTGATGAATGCTGTTATCAAACGTGAGATTCTGGATGAATCTCATACTACCCCTAGTCTTTGCATCTAGGCACCACGAAGATGTATCAAGATTTGAGATCACTATATTGGTGGCCTGGGATGAAGAGGGATGTGACTGAAAATGTGCCTAAGTGCCTAACATGTCAACAGGTCAAGGCTGAGCATCAGAGACCAATAGGGTTATTATAGCCTCTGGATATCCCAGAGTTTAAATGAGAGGATATCACAATGGATTTTGTGGTTGGGTTACCCAGGACCGTGGGTTAACATAATTCGGTGTGGATTATTGTGGATCGATACACCAAATCAACTCACTTCTTACCAGTGAGGACGACTTATACAGTTGATCAATACTATAACACCCTACTTCCCTAGAGTCATTACCATGTGATTTTAAAATGTTCCATTAACTCGCTAATCGAGATTTTAGACCAAAAAGTGTGAGTAGATCATAATAAAGACCCCTTGAATGAAAATTAAGTATAAAAAGGTTTGGACATTCTTTAAATTATAAAAGTGTTACATTGGGATCCCAAAACATTGTTTTAAAATATATTTACAACTCAAAAGTTAGTGTACAATCGACCTAAGCGACAAAACCCAAAATTTATAACATGTAACACCCTGGATAACCAAGACTGTTACACTGTGTATTTAAAATAGTGCAGGACTTGCTAATCAAGTCATTTGATTAAAAGTGTGGTCCAAAAGTAAACAATTAGGTTAGGGTTAAAATATTTTGATTGTAAACGGTCAATTTTCATTAAAATAGATGTTTGGTACATGGGATCCCAAAAACAGGGTCTAAGAGACAAAATTTACAAATTCTCAAAAGTTATATACAATCCAGTGGCCACTCAAATGGCAAAATACAAATTTTAGGCTCTGTCGTTGTACTTTCCCTCAGCCATGGTGGATGAGTAGCTGACAATGTACACCTTGCCCCCAGAGCTCTCCAACTCATGGTTGATCCATCTTACCCTTGTCTTTACCTAATCAGTGATGATAATCATTCAATCATAAAACAATCATCCAAATATTCAACAAGTCATAGACATCAAACTAATATCAGTAAACATATACATTCAACAATTTGTCTTAATCAATATACAATATTTAGGGTCGGTGCCCTTAAGCTGCGTCCTCTATTTACTCCACTGAATCCGGCTCGATTAGGCTGAGTCAAGTGTTTATCTAGCTGACCCCAACTCACAGTGGCCGAGCCGTGTCCTGTGTTCAAATTATCAGCCCTGACTCTCTTAGGTCATTCATTCTCATATGCCAAATCAATCATTTAGCCATACAATATACATGTTCAAGTATTGGGAATCTCAGTCCCGTTACAACCACTCAAGGGTGTAATTTTCTTACCTTTAATTTCGAGCGGAGATAATAGAATGGTCCCGAGCACGATCCTCAGTCCTGAGCCTTGGCGATAAACCTAGTCACAGTGGCCAATGGGTATTTATCAACTTCCAATCCAAATAAATACTTAGAAGATAAAAACTACTCCAAGACCTCAATTTGTACTAAAACAGGTAGTAGAAATTCTCCCAAGTGCTTAGGTTCGAACCCCCAAGCCTTACCAATTCTAGAAACCATTCCAAGGTAAAAATCCCTAGGCGGGTCGCGACTTGCCCTCAAGTCAGAGACCGAAAACCTAAGCCACAGGGGAGGTGGGCTACAACTTGCCTCTTAAGGTCGCAGTGTGCCCCCAAATCAGAGAGCATACCCAGGCCCTTTTGGGCACACACGCCGCGGCGCCCTAGATTTGGGTCGCGGCGCGCCCCTTCGAACCCAGAAATTATGGGTTTTCTCTATCTCTTTCCAGCCAAAAACCACAAAGCTTCAAACCAATTACACTCCCCACTTCCAACTAAATCACAAGAGTGAAACCAAGACTCAAACGATAGATTTTAAGCATATTAGAACACAGAAACTCAACCCAACCTACCAACAATTCATCAACTAACTTATACTCAAAAACCCAGAATTCACACAGGTTCTAAGCTTCACAACTACTCAACTCAATTCAGTGAATTAAAGTTGGAATCTTACCTGAATTGGTGACTTAAAATCCTCAGAATCCTTTGACTGTCTTTAACCTAGCCTTTTCACAGCTTGACCCCGCCCAAAACCAGCTCAATTCCCAGCGTGATCACCTCTATTTCCTTCTGTTTTCCTTCAACTTCAAAGTACAAGGAGAGGGAGAAAGAGAGACGGGGTACGTGAGTGAGAGAGGTGAGGGAGAGCTAAGTGTTTTTACCACTTTCTGGTTAGTCCCAAGTGTTTTGTCTGAGTTTATCCTTTGCTTAACAAAAGACAATTTTTCCCCTTAAGCCTATTAGTTCTCAAATTGTTCCTAGGGGTAGAATAGTCATTCCGCTCCCAGTTCCCGCTAATTCCTCAAGTGTTCCTAATATCTACTAATTAATCCCATCGTACAATTAATTACCAGGTACTTATTCATTACTTAATAAATCCCAAATATTCCTTAAATTTCCAGAAAATATCTCCAGGCTCCCCCTCGAGCCAGATACTAAACCCCGCTGTGACTATTTTGCTAATCCGCTCACTAGGACCGTCTCAAGCCATATGCAGCAAATATATCCAAATAATAATGTGGTCTCAACAATTTATGACAAGTAATCACATTTATGCCCTCAACGGGCCAAAATCACAAATATGCCCTTATAAGCTAGAAATGGCCCACATGCATATTTAATACTCATAAACATGCATATCACATATTCATATAATCATATTAATCATGCATGCCACATAATCATGCATTTTAACCATTTAATCACACATATACCAATTATGCCCTCCCGTCACACTAATCAAGACCCTTAAGTCTTATTAGTAATTTTGGGTCATTACAACTATCCCCTCCTACTGAGAATTTTGTCCTCAAAATTTACCTAAATAACTCGGGATACTGATCCCGCATCGCTGACTCAAGCTCCCAGGTCGCTTCCTCGACCCTTCTATTCCTCCATAATACTTTGACTAGAGGAATCATCTTGTTCCGTAGAACCTTGTCTTTCCTGTCTAAGACCTGAACCGGTCGCTCCTCATAAGACAAATATGTCTGCAATTACAAGTCCTCATACTTCAACACATGAGTCGTATCTGAGACGTACTTATGAAGCATAGAGATGTGAAATACATCATGAACTCTTGACAATGACGGTGGCAGTGCAAATCTATAGGCCACCTGCCTGATCCTCTCCAGATCTCAGAAGGTCCAATGAACCTAGGGCTCAGCTTGCCCTTTTTCCCAAACCGTCTCACCCCTCGCAATGGTGAGACTTGCAGAAACAAGCGGTCCCCTACCTGGAACTCCACATCCCTACACTTGGGATTAGCTTAGCTTTTCTGTCTGCTCTGCGAAGCGAGCATTCAAGCTCGGATCTTCTCGATAGCCTCATTAGTCTTCTGAACCATCGCCGGTCCCAAATACTTCCTCTCACCCATCTCATCCCAATGAATGGGTGATCTACACCTTCTTCCATATAACATCTCATATGGAGCTACTCCAATCGTTGATTGGTAACTGTTGTTGTTGTATGAAAACTTAATCAACGGGAGATACTTACTCCAAGACCCCTCAAATTCTATCACACACACCTAGAGCATGTCCTCCGAAACCTGAATCGTCCTCTCAGACTGTCCATCGGTCTAAGGTTGAAAGGCCGTACTGAACTTCAGCTGAGTCCCCATAGCCTTCTATAAACCACCCAAAAACTTGGAGGTAAATATAGGATCTCAGTTTGACACCATGGACTTGGGAACCCCATGGAAATGTACAATATCCCTCACGTACAGCCCCGCATACTGATCCACAGTATAGGTCGTCTTCAATGGTAGGAAGTGAGCTGACTTGGTGTATCTGTCTACTATCACCCACATCGAGTCATGAAGCCCCACTGTCCTGGGTAAACCTCCCACCAAATCCATCGTAATATCTTCCATTTCCACTCAGGAATACCCAAAGGTTGTAGCAACCCGCTAGTTACTGATGCTCAGCCTTCACCTGCTGACAGGTCAAAAACTTGGCCGCGTACTCCACTACATCCTTCTTCATCCCAAGCCCCCAATACAACATCCATAGATTCTGATACATCTTCGTGGTGCCTGGATGGAGTGAGTATGGTGTAGTATGGGATTCATTGAGTATCTCTCATCTAATCCCTATATCAGTCGGGACACAGATCCAACCTTTATACCGTAATAACCTAGTCTCTGAAATGTAATAGTCCTTAGCAACTCCAGCTAAGACATTCCCTTTAACTTCCTGAAACTGTTCATCTACCAACTGACCCTCTTTTATCCTCTTCAGAAGGGTTGACTGTAAAGTGATATTGGCCAACCGGCCTACAACCAATTCTATCCTCGCTCTAGCCATCTCTTTTGCCAACTCTCTCGATATCTGTGCAGAGCTAAACAACTGTCCTGGACTCCTCCGGCTTAACGCATCCGCCACTACTTTGACTTTCCCTGGGTGGTAAAGGATGTCACAATCGTAGTCCTTCATTAACCCCAGACAACGCCTCTGCCTCATATTCAAATCCTTCTGGGTGAAGAAATACTTCAAAATCTTATGATCGGTGTATATCTTGCACTTCTCTCCATACAGATAATGCTGCCACACCTTCAGTGCGAATACCACCGCTGCCAATTCCAGATCATGGGTAGGATACCGTTGCTCATACTCCTTTAGCTGTCATGACGCATAAGCAATAACCTTCTCATTCTGCATAAACACGCATCCCAATCCTAACCTGGATGCATCACAGTATACTACAAACTTCCCTTCCTCCAAAGAAAGACTCAACGCCGGAGCAATAATCAGCCGTCACTTCAATTCCTGGAAGCTATTCTCACACTTGTCTGACCAAACGAACTTCAAATTCTTCCGTGTCAATTCTGTCATCGGTGCAGTAATCTTTGTGAACCCTTCCACAAACCATCTATAATAACCTGCTAACCCAAGGAAACTTCTAACCTCTGAGGCATTCCTCGGTCTCGGCCAATCTTTCACTACCTCCACCTTAGCTGGATCCACCTTAATTCCATCTTCACCAACAATATGTCCAAGGAACGTCACTTCTGGTAGCCAAAACTCACACTTCTTAAACTTGGCATACATCTGGTGCTCTCTCAATCTCTGCAATACTTGTCGGAGATGATGCTCATGTTCTACCTCTGAACTTGAGTAAACCAAGATGTCATCAATGAAGACAATCACAAACTGGTCTAGGAAGTCCTTGAATACCCTGTTCATCAAGTTTATGAATGCTGCTGGGGCATTGGTAAAGCCAAACGACATGACCAGAAACTCATAATGCCCATACCTCATTCAGAAGGCTTTCTTCGGTATATCCTCATCCTTGATCCTCAGCTGGTGATAACCAGATCAAAGATCAATATTCGAGAACACTGTCTTTCCCTACAGTTGATCAAACAAGTCATCGATCCTTGATAAGGGGTACTTATTCTTGATGGTCAAATCTCTGTAGTCTATACACATCCTCAGAGTCCTATCATTCTTCAAAAAAAAAAAAAAAACTGGAGCACCCCATGGCGAGTAGCTAGGCCTGATAAACCCCAAATCAAGAAGTTCTTGCAACTGTATCTTCAATTCTTTCAGTTCCCAACGCTAACTCAATGACAAACTGAATCTCCCCGTGCGGCGACAGTCCTGGTAAATCCTCAAGAAACACATACAAGAACTTGCGTACGAATTTGGTCTCTCCCGGCCCTGCTGGCATAACTCTGGTAGTATCCACCACACTAGCTAGGAAACCTATACAACCTCCTTGTAATAGGTATCTATCTCTCAATGCTGGAATCATGGGTATGCGGGGTCCATGCACCACGCCCATTAAAACAAAGGGATCATCTCCCTCAGGCTCAAAAGTCACCATCTTCTTCCTGCAGTCTATAGTAGCCCCATATCTGACCAGCCAATCCACCCCCAAGAACATATCGAAATCGTCCATACTCAACTCGATCAAGTCTACTGATAGTTCCCTACCATCTACCATCATTGGCAGTGCTCTAATCCATCTCCTAGAAACTACCAGTTCCCCTGTAGCCAATATAGTCCCAAACCGTGCAGTATAATACTCACTAGGTCTACACAATCTATCAATTACCTTACTAGAAACAAATGAATGTGTAGCACCAGAGTCAATCAATACAGTATAAGAGAAGCCAGCGCTAGAAAGTTGACCTGTCACTACCGAGGGACTAGCCTCGACTTTTGTCTGCATCAAGGTGAACACTCGAGCTGGAGTCAAGCTGTCCACCTACCATAATTCCTCTTTCTTTGTTGTTGGGCAGTCTTTCTTGAGGGGTTTCCCACCACCCCGCACACATAACAAGCCTTCGCCTGACATTCGCCAAGATAGCGTCTTCTACACCTCGTGCACTCTGGGTAATTTCTCCATGTCTCACTCCCTGGCGGCCACCCTGAGCACCCCGACCCCTCCTATCAGAAACAACAGTGGTCGAAGTGTCAGGGGTATTCCACTTCAGATCGCTGGGGTCTCCGCCCCCACCAGACCCTGAATATGGAGGCACCGCTCTGCAAACCTCCTTTCTCGCAGCAATCTTCCTCCAAATCTTATTCTCCACCTCTTCAGCGGTAAGAGCCTTTTCAATAGCCTGGGCATAAGTCATTCCCCCAGGTACTGTTGTAATTCTCACTTCCCGATCTATCATAGCATTAAGCCTCCGAATAAATCTGTCCTGTCTAGCTGCATTTGTAGGCACTAAATCTGGTGCAAACTTCGCCAATCTATCAAACTTCAGGGAATACTCTGTGACTGTCATGTTGCCCTGCACCAACCCCACAAACTCATTCACTTTCGCTGCCCTGACGGCAACGTTATAATATTTCTGGTTGAACAAGTCTTTGAACCCATCCCAACTCAGAGTAGAAACATCCCTGGTCTGTGATGCCACCTCCCACCAAATACGGGCATCCTCTCTAAGCATGTAGGTGGCACAGGCCACCCTATCATTACCTTCCACCCTCATAAAATCTAGGATAGAAGTAATCATACTCATCCACTGCTCAACTTTCAGTGGATCTAGTCCTCCCTCAAAGGTTGGAGGATGCTGCCTCCTGAACCGCTCATACAAGGGCTCCCACCTGTTTCCAACCTCAGGTGTCTGTACAGCTGGGGACATACAATTGAAACAGCGAATAAAATTCTAAATTTCATATCGTCGAAATCAATCACCAAAACACCTTTAGAATGCTAGAATGGTCGTGAACCTAGTTTATGTCATTTTAGAATCTTGGGGTATCCCGCCCATGTCCTGAGGAAAAAGGAAGGAAAGCTAGAATCGCGAACCGAATTTTGCATGTTTGTTGGCTATCCTAAAGGCACTCAGAGTGGACTTTTCTATAGTCATTCGGAAAAGAAAGTGTTTACTTCTATGAATGCTACTTTTCTGGAAAATGATTATGTCCAAAACTTCAAACCGCGCTACAAAGTAGTTTTAGAGGAGATGGTTGAAGAATTGACTCCAACCAATGTTCCATCATCATCAACACAAGTTGATGATGAAATTTCCACTCTTCATGTACAACCAACGCAAGTTGATTTAAATGAAGAAAGTACCACTATTCTTGAGGAAACAGTCACGGAGCCTCGTTGTAGTGGGAGGGTTTCTAGGAACCCAGTTCACTATGGTTTGGATGGTGAAACCAATATGGTTGTTGGTGACGATGTTTCGTTGTCTTTCAAACAGGCAATGGCTAGCCCTGAAAAGGAACTATGGCTCGATGCCATGAAACAGGAAATGGAGTCCATGTACTCAAATTCCGTCTGGGATCTTGTGGAAGCACCTAGTGACTTTAGGCCATTGTGTGCAAGTTGATCTACAAGAAGAAATGAGGTGTTGATGGAAAGATCGAAACTTATAAAGCTCGATCAGTGACAAAGGGTTATACCCAAAGAGAAGGCGTGGACTATGAGAAATTTTTTAGTCCGGTAGCCATGCTCAAGTCCATTCGGATCCTCCTATCCATAGCAGCCGCTCTCGACTATGATATCTGACAAATGGACTGTTAGGAACGAGTTTCCTAATACGCAGCGGAATGGTGGTGGGTTGGCCCAGTGTACAACAAAATTTTTGTAACATATTTAAACTACATTTAAATATGCGGATCCATTAATATACATACATTAATCATAAGCAAGAAAAGAATAGAAAACATAGCTCTTGATGTCTATCAAGTGTCCTTACTATCTTTTCACAATTTGAATAAATGTCCTATCCAAGCTACTCTCAGGTACTCACACCAAGATCTTCCACAACGTTCTCTACACCTCAAGAAGTGTGTGGGCACTTAGAGAATAAATGATAATTAATTTGTGATTCTACTTGATGTACTCAACAAATGAGATCAAGAGAATAGACCTGAGATTGGTTCTTTATCTTTTTCAGGGAGAGATAGAAAAGTATCATTCTTTTTCACAGAGCGAATTCTTGAGTCTCTTGAGTATTCTTTCAGTATTCTAATTATTTTATGATAACTCTTACTTAAAAAGAAAATATTCAAATTTAAAAAATAAATCTGCAACCAATTTACAATTTATCTTTTAGTTAATTAATTATCTTATTAATGAAAATATTCAAAAACTAATTTTTGAATTTTCATTAACTAATTAATTAAATAAATAAAATTGAAAAATCTATCCCTGAAAATTATGCAGTGCACGCCACACACAATCCACTGTGAGTGGTCGTGTACCACCCTATATTTTAGGAATATTTGATTTTCTATTTTTATTTAATTATTTATTCAAACTAATTTTTCAGATAAAAATCTAACAACCTGATTACTAATTCAAATTTGAATTAAATATCTTTTTAACTAATTATCAAATATAATTAATTATTTGAATAAATATCATTCTTTTAAATTCAAATCCAATTTGAACTTATCAGATTATTTTGTCCCACTCAAATAAAGATATTTAATTAATTCTACTAATTAATTAAAACCAATAATAATTTCTAAATTAAATATTTAATTTATTATAATTTCTAAAATTATAATTAATTATTTATTCAATATAATTTCAAAAATTAATTTAATTATTTAACATAATTTTGAAAATTACAAAATAATTAAATATTAATTAATTTTATTAATTACAACTAATTTGTAATTAATTAATTAATCACTATTATCACATAATTTCATATTTGGCCCGAAGAACAAATTTCTTCTTAAATATGTATTTAAACCATTTTTTCCTTTATATTAACTCTTGCCTTGAATAGTGTTGATAGAGCCGCTGTGGGGACCTATGGACCTATAATTCCAAGCTCCAATAAATTTGAGATTATTAATTAAACTCTTTAATTAAATAATCTTAATTTATTAATCTCATAATTACTCCACTATAAATATGAGACTGCACTCTTGTAATTATAGACATCATTTACTGAGTACTTTATAAAATAAAGCATCCATTGATATAATCATTACATACAAATTAACCCTCTAATAATGGTTCATAATTAATCGGGAATAAAATTACCGTTTTACCCTTTTAATTATATCTTATTTCCTTAAGTGCCATTGACTTTACTAGTGAAGGTTAATTCATAACTAAATTATGAATTTGAGATGAATAACCTTTCAGCCCCAAAAATTAACCCTTAAAAGAACCATTATTCAATCTCTTACGAGAAGGTTTAGATTCCATATTTGTATACTATGTCTCCGGCCATTTACATTAATGAGTTCCCAAAACAAAAGTTTCTAGCCTGACCATTCTGACTGTAACGCCCTAATTTCTCATAGATTACCGAGAACACAGCGTTGGATCGTAATTCATAAATATTGCTCATTTATTGAAAAAAACTTGAAAATAGATACATGGATTCATAGTTTTACAAAAATAAAATGATTGTCTTTAACATAAAAATGAACAACATTTAAATAAAACTTTAAAATAAACTTTCTTTAATAAAAAAATAAATAACTAGGCCCGCTTGATCTTCCTCGACTATATGGTCCCCATGAGTACATCACGAAGCTCTTAGGTCCCACTCGCCACCGGCCTTTCTATCCTTAATTTCCTGAAATAAGGACATCATAAGGGGTGAGCTTCTAAGCTCAGTAAGGAAAATACAAACAAGAGTTAGTCATATAATCAAATATAACATAAATTCACAAGAGTCATACAAACACGAACCTCTAGGTCATATCATAGCTTAAGTCATAATTTTACATCATAATCTAAGTCATAAATCATACTCTAAGTCATAAGTCATAGGTCATATATCATACATCATAGGTCATAAATTATAATCATAACTATAATAACAAGTCAGATATAATAAAAAGATAAGTGTTTATACAGGGATGTCAATTAAGCCCCGGACAAAAGTCCATCATACACCGGACATAGGTCTGTCATAAAGTTTTGGCAACCGAGCCTACCGGACATAATCCGTCATACATCATTGGACACCTTAGGTCCAGACACACTTACCCATTTATTGTACCTGAAATGTTAGATCATACAAACATAAAACATATCATAACAAGATCATAATACTAAACTACCTAATTTTCCTTACCTCAGAATTTAAGAACGAGTGTGAGAGATTGCAAGGGTAGATCCGTAGAAAAAAAATTGATCACCTCATCTATTGACCACTATCACATGAACCTAGCATTAATAAGATATTATTAGTGTCTTAATTAGAAAAATTATCTAACTCACCAAAACTCAAAATATACTTACTGCATCTATACTTGAAATCCCTCAAAACCAGAGATAATCGAGAATGCCTCCTATCCTTCTATTGTGTTCGAAACACACTCTCCCTTTTTTCTTCTTAATGCTTTCGGCCACCCACACTCAGCCACCCACACTATAGTTCCTGTGTAGTATAATAGACGCTCCCTTTCTTTCATTTCATACTCTACTCTACACGTGAACCTTAAAGGTATATATATATATACATATTGATCTCACTTAACTTCATCTCCTAGTCCTACGCAAACTCACAACTAACCACACTGATATCTTAAGTTTGAAATTTCCTAACTTATCTTATCTGATTGTAACTTAATAATAAATTTTATATATAACCTAAATATTTAAGTCCATAAATTTCTCCTCCTATTCCCACGTAACCATACCCATATACTTAATGTTATCTATATTATTTAATAATTATAGTCCTTTAAAAAAATTAAAATTAAAGTCCTTTATATACCTCAGACGAAATTCTAACTATTTAAACTTAATCTTATATTCTCTCAGTACTTTCTTAACTACTTAATGTCTTTATAATATCTTTATATATCTTTTCTTATTCAATTATTCAAATTCAAACTCTTAATCCATTGATCAAACCGTACCCTTTAAACACTACTAAACTCAATTAAACTATTAGTCACATGTCTTTAATATCTCTTAACAATATTAATCTAGTCATTATCTATCAATATATATATAGCTTATAATACATCATAAATTATAACTTGATCCATAAGTATCTAATCCTCAAAATTTTCTAATTTATCATTATTATTTTATTCGTCACGTTTGACAATCCAAGATCAAATAGTTAAATATCTAACTAATTAATAACAAAACCATCCTATCATCTATTAAATAAATACTCTTTCTCAACTTTATATAGTATATAACTTGAACTAACTTAGTTAATCGATTGGTACTTTATGCTCACTCAAATTTAAAATTTACTAACAAATAAATAATCGTGACTACTCTAGATTAAAGAATTATTATTTAACTAAAATAATAACATCACCCCATTAAAAATCTATTCTCCATAATTATTCAAGCATTTTTTAAACTAGACATCATTCGATACCAATTTATCTAATAAGCCAGTATTCTATGCAATCATCTCACTTTTTCTAAATTTAATTAAAATAATACCACAACTAAAAGTATTATTCTAAATTAACACTACTAATGAACATGTCATAACTAATAGCAAACAATTAAATAACTGAGCTACTTGGATATTACACTGGAGTAAGTATTTACATTTGATAGAGTTTTCCTACGAAAACAACTATCAGTCGACCATTGGGGTGGCTCCCTATGAGATGTTTTATGGTAGGAAATGTAGATCGTCCATTCACTAGGATGAGATGGGAGAAAGGAAATACTTGGGTTCTGAGGTAGTCTAGAGGACCAATGAGGCTATTGAGAAGACCAGAGCTCGAATGCTCGCTTATCAGAGTAGACAGAAAAGTTATGCCGATCCAAAGTGCAGGAATGTGGAGTTCCAAGTGGGAGACTGTCTTCCTTAGATTTTCACCATGGAAAGGGGTGAAGAGATTTGGTAAGAAGGGAAAATTGAGCCCTAGGTTTGTAGGACCATTAAAGATCCTGGAGAGGATTGGTTAGATGGCCTATAGATTGGCCTTACCTCCGGCACTGTCGGCTATACACAATGTGTTTCATATTTCGACGCTTCGAAAGTATGTGTCTAATGTGACTCATGTATTGAGTTACGAAGATCTGGAGCTGCAGATAGATCTTTCTTATGAAGAATAGCCAATCTAGATACTAGACAGGAAGGACAAAGTCCTGAGGAACAAAATCATACATTTGGTTAAGGTATTATGTAGAAACAACAAGGTCGAGGAAGCAACCTGGGAATTAGAGTCCAAAATGCGGGATCAGTATCTTAAACTGTTCAGGTAAATTTTTGAAGAGAAATTCCTGTAAGGAAGGGATAGTTGTAACGTCCCAATTTTCCTAATAAGGCTTATGTAACGCCCTGGTTACCCTAGAACAGTTACGGTGAACCGGAAATTTGACCCGCTACCCAAGTCCTTTGGTTAAAACGTGCTCTAAGTGTTATTAACAGGTTAAGGTGGAAAACAATAAAAAGGAAAGGATATATTTTATTAAGTATATAACTGCTCATGAGCTTATCAAAATGTTTACAAGTTATTTACAACTCAAAATGGTCACTACCGTTTCAAATTTACAAACTCGCCAACCTAAGCGGCAAAATAGGGTAAACCCCCTAGTTCCTCTGAGAACTCCTTGGCCGTGGTGGTCAAGCGGCCGCATATGTACACATCACCACCTAAGCTCTCCACTCAAGGCTGGGTGAGCTTTTCTTTCCCTTTACTTGCACCACATAGCACCCATGAGCCGAGGCCCAGCAAGAAAACACAATATAGCATGATATAATATCAACAATGATCATAATAATCATTCAGGACTATCAGTCCTAAACAGATAGGTGACAGTCGCAAAAGTCACTAAATTGGGAATAACTCCCTTCAGCCTTGTGACGATAGGGTCACCGAGGCTTAACAAGTAAGTGAACCTTTCATTAGCTTAACCAGGATAGGTGCATGGTGACTGGTCACCAACATAACCTTCCTCATGACCATAGAGTCATAACCCTGGAACATCGTTCCCTAGCCATGTGACAAGCGGTCACCTGGGCCTTAGGCCCTGGCTCTGAGTAACTAGTCTTAGACTAGCCAAGCGCTTATAAGTTTCATCGACCTTAGGGTCGGTCCAGCATTAATGCCTTAGAGCCATTCAATGCTGATATCAATTAGATCTAATCTTCATTTGGCCCTGCGTTCAGGACGCTTATGCCGTTTCTGACTCTTAGGTCAGTGTCCCTGACTAGTCAGTGTCATATACAAGTAAGCAATATTCACTAGCATTTAATATGCAATCCATGTCCACATTTATCAATCAACATGCCTCAATAACAAATACGCATGTCATATATACACAGGGTGCAGTTTTCTTACCTCAGATTCGAGCTACAATGAATAAAAGAACAACCCTTGAGAACGATAAACTTTTAGCCCTTTAGCGGTCACCTAGTCATAACCAAGCATGGGAAATCATCAATAAAAATGATCAACATAGGTTTCCAAACCAACATCTAGCCTCCGGGATGTCAATCCAAACTAATCCAAGTAGTAGGAACAATCTCGAGGCCTAAAACTATGTTCCCGGGGTCAAAACACACAAACGGGCTCAACCCTGCTCAAGGGCTGCGGCCCTAGCACCTTGGGCCGCGGCCCCCAGCCACCACTGAAACAAGGGCCGTGGCGCCCAACATCAAGGGCCACAGCGCCCAGCAAAGGCAATTTCCCCCCACCTGCTTCTTCGAGCTAGGGCCGCGACACTCCAAGAACAGGGTCGCGGCCCCCAACCCAGAACATGCCCAAACTCGTCCTCCAACATCCCAAAGCCTCCAAAATCATGCATAAACATTACCAACTCATAAAATAAAAGTTCCCAAGATTCCCAATGTCCCAAAACCATCAAAACCCAAGGTTCAATCAAACCAAAAACTCAACAATTCACAAAAGCCAATCCAAAGCTTAGAAACTCTAAAAACTCAAAACTTTAAACTTAGATTACCTTTGATTGGGTTGTTTTCCATCAAATCCTTCGGTCAAGAAGCTTCTAATCTTTCCTATGATCTCTATGCCTTGATCCTCGCTTGATTCCGACTCCTAGAACTCGAGATTTCTTCGAAAAGGCTTCGAACGGTAAAAATGAACTAACGGGAAAGAACGAGAGGTTTTCTAACGTACGTTCTATCTGACAAGCTACTTCAAGCTTAAGTAACCTCAAATAAAACCTAGTGCTCGGGGTCCCAAAAACCTCCTTGGGGACATTATAGTCAAAACTTCCAGAATTTCATCCTGATCTTAATAACTCCCAATTTATCATCAAATAAACATTCTTATTACCCAATAATTGACCCCGTTATGAAAAAACCGCTAATCCATTATATAGGATCGTCTCATGCCGAATAGCTCGAATATATCTCCATAATAATGGAATCTCATTCAAAAATCACAATATGCACCCAAATATACCCTTAACGGGCCAAATTATTAAAATATCATAATACTCAAATGTGGACCCACATGCATGCATATAACGTCATATTATAATATAATTCACATAAACATGCATATTATCATTTAATGGAATAATTAAGCAGTTATGGCCCTCCCGCCCTACTAATCCTGCCATTAAACCACATCGAAGGATTCGAGGCATTACAGCTTAGTGCCTTGATTAGGGGGCCAGGAGGGCAATAATTGATTTAATTGTATTATTATGTGATGATATGCATGATTATATGAATTATGTGAGTTATATTATAATATGACTATATTAACATGTTTAGGTGTATTAAGCATGCATGTGGGCCCATTTCTTATTAGAAGGGAATTTTTGTAATTTGGCTCGTTGATGGCATATTTATATATATATATATATGTGTGTGTGTGTGTGTGTGTGTATGTGCATATGGATTGAGACCACATTATTATGTGGATACATTTGAGTTATTCAGCACGAGATGATCCTAGGGAGCAAGTTAGTGGTTTAGTCACAACAGGGAGTAATACCCGGCTCAGGGTGAGCCAAGAGGTATTGCGAGTAATCTGGAGAGTCATCGAGACTCATTGTAGTGTGAGTCGTGCTTTGAGAGAAATAGCAATATTCCAGGTTTAGCAAAATTATTTGGGAAGATTTAAGTATAGAGCAAGATTAGAGAGTGAAAATGACATTTTTGCCCTTATGGGGTGTTGAGAGAGAAATGGGTTGAGTGGGGGAATTTTGGTCATTTGGGACCATTCGAATATAAGGGTTTAGCTGAGTTCATTCACTTAGAAAACACAAAAATCTCACTCTCGTTCTCTCTCCCGTTCTCTCTCTACGCTCGTTAGTATTTTTGAAGGAAACTCGAGTTTTAGAGCTCAGATTCAAGCGAGACTAGAATCATAGCGATTCTAGGGAAGATTAGAAGCTTTATAGCATGGAAACTTAGCTAGAAAATAGATTTATCAGAGGTAATTCGAGCCCTTAATCTTCTGAGTTTTGTTTCTTTTTTAAGTTTCTTAAGCTTTGATTGAATTTTATGGTTTTTGTGAGTTTTGATTCGCTTGTGAGTTGGGTTTTGCTGCCTGTGATGTACTGACAACAATGGAATTATTTTGATCCTAGGTCTAGGTCAACTAATTCACCAAAAAAAGGAGGAAGATATGAATTAAAAGATGAATTACACTTAAGAACATCCTTAGACAAATAAGTGAGAAAAGTAGAAGCTTTAGCCATAAGCCAAACTATAAATTCTCCAATATAACCAAGAAAAGATGTTTGTTCTATATGTTCTAGTCCTTGCCATAATGCCCAATCATGTTATTCCTACCAAGAAGCATTTTATGAGGAGGCCATTGCTCTTCATGCTTATGGGAAACCAAATGATAGCCCATTTTCATCCAATTATAATCCAAATTGGAGAAACCATTCAAACTTTTCATGGAGACAAAACCAACCTCCAATGAATCAAGGGCACCAATACAACATGCAAAACCAAACTCATGCCCCACAAAATCAATTATATCCTCAACAAAGAAAACCTTCCTTAGAAGATACTTTACAACAATTTATGCAATCCACTCAACAAATCCTACAAAATCAGTCTCAATCAATTACCAAACTTGAGACACAAGTGGGACAACTCGCTACTGCTTTAGCTGATAGAGAGAAAGGAACATTCCTTAGTCAACCTATCCCAAATCCAAAAGGTCAATATGAGATAGGAAAGTCTAGTCATAATGGAGAAGTCAAATCAATTTCAACTCTTAGGTCCGGAAAGAACATTGTCAAACCTGATTACATACCTGAGGTTGAAAAAGAAAAAGAAAAGACTCAACCTTCTAGTTCTAATGCCGATGACTCTTCAAATGAGGATACTCCAATCCATCCTTTAATTCCAAAAGCCCCATTCCCACAAAGATTACTTCCAATTAAAAAAGGCGACCAATATAATGACATCTTACTAGTTTTTAAACAAGTTAGTATCAATATCCCTTTCTTAGACGCCATTAAACAAATTCCTACCTACTCTAAATTTTTGAAGGATCTTTGTACTGTAAAAAGAAACACTAATGTTCCTAAAAATGTGTTTTTAACTAAACAAGCTAGTTCCATTATTCAATATAAGAGTCTTGTTAAATATAAAGATTTTGGGTGTCCCACAATTTCATGCATTATTGGTGATCATTTTATTAACAAGGCTTTACTTGATTTGGGTGCTAGTGTGAATGTATTGCCTAATTCTGTTTATTAGCAACTTGGTCTTGGTGAACTAAAACCTGCTTCTATAACTCTTCAATTAGTCGATCGTTTTGTGAAAATTCCTAGAGGCATTATAGAAAATGTTTTGATAAAAGTTGATAAATTTTACTTTCCTTCATTGTTCTTGATACTCAACCTATGGAAAATGTGCATGCTAAAATTCCTATCATTTTAGGTAGACCATTCTTAGATACATCTAATGCAATCATTAATTGTCGTAATGGAGCTTTAAAATTATCTTTTAGAAATATGATTGTTGAATTGAATGTATTTAATGTCTCTAAATCTGTTAAGTGTGAGGAAGTGCATGAAGTTAACATGATTGAGAATATTTTTGAAGATGATGAAAATGACTTGCTTGACTTTTGTGAAAAATATTTTGGTATGCGCTTACATGTTGATGATTCCATGAATGATGTGAATTATTTAATCAATTTCTGAGTCTCCAAAGTTGGACCTAAAACCTTTGCCAGAAATTTTAAAATATGTTTTTCTAGGAGAGTCTGAAACCTTATGTTATCATAGCATCCGCCTTACATAAAGAACAAGAAGATAAATTATTAGATGTCCTTAGAAAACATAAAGAAGCCATAGGTTGGACTATTGGAGACATTAAAGGAATTAGCCCATCCATATGTATGCTTAGAATCCATCTAGAAGAGAATTTGAAAACCTCTCGGGAATGTCAAAGAAGGCTAAATCCAAATATAAAAGAAGTAGTTAGAGAAGAGGTCATTAAATTATTAGACGTAGGTATCATTTACCCTCTTTCTGATAGTCATTGGGTTAGTCCAGTTCAAGTTGTGCCTAAGAAGTTTGGGATCACAGTTGTTGAAAATGAGAAAAATGAATTAATTCCTACTCGAGTACAAACGGGGTGGAGAGTGTGCATAAACTATAGAAAGCTAAATAATATTACTAGAAAAGACCATTTTCCATTACCCTTTATTGATCAAATGCTTGAACGTTTAGCTGGCCATGTATATTATTGCTTTCTTGATGGGTATTCAGGATATAACCAAATCCCCATTGTCCCAGAATATCAAGAAAAGACTACATTTACATGCCCTTTCATGACTTTTTCCTATCGTCGCATGCCTTTTGGATTATGCAATGCACCTGCGACTTTTCAAAGGTGTATGATTTCAATTTTTTCTGACATGGTTGAAAGATTCCTTGAAGTGTTTATGGATGATTTTTCTGTGTTTGGTTCCTCCTTTAATGAATGTTTGCACCATCTTTCACTTTTTTTAATTCGTTGCAAAGAGAAAAAACCTTGTGATTAACTGGGAAAAATGTCATTTTATGGTTAAAAAATGAATTGTTTTAGGTCATGTAATGTCATCTGATGGAATAGAAGTTGATAAAGCCAAAGTTGATCTTATTTCAAAACTTCTCCCACGTAAAACTGTGAAAGATATTAGATCATTCTTAGGACATGTCGGTTTCTATAGAAGTTTTATAAAAGACTTTAGCAAAATTTCTCAGCCTTTATGCCATTTACTTGGAAAAGAAAATACTTTTGTCTTTGATAATGATTGTCATGTTGCTTTTGATGAATTGAAAAATCTTTTGACTACTGCACCCATTATTCGACCTCTTGATTGGAAGATAGATTTTGAAATAATGTGTGATGCTTCTGTTTATGCTATAGGTGATGTCTTATGACAAAGACTTGAAAAAAATACCTCATGTAATTTACTATGCTAGCAAAACTTTAAATGATGCTCAATTAAATTATTCCACAATCGAGAAAGAATTGCTTTCTGTTGTTTTTTAATTGGAGAGATTTAGATCTTATTTGTTAGGGTCTAAATTATTGTTTATTCTGATCATGCTGCATTAATATATCTCTTATCGAAAAAAGATGCTAACTCTTGTTTGATCCGTTGGATCCTACTCTTACAAGAATTCGACTTAGAAATACATGACAAAAAGGGGTCTAAAAATGTTGTTGCTGATCATTTATCTAGACTAGTTGTTGAAACTATACATGATTCCACTCCTATCACTGAAGCTTTTCTTGATGAACAATTGATGCATGTTTCTTCTTTTCCTTGGTATGCTGATATTGTGAATTATTTGGACACTAAAGAAATATCATCTCATTGGTCTAAGCATGATAAATCTAAATTTTATTTGGGATGATCCGAACTTGTTTAAATACTGCCCTGATCAAATAATTAGAAGATGCATTCCAAATTGTGACCAATCTAAAATTATATTTTTTTTTCATGATCATGCATGTGGAGGACATTTTAGTGGTAAGAAAACAACTGCTAAAGTTTTACAATGTGGTTTTTATTGGCCAACTATCTTTCTTGATACATATATGTATTGTAAAGCTTGTGAAAGTTGCCAAAAGTTAGGAACTTTAACTAGAAGAAACATGATGCCTTTGAATCCTATTCTTATAATTGACATATTTGATGTTTGGGGCATTGATTTTATGAGACCATTTCCTAACTCTTTTGGTAATCTGTATATTCTTGTTGGAGTTGATCATGTGTCTAAATGGGTTGAAGCTATTGCATGCCACACTAATGACAACAAAGTTGTGCTTTGATTTTTGAAAGAAAATATATTTCCCGTTTTGGTTCACCACGTGCTATCATTAGTGATAACGATACACACTTTTGTAATAAGTCATTTGAACATTTGATGAAACAATATGGCATTACACATAAAGTCTCAACACCATATCACCCACAAACTAGTGGTCAAGTTGAAGTGTCTAATAGGGAAGTTAATCACATTTTAGAAAAATTTGTGAATCCAACTAGGAAAGATTGGTCCTTAAGACTCACTGATGCATTATGGGCGTATCATACCGCATACAAAATGCCCATTGGCATGTCACCCTACAGACTTGTGTATGGTAAGGCGTGCCACTTACCTGTTGAGTTAGAACATATAGCCTTTTGGGCTATTAAGCAGTTAAATTTTTCTTGAGACAAGGCAGGTGAGAAAAGAATACTTCAATTGAATGAGCTAGAAGAAATTAGGAATGATGCATATGACTATTCAAAAAAATATAAGGATCGCATGAAATTTTACCATGACAAAAATATTTTGAGAAAAGATTTTTCTCCCAGTCAAAAAGTCATGCTATACAACTCTTGTTTGCATCTATTCCCAGGAAAATTATGTTCTAAGTGGACCGGTCCCTATATTGTTCGAGTCATTTTTCCACATGGAGCTATCGAAATTGAAAATCCTATCAATGGTGATATTTTTAAAGTTAATAGACAAAAATTAAAACCATTTTTAGAATTAAAAACCGATGAAGTGGATGAAATCCTCTTTGAGGATCCTATTTACCAAGTTATTTGATTGCTTGCAATTACTCTTGGTAACTTGTATTTATGTGTTTTGTGTGTTTATTTTTGTGTGCTTGTTTTCGTGTTTACTTTTTTGTGTTATACTTTTTGTTAAGTGTTTCTTGCTCTCTTGACGTTGCACCACGATGAGGTACGACCATTGTAAACTCTAACCTCTTGTCAATTTTAATTTATATTTATATTTTGACACATTGAGGACAACGCTTAAATTAAGTTTGGGGGTAGTGAATTTAATGGTTATTTACTATTCATTATGTTGAATATGAGGGTAGAATTGTGTTAAGTTTGTTTTGAAAAAAAAATTGTTTATTATGTTTTGTTTAAAAAAATATATAAAAAAAAAACTTAGTGATATCTTTTATTTCCAATGATAAGAACCCTGATTGAGTGTGATTGTAGTTCTCTTGAAAATATGAATATTTCTTAAGCTTTATTTCTAATTATTGGGTCAATTTTGCTTAAATTACATATATATATATATTATAATAGAACACTTCTAATTTTTTATAAGTTTATATGAAAAATAATTGTTCTTAAAAATATAATTTAGAAAGCAAGATTGACTATTTGATTAAATACATAAGCTTAATCTATATTCATAAGTTTTTTAGAGATATTATCATTGTGCAATTTTTGAGGAAATACTTAAGATATCAACCATAAAAAAAAATTAATTTTCTTTTGCTTGAGGACTAGCAAAACTTTAAGTTTGGAGGTGTGATAACTCTACAAAATAGAGTTATTTTACCACATTTTTTATGCTAATTGTTGCTTAGTCTTTGAGTTTTTAAGTAACTTATTAAGTTTTTAAGTAATTTTGAATTTATTAGTCTTATTGTAATTTTTAGCTTTTTATATGTTTTTATAGATATTTTATTGTAGTATGTTGTAGTTTAATTATTTGAAATTAGTATTGTTGAGTTAGAAGTAAAAAACATGTACTTTTGAGCTTAAATGTTTAAGTAAATTAAGTTTTAATTAGTATTTTCATGGAACTTATGTTGTATATTTTATTATTGAAAATATTTAGTTTTAATTTAATTTATGTTTATTTTATAGGAAATATGTTAAGCAAGAAAATTGAAGAAAAAAAGTGGCATTTTCAAGGAAAAGAAAGGGAAAAAAAAGAGTATTTCTAAAAAGCCACCAGCCCAGCCCACTTCCGGCCCTGCCAGCCCACCTCCTGGGCCCGTCTGCCCCATTTCGGCCCGCCTCCAAGCCAGGCCCACGTCTGCCAGAAGCCTCCAGGCCCAACTGCCTCCACTAGTTGCTAGCCTAATTCCGGCCCAACCCAATTGCCTCCACCAATTGCTAGCCCAATTTTGGCCCAACCTACTTGCCTGCCACCAGCAGCCAAACCAGCCACCTTGAGCCCAACATGGTTCTCTTGTCCCCTTGCCCCCCAATGTCTAAAAATGCCAATTTTTTTACCCAATTTTTCTACACATTTCACTACGAAATTCATCATGACACCTTAGAATTTACCCATACTTGCCATATTATTATTAATTTAATTAATTTAAATTTATTATTTTAATAATATCATTTTGGCTATAAATATGTAATTTCAAGATCGTTTTTGGGTGCTTAATTTTTGGTTACCATCTTCTTTTCTACAAATTCTCTCTACCATTCTCTCCCCCATTTTAGTATTTTTCAAGAGCATTTTTCAAGTGTGTATTCTCTTTATTTTGTAATTCCTATTCTAGTTATGAGTTTCTAATCTTTTTAAGATTATTAAGGTGGTGATGAAATAATATGTAACTATATAGTATTTATTTTGTATGTTGATTTCCCATTTGTGGAACAAAGTTTATGGATTTTTTCTTCTTCAAATATATTCTTTCACCTTAAATATCATGTATTTTTTATTGTTAGCACATATTTACACTTTGTTCTTTATTATTGCAAAATCATAATATTCTTTGATTAAGGTGTGCCATTATTGTGCACATCAAATGCTTAGAGCAAAAATATTATGTTTTGCCTTATAAATAATGTTTATTGTGTTGACTGATGATTTATCCAACGACAGAGAGTCACTAAAACAATAAAGATTTATAAGTTTAATGTAAGAACTAAACAACCCTAGGATTTATAGTGGTTCGACCCCAGATGTTGGTAATAACCTACTTCCACTTAGTGTTTTTATTGATGTATTATGAAACCTGCGATCATCGAACTAGAGTTCACTGAGTTTCACAAGCTCCAAAAAAGGCTACAAAAGTCGTGTATAAAAAGCACTAGTTCTCTCTTAATACAAATTATTGCGTTTTTTCTTTAAATGAGTCCCATGAATCCTATTCATAGGCTCAAGGATGCACATATGGGCCAATGGGCCCTGTCTAATTTTGTTAGAAGCATATTTGAATAATAACATAAATCATAATCTTTACTCATAAATAGGGTCAAATATCTTTAAAATATCCGCCTTATAACTGTATTTGAACTCGGGTGTTGTTACTTCGACCAGCCCTGGTCACATATGCCAGCACCTCTTCTGCCGTACTGTTCAGAATCTTTCTTGAATCCATCGAGCAGCTTATACTCTGGTCGTTGGTCGATCTTAATGTAATCACTAAATACTCACGTGCAACCCACGTGCTCACTGAGTTTGCAAAGTCAGCAAGTAAGTATGTTTCAGGGTAAACATTTCCCCCCCCCCCCCCCCAAGTTTATTTTAATGCGATCAGTATTTAATAAACTTACTCGACAGTTTGGTGCCATCTGTGGGAAGGAAAACTATCAAGTCGTTGTTCTTCCATCAATTTTGACAAGAAAAATGCCATGGCGTTCGAAACTCCTACGGGAATCTTAGGATAATGAGATCCACCTTGGCGGAGGCCAACTAAAAGCCTCCAGAACAAACCCTCCGCCACCTAAGAATGGAGTCATGCCAGATGAACATTCAACCCCTGGAGAGGAGAATGAGGCATCACTCCCAGCAGTCCAACCTAGGGGAGGTCATCGTGAACCATTTACGACCTGTGTGGGTGGCAAGAGTACACATCCTCCTCCTCAACCACTAATTGCACCACGCTCCGGCCACCGGGATCCATGCCCCTCTTTGTAGAAACCCGACAATAGTTTGCGGGTGCACTCTGTGAGTCCCAACTCCAAAACTCACTTTTACGAGAATGAGATACACAAGTTGCGCATAAAAAAATCAAAGGCTATAAGCCACTTGTTGAATGACCTGCTACAAGGAAGGTCAAGCATGCCCCTTCCCCACCATAGGGGAAAAAAGCATGCACGAGGAGAAACCACCATACTTGTGGATGGTGACAAAAGGCAGCTCTCCACTTGTCGTACCCCTCACCCAGAACATGAGGAAGATTATACACCAGTGGAGAAACCTGACGCTAACCCCACCTAGGGGAAGTTCGAACCCAAGACTACCCCACAAGAGCTTCACTTGACTCGAGGGAGAAATTTAACTCGAGAATGTCTGAGGAAAAAACAACACCCCCTGCAGCTCCCGCGAGGGACATAACCAAATCAAGGGTTTAGTCTGAGAACCTGCAAGACTCCTTAAGCAAAAAAAGAAGGGAACTAGACATCAAAATGCAAAGCCCTCAAGGCAATATTATCACTGCACCTGGGGGGCATAGAGATTCGGAAGAATTTGACAATGATTCGCCCTTCACAAGGGAGATCCAGGTAGAGAAACTCCCCACCAGCTTCAAAGAGCCTCACATGACTCCCTATGAGGGTACTACGGAT
This sequence comes from Humulus lupulus, assembly GCF_963169125.1. NCBI lineage: Eukaryota > Viridiplantae > Streptophyta > Magnoliopsida > Rosales > Cannabaceae > Humulus > Humulus lupulus. The sequence continues at coordinate 46,287,338 of NC_084793.1, forward strand.
CCAAAGTATCACTTAAACTCTTTCAATAACTTGATGAGGTTAAGGGGGTCAACGGCAGAGCAAAGTGCCATTGCTTTGTCGTTACGCTTAAAGGAGTTGCATACAAGTGGTTCAAGAGGTTAATGTAGTGTCCCAGAATATTTACTTAGCTAGCTAGATAGTAGTAGTAGGTAGTATTAGTTAGTAGTATGCTAGTTACCATGGATTTTGGTTCAAACCGGGACTTAGTTAGAAACTCATAGCAACAGTTGTGGATTTTATAAGCTTAACCTATAGTTTAAGAATATTAATTATTACATAAGGTTTGATTAATATTGCTGGTCATAGATATATATTTATTATAAACTATGGTTTAGATAGAGCTAATAAGAGTGTGACCCTTATCATAATTATGATTATTAAGGAATTAAGTATTTTGATGAATAACTTTAATAAAAGAAAGATCTAGAAGCTCTAGAACCTTCCAGCAGCTGTTAGGATCGTATTATGACTCATTCAAAGCTGTTTATCCAATTCAAAATATGCTAAAAAAGTGCAAATACGTGTTTGATATATCAACATATGCTAACATATCGTAGCATAGGGGTCGATATATCGCCTACGGAAGATACGGAAAACACGTCGACTTTGCACGAATGATCGAACAAGCCTCAGGATTACAGGGGGAGATGATATATCATCTATAGGGGGCGATATATCGGCTCCAATTATGTATTTTTGAAAGTTTGATTTTTGAATTTTAAAAATACCCTTAACCACTTAAACCTGCCTTTGAACGTTTTTGACCGAGTTCTGGGCGTCAGTTGAACGAAAATTCAAATCTTTTTCATTTTATAATCATTTATTTATTCAAATTAAAAGGGGTTAGCTTCACTCCTTGAACTCTATAAATAGGACCTAGCGCTCAGCCATTTTCTTCATTCTTCAAGCATTTGATCTGAGCCTCCAAGGTGCTAGTGTGACTATAGAGAGATACACTTGGGTTTTGGGTTAAAGCTTTATCATTCTAAGCTTTTATAAACACTTGGGAAGTGAGAAATAGTGTGATTTTGGTATTGAGGTTTAGACCAATCCATAAGGTCATTCAAGGTATTCCTATTCCTAAGTTCAGTTCTATATGGTTCTTTGGTTTTCTTTTATTCAGATCATAACTCTTCTTTATGATTCATGATTAGGTATTTAAGTTCTTGAAACTTAAGGTTCTTCTTGGTAAGTTTCTTCTTGGATGGTTCAGTATTCTTTTTCATCTCTTTTTCTTTAGATTCTCACCATTTTACTGTTGGTTTATAGGAGTGTTCTAATCCCGTTCTTGTTCCCAAATATCTCGGCTTTTGGTAAGGAAAATAGGATAGATTTTATGTGCTTATATGTTATGATATGTTTACATTATGATATGTTTATGCTATGGTATGTATATGTATGATATGTTTTTAGTCACTTGGGCATATGACTTGCTTAGATAGCAAGCCCCAAGATTATTTATCATTTCATGGGTTAGAGTTATGATTTACCCTACCTTGACTAGTAGAGGACCTAGATGGGTTATCATATACTACCATGTGATCTACCTACCTCGATTAGTAGGCAGAGGACCTAGATGGTTTATCACATGCCATGTTAATGAGTTAATGGCCATTAATATTGTAGTCCTATATGATATACATTTCTTTTATAGTCATATGTTTTCTAGTATATGTTTATGATCTAGTTTTATGCTTATATGTGTTAGTAGATTTTCCTTGCTGGGCATTAGGCTCACTCTATTTTTAGTATGATGCTAAAAACGATATGGAAGGCGGAAGGATTCTTGGTAGCTTGGCTTGTGTGTTAAGGATGAATGGATTCAATGGACTGCGTGTTGATCAAGGACGACGTTATTTATTTTATGTCTTTTAAATTATGTTTTGATGTAATTCTGCTATTAGTATTTAAAGTTATGTTTTATGTTTTATTAAACAATGGGTACCCATACCATATTTTACATCTTATTTTGTAATTTGCACAGTATATATTTTGGGGTTTAATAAAGTTATGACTATTTCTTATGTATGTTTTCTCAAAAATAGTATCTATGTCTAGTAGTTTTAATGGTCCAAGGTCTTAGAAATAGTTGGGTCATTACAGTTAAGGCCAGGAACAATCAAGTCGTCGAAGCAATTCTCTGGAAAATTTCTTCAGCAACACCATGCAGTCTGTGATTATGTTATGCCAATTACCAGCCTCGCTAACATAAAACAAGGCGAGAATGAAAGTTTGAAGAGTTATATCCATAGGTTCAATATGGAAGCAACAAAAGTGGGAAGTTCAACTAAAGCGGAGCTCAAGATGGCTATTATAGCCGGAGTTCGTCCAGGAAGCAAGTTATGGGGTAACATGCTCAAGAGAGAGGTTACAAACTTAAATGACTTCTTCGAAAGAGCACAGAAGTATATATGTGTGGAAGAAGGCCATAAGGACTTGCATGTTGAGGGAAGAAAACCTCTATCCAATCACCCTTCTACCAATACATCTAAATATTCTGTGTAGAAGAGAACCGTTGTGATAGAGGAGTCGTTGATCAAGTTGAAAACTGGGAAAGGACTACAAAAAGGCTTCAAAGAATAAGCTAGTAGGATTCATCAAATCATCGCAATCAGCCCCCATAAAGATCCAAATAAGTCGCTTAGCTTATTCCAGAGATTTGGAATTGTCAAAGCATATCAGAGAGAACAAAAAACAAAGTACTTGGCAAGATAGATCTGACAAACCACTTAGGAGGTATTAGATCTGACCTCAATAGGCATCCAACCTTGTGCAAAATAGGTGCCAAGCCTCACGAGCCCCAACAGGCACCTAATATGTGCAAAATGGGTGCCTAGCCTTGCAAGCCTCAACAGGCACCCCGCCTTGTGAAAATTAGGTGTCCAACCTCGCGAACCTCAACAAGCACCCAGCCATGTGCAAAATAGGTGCCTAGCCTTGCAAGCCTCAACAGGCACCTAGCCATGTGCAAAGTAGGCGCTTAGCCTCACGAGCCTCAATAGGTGCTTGGCCAAGTGTGAAACAGGCGTCTAGCCTTGTGACATATATATATATATAAAAGTATTCGTCATACATATATGTGAGAGCGGTGAACCTTATGAGACAACATTTGAATCTACAAGGATTAGCTACCCTTATAGAATCTAAAAAAGTCAAAAGGTCATTCAAAAGTGACCTTTTCACGAACAAACCCATACTGCAAAGGGACCACATCGTATAAGACGAAAGGGGAGCCCAAAGAGATCCCCAAGTCTAGATCGACTGAGTTGCCTTACCAAGGGAAAAAGGGCCTTGAAAATAGGTGTTCGCAAGGTTTCACAAGGACAATCTCCCTATAAGGGTCTCGACCCGAGGGGAGATCGCCTCAAAAACCAAAAAAAGGTCTCAAAGAAGATGCTTATGAAAAAGGTATCAAAGAAGATGCATGCAAAAATAGTACTATGCCTAATGACGAGGAGGATGTTTCTCACAAAAAATAAAATGCGCGCACAAAAGTATATAAAAGGATAGCGAGAGCGCAGGGGCCAGCATGACCAATATAGAAAAAAGCGTCAAGGAGCTGGTCACAGAAAACAATTTAAGGTTGGTCGACCTTTTAGCACCTCACCAGGAAGTGAGGGAATCCACCGCAAGGAGTGCCACTAGAGAGGTCACTGACGAACAAGACATCCCCGAGCAGCAACAAGATGTGTCACAACCCCAAAGGCAACGACCAACGGGAGTGACCATCCGAGAACCAACCCCTAGCACTCGAGCTACTAATACCCCTACCCAACATGGGAGGGGAAAATTAAAACTACCTGACTACAATGGCCCTATACTCGAATCTTCAGACGAGAACGGTATAGATTTCTCACTCCTAGATAATCTGCCCATCCCTTGTCATTTATTCGATAGGGATGGGAACTTTAAATTTATGACCAGTAGTTTTAGCTTGGACTTCTTTGAGGCAGATAGTGAGTGTAGCAGTAGTTCTTTAGATAATGTAACGACCAATAATAATAGTTCGAGTATACTACTTAGAATTTCTATTTACTTTATTCCTTTATTGTGCCAAACTATCTTTAACATTCCTGCTTGTTTGTTCTTGTTTTGCAGTCATGCCATCTGACAACGCCTTCAACATCCATGCCTTCTCAAATGCTCCTCCGAGCAGGAAGAAATCAAGCAGACAACACCCTGGAGAAGGCAGTGGAGAGCCTTCCAGAAAAAGAGCTCGACCAGAGGACCCTCCAGCTCATGCTCCGTCTAAATCAACTATGCCTCCTCCTTCTCCTCGCACTGCTCCTTCCACCAACCAAGCAGAAATATCTCTGGCCGTAGATTTATTAAGCAATGCATATAGCTCAACAAACGACAAGCTATAGAGATTGTCTAAGCACCATCGCAGCCAAGAGGCCTTTGCCTGTCTTCTTGCGTTGAAACCCAGCCAGGTCCTTGCTCGTGGGTTCAACGAACTACTCAGTGTAAATTTCTTCTGTATTTTGTTTTAGTCGAACAACATTTCCTTTGATTAGCTCTAAAAGCTTCAGTCTTTTACCATTCCTAGTGTATCTTAACCATGAACAATGACTGGCGTCGCACCGAGGAGGTCGATGCAAAACATGCCGAGGAGATCAAGGCATGCGAGGAGAGGGTTAAGGTGGCTAAAGAAAAAATCACCACTTTAACCGAGGAGCTGAAGAGGAGCCAAGAAGATCTGGCCAAAGTCGTTGCTACCAAGGAGAAGTTTAAGGAAGCCTCCGAGACTAACTACAAGGAAGCATCCAAACAAGAGGAGCGAGCATGAAGGAGGCCACTGGTCTGGAGGAGCGAGTGAAGCTACTTGAGGAGACAAATTCCCAAAACTTGGAGAGGTTTCGAGGAGCTACCTTCAACTTCTTCTACATGTTTTGGAAGAACAATCCAGAGGCAAACTTTGATTATCTTCCTGAGCAGGCCAAACAAGCTGAACTCGCCAAGTGCGCTGCTCGTCTAGAGGATGAAAGGAATGCCCAGAATGCCTCGAACTCTCCTGAAATCTCTTTGGCGATAGGCATCGATGGTGCTGAAGAAGACGCCGGAACTTCAGTCGACTAGCAACCACGACAAGACCCTCTTCCAACTCCACAGTAGCAATTTTATTTATGTAATTAAAACATACGAACAACAGTTCGTAATGTTAAGACAATTTTGCTGCTTAAGGCAGCTTTAATTTCCTTTTAATATTTTTAATTACGTTCGAGCAACAATTTCTCATGGTGTAAAGACATTCCATTGTAATATTATAATATATTTTCATTGCTATTATAACATCTGCTCATATGACCTAACATAGCATAACACTTTATTAAGATTTCACAAAATTAACTAAAAAGTTTTGAGAAATACTCTAAGTGTCGTAGTATGCTTTCCCTTATTTTGCTCGTGGGTTAACATATAACTGTTGATATGCTTTGCTTGCTTAGGATCTTATATTCCCCCAAGTGATTGAGGAGCTTAAGGTTCTCGGTCACTTGCCATGACCAATACATGTTCGAACATCACTGCTCGCGTACTTATAAACAATCAATGATAATATAGCAAAACAACACACGTAATGATAAAAAACTTTTAATAAATACAATAATGGGCAAGAATATCTGGCTACGCATAGTTCCTTTTATTTCTCGTAATAAAATGGACAAAATTTATGTTTGTACGGGTGATCAAAAATTGATCTTACACTTATAAGCGACCAGCCATCTAACTGGCCAGCCCTTGTTTGCAAACTTGTAAAAAGTATAATTAATACAAGCCAATTCTTTAAAAAGAATTGTTTATTGATAATATTTGCGCAGGTGTTCTCCATTCCAATAGTGAGGAACGATATCTCCATTTAAGCGAGCAACTTTATATGTGCCTGGTTGAAGAATTTCTTCAATTTGATATGGACCCTCCCAGTTTGGTCCGAGTGCTCCAACATTCTGGTCGCGAGTGTTGAGAAAAACTTTTCTAAGTACCAAATCACCCACGTTAAACTTTCTTTCGCATAATTTAGAGTTAAAATATCCAGCAACCTTTTGCTGTTAAGCTACAACTCAGAGTTAAGCCTACTTTCGCCTTTCGTTGACCAAGTCCAAAGTTTCCATTAATAACTGGTTATTCTTGCTCTAGTCGTATGTCAGCCTTCTATGCGATGGTGGATCTAACTCAACTAGTAACATGGCTTCATACCCATAGGCCAAGGAAAGTGGTGTATGACCTATTGTTGTTCGGTGAGATGTTCTATACGACTAGAGTACTTCTGGCAATATTTATGGCCACGTCCCCTTTGCTTCTTCGAGCCTTTTCTTCAGTGTGTCCTTTAGAGTTTTGTTAACAGCTTTAACCTGTCTGCTGGCTTGTGGATGAGAAACTGACAAAAAACTCTTTGTAATACCGTGTCGTTCGCATAAATCAGTGAAAAGGTCGCTGTCAAATTGTGTGTCATTATCTGAGACAATTTTCTTTAGCAACCCATTTCGGCATATAATATTCTTGACGACGTAATCCAATACTTTCTTGGTCGTGATTGTTGCGAGTGGCTCAACTTCGCCCCACTTAGTAGAGTAGTCAACATCAACTACAACATATTTGACATTCCCTTTTCCCATAGGCAAAGATCCGATCAGGTCAATTCTCTAGATTGCGAATGGCCATGGGCTTTGCATCTGTTTAAGCTCATTTGGGGCTGCTCGTGATTTCTTGGAAAATCGTTGGCACTTATCACATTTTTTAATGAATTCCATAGAGTCTTCGATCATGGTAGGCCAAAAATATCCTTGTCGGAGAATCTTCTTTAACAAACTGTGCCCCCCAGCGTGATCTCCGCAGAAACCTTCCTGTACTTCTTACATCAATTCCTTATATTTTTCCTTAGAGACACATCGTAATAAAGGCATTGAGTATCCTCGTCTATACAAGACTCCATCGACCAAAATAAACCAAGTCGATTGTCTCTGAAGCGTCCTTGCCTTACTTCTATCTACTGGTAGTAATCCTTCTTCGAGATATTTAATGATGGAAGTCATCCATGTGTTTGACACTTGTATAATTAGTGAAGATTTTCCCACTTGAATACTTGGTGCCAACAAACGTTTGACCGGTACTATGCTCAAAGCGTCAGCATCTTTAGTGCTTGCAAATTTGGCTAAGGCATCGGCGTTTGAATTCTGATCACGAGGTACTTGCTGGAGAGTATACTTCTCAAAATATGCCAATAAATCCTTTGCCTTGTTCAAATAAGCAACCATCTTTAAACACCTAGCCTGATATTCTCCCATAATCTGATTAACTACTAGTTGGGAGTCACTATATATTTCTAGTGACTATATATTGATATCCTTGGTTAGTCTTAATCCTACGAGCAGAGCCTCGTATTTGGCTTTGTTATTAGAGGCCGTAAAGTTGAATCTGATCGCACAATGAAACTGATGTTCATCCAGTGTGATTAAAATCATCCCTGCCCCCTCATTGTGCTCATTTGAAGATCCATCTATGAACAGCTTCCATGTAGGGGTTTGATTTTAATCATCGGTATCCATTATTGGTTCACTGGCAGGGAGTCCGGTGAATTCTGCCACGAAATTCGCTAGCGCTTGTCTCTTTATAGCTGCTCGTGGTGCATAGGAAATTTCAAATAGCGCCAACTCAACTACCCATTTTAGTAGTCGACCAGCGGCTTTTAGTTTTTGCAAGACTAGCCGTAGTGGATGGTCGGTAAGTACTATTATGGGGTGAACCTGAAAGTATGGTCGTAGTTTTCTAGACGCCAGTATCAAGCAGTATGCCAATTTCTCTATGGGCGGATACCGTAGTTCTGCTCCCACTAGCCTTTTGCTTACGTAATATACTTTTCTTTTAATGTTGTCTTCCTCTCTGACCAAAACAGCACTAGCAGCACACTCCGTTATTGCTAAGTAGATGTATAAAGTCTCTCATTCGATCGACTTAGACAAAATAGGCGGTTGTGACATGTGGGCTTTAAGCGCCTAAAAAGCCTGTTCGCACTCCTCTGTCCATTCAAATTTTTTATTTCCTTTGAGTAGATTAAAAAATGGGACACACTTGTCTGTTGACTTGGATATGAATATGCTTAGGGCAACAATTCTTTCAATCAGGCTTTGAACATCTTTAACTTTGGCAGGAGATTGCATCTCGATCAGTGCTTGAATTTTTTCAGGATTTGCTTTGATTCCTCGTGAGTTTACTATGAATCCCAAAAATTTCCCTAATCCAACACCAAAGGAACACTTTAGAGGATTCATTTTCATCTAATATTTGTTCAAGATGTTGAAGCATTCTTGTAGGTCCTTGATGTGTTCTTCGGCCTTTCTCGACTTAACCAGCATATTGCTGATCAGTTCTTTGAACATATGGTTGACTAGTCGTTGGTAAGTCGCACCAGCGTTTTTCAAACCGAAGGGCATTACTTTATAATAGTAAAGTCCCGTATCTGTTCGAAAGGTAGTGTGATGTTCATCAGTGGATGCATACTAATTTGATTATAACTGGAGTACGTGTCCATGAAAGATAAAACTTCATGTCCTGATGTAGCATCGACCAGTTGGTCGATTCTTGGAAGTGGGAAACAATCCTTTGGGCAGGCTTTATTAAGGTCTGTGAAATCCACACACATCCTCCACTTACCATTTGGCTTGGGAACTAGTACGAGATTAGAGACCCAAGATGGATAAAATTCTACCCTGATGAATCCATTTTCCTTCAGCTTCTTGACTTCTTCTTTTAGAGCTTTAGCTCTATCTTTGTTGAGTAGCCTTATTTTTTGTTGTATAGATGGATAGTTTTTTATCTATATTCAATACATGGCTAATCACCGCTGGGTCTATCCCAACCATGTCTTTGTGCAACCAAGCAAAGACCTCCTGGTGTTTCTTCAAAAACTCCACCAATTCATTTTTTGTTGTTGTCTCTAAGTTTTTACCGACTTTCACAACCCTGGTCGGATCTTTCTCTTCTAATTGGACCTCTTCGAGGTCCTCCATGGGTCCAATTTTTTCTTCGAAATCCCCAAAGTGAGGATCTAAGTCCTTATCCTCACTTGGGCAGTGCCCTATTTGGTGATTGTTCACCTAATTGGGCTTGCGTTTCATTTAATACCACTAGCCTTTTTTCAACTCCATTTCTTGATCTGCTTCTCCTTGCTTTTGTGATCGAGGAATTGTAGCATTCTTTGGATTCTCGCTGGTTTCCTAATTCGCATCCTACTCCTGCATCAGTAGGAAACTTCATCGCCAAATGCCAGACTGAAATTATGGCCCGCAGGTCGAGGAGTATGGGTCATCCAATCATAGCATTATATGCAGACGGACAATCAAATATTATGAAAGTAGTGAGTAATGTCCTGTTCACAGGTGCAGTACCTATTGTGAGTGGGAGTCTGATCGACCTTGTTGGTGCTAGCCTTTCGCTGGAGAAACCATAGATGGTTTGGTTGCATGGCTCTAAATCTTGCACTGACAATTTCATTCTTTCTAGTGAAGACTTATACAAAATATTGATCGAGCTTCCTATATCTACCAGCACTCGCTCTACCATCATGTTGGCGATCTGAACATCCACAACCAGAGGATCTGAGTAGGGAAATCGGACATGCTGTGCATCCAGATCGGAGAAAGTTATAAATTCATCCTCTGTTCGTGCTTTTTTGGGAGTTTGCTCCTCGACATTGAGCATTTCGATGTCCTGATCATGACGTAGGGTACTGCCATATCTCTCCCTTGCCTTTCAACTATCACCTTCTATGTGTGGTCCTCCGCAGATGGTCAACAATGTACCATCGACTGGAGCTGGCTGTAAAGGAGGCAAGCATTGGCGTGTAGGCGCCTGCTCGTTGCCTCTGTAAGTCTCTTGCTGAGAACCTTCATCTGCTCGTACATATCTTCTCAGATGTCGTAATGCCCCAAATTTCCTAATAAGGGTTAAGACCTTGATTAGGAGGCCGGGAGGGCCATAATTGATTTATTGTGTTATTAAATGATAATATGCATGTTTAGGTGTATTAAATATGCATGTGAACCCATTTCTGAGTAATTGGGTGATTTTCATATTTTGGCCATTTCGGGCATATTTGGCATATATGTGATATGTGTGTGGTGCTTTATTGTTGTTTGGTTATGCTAGGGTTACTAAGCACAAGACGATCCTAGGAGATAAGCTAGTGGAAAAGTCACAACGAGATTTGTTCTTGACTCAGAGTGAGTCAAGGGGTACTTAGAGCATTACCGGGTTATTGGATAGGGCTGATAAATGATTAGATCTAATCGATATCGGCATTGAATGACTCTGGGAGCATTGATGTTGGACCGACCCTAAGGTCGATGAACATTATAAGCGCTTGACTAGTCTAGGCTAGTTACTCAAAGCCAGGGCCAAAGGCCTAGGTGACGGTTTTCATATGGCTAGGGAGCGGAATCCCATGGTTGTGACTCTATGGTCATGCGATAGGTTATATTGGTGACTAGTTCATCGAGCACCTATCTTGTACAAGCTCGTGAAATGATCACTTATCTTTAAAGTCCCGGTGACCCTATCGTCACAAGGCTAAAGGGAACGGAACCCACCTTAGTGACTTGTACAACTGTCACTCTTCTACTCAGGGCTATAAGCCCGGTATGGTTACCGAAACCACCAGTGTTAAATCACTTATCTGTTTAGGATTGACTTGATAGTCATCCACTCAGGAGGGCAGGATTCTTTATCCTGGATACCCATCATTACGTGAACTTATTTGCCTGCCTGAATAGGATTATATTTTCTAGGAGTATGCCTTATGATTTGATGACATGTTATTACTGTTCATGAGCATATTAAGTTTTCTTGCTAGGATTCGGCTCACGGGTGCTATGTGGTGCAGGTAAAGGCAAAAGAAAGCTGGACCATCCTTGAGTTGGAGAGCTTAGGTGGCGATGTGTACATATGCAGCTGCTCGACCACCACGGCCGAGGTTTGAAGAGGAACTAGGGTTAAACCCTGTTTTGCCGCTTCGATCGGCTGGTTGTAAATATTTTCTTGTAATAGACCTTTAAATTATATTTTTGGGATCCAAATGTATATAATAAACGTTCTAATGAAACGTTACATCTTAACCAAAAAATTTAATCCCTAAACCGCTAATCATACTTAGTTACACGATTTTGGCCAAATGACTCGATTAGAGAGTTTAGCAGTGTTTACAAGGCACACCGTAACGGTCCCTGGAGTTTAGGGCTTACAGATGTCCTTGTCGGATAAGGAACTCGATTTCCTCCTTGAGCTGGTTACACTTGTTGGTGTCATGGTCATAGTCGTTGTGAAAATGACAAAACTTTGTCATATCCCTTTTGGATATATCTTTTATAATCGGGGCTGGCTGCCTAAAGGGAACGGTGGTATGACTGGCTTGATATAATTCCGCTCGGCTATCGACCAAGGCAGTGTAATTGGTGAACCTTGGTTCATATCTATTTTGTTTGGGGCACTTGCTATCAGATGTTGTCGGTTCATTGTTTGCCTTTTTTCCCTCATTTTTTCCATTACCTTTGTCATTTTCGTTAGGCTAACTAGACCCATTGGCAGCTTTGGTAGGGTCCTCTTTCTTGCCTTGGTCATCCTTAGGTGACTTTCCTTCATTGAAGATGGCTTCCTTGAGTTTAATATACTTGTCTGCTCGATCCAGAAATTCCTAAGTGCTCTTAACTCCATTCTTTCGCAAACTACTCCAGAGGGAAGAATGGCATCGTACTCCAGTTGTGAGTGCCATCATCTTTCCCTCGTCTCCAACAGTCTTGGTCCGAGCAGCTGCTCGCATGAATCGTTGGATATACTCCTTTAGGGTTTCTCCCTCCTTGTGTCGAGTGTCGACTAGTTGATTAGCCTCTATTGGGTGTATTCGACCAGCATAGAATTGTCCGTAAAACTCTTTTACGAACATCTCCCAGGAAACTATGCTGGTTGGAGGGAACTTGAAATACCATTCCCCTACCAGGAGGTTTTTGCTCCCCAACTGTTTGGCGTCTAGAGCTTCTGGGATGCTGCTCGGCTCTATTCTGCCTTTGATGCTGAACGTTATCTCGACCAACTCAAGAGGGTGGTTGCTGCTCGTTATTTCTGTCAGGATTTTGGACTAGTCTTTCCTGTTGAGCAGCGGGAGGTTGCTTTAGTCTTTGAAAATTCCTTGGTTGTGGTGGATCGTGATTGTACTAGGGATGCTCTAACTATGGGCTTTGTTGAGGGTGAGTGTTGGGTGGCTGATCCGGTTGGGGGGTAGGTGCAGGTTGTCCTCATGCTAACTGAATGGTCACTTCTAAAGCCACTGTAGCATCTCTCTGCCGATGATCCATGTCAGCCTGCCGCTCATTCAGTTCTTGGCACTGCTGGTCAATCTCCCTTTGTTGCAGCACCATTGTCTCATCCACATTCTGTTGATTAACTCTCAGAGTAGCTAATTCTTCTTGCAATACAATCAAAGTTGATCGTAAGGTTTCAGCTTCCATCTCCTCCTCTTCTAGCTCCACCTATGGCTCGCCCTCCACTACATCTTGTGGAGGAGGTTGGCTTGGCATATTTTCAGAAGACTGCCCTGTCTAACCCACTTTCCTGAAGGTTTTTGCCATTGATTTTCTTGAAGGTCTTGAGTTCAGCTCTCAATGAAAGCACCAAAATGTTGACTGATGATTTAGCAAACGACACGGAGTCACTAAAATGATAAAGATTTATAAGTTTAATGTGAGAACTAAACAACTCAAGGATATTATTGTGGTTTGGCCCCAGATGTTGGTAATAACTGTAATGACCCAAATTTCCTAATAAGGTTTAGGTTCTTGATTAGGAGGCCGGAAATGCCATAATTGATTTATTATGTCATTAAATGATTATATGCATGTTTATGTGAATTATATTATTATATGATGATAAATGCATGCATGTGGGTCCACATTTCATGATAGGGGCATTTTGGTAATTTGGCCCGTTGAGGGCATAATTGTGTATTTTCATGCATGTTGATGAGGCCACATTATGATGTGGATTTGTTCGAGATTTTCGGCATGAGACGATCTTTTAATGCAAGTTAGCGGTTTGGTCCTAACAGGATTGATTTCGGGGCTCAGGGTAAGTCTCGGGGTAATTTCGTGATTAGAACATTGCCGGGAATAAAAGGGTAATGGGATATGATTTATTAGCATTTGAGAATATAGGAAATAATGAGAATTGGAGGGTGTTAATTATGATCAACGAGATATTTGGGAAAGGACAGTTTTGCCCTTGGAGGCTGTTTAAGGTTTTAATTAAGCTTAGGGGCAATAAGATCTTTTCACCCTAAGGATATATATTAGCTGTTGACTGTGTTTTTAGCCAACGACGTGAGAACGTCAAAAGCGATAAACCTTCAAGAGAATTTAAACGACACAGACAGTTTAATCAAGAAACGTAAATAACACACAAGATTTTATAGTGGTTCAGCCCTGATCAGTCGGTAATAGCCTAATCCACTTAGAGATTTTATTACTTTATTACACTCAAGATTAGATGAACTAGTGTCAACTGAGTTTCTTCAGTGTAAATTTTCAGGATTACAAAAAGGGTTCTCTCAAGAAGACGCACTTTCTCTCTCTAGAAACTCAGACCAATTGTCAAATTGCCAAAAATCCTTTTTCTGATCCCATTAACCCTCTATTTATAGGCTTGGGACCAAAAATTGATATCCCCTTAGGAACGGGATATTTTATTACTCATATTATATTTAAATTACACAAAATATTCAAAATACAACAGAATCCTCAATTTGAGCGAAGAATGAGGGATTCCCGTGCGCGCCCAGACCGATTCTTGCTGAAGCCGTTTCTGGGAATCTTGACTTAGTCCTCCTCTATTTGGTCGACCCATATCTCCTACTGACCACTCATGCAAGTGCCGATTGGACATGTGCATGCTAGTAGGACTTGAACTCCTCTCCTCTAACATGGCACTCTCCTCTTAGCATGCCATATCTCTCCTCTAACATGGCACTCTCCTCTAGCATGCCATGTCTCTCGTCTAACATGGCACTCTCCTCTAGCATGCCATTTCTCTCTTTGGACAACCATGCACTTGCTGGACATATGCATAAGGACCAAACCTTTTGGACTCTCCTCGGACCAAATTCTTGGGCTCTCCTCGGACCACACCCTTGGGGTCTCCTCGGACCACACCCTTGGGGTTTCCTTGGACCAAATTCTTGGGGTCTCCTCGGACCACACCCTTGGGGTCTCCTCGGACCACACTCTTGGGGTCTCCTCAGACCACACCCTTGGGATTTCCTTGGACCAAATTCTTGGGGTCTCCTCGGACCACACCCTTGGGGTCTCCTTGGACCAAATTCTTGGGGTCTCCTCGGACCACACCCTTGGGGTCTCCTTGGACCAAATTCTTGGGGTCTCCTCGGACCAAATTCTTGGGCTCTCCTCGGACTAAGGTCCGACCACACCTCTTGGCTCTCCTCGGACCAAGGTCCGACCACATCCTTTGGAATGCTCCTCGGACCAAAGTCCGATCGGGCACACCCTAGCCCAAGTACTCTCCTCGGGTGCACTTGGCTTGAACATGACACCTCTCAAGCAGTCCAAACTCATATACTGCCATTTTTCACCTCTATTGCCACGTCATCAATCTCCATTTTTGGGGATAACATTAGCCATTGAAGGTTGTAGAACCTTGCCAAAACATATTGAGCTTCTTTCTCTCTCGTACACAATTTCTTCTCCTTTTCTTCTTGGATTTTTGAGCTTAATTTGAGGAACCAAGCTAAGGAAGTGGACCTTGAGGGCTTATGATTGTGTTCCACCATTAAAGAAGGTTCTAAACTAAGCTTGAAGTAAGGTTCTAGCCATTAAAACTCTAGTTCTTGCACTGTTTCTCATTTGGTTTTCAGCTGTATTTTTGAGTTGGATAATGGGAATTGATGGGAGCTTTTGGAAAGGGTTGCTTGGGCTATGATGCCTAGGACTTTTGTATATGGTTTTTGGGTTCAATTGGCATTTTGAATGGGGATTGGAAGCTTGTTTCTCAGGTTGTAAATGGAGGAATCAAAGGAGGGAAAAACCAGGGTAGTTCTGCCTTGTCCTAACGCTACAGCGCTAGCCAGGGCAAAACTCCCATGCTTGTAGCGCTGGGGCGCTAGGGGGGCAGCGCTATAGCGCTACCCTGCTTTTTCTTATGCATATTTTGAGTACTTTTGAGAGTTTTTGGCTTGGGGTCTTAATTCCTAAGGCTCAAGATCGAATCTTCTCACCGTTTGGGTACAATTCAGGGTCCCAGGAGTGAGGTTTAGGTCAAGAACCTTTTATTGTTGATTTCATTAATTGGAAGTTATATTTGGTCATGACTAGGTGACTGCTAGGGGATTAAAGGATCGATTGTTCTCAAGGGTCGTCCATTTGTTATTTCTCGCTCAAACCAAAGGTAAGAAAACTGCACCCCATATGTGACATGCATGGTTATTATTGAGGCATGTTGAGTGTTTAAATGTGGACTTTGATTGCATATTAAATGCTTAGCAATCTTTCTTATCTATGAATGGCACTTACCTATAAGTCAGGAATCGACAATGGTGTCAGTAATAACTGTGAAGCTGTGACTTACTAGTCAAGTTCAACAGTAGTACTGAGCACTGGTCGTATGGTATTGACTTATGAGTCAAGAATGGTTTTAGCGTGGTTAACGCAAGCCAAAAAGATTAGATCTAATCGACATAAGCCTTATCGTCCTGAGCATGAAATGCTTGACTGACCTTAAGTTTGATGAAAACTAAAAACGCTTGACTAGTCTAAAGGCTAGTTATTTAGAGCCAGAGCCGAAAAGGCTAAGGTGACATACACGTCACATGGTTAGGAAGGTATGGAACCTGCGAGATAGACTTATCAGTCATCTGACCGAGAAAGACTTATTAGTCATCAGACCGAGGTAGACTTATTAGTCAACTGACCGAGATAGATTTATCAGTCATCTGACCGAGATAGACTTATCAGTCATCTGACCGAGATAGACTTATCAATCATCTGGCCGAGATGGACTTATTAGTCATCTGATCGAGATAGACTTATCAGTCATCTGACTGAGATATACTAATAAGTCATCTATACAGAGATAGACTTATCAATCATCTATTTAGAAAGTGATTTATTAGTCAACTATTCAAAGAGAGACTTATTAGCCGTCTACCTCAGAGAGACTTATTAGTCATCTACCTCAGAGCTAGAGACTTATTAGTCATCTACTCAAAGCGTAGGATTCCACAAAAATTTATTTGTACCTGCTTGTATGCATGAGTAGTGTTATTACTGCTAGGCATGCTTGTTATGACTTAGTAACATATTATTACTTGTTCATGAGCATATTGAGTTTTCTTGCTGGGCCTCGGCTCACGGGTGCTTTATGGTGCAGGTAAAGGCAAAAGAAAGCTGGACCATCCTTGAGTTGGAGAGCTTAGGTGATGATGTGTACATATGCGGCTGCTTGACCGCCACAGCCGAGGGTTTAAAGAGGAACTAGGGTTAAACCCTATTTTGTTGCTTAGGTCGGCTGATTGTAAATATTTTGTTGTAATTAACCTTTAAAATATATTTTTGGGATCCTAATGTATATGGTAAACGTTTTAGTGAAACGTTGTATCTTAACCAAAAAATTTAACCCTAAACCGCTAATCATACTTAGTTAAACGATTATGGCCAAATGACTCGATTAGCAAGTTTAGCACTGTTTAAAATGCTCACTGTAACGGTCCCTGGAATTTAGGGTGTTACAAGTTGGTATCAGAGCGAGCCAAGGTTAAGAGTTCCTGAAGATAAGCTAGGCATGTACACTCGTCACTAAAGATAGCTTCACTCAGGGAATGGTAACTATTTCTGTAGTTATGTGCTTAACTGCTTAAATAGAATGTAAATGCTTTATCTGCACAATGTATTAGGGAGCATGAGATTCTGATAGAGCCTGGCTCTTGACTATATGATTACATGATCCATGAATATATATAAATGTGATATTTGCATGCTGGAGTTGGAGGCATGGTGTGTATGTTGGAAGAGCAGGGGTTATGATTGATGTACGAATGCTATGGGCATGTTTTTAGCACTACAGTGGGTTGTGATTGTAGTGTGGTAAGATTTTTCCCGTGGGGAAAGCTCTTGATATGATCATCATGTTTAATGGGTCAAGTGATTGACTGCAGATTCAAGCAGCAGGTATGTATCAAAGGGAGATAATGAGACCTGGTGGTGGTTATACAGAGGCTAGGAGTTTCAGCCAGGGTTTGTGTTCTTCATCTACCCCTCAGAATTTCCAACAAATGTTTATAGATTTGCAATTAAGATTGCAGAGGAAAGAGGAAGAGATTAGGTGTTTGAAGCAACAACAGAATCTGTCGGGGAACACCTATTCCTTTGTTATGCCAAGAGTGGCACCATTTTTGGCTCGGCCTAGGGTTGAGAACAAATGGGAATTTCTCTGTGAAAGATTCCAGAAGTATTACCCTCCAGTCTTTGAGGGAGGCCTAGATCCATTCAGAGCTGAGCAATGGATGGGCATGATCAGTTCCATTCTTGATAGTATGGGTTTGGTAGGTCATGATAGGGTGATCTGTGCTACATATGTATTGTGGGATGATGCCCGAACATGGTGGGAAGTAGTATCCTAGACACGAGATACAGTTGTGATGAACTGGAAAGAATTTAGGCAGCTGTTTAATGAAAGATATTACTGTGATGCAGCCAAGACTGCTAAGATGAATGAATTTCTGAATCTCATTCAGGGCAAAGCAGCAGTAACCGAGTATGTTAACAGATTCGATGGCTTGGCCAAGTTTTCTTTTGATATGGTACCCATAGATGTAGCTCAGAAGGAAAGATTTATTCAGGGATTGAATCCCAGAATAGCTCAGGGCATTAGAGTTGCCCCATTGCATGAAATTTCTACCTACGCTTAGGTGGTAGGGAAGACTTTTGCTGTTGAAAGCACGAGAAATGAGAAGGAGAATGCTGGAGAGCACGGAGCTCAGACAGTGACACCTCCATTTATTGGAGCGAGCAAGAAAAAGAACTGGATGACTTATCCAAAATGCACCCAGTGTAAGAGACATCATCTGGGAGAATGTCGAGCAAAAGCATGTTACTTATGTGGAATGGTTGGGCATTTCATGAGGGATTGCCCAAGACGAGGAGCATACGAGCAAAAGGGTATGGACAGCTCGACTCCAGCTTGAGTTTTCATTCCAAGGTAGTCAGAGTCAGAGACTGAGACTGGTTCTTCTGGGGTGGCAGGTCAGCTTTCTAATTTAGTTTGGTGCCATGTTGTTCTTTGTTTGTTGCATCTAGAGAGGCATAGACTTGTTATGCAGATTGCATGGTTATGTTGTGATGGGAATGTGATACGGTATTGGTGATTTTAAGAGATGAAGTAGATTCTGATGTAAATGACTCATAAATGGTTTTGATAAAGTTGGTTATGACTAACTTTAGTATGATCTTGGATTTGGATTGGTTAGCCAAGTGTGAGGCAATGATAAATTGCAAGGAAATGATAGTAACTCTTGGGTTTGAGAGTGGAAGACCCTTGTGGTAGCTGGCACTGTGCATGGATTTTGTATGCTTATGACATCTGTATTCAGAGCTAGAGGTCTATTACACGAGGATGCATAGAACTCTTAGCTAGTGTGGTGGATACCACTTAGGTTGTGCCAGTGGGATCAGGACAGACTGGATTAGTCTGTGAGTTTCTAGATGGATTTCCAAGGGAATTGTCAAGATTATGTTTACATAAAAAGAATAGAATGGTGTTTGGATTGGTGCCAGGAAGGGAATCAGGTCTAGGGCACTATATTGAACAGCTTCAGCAAAGTTGTAAGAACTAAAGGCTCAGTTATTAAGTAAGATGGTATTCTCCAAGGTGGATCTTTGATCTAGTTATTACCGGCTAGAGATCGGGGAGAAGGATATGTAGAAGACTGATTTTGTATTATATAAGAGCACTAGGAGTGCTAGGTGATGTTCTGAGAATTTGGTTAATGCCAAGTTGTTTTTATGAATTAGATGAACAGAGTATTCAAAGATTTATCTAAGTTGGATTTGTGATCGTCTTGATTGGTGATATTGTGATATATTCTTGGTTGGAATTTGACAAGGTCAAGGAACGCCTCAGAAGGCAGGAGTTTCCTTGGATGGGCAGGATATTAGATGTGCTTCGGGAAAGAATTCTGGGTCTTCTTGTAGATCAGAATCAGTTTGCAGGTTGTTATGACACCTCAGTGACAGGGAAAAGTGATTGCCTATGCATCATGTTGGTTAAAGGATCTGACCAAAACTAGAGTAGAGTTTCTGGTGGGCCAGGTGGCCAGCTGTATACTTGATTTTACTCTTGTAGAGAAGATCTAAAGGAAGAAAGCTAAATGGACCACATATGGGAGAATTGAAAGGAATGTCTTAGCTGGATTAGCTAAGGATTTTACACTGTCAGGTGTGAGTTTATTGAGGTATAGAGATCGGATTTGGAATCTGATGGACACTGGGATTAAACAGGAGATTCTAGATGAATCTCATACTACTCTTATTTTCTCTTCATCCAGGCATCATGAAAGATGTACCAAAATATGAAAGCTTTATAGTGGTGGCCTGGGATGGAGAGGGACATAATGGAATATGTGGCAAAGTTCTTAACCTATTAGCAGGTCAAGACAGGGTATTAGAAACCAGTAAGGTCATTATAGCCTTTGAGTATTCCATAGTGGAAATAAGGAAACATCGCGATGGGTTTCGCGGTGGGGTTGCCCAGGATAGTGGGTCAGGGTGATTTGGATTGGGTCATTATGGACCAGTATTTAAAGTGAGCCCACTTCTACCAGTAAGGATGAGTAACACAGATGATTAGTATTCAGATCTTTGGGTGAGAAAGGTAGTAAGCCTTCATAGAATTCGAGGTCCATCTTTTCAGATGAAGACTCTATTATTACTTCCATGTTTTGGGGAAAGTTGCAGAAGGCAATGAATATACAGTTGAATTTAATATAGTTTATTACTCTCACACTGATGGTAAGTCAGAGAGAGAGTTATCCATTTATTGGAAGAGCATCTTATGAGATGAATGAGATATTATATCTGGATCCTAAGGTAGTTCAGGAGATCATTGGGATTTTTGAAAAGGTTAGAGCTTGGATGCTCACTTCTTAGAGTAAAAAAAAAAATTATGATGATTTGAGATGTGGGAACATGGAGTTCCAAGTAGAAGATTGTATCTTCCTAAGAGTATCACCATGGAAAGGGGAAGGATATAAGGGAAAGTTGAGCCCTGGATTAATAAGACTGTTTGAATTCTGGATAGGACCGATCAGGTTTCCTATGGATTGGCCTTATCTTTGGCACTGCCAGTTGTACACAGTGTATTTCGTATTTCCATGTTGAGGACATGGGTTAGAAGAAAATCATGTGTTGAGTTATGAGAATCTGGAGATTGAGGATAAGTTGTCCTTTAAGGAGTAGCCAGTTCAGTTTTTAATGGAAAGAATAAGGTTCTGAAGAAAAAAATTGTACCTTGAGTTAAGGTATGTTACAGAAACAGTGAGGTCGAGGGAACGACCTGGGAAAATGGAATCAGTTGTGCGGAATTTATATTTCGGGTCGTTCAGATAAATTTCGATGATGAAATTTCTATAAGGAGGGGATAGTTGTAATGACCCAAATTTCCTAATAAGGTTTAGGTTCTTGATTAGGAGGTCGGGAATGCCATAATTGATTTATTATGTCATTAAATGATTATATGCATGTTTATGTGAATTATATTATTATATGATGATAAATGCATGCATGTGGGTCCACATTTCATGATAGGGGCATTTTGGTAATTTGGCCCGTTGAGGGCATAATTGTGTATTTTCATGCATGTTGATGAGCTATTGATGAGGCCACATTATAATGTGAATTTGTTCAAGATTTTCGTCATGAGACGATCTTTTAATGCAGGTTAGCGGTTTGGTCATAACGGGGTTGATTTTGGGGCTCGGGGTGAGTCTCGGGGTAATTTGGTGATTAGAACATTGCCGGGAATAAAAGGGTAATGAGATATGATTTATCAGCATTTGAGAATATTAGGAATAACAGGAATTGGAGGGTGTTAATTATGATTAACGAGATAGGCGGGAAAGGACGGTTTTGCCCTTGGAGGTTGTTTAAGGTTTTAATTAAGCTTAGGGGCAATAAGGCCTTTTCACCCTAAGGATATATATTAGCCATTGAAGGCTATAGAACCTTGCCAAAACAGAGTGAGCTACTTTCTCTCCTGTACACCATTTCTTCTTGGATTTTTTAGCTTAATTTGAGGAACAAAGCTAAGGAAGTGGACCTTGAGGGCTTAGGGTTGTGTTCCACCATTGAAGAGGGTTCTAAACTAAGCTTTAGGTAAGGTTCTAGCCATTAAAACTCTGGTTCTTTCCCTATTTCTCATTTGGTTTTCAGCTGGATTTTTGAGTTGGATAATGGGAATTGATGGGAGTTTTTGGCAAGGGTTGCTTGGGTTATAATGCCTAGGATTTGTGTATATGGTTTTTGGGTTCAATTGGGCATTTTAATGGGGATTGGAAGCTTTTTTTTTCAAGTTGAAAATGGAGGAATCAAAGGAGGAAAAAACCAGGGCAGTTCTGCCTGGTCCTAGCGCTACAGCGCCCAAAGGACAGCGCTTGCCAGGGAAAAACTCCCATGCTTATAGCGCTGAGGCGCTAGGGGGGCAGCGATGTAGCGCTACCCTGCTAATCCTTATTCATATTTTGAGCACTTTTGAGGGTTTTTGGCTCGGGGTTTCAATTCCTAAGGTTCGGGATCGAATCTACTCACCGTTTGGGTACAATTCGGGGTCCCAGGAGTGAGGTTTAGGTCAGGAACCTTTTATTGTTGATTTCATTAATTGGAAGTTATATTTGGTTATGACTAGGTGACCGCTAGGGGATTAAAGGATCGATCGTTCTCAAGGGTCCTTCATTTGTTATTTCTCGCTCAAACCAGAGGTAAGAAAACTGCACCCCATATGTGACATGCATGGTTATTATTGAGGCATGTTGCGTGTTTAAATGTGGACTTTGATTGCATATTAAATGCTTAGCAATCTTGCTTATCTGTGAATGGCACTGACCTATAAGTCAGGAATCGGCAATGGTGTCAGTACTAACTGTGAAGCTGTGACTTACTAGTCAAGTTCGGCAGTAGTACTGAGCACTGGTCGTATGGTATTGACTTATGAGTCAAGAACGGTTTTAGCGTGTTTAATGCAAGCCAAAAATATTAAATCTAATCGACATAAGCATTATGGTCCTGAGCATGAAATGCTTGACCGACCTTAAGTTCAATGAAAACTAAAAGCTCTTGACTAGTCTAAAGGCTAGTTATTTAGAGTCAGAGCCGAAAAGGCTAAGGTGACCTACACGTCACATGGATAGGAGGGTATGGGACCTCCGAGATAGACTTATTAGTTATTTGACCGAGACAGACTTATCAGTCATCTGACCGAAATAGACTTATCAGTCATCTAACCGAGATAGACTTATCAGTCATCTATTTTGAAAGTGACTTATCAGTCAACTATTCAAAGAGAGACTTATTAGTCGTCTACCTCAGAGAGACTTATTACCTCAGAGCTAGAGACTTATTAGTCATCTACTCAGAGCGCAGGACTCCACAAATATTTATTTGTACCTGCTTGCATGCATGAGTAGGGTTATTACTGCTAGGGATGCCTGTTATGACTTAGTAACATGTTATTACTTGTTCATGAGCATATTGAGTTTTCTTGCTGGGCTTCGGCTCACGAGTGCTTTGTGGTGTAGGTAAAGGCAAAAGAAAGCTAGACCATCCTTGAGTTGGAGAGCTTAGGTGATGATGTGTACATATGCAGCTGTTCGTTCGCCAAGGCCGAGGGTTTAAAGAGGAACTAGGGTTAAACCCTATTTTTCCACTTAGGTCGGCTGGTTGTAAATATTTTGTTGTAATTAACCTTTAAATTATATTTTTGGGATCCCAATGTATATGGTAAACGTTTTAGTGAAACGTTGTATCTTAACCAAAAATTTTAACCCTAAACCGCTAATCATACTTAGTTACACGATTATGGCCAAATGACTCGATTAGCGAGTTTAGCACTGTTTAAAATACTCACCGTAACAGACCTTGGAGTTTAGGGTGTTACGATAACCTACTTCCACTTAGTATTTTTATTGATGTATTATGAAACCTACGATCAGCGAACTAGAGTTCACTGAGTTTCACAAGCTCCAAAAAAGGCTACAAAAGTCGTGTATAAAAAGCACTAGTTCTCTCCGAGTACAAATTATTGCATTTTTCTTTAAATGAGTCCCATGAATCCTATTTATAGGCTCAAGGATGCACATATGGGCCAATGAGCCTTGTCTAATTTTGTTACAAGCATATTTGAATAATAACAGAAATCATAATCTTTACACATAAATAGGGTCAAATATGTTTAAAATAAATGCCTTATAACTGTATTTGAACTCAGGTGTCGTTACTACAACCAGCCCTAGTAGCATATGCCAGCACCTCTTCTGCCGTACTGTTCAGAATCTTTCTTGAATCCATCGAGCAGCTTATACTCTGGTCGCTGGTTGACCTAAATGTAATCACTAAATAGTCACGTGCAACCCACGTGCTCATTGATTTTGCCACGTCAGCAAGTAAGTATTTTTCAAGGTAAACACATTGATTTATTTGTTGTTTCTTTAGATTGATTCACACTAAATACTTTGAAATTATATCTTAAAAAGTGAAGATAAATCTTTATATTTCTAAAATAGCTTGTGCTTAAATATAATATCTAATTTGAATAAGTGATGGTTTGATTAATTTCTACTATTACTAAAACTTGGGAATCAATGTACTTATCAATATTTTTGAACTTATGTTTTGTGGATTCTATTATCTTAATAATCTTTCTTCTCTCATCTTGTTTACAATTATTAATTTAGTTATGTATATATTGTCTTTAATATCTTTATTATTATCTTTTATTTTATTTGCTTGAAACAAAAATCTCATCAATCTTTGGAGCTAGGTTAGAATTTATTAATTTTGGTTTAAAATAGTTTTCTTTTTTATTTTAGACAACTCATTTGGGTTCGACATCTTTACTTACACAATCACTATTCTATATGAACAATTCATGCACTTGCGATATAAATTTTAAAACATACCCATTTTGGGTCCATCAATTAACAATAGTTAATTTAAATTTCATTTATCAACAATCAACTTGGTTTAGGTTAATTTAAAAAAATATTAATTTAATTTAAATAGGATTTATCAATAATTAACCATAGTTAATTTAAATCCCATTTGTTATCCCCAAAAATGAAAATGATGATGTGGCAATAAAATTGACATATGGCGTGGATTAGTTGGGTGATCTGGCTTAGCAGTAGCCCAATGCATCAGTGAAGAGTTTGGACTGCTTGAGAGATGTCATAACCAAGCCAAATGCACCCGAGGAGAATACTTGGGCTAAGGTGTGCTTGGCTCGGACCCTAGTCCGAGGAGCCCAAGTGCTTGGCTCGGACCCTAGTCTGAGGAGCTCAAGTTTTTGGCTCGGACCCTAGTCCGAGGAGAGGCCACAAGTGAGTGGCTCGGACCTTAGTCCGAGGAGAAGCCCCATGCAAGTGTGGCTCGGACCTTGGTCCGAGGAGTGCCCCTAAAAGCTTGGCTCGGACCTTAGTCTGAGGAGAGGCCCCAAGAGGTGGCTCGGACCTTAGTCCGAGGAGGCCACAAGAGGTGGATCGGACCTTAGTTCGAGGAGAGGCCACAAGAGGTGGCTCGGACCTTGGTCCGAGGAGTACTCCTTAGATGTGGCTCGGACCTTAGTCCGAGGAGGGCCAAAAGAGGTGGCTCGGACCCTAGTCCGAGGAGCCCCAAGGCATGTGGCTCGGACCCTAGTCCGAGGAAGAGTCAAGGAAGGAGTGGCTCGGACCTTGATCCGAGGAGAACCAAGGAGGGTGTGGTCGGATCTTGGTCCGAGGAGAGTAAGGGTTATGGTCCCTATGCAGGTGTCCAGCATGCATATGTCCGACCAGAAGACGATATTCATCAAATAGATGGACTAGGCTACGTGAAATTCCCAGAAACGACTTCAGCAAGAATCGGTCTGGGCAACGCGGGAATCTCTCATTCCTCACTCAAATTGAGGAATCTGTTGTATTTTGAATATATTGTGTAATTTAAATATAATACAAATAATAGAATATCCTGATTCTAGAGGGATATCAGTTTAGGATCCCAAGCCTATAAATAGTGGGTTAATGGGATCAAAAAAGGACTTTTGGGAAATTGGAAAATTGGTCTGAGTTTCTAGAGAGAGAAAGTGTGTTTTTCTTGAGAGAGAATCCTTTTTGTATTCCTATTTACACTGAAGAAACTCAGTTGACACTGGTTCATCTGATCTTGAGTGTGGATAAAGTAATAAAAGCTCTAAGTGGATTAGGCTATTACCGACTGATCGGAGCTCTCTTGTGTTATTTACTTTTCTTGATTAAACTATCTGTGTCGTTTAAATTCTCTTGAAGGTTCATCGTTTTTGACGTTCTCACGTCGTTGGCTAAAAACACAGTCAACACCATTTATAAAAAAAAAATATTAATTTGTTGAAAAAATTTATATTTTTCAAAATTTAACCAATTTTAAAATCAATATCTTAACTGTTTTTCAAAAAATATATTATGTTGTTACAATTATAAGCAAATATTTTAACCATTTAAAAAATATATATTAATAGTTATAACAACTCTAAAATATCTCAAAACAGTTAAACAAATTCAAATATCCATAAAAATATCTAACTAACAAATTTCAAATTTCAAATAATTTAAATATTAAAAACTATAGAATAAACAAATATTAATATTTTCAAATAAATATTTAATAAAAATAACAAGTATTTAAAATAAAATATCGTAAATATCTGATATCTTAATTATAATATTTTAATATATTAAAAGATTTAAAATTAAGTTGTTAGCATATTTTTAAATTTGAATTTGAATCTTTGTAGAAAATATATAATTATTTAAATCTCATACAACAAAAATATTTTATTTTAAAAAACATTTTTAAATGAAAAAAAAAATCTGATAATTTTGGCTTTGTTATAAATAATCAATTTCATATTTTTCATTTTCTTTAATTTAAAAAAATAAAAAATAAATAAAAATTCTAGATGGGTACTGTTCACCGTGTGCAGGTGTGTAGGCGTGGCACACGCGAGGGGAGCTGGAGCGCACTGGTGCGCGCGCGGGTGGCTGGGCGATGCGTGCAGGGGGGCATGCACGCATGCGCACGTGTGTGGGTGGGCAGCCATGCAAAAAAAAATTGTGCAATTTTTCAAACCAAAACCATTTTAAATTCATTTTTACCATGTTTTACACAAAATAAAGCATATATAAAAATTAATGGCATAAAAAACACAACAAAATAACATAAAAATTGCTAATAATCACATAGAATTCAATATGCTCCATAAAAACATGAAATTCATCCAATTACTCAACACATCTAATAATTCACTTTTTTAACATGTTCATGCATGGAAATAAAGATTACCAAAGGCTCTGAGGCCAGTTGTTGGGAAAAACTTATACATGTTCTTGTTTATTTTCATGTAAATCATATAATAAACATATTAATATAAGATAACCAAGAACATGTTTCTAAAATTGAAGTCAAACAAAAATAAATGATAATAATACTCACATTATACGCAGCGGAATGAGTGATTCATTCTTTCAGTTTCTCTAACCCTTGTATCCTTTCTGTCGTAGGGTATCACCAAGAAACTGAATCGTTCTTATTTTCTTCACAACCTTCCAAAGTATCCTTAGAATCACCTAGACTAGGGTGGGCAATTCTTAACACATGAGATATATATAGAGATAAGAAAAGAAAAGAATATTGAGGCTTAGAAAAAGACTTATGCTGTAGAGAGAATCTAAAACCTACTAGATCTTCTCAAAAACAAGTATGTCTATCATATGTTTTCAATTCTCACTTAGCATTCCTTTTATAGACTCGATTAGGTCATTTATTTAGTTAAAAGATTAATAAAATAATAGCCAATATCAGCCATTAGGTCAAAATTCTCATGGGCTTTAGGCCCGTGAAATTTCTCTTCTAATTATAAGCCCATTGGACTTAAAATCAAGGCCTGTATTATTTCTATTGATTTAATTAATTAAATAATTGTTTAATTCCTTTATCAAATTAATTATTTATAATTTGAACCTTGATTTAAACTTATTTATTAATTTAGACACCAATATATCTTAATTAATAAATATGTCATAATTTCTCTAATATTCTCTAAATTGTATAACTCTGTGAAACTATCCAAAATTGATAATTAAATCAATTAATTGAGACTATCTAGATGATTTTATCCAAGGTACAATGGGGACCATGGGCCTATGAAATCAACCTCCAATAAGTTATCATAAATCTAACAAATAAATTTACTAACTTATTAATTCATCATGACTCCACTAAAGACTCAGAATTGCACTCTTGAATTCATAGAACGCTCTAAACAAATATAGATACGTTATTAATTATCCATTGTTACAACCATAATTGTCACTCAATCATCTATAGACGATCTACAATAAGATGAGACAAAGATACCGTTTTACCCCTCATTGTATTTTATCCTTAAAACACTTAGTTCCTTGTAAATGATATTTCAATAAACTAACATTAATTACTGAAATGAGATCTCTATCATTTAACACATTGAACCAAACTAAAAGGAAACCATCATTTCACTTCTTCATCATAAGCTATAGATGTTCATATCTATGATTAACACTCCCACTCAATTATATTATCGAGTACCCAAGATGTAGGTATGGGCTAGTCCATAGGGTAAGCTGATAACGAACAAGTCAAAGAACTGAAATAATACAATCAGTTAGAATACTAACCACTCATAATTGAGATTGAATTGACCTATGGTCAACTATATGATATGACTAGAATAGATAATAATGGTATATATACTTATCTTATCAACTATCAATATCGGTCACGTCCGATGTAACAAATACATATGATCTTATCTACCTTGCTAATGTTTTGGAAAGAACATAACACCACAATGTGTAAGTATATCATATCATAGATTGGCAAGTCAGTGTAAATCATGTCACTAACTAATCTTAGGACTAACTTATTTTGAACATATAACCATATTTATATTCCACTATGATTACGTCACTATAAATACGATTAGTGTTACACCCAGATTTCGAGCCATGAGAATTGTGACCTCGAATACTGGGTTCATAGTGAACGAACTCGTAAAGTCTGGAATCTGTCCGAGATCTAAGCATCGAGCCTGCGAAGCAGAGACGACTTCGAAGATGATAGCCTCGAAATCCTCACAAGCTCGAAAGATAAACCCCGAGGTGCATCTGTTCTCGGGATGACCTCGGATCAAGACACCGAGCCTGACGCGTGTATGAGTTCGACGTCATATAGCTTCGGGAAGATGCTATAGCTCGAAACTCAATAAGAAACCTGGGTGAATGGGGTCTTGGTGGTATAGGATAATAACTTTGAATATCCTAGTGAATCGCCAATAACAAGACGCGATCTACATTTATTACTGTAAATCCCCTACAATCAAGGGATATTATTTGTTTAGTTATACGCCCCTGATCTTCAGGGGACGTTTCCTTGTATATCGGATTGCAGGCATTTAATGTCATTTAATTTATTTGCATATACAGAATAACTTCCTAAAATACGTGGGATAGTATTCTGAAATCTTCTCTATAAATAGAGAGGTCATGCACCATTGTAAAGGACCGAATTTTTGTGATCTTGAGAGAAAACTCTGGAAAATTCATCCTTGAAGAATTTTCAGAGGTCATCTTAAGTTTAATAACAAAGACTCGTGAACTAGGCACATTTAACTGCTGAACCACGTAAAAAATCTCGTTTGTATTATCATATTTTTTGGCCATTACTGATTATTGTTTACATGCTCTTCTTTCACTGCTGACGAAAAACGGCGTCAACAGTTTGGTGCTTTCATTGAGAGCCTTAAGCATTCAGTCCCTGAATAAGTCATGGCCGCTAATACTCAGAATGCTCCTGAAGAAAACTACCCAAGACGTCCTAGAAAACAGCCAATGGAAAATCCAGATGTCGAAGAAAGAAGTGGATCTTCCGATTCTCGGGGACCACCTGCTCCACCAAGGGATGAGGATATGTATTACAATCCTGAGCGGTATGTTCCCATTGTGGAACTTGAGATCCAGGCCCGACAAGATCCAGGCCCTGATTGACATGCCCTCACCTCGAAGACACAAGGATGTCCAAAGTTTGACCGACAGAATGGCGGCCCTAAGTAGGTTCATTTCAAAATCTACGGACCGTTGTCTCCCGTTTTTCAACCTTTTGAGGGGAGGTAAGAAATTCGAATGGACAGAGGAGTGCGAGCTGGCATTCCAAGAGCTTAAAAATCACCTCACCGAACCCCCCATCTTATCAAAACCTGAAACGGGAGAAGTATTGTACCTATACCTTTCCACCACCGAACACGCAATAAGCGCAGTACTCGTTCGAGAAGGAGAGAAGGTACAGAGACCCGTTTACTACATCAGTAAAAGATTACTGGGGGCAAAGTCAAGATACCCCCTGATGGAGAAGCTGGCGCTTAGTCTAATTCATTCATCTCGTAAACTCCGCCCCTACTTTCAAGCGCATCCCATCCATGTGTTGTCTGATCAACCACTTAGGCAAGTCTTGTCTAAACCAGAAGCTTCAGGTCGACTTCTTAAATGGGCGGTTGAGCTCAGACAGTTCGAGATCACCTACCACCCGAGGATGACCATTAGGGCACAGGCGTTGGCGGACTTTATAGTAGAATGTACTGGCATGACCAACGATGAAGTTATAACCCCGGCCCACGAGCTATGGAAACTTTACGTCGATGGTTCATCCAATGAAAATGGATCGGTGGCAGGAATCATTTTGATTACCCCCGCAGGGAGCAGATTTCATTCTGCATTAAGATTTAACTTCAAAGCATCGAACAATGAGGCCAAATATGAGGCTTTACTGGCGGGGCTTCGTATAGCCAGGGAGCTCAAAGCTAAAGCAATACATTGCTACAGCGACTCCCAACTCGTGGTTAATCAAATCCTGGGAGAATACCAGGCTCGTGGCACGAAAATGGCAACTTATTTGGAGAAGGCAAAATCCGCATTGGAGCATTTCAAATTTTACGCAATCGAACAGGTTCCTCGAGAACAGGTTCGGCTCGCCACCTCCGCTGAGAATGATGAGCTGAACGTTGTTCCGATAGAACACCTATCGGCACCTAGCATTAATGAGCCAGAGGAGGAAGATGTGTGTATGATTGAAATAGAGCCAACATGGATGACCCCAATAGTTGAATATCTCGATAACGGAGTCCTTCCAAAAGATCGAAACCAGGCTCGAAAGTTTATGTATCAACTTCCCTGTTACACCATTTTGGATGGAAAGCTATACAGAAGGGGATATTCCATGCCATTACTTCGGTGTGTAACTCCACCCGAAGCTAAGAAGATCATTGAAGAAATTCATGAAGGGTTCTGCGGAGATCACACCGGGGGGCATAGCCTATCCAAGAAGATCATACGCCAAGGATATTTCTGGCCTACCATTAAAACGGATTCTTTCGAGTACGTGAAGAAATGCGATAAATGCCAGAGATTCGCCATGATTCCCCGAGCTCCACCATCCGAGCTGACCATGTTGACTTCCCCATGGCCATTCGCGGTATGGGGAATCGACCTCATAGGTTCTCTCCCAACTAGCAAGGGCAGAGTAAAATATGTTGTAGTCGCTGTGGATTACTTCACAAAGTGGACGGAGGCTGAACCATTGGCAACAATAACTTCTAAAAAGATCCTTGACTTCGTGGTGAAAAACATCGTATGCCGATATGGGATGCCGAGGAAGATTGTAGCCGACAACGGAACCCAGTTCGATTGCAACTTGTTCACCAACTTTTGTGAAAAGAACGGAATAATAAAGAGTTTCTCATCAGTAGCTCATCCTCAGGCAAATGGCCAGGTCGAGGCCGTAAACAAAACTCTCAAGAGTTCACTAAAGAAAAAGTTGGAGGAGGCAAAGGGACGATGGCCCGAAGAATTGCCATAAGTCCTATGGGGATATAGGACCACAGCTCGAACATCAACAGGGCATACCCCGTTCTCTCTAGCATACGGTTGCGAGGCAATGTTGCCTATCGAGGTCGAAATCCCAACAATCCGAACTCAGATTTACGACCAAAACTCAAACCACACTTAGCTCGAAGAAACCTTAGACTTGATTGAAGAAAAGAGAGACGAGGCTCAGCTGAGGAACGCTGCCTACCAGCAACGAGCTACCAGGTATTTCAACAAGAGGGTTCGTGATCGAAAGTTCGGTATGGGAGATCTGGGGTTGAGACGTGTATTTTTGGCAACACGAGATCCGGCAGCTGGTGTGCTCGGGCCGAATTGGGAAGGACCATACCAAATAGAGTCAGTAATCCGGGCCGGTGTTTACAAGCTAGCAAGATTAGATGGGAGCCTGGTACTGCGAGCATGGAATGGCGAACACCTAAGACCTTACTACCAATAGTATAGGAAAAGTGTTGCCCGTAACCATGATTTTCTATCTGTATTAATTTGTCTGCTTTTGAATTCCATCAAATAAAGATCTATTTCGTTCAATATGTTATCTCCTTTTATTTTTGCAATCTCTCTTAATTTAATAACCTATGGTCACACTCATAGGATATTAAGGGGGCATCATGGGTATATATACCATCAGCTTAAAAAATAAAATAACATGCACGAAATACATACAAGTGTTTGGATATAACCAGATGCGCGAGCTTAGATAGTTTGGACATAACCGAATTATCAAAAACATACAAGTGTTTGGATATCACCAGATGCGCGAGCTTAGATAGTTTGGACATAACCGAATTATAAAAAACATACAAGTATTTGGATGTAACCAGATACGCGAGCTTAGATAGTTTGGACATAACCAAATTATCAAAAGATAAAAACGTTTGGATATAACCAAATGTGCGAACTTAACAGGTTTGGAGCAAACCAGCTAAAACTAATCAACGATACGTGGGAACCTAAACCTACTTCGAGATAAGTCGAGATCGAGGCTGGAATATCTTAGAGGAAAATAGTTTCGAACTCATAACCTCGGAGAAATAACCGAGGACAAGAAAAAGTAACTAAGCAATAAGATATAACTAAACCATTCACATTACATACCATACAAGTACTTTCAGGTTCATGGTTAAAGTAATATTCGACCTTGATAAATAACGAGATCGAAAGCGGATAATTCGAGCAAACGATGCACGAATGCGTCGAGTCTCGAGCCTAAATCCAAACTATGTTTGAATGAATAAATAAACATAAACGATTCATTAATATAAAATGTGCAAAATATTTCGAACCAAGAAATGTAAAGCATGTGTACTAATATAAAAAGAAATTGTATCAGCCCTACGGGCATAAATTAAAACAATTACAAAAATAAGGGGACGCAGCCCCAAGACAAGATTTCCCCGAGATCAGATTCAAGAAGGAGGAGTCTCCTTGGCCTTCTCAGCATCGGCAGCGCTAGACCCCTCAGGACGAATAGCATGACTATCCTCCTGAGTACCTTCGGAGGCGGCCTCTCGAGCAGCCTCTTCCGCCTCGAGCCGAGCATTCCACTTATCCAAAAGCTTCGCCTCAAGAGGACCTAAGAAGCTGGTATCCAGGTCTTCGTTTTTGGCCCACATTCTGTACATGGCTGAGTCAACCGCCTGGTCCTTCTTCTCCTTATATTCAGCAAGGAGACGAGCCTTCTCGCCCTCAATTATGTCAAAGGTAGCGGCCTGATCTTCTTTGAGCTACTTGTTAGCCTCTTGGAGCCGAGCGTTCTCCTTCTCAAGCTCCGCGAGCCTGGCATTCTCTTTCTCGAGCTCCGCGAGCCTAGTATTCAGCTTCTCAAGCTCAGACGCTTTGGCATTAAGCTCCTCAGCCCCTGCCTCAAGCTTTTCATTCGCTGCCTTTAGGTCGTCACTCGCCTTGAGTTGAAGATCCTTCGCCTCCTGAGCATAAGACTTGCTCAAGTGGATCTCGTTATTCAACCTATAGTTGAGCTGGGCAGTAAAGGCAAGAGACTGAAAAGAAAAAATCGTTGTTAACACCAAGACTGTATGAGTAAAACTAAAAAGTAGAAGAAAACTCACCGTGGCAGCGAACTCGATGCTCTTCTCATAAAGGGCAGTGCAGTCTCGAGCATTGTTCAGGTATTGCCATTGAGGAGCTTCGAGACTGCTGAAGCTCTAGCCGACTCGGGACATGACATCTGAGCACAACATAGACCCATGGGATCCAGCCGCGTTGTCAATTACATACTCATCGACATGAGTAGAAACTGACAGATTTTGAGCTCGAGAAGCAGAAGGCTTTCTAGGAGCTGGACCAAGGGATGGCTGAACCGCTACAGGAAGTTGGGGCTCGGCCATAGTGGAGGCACCAACCTGCGAGGTTAGCGCCACTGCAGAGGCACCGACCTGCGAGGTCGGCGCCGCTGTGGGAGCACCAACCTGGGAAGTCGTCGCCACGACGGAGCTCGTAACAGGTGAAGCAGGAGGAGTTTTTTCGGACCTCCTGGGGACTTTGGTGGGCCGATCCACCTTTCGCAACCCCGCCCTGGGACGCTTGCTCCTCTTGGCACCACCACTTTCGATGATGTTGTCAAGGTCAGAATCCATCTTGTCTGCACAAGTCACGACACAAGGTGAATCATAACAAAAAGAGGGAATAGTATATAAAGTGATTCAGTATCGCACAGATATACAAAGCAATGATAGAAGAAACCTAACTGGAACTCTCCCCCGAGCTCGAGCTCGGGGACCATGAAATTCCCCCATCTTCAGAAGAGGCGGGGGGAGTACCTTCCCTATAGGTGGACATCAACCTCGAAAGGTCCCTATAATCATTGGTCCCATATTGGACGACTATGCCGTCCCACACCTCGTTTAGACTGTACATGGTGTCATACTTCCCGAGCCAACTATCAAACCTATGAAATCGGTCGTCTACCCAAGTCCATATGTAGAAGTGGTCTCTATCATCCGGACATAAAACTAACCTATCTGGTTTATGTTTTAATAAGGTGGGGGACCACATTCTCGAGCTAAGGATGACTTTACCTTCTTCATCCGAGTCTGAGCTTGAGGCTTCATCGTTAGCCTCATTCCCCGATGGCGGACTCCTTCGGCGAGCTGGAGGTGGGGGCCTCACCTCTCTCCTTGGAGGGAGGATTCCTGTGGGCAAAGGCACCTGCTCCCAGTGATCATACTTTTTATTGGACCAGTCTGAGGTGGACTGTCCATCTCCCAAAAGTCCGCAAGCTCGGAGCTTACTCTCATGCAAGAGGTACGAGAGAGACCTCCGACCGTAAGGGAGTTGGAGCAGAGTCTCTCTATGCTCCTTCATGGCGTCGTCGAGTGTAGGGCGGTGAAAATTGGCTAGAAAATAAGACACATTGCAACTAATTACGAACCTACAAATAAGAGCCCGAGCACAGAGATAAAGAGGGTTGGAATACTTACGAATCCGTCTGAATGAGTAGCATCGAGACGGGGACAAGCCATCTGTCCAGAAGAAGGCTTTTTTGAAGTCAGGCCGATGATTAGGAAGGTCCTCAAACATCTTTTTCTCCTTGGGGTAGCTCGAAAGATAGTAAAATTTGTCTCCTCCTTGAGCTCGGGAGGGGTTGCTTTTCAAACAGAAGAGGTATAAAATCTCTTTTGGAGAAGGTCCTTCCCACTTCAGCTCGTGGTATAGCGACCTCAGGGCAGACAGAACCCTGTAAGAATTGGTGTTGAGCTGGAATGGAGCCAGCCCAACAAAGTCTGCGAAGTCCTTGAAAAATGACTTCAAAGGCAGTAACGCTCCTGCCTTCATATGCTCTTGGCTCCAGGCCGTATATCTCAGCTTGGGATTTCCATCTCCCGGGGCGCGGCAGCTTCGCTCACTGGGGGTAGGAGCTCGACACCTTAGGGTGCTTGACAGCCTAAGGCCATGGAAAGCCAAGATATCAGTTATCTGGCCTAGTGAGGTAATCGAGCTCCAGTAGTGCTCGGCTTCGAAGAACTCCCTCCTCGGTTGCAAGGTAGATGGCTCCCCCATGAGCGAGAATCGGAGCTCTCTCGGGCTGTACGTAACGGTCACCTTTAATTTAGGGTCGAGGGGAATCGGCCTGGGACCAGAATCAGGTTCTGGATAAAGAGCCTCCCAAAGGGTTCTCCTCTTCCTCTCTATGACCTCGTCAATTTGGCGGCGATAATGAGCTCGAATCTCCTCTTATTCGCGCGCAAGATCGTACTCGCGAATTCGACGTTGATTCTGAGAAAACAGCGACTCCGGGCTCGGGGTTTTGGGCGAGTAAGGGATTGCCAGCAACGACCCCCACCGTCTTTCCATATTCTGTGACATCTAGCGAGAAAGAAAAAATGGTGAGGGCCATGCATGCAAGAGTTCAAAGGTTACGAGCTTGACAGGACAAGCTCGGAGCTTAAGAACGAAACGAGCTCGAAACTAAGACCCTTATTAAAGAGTCAAAACATGTATTCCACGAAAAAAAGGAGGAGAGTGGACAAATTTTTTTTGAAAATTGCGAAAATCAGGGGAAAAAGAGTGGTGGTTATCCAGAAAAGGTAATCTTGGGTAGCGTGAGTTCTTTAAAACCAAGATTTTATACCCGATATCTTGGTGTGCAAGATATGTCCTTTAAAATTTTGAAACCCAGAAAAAAGAGACCTTGTTCTACACAAAAACTAGATTTGAAACCAGAGATTTAAACCTAGTATGGGAACGTAAACGTAGAAGCCTATCGATCAAAAATTTCCTAGCATATCATACTAAGGAAATATATCAGCGCACTCCCAGAAATTACAAGAACAATATGGACGGAAATGGGCATAAGGGAAAATAAAAATTGGACACTTACACAATAATGGCGATTGCAGAGAAGTCGTCGACTAAAGGAGAGGCTGCAGATATGAGCTCACGGTCTCAAACAAACTGGCAGTCTTCTGTTTCTTCGGCTGAGAAAACATGCACAAGCAAGAAGTTCTCAGGGAGAGTTTTTGGTTTTGCTTTTGTTCTTTCTTCTGATGAGCAAAAAATAAAAGGAAGACGATGAGTGGGGTCTTATATATAGATGGTAAAAGGGGATTGATCTGAACCGTTGAACAAAACCCTTGCAAAATCCAACGGATAGGGATTAATGATATGATGGTACCAAAAAGGTGGCAGACGAACGATCGTAGGCAGATTTCCAAGGTACTCGAGTACCCTGAATGGGCAATACCCAACTGACGCGTGTCCATTTTCAAGTATGTGACGGTACAGTTCTCGAAGAAAGTAGTTCAAAAGTTTCCTTCTCACAGGATTCGAACAAATACTTTTGAGGGGGCAAGATGTTACACCCAGATTTCGAGTCATGAGAATTGTGACCTCGAATGCTGGGTTCATAGTGAACGAACTCGTAAAGTCTGGAATCTGTCCGAGATCTAAGCATCGAGCCTGCGAAGCAGAGACGACTTCGAAGATGATAGCCTCGAAATCCTCACAAGCTCGAAAGATAAACCCCGAGGTGCATCTGTTCTCAGGATGGCCTCGGATCAGGACACCGAGCCTGATGCGCGTATGAGTTCGACGTCATATAGCCTCGGGAAGATGCTATAGCTCGAAACTCAATAAGAAACCTGGGTGAATGGGGTCTTGGTGGTATAGGATAATAACTTTGAATATCCTAGTGAATCGCCAATAACAAGACGCGGTCTACATTTATTACTGTAAATCCCCTACAATCAAGGGATATTATTTGTTCAGTTATACGCCCCTGATCTTCAGGGGACGTTTCCTTGTATATCGGATTGCAGGCATTTAATGCCATTTAATTTATTTGCATA
Source organism: Humulus lupulus (assembly GCF_963169125.1). NCBI lineage: Eukaryota > Viridiplantae > Streptophyta > Magnoliopsida > Rosales > Cannabaceae > Humulus > Humulus lupulus. The sequence goes on from NC_084793.1 coordinate 46,324,406, forward strand.
TACAGAATAACTTCCTAAAATATGTGGGATAGTATTCTGAAATCTTCTCTATAAATAGAGAGGTCATGCACCATTGTAAAGGACCGAATTTTTGTGATCTTGAGAGAAAACTCTGCAAAATTCATCCTTGAAGAATTTTCAGAGGTCATCTTAAGTTTAATAACAAAGACTCGTGGACTAGGCAAATTTAACTGCTGAACCACGTAAAAAATCTCGTTTGTATTATCGTATTTTTTGGCCATTACTGATTATTGTTTGCGTGCTCTTCTTTCACTGTTGATGAAAAACAGCGTTAACAATTAGTTATATGTTCGAGATTTAATAGAAGTTTATATTAAACAAATAATCATGAAAATAAAAGTGATTGACCAAGTCAAAAAATGATTTCTATTCTTTTATTGATAATAAAATGAGATTGCAAAGAATTTGGGTTTTAATTAGGGCATAAAACCCCAACAAACTCCCACTTGCACTAATTGAAACTAACGCCTTAAGTCTACTAATCCCATTTCCTTGACATGCTTATCAAATGTAGCTTCTGGTAGTGTCTTTGTAAAAGGATCCACAAGATTGTCTACAATTGCAATCTTCATAACCTTCACATCTCCCCTGGCCACATATTCTCAAATAATGTGATACTTCCTTTCTATATGCTTACTCCTCTTGTGACTTCGAGGTTCTTTCGAGTTGGCAATCGCTCTTGTATTGTCACAAAACAACACAAGCAGTTTATCCATTTCTGGAATAACACCAAGATCCGTATAGAACTTCTTTAGCCAGACTATTTCCTTAGTTACTTCTGACGCGGCTATGTACTCAGCCTCCATGGTGGAATCTGAGATTGCAGACTGCTTTACGCTTCTCCAAATCACAGCTCCACCCCCAAGAGTAAACACCATTCCAGAAGTAGACTTCCTGTCATCGACACCAGTCTAAAAATTTGAATCGGTGTAGCCTACAGGGTTCAAAACACCACCCTTGTAGACTAACATATAATCACTAGTCCGCCTTAAATACTTCAGGATATGCTTAACTGCTATCCAATGTTCCGATCCTGGGTTTTACTGATACCTGCTCACTACTCCCACTGCATAGCAGATATCTGGTCTAGCACACAACATGGCATACATGAGACTTCCAACTACAGATGCATAAGAACTTTTCTCATTGCATCTTCCTCTTCAGGAGTCTGGGGAGACTACTTCTTTGAAAGATGAATTCCATGGCGGGACGGTAGACACCCTTTCTTGGAATTTGTCATTGAGAAATGTTCAAGCACTTTATCAATGTAAGTTGCTTGAGATAGAACTAAGAGTTTGTTCTTTCTATCCCTAATGATCTGGATACCTAGAACATAACTTGCTTCACCCAAATCCTTCATTTGGAGTTGAGTGCTCAGCCAATTCTTCACATCTGATAATTTCTTAACATTGTTTCTAATGAGTAAGATATCATCTACATAAAGAACCAGAAATACCACTATTTGATTTGCCTTCAGTTGGTAAACACAGGCTCATCAATATTTTGTTCAAAGCCATAGGTTTTGATTATTTCATCAAACCTAAGATTCCAGGAACGAGAAGCTTGCTTAAGTCCATAAATGGACCTATTCAACTTGCGAACTTTTCCTTCTTGTCCAACTACTTTAAATCCTTCTGGCTGATCCATATAAATGACTTCGTCAAGCTTTCCATTAATAAAAGTTGTCTTAACGTCCATTTTCAAGATCTCATAGTCGAGAGCGGCTGCTATGGATAGGAGGATGCGAATGGACTTGAGTATGGCAATCGGACTAAAAGTTTCCTCATAGTCCACGCCTTCTCTTTGGGTATAACCCTTTGCCACTAATCGAGCTTTATAAGTCTTGATATTTCCATCAACACCTCGCTTCTTCTTGTAGATCCACTTGCACCCAATGGCCCTTAAGTCACTAGGTGCTTCCACAAGATCCCAGGAGGAATTTGAGTACATGGACTGTTAGGAGTGTGTCCTAAAAGCATGTAAAGACATTTGCTTTTCTGTGAATAAATAAATACAATGGTTTATTATTATTGTTATATTTAAATTGTTAAATTATTGTTTGAATAATTTTGTAAATATCAGAAAAATTCCATATTCATTATTGAGGATGTGATCTTGTATTAGTACAAGAGAATTAAGATCACATGAATGAATAAAAATAGTCAACAACAACAAATTAAAGTTATGGAATTCTTTAATTGGAGTTGTAAGTACGGTTTACTGAGTATCATAATCATACAAATAATCTATATTCGGATTATTGATGTGGTAAGACATCTCGGTAAAGGTGCTTTATATAATATGATTATATATGACATTGACCAATATGAATTAAAGTCTTTATCCAAAAACCATTTAACAATAAAGACTTGTAATTCGTATCATAACTGATGATCATTTATAGATCAACCTAAATCCTAAGTGTTCATGAACTTCTGTTCATGTTTATTAAATCTTTTTATTCATTCGTTAAGGTCTCTTCAAAGAATGAGGCTAATGACTTTTGTTTTGGAGATTTAATATCATGGATGGCTGGGAACATGTATCAACAATACGGAATCTAATCTTTCCTAACGGATCGTATATTAGTTCCCTTATGGGTTAATTTTGGAACTGAATGATTTTGAGCTCAAATCTATAATTAGATTATAGATTAATTATTCACTAGTGAATTAATAGTACTTAAGGAATAAGAAGTAAATTAGAAAGGTAAAATGGTAATTCTTCCAGTCTAATTTATGAACTAATTAATTAAAGGGTTGAACTATTGTAAGATGGTTATATCAATGGACGACTTAAGATAAGATTTATGTAAAAGTATATCTATAACATAAAGAGTGCAATTCTGAATTTATAGTGGATCAATATCATAATTAATAAATTAACTATTATAATTAAAGAGTTTAATTATTTAGTTTCAATTTATTAGAGCTTAATGTTATAGGTCCATGGTCCCTGAAATGGCTCAAACATACACTGACAAAGGTAAATACAAAAATAGGCAAAAAGGACTTATGTGATAAGTAAAATATTTTTCTATGTATCAAACATAATTATTGTTTAATTATGTGTAATTAATTAATTAAAAATTAATTAATTATTTGATTTAACAAAAATATAATTAATTTTGAATTAATTTATTTTTTGGGATTTTTGGTATTTAAATAATAATAAAAATTGGGAAAAATCACATGTCATCACTGGCATGTGGTACACGTGCAGCACAGTGCACAGTCACTGTGCTACACGCATAAAAGACTGTAATCACTTTCTAGGTTCCACAATTTTAGTTATTTAAATATTAAATAAATAATGAGATATTGTAATTTGATTAAAATATTATTATTTAAACAAAAATGTGATAACTTATTAGTTATTTTCAAATTGTTTAAAATAACTAAGATTTTATTTTAATATATGGGATACATTAAATATAGGATATCAGTTTTACAGAACGTAACTTTTCAGGGATAAAAAAATGTCTAGAAATCTCTCTCAGAGAAAGAGAACAGTGATACAAACAAAAGTCACTATTCTTCACAAAACCTAGGTCCAAACTTTATCAGATCTCATGTGTTGAGAACATTTGATAAATAGTTTTTTGCCTATTGTTTGTATAGCGAGCCCACACTCGTTCTTTGTGTGCTGAGAACATTTTGGAAGATCTTGGTGTGAGATCTCAAGGATTTAGCCATACAAAAAGATAGCAGCAAGGAAGGACCTGAGGTAATTTTTCTATTCATGTCTTTGATTCAATATATATATATGCATGTGAATAAGTAGATCTAGAAATCTTATGGGATTAAATTAACAATTTGATTGTTGTTCCACTGCGTATAATCTCTGATTTGATCAATAAAAACCAACAAATAGTACCAGAGCCATCTTCACATATTTATATATATTGAATCTGTGTGGGTTTACTTTTATGCATTTATTTATTTTGATGAATGAATGGATAGCTTAATGTGATTGAATGCATAGGAATGTTGAATCGTTAATTATATGGTATTTTTGGGTTAGGATTTGTTTATGATTAGATCATTGTGTAACCCATTAAAGGGCATAGGATTTATGTAATTTTATTTGGTTTTTGACACCATAAAATTGTAATTCCGATCACACAAAAGTCAGAACGGAACCCGGGATTCAGAATTCAGCCACCGATCCTGCGAGGCCGACCTCCGAGCCGCTGCCGGGACATCGTACGGACTGTACGGACGGGTCCGTACGGTTCCGTACAGTCCAGCCCCGTTTGATGCCACGTGTCCCCGCCTGACTGGTCCATATTTTTTTTTATTTTTTTTGAAATTAATCTGTTATTATTTTTTTATTTTAAAATGTTTAAATATCCTATTTTTGAAATTTGATATTTAAATAATGAGATATTTTTGTTATCTTAACAAACCTTTTTTAATATCTTATTTAAAATTTATTTTTTCAAAATAACAGATTTTAATTTAAATTCATTTCAGTTTTAATTAAAAAGAAAAATAAAAATAATGATTATTTAAAAGTTTGTTTTAATTAATCAAAATAATTAGAAAATTGTTTTCTTATTATTATTTTGGACCAACAACGACACATACCTACCGACAAAGTAAAGAAGCCCGATGGAGATTGTAGAGTCTCAGAATTTACTTAGCTAGTTAGATAGTAGTAGTAGTAGTAATAGCTAGTATTAGTTATAGTATGTTCATTACTGTGGATTTTGGTTCAAGCCGGGACTTAGTTGGAAACTCCTAGCAATAGTTATGGATTTTCTAAGTTTAACTTATAGTTTAAGAATATTAATTAGAACATAAGGTTTGATTAATATTGTTAGTTATTAATATGATAATTATTACAACCTAAGGTTTAGATAGAGCTAATAAGAATATGACATTTGTCATGAGCATGGATTATTCCTAAGGTTTAGATAGAGCCAATAAGAATATGACACTTATCATATGTATGATTATTAAGGAATTATTATTTTAATGATAAAATAAGGGAAATATAAGACTTATTCTTCACCAGAATTTGTTAGGAGCATGACATTTGTCACAATTTTATTTATTTGTGATTTAGATATTTTATTTATTTGTGATTTAGATAATTAAATAGATTTTTCGTAACTTTAGGGTAGTGTAACTTCCGACCTATTTTTGACCTAGTTATGTTATGAATTTCGAAAAATAGTATTTCTGAAAAGTTGTAGATAATTTAATTAGCTTTCTAACGGCATAAAGATATTCTAAATCGGAGTCCTATAGCTCCAGATATATTAATTTTACTGTAGGTTAGTTTAGAGTTACGGGATTTAGAAAGTTAGAAGTTAGGATTCTATTTTAAATTTAAATTTAAATTTGGATTATAATTAGAAGATTTTTATTCCTAGAAATCTATAAATAGGACCTCGCACCAAGCTTTTTCATTCATTCTTCAAGCATTGATCAAAGCCTTCTAAGTGCTAGTGAGACTATAGAGTGATAAACACTTGGGTTGGGGTTATAAGCTTTGTCATTCTAAGTTTATTAGACACTTGGGAAGTAAGATTTATAGAGTGTATTTCGGTTTCGAGGTGTAGTTCGGTCATAGCAATTTCAAAGGTATTCTTATTCTTAGTTCCTTTTCTGTATTGTTAGTTCTTATAGTTTTTCTCTACTCAATTCCTAACCCAATCTTCTCTATTCTTGGTTAGGCATCTAAGTTCTTCGAACTTGAGATTTCTTGTTGGTAAGTATCTTCTCGATGGTTTAGTTCATTCCTCTTCATCTCTTTCTTTTAGAAAACTCACTTCTCTATTAATGGTTTTTAGGAGTGTTCCAAAATCCCGACTTTGTTCTCATCATCCTGGTATTTTGGTAAGGAAAATAGGATAGATCTTGTATGTTTGTATGATATGTTTATGCTATAATAAGTATATGTATGATATGTTTTGTAGTCCTTGGGCATATGACTTGTTTAGATAACAAGCCCCAAGATTATGTTTTTAGTCGCTTGGGCATATGACTTGCTTAGATAGCAAGCCCCAAGATTATTTTATCATTTTCATGGTTTAGAGTTATGGTTTACCCTACCTCAGATATTAGACAGGGGACCTAGATGAGTTATCATATACTACCATGTGATCTAACCTACCTCAGATATTAGACAGGGGACCTAGATGGTTTATCACATGCCATGTTAATGAGTTAATGGCCATTAAATATTGTAGTCCTATATGATATACGATTTTATAGTCATATGTTTTTAGTGTATGCTTGTGATTTATTATGTATGTTTTAAATAGTGTTATGTTTTATAGTATATGATGTAGTTTTATGCTTATGATATATGATGTGTGTTTTTAGTAGGTTTTCCTTGCTGGGCATTAGGCTCATTCCTTTATTTTTTAGTGTGATGCAGGAAAATGAATATGGAAGGCGGAAGGATTCTTGGTGGCTTGGCTTGTGTGTTGATGATGGATGGAATGTGTGGGCTGCGTGTCGATCGAGGATGAAGTTATTTATTTTTTTTAGTCTTTTAAATCATGTTTTTTCCGCATTTAGTTTTGTAACCAATTTTCTTTAGTTTAAAATTATGTTTTATGTTTTAAACAATGGGTACCCATGCCATATTTTCTATTATTATGTATTTGATACAATATTTCAAGATTTAATAAAGTTAGTTATATTATTTCTTATGTATCTTTCCCAAAATAGTAGTTATGTATAGTAGATCTAATGGTCCAAGGTCTTAGAAATAGTTGGGTCATTACAGAGATCAAGGCGGTTTTATTTTATTTATTTTAATTTTATAAAGTTGTTGTAAAATTAGAAATACCCAAAAGCACACGGTTCAACATTTATTGTTTATTTATTTATTTAAATAATTATTTTCATGTGATTGATAACATGTTCATGCATTGTATGTCATACATAAAAACTCACACAGTCATAATCATGCATCTCATTAATAGAAACATGATTATTAGGATTGTCCTATGTGTTTATATGAATTGTTTTGCGAAATCAATTGCATGTAAATTACTTAGTTTCATTTTTGAAAACTCGGTAAAATATCACACCAAATTTTAAGTCTTTATGACTTAATTTCTTTAAACCAACTTTTTTTTAAAAAGTGTTTTTAGTAAAGTTTAGATGAACATGATTGGTAATTTAAAATTGGATATGGACTTAGAAATTCGCTTTCTTTCCAATTTTAATTATGTTCATAAGGTTTAAAAGTGTTATAATTAATTTGGAATTAATTAGGTTTAAAAACACTTATTTTAAAATGGTGAATGGGAGAGGGTTGATATCTCAAACATAACCCATGGTCTCCATTATTAATACAACACCGTGAGATATGAATAGCGGCTCGCGACGGCTTTGTTTTCGTCCCCCTAAGGAAGGTGTCTAGACATATCAATATCAAGGTTGTATTTCTTACATAGATAGGAACTAATGATGTATTTTAGGCTTGACCGACCCTAAGGTGGCATGTCCTAAGTTAAGTCATGAACTCTGAAATAATGGGTTACACTCACAAAGTTATGATTAAGCTTTTGCAGTGGATAATCATAACTTGATCAAACTAAGCGGTACTTTAATGTTTAAAAGAGAAAATAAAGAGTTATTTTATGTATTAAACAATAAAGATAAGAATGTCTTATAAATTCTCTAAAATTAATTTGACCAACCCTAAGGCGACACTTTAATTGTTAGAAAATTTTATCGTGGAAATTAATCTTTATTTTATGTGTTTTAATTGTGCTCATGCATCACGTTTAATTTCCGAAAACTTTGATATTTATTTTTCTAAATATAATAATATTATTTGTATTTATTTCTAGAAAAAATGTCTATTGGTGAATTACACACCGATGCCTTTCTCAAATCCTTGGTTTTTGAACCTGAAAATATGCAACACTGGTTTCGAGGCATGTTGACTATTTTTTCTTATAAGAAGATGATGTCAACTGTCTGTGAAAAACCTCCAACAGAACCACCTCTAGCTACTAGCTATGAAGCAGAAGAAAAATATGCAAATTGGATGAAATCCGATCGGTTGGCACGTTATTGCATGCTTTCAACCATGCCTGACGAAACAAAGGAAAAATATATACACTATGACTCAGCACATGAGATGTGGCAAGCAATGACAGAGGAAGTCTTTGCTGAGTGTCATCGTTTATATCAAACGAAAAAGGTAAATAAGATTTACATATATTTTTCCAACTTTCAATAGTAGATTCAAATACTATGAATATCATATTCAAATTTTTGGATAGTAGATTCAAAAAATATATGTCACTAATCTATTTTTCTTTTGTCTTTCCTTTTGCAGAATCAGAACCCTGAAAAGGAGGAAGAGACTGATGAGGATTTTGGTAGCAAGTAAGGAGCTGGAGAAGTTGGAGAGCAGTTTTTTTTTTTATTTAGTAATTTTATTGTTAGTTGAACAATTTAAATTTCTTTATTTTGTTTTAGAAATTTTAGATTTCTTTAAACAAAGAATACTACAGTCTAGAAATTTTGTTTATTGTTAGTAATTTTGATTATTAATGTTTGGAAACTTATTTCTATTTTTGCATAACATTTATTTCTTTTATTAATAAAGTAGTTATTATTTAAAGAAATTATCTATTTACTTGTTATGCAAATGCTTTGGGATAAACAAAGTTTACATACTTATAAGGAATGACAAATTTTTTATAATTTTGAATTATTTAAAAACACCTAATCCTAAATCTATTAAACTGATTCCGATAGTGAAAAATATCTGTAGCACTTGAGATTGGGTCACATTGGTCTAGACGGAATAAATAGGCTTGTAAAGGATAGCCCTTTAAGAGAACCATCTAATTAGATCTCTCCCTGTTTAAAAATCCTATCTAGAAGGCAAAATGACCAAGAGACCTTTCTCTGCTAAAGGTTCAAGAGCCACAGAACCACTTCAGCTAGTACATATGGATGTTGCAATCCACTTAATGTACAAGCAAGAGGAGGTTGTGAATATTTCGTCACTTTCATTGATGATTATTCGAGATATGGTTACCTATACTTAATGCAAAGAAAATCTGAGACTTTTGGAAAGTTCAATGAATTTCAAGCAGAGACTAAAAAGCAATTAGGTAAATTACTAAAAAGCACTTCGATCTGATCGAGGGAGAGAGTACTTGGACTGTGAATTCAAGAACCATCAACGTGAGCATGGCATTCAATTCCAACTCACTACACCTGAAACAACACAGTAAAATGGTGTTTCAGAAAGTCGGAATAGAACGTTATTAGATATGGTTAGATGAATGATGAGTTTCTCATCATTACCACTGTCATTCAGGGGCTATATGATTCAATGTGTTCTATACACATTGAATGATGTTCCACCTAAGTCTATCCAAAAGACATCCATAGAATTATGGAATGGTTGTAAACTTAGTTTACACCATTTTAGAATTTGGGGGTGTCATGCATACGTGCTTAAAAGGAAGACCGGGAAGTTGGAAACGCGCTCTGAAGTGTGTATGTTTGTGGGATATTCCAAAGAGACTAGAGGTGGAATTTTCTATAGTCCAAAAGAAAATAAAACATTTGTATTGACAAATGCAACTTTTCTTGAATATGACTATGTTAATAACCACAAACCTCGCAGTAAGGTTGTACTGGAGGAGATGGTCTCAAATAAAGTCGCAAAGTCACCAGCAGCAACTAATGATAAAACAACCAAAGAAACCACAATTCTTGAAAAGGAAAAACCAGTGCAACATCGTAGTGGGAGGATTGTGAGACAACCTATCCGCTACGAACATAAGGCACACGTTCTTGTATCAGATACTGAAAAGGACGATCCATTGACTTTTATAGAAGCAATGGAAGACCCTGATTTTGATAAGTGGCAAGATGCCATGAATCAAGAAATGGAATCAATGTATTCCAATTTACTCTGGGAACTTGTAGATCTGCCTGACAATGTTAATGCCATTGGATGCAAATGGATCTACAAGAAGAAAAGAGGTGCAGATGGAAAGGTAGAGACCTATAAAGCAAGGCTTGTGGCCAAAGGCTACACACAGAGAGAGGGTGTAGACTATGAAGAAACATTTTCTCCTGTGGCCATGCTTAAATCCATTCGCATACTTTTATCCATAGCTACCATTTATAATTATGAGATATGGAAAATGGACATCAAGACAGCTTTTCTGAATGGCTATCTTGATGAAACCATTTATATGGAACAACCAGAAGGGTTTATAAAGAAGGATCAAGATCAAAAGGTATGCAAATTGTTGAAATCCATATATGGATTGAAACAAGCATCAAGATCTTGGAACTTAACTGTAATGCCCCGAATTCTCCGATGTGGTTTAATGGCGGGATTAGTAGGCCGGGAGGGCCATACTTGTTTAATTATGCCATTAAATGAATATATGCAAGTATATGTGAATTATATTATAATATGATGTTAAATGTATGCATGTGAGTCCACATTTCAATTATAGGGGTGTGATGGTAATTTGGCCCGTTGAGGGCATAATTGTATATTTGTATGCATGTTGATGATATATGTTGAGACCACATTATAATGTGGGTTTGTTCGAGCTATTCGGCATGAGACGATCTTGGAATATTGATTAGCGGTCTAGTCATAACAGGTTTAAGTTCGGGGCTCGGGATAAGTCTCGGGGAGATTTTAACGATTAGAGCGTTGCCGGGAATTAAAAGGTAACGGGATATGAATTATTGGTGTTTGAGATTATCAAGAATAGCGGGAATTGGAGAGCGTTAATTATGATTAACGAGATAGGTGGAAAATACCAATTTTTCCCTTGGGATCCTTTAGAAACCTTAAATTGACCTAGGGGTATAATGGTCATTTCACCCCTAGGATAGATATAACCATTTTTGGTTGTGAAAGAAAAGAAGAAAACAGAGTATACTTGAAGCCTCTCCCGTACCTATTTTCCCTTCAGTTTTCTTTGTGATTTTTGAACCATTCTTGAGGATTCAAGCTTGGGAAGCCTTGGGAGTTTGGGAGTGTGTTCCACCCTTGAAGAACATCATAAGCTGAGCTTTGGGTAAGTTTTTAACCATTGAATTCTCTGGTTGGCTCTGTTTTAGTTCTGTTTTGCAGCTGTGATTTCTAGGTTGAGATATTGGTTTTGTTGGGAGTTTTGGCTAGAGTTCTTATGGTTGTGATGTTTGGGATATGTTGGGATGGTTTTTGGGTTCATTTGGCACCAAAATTTGGATTTGGAAGCATTGGAAACAGGTTAGAATCGAAGGAGATGAAGAAGGAGGTTTCAGGGGGTTTCTGGTTTGGAGGTAGCGTTATAGCGCCCACCTTAGGGCACTACAGCGCTACTCAGGGGGCATTTGGGCGTGTTGAGGGTTCTGAGAATAGCGCTGGGGCGCTAGGGGTCAGCGCTGTAGCGCTACTCTGTTCCTTCAAAGTCCCGTTTTGAGTGTTTTTAATGGCTTTTGACTTGGGGTTTCAATCTTTAAGGCCCAGGATCGAATCTACTCACCGTGTGGGCATGTTTCGAGGTCCCGAGAGTGGTGCTTTTAAGACCCTATTATTGTGGATTCTCAATAATGGAGGTTATAATTGGTTGTGATTAGGTAACCGCTAAGGAACCAAAAGATCGATTGTTCTCAGGGGTCGTCCTTATAATATTTCTCGCTCAAACCTGAGGTGAGAAAACTGCACCCTGTGTGTATGTGACATGCATGATTGTATTGAGGCATGTTGATTGATAAATGTGGACATGGATTGCATATTAAATGCTAGCGAATATTGTTTATCTGTATATGGCACTAACTAGTCAGGGATACTGGCCTAAGAGTCAGAACCGGCATAAGCGTCCTGAATGCAGGGTCGAATGAAGATTATATCTAATCGATAGCAACGTTGAATGACTCTAAGGCATTAACGCTGGAGCGACCCTAGGGTCGATGAAACTTATAAGCGCTTGGCTAGTCTAAGACTAGTTACTCAGAGCCAGGGCCTAAGGCTTAGGTGACCGTTTGTCACATAGCTAGGGAACGTTGTTCCAGGGTTATGACTCTATGGTCATAAGGAAGGTTATGTTGGTGACCAGTCACCATGCACCTATCCTGGTTAAGCTAATGAAAGGTTCACTTACCTGTTAAGCCCCGGTGACCCTATCGTCACAAGGCTGAAGGGAGCTATTCCCAATTTAGTGACTTTTGCGACTGTCACCTATCTGTTTTGGACTGATAGTCCTGAATGATTATTATGATCATTGTTGATATTATATCATGCCATATTGTGTTTTCTTGCTGGGCCTCGACTCATGGGTGCTATGTGGTGCAGGTAAAGGGAAAGAAAAGCTCACCCAGCCTTGAGTGGAGAGCTTAGGCGGTGATGTGTACATATGCGGCCGCTTGACCACCACGGCCAAGGAGTTCTCAGAGGAACTAGGGGGTTTACCCTATTTTTTTCGCTTAGGTCGGCGGGGTTGTAAATTTGAAACAGTAGTGGCCATTTTGAGTTGTAAATAACTTGTAAATGTTTTGATAAGCTCATGAGCAGTTATATATTTAATAAAAGATACCCTTTCCTTTTTATTGTTTTCCACCTTAACCTGTTAATAACACTTAGAGCACGTTTTTAACCAAAGGACTCGGGTAGCGGGTCAAATTTCCGGTTCACCGTAACTGTTCTGGGGTAACCAGGGCGTTACATTAACATTTGATGAAACTATTAAAACATATGGTTTCGAACAAAATGTTGATGAAGCATGTGTTTATAAATACATCAAAGGAAAAATTGTGGCTTTCTTAGTTCTTTATGTTTATGATATCCTACTCATTGGGAATGATGTAGAGACATTATCAAATGTAAAGAAATGGTTGGCTGACAAATTCCAAATGAAAGATTTGGGAGAAGCGAGCTATGTTCTAGGCATTAAAATTCTAAGAGATAGAAAGAACAAGCTCCTAGCACTTTCACAAGCAAATTATATTGATAAAGTGCTTAAAAGATTCTCTATGGAGAATTCCAAAAAGGGTCAATTGCCGACCAGACATGGAATTACTCTTTGCAAAGATCAGTGTCCAAAGACACCACAAGAGCAAGAGGACATGAGAAAGTATCCATATGCATCAGCAGTAGGGAGCCTAATGTATGCAATGTTATGTACTAGACCTGACATATGTTATGCAGTAGGGATTGTCAGTCGTTATCAATCAAATCCAGGTTTGGAACAATGGATTGCGGTGAAACATATTCTCAAGTATCTCAGGAGAACGAGAGACTATATGCTAGTATATTCGGGTAGTGACCTCGAACCTACTAGATACACTGACTCAGATTTTCACTCTGACAAGGATAGTAGAAAGTCTACTTCTGGGTCAGTATTCACTCTTGGTGGTGGAGCAGTTGTCTGGAGAAGCATTAAGCAATCCAGTATAGCTGATTCAACCATGGAAGCTGAATACATAGCAGGTAAGGAAGCAGTTTGGCTGAAAAAGTTCTACACAGATTTGGAAGTAGTTCCAGAAGTGGAGAAACCACTTGTTCTTTACTGTGACAATAGTGGAGCAGTGGCCAATTCTAAAGAACCAAGAAGCCACAAGAGGGGAAAGCATATAGAGCGCAAATACCACTTAGCCAGAGAAATCGTACATAGAGGAGATGTGTCCATTCTGAAAATCGCATCAGAACACAACCTGGCAGACCCGTTCACGAAGATGCTTCTGGCAAAGCAATTCGAGGGTCATGTACGTAATATGAGATTGAGAGAAATGCCTCACTTGCTTTAAGTACAAGTGGGAGATTGTTAGGAGTGTGTCCTAAAAGCATGTAAAGACATTTGTTTTTCTGTGAATAAATAAATACAATGATTTATTATTATTGTTATATTTAGATTGTTAAATTATTGTTTGAATAATTTTGTAAATATCATAAAAATTCCATATTCATTATTGAGGATGTGATCTTGTATTAGTACAAGAGAATTAAGATCACATGAATGAATAAAAATAGTCAACAACAACAAATTAAAGTTATGGAATTCTTTAATTGGAGTTGTAAGTACGGTTTACTGAGTATCATAATCATACAAATAATCTAGATTCGGATTATTGATGTGGTAAGACATCTCGGTAAAGGTGCTTTATATAATATGATTATATATGACATGGACCAATATGAATTAAAGTATTTATCCAAAAACCATTTAACAATAAAGACTTGTAATTCGTATCATAACTGATGATCATTTATAGATCAACCTAAATCCTAAGTGTTCATGAACTTCTGTTCATGTTTATTAAATCTTTTTATCCATTCGTTAAGGTCTCTTCAAAGAATGAGGCTAATGACTTTTGTTTTGGAGATTTAATATCATGGATGGCTGGGAACATGTATCAACAATACGGAATCTAATCTTTCCTAACGGATCGTATATTAGTTCCCTTAAGGGTTAATTCTGGAACTGAATGATTTTGAGCTCAAATTTATAATTAGATTATAGATTAATTATTCACTAGTGAATTAATGACACTTAAGGAATAAGAAGTAAATTAGAAAGGTAAAATGGTAATTCTTCCATTCTAATTTATGAACTAATTAATTAGAGGGTTGAACTATTGTAAGATGGTTATATCAATGGACGACTTAAGATAAGATTTCTGTAAAAGTATATCTATAACATAAAGAGTGCAATTCTGAATTTATAGTGGATCAATATCATAATTAATAAATTAACTATTATAATTAAAGAGTTTAATTATTTAGTTTCAATTTATTAGAGCTTAATGTTATAGGTCCATGGTCCCCGAAATGGCTCAAACATACACTGACAAAGGTAAATACAAAAATGGGCAAAAAGGACTTATGTGATAAGTAAAATATTTTTCTATGTATCAAACATAATTATTGTTTAATTATGTGTAATTAATTAATTAATAATTAATTAATTATTTGATTTAACAAAAATATAATTAATTTTGAATTAATTTATTTTTTGGGATTTTTGGTATTTAAATAATAATAAAAATCACATGCCATCACTGTTAGAAAAAAGCTTATACCGGATCTTTATTTATTTTCATGTATATCTAATATTAAACAAATTAATACAAGATAGCCTAAAACATGTTTCTAAAATTGAATTCAAAGATAAACAAATAATATAATACTTACAGTATACGCAGCGGAATTAAAGAGTCCTTCCTTCAGTTTCTCTAACTCTTGTATCCTCTCTGTCGCAGAGTATTATCAAGAAACTGAACCAGTCTTCTATTTTCTTCACGATCTTCCAATGTATCCTTAGAACCACCTAGACTAGTGTGGGCAATTCTCAACACATGAGATAAATATAGAGAGAAGAAGAGAAAATAACAAAGAGGCTTAGAAAATGACTTGTGTTTAGAGAGAATCTAAAACTATCAGAAAATTTGACTTGAGACTTAAAAATCTTCTTTTTCTTCTCTCCAAGCACTCATTTTATAGACTCAATTAGGTCATTTAATTTAATTTAATTAAAAAATCAATAAAATAATAGCCATTTTGAAGCCCTAGGTCGAAATTATCATGGGTTATAGGCCCGTGAAATTTCCCATTTGATTATATGCCCGTTGGACTTAAAATCAAGGCATGTATTATTTTCTATTGATTTAATTAATTAAATAGTTATTTAAATCCTTTATCAAATTAATTATTTATAATTTGAACCTTGATTTAAATTTATTTATTAATTTAGATACCAATTTATCTTAATTAATAAATCTGCCATAATTTCTCTTTTCTTCTCAAAATTACACACCTCTATGAAACTATCCAAAATTGACCTGGTCAACTTTGATAATTCTAATTGATGATTAAATAAATTAATTGAGACTATCTAGATGATTTTATCCAAGGTACAATGGGGACCATGGGCCTATGAAATCAAGCTCCAATAAGTTATCATAAATCTGACAAATAAATTTACTAACTTATTAATTCATCGTGACTCCACTATAGACTCGGAATTGCACTCTTGAATTCATAGAACGCTCTATAACAAATATAGATACGCTATTAATTATCCATTGTTACAACCATAATTGTCACTCAATCCTCTATAGACCGTCTACAATGAGATAGGACTAAAATACCGTTTTACCCTTCATTGTATTTTATCCTTAAAACACTTAGTTCCTTGTAAATGATATTTCAGTAAACTAATTTAATTACTGAAATGAGATCTCTATCATTTAACACCTTGAACTAAACTAAAAGGAAACCATCGTTTCACTTCTTCATCAGAAGCTATAGATGTTCATATCTATGATTAACACTCCCACTCAATTATACTACCAAGTTCCCAAGATGTAAGTATGGGCTAGTCCGTAGGGTAAGCTGGTAATGAACAAGTCAAAGAACTCAAATAATACAATCAGTTAGAATACTAACCACTCAGAATTGAGATTGAATTGACCTATGGTCAACTATATGATATGACTAGAATAGATAATAACGGTATGTTTACTTATCTTATCAACTGTCAATATCAGTCCTGTCCGATGTAACAAATACATCCGATCTTATCTACTTTGCTAATGTTCTGGAAAGAACATAACACTATAATGTGTAAGTAGATCATATCGTAGATTGGCAAGTTAGTGTAAATCCTGGGCACTGACTAATCTTAGGACTAAGTTATTTTGAACATATAATCATATTTATATTCCACTGTGATTACGTCACTATAAATAAGATTAGCTATATGCTCGGGATTTAATAGAAGTTTATATTAAACAAATAATCATGAAAATAAAACATGTGAGCAAAGTGATTGACCAAGTCAAAAATTATTTCTATTCTTTTATTGATAATAAAATGAGATTACAAAGAATTTGGGTTTTAATTAGGGCATAAAACCCCAACAATCACTGGCATGTGGTACACGTGTAGCACATTGCACAGTCACTGTGGTACACGTGTAGCACAGTGCACAGTCACTGTGCTACACACATAAGAGACTGTAATCAGTTTCTAGGTTCCACAATTTTAGTTATTTAAATATTAAATAAATAATGAGATATTGTAATTTGATTAAAATATTATTATTTAAACAAAAATCTGATAACTGATTTGTTATTTTCAAAATGTTTAAAATAACTAAGATTTTATTTTAATATATGGGATATATTAAATATAGGATATCAGTTTTACAGAACGTAACTTTTCAGGGATAGAAAAATGTCTAGAAATCTCTCTCAGAGAAATAGAACAGTGATACAAACAAAAGTCACTATTCTTCACAAAACCTAACTTTATCAGATCTCATGTGTTGAGAACATCTGATAAATAGTTTATTGCCTATTGTTTGTATAGCGAGCCCACACTCGTTCTTTGTGTGCTGAGAACATTTTGGAAGATCTTGGTGTGAGATCTCAAGGATTTAGCCATACAAAAAGATAGCGACAAGGAAGGACCTTAGGTAATTTTTCTATTCATGGGATTAAATTAACAATTTGATTGTTGTTCCGCTGTGTATAATCTCTAATTTGATCAATAAAAACCAACATGGACTCCATTTCCTGTTTCATGGCTTCGAGCCATAGTTCCTTTTCAAGGCTAGCCATTGCCTGTATGAAAGGCAACGGATCATCATCACTAGTGTCACCAACAACCATATTGGTTTCACCATCCAAACCATAGCGAACTGGGTTCCTAGAAACCCTCCCACTACGACGAGGCTCTATGACAGTTTGCTCAGGAACAGTGGTACTTTCTTCATTTAAATCGACTTGCGTCGGTTGGACATGAAGAGTGGGAATTTCATCATCAACTCGCATTTATGACGATGGAACATTGGTTGGAGTCAAATCTTTAACCATCTCCTCTAAAACTACTTTGCTGTGAGGTTTCAAGTTTTGGACATAGTCATTTTCAAGGAAAGCAGCATTCGCAGAAGTAAACACTTTCTTTTCTGAATGACTATAGAAAAGTCCACCCTGAGTACCTTTAGGATAGCCAACAAACATGCAAACTTTAGTTCACGGTTTTATCTTTCCTTCCTTTTTCCTCGGGACGTGGGCAGGACATCCCCGGATTCTATAATGGCGTAAACTAGGTTCACGACCATTCCAGTGTTCTAAAGGTGTTTTGGGGATTGATTTAGATGGCATGACATTGAGAATGTCATTCGCGGTTTCAATTGCATGTCCCCAGATGGAAGTTGGTAGAGTTGAGTAACTAAGCATGCATCTAACCATTTCCAATAAAATTCTATTCCGGCGTTCCGCTACACCATTTTGTTGTGGAGTACCTGGGGCAGTAAGTTGTGATAAAATCCCAAGTTCAGTTAAATGATCTTGGAATTGCATATCCAAATATTATCCACCCCTATCCGATCGCAAGATCTTTTACGTTTTACCTAATTGGTTCTGAGCCATTGCTAGGAATTCCTGAAACTTTGAAAATGTTTTTGGTTTCCTATGCATTAGGTAAAGACACGAGTATCTAGAGTAATCGTCAATGAAAGTGACGAAATACTCAAAACCACCCCTGGCTTCTACATTGAAATGTCCACAAACATCTAAATGAACAAGTCCAAGTGGTTCTTTGGCCCTATCACCCTTTGCAGAGAATGGAAGTTTGGTCAGTTTGCCTTCACAGGCAAGTAATTCACCTAAGGTTAGTTCCCTCAAAGGCCCATCCTTTGTAAGTCTTTGAATCCTATCATAGCCAATGTGACCTAGTCTCAAGTGCCATATATATGTCATATTATCGTTATCAGTCTTTTGATGTTTATTGGTCTTAGGTTTAGCTACTTTGAATAAATCATTGTTAAGAGCGAGGGGTTCGTTAGGTCGCAGAATATAAAGCTCATTTTCCAAACATGCAATACACAATTGTGATCCATTGAAAGAAATAGATATGTTAGAACTTGTGAAAGTCATAACAAATCGTTCTAATTGTAACATGGAAACTGAAATTAAATTTCTACTAAAATCCAGAATAAAAAATACATCATTTAAAATTAAAAATTTATTTCTGAACTTCAGACGAGCTCTTCTTCTAGCTTGGACCGCAACGAACACTCCGTTCCCAACTCTAAGCTTTAAGCCGCCTTCATCCACTTCCTCCCATGATTCAAGAAGTTGTAAAGAATTACAAACATGGTTAGTAGATCCAGAATCAATAATTCAAACGGATTTATCATTCTCTAAAACACATGTTTCCAAGATAAATGAACTATAATCATTACCTTTGTTTTTAGCTGCTAGAAACTTGGGGCAATCCTGTTTCCAATGCCCCTTCTCTTTGCAGTGAAAACACTTACCTTTACCTTTCTTGTTTTTCTTGTTCTTCCCCTTAGGCGTCTGTGTACTTGATTGTGCACTCGTCTTTGCAGGCTTGGGGTTGTTATTTTGTCCATCTTTCCTCTTGTTTCCAACTTTCAAAGACGAAGCTTGGTGAGCTTCAGTCTTAGCTGGATCAGCAGCAATAGCAGTAGTCTTATTTTCTCCTCCCTTACTAGATCCATCCATGATAGGCTCAATAATCTGAAGCTCGTTCATGAGTTGCGTCAGACCATAGTTGAGTTGATCGTGAACGTGCAGACATGGTGCTATTCGAGCATTCACGGTGTCTTCATGTATGTGTGGAGATGGTGCTATCCAAGCATTTACGGTGCCATCACGGACGTGCGGACACGGTGCTCGTTCCAGGGATTCCTCAATCATGACGAACTTGGAGTTGTCACCAATTAACTCTATGTTGATATTTTGCTTCCAATTAAGGAAGTTTTCTCCAGTGAGTTTCTTCATCGAAAGTTGAGAAATGATGGGAGTAGACACAGACACTACTTAACTTAAAACTACAAATTACCCATAAAATAGAAATCAATCACATATGCTCAATAAAACTTTTATTCACAAAATTTCAAGAAATAACACAACATATACCAAAAATATGTAAGATATGAGAAAAAATATAAAAAACAATCATATCTCTATTTCTTTAGGGTTTTAACTAATCTATGATATCCTTGTCCCGGTTGGTGAGAGTAAAAAATATCACTAGTAAAATAGAGTTGTAAACTCATTTAATAATGGACACCACTATTAACAACCTACTATTCAATCAAAATAAGAAAACAAAATCTCTTATTTTATGAGCTAGATCCACGGTTTCGATAATCATAGATTAGTCCTAGTAGTCACCGTAGGGGTAAGTCTAGAGAATTTGACCTATAATTATCTATCTTTCGAGATCTAATCTTGTCAAAATAACTAATGAACACCTTCTGTGGGGGGACAAATCAAAGCACCTCGAGGCCCCATTAAGTTATTGACGTTGTTAAACCAACGGTGGAGATCGAATATAAATCTTAAAATAAGCTCATTATAAAATTAAAAGATAGTATTTTTATTATTTTTCGAAAATTAATGACTGATTCTCCAAAAAATTGTAAGATCAGAATTTTTAAAACCAAAGTCTTATAATTTCCTATTAATTCTAAAGTGTCACATTGAAACAAATTCAATTAATTTAGAATTAATTTGTTGCTAATCAATATTTAGGTTTAACTAATATAATGAACTTATACAATTAAGTCCAACTCAGGTAAATGAGCCTTAACAATTGGGCTTGTATGAAGGAGGGCTGGGTCCAATATGTCGTTCCCATTACAAAGGCCATCAATCTTCCATACAAGGTCCAAAAGATAGGAATTTAAACATTCGTTTTATTAATTGTTATTAATTGATTAGGCCTACCATAGTCATGCAAAGCAAATGGGTCTTCACAAGTAGAATCACCCATAAGAGAGGAATTTAAACTTTACATTTTCTAATGGGCCCAAATAAAACCTATTATTTTATGAATATTTTATTTAGCAAAATCCATATATCTAACAAGCATATGGGCCACTATATGCATCTAACCCCAATTGTAAAAATACTACATATAGTGCAACACAGATATGTTATAATTGGATGGGCATAATCATGTTACAATATGAGCAAGTCTATGAATTTATGCAAAAATACCACAATTTATTTCATTTGCAAAAATACCACAATTAATTATCTATAATTTATCAAAAAAATTCAAATTAATTAAGTTTTTACAAAAATAAGTCAATTTAAATTAAATTGATCAACAATTAACAATAGTTAATTTAAATTTCATTTATCAACAATCAACTTGGTTTTAGGTTAATTTGAAGAAAAAAAATTAATTTAACTTAAATAGGATATCAACAATTAACCAAAGTTAATTCAAATCCCGTTTAAAAATATATATTTTATTAATTGGCTGAAAAAAAAATGATAGTTTTCAAAATTTAACCAATTTAAAATTTTAAAATCAATATCTTAACTATTTTTTAAAAATATATTGTGTTGTTACAACTATAAGCAAATATTTTAACCATTTTAAAAAATATATATATATATATATTAATAGCTATAACAACCCTAAAATATCTTAAAACAATTAATCAACTTCAAATATCCATGAAAATATCTAACTAACAAATTTCAAATAATTTAAATATTAAAAATTATAGAATAAACAGATATTTATATTTTCAAATAAAGATTTAATAAAACATCCAGAATTTAAAAGAAAATATATGATATCCTAATTCTAATATTTTAATATATTAAAATATTTAAATTAGGTTGTTAGTCTATTTTTAAATTTGAATTTGAATCTTTGTAGAAAATATCTAATTATTTATATCTCAACTAACAAAAATATCTTACTTTAAAGATAAAATAAGATATTTTCACAATTTTTATTTTTCTTTAATTTTTTTTTAAATCGGATGAACAGTACCACAGTACTGTTCATTGCGTGCGACTGGCTGGTGCGCACGGGCGTGCGTGTGGGTGACGCACGCGGTGCGCGCGAGTGGCACGCGCGCATGGGCAGCCATGCAAATTTTTCAAAAAAAAAAATTGAGCAATTTTCAAACCAAAATTATTTTCTAATTAATTTTTAACATGTTTTACACAAAATAAAGCATATATAAAAATTAATGGTATAGAAAACACATCAAAATAACCTAAAATTGCTAATAATCACATAAAATTCAATATGCTTCATAAAACACATGAAAACCATCCAATTATTCAAAAACATAAAATAATCCAATTTTTAACATGTTCATGCATGAAAATAAAGATTACTCAAGGCTCTGAGGCCAGTTGTTGGGAAAACCTTATACAAGATCTTTATTTATTTTCATGTAGATCTAATATTAAACAAATTAATATGAGATAACCTAGAACATGTTTCTAAAATTGAATTCAAAGAGAAACAACGATAAGAATACTTACAGTATACGCAGCGAAATGAATGAGTCCTTCCTTCAGTTTCTCTAACCCTTGTATCCTTTCTGTCGCATAGTATTATCAAGAAACTGAACCGATCTTCTATTTTCTTCATAGTCTTCCAAAGTATCCTTAGAATCACCTAGACTAGAGTGGGCAATTCTCAACACATGAGATAGATACATAGAGAATAAGAGAAAATAACAAACAGGCTTAGAAAAGGACTTGTGTTTAGTGAGAATCTAAAACCTATCAGAAAATCTGACTTGTGACTTGTATTTTGACTTCTCTCTAAGCACTCATTTTATAGACTCAATTAGTTCATTTAATTTAATTGAAAAATCAATAAAATAGTAGCCAATTTGAAGCCCTGTGTCGAAATTATCATGGACTTTAGGCCCGTGAAATTTCTCATTTGATTATAAGCCCATTGGACTTAAAATCAAGGCATTTATTATTTTCTATTGATTTAATTATTTAAATCCTTTATCAAATTAATTATTCATAATTTGAACCTTAATTTAAACTTATTTATTAATTTAGATACCAATTTATCTTAATTAATAAATCTGCCATAATTTCTCTTTTCTTCTCTAAATTACATAACTCTGTGAAACTATCCAAAATTGACCTGGTCAACTTTGATAATTCTAATTGATAATTAAATCAATTAATTGAGACTATCTAGATGATTTTATCCAAGTTTCAATGGGGACCATGGGCCTATGAAATCAAGCTCCAATAAGTTATCATAAATCTAACAAATAAATTTACTAACTTATTAATTCCTCGTGACTCCACTAAAGACTCGGAATTGCACTCTTAAATTCATAGAACGCTCTATAACAAATATAGATACGCTATTAATTATCCATTGTTACAACCATAATTGTCACTCAATCCTCTATAGATGGTCTACAATGAGATAGGACTAAAATACCGTTTTACCACTCAATGTATTTTATACATAGAACACTTAGTTCCTTGTAAATGATATTTCAGTAAACTAATTTAATTACTGAAATGAGATCTCTATCATTTAACACCTTGAACCAAACTAAAAAGAAACCATCATTTCACTTCTTCATCAGAAGCTATAGATGTTCATATCTATGATTAACACTCCCACTCAATTATACTACCGAGTTCCCAAGACATAAGTATGGGCTAGTCCGTAGGGTAAGCTGGAAACGAACAAGTCAAAGAACTCAAATAATACAATCAGTTAGAATACTAACCACTCAGAATTGAGATTGAATAGACCTATGGTCAACTATATGATATGACTAGAATAGATAATAATGGTATGTTTACTTATCTTATCAACTGTCAATATTGGTCATGTCTGATGTAACAAATACATCCGATCTTATCTACTTTGCTAATGTTCTGGCAAGAACATAACACCACAATGTGTAAGTAGATCATATCGTAGATTGGCAAGTCAGTGTAAATCTTGTGCACTAACTAATCTTAGGACTAACTTATTTTGAACATATAATCATATTTATTTTCCACTGTGCTTACGTCATTATAAATATGATTAGCTATATGCTCAAGATTTAATAGAAGTTTATATTAAACAAATAATCATGAAAAAAAACATGTGAGCAAAGCAATTGACCAAGTCAAAAAATGATTTATATTCTTTTATTGATAATAAAATGAGATTATAAAGAATTTGGGTTTTAATTAGGGCATAAAACCCCAACAGTTCATATCTATGATTAACACTCCCACTCAATTATACTACCGAGTTCCCAAGATGTGAGTATGGGCTAGTCTATAGGGTAAGCTGGTAACGAACAAGTCAAAGAACTCAAATAATACAATCAGTTAGAATACTAACCACTCATAATTGAGATTGAATTGACCTATGGTCAACTATATGATATGATTAGAATAGATAATAACAGTATGTTTACTTATCCTATCCACTGTCAATATCGGTCCAGTTCGATGTAACAAATACATCCGATCTTATCTACTTTGCTAATGTTCTGGAAAGAACATAACACTGCAATGTGTAAGTAGATCATATCGTAGATTGGCAAGTTAGTGTAAATCGTGTGCACTGGCTAATCGTAGGACTAACTTATTTTTGAACATACAATCATATTTATATTCCATTATGATTACGTCACTATAAATACGATTAGCTACACGCTCGAGATTTAATATAAGTTTATATTAAACAAATAATCATAAAAATAAAACATGTGAGCAAAGTGATTGACCAAGTCAAAAAATGATTTCTATTATTTTATTGATAATAAAACGAGATTACAAAAAAATTGGGTTTTAATTAGGGAATAAAACCCCAACACCAACTCCCCACGAAGTCCAATACATGTTTGACCTCAAGTCTAATCCAGGTCAACATGGTACTGGATTTTTTTACTTCTTCCATAGGGACATGAGCAAGGACACATGCCAAGTGTTCCTAATCGACCCCACATTTAGGAGCAATGTGGGTGCCTACTTTAAGGAATAATTTATGACGACTAACCTGGTTGCAGAAAATCTCTCCTTCGAGCAAGGAGGTACTAGCCATTCCTTGTTTTTCTTTTCTTTTATTTCTTTTATAAATTAGTACTCATCTTATTTTACTTCACTGTTTAGGTCCATGGGAATTGCCTCCTCCCACTTCAGACATGCTCACTTGAGCAACCATGCTAACAGCCTTACTCACGACAAGAAAGGTTGTAGGCTGCTAGTAAATAATGACAACCTTAGGTTGGTTGGCTTGCTCGAGGCCTACCAGACTACCCAAGACACTACCACCAAAGGCGTAACTGGTGGAAGAGCTGCCGAGTACGAATTTGGTGAGGAGATGGGGCGAAATGAGCAGCCCCATGCTACCTGTACTCCCACGAGGAGAAGAACGAGGGGAATAAGCATAAGGGAGCAGGAAGATCCTCCTCGTGCCTGGGGCAAAACGAGCCGCCCCAGGCTACCCGTTCTAATTTTTTTATTTTAATATTTAGTTTAACTCTGATTTTGGTTTATTAATCTTTGTTTTGATTTAATTTAATGTTAATTAGATTTTAAATTTTAAAATGAATAACTTTAAATTTAATTATTTAAAATTTAATTTTAATATTTTTTGAATATTTAAATAATTTTTTTTAATAAAAAATTATACTTCTAAACAAATTGGAAGTTGTCATGTAAGTGCTGACCTTATAGTTAATAGAGAGGTACCTATAGCCGCCAAAAATGGTTGACGAAATATATTTTAACCACAAAATTAAATTAGGAAGTTAAGTGTCATAATCTGAAAAACTTAATTATTTTCGCGACAAATATATGTATAACTTTGTTTGATTAAGATTAAGTTTTTAGCTTTAGCTTATTAAAAAATAATTTCCCAATAAACCACATTTTATAGCTTCTCCAAAAATAACTTGTAAAAGCAAAAAGTTTTTTTCATTGGAAAACTCAATCAAACCCTCCCAAGAATTTTTAAAAACTTAATTCACATAAGTGCTTAAAGTTATATCAACCACACCATATATATCTCTTCTATATAAACAGTGTGTATATAGTGGAAATTCTCGTTTTTAACGATTTTTTATTTTTTATTGTTAATTTTAACGAAATATTCTTATATTTAACAGAATATTCTTATATTTAATGGTAGTTTGTAAACATCACTTAAACTTAAATAAAATAAAACAAATAACTAAAAAAAATTTAAATAAGATATTTTACAATGATAATTATTTAAAAATAATAAATAATTAAACAAATTAAAATATGATATTTTTTAGATATTTTACAATGATAATTATTTAAAAATAATAAATAATTAAACAAATTAAAATATGATCATTTACAATGATAATTATTTGAAAATAATAAAATCATACGTTTTATAACTTAAATAAAATTTAATTAAACTTAAAATCACTTATTAGAATAATATCATATTAAACATATACTATAATCTATTCTCAATTAGCAACAATTTTTTTTTTAAACTAGCAAGAAACTTAAATTTAAAATCCACCTATAATATTTAATATTACATTAAACATATAATATATAATCTCTTGTTGTCACTCCCAAATTCAAAAAACTAGAACAAACATAAACTTAAATAAAAATAAATAAATTATTTAATTAAAACATTATATTTATTTGAAATTTATATGACATTAATATAAATTTAATAAAATTCATTAATAAATTATATAAATAAAACTAAGGAAATGTGCATTGCACATTACTTGTATCTAGTATATATATATAGAAGACTTCTCAATGGCTACTACCCATAGATGGGTACTAATATTTATGATGATGTGGCAATATAGTGACATCGTATAGCAAGTCACCATCAGATAAATATTTTTTTCTACATTAATTTTGAATTTAGTTATTTTTTTGACATAATTAATGTTGTTTCCAACTAATGAGAGACACTAGCTATATTTAGAAATTGACATGCATTTGAAAAATAAAAAAATTACAATATTATAATTTCATAATATATACACGTTTTTTCATCAGGTAACCCTTCCAAAAATTTTAAAAAATCAAAATTTATTTTTAGAAATATTAATTAACAACTATAAATATGAATCATTGATTTTAATCCAATGTTTAATATTAAAGTAACCAACCATGAGTAGCAACCATTAAGAGTGCACACACACATATATATATGAAAGACTTCTCAATGGTTACTGCCCATAGATGGTTACTAACAATTATGATGTTGTGATAACATAGTGACTTTGTATAGCAAGTCACCAACGAATAAATATTTTTTTTCTACTTTAATTTCAAATTTAGTTATTTTTTTTGTCATAATTAATGATATTTCCAACCAATAAAAAACAGTAACTATATTTAGAAATTAATATATATTTAAAAAATGAAAAATTTACAATATTATATTTTCATATATATATTATGTAAAAAATCCTCATGTAATCATATTTACACACACAACTACAAGTGTACTAAAACCAAATTCTAAGAAACATCAGACTACAAAATATTTAGAGAACAAGACTTAAGATGAAATTGGTACTACTGTGAACTTGTGGAAGGAAAGCTAAACCCCAAAGCAAGAAAATGTTTACAACCATCCCCGGTCCAACAATCTATTAGTAGTCTATTTTTATCCATTATAATGGAAGCTTCATAAATTAATTCAGTAATGAACACAATTAATAATCAAAGCACGTACAACATTCAGTAACAAACACAACCAATTTTCAAAGTATAGTATAAGACATAGCAAACTACAAAATATTGAAACAACACTACACATATCTTACGGATGGCTTTCCCTAAATCCAATTCCAGTAAATTCTTCTATTATTGTCCTAAATGCAAATTAGTTGGCCTAAATTGGCTTATTACATTTGAAACCACTCTACCATATCCCACAACATACTTGCATTAGGAATTTTTTGTTGTTGCTATTATCAGACAAGATTTATTGTTTAAGGTTGACCTACTATAATTTGGTTAGATTATTGTAGACCTTTATATATATTTACGAATTATAGAAGTACATTATGATTAAATAATGAATAATAGTACATATGGTTTAGGATTGGTTGCAAGTTTTGGAAGATGGAGTACTTGCCATCTGCAAGGGTGTCAATCAGACAGGTAACCAAAGAAAAAAGAGGCACCAATGCTTTTAAATTAAAAAATAAATAAAATAAAACTTATAAATCCAAATATCAAAATCATCCAGTTCTCTTAAGAAGCAAAAGTGACCACATGTACCTAAAGAAAGCATAGAGCAGAATCACGCCAATAAGCTCACCTTTAAAGTTTATTATAATCTGATGTGGGACCCATTTTCCAAAACCATACATTTCAAGCCTGTGCTGAGAGGTTTTGGTATGGTTGTTAAGAAGAGGCACTGGTCGCTGCATACGTACTAATGGGTTTCAATTATTTAAATAAAAATAATTAAGCACTATGATGATAAGTCTCAATTATATATTTATTTAATGAAATTGACTAAAATTAATTAGTACATGTAATCTAAAGTTTTGCTAATATTATATGAAAAAAAGAAGTGAAGAAGTAGTTTTTATTATTATTATTTGTTTTAAAAAAAAACAAGAGATGACGACGCTAGAATAAGAGCGTTATGGGTAGAGTAACTGCAATGCAACAAGCTGAGGGAGAAGAGAGATTTACCGAATCCAACCCACCCAATCCACATACTTGCATCACTTGTTTATTGTAAATGACTAAAATAACCTTGTTTAGCCATTTGCGGGTTTGGTACATTTGGCAACCGATCTGGTAAATATATATTACTAAAATTACATTACCATCCCCATATTTTTTTAGGCTACCGGTCCGGAAAACTTTTAAGTTAGTGTGTATATGTACAACCGTTATAAAATAAGTTATATTCTACATATTTAACTTAATTAAAACTTTAACAATATGTTTGTTTGTCAAAATGCAACAAGTATTTTTTAAGGAAAAAACAAGCAATAAATGTTTGATTCATTTTTTTTAAAGAAAAGATTGGACTCATTAAAACTTCTCAAAACAAAATTATTATTTTTTTCACCGTAGTATTCGTAGTATTTGTTGTAATTATAATATTTTTACTGTAAATTTTTAAAAAATTTATAATAATTTACAATGTCGAAAAAACAATTCATGATATTTTTAGATATTCCAGTTTATTACGTGTTCGAAAAAATACAAATTTATTTTTGACATGGTAAATTATTCAAAAAAATTTAAAAATTTGTAGGATATATATTATAACTACAACAAACATCACATTAAAAAAATTGAAAAAAAATATATCCTCATATGTTTTCAAAGACGAAAGTTAACTAAAATATTAAAATAGAAGGTTGTTTTTAGCACTCCTCCCCAAACAAATATCATTGATAATAAACATCACCATAAATAAGATGAATCATTACAAAAAAAAGACACTAGGCCACCATACAGAATGTTTTTTTTTTTATAAAACTAATTTTGCCAATGAGTAAGCTAACACTATTAGCAACTCTAGGAAAATATTGAAAGGATATATTAGAAAAATAATTACATAATGAAATGACTTCTTTAATAATCGAGCCTAAATTAAGATTTGTGAATATATTTGTTTTGAATTGCTTTAATGACGGCCAGGCAATTAGACTCCAAAATTATGCACATATAATCATGCTTCAACAGAGTTTGAGAGCATTCAGAATAGTTATCATTAATCTCAGCTATATCTGACTTGTAAGTTGCAGTAAAAGACCAAAGGGCCGAAACAAAACTTTACTATCATTGTTCCTTAAAGCCATTCCAGTCCCTATTTTTTGATCAGCAACTTGCATATATAGCAGCGTCCACATTCAGCTTCATCTCGCCTCTTCTAAGCGTCGGATGATTGGCAATGGCATCATTTACCGACTCAGCCTAAATATGTAACGTATCTTTTGAAGTATCTTGGATGATTGGCATCATTGTTTGATTCATTGGGTATCTATTTTAGGATAAAAAATCCTAGTAACGTAAATTGTTAAAGTAATTTTTTGATTTTGAATAAAATTTTGGAAAATAAAGGTGAAAATGGAATCAAACACAAACACACGTGTACAGGAAACCGTCACCCACTTAATCTCGGTAGTCTCGTAGGAAATGAACAAAAATACCGGCATACTCTCGGAAAGCGAAACTGAAACCCACGCATTAACAAAAAAACTACGTCGTTTATAGGGAAGCTGAATTCACGCGCTGCTAGAAGAGCAATTGCTGAGGTGTGTGACTCTCCCTCTCCACGACCCTCCGAGTTAACTATTTAATAAGTTGTGTTGCAGTTTAGAAGTTGGAGTTCGATCGTAAACTTAATATCGCTCATTCTATCTCTCTCTCTCTTAATAAAGTTTCACAATTTGAAGCTTTCTCTCACATGGCGGCTGCTGTTGTTGGTGCTGCTATTGCTGATGAAGGTGATCGGCTTATTGGTTTAGAAGAAGGAATGTTGTACCTTCCCTCTCAAGTTCTCGATGGGGCCTGTGATACAAAGGTTTCTATATATATATATATATATTTCTCTATTGGTTTGAATTCTAATATATTTATGAACGAGTAAAATTATTGAGAATATTTTTTAATCTTGTTTAGGCACGTACTGTGAAACCTGTTCAACCACACCGCCACCGCCACCATCACCACCACCTTCACCATCACCGTCGTAGTGTCGTCAAATTTTCGGTCGAAGAACTTCCTAACATGGTACTTTTTATTTTTAAATCTCTTTCGTAATCGTAATAATGATTTATTACTTGAATTCGGTGATTTAGAACTATGTGGCGTATACTCATTGAAAATATGATTTTTTTAAATTTTTTTTAAAAAGAGTAAATTCCTGTTTGATTAAGTTTCCTTCTAGGAATACGTAGGAATTAGTTGTCATATCATATAAAATTTACACTGTTTAAACATCATATTTGCAACTGCAATTAATGGGTTGTGCTTCATATTGTCAAGCTAAAGGACAATAATATATGAAATCATAACTATTAAAGTTATTGGAGTTTTAGTTTAGTAGTCTTTTCAACTCAAAGAAATTAGGCTAAAGTACTTAAAACGTGAGTTCGAATTTCCTTTTCTCTATACGTTTTTATTTACAGTATATACACTATTATGAGCATTAGACTTTTATTTGAAATAATAATGGAGGAAGACTAAATTGCAGAGCTTTAATTTAGTAGTATTGTTATTTAGTGTCTATTCTTAATTTTATCAAAATAAAAAAGATAGTATATATTTGGGGAGATTCTATAATGTTACATAACATAGGTAACGTTCAATTTTTTTTTAATTACCATACCTCCCATATTATGGCTTCTAGTCTAAGTTTATTTGGTGAAACTACGGTGTCACTGATTTAATATTGCCTTTTGGATCACACAGCACAATTGGAAAAATAGTTTTCGTACTGATAGATGGCTAGCTCTTTTTATTTGATTAATTATTTATTTATATATATTTTTTTAATAATAAACTTTATTTTTCCCTCTCTTAAGATTTTTTATCTTAAGCTAAACAAACACTACATTTTCCATTTATTTCTTAATCAAAATATGAAAGTAGTAATAGATAGTTATATATGCTATGACAAATGTAGTATATTCTCTTGTATTTTATATCCTAATGATTATTTTTGTATAAGATACATTAATCACGCATCATTATTTTTTGTGAAGTATGTACCAAATTAAATAATTAGCTAGCATGACATACTATTATAATACTTTTAATAGAAATTTCAAATCAGAAAAGCATGGAACGATATATAACAGTTGCATATATTGTAAGCTGAAACGTCTCTTTTGTTTCCTTCAAGCAGAATTTCATAGATATAGTGCTTAAACTTGCTTGTATAGTCAGAGGCGGACTTAGAATATATTTTTATTGGGGTCAAAAAAAAATTCAAAAAGAAAAAATATCCATTAACAAAAATACATATGAATAATATTCTCATGAATTAAAAACAAAATACATGTGGTAAAGTTTGAAATAAACAAACAGAATTATAAAATCTTTAAAAAAAAATGTAATTATTATTTTAATGGGGTCAATACATTTAATTATTAAAATACTTAAAATATTACAAAAATATTAACATATGTACATGTAATTTTTAAAAGTTCACTGGAGTCAGTTGACCCCACTCGTTCCAACGTGTGTCTGCCACTTTGTGTAGTTAAATTATTAATTTGAGTTACCTAGTTGTGTGCGTGAATATATATATATATATATATATATATGATTTAATGTGTTTTTCTTAAAAAAAAAAAAAAAAAACATTTGTTAACAATCATTTCTCACTATTTGAACAAGTAGTTTCCGAATACAATTAGTTATTAATTGGAGCCAATATTTGGGTACGTCATTTGTCTAAAAGGTTTATTTGGCGAAACATATTTATGTATGCCTAGTCGACTATATACATATACATACATGTAGTTTAGAATTAGGAGCGATAATGTTAAATAATATGCATCGTACAATAAAAAGTAGAATGAAACAAACAAGCTATATACATATATTGCCTATATGAGCTCGCGTGTGGCATTGACTATTCTATTTGTTAGGTATGAAAATTATAGTAAAATATATGCTTACACGTTTGTGCGTAGAATATTATTATGTAATTAAAATAAGAAGGAAACAATGCTTGATTATGTAATTAAAATGTATGGACGTTGCAGAACTCAATAAAGTGCAGCAATACAAAACTGCCTCAGAGACCAAAATTTGGGCAACATTGGGCATCGAGTGGAGGGCATGGAATGCAGGCCATTTTTCTAGATTCTGCCCAAAAATCATGTGGTACTGGTGTTTTCCTTCCACAAACAGCAGGCTCCCACCTACCTCCCAACAATAAAAAGCCAGGTATTATACGCCAATCAATAATTAAGTCAAATTTTTTATGCACTGTGATATGAATTTTATATATTTTTTAAAAATATCAATTTTACACAATAAATTTTAGAATATTATTTTTAAAAACCAAAATAATTCAATTACTGCTATTTGTAAAGCTCAATGACTTAATTGGTAAAAGGAAAAAAATCAGGTGCCAAATTGCCAAATAATGAAAACCTAAAGTGATTATGCTTAATTAATTAAACCTTGTTATAATTAAGTTCTATCTCTAGTTATATAAAAATGAGGAAATTACTTTTTTATGGGTTTTTTTTAACAAGTTCACAAAAATATGGCTATTTTTTTTTCAAAAGAACTTATTTTATGGCTTTTATAAAAAAAAACTTCAATTTTATGGATTTAGTTTCCCATATTTTTGTTTAAAAATTAGTTTATCCCATATTTTTATTCTTAATTAAGTTTATTTAAATTAGAAGATTATTTTAGGCTATATTTGTTAGAAAGGAAGGAGAAGAGGAGGGATGAATAGGTTAGGAAGGATGGGGAGAGTAGTGGAATGGAAGGGAGAGTGACACTCCTTTATGTTGTTTGGTAAGTTAGAAAAGAGAGATGACAACGTTCAATCCTTTTGTTTGGTATTAGAAGAAGAATTGAAAGTACGAAACTTTTTTTTTGTCTCTCTTCTCCAATTCGTTCAATGAAAGAAGGATGAGATATGGTGGGACTAGAGAGATTTCCCATCTCTCCAAGTCTTTTCTCCATCCTCTCACATATGATACCAAATAAATGGAGTAGCAATCTCTTCTCTTCTCTCCCTTCTTAGCTCTCCCTCCCTCACTAAATCCCCTCTACCAAACACAACTTTAGTTATTTAAGTATTTTTCATTTGATTATTTTTATATTAGTTTCATTATACAATATTAACTTAGTATTTTAAAAAGTGAACTTAATCTATTTTTATTGTTTTTTATATTGTTTAATGTTTATTTTTCATAATTTAATGTTATAATTTAAAATCACAAATATATTTTCATTTTACTATTTTTAGATTTTATATCTTCAACTTCTCTTCTCGTTGACGTCTTATTTCTCCTTCCTTTTTGTCAAACTTTTTTGGAGAAAACTTCTTATTAAGTCATCTCTCATTCAATATTATTTATTATTGTACTTATTTTTTTTACTATACATAAAAAAAATCAAATCAATTTTTTTGTTCCGACTTTTTTTTTTTCCATTTTTTTTAAAGATCACAACTATTTTTTTTCTTTGTTTGGGTTAAATAACTAATAACAATCACGTTTTCGTATATGAATTTTTTTTTACCAAATTTAGATGTTCCCATTAGGGTAACCAGGTACCCATTCACGTTTTCATATCAGTTTTTTTTTTCAATTTTGAATTTTTACATTAGGGTAACTAGTTACTCATTTATGTTTTTTATATCTATTTTTTTATTTCCAAATTTGGATATTCCTATCAGAGTTACTAATTACCCATTCAAGTTTTTATATCTAATCTTTTTTTTTTTCCAAATTTGGATGCTCCCACTAGAGTAAATGGTTACCCGTTCACATTTTCATCACATTTTTATCTTCAGATTTGAAAGTTCCCATTAGGGTAACTAATTACTCATTCACGTTTTCATATCTATTTTTTCTCTCCAAATTTGGATGTTTCTATCAAGGTTACTAGTTACACATTCAAGTTTTCATATATATTTTTTTTATATTTTTTTTCTAAATTTGGATGTTGCCACTAGGATAACTGGTTACCCATTCACATTTTCATATAATTTTTTTTTCTAGATTTGAATGCTCACATCAGGGTAACTGGTTACTCATTCATATTTTCATATTTTTATTATATTTCTTTCTAAATTTGGATGTTCTTATAAGGGTTACAGTAAAAAAAAATGCTGAAAAAATTTATTTGAATTTTTTTACATATAGTGGAAAAAAAACTATAAAAAACTACAATAATAAATGACAAATAGTAAAATAATTATGTAATATTAAAATATGTGTGAAAAAAAGGAAAAAAATGGAATGAGAAAATAATAAATACAAAAAATGAAGGAAAAAAACAGAGGAAAGAAAACTAAAAAAAATATGAAAAAAAAAAAAGAAAAGAAATGATGAAGGAAAAAAAATGCAGATGAATGAATAAAAATGAAAAGAAGAAGAAGAAAAATAATGGAAAATTGAAAGAGAAAAAGGAAAAAATTGGTAGAAAAAAAAAAGAAAAAAATCTCATGTGTGTGGAAAAATGAAAAAAAAATGAAAGGAGAAAAGAATAAATACAAAAATGAAGAAAACTAAAAATATATGAAAAAAAACAAAACAATACAAATGAAAGAAGAAAAATTAGATAAATGACTAACAATGAAAAGAAGAAGAAGAATGGAAAAATGAAAAGAAAAAAAAAATACCAAGGAAAAAATTGGTAGAAAAAATAGAAGAAAAACTAAGTAAGGAAAAAAAGAATGAAAAAAACTGAAAAAATAATTAAAAAATAAAAAAATAAAAAAATAAATTGAAAAACAAAATTACCTTCAAAATCAAAGAAATCATAAATATGATAAAAAAATGTAGCATAATTATGTATTTTTTCAAATTTATGAGAAATAAAATTCCATAAATTTGAACTTCCAAATTAAAAAACTATAAAAAATAAAAAAATTAAATATCTATATTTTTGTAAAACAACCTTAAACATCACATAAATATGAAAAAATCTCTATATAAATTATGTTCAAAATTTATATAACTATTAAAAAAACTATATTTTACAAAAATTTTAATAATTGTTACTTGATATACACTTTTTTTTTAATTTAAATTTATTTAAAACTATATAAATTTAATAATTATTTTTTAGAGTACAAGTGTACAATAGTCTCAATTACTGTGAACTATTTTGAAAAATATCACATTATTATATGTAAACAGTTAACTGATATAGTTTGATTATTTGATGTAGCATGTGCTCCTGTTCTCCTTCCTTCCCGTGTGGTCCAAGCTCTCAACCTCAACGTGCACGCTTTAGGCCTACAAATTTCACCTCGACAAGGTTTATTTAATTTCCTTCTCTAAAACTAATAACTACAAATTAAGATTAATTTGACTCAAGCTTCCTATCTAAATTAATACGCCTAGTAGTAGTACACATGCAATAACTTACTTCTAATTTTAGTAAATATTAATTATACGTAAATATTTTGTTTTTCTGGCAGATCCTAAAGCCAATAGAAAGAGTGGAGGCCATAAGAACATAAACTCAGTCAAACATAGTAAAAAAACCAAGGATGTAGTGACGACGATGCCTTCGTCACAATGTGGTGTTATTTCCCAAAAAAAGATTTCTTCTCCAGATTTGTTTCTTCCAAAGGAATGGACTTATTAGTTAGCTAGCTTTAGCTTCCAAAAAGTGAAGATTAAGGTTTTTAAACCAAAAAGAAGCCCCGTTAAAAAAAAAAAAAAAAAAAAAGGCTAAAAGCTCTTATTCAATAGTTGTGCTGTTAATTATGTCCTTCGAGCACTCCTATTAATGGGTGTTCTACTCCATCTTTTAAAATACATCATCAAAATACATCTTATTCTATTTTACTTCTAAATTTTACATTATATCATACTTTAGCTTCTCTATATATTTTTCTATATTATTTAAATATATTTTATTACTTAAAGTAAAATAAAAAAATTGAAAAAGAAAAAAATAATAATAAATAAATACTAAATGGAGAGAGAAAGCTTATAAAAAAAATAATATTAAAATATTATATAAATGATATATAAATGTAGATATATATTAATTGGAGTTTGTGCATAACTATTATAAATATATGTATAAAATAGCTGATGGAAGATATTTTTATGAGTTTTAGCTAAATATTATAGAGAAAGTGTATTACAAAATATATCACCAAAACATACATTTTTATAATTTACCTTAAACTTTTACATTATACCATACATCTGATTTTCTATTTTTTTTCTACATCATTTATATGTTATATTTTTTAAAATATTTTATTCATTTTAAAAAATAAAATAATTAAATATAATAGTATCACACTCATATATATACAAAAGTTTATAAAAAAATAATAAAATATTTATAGCTTGATGAATAGTGTTTCACTATATATAGAGAAATACTATTCATTTAGGTAAAAAAATATAACTTTACATCACCCATTAGAAGACTATTTAACCATTTTTTCTCTATATTATAAAGAATAACACATTTTAGCTCATCCATTGAGAGTGCTTTAAGTGATGATCATGTATTTTGGTTTAAATAATCATAGCACCAAAAAAAAAAAAAATCTTCTTTCATTTCCCTTTATTTATTAATAGGAGTTTTATTATAATTTGAAATTCCATTTTTAAGATTACCAACTGAATTTAACAAACAATTTAATTAATGTAGAATAGTTAAATAATTGTTTGATCAAACAAATATTATGATGTATCAGGACAGATTGCTGATCAATCAAAATGTAAGAACAAAAAGTAAATAAACTAAAAGTAATGTGACACATGAATTTTTTTACGTGGTTCGGAAAACCTAGTCTACGGGGCCACTGTCAAAGATAAAATCAATTAGTAAAATCTCAATAATACAATAAGCAATTGACTTATAAAAGTTTAGACTCCATCTAAATCATTGTCACAACCTTGAAGTACTTCACTTTAATAATCTGATTTTGATAAACACCAAGAACACGAAATCCCTTCTGAACTTGACGAGTGCTCGCTTCCTCCCGAAGTGAGACTTATGGAAATCTTCTCCCAAATATTGTATGTCACGTTCACAAGCTTCATGACCTGTTTAAGAATAAACAACACAAAGCAAAACAAACAAACAAAGAAATAGTTGAACAAAGACTACTCTTTACATATAAAATAACTCTTCAAAATATAAAATGTTAGAGTGGTGAAGAGAGATGAGATTAGCTGCTGCTTAAGTCTGGTATTTATAGAGTTTAGGAAACCCTAAGCCAGCCAATCTCGTTCATGATCTCAATCAGACCAAATCATGAAGTTTCTAAAAGGGATAATTGTGGCAAAAGTACCAAAAGTTTGAGTTTTGTACGCGGCATAGACCCAATATTTATTTTTAGTGGCAATAGTACCCATAGTACCAAAAAGTGTTATTCCGTTTGGTTTCCTCCGTTGGTTGCATCTGGGTGTACACGTGTACTCGCCTGATAATTCATAGTTTTATTTCTGGTTATCATAACTAAATTAAAAAATAAACAAAAATATAAATTAAAATAGTTAATTTTTGGTTAAAATCAAAAATAAAAAATAAAAATTAAATTAAAAAAATTATATTTTATATCATATCTAAATTAAAAAAATATATTAAAAAGAAAACCCTAAAACTATTCTCCTCTCACTTCTTGATCTCTCTCTCTCTCTCCCTCGCTATCTTCTTCCTCACCTCCGGTGGTACGTCACAGTATATCTGCCTCCCCACTTCTTCTTCTTCTTTTCTTCCATAAGTCGATCGATGAAGGTGGCAACACAAGGCCCGACCTGGGCAGCAAGGCTCGACGATGGATCTAGACAAATGAACATCACTGAGGTTCGATGAAGGCGGCAACACAAGGCTCGATCTGGGCAGCAAGGGTCGGTGATGGATCTAGACAAACGTTAAATCTAACATTGTCTGGTTTGAGGAGTATGGAGCATCTGTGTGGGGGCTTTAAGAAAGAATGTGATCTCACCTTGTTTGGTTTGTAGGTTCACGAAGAGAAAAGCCAACAGAAACAAACAGCCAAAGGTGGGAGGCAATCAATTCTATGATATAGCTATCTAGTTGAATAATAGAGAACTCGAGAGTCAAATGACCGAATTTCGGTTCCTTTCAATTGCAACACATCATCTGAACAACTTCAAACCCATAAATTTCACCCTTAAACAAATCTTTTGCTCATCCCAAAATTCTCGAAATTTAGTACAGCCAACACACAATTTCAACAACAGGCAGCTAGCTCCAATATTATCGAAAAATGATAACTCCTGAATAGCTTCCTTTACCACATCTTGTATTCTCAGCATCCATCAAGATAAGGTACATAAATAAAAGTTTTCAAAGAACCCCAGGAAAACCCACATAATATTCCTTGAGAATAAAAGTAGAAAACTCAGAAAGAAAAAGAAAAAAAAAGAGTCAATTTCAGTCAACAAAACAAATCAATTGACTCGAACTACAACGGTTTGACGAAATGCCTCAAAGTACTCGAAGAAGAAAATTCACAGATACTTGAAACTTGTTTAAGAGAGAAAGACAATGAGGTCAAGGAGGAGAGGCGAGGTGGGTGGAGTGGCAAGGCAGAGCAGCGAATGGGCTGACTCGAGAGGCGAGGGATCAAGACGGTGGTCGCCGCCACATACGCCGACGTTGCTGCCATTATGAGTGTATGAAGAATCACTGTAAAATATTCCCACCAATATTTTATTAAATTTAAAATGTATTTTTTAATTATTTTTTTAATTTTAAAAGAAATTCAAATGTGGTTTAATCTGGGCCTTACATGTGTCCCTAACAAGACACTAACGGAACCCTAAGTAACAGAACTGGATTAAATTACAATTTTACTGACTTTGGGTACTTTACCCACTAAAATAAACATTGGGTCTATGCCGCATACAAAACCCAAACATTGGGTACCTATGCCGCAAATATCCCTTTCTAAAAATAACTATCAATTATCTTTACTGCAGAATATTCCAGATGTAACAGAGAATCATCCTATAGCATCACGAAAATGGACGAACTTGGACTTAAATCCAAACTAGGTTCATTACGAAATTAACTTACTTAGGCACAAATAATATTTCAGTTTCCTCTTTTTAAATATAATAAAATCAAGGAAAATATGCAATGATCAATTCCATAATAGATATGCTTATTATAGAAAAAGTTGCCATAAATAAATAAGGAAAGTTGGACTATATAAAATACACTTAATATAGAATTTATTCTAACAAAAAAGAGACAAAATCCACTTACTTACCCAAGATGGAATAAATTAAATTGATAAAATATATTTAATAAAAAGACGACCAATCTAGGATTTTATAATCTCCCCTTTGGAAACTTTTCTGACACAATATATTCTTAGCAATATGAGCTCAAAACTTGCAGCAAACACTTTGTTAGAAAAATGATTAAGTTCCTAAGAACCCCCTGCACACAATCATACTAACAAAGATAAGATTTGTCAACTTTTTGGAAAAAGTTTAACAAGACACAACCACACAACTCCCCCTGAAAATAGGGTCCAGAGTTATGCAAAAAAATTTACTACTCCCCATTTTCATCTATCAATGTGTCAAAGTAACGAAAAACAAAAAACAAAAGACAAGAGACATTGTTCTTTGGACACATCAAACTAAACAAGACGGAAAATAAAGCAAGATAAAAAAGACTAAACACCCCTGGATATGGCAGACAGCTAAGCAAGGATTGCTTGTTGGGTGGCCTCCATGGTTCCAATGCGATTATTAACCGTTACCAGATCAGCTTTGACAGCGAGAATGTCTGGTGTCTTAGGACCGACACCAGATGAATCAACAGCAGTGGCAGTGGAGACAGAAGGAATCACCACAAACTTGGACTTCTTCAAATAATTGTATTTCCCTTCAAATATTTTGAATGTAGGACAAGGTGGAGGAACCTCAACAAACTCATTGGGCATCAATACATCTTTTTGTGAGGACAAAACCTTAAAGATTAGTTGTGGAAACAACAAGTTGAATCCCTTCTTTTTCGCCTTTCTTAGAGAAACAATTTGATCCAAAATCAAGGAGGGGAGATCGATCTAAGCACTGGAACCGATCTTAAACAGAAATAATGCCAAATCTTGAGACACAACAACTAGATTAGATGAGGGCATCCAGTTGGACAGAGAAAAACGCATAAGTACAACATGGTTATATGTAAGATCAGTAATGGAGAGTGATTTGCTTGGATTCCAAGATACGTTTTGACCAACAAGCTCTGAAAGGACTAAGTCCTTATCAAATTCAAGGGTATCCGGAATGACACCAATAGGCAAATTTAGGGCAACAACAATATCTTTAACTTTAAAAGAAAACCAATGAACCTTAACATACACTTTGCCATACATAAAGGAATTATGATGAAGAAAATCATCAGTAATGTTAGCATAAAATTCCTTGACAACACGATCAACATACCAAGAATAGCCCTGTAAAGAATCTAACTATTCTTTTTCTCACAATATACCAATCACCCCAAATACCCTATGAGCAGCAAGGTCAAAATTCTTTTCACAAATAACCTTACGGTTGGCATAATAAACCATATCCATTTCATGATCATTATAGCAAAAATGATGAGAGTGAGGAACAAAAGATGTACCTGAACCAATGCTTTTGGAGTGAACCTTGCGAGTAATTGGACTAGGAAAAGTCACGGGCTTCTTCCCTTTTGTTTCTGAAGGCAGAGTTTCTATGACAAGATTAGAGGGCTCAGACGAGGTTTCTGATGCATCAAAACCATCTTCTGAGTCAACAACCCTTTCTTCATAGGCAATCAGATCTTAAAGGTCTGGGTCAGATTTTGACTTCTGAGTGCTTTCAGAACTGGAATTTTCAGATTGAGTGGCAGCGTTACCAGAAGGGTCTTCAGAGGGATCAGACTTAGATGATGAACTTGGAGGCGGAGTGATTTTGAGTTTCTTTGCTGGAGGAGATTTCTTTGCATGGGATTTTTTTCCACATTTTCCCCTTTTCTTCACTACTGTTGTTGAACCAGAGGTAGTCAACTTGGAGCGAGTCCGGGAAGCAGGTGACAGACTTGAAATGGGTTGTGTAGCAGCAGAGGAGGCTTTCGATTTTGCAGACCCACCCTTTGATGGTTTAGGGTTTACATCAAGAGTCATGGTTTCAGAAGGAAGAGTTCTAGTAGGCACCACCTCTTTAGATGGTGGTGCGGGCAGAGCCATCAGAGCAGGAGACAAAGATGGAAGCACCAAGGGTGAGGTTGTGGACATGGGAAATGTGTTCTTGCGAGCCTTGATCTTGATGGAGGACTTGGTGGAAGGTCCTGAAGTCACTGGAGGCGAAGCTGATGGGGTAGAGGTACTCATAGCAATGGCAGAATGCTTGGGAGCTCTGGTTGTCTTGGTCCGAGCCATGGGTTCCTGCACACTAGACATCTAAGAGAAAAACACAAAAAAAAAAAAAATATATATATATATATAGTGAAAGGGACTAAAAGTGATCATGGGAGTGGGGTGCCAATCGTGGGATATAGAAAGAACAAAAATGGGTAGTTACCCGTTTTTGAATGTGAGAGAAAAAATGAAGGTTTTGTCTTAATTATGACCAAACCAAAAATGGCAACATAATTTTTATTTTTTATTTTCCAACTGTCATTTTTCACACATAAAACACTTAATATTCAGATAACCTTAACTTTAGAGAGAATGTTGATAAAAATATTACTTAATCAATTAGACCAAAAGAGTGCAAGCAAGATTTTCAAATACCCCACAAAATACATTCAAGTTTCTCTTTTTCTTTTTTAAATATATTTATAATAATTTTTTTATTAATTGACCATAACATTTCCTTTTGTTGCTAACAAAATTTCAAAACCTGAGAAACAATAACCAAACAGACAAAAATTAAATGAGTACTTATAATGTTAGAAAAATTATTTGATCTATATAACAAGCTTAAGAGTGTTGGAATAAAAATAATTTTTTCAAGAACATAAAATATATTTAGGAAAAATATTAACATAGAGGATGAGACTTACAATTTTTACTTTTCATCATTCAGAACATGTATTTGTATGTGAAGTGTAAAAATAGGGGTCATTGCCCATGTTGGCAATTTTAGGCATTTTTGTGTAGTACGCAAAGAAGACATTGTTACACTACACCAGTGGTAGCCCTTTTCAATGATAGCGTATCCTCTACATAGTTCTAATTACACAAGCTCAACTTACTCAAAGCTGGCTTTCACACATTGGCATTGGGTAGCTTTATTCTCACAAAGGAACCTAAAACTGAAGAAATTTTGTTAATTTTGCTCAATACTCTTGTAGTAGGCATTTTTCTTAAAAATAAATCATGAATTGTTTTTATTTTGAAACCAACACACTTAGCATGTCATATATCAAAAATAATTTATCTAACACAAAGTACTCACAAATTTTTTGAAAATGTTTGAAATTTTCTTAACAGTTATACAAATATT
The DNA here is from genome assembly GCF_963169125.1 of Humulus lupulus. NCBI lineage: Eukaryota > Viridiplantae > Streptophyta > Magnoliopsida > Rosales > Cannabaceae > Humulus > Humulus lupulus. The sequence continues at coordinate 46,367,334 of NC_084793.1, forward strand.
TGATAAGAAGCTTGGATGTTCATGGGAAAACAAAAAATTACATGCTACAAACCCTCAAGGATTTCATGAGGGAATCAAACCGAATTGAATCTAGGGACTTAGTAAAAATATCAACAATTTTCTTGTCAGTCTCAATGTATTCCAAGATCAGTGTTTTATTCTCAACAAGCTCTCTAATGAAATGGTGTCTAATATCAATATGCTTTGTGGGTGAGTGTTGAACAAGATTTTCAGAAATATTTATTACATTGGTGTTGTCACAGAAAATAGTTAAAGTATCCAATTCAAACCCATAGTCAGCCATCATTTGTTTCATCCATAACAGTTGAGTACAACAACTGTCAGCAGCAATGTACTCGACCTCACCTGTAGAAAGTGATATGGAATTCTGTTTTTTGCAATACCATGACACCAAGTTGTTCCCCAGATAGAAACACCATCCACTTGTGCTTTTCCTATCATCTACATTACCTGCCCAATCGTCATCACTAAAACACACAAGATTAGAACTTGTTTCTTTGGAGTACCAAATCTCATATTTTAGAGTATTGTGAACATATCTAATAATTTTTTTTACAGCAATCACATGAGACTCCATGGGATTTCCTTCGTATCTAGCACATACCCCAACACTATAGCATATATCAGGATGACTAGCAGTGAGATACAAAAGGCTGCCAATCATAATGCGTTATAAGGTGGGATCTACCTTAACTCCATTCTCATCTTTTGTTAATTTGACCGTTGTACCCATGGGAGTTTTGTTATGTTTTGCAGTATCAAGCCCAAACTTTTACTAAGTTTTTGGCATAATTACTCTGAGATATGAAAGTACCATCTTCTGATTGCTTGACCTGCAAACCTAAAAAATAGGTTAATTCACCCACCAAACTCAGCTCGAATTCCTCCTTCATTTGATGAACAAATTCCTGCCCTTCAAGGTTAGATGTAGAACAAAACACAATATCATCAACATATATTTGAGCAATAATTATGTCTTTCTTGATATTTTGAATGAAAAGTGTTTTTTCTACTCCACCTCTATGATAACCATGAGACACCAAAAATTGTGTCAATCTTTCATACCATGCCCGTGGGGCTTATTTCAAACCATACAAAGCTTTTTCTAATTTAAAAACATGATTTGGAAAATGTGGATCTTCAAATCCCTTAGGTTGCTCAACAAAAGCTTCTTCATTCAAAATGTCTTTCAAGAAAGCGGAATTAACATCCATTTGATTCAATTTGAAACCCATGATACATGCAATAGCTAATAACAACCTAATTGATTCAAGTCTAGCAACAGGTGCAAATGTTTCATCAAAGTCCACACCTTCCACTTGAGTGTACCCTTGTGCCACCAATATAGCTTTGTTTTTTACTATTGTGCCAAATTCATCACTTTTATTTTTAAAAATCCATTTTTCCCAATGACATTTGTGTAATTTGGTCTGGGCACAAGGATCCACAAATTATTTCTTGTAAATTATTCCAACTTCTCTTGCACAGCTTTAATCCAAGACTCATCAGTTAAAGCTTCTTTCACATTCTTTTGTTCCAGTGAAAAGGTGAAACACACATGTTGAACGAGATTTACATACATTTTCCTTGTGACCATGCTCTCTTCCAAATCTCACAGAATGAGATCAGCAGGTTGATTCTTTTTAACCCTGGTTAAGGGTTCTCTATGTATTTAATCAGTGATGATTTTTGGCATTTGTGCCTTTGCCTGTTTAGATGTGGATGTATCAGATGCCATGGATGATGATTCTGTTGTTATTTCTGTCGCAGAAAGTAAACTTTATGATACATCATTCTGGGCATCTGAGGCAGCAAGCGTGTCTTCCGTGAATTTTTCTATCTCAGCTTCTGTTGAAAATTTTGAAAAATCTTTCACATCATCAATAACAATGTTAACAGATTCCATAACAGTTTGGGTTCTCATGTTGTACACACGATATTCCCTACTATTAATGGAATAACCAAGAAAAAAACCTACATCACTTTTAGCATCAAATTTTCCAACATTTTCGCGGTCCCCCAATATGTAATAAACACAACCAAAAATGTGGAAATAACTTACATTTGGACGCTTACCTTTCCAGATCTCATAAGGAGTTTTGGCAGTACCTAGACGTAAGAATACTCTGTTTATTGTGTAGCAAGTAGTATTAATAGCTTCAGCCCACAATCGTTTGGAAAATTTCTTGCTATTCAACATTACTCTCGCCATTTCTTGAAGAGTACGATTCTTTCTCTCAACAACTCCATTTTTGTAATGCCCTAAAATCCCTGATGAGGTTTAATGTTTGGATAAGTAGGCCGGGACGACCATAATTGATTATGTGAATTATATTATAATATGATGTTAAATGCATGCATGTAGGTCCACATTTAATCATAGGGGCATTTTGGTAATTTGGCTCGTTGAGGGCGTAATTGTGTATTTTCATGCATGTTGGTGAATCATTGATGAGGCCACATTATAATGTGGATTTTTTTGAGCCATTCGGCATGAGACGATCTTTGAGTGCAAGCTAGCGGTTTGGTCATAACGGGATTAAGTTCGGGGCTCGGGGTGAGTCTCGGGGTAATTTGGTGATTAGAATATTACCGGGAATTAAAAGGGTAATGGAATATGATTTATTGGTATTTGAGAATTTTGGGAATAACGGGAATTAGTGAGTGTTAATTGTGATTAACGAGATAGGCGAGAAATGACAGTTTTACCCTTGGGAGCCTTTAAAAGACTTTAAATGACCTAGGGGCAATAAGGTCTTTTCACCCTAAGATATATATCAACCATTGAAGACTATAGAACCTTTCCAAAACAGAGTATCAAGATCTTCTCTCCCATGCATCGTTTCCTTCACTTTTTCCTTTGGATTTTTGAGCTTCTTTTGAGGATTCAAGCTAAGGAAGTGGACCCTGAGGGCTTAGGGTTGTGTTCCACCATTGAAGGGGGTTCTAAACTGAGCTTGAGGTAAGGTTCTAGCCATTAAAACTCTGGTTTGCTCTATTTTCTATTGGATTTCAGCTTGAATTTCTAGGTTGGATATTGGGAATTGATGGGAGTTTTTGGCTAGGGTTACTTGGGTTATTATGCCTAGGACATGTGTAGATGGTTTTGGGTTCATTTGGGACTTTAAATGAGGTTTAGAAGCTTGTTGTTCAGGTTGGAAATGGTGGTGTCGAAGGAGGGAAAAACTAGGGTTGAAAACCCTGGTTGTAGCGCTGCAGTGCCCATCACTGGGCGCTACAGCGCTAGCCAGAGGGTTTTCTATTCTGCCAATAGCGTTGGGGCGCTAGGGGGGGGGGGGGGTAGCACTACAGCGCTACCTTGCTTTTCCAAATTTCTGTTTTGGCCATTTTTAAGGGTTCTTAGCTCGGGGTTTCAATTCATAAGGCTCGGGATCGAATCTACTCACTGTTTGGGTACAATTCAGGGTCCCGGGAGTGAGGTTTAGGTCAAGACCCTTTTATTGTTGATTTTCATTAATGGAGGTTATAATTGGTTATGACTAGGTGACCGCTAAGGAATCAAAAGGTCAATCATTCTCAAGGGTCGTTCTTTTACTATTTCTCGCTCGAACCAGAGGTAATAAAACCGCACCCCATATGTGACATGCATGGTTATTATTGAGGCATGTTGAGTGTTTAAATGTGGACTTTGATTGCATATCAAATTCTTAGAATATCTTGCTTACTTGTGAATGGCACTGACTTATTAGTTAAAATCGGCTATGGTGTCAGTACTAACTGTGAAGCTGTGACTTATTAGTCAAGTTCGGCAGTAGTACTGAGCACTGGTCGTATGGTATTGGCTTAAGAGTCAAGAGCGGTTTTAGCGTGTTTAACGCAAGCCGAAAAGATTAGATCTAATCAACATCAACATTGAATAACTCATCATGAGCATTAATGCAGGACCGACCTCAATTTCGATTAAAACTAAAAGTGCTTGTCTAGCCTATGGCTAGTCATTTAGAGCCAGGGCCAAAAGGTCCAGGTGACTGCATCGTCACATCGCCACGTTAGTGACTTGCTCATCAGTCACTCATCTAATTAGGGCTATAAACCCATCATGTTTAACAGAATCTCAAAGTGTTATTCACTCATCTGTTCAGGGCTATAAGCTCTGTATGATTATCATGATCATCATTTGATATTATATACATGCAGTAATGAGTTTTCTTGTTGAGCCTTGGCTCACGGGTGCTATGTGGTGTAGGTAAAGGGAAAGAAAAGCTAACCCAGCCTTGAGTGGAGAGCTTAGGTGGTGATGTGTACATATGCAGCTACTTGACCACCACGGCCAAAGAGTTTCTCGGAGGAACTAGGGGGTTAACCCTATTTTTGTCGATTAGGTCAGCGAGTTGTAATTTTTACACTGTAATGACCATTTTGGATTGTAATTAACTTGTAAACATTTTTATGGGCTCATGAACAGTTTTATGTTTTAAATAAAATATATCCTTTCCTTTTGATCGGTTTTCACCTTAGCTTGTTAATAATACCTAGATGCATGTTTATAACCAAAGAACTCGATTAGCGAGTTAAGCACGGTTCAAAGCTCACAGTAACGGTCTTGGAGTAACCAAGGTGTTACAATTTTGTTCAGGAGTTTTGGGTGCTGAAAATTCATGAGAAATACCACAAGATTTACAAAATTCATCATACACAACATTTTCAAATTCTTTATCATGATCGCTACAAATTCTAAAAATCTTTCCAATATTACAATCTTTTTCAACTCATAATTTTAAACACAGAGTTTTGAAAGCTTCAAAAGTGTCAAATTTTTCTCTTAAAAATTAACCCAAGTAAAACGGGAGAAATCATCTACACACACGAAAATGTATCTTTTTCCATTTAAACTCTGAATTGGACCCATTAGATCCATGTGAATCAATTCTAAAACCTTTGAGGTATTCATATCTGAAATACCTTTGTGAATAATCTTTAATTGCTTGCCAAGTTAGCACGGTTCACACTTACCAATAGACTTTTTACCCAATTTGGGTAATCCTCGAACAATACCAGCATTTGACAGTTTTTTCAAGTTTTTGAAATTAATGTGACCAAGTTTTTCATGCCACGGATCAGTTGAATTATTTATGGCTGAGTGACATGACCGATTTTGAGAAAGAGTATAACAATTATCAACTGATATGAAACCTTTTAGGACGTGATTTCCACTTTTATCAATCACACTGCAATCATCACAAGAAAAATTGATAGTAAATCCTTGATCACAAATCTGACTTATGCTAATTGGATTAGCTTTCAATCCATCAACCAACATAACATTTTTCAGTTTAGGTAACCCTTCCAAATTTAGGGTTCCTTTCCAAGAACTTTACGTGCTACACCATCACCAAAAGTGATTGCGCCACAATTTACAACCTTAAAATTAATGAGAATATTATTGTCACCTGTCATATGTCTAGAACATCCACTATCAAAGTACCAAGAATTAGATGTATGAGTTCTATGACATGTTAATGCAGTAAGACAATTATTCACATTATTTTTTACCCGTTTTTGTTTAGGTGCAAGATGTTTCTTTTGCATCTTTTTGAAATTTTCTTGATGAAAATAATTTGTATTGAAAAAAATTCATCATTGTAAAACACTTTGGTCAATGTGACCTTTGACTCCACAAAATAGAAAGTGGGAATGAATTTCTTAGTCCTTTCATTGGACGTAAGATTCTTACTGTTATCCAAAAAACAGGCATGGATGACATGGCAGACGTTTCGTACACGTGGCTGACATCTGGCAGAAGGCTTGTTCGACCATCGATGTAATGACCCAACTACTCTAGACTTTTGGACCATTAACGAAAACTATACATAAATACTAATTCTTAATAACACTTACAAATGATAAGATCATAACTTTATTAAAACTTGAAAAAAAAAACAAAGGTCAAACTTACATAAAATTTAAGTTAGGATATGGGATCCCATTGTTTTAAAATCAAAACATGACATAATGATAATTAAAAAGAGATTACATAATAAAATGCGGAAAAATACATATAAAAACCATAAGAAACAAAAAAACTACATCCTCGAATCAAAACTCTCAGCTCTTTGAATCCATTCCGCCTCAATACACATTCCCCAAGCTTCCAAGAACCTTTCCTGCCACTAAAACTATTTTCCTGCACATATAATAAAAATGAGTGAGCCTAATGCCCAGCAAGGAAAATCTAACACATAGTCCATATACATAAATTTCATAAGAAACATAAAACATATCATAACACTTATGTCACATACATACTATAATGGCCATTATTACTTGGGGTCCCATAAACTAAGCAAGTCATATGCCCATTAGATTAGTGGGGTCTTGCTAGCTAAGCAAGTCATATTCCCATAATCTAGTTGGGGCTTGTTAGTCATATAGGTCATATGCCCAAGTCTACAATCATACTTAACATAACATATTACATAACATAAAATCATAAGATAACATATAAAGGCATATAACACATAAATCCTATCCTATTTTCCTTACCAAAATAACCGGGATATGAGAACTGATTTGGGACCTTGGAACACTCCTAAAAACCATTTATAATAGGGTGAGTATATTGAAGAATAGGGATGAAAGTGATGAAGGAACTATACCATCAAAATATACTTACCAAAAACCTTGTGCTCAAGAACCTAGATTTCCTAACCAAGAATAAGAATAAGGTTAGAATATGAGTAGAAGACTATGAGAACTTTAAAGAAAATAATACAGAAATGGACTAGAGTTTGGGATACCTTGAGTACTTCTATGACCAATCTACACCTTGAACCGAAATGTGAATAGAACCTTACTTCCCAAGTGTTTGGTAAGCTTATAGTGATCAAGTTTATGATCCCCAACCCAAGTGTTTACACTCTCACAATATCCTAGCAATTTGCAGCCTCTGAACTTAGAGTAATAGATGAATAAATAGCTGGGTACTAGGTCCTATTTATAGAGTTTAGGAATGAAGAGATCTTCATTTAACTTGAATAAAAATAATGGCTTTTTAAGTGAAAAACATTTGAATTATAGTTCAGCAGAGGCTGAAGACTCGTTCAAAAAGATGCTGGACTTATCAAGAGGTTGAAGGTTTGAATGGAGAACTTTTTTGAAAACTTTCAAAATATGCTGAGAGAGGCGATATATCGCCTGGGCTAGTATGCCCGAGGCAATCGTGCAACGTTTCGTGTTTTTCGTATCTTCGTGCTGCGATATATCGCCCCCTATAGCTGCGATATATCGGCATACGCTGAATATTTAAACACGAAATTACACATTTTTAGCTTAATTTAAATTGAGTAAACAGCCTTGACTAAGTCTTCTAACGTTTTCAAAGCTGCTGACTGACTCTAGGGTATTCAAATTTTAACCTTAATAGATTTATTCCCCCAAAATACTTAATCATTATTAAATATACACATGACATGTGCTATTATCTTATTGGGTCTTATCTAAACCTTATAATATAATAAATATTACCCTCAATATCAGTCATATTAATCAAACCTTAGGTTAAAATTAATATTCTTAAACTATAGGTTAAACTTAGAAAATCTACAAGTGTTACTATGAGTGTCCAAATAAATCCTGGTCTGAACCAAAAATCCACAGTCATAAAGATAATACTATTATTACTATAATACTACTATCTAACTAGCTAAGTAAAGTTCTTGGACTCTACAATTCTCCCTACTAAAAAGAATTTCGTCCTCGAAATTTACTTACCAAATAATTTCGGATACCGGCTTTGCATGTCCTCCTCCAACTCCCACGTTGCCTCTCGTTCAGAACTATTACTCCATAGGATTTTGACTATAGGAAAGCTTTTAGACCGTAACTGCTTCATCCCCTTATCCAGGATGCTAACCGGTCGTTCCTCGTAACTTAAGTCTTTCTGGAGTGCTATCGTATCGTACTTGAGAACGTGAGATGGGTCTGACACATACTTGCGTAGCATCGAGATGTGGAACACGTTGTGACTATTTGCTAGTGTTGGCGGTAGGGCTAGTCTATAAGCAACTGCTCCCACTTTGTCCAATATCTCAAAAGGACCTATGAATCGGGGACTAAGCTTGCCTTTCTTCCCAAACCGCTTTACACCTTTCATAGGAGATATCTTCAAGAAGACTTGATCTCCGACTTGGAATTCCACATCGCGTCGCTTGGCATCCGCATAGTTTTTCTGACGGCTTTGAGCAGCAAGCATACACTGTCTAATAAGCGCTACTGCTTCTTGAGCTTGTCTAACAGCTTCGGGACCTAGAAGCTGTAATGCCCCAAATTCTCTGATGTGTTTAACGGCGTGAATAGTAGGCCGGGAGGGCCATACTTGCTTAATTATGTTATTAATTGATAAAATGCATGTATATGTTGATTATATTATAATATGATGTGAAATGCATGCATGTGAGTCCATATTTTTAATTACAGGGGTGTGATGGTAATTTGGCCCGTTGAGGGTAAATTGTTTATTTGGATGCATGTTGGTGATATATTTTGAGACCACATTATGATGTGGGTTTGTTCGAGCCATTTGGCATGAGACGATCATGGTATGTTAAATATCGGTTTGGTCATAACAGGCTTAAGCTCGGGGCTCGGGGTGAGTCTCAGGGTGTTTTAATGATTAGAGTGTTACCAGGCATTAAAGGGTAATGGGATGTGAATTATTGGTGTTTGAGAATATTGAGATTAGCGAGAATTGGGAAGCGTTAATTATGATTAACGGAATAGGTGGAAAGTGCCAAAATTACCCTTGAGTTGGTTTTAGAGGCCTTAAATGACCTAGGGGTATTTAGGTCATTTGGCTAGGATATATGTGAGGTTTAGATGGCTGTAGAAATAGAACAAAAACAGAGTGAGAGCTTCTCCTTCCCATACGTTCTTATCCCTCATTTTTTTTCTTTGGAATCTTGAGCTCAAAGGGTGGACTTAAGCTAGGAGATCAAGGGGCTAAGGTTGTAGACTTAGTTCAGCCATTAAAGAGGGTTTGGTTTCGAATTTGAGGTGAGTTTTATCCATCAATTTTCTGGTTATACTCTGTTTTCGTTTTAAGTTTTCAGCTCTAGAATTTGGTGAGGAAAGTTGGAATTAAGGGGAGTTTTTGTGGTGTTTTACTTGGGTTATGATGAGGGAGAGTTATGGGTGATGTTTGGAGGTTTAAATGGGTGTTTGGAAGAGGTTTTGAGTTGGTTTGAAGGGCTGGTTTGAGAGGATAAACGCAGGGGAAATTTCTGGTGCGTTGCTGGTTTTTGGCTGAAAGGGGTATTGAGCCGCGGCATGGCTTAGGTGCGCCGTGGCCCAAGGTGCCTGTCAGGGTTTGGCCGCCTCTGTTTGGAGGCGCGCCGCGACGCAGCTGGGGAGGGTCGTGGTCCTTAAGGAATTTTTGGCCAAAATAGTGTTTCTAGCATGGGGATTCAAGCCTAAGGCCTCGGGGTTGAACCTACTACCCGGTTGAGTAGTGTTTGATGTTCCGGAGGTTAGGTTTTGGTTTGGGAACCTTTTATTGCTCACTTTATTGATGGAATCCCATAATTGGTTATGACCAGGTAACCGCTAAAGGAGTAAAAGGTTGATCGTTCTCAGGGTTGTTCTTTTATTCATTCTCACTCGAACCAGAGGTAAGAAAACTGCACCCCAAGTGTGACATGCATGGATATTCATGAGGCATGTTGGTTGTGTAAATATGGACATGGATTAAATATAGAATGCTTAGCATATGTTGTTCACTTGTGCATGGTACTGACTCATTAGTCAGATTTGGCAAAGGTGCTAGTATCAACTTTGAAGCTGTGACTTATTAGTCAGGTTCGGCAGTGGTACTGGGCACTGGTCACATTAAGCTGACTCATTAGTCAGGATGGCCTTAGCGTGTTAACGCAAGCCAACAAGGATTAGATCTAATCAACTATCAGCATTGAATGGCTCAAAGAGCATTAATGCCAGACCGACCCCGAGGGTCGATGAATGAAATAAGCGCTTGGAGGCTAGTGGCTTACCTAGCAGCCACTCTCCCATTTGAAACAGTGACATGCTTGACAGTCACTTAGTATGGTTTACCAGAACCTGTTGAAGGCTAGTGGCTTACCTAACAACCACTCTTCCATTTGAATTAGTGACATGCTAGTCAGTCACTCAGTATGGTTTATCAGGACCTCATGTGTTGTGTTCTCAGTTGTTTGAAAGCTTTATGCTCAGTGTGATTATAATGATAATCATTTGATAATGCTATTGAAAAGTGTTATGTTTTCTTGCTGGGCTTTGGCTCATGAGTGCTATGTGGTGCAGGTAAAGGGAAAGAAAAGCTCACCTAGCCTTGAGTGGAGAGCTGATGTGGTGATGTGTACATATGCGGCCGCTTGACCACCACGGCCAAGTAGTTCTCAGAGGAACTAGGGGGTTTACCCTATTTTTTGCCGCTTAGGTCGGCGGGATTGTAAATTTAAAACAGTAGTGACCATTTTGTACTGAGAACAACTTATAAATGTTTTGATTAGCTTTGCAGAGCAGTTTGTAATGAAAATCTCCATTTCCTTTTTATTGGTTTTATACCTTAACCAGTTAATTACACTTAGAGCACGTTTTTGACCAAATGACTCGGGTAGCGAGTCAAATTTCCAGTCCACCGTTCGCCGTAACTATTCTGGGGCAACCAGGGCGTTACAGAAGCTGCCTTTCTCCTACCTCGTCCCAGTGCAATGGTGATCAACACCTCCTTCCATATAGCAATTCATAAGGTGCCATCCCAATCGTTGACTGATAGCTATTGTTGTAAGAGAATTCTATCAGTGGTAAGTACTTATTCCATGATCCTCCGAAATGAAGTACACATGCGCGTAGCATATCCTCTAAAATCTGAATCATAAGCTCGGACTGCCCGTCTGTCTGAGGATGAAACGCTGTACTAAGACTTAACTTAGTACCCATAGCTTGCTGTAAACTTCCCCAAAATCTCGATGTGAACATCGATCCTCTATCTGATACTATTGTCTTGGGGATTCCATGCAACCGTACTATCTCTTGGACGTAGATGTCTGCATATTGGTCTGCCGTATATGAAGTCTTAACAGGCAGGAAATGAGCCGACTTGGTTAGTCTATCTATTACTATCCAAGCGGAATCATACTGCTTATTCGTCCTTGGCAACCCTGTCATGAAGTCCATAGCTATATCGTCCCACTTCCATTCTAGTATGCTAAGCGGTTGCAATAAGCCTGCAGGCCGCTGATGCTCTGCTTTTACTTGTTGGTATACAAGACACTTGGACACAAACTCTGCTATGTCTTTCTTCATCCCTGGCCACCAATATATTGCTTTGATGTCATGAGTCATCTTGGTAGACCCTGGGTGAACTGAGTACGGGGTTGTTATACCCAGATTTCGAGCCATGGTAAATGTGACCTCGAAAGATGGATTCGCAACGAATGGTCTCGTAAGGATTAGAGTATGTTCCAGGATTGTATATCGAGCCTGCAAAGTACGATATATGACCTCGAATATGGTGACCTCGAAACGATCTCGATCTCGATCTCGAAGGGTAGCTCCGAGAACACACTCATCCTTGGGGACGACTTCGGATCGGGGGTCTCGAGCTCGATGTACGTACGATCTCGAAAGACACGTGATCTCGGGAGATGTCATTAGCTCGCACAATGACGTCAGACCTGGTATGCTAAAGCCTTAGAGATACGCGATAACCACCTTGAATATCTACAAGTATTATAAATATGAGATGTAATCCTCATTTATTAATGTAAATCCCCAAGAATCGTGGGATATTATTAGGTTAGTTATGCGTTTCCTGGTCTTCAGGGACGTTTCCTTTTATATCTGATTATAGGCATTTAAAGCCGTTTATTTTATTCACAAAAGAGTAACTACCCAAAATATGTGGGATAGTATTCTGCATCCTTCTCTATAAATAGAGAAGCCATGCACCATTGTAATGGACCGAAATTCTGATCCTGGAGAGAAAACTCTGAAGAATTCATGCTTAAGAATTTTCAGAGATAATCTTGAGATTAATAACAGAGACTCGTGGACTAGGCAGATTTAATTGCTGAACCACGTAAAAATAGCGTGTTTGATTTGTTTTATTTCGTTTAGCCATTGTCATTCATTGTTTACGTGCCCTTCTTTCACTATTTGACGAAAAACGGCGTCAACAGTTTGGTGCTTTCATTGAGAGCCTTAAGCATTCATCCTTGAGAGATTCATGGCTACAAACAATCAGAACACCCCTGATGAAAGCTACCCAAGGCGTTCTGGAAAACAACCAATGGAGAACCCAGATGCTGAGGAGAGAAGTGGGTCCTCCGATTCCCGGGGACCACCGCCTCCACCGAGGGATGAGGATATGTACTACAATCCTGAGCGTTATGTTCCTATTGTAGAACTGGAAAATCGGCAATTGAAACAGCTGTTGGCAGAAGCCAACAAACAGAATGAGGAGTTGACTAGGATGGCCGCAGAGGCACAGGTGGCTCAGCCCCCGCCTCCGCGCGAAAACCAAGTCCCTCCTCCAAGGGACGTGCATGTTCCTCCCCGGAGGCCCCGTGGACGTCCACGAAAATATGCTGCCACAAGGAGGCCGACTCAACCTCCGGCACCAGCAGAGCCATCTGCTCCTCCTAGGCCCCAGAGGAGTACCTGAGCTCGGGTCCCGCCTAATCCACCTGTGGAAGTGCCTGCAGGAACTGAGAATAACCGAGCTCCTACCGAGGCTCGGACTCAGGTTCCTGGTAGTGCACCGAACGCGACTGACCCATCTCAGGCAAATTCTGGACCCTCTAGGCCGAGGCAAGGGCGGCAGCCACCGTCGCCTATACGGTTCCCTCCGTCTCCCATAAGATATCCTTCACCTCCCCACAGAAACGCTCAACCTGTTCGAGATCAGGATCAAGGGCGTACGGGGGATAGACAAGGACACAGGGAGACTTTCCAGGAGCGGAGAGGCGCACAATCTGAGAAAAGTCAGACGTCCCGGTCTCGCACTGCGGAGACGAGGCGACATGGGAAGAACCCATCGCGAAATGACCGATCGATGAGTTTCACCAGTGACGAGTCCGGAGAGACCAAGTCCGTCAGTAAACACGAACGAGGTCGTAAAAATACTAGAAGCCGCAAGAATCGTCCTGACCTGCGAAATCATCTGAATCAGAGCAGGAGGAAGGGAGATCAGACAAATCCGGACCTAAGGAATCACCTGAATGGGCGTAGAGATCCCTCACGGAGACGCGAGCCTGGAATCATGATCAATGACTGTCAATTCCAGACACCACCTAAGGACCCAGTCCAAGAAAGGATCGATCAGCTCGAAAAAGCCTTTAGGCTTTTAAAGAATGAACGAGGGAATGGTCGATATGAGGACTCTGACGAGGAGCTCGAGCGTTTGCTCCACATATTTCTAACACTCAATTTCCTCAAGGGTTCCGGATTCCTCACGTCCCAGCGTTTGAAGGAAAAACCGACCCATGCAGTCACCTGAGTACATTCAACACTATTATGAGAGCTAGTAACGTGGGTTACGAGCTCAGGTGCATGTTGTTTCCAACATCATTGGCCGGACCTGCCAAGAGTTGGTTCGAAAAGTACAAGAGACACTCGATAACTTCATGGGATCAGTTGTCCAGAGACTTCAAGAAGCAGTTCCGAGCTATGATGGGAGTCAGACCAGAGGCATCCACTTTGACTAACGTCCGACAACAGCCGGGCGAAACACTGAAAAGCTACCTGACAAGATTTAATCTAGAGGTCACCTGAGCTCGAGATGTGGATGACAGTGGGCACCTGATGGCTATCCGAGCTGGTGTTTTACCCGGAAGTGCCCTTTGGGATGACATGCAATGGAAACCGGTGAGGTCAATAACCGAGTTTAACAGACGGGCGCAGAGATTTGTCAATGTAGAGGAGGCGAGTTCAACGCTCAAGGCGACCTCGCAGTCCGAAACTACAATGATAAACATTAACTCCGCCTCAACCTTGGCTGACCCAGCAACTCCACAGCCTACCTCGGAGAATCCCTCCAAGAGGAAAAAGAGCGAGGGAAATAACCCCGAGGCTGAAGGAGGAAAGAAAAAGAAAGGAGAAAGGTATTTCTCTGTATATAAAGTGCACACCGAGCTCAACGAGTCTCGGGAAAACATATACCTGGCTAATGAAAACCAGGTCCCCTTCAGGCGTCCGGACCCAATGAGAAATCAAAAATCGAAGAGGGATTCCAGGATGTCTTCGCATGGTCACACTCAGACATGGTGGGGATAAGCCCGAATGTTGCGAGCCACGCATTAAACATAGACAAAAGCTTTCCCCCGAAGCAACAAAAGCGAAGACAGCTGGACGAGGACAGAAAGAAAGCATTAAAGGAGGAAGTTGACAGATTAAAAGCAAACCATTTCATTAGGGATGATTTTTACCCTGACTGGGTAGCCAATCCAGTGTTGGTCCCAAAGCCCAATGGGACGTGGAGAACCTGTATTGACTACTCGGATCTCAACAAGGCTTGCCCAAAAGATTATTTTTCGCTGCCAAGAATTGATCAGCTCATGGATGCCACGGCGGGGCATGGCTTGATGTCATTCATGGATGCATATTCTGGATATAACCAGATTCCCATGCATGCCCCCGACCAAGAACATACGAGCTTCATTACAGATAAAGGGCTATACTGTTATAATGTTATGCCGTTTGGGCTCAAGAACGCTGGAGCTACATATCAGCGACTCGTGAACATGATGTTTTCAGAACAAATAGGGAACAACATGGAAGTTTATGTTGATGACATGCTTGTAAAGTCTCAACTTAACAAGAACCATGTTGATGACCTCGAAGAGTGCTTTGGCGTGCTCAGAAAATACAACATGAAGCTAAATCCTCAGAAGTGCACTTTTGGGGTATCTTCGGGAAAATTTCTGGGTTTCATTGTCAACTCTCGTGGAATCGAGGCTAATCCCGACAAAATAAAGGCCCTGATTGATATGCCTTCACCTCGGAAGCATAAAGATGTCCAAAGCTTGACTGGCAGGATGGCCGCCCTGAGCAGATTCATCTCGAAGTCAACGGATCGTGGCCTTCCATTCTTCAACTTACTAAAAGGAAGTAAGAAATTTGAATGGACAGAAGAGTGCGAGCTAGCCTTTCAGGAGCTCAAAAGACACCTCGCTGAATCACCCATCCTGTCAAAACCCGAAACGGGAGAAGTATTGTACCTATACCTCTCAACCACCGAACACGCGATAAGCGCGGTGCTCATTCGAGAGGAAGAGAGGGTGCAGAAACCCGTCTATTACATCAGTAAGAGATTACTGGGGGCAGAGTCAAGATATCCATTGATGGAGAAACTCGCCCTCAGTTTAATCCACTCATCTCGCAAGCTCCGCCCCTACTTTTAGGCACATCCCATCCATGTACTGACAGATCAACCACTTAGGCAAGTCCTGTCTAAACCAGAGGCGTCAGGTCGACTCCTTAAATGGGCTGTTGAGCTTGGACAGTTCGAGATCACTTACCATCCAAGAACGACCATTAAGGCACAAGCCTTGGCAGACTTCATAGTGGAGGGCACTGGTATAGTCGACGACGAGGTGATAACCACGGCCCACGAGCTGTGGACTTTACCTCGACGGCTCGTCAAATGAAAATGGAGCGGGGGCAGGAGTTATTCTGATCACTCCTGCAGGGAGCAAATTTCACTCTGCTTTAAGATTTGGCTTTAAAGCATCTAATAATGAAGCTGAGTACGAGGCTCTACTCGCAGGACTACGAATAGCAAAAGAGCTCAAGGCCAAAGCTGTACATTGCTACAGCGACTCCCAGCTCGTGGTTAATCAAATCTTGGGAGAGTACCAGGCTCGTGGGACAAGAATGGCAGCTTATCTGGAGAAGGAAAAATCCGCAAGTATTTCGAGTTTTATGCAATCGAACAGGTTCCCCGAGAACAAAACTCAAATGCAGATGCCTTAGCTCGACTCGCCACTTCCGCCGAAAATGAAGAGCTAAATGTTGTACCTGTAGAACACCTATCAGCACCCAGCATTACTGAGCCAGACGAGGAAGATGTGTGTATGATTGAAACAGAGCCGACCTGGATGAGTCCAATAGTTGACTATCTCGAAAATGGAATTCTTCCAAAAGATCGGAATCAAGCTCGAAAGTTGATGTATCAACTTCCTCGTTACACCATTCTGGACGGAAAGCTATACATAAGAGGGTATTCCATGCCGCTGCTTAGGTGTGTAACCCCTCCCGAAGCAAAGAAGATCATTGAAGAAATTCATGAAGGGTTCTGCGGAGACCACACCGGGGGGCATAGCCTGTCCAAGAAGATCATACATCAAGGATATTTCTGGCCAACCATTAGAACAGACTCTTTTGAGTATGTGAAGAAATGCGACAAATGCCAGAGATTCGCCACGATACCCCGAGCTCCACCATTCGAACTGACCATGTTGTCATCCCCATGGCCTTTCGCAGTATGGGGCATCGACCTCATAGGCTCTCTCCCAACTGGAAAAGGCGGAGTGAAATATGCTGTAGTCGCCGTTGATTACTTCACGAAATGGACGGAGGCTGAACCATTGGCAACTATAACTTCGAAAAAGATCCTTGATTTCGTGGTAAAGAACATCATATGCCGATACGGAGTACCGAGAAAGATTGTATCCGATAACGGAACCCAGTTCGATTGCGACTTATTCACCAACTTTTGCGAAAAGAACGGCATAATAAAGAGTTTTTCATCAGTGGCTCACCCTCAAACGAATGGTCAGGTCGAAGCCGTTAACAAAACTCTCAAGAGCTCTCTAAAGAAAAAGTTGGAAGAGGCAAAGGGACGATGGCCCGAGGAATTGCCTCAAGTCCTTTGGGGATATAGGACTACAGCTCGGACATCAACAGGACATACCCCGTTCTCTCTAGCGTACAGCTGCGAGGCAATGTTGCCCATCGAGGTCGAAATCCCGACGATCCGAACTCAAATTTACGATCAGGATTCAAATCATACTCAGCTCGAAGAAACCCTAGACTTGATCGAAGAAAAAAGAGAAGAGGCTCAGCTGAGAAATGCTGCTTACCAGCAACGAACCACAAGATATTTCAATAAGAGGGTTCGAGATCGAAAGTTCGGAGTGGGAGACCTGATTTTGAGACGCGTATTCTTAGCAACCCGAGATCCAGCAGCTGGAGTGCTCGGGCCGAACTGGGAAGGACCATACCAGATAGAGTCAGTCATCCGACCTGGCGTATACAAACTTGCGAGATTAGATGGGAGCCTGATACCACGAGCATGGAATGGCGAACACCTTAGACCTTACTATCAATAGTGTAGGAAAAGTGTTGCCTGTAACCATGACTTTCTATCTGTACTAGTTTGTTTGTTTGTTTTTGAATTTCATCAAATAAAAGGTCTATTTTGTTCCATATGTAATTTCTTTTTATTTTTGCAATCTCTCTTAATTTAATAACCTATGGTCACACTCATAGGATATTAAGGGGGCATCATTGGTATATATACCATCAGATTAAAAAATAAAAAAAATATATATAGATAAAGTATTTGGATATAACCAAGTACGCGAGCTTAGATAGTTCGGACATAACCGACTTATCAAAAAGATAAAAGTATTTGGAGATAACCAAGTACGCGAGCCTAGATAACCGAGTTATCAAAAACATGAAGTATTTGGATATAACCAAATACGCGAGCTTAGATGGTTCGGAGAAAACCGAACTACCAAAAACCTAAAACGTTTGGAGTTAACCAGATGTGCAAACTTAACAGGTCTGGAACAAACCAGCCAAAAAATTGATCGATGATAAGTAGGAGCCTAAACCTATAACGAGACAAGTCGTGATCGAGGCTGGGATATCTTAAAGAAAAATAGTTTCGAACTCTTAACCTCGGAGCAAAAACTGAGGATGAGGAAAAGTGACTAAACAAAAAAAAAATATATAACCAGATCATTCACATTACATACCAAATAAGCACTTTTGAGTTCATGGTTAAAGTAATATCCGACCTTGATAAGTAACGAGGTCGGAAGCGGATAATTCGAATAAACTATGCATGAATGCATCGAATTTCGAGCCTAAATCCAAACTATGTTTGTATGAATAAATAAACATAACCGGTTCATCAATATAAAAATATGCAAAATATTCCGAGCCAAGAAATGTAAAGCATATAAAAGAATGGTAAAATAAATTGTATCAGCCCCGTGGGCATATGTTAAAATAGTTACAGAAATAAGGGGACGCAGCCCCGATAACTGATCTCCCCGAGGTCAGATTCAAGGAAGAGGAGTCTCCTTGGCCTTCTCAGCATCAGTAGCACCAGACCCCTCAGGATGAATAGCATGACTATCCTTCTGAGCCGCCTCTCGAGCAGCGGCACTTGCCTCAAGACGGGCATTCCACCGCTCAACGTATGTGGCCTCGAGAAGACCCAGGAAGCTGGTATTGAGGTCGGCATTGTCAGCCCAAAGTTTGTACATGGCTTGGTCGACCGCTTTCTCCTTCTGCTCCTTATACTCGTCCAGGAGGCGGGCCTTCTCGCTCTCCATGAAGTCGAAGGTGACAGATTTCTCCTCTTCGAGCTTGGCATTGGCCTTCTCGAGCTCGGCATTCGATTTTTCCAGCTCCTCGAGACGGGTCTTCATTTTTTCAAGTTCAGACTTCGAGTCTTTGAGCTCGTCAGCCATCTTAAGCTCAAGATCCCTCGATTTATGGGCCAGGGACATGCTCCTTTGCACCTCGTTGGTCAGTTTATAGTTGAGCTGTGCTGAAACGACAAAGGCCTGAAACACAAAGAACGAATCAGAATTGCGAACTGAGGCATAAATACTTAAAATAGAGTTGCGAAGGCTACCGCGGCGGTGAGTTCGATACTCTTATCATAAAGAGTATTGCAGTCCGAGGCCTTGCGCACGAGATCCCAGTGGTCGGCGCCGAAGCCAGAAAAGCTCTGACCCACTCGAGAAAGGACATCCGAGCTGAGTACAGCCCCTTCTGTCCCATCGGCGCCATCAAGTACGTACTCCTCAGTATGGGTTCGGGCCATTGGCAGCTGAGCCTTGGAGGTAGAAGGTTTCTTCGGGGGCCGAACAACTGCTAGTTGGGTTTCGGTGGCAGGCAGCGAGATGTGTGCGGTCGAGCTAGGCCCATCAACCTGGACAGTCGGTTCCTTGGAGGTGTTTGCAGTGGTCTGGGCCGTGGGAGTCATCTCGTGACGTCGGGGTACCTTGGACGGTCGGTCGGACCTCCCTGGTATCCTCGGACGTTTGCTCCTCTGGGCGCCAGCTCCCCCATCGCTAAAAAGCACAGCGTCGAGGTCGGGATTCATGGCACCTGCACAGTGACAATGGGTTAGACAATAATAATAAGTTTGAAAAGAGATGGAAACCAGGTAAAGAAAAAACCTAACTGGGACTCTCCCCCGAGCTCGAACTTGGGGACCAAGAAATTCCCCCGTCTTCAGAGGAGGCGGGGGGAGTGCCTTCCCTATAAGTAGGTGATAACCTCGAGAGGTCCCTATAATCATTGGTTCCGTACTGCACAGCTATCCCATTCCACACCTCGTCCATGGTGTACATGGTATCGTATTTCCTGAGCCCACTGTCAAACCTATGGACACAGTCATCTACCCAACTCCATATGTAGAAGTGGTATCTATCTTGTGGGCACGAAACTAACCTATTGGGCCTGTGTTTTAGTAAAGTGGGGGACCACATTCGCGAAGTAGGAAGGGTTTTACCTCCATCTGAATCCGAGCTCGAGGCTTCGTCATTGGCCTCATTCCCCGATCGCGGACTCCTCAGGCGAACTGGGAGTGATGGTCTCCTTTCTCTCCTCGGAGGAAGGGCGCCTGTGGGCAGTGGCACTTCCTCCCAGCGTTCATATTTTTTACTGGACCGGTCAGAGGTTGACTGGCCCTCTCCCAACAACCCACAAGCTCGGAGCTTGTCCTCATGTAATAGGTACGAGAGAGATCTCCTGCCATGAGGGAGTCAGAGCAAGGCTTCTCTGTGCCTCGTCATCGCTTCAGTAGGGGTGGGACGCTTAAAGTTAGCTAAAAAGCGAAGCACATTTCAACTAAATATGGATTTAAGAACTAAAGTCTCGAGCTCAGGAATGAAAGTAACGAGAATACTTACGAATCCGCCTGAACGAATAATGTCGAGACGGGGACAGACCATCTGTCCAAAAGAAGGCTCTCTTGAAATCAGGCAGGTGGTTGGGAAGGTCCCCAAAAATCTTCGTCTCCTTGGGGTAGCTCGAGAGGTAGTAAAAGCCATCCCCTCCCCGAGCTCGGGAGGGGTTACTTTTTAAACAAAAGAGATATAAAATCTCTTGAGGTGAAGGTCCTTCCCACCCCAGCTCGTGGTACAAGGACCTCAGGGCAGACAGCACCCTGTACGAATAGGTGTTGAGTTGGAACGGAGCCAACCCAACAAAATCAATAAAGCCTTTGAAAAAAGACTTCAAGGGCAGCAATGCTCCTGCCCTCATATGTTCTTGGCTCCATGCCGCATATTTCACTGTGGTGTCACGGCCGCCAGGGGCGAAGCAGCTCCGTTCTTGACCAGTCGGAGGTCGACACTTCAAGGTGCCTGACAAACTAAGGCCAAGGAAAGCCAGGATTTCAGATATTTGACTGGTTGTGGTAACCGTGCTCCAGTAAAGCTCGGCCTCGAACATCTCTCTCCTCGGTTGAGAGTTGGAAGGTTCCCCCATTAATGAAAACTGGAGTTCCCCTGGGTGATACGCAACAGTGACTTTTAGCGCAGGGTCGAGGGGAATAGGCCTAAGTCCTGAATTGGGCTCCGGATAGATGGCCTCCCGAAGAACTCTTCTCTTCCCCTCGATGACTTCGTCTATCTGGCGGTGGTAGTGAGCTCGAACATCTTCTTGCTCGCGTGCAAGCTCGTATTCTCTTATCCGACGTTGGTTCCGGGCAAAGAGCGATTTCGGGCTCAGAGATTTCAGCTCGTAAGGGACTGCCAGCAATGACCCCCACCGTCTTTCCAGATTCTGTGACATCTAGCAAGAAAGAAAAAATGGTGAGGGCCATGCATGCAAGAGTCACGAGCTCGATGGAATGAGCTCGGAGATTTAGGAACGAGACTAAATACTAAGACCCTTATTGAAGAGTCAGGGGCGTGTATTCCACGAAAAAGAAAAGGAGTGTGGATAATTTTTTGAAAATCCCGAAGTTCAAGGGAAAGAAGAGTGGCGGTTAGCCGGGAAAAGCGTTTTTGGGTTTCGTGCATTTGTCAAAGCCCATGTTTTTATCCGAAAACTTAATGTACAAGAAACGCTGCCTAAGAGTTTCAAAACCCAGAAAATGGGAACCACACTCAAACGTCAAAACTGGGTATAAACCAGAGACGAACGTCCAGAATGAAAAATCTAGAAAGCATAAAAGCCTATCGGTTCAAAACCTCATATCGTATCATGCTAAGAACGTAAACTAGCACACACAGCAAGAACATTTTAAATGGAAAACAAAAACGGCATACTTACACAGTAATGGCGATTGCAGAGAGATTGTCGATTGAAGAAGAGGTTGCAGGAAAGAACTCACTGACTCGAACAGACCAGGATTCCTTTGCTTCTTTGGTCTAGAAAACATGCACGGAACAGGAACTTTGCAAAGAGGTCTCTGGGCTTGTTTTTCTTTTCTTGCTTATGGCGAATGAAGATAAAAGTGAAGAAGATGAAGAGTGGGGGGTCTTGTATATATAGGCGGGGAAAAGGAATTAATCAGGAGCGTCGAATGAAATCCTCACTAGATCGAACGGATGGGGATCAATGACAAGAAGGCGCCGAAAAGTTTTCAGACGGACGATCGTGGGCGTGTTTCCAAGGTACTCAAGTACCTAAAGTGAGCAATACCCGGCTGACGCGTGTCCATTTTCAAGAGTGTATGACGGTACAGTTCTCAAAGAAAGTAGTTCAAAAGTTTCCTTCTCTTAGGATTGGAACAAATACTTTTGAGGGGGCAAGATGTTATACCCAGATTTCGAGCCATGGTAAATGTGACCTCGAAAGATGGTTTCGCAACGAATGGTCTCGTAAGGATTAGAGTATGTTCCAGGATTGTATATCGAGCCTGCAAAGTACAATATATGACCTCGAATATAGTGACCTCGAAACGATCTCAATCTCGAAGGGTAGCTCCGAGAACACACTCATCCTCGGGGATGACTTCGGATCGGGGGTCTCGAGCTCGATGCACGTACGATCTCGAAAGACACGTGATCTCGGGAGATGTCATTAGCTCGCACAATGACGTCAGACCTGGGATGCTAAAGCCTTAGAGATACGCGATAACCACCTTGAATATCTACAAGTATTATAAATATGAGATGTAATCCTCATTTATTAATGTAAATCCCCAAGAATCGTGGGATATTATTAGGTTAGTTATGCGTTTCCTGGTCTTCAGGGACGTTTCCTTTTATATCTGATTATAGGCATTTAAAGCCATTTATTTTATTCACAAAAGAGTAACTACCCAAAATATGTGGGATAGTATTCTGCATCCTTCTCTATAAATAGAGAAGCCATGCACCATTGTAATGGACCGAAATTCTGATCCTGGAGAGAAAACTCTGAAGAATTCATGCTTAAGAATTTTCAGAGATAATCTTGAGATTAATAACAGAGACTCGTGGACTAGGCAGATTTAACTGCTGAACCACGTAAAAATAGCGTGTTTGATTTGTTTTATTTCGTTTAGCCATTGTCATTCATTGTTTACGTGCTCTTCTTTCACTGTTTGACGAAAAACGGCGTCAACAGGGGTACTGTGTGCTTCTTCCAGAATTGTCCTCTTAATCCTTTGATCATTTGGCACGCATACCCGATCTTTATATCTCAATAAACCTTGGCTAGATATTGAGAAATCTATAGCTTAGCCTTCTCTGACTGCATCCATATGTGCTGCTAGTGTATCGTCATGTCTTTGACCAATCCGTATGTATTCTAGCAGATTCGATTGGATAGACAAGTTAGCCAGCTTGCCTACAATTACTTCTATTCCGGCACTGATCAGCTCCTGCTGTAGCGGCTTTTCTATTCCGGCTAAAGCTGCTAAATTTCCATAACTTTTCCTACTAAGCGCATCGGCAACTACGTTCGCCTTTCCTGGGTGGTATAGGATTTCGCAGTCGTAATCCTTTACTAACTCCAACCACCTGCGCTGCCTCATGTTGAACTCCTTTTGAGTAAAGAAGTACTTTAAACTCTTGTGGTCCGTATAAATCTCGCATCGTTCTCCGTAAAGATAATGGCGCCAGATTTTTAATGCAAAGACCACCGCTGCCAACTCGATATCGTGAGTTGGATAGCGCTGCTCGTACTCCTTCAATTATCGTGAGGCATAGTCTATCACCTTGTCATTTTGCATCAGCACGCAACCCAATCCTTGCTTTGATGCATCACAGTAGACTACGAACTTATCATTGGGTGTCGGTACACTAAGTACTGGTGCTGAGCAAAGCTTATCCTTGAGCAACTGGAAGCTTTCTTCACACTTATCATTCCAGTTGAATCTTTGTTGTTTTCGGGTCAGGTTGGTGAGCGGAGTGGCTATCTTTGAAAAGCCCTCTACAAACTTCCTATAATAACCTGCTAACCCTAGAAAGCTTCTTACTTCAGATGCGTTCTTTGGTCTGGGCCAATCCTTCACGGCCTCTACCTTTGATGGGTCTACTGCAACTCCATCTTTCAATATAATGTGCCCGAGGAACGCCACTTGCGAAAGCCAAAATTCGCATTTCTTGAACTTGGCGTAGAGTTGATGCTCCTTCAATCGCATCAAGATCAACCTCAAATGTTCCTCGTGCTCTACTTCATCCTTGGAGTATACTAAGATATCGTTGATGAACACAACGACGAATTTATCTAAGTAGTCTTTGAAGACCTTATTCATTAAGTCCATAAACGCGGCTGGTGCGTTAGTAAGACCAAAGGACATAACCAGGAACTCGTAATGTCCATAACGGGTCCTAAAGGCTGTCTTAGGAATATCTTCTCCCTTTACCTTGAGCTGATGATACCCGGACCGTAAATCGATCTTTGAAAATACAGTCGCACCTCGGAGTTGATCAAACAAGTCGTCGATCCGGGGTAGCGAGTACTTGTTCTTAATCGTTACCTTGTTCAGCTCACAATAGTCTATACACATCCGCATACTTCCGTCCTTCTTCTTCACGAATAGCACCGGAGCTCCCCATGGCGAATGGCTTGGCCTAATAAAACCCAAGTCTAGGAGTTCTTGTAGCTGCATCTTTAACTCCTTGAGTTCCGTAGGTGCCATCCGATATGGTGCCTTAGAGATAGGCTCGGTTCCTGGTACTAATTCTATCGTGAAGTCAATCTCTCGAGTTGGCGGAAATCCTGGCAAGTCATCGGGAAATACCTCTGGGAATTCTTGTATAATACAGACGTCTTCAATCTTAAGTGGTGTCTCTTTTTCCACGTTTGTGATGCTGGCTAAGAATGCTTGACATCCTTTCTCCATCATTCTTTGAGCTTTGAGAGATGATACTAATGGGGTGCGTAATCCTAAAGCTTGTCCCATGAAGCATAATCTCTGGCCGTCAGGAGTCTCGAACATCACCTTCTTGTGTTTACAGTCGATGGTTGCGCCATGCCGTGCTAGCCAGTCCATGCCTAGTATTACGTCGAAGTCCTTGATCACCAATTCTATCAGGTCTCCTTCTAGTTCTATGTCCTCAATCTTGATCGGTACGCCTCGTACTATCCGTGATGATAGAACTACTTTCCCCGAAGGCAACTCGGTTACAAACCTAGTTCTAAATCTTTCACAAGGTTTTTCTAGTTTTTCTATCATTCCTAACGAGATATACGAATGAGTGGCTCCCGAATCAAATAATACATAGCATAAGTTATTGAGGATAGAAACCTGACCTGTGACCACCTTATTGCTAGCATCAGCCTCTCCTTGGGTTAAAGCAAAAACCCTAGCAGGAACCATCTTGTCGTCCTTCTTCCCTTCTGACTTTCGCTGAGGACAATCTCTTTTACGATGCCCTTCCTGACCACAGTTAAAACATTCCTTGGTGTTTGCGCGACATTCTCCAGGATGCTTCTTCTGACACTTAGCACATGGCGGGTATTCCACGTAGCCCGGCCTATTTCCCCCATTATTTGTTCGTGCCCTTTTATCGCTGTCAGATTGCTTGTTGTCAGGATGCCTTCTCTTCTGAACATTTTCGTTGTTGCCTGACTGATTGTTGCCATTATAGTTGCTGTTCCGACTGGCCTGAGGTTGACTCTGCTGTCTAGGTTCAGGCTTACCGGCTTCCTCTTTACTTACATTAGCCTGCAACCTTTCTACTTCTATTGCCGTCTCAAGAACGTCGGCATATGTAGTATTTCCCAGGTTTGCTAACTTAACCCCCATCTCGATTTTCAGTCGAAGTCCTCTAACAAATTTGTTCACCCTCAGAAAATCGGTTGGAACCATCTCAGATGCGAATTTAGCTAAGCAGTCGAACTGACGAGCATATTCTGCCACCGATAAATTTCCTTGCTTCAAATTGGCAAACTCCTCAATTCTGGAAGCGAGTACAGCTGAATTGTAGTACTTTTTGTGGAACAGCTCCACAAATTGAGTCCATGTCATGGTGGCAACATCATGCGATTGCTGGACCAAGTCCCACCATATCCTGGCATCCTTCTTGAGCAATGACGAGACACAGGATATGCGGTCCGCATTACTGAGATTCATGTGCGTCAGAATCGGCTCCATGTTCCTTAGCCACTCTTCTACCTCAAAGGGGTCTGTAGTCCCTTCGTAGTTTGGAGAGTGCTATTTCCAGAACCTCTCATACACTGGCTCCATATTCGGTACTGGATATGGCGCGTAATTCGTCACTGGCCATCCCCCATATGGACCAACTTGTTAGGGTGTTGAGGCCATTTGCTGCAGCTACGACTGCGGTGGAGGCTGGGGCTGAGTCTGAGTCTGAGCTTGTTGGCGTTGTTGCTGCAAAAGTTCCTCAACTTGTTGTCGCAGTCTGGTGATCTCTGCAGTGTTGTCAGCTGGCGGTGCTGGCGCGTTGCGGCTAGCAGTAGCACGCACTCCCCTTCTGCGAATTGGAGGGGTGTCATTGTTCGCTGGAACAGCGTTGGAGGCGTTTCCGTTGGTGCGTGCAGATCTTCGGAGCGACATCGTAGCAGAGTTCTAACAGTTGAAAGAAGCGTGTTAGAACTTCACCTAATAGGCTCTAAGGCAAAAACTTATTCTAAAACAAACATATCTCGGACCTATTTATTATGACTTCTTATGAAAAATTATATAAGTCTTTATTTATTATTTAGAGTGGGTTTCTATACTTAGAAAAACAAGCCATCTTTATTTTCTAAGTCTGTTTCTAATTGTCCTATATGACTTAATTCTCAAGCTCGAAACTTATCTTTGTTCCAAATTTAACCATATTGAGGGAGGGCTGGGATCAGTAAAATCGTTCCCACTACTATGGCCCCCTAACTCTCAATAAGGAAACTTGGTTCATTGATTTGTATCCACCCTCACCGAACTTAGTCATTATTCATTTTATTTAGTATTTATTATGATTGCAAAAATAAAATCAAACTCATACATGATAATGAAATAACATGATATTCATTTGGAAAAATAGTTTTCACTTATTACAACCATAAAATAAAGAAAGAAATAAAACAAACAATGAAAACTACTAATCTAAAAATCAGGATCTTCTACATCCGATCCTTCATCTAGCATATCATCATCCAATTCTTCATAATCCTCATTGTCATGTGCATCAAAATGTCCTCTAGAAAGTTTTGTGAAAATCCTATGTTTTTGCTCATTGCTAAATTGAAATTCGGATTTTGAAGTGTACCTAATTAGAAGAAAGTAATATCGCATTGCTGCCGGTAGTTCATCCTCATCATCCATGGTTTCCCATATTTCTTCTAAGGTTGCTATTACAGGATGAAAATCTTTAAACAGTCTAATTACTAATACATATTGTTCTGTTGCTCTCATCATTATTTGCTTAGCCTCTTGAAGATGACCTATTTCTCTGTGGAACAAGAGTAGTCTCCGGGTGATTCTTTCTAGTGTTCCTATGGTGTTTCTTGGTTCCCTTATTCTCTTTAAAGCCTTAATGGCTCGGATATCCTCATAAGTTAAAGCTCCGTTCATACTTAACTGAAAACATAAATACTAAAAATCGTTAGCTATACACATAAGCAAAATAATTATAACTTAAATACTTACTTGGCGGTCAGATTCGGAGCTTTTAAGTGTGTGTATCGAGGAGAACTTCATGCGAAGGATCCGTTGTCTCTGATACCAACTGTAATGACCCAACTACTCTAGACTTTTGGACCATTAACGAAAACTATACATAAATACTAATTCTTAATAACACTTACAAATGATAAGATCATAACTTTATTAAAACTTGAAAAAAAAAAACAAAGGTCAAACTTACAAAAAATTTAAGTTAGGATATGGGATCCCATTGTTTTAAAATCAAAACATGACATAATGATAATTAAAAAGAGATTACATAATAAAATGCGGAAAAATACATATAAAAACCATAAGAAACAAAAAAACTACATCCTCGAATCGAAACTCTCGGCTCTTTTAATCCATTCTGCCTCAATACACATTCCCCAAGCTTCCAAGAACCTTTCCCGCCACTAAAACTATTTTCCTGCACATATAAACAAAAAGGAGTGAGCCTAATGCCCAGCAAGGAAAATCTAACACATAGTCCATATACATAAATTTCATAAGAAACATAAAACATATCATAACACTTATGTCACATACATACTATAATGGCCATTATTACTTGGGGTCCCATAAACTAAGCAAGTCATATGCCCATTAGATTAGTGGGATCTTGCTAGCTAAGCAAGTCATATGCCCATAATCTATTTGGGGCTTGTTAGTCATATAGGTCATATGCCCAAGTCTACAATCATACTTAACATAACATATTACATAACATAAAATCATAAGATAACATATAAAAGCATATAACACATAAATCCTATCCTATTTTCCTTACCAAAATAACCAGGATATGAGAACTGATTTGGGACCTTGGAACACTCCTAAAAACCATTTATAATAGGGTGAGTATATTGAAGAATAGGGATGAAAGTGATGAAGGAACTATACCATCAAAATATACTTACCAAAAACCTTGTGCTCAAGAACCTAGATTTCCTGACCAAGAATAGGAATAAGGTTAGAATATGAGTAGAAGACTATGAGAACTTTAAAGAAAATAATACAGAAATGGGCTAGAGTTTGGGATACCTTGAGTACTTCTATGATCAATCTACACCTTGAACCGAAATGTGAATAGAACCTTACTTCCCAAGTGTTTGGTAAGCTTATAGTGATCAAGTTTATGATCCCCAACCCAAGTGTTTACACTCTCACAATATCCTAGCAATTTGCAGCCTCTGAACTTAGAGTAATAGATGAATAAATAGCTAGGTACTAGGTCTATTTATAGAGTTTAGGAATGAAGAGATCTTCATTTAACTTGAATAAAAATAATGGCTTTTTAAGTGAAAAATATTTGAATTATCGTTCAGCAGAGGCTGAAGACTCGTTCAAAAAGATGCTGGACTTATCAAGAGGTTGAAGGTTTGAATGGAGAACGTTTTTGAAAACTTTCAAAATATGCTGAGAGAGGCGATATATCGCCTGGGCTAGTATGCCCGAGGCAATCGTGCAACGTTTCGTGTTTTTCGTATCTTTGTGCTGCGATATATCGCCCCCTATAGCTGCGATATATCGGCATACGCTGAATATTTAAACACGAAATTACACATTTTTAGCTTAATTTAAATTGATTAAACAACCTTGACTAAGCCTTCTAACGTTTTCAAAGCTGCTGACTGACCCTAGGGTATTCAAATTTTAACCTTAATAGATTTATTCCCCAAAAATACTTAATCATTATTAAATATACACATGACATGTGCTATTATCTTATTGGGTCTTATCTAAACCTTATAATATAATAAATATTACCCTCAATATCAGTCATATTAATCAAACCTTAGGTTAAAATTAATATTCTTAAACTATAGGTTAAACTTAGAAAATCTACAAGTGTTACTATGAGTGTCCAAATAAATCCCGGTCTGAACCAAAAATCCACAATCATAAAGATAATACTATTATTACTATAATACTACTATCTAACTAGCTAATTAAAGTTCTTGGACTCTACAATCGACCAGAAATATTTCTATGGCGTGACACTCAATCGTTATATACGACCAGCTTGGTCGTATACTCGTTATATTTGGAGAAAATCTTATGCAGTTATGATCATATCTGAAATTATCTCCCATGATTTCCTGAGTATCTAATTATTTAGGAAAGAATATCTGTAACAAATTAATGTAATCTTCCTTTAGCCTATAAATAGAGAAAAATGGCTCAAGGAAGGGACTCTTTTTGGCTTTCTAATTACTGGAGATTAGAGATTTACGAGTGAATTAGAGCTATCACATTCGATATATTGTTTTGTTCTTGAGAGGTTGGTGAAACTTATTGAACCCTAGTTCTTTGATCACTCCTTTGAAATATTACATCAATAATAGCTCAAGTGGACGTAGGTTATTACCAGATTCTGGGGCCGAACCACTATAAATTCTTGTGTGTTTTACTGTTTTTGTCATTATTCTCATTTCAACATATCTGTCCACATCAAGCATTTTTTACTCCGTGTTAGTTGACCAAAATTAGGGTCAACACTTACCTATCTGTCTCTTTCTTGATGAGACATTTTGAGATGTTGATGGATTAGAGATATGCAATGTTAGATCAGAAGACAAACTCATGTAATGAACGAGCTTGAACAAAAATTGTTTTTCCCTTTGATTGAGACCATTTAGATCCCAATCCAACATTGTTTCGTTGACCCACATTCTGGACCTCCTCAAAAATTGTATAACCTGGATTAAGCATTTTATCATTTCTCTTTATAAGATCAAGCTCCTTTTTAGATTGTTAATTTCAGCATTTTTATAAAAAAATCTCTGTTTCAAGAATTTTAACATTTGATTCAAGTTCATCATTTCTGTAAGAAAGAGATTTGATCATTCTTGCATTTGACTGATTCACAACAAACAATTTAATCCATTCATCATACATTTTTTTGTAAGATTCTTCCAACGAATCTTCATTGACTTCTGATTCATTAGAATCAGTGTCAACAACATCAACAATACCTGCCGTATCATCAGTAACTTTATTTACCAAACGTTATTGTTTAGGCAAACAAGTTGTTTCTTTTTCTACAAAAATCAAGGAAGACTAGAGAATACAGATGTCAAAGCAATATTTTCACCATCTTCATCACTACTTTCAGAGTCATTGTCACTCCAAGTAGCGTTCATACCTTTTTTTATTTCTTTTCAAGGTATTTGCACATTCTGATTGAATGTGACCAAAGCCTTCACATTCCCTACATTGAATTCCCTTTTTATTGTTAGGAAAAGAGGGTTTAGAAGATGTATTACCTTTTGACAATTTAGAGAAATTATTTTTATTGCCAATTTTTTCATATATTTTTTAAAATTTCTTGTCAATAGGGCCAACTCATTATCATCTTCATCATCTCATCTTACCTTTTCAGAACTTTTCAAGGCAATAGATTTTTATTTTTCTTTTACCTTGTTCAACTTTTCTTTTTGTCTGATCTGTTGATTCAATTCAAAAGTTCGAAGAGAACCCATTAGTTCTTCCACTTTCATGGAATTCAGATCTTTGGCTTCTTCCATATTCATTTGCTTGATGCTAAACTTGTCAGGTAAAACACAAACAATTTTTCGAACTAAAACAGATTCATCCAATTTTTCACCTAAGGGAAAAAATTCATTAGCAACATCAGACAATCTCTCATAAAATTCAGTAAGAGTTTCAGTTTCAGACATTCTAAGATCCTCAAATTTTGTTTGCAACATAATGGATATAGAACACTTGACATCAACAGTTCCTTCAAATTGAGTTAGAAGGATTTGCCAAGCTTTTTTGGCCGAATCACAATAGGATATAAGTTTAATATACCCTTCACCAACACCATTGAACAAGGCATGTAAGGCCTTGTTATTGTAACTAGACAATAATTCATCAGCAGTTGACCAATTTAACTCAGATTTTATCGTTGTTTCGCTAGTTTTTGAATCTACCTCAGTCAGTGTTGACCAACCTGTCAAGACAGATCTCCACGCCTTCTCATATTGAGATTTGATGAAGGCTTTCATTCTAACCTTCCAATAAGAATAGTTTGAATTATTAAGCAATGGTGGATGAGTTATAGAACTCCCTTTTGCAAAAAATTACATGTTGCAAATAGAAACACAAACCAAACGGAAAGAAAACCACAAGATCTCACTAAAAGTTTTGTGAACCGCTCTGATACCAATTAAAATTCCATTTTTTAAGATTACCAACTAAATTTAACAAATAATTTAATTAATGCAGAATAGTTAAACAATTGTTTGATTAGATAGATGAATCCGGATTTATGAACAGAAAGTAAATAAACTAATAGTAACGTGACACGAGAAGTTTTTTACATGGTTTGGAAAACCTAGTCCACAAGGCCACACCCAGAGATAAAATCAATTAGTAAAGCCTCAAGAATACAATAAGAAATTGACTTATACAAGTTTAGACTCCCTCTAAATCATTGTCGCAACCTTGAAGTACTCCATTTAATAATCTGATTTTGATAAACACCAAGAATAGAAAATCCCTTCTGAACTTGATGAGTTCTCGCTTCCACCTAGAGTGAGACTTATAGAAATCTTCTCCTGAAGATTGTGTGTCACATTCACAAGCTTTATGACTTGTTTAAGAATAAACAACACAAAGAAAAACAAACAAACAAAGAGATAGTTGAACAAAGACTACTCTTTACATACAAAAGAACTCTTCAAAATATAAAACGTTAGGGTGGTAAAGAGAGATGAGATTAACTGTTGCTTAGGTCTGGTATTTATAGAGTTTAGGAAACCCTAAACTAGCCAATCTCGTTCATGATCTCAATCAGACCAAATCAGGAAGTTTTTAAAAATAAACAATTTTATTAATGCGGAATAGTTAAACAATTGTTTGATTAGATAGATGAATCAGAATTTATGAACAGAAAGTAAATAAACTAATAGTAACGTGACACGAGAAATTTTTTACATGGTTCGAAAATCCTAGTCCATAGGGCCACACCCAAAGATAAAATCAATCAGTAAAGTCTCAAGAATACAATAAGAAATTGACTTATACAAGTTTAGACTCCCTCTAAATCATTGTCGCATCATTGAAGTACTTTACTTTAATAATCTGATTTTGATAAACACCAAGAGCAGAAAATCCCTTCTGAACTTGATGAGTGCTCGCATCCACCTGGAGTGAGACTTATGGAAATCTTCTCCTGAAGATTGTATGTCACGTTCACAAGCTTTATGACTTGTTTAAGAATAAACAACACAAAGCAAAACAAACAAACAAAGAGATAGTTGAACAAAGACTACTCTTTACATACAAAAGAACTCTTCAAAATATAAAATGTTAGGGTGGTGAAGAGAGATGAGATTAACTGTTGCTTAGGTCTGGTATTTATAGAGTTTACACTACTACAAAATTGACATGGGACGATGGTTTTAAACCGTCGTATGGACTCTCGTACGTCGGTTCTAATACCATCATCCCATGCAATGTCATGCCATGTAAATCATGACATGACGCTTTATGGAATGTCTGCAAACCTATAACTCTTGGTCAAAACTGTACCAGGTTCAGAATCAGTGTCGAGGGCACCATATAGAATGGCTCCAGCGGAACTGAAGGAGTTGAAGGTACAGATACATGAATTACTGGACCTGGGATTTATCAGACCTACCTTCTCACCTGGAGTGCTCCAGTTTTGTTTGTGAAGAAAAAGGATGGGACCCTGAGGATGTGCATCGATTACAGGGAATTAAATAAGCTAATTATCAATAACAAGTACCCATTACTAAGGATAGATGGCTTGTTTGACCAGTTGCAGGGTAAGAAGGTGTTCTCGAAGATTGATCTTCGATCTGGTTATCACCAGCTGAGGATCAAGGATGAGGATATACCAAAGATGACATTTTGCACGAGGTATGGGCATTATGAGTTTCTAGTCATTTCATTTGGGTTGACCAATGCCCCAGTGGCGTTTATGGATCTAATGAACAGGGTGTTCAAGGATTATTTGGACCAATTTGTGATTGTTTTCATCGATGATATCCTGGTTTACTCTCATTTAGAGGCAAAGCATGAGCAACACCTCTGGTTAGTATAGTAGAGGTCAAGAGAGCACTAGTTGTATGCCAAGTTTAAAAAGTGTGAGTTTCGGTTACCGCAAGTGACATTCCTTGGTCACATTGTCAGTGGAGATGGGATTAAGGTAGATCCGGCCAAGGTTGAAGCAGTTAGGGATTGGCCGAGGCCAAGGAACGCCTCGAAGGTCAGGAGTTTCCTTAGGTTGGCAGGGTATTATTGGTGCTTCGTGGAAGGATTCTCAAAGATTGCTACACCACTGACCGAATTGACACAGAAGAACTTGAAGTTTGTATGGTCAGACAGATGTGAGAATAGCTTCCAGAAGTTGAATCGACAATTGATTACCACTCCGGTGCTAAGCCTTCCTTCAGATGGAGGTAAGTTTGTGGTGTATTGCGATGCATCGGGATTGGGGTTAGGATGTGTGCTAATGTAGACTGGGAAGGTGATTGCATACACATCGCAACATCTGAAGGAATATGAACAGTGATACCCTACTCACGATTTGGAGTTAGCATCAATGGTATTTGCACTGAAAGTGTGGCAACACTATTTGTATGGAGAAAAGTGCGAGATATACACTGATCATAAGAGTTTAAAGTATTTCTTCACCCAGAAGGACTTAAATATGAGAGAGAGATGTTGGCTAGAGGTGGTAAAAGATTATGGCTATGAGATTCTTTACCATCCAGGAAAATCCAATGTAGTGGCAGACGCTTTGAGTCAGAGAGGCCTATGATAGTTATTTAGTTCAAAGCAGGTATCGAAGGAATTGTAAGAAGACATGACTAGATCATGGATAGAATTGGTGGAGGGCCAGTTGGCCAATATTACCTTGTAGTCCACTCTTTTGGAGAGAATAAAGGAGGGCCAGATGAGTGATTCTTAGTTGATAAAACATAGAGAGGATTCGTTAGTTGGAGTAGCTAAGGATTTTTCCATTACAGAGACGGGTTTGCTGAAACACAAGGATCGGAATTGTATTCTATTGAATGTAGATATTAGACGAGAGATCCTTGATGTGTCTCATACCACACCTTATTCATTACATCTAGGCACCGCAAAGATGTATCAAGACCTAAAGTCATTGTATTGGTGGCCTGGAATGAAGAGAGATGTGATTGACTATGTGGCGAGGTGTCTAAGCTGTCAACATGTGATGGCTGAACACCAGCAACCAGCGGGGTTGTTATAGCCTTTAGGTATTCCCGAGTGGAAGTTGGAAAATGTTACTGTGGAATTTGTAGGGGTTTACCCAGGACAATGAGGCAATATGACTCGGTATGGATGATTGTAGATCGATATACCAAGTCAGCTCATTTTCTGCCAGTGAGGACAAACTATACCGTGGACCAATATGCAAAACTGTACGTGAGAGAGATTGTACGTCTCCATGGGGTTCCAAAATCTATAGTGTCAGACTGGGATCCCATTTTCACCTCCAAGTTTTGGGTTAAGCCTACAGAAGGCTATGGGGACTCAGCTGAAGTTCAGTACAGCCTATCATCCTTAGACAGACGGGTAGTTTGAGAGGAAAATTTATATATTGGAGGACATGCTTAGAGAATGTGTAATAGATTTCGAGGGGTTCTAGCGTAAGTATCTTTCGTTGATTGAGTTTTTATACAATAACAGCTATCAATCAACGATTGGAGTAGCTCTATACGAGATGATGTATGGCAGGAAGTGTAGGTCACCCATTCATTGGGATGAAATGGGAGAGAGGAAGTATTTAGGTCCTGAAATGGTTCAGAGAACTAATGAGGCTATTAAGAAAATCAGAGCTCGAATGCTCGCCTCATAAAGTAGACAGAAAAGCTACACTGACCCTAAGTGTAGGAACGTGGAGTTCCAGGTAGGGGACCATGTATTTCTGCGAGTTTCACCACTGCGGGGAGTAAAAAGGTTCGGGAGGAAGGGCAAGATGAGCCCTGGGTTTGTAGGACCTTTTGAGATCCTAGAAAGGATCAGGTAAGTAGCCTATAGATTGGCTTTATCCTCGTTATTATCAGGAGTCCATGATGTGTTTCACATCTCAATGCTTCGAAAGTATGTGTCGGACACAACCCATGAGATGGGTTATGAGGTTTTGGAGATACAGACAGAGTTGTCTCATGAGGAGTGACTAGTTCAGATCCTAGATAGAAAAGACAAGGTTCTGAGGAACAAGACGATTCCTCTAATTAAAGTACTATGGAGGAAAAACAGGGTCGAGGAAGCCACCTGGAAGCTAGAGTCGGATATGCGGGATAATAATCCCAAATTGTTCATGTAAATTTTGATGACGAAATTTTCAGTAGGAGGGGATAGTTGTAACATCCCAAATTTGCTAATAAGGCTTAGTGCCTCGATTAGTGTGTCGGGAGGGCATAAATGGATTAATATGTGAATTTAATTGAGTATGTGTGATTATATGGCAAATATGAGTTATATTGTGATATGAATATTTATTAATGTTTGTGTGTATTAAATATGCATGTGGGCCCATTTTCGTTAATAAGGGCATTTTCATAATTTTGACTCGTTGAGGGTATAATTATAATTATATGTGTTATGTGATTGAGACCACATTATTATGTGGATATATTTGCGATATTCGTCACAAGGCGATCCTAGTGAGCGAGTTACCCAAAAAGTCACAACGGGGTCAAATACCCGACTCGAAGTGAGCCTAGGGGTATTTTAGTAATCTAGTACATTGTCGGGGTTTATCGAGTAATGGGAAGTTATTTGGTGATTATTTGGGTATGTCGGGGTTAATTGGAAATTTATAGTGCTATTTGAGGTTTAGTGGGAAATGTGGCAAAGAATGATTCTGCCCTTGGAGGCATTAAAGAACTAAGGTTAAGGATAAGGGTGTTTTGGTCTTTTCCCTAGCCTTGCACTACCTTAGTCATCTAGAAAATTTAGAAAACTTAGAAACAAGCATAACACTCTCAGCTTAGTTCTCTCTCTCTCTCTCTCTCTCTCTCTCTCTCTCTCTCTCTCTTGTTTCTCTCTTTCTCTTGAGGTGTTGGGGAGTTCTTGAATTTTTGAGAAGATTTCTTGGGAATTGAAGGAAGTGGAGCTAGAATTGGGTTTAGATGTAGCCTAGAGGTCGAATTGCTCAACTGAGGTAAGGTTTTAAACTTTATTTTGCTTAATTTCTGGTTGGTTTTGCGTATTCTTAAGGTGTTTAGTTAATTTCTAACTTTGAGGTTTAATGGGATTTTGGAGCATTTTAATGTTGTTTTTAAGGTAAGGGGGTTGTATTAATGATCTGTGACCAGGCTTAGGCTTGTAAATGGTTAAAATTGTGTTTAGGATTGGTTTTGTGAGTTTTTAGGTCGATTTGCAATTTCTGAAATCGCTAACTTTTCTAGGTTCATGGGGTTGCATCGCGACGCTGTTTCTGGAGTGCCACGACCCGCATGAACTCAAGGGCTAGGGAAGTTCTCTGAATTGCCTTAGCGCCGCGGCATTGAGTGGGCTGCACCACGGCGCATGTGTAGGAAAATAAGGGTCAGGGCTCTCTAACTTGTATAGAGTCACGACGCTTGTGAGGTGCGCCACAGCTCATATCGGAGATTTTGGCCCGATAGGGTTTTTAAGCACGGGAACTCAAACTTAAAGGCTCGAGAACGGTTATACTACCCAGTTTAATAGAATTTGAGGTCCCGGAGGCTAGGAATTAATCCTGAAGCTTTTAGTTAGTTTAGTTCTTGTTGATTACCCATTCTTATGTTCTTAATAGGTTATAACGTTGGGGCTCGAGAGTAAGGATCGCGCTTGGGGTCGCCATACGCTATCTGCTCGGGACTCAAGGTAAGAAAACTACACCCAATACGTGATATATGTGATTATGGATCAGACCCCTATTAATGAATATGACTATAATCATGCTTGTGATTACTTGATGAGGAATGTTTGTATACATTGTGTGTTAGGTAAACTGTATATATCTGATTATACCTGATCTGGAAGCTCGGTCGAAGAGCTGGGTTGGCGATAAGCGTGCGGAACTCGTGCTGTTTTGGCTAGGGCAACCTGGGTGTGCAATATGCACTTGTCTGGCTCGAACGCCACCTAAATAATTAGAAGTGCAGTCTGCACTTGTGTAACTCATTGGTAGCTTAAATTGGACTATGTGTTTGATTAAGTGGCGTTATTACTGCTAGGCATGTTATTCTTATTCTGTTGCTTATTTGAATCTAGTGATTTAAGTTATCTTGTTGAGTCTTGGCTCACGGGTGTTATGTGGTGCAGGTAAGGGAAAGGGAATGCTGGACCGGTCATGAGTTGGAGAGCTTTAGGGGCAGCATATACAGATGCAGTTGCTCTACCTCCACGGCTGAGGATTCAAAGAGGGACTAGAGTCAAACCCTAATTTTGTTGCTTAGGCCTGCTTGTGTTGGACCTATACCTCGGAGTTGTAAATGACTTGTAAACATTTATTTTGGGATCCCATGTACAGACTTAAACTTTTAAATGAAAGTTTATGTTCCCATGATCAAAACTTTTAAACCCTAATTCATTAATTACTCTTAGTCACACGTTTATATCCAAATGACTTGATTAGCAAGTCCAACACTATTTAAAATACACAGTGTAATGGTCTTGGCTATTCAGGGTGTTACACTAATTTCACTATGTATTTATCTAATCATAACAATCCCCCACGTGGTTAAATACATCCTCAATCCTCTAGCTCAAAGGATATTAGTGCATAAAATAAACTACCTTTTGGGTTTGAACTTTATCTTAGTGAAAACAATATAAAGCTTCTATCGAAATGCTAAGGTATTCTTGAAATATGGAGCCCAACATTCCTAGTAAGAAAAACCTTTAATGTCTTACACGCCTCTACTTGATTACTCGTGTATTTCCCAATTTTGACGCTTAGCACTTTATGACCTTGTGCGTATCCATTCATGAACCATATGGAGAGAAAACTCCTACTCTCTTGAGAGGCAATACTGTAACGACCCGGATTTTCAAGACTCGATAATGCAGAAATATAAAAGTTTTCATGTAACAAAATGTCTTAAAAACCCGTATAAAAAAAACTTTTTAAAAGTCGTATGGCCATACTTAATATTTAATAAAAACATGGTTTTTGAAGAGTCAAGTGAGCCTAGTTTATGAAAATAACACAACATTTCCAAAAAAAAAAAACAGCTTCCCAAAAGGTCTGTCCACATGTACATTCACAAGGTAGACTCCAGCGCTCACTGTTCTGCCTTGCCCTTGTTCTTACCTACAACAGGAAACAACTAGGTAAGGGAAAACTCTTAGTAAGTGCAACTTTAAAATAAAAGCATGCAGAGAAGACAGGTGGTCACTGACCAAGTTACTGTCCATTGGTAACAATAGCTCACAAAATTAGGATTCCAAATCCATCCGGACCCTAAGAAATCAATATCAAGAACGCAAAAGCGTCCTGGAAAACTTATGGTTATGCCTGATAACCAATGACAAACTATTTCATATAAATAAAAAAATCCATGCACTCGTAAATCCCAGAGCAAGCAGATATAATATATCACAATATAATTCGAGACCAACGCTTGACAATTTCCAACAATTTAGGCGTATCACGCCCTCCAACAATTTCGCTAATCAGTAAGGGAGAATTGAGTCTCAATACTAAGATCTAGCCAATAAATATCCCAATCAAGGTTAACTATCGAGTTACCTGGGGCATCGCTACTTATCCAAGAGTAAATCCCTCACAAGGGTAACCATCAAGTCACCTAGGGCATTGATACTATTCAAGATTGTAATTGAAGTTACACGGGTTTACAGAGACTTCTACGTTAATCAGTGGGGCTGGTGAGCAGTTGCCCCTAGGGTGTTCAGCCTCACTCAAACTTGACAACCCCTAGTATCTCTAGGCACTCTCACTGAATGGCCAATAGTCACGGCTACTATCCGGGAATATCTTATCAGAACACTTGCTCGGGTTCTAACCGTTCAATGATTAAGTAAGCATGAGGGCCCCTAGGTCCCATTCATGTTGGCGCCCCTAGGTTTAAACCAGCAATCCTCACCTCTTGGCCACTCGTTGCGGTAGTGAACCGGACATAATAAAATCAAACACGC
Source organism: Humulus lupulus (assembly GCF_963169125.1). Classification (NCBI taxonomy): domain Eukaryota; kingdom Viridiplantae; phylum Streptophyta; class Magnoliopsida; order Rosales; family Cannabaceae; genus Humulus; species Humulus lupulus. Next base: position 46,406,785 of record NC_084793.1, read on the forward strand.
AATGTGACGGGGATCAGTTGTCTCGGATATGATAGATATCTACCGTTCATATTTTTTGAATCAGCACCTACTGGACTAACGTCTCTATGCACACTTTCTACGACAGTGTATATATGTGCATGTGTCTCTATACTAACATACAATACAATAGTCGTTTCATGTTGTAGCCACACAATAGAAGTTGACTTACTTGGAGTCTTTAGCTCTCAGCAGGATTTCACCCTCCAACATACAGTCCAGTTACGCTTAGCCAATACTATAGTTATCCATACAGTATACTCGGATTAATTATGACACTCGTAATTCATTGTTATTATTTTGGGCAGTTTGGTCATTTTCAAAATCATTTGTAAGGATTAAAGATCCTTATTTGGTTTTAAACTCATTCAAGAAATTCACACAAAAATATTTGAGACTAAACCCTAAGTCTCAGGGAGACCTATCCTATGGTCTCGATACTTAGGCTCGGGTATCGCAATAGTATTTTCCCACGATCCGCTAAAAATCTTATTCTTTAAAAGTATCGCTATTAACCCGTACTTTCAACAAGTCGGTTAAATATATAGAAGATTTTAGCCCGTATTATATCTAGAAAAACTAATTAAATTTCTCAATTATTTTTCAAGAAAATAACATCCTAATTTCCTTTTATTTTTCCTAAGGTTTTAATCTCTAAAAACTGTTTTAAGAAAATCGCCTAATTTTAACTTAATTAGGAGAAACTATTAATAGTTTCTTATCTTGACTAGTTAATTCTCCTAAGTCAATTAATCAAGTTTTCTTACTAGAAAAATAATTTACTTAATTATTTTCTCAAAATATAGGGCTTTTAAACCCTCTTTTAATTTATCAACTCAATAATAAATTAAATATTTTATTTTTAGAAAGAATAAAAATCCTTTAATAAAAATAATTCTCACTAATCTCAAAGTGGTATTTTAGGTCAAAATGTTTTTAAGACTTACCAAATTTTTATCTTGCAATATGCAAAAAATGTACTTGTATCTTAAGTTCCAAAATTCTATTTTTGCATTAAGTGTGAAAACCTCATTTTTCCCATTTTTAACTACATACTTTATTAGGTCATAACATGAAATTTACTTACCCAATTGTTACCAAAATTTTCCAATTCAATATTTGGTATGCCTTTTAGGTCTTTGTAAAATCTTAGGTCAAATTGAGCATTTTTTATTGGTGAAAATATTTTCCAAACATTGAGGTAAAAATGACCTTATTTTCAAGTCCTTATTTTTTCCAAACTTTGGATCTTAATTTTTGTTACCAAATTTTACAGTGGAATACTAGGTTATGCCAAGAATATGCCCACCACATTTTAGAAAAAACTGGGTTCATTTGACCTATAAAGTGGCTGTCCAAACTTGGTCCCGAATTTAAGAATACGAAAAAAATAGTTTTTTACCTAAACTTTGAAATAGCATAACTCACTCATTTCTAAATGTTTTTTAGTGTTTCAAAAGCTCAATTTTATGTACTCCATCTCAAAAACATCACAGTACAATTTAATTTTACAAAATAAATATACAGTAGATGCTTGACCCCTTGGAAGTCACAGCTCAAAACTTGTATTTTTGTTTTAGGGTTTTCAACAAAACCCTTAGGGATTTTGGTCCCTATTTTCAAAAATCAACATAAAAGCTTCATAAAAATTATACAGCAACTACCATAGCCTTATTACATCACCAATAAAAAACTCTAAGCATTAAATATACAAAATAATGCTTAAAAATAAAAACCATACAAAAACAACCACAAAAAGTAAACTTTTTACCTCTTGTTGTTCTTGCTTTTGGTTTTAATGTTCTACTAGCTTTGAATCCTTCAAAACTCTTTCAAAACCTTAACCAACTCCCCCAGCAACATATATAGTTAGCCATTGAAAGATCTATGGTTAAAAACTTTACAAAATTCAAGTTTTTGAAACTTTACCTTAGGGAAACTCTTCCTAGAGCAAAGCTTAAGCTTCCAAGCTTTCTTAGTGTTCTTGATGGTTGAAAATGGAGAGAAAACTTGAGAGACAATTTTTTAACAAGATGAGAGTGATTTGTGAAAAGGAGGGGGGGGGGGGGGGGGTGGGGTTGGGGGGTTGGAAGAGTTTGGACTACTCTAAAATATCTAAAACACTTTAGTGTTTTTACTATGATCACTTGATGCCATTAACCCTAGTTTAAATGAGGATTTAAAACTAAAACAATTTGGTCCACCCAATTAATTTCCTTTACATGGCTGGCCACTATTTCTTTTATTTATGTTAATATTTTTTTATAATGGTTAATAAATATTTCCTAAGAAGAAAAATCCAAGATGACTTTCTATAACATTTTTCACTCATATAAAGTTTTTTTTTAAAAATAAAACTTAACACATAATAATTAAATTAAATGTCTCTCACATTTAATTTAATTAATCACACAATAAAATTTAACCTAAGGTCCATTCATGGAATAACATTCCCCAATTCGGTAAAATTAAGCATTTTAACACAAAACGCCCTAAAATTTCTATTTCCTCTTTCGTTCATTATTTTTCACCGAAAGTCTTATTTTGAATTTTAATCACAAAATTCATAATTTGGCTAGCAATAACTCATGGAAATAAATTCCAAAAAAATATAATATTATTTAAAATAATATTCTTAATTCGGGGAAAAATTCTGACCCAAGTCATTTAAAGGTACCCGAAACACAGGGCGTTACAAATACCACCTGCAGGTTCACATAATTGAAGTTATTACAGCATCTTTGCTACCTTTAGAGATGCTTGTTGCTCTTCAACTGAATTTCATTAAAATTCAACGAGGTCCATTCGAGCAGGACCCTCGCCCAAGAGGAGAGGGACCTCCACCTTAAAGCGAATGATGACCTGAAGGCAGTGAATACTAAGCTCGAGGCAGTGGTTAAGGAGCGTGAGGAAATGGCCAAGGAGCTCGGAAAGCTGAAAAACGAACTCGAGGAGCAGAAGAAAGACAACATCCAGCTTCGGGAGACCAATAAGAAGCTCGAGGAAGACAAGGCCGTCACCCTCGACCTCATGGAGGATATCAAAACCCGCCTTACTGCCGAGTTCAAAGAAAAGAAGGAAACGGCGGTCGATTCAACCATGTACCGGATGTGGGCCTATAACGAAGAACTGGACACCAGTTTTTTGGGTCCCCTCGAGGCGTCCTTCCTTGAACGATGGAATGCTCGGCTCGAAAAGGAAGAGGCTGAGCAGCTCGAGAAGGATAAAGCTGCTCCGAGTACCGTTTCGGAGGGAGCTCAGGAGGATAGTCATGCTATTCGTCCTGAGGGGTCCGGTGCCACTGATGCTGAGAAGGCCAAGGAGACTCCTCTTCTTTGAATATGACCTCGGGGAGATCAGTTTTCGGGGCTGCGTCCCATTATTTCTGTAATTATTTTAACTTATGCCCACGGGGCTGATACAATTCCCATTACTATTTTTTTATATGCTTACATTTCTTGGCTCGAAATATTTTGCATATTTTTATAATTGATGGACCGGTTATGTTTATTTATGCATACAAACATAGTTTGGATTTAGGCTCGAAATTCGATGCATTCATGCATAGTTTATTCGAATTATTCGTTTCCAACCTCGTTATTTATCAAGGTCGTACATTACTTTAACCATGAACTGAAAAGTACTTATATGGCATGTAATATGAATGATTTGGTTAATCTTTTAGTCACTTTTCCTCATCCTTAGTATCTTAGCTCCGAGGTTATGAGTTCGAAACTATTTTAAGATGTTCCAGCCTCGATCTCGACATATTTCGTGATGGGTTTAGGCTCCCATTTATCATTGATCGATAATTTGGCTGGTTTGTTCCAAACCTGTTATGCTTGCACATCTGGTTAACTCCAAACGTTTTTGGTTTTTGGTAGTTCGGTAATGTCCGAACTATCTAAGCCCGTGTACTTGGTTATTTCCAAATACTTAATGTTTTTGATAACTCGGTTAAGTCCGAACTATCTAAGTTCGCTCGGTTAAGTCCGAACTATCTAAGCTCGCGTACTTGGTTATATCCAAATACTAATGTCCGAACTATCTAAGCCCGTGTACTTGGTTATTTCCAAATACTTAATGTTTTTGATAACTCGGTTAAGTCCGAAATATCTAAGCTCGCTCGGTTAAGTCCGAACTATCTAAGCTCGCGTATTTGGTTATATCCAAATACTTTTTTGTTTTTTGTTTTTTTTTTTTTTTTTTAAGCTGGAGGTATGTATACCAATGATGCCCCCTTAATATCCTATGAGTGTGACCATAGGTTATTAAATTAAGAGAGATTGCAAAAATAAAAATAAATTACATGTGAAACAAAGTAGACCCTTTATTTGAAATTCAAAAACAAACTATGTACAGAAAATCATGGTTACGGGCGACACTTCCTACACTATTGATAATATGGTCTAAGGTGTTCGCCATTCCATGCTCGTGGTATGAGGCTCCCGTCTAATCTCGCAAGTTTGTATACGCCAGGGCGGATGACTGATTCTATCTGGTATGGTCCTTCCCAGTTTGGCCCGAGTACTCCTGCTGCTGAATCTCGGGTTGCTAAGAATACACGTCTCAATACCAGATCTCCTACTCCGAAATTTCGACTTCGAACCCTTTTATTGAAATATCTTGTTGTTCGTTGCTGGTAAGCAGCATTTCTCAGCTGAGCCTCCTCCCTTTTTTCTTCGATCAAGTCTAGGGTTTCTTCGAGCTGAGTATGATTGGAACTTTGGTCGTAAATCTGAGTTCGAATCGTTGGAATTTCGACCTCAATGGGCAACATTGCCTCGCAGCCGTATGCTAGAGAAAATGGGGTATGTCCAGTTGATGTCCGAGCTGTAGTTCTATATCCCCAAAGGACTTGGGGTAATTCCTCAGGCCATCGTCCCTTTGCTTCTTCCAACTTTTTCTTCAAGGAACTCTTGAGAGTTTTATTAACGGCTTCGACCTGTCCGTTCGCCTGAGGGTGAGCCACTGACGAAAAGCTCTTGATTATACCGTTCTTGTTACAAAAGTTGGTAAATAAGTCGCAGTCAAACTGGGTTCCGTTGTCAGACACAATCTTTCTTGGCACTCCATATCGACATATGATGTTCTTTACCACGAAATCTAGGATCTTCTTTGAAGTTATGGTCGCTAGTGGTTCAGCCTCTGTCCATTTTGTGAAGTAATCAACTGTGACCACAGCATACTTTACTCCTCCTTTGCCAGTTGGTAGTGAGCCTATGAGGTCGATGCCCCATACCGCAAAAGGCCATGGGGATGTCAACATGGTTAGTTCGGAAGGTGGAGCTCGGGGTATCGTGGCGAATCTCTGGCACTTGTCGCACTTTTTCACGTACTCGAAAGAGTCCGTTTTAATGGTTGGCCAGAAATATCCTTGGCGTATAATCTTCTTGGATAGGCTATGCCCCCCGGTATGATCTCCGCAGAACCCTTCATGAATTTCTTCAATAATCTTCTTTGCCTCGGGGGGAGTCACACATCTGAGCAATGGCATGGAATACCCTCTTCTGTATAGTCTTCCATCCAGGATGGTGTAACGAGGAAGTTGATACATTAGTTTCCGAGCCTGACTTCGATCTTTTGGAAGAATTCCATTTTCGAGGTATTCAACGATCGGGCTCATCCAGGTCGGTTCTGTCTCGATCATGCACACATCTTCCTTGTCTGACTCAGTAATGCTGGGTGCTGACAAATGTTCTATGGGTACAACATTCAGCTCCTCATTTTCAGTGGAAGTGGCGAGCCGAGCTAAGGCATCTGCATTTGAGTTTTGTTCTCGGGGAACCTGTTCGATTGCATAAAACTCAAAAAACTCCAATGCGTACTTTGCCTTCTCCAGATAAGCTGCCATTTTTGTGCCACGAGCCTGGTATTCTCCCAAGATTTGATTAACTACGAGCTGAGAGTCGCTGTAGCAATGTATAGCTCTGGCCTTGAGTTCCTTTGCTATTCGTAGTCCCGCCAGTAAAGCCTCGTACTCAGCTTCATTATTAGATGCTTTAAAGCCGAACCTTAATGCAGAGTGAAATTTGCTCCCTGCAGGAGTGATCAGAATAACTCCTGCCCCCGCTCCATTTTCATTTGACGACCCGTCGACGTAAAGTTTCCACAGCTCGTGGGCCGTGGTTGTTACCTCGTCGTCGGCTGTACCGGTGCACTCCACTATAAAATCTGCCAACGCTTGTGCCCTAATGGTTGTTCTCGGATGGTAGGTGATCTCGAATTGTCCGAGCTCAACAGCCCACTTAAGGAGTCGACCAGATGCCTCTGGTTTGGACAAGACTTGCCTTAATGGTTGATCTGTCAGTACATGGATAGGATGTGCCTGAAAGTAAGGGCGGAGCTTTCGAGATGAGTGGATCAGACTGAGGGCGAGTTTCTCCATCAGTGGATACCTTGACTCTGCCCCCAGTAATCTTTTACTGATGTAGTAGACGGGTTTCTGTATTCTCTCTTCCTCTCGGACGAGCACCGCGCTTATCGCGTGTTCAGTTGTTGAGAGATATAAGAACAGTACTTCTCCCGTCTCAGGTTTCGATAGGATGGGTGGTTCGGCTAAGTGCCTTTTGAGCTCTTGAAAGGCTAGCTCGCACTCGTCTGTCCATTCGAACTTTTTACTTCCTTTCAATAAGTTGAAGAATGGGAGACCGCGGTCCGTTGACTTCGAAATGAACCTGCCCAGAGCTGCCATCCTGCCAGTCAAACTTTGAACATCTTTATGCTTCCGAGGTGAAGGCATATCGATCAGGGCCTTTATTTTATCGGGATTAGCCTCGATTCCACGAGAGTTGACAATGAAACCCAGAAATTTCCCTGAAGACACCCCAAAAGTGCACTTCTGAGGATTCAACTTCATGTTGTACTTTCTGAGCACGCCAAAGCACTCTTCGAGGTCATCAACATGGTTCTTGTTAAGTTGAGACTTTACAAGCATGTCGTCAACATAAACTTCCATGTTGTTCCCTATTTGCTCTGAGAACATCATGTTTACGAGCCGCTGGTACGTGGCTCTGGCATTCTTGAGTCCGAATGGCATGACATTGTAGCAGTAGAGCCCTTTATCCGTAATGAAGCTCGTATGCTCTTGGTCGGGGGCATGCATGGGAATCTGGTTATATCCAGAATAGGCATCCATGAACGACATCAGACCATGCCCCGCCGTGGCATCCACGAGCTGATCAATTCTCGGTAGGGGAAAACAGTCTTTCGGGCAGGCCTTGTTGAGGTCTGAGTAGTCAATGCACGTCCTCCATGTCCCATTGGGTTTCGGGACCAACACTGGATTGGCCACCCAATCAGGGTAAAAAGCGTCCCTTATAAAATTATTTGCTTTCAGCCTGTCCACTTCCTCCTTTAGTGCTTTCTTTCTGTCTTCATCCAGCTGCCTTTGCTTTTGCTGCTTCGGGGGAAAGCTTTTGTCTATATTCAATGCGTGGCTCGCTACATTAGGGCTTATTCCCACCATGTCAGAGTGGGACCACGCGAAGGCATCCTGGTTTTTCTTCAGAAAGCAAATTAATTGCTATTTTGATTCGTCTAGGAGGTGTTTCCCGACCTTCACCTTTTTCGAGGGATCAGATTCATCGAGCTGAACCTCTTCGAGCTCCTCCAAAGGTTGGAGGTCAATCTTCTCTTCAATCCTTGGATCGATCTCCTCATCAATTTCTAAAACTGTCCCATCTTTATACTGTATGACAACAAGTGCTTGCGCGCTTGTTTGTTTCTTTCCCCTTAAGGAAATGCTGTAGCACTCCCTTCCTGCCAATTGATCTCCTTTCAATGTTCCGACCCCGCTTGGAGTTGGGAACTTAAGGGCTAGATGCCTTACAGATGAAACTGCCCCCAGCCCGACCAGGGCGGGTCTTCCGAGCAATACATTGTAGGCAGATGGTAACTCTACTACCACGAACTCCATCATCTTGGTCACCGAGACTGGATAATCTCCCAAGGTCACAGGGAGTTCAATGGACCCCATACAGGCGGTTCCTTCTCCAGAAAAGCCGTACAAAGTGGTTGCACAAGCCCTCAGGTCGCGAAGGGAGAGTCCCATTTTTTCTAGGGTTGCTTTATAAAGAATGTTAACTGAGCTCCCATTGTCTATGAGAACTCGGCGCACTCTTTTGTTGGCAAGCTGTAGGGTGATGACGAGTGGATCATGATGAGGGAACTGGACGTGAGAGGCATCCTCCTCGGTGAAGGTTATAGGCTGAGTCTCAACCCTTTGGCTTTTTGGTGCCCTTGGTTCGGGTTCATATGGAGACCCGTCCCCTGTTTTCAGCTCATTCACATATCGTTTTTGAGCATTTCTGCCCCCTCCTGCGAGATGAGGACCTCCCGAGATGGTTATTACGTCCTCTCCATCTATCGGCAGAGGCCTATCCTCATCCCGAGATCGGGAGTTATTATTCTATGTTGCCAGAAGCGCGGCTACTCTCTGGCTGGCAGTAGCCTGTCCAGTATTCTGGTTTTTGACATACTGCCGGAAATAACCTCTCGAGATCAATCCTTCGATCTCGTCCTTCAGCTGTCGGCACTCATCAGTTGTGTGGCCGGTGTCCCTATGAAATTGACAATACTTGCTGGAGTCCCTCTTGAACTTTTGATTCCTCATAGGATCCGGACGCCTGAAGGGGACCTGGTTTTCATTAGCCAGGTATATGTTTTCCCGAGACTCGTTGAGCTCGGTATGCACTTTATATACGGAGAAATATCTTTCTCCTTTTTTCTTCTTTCCTCCATCAGCCTCGGGATTATTTCCCTCGCTTTTTTTCCTCTTGGAAGGATTCTCCGAGGTAGGCTGTGTAACTAGAGGGTCAACCGAGGTTGAGGCGGAGTTAATGTTTATCGTTGTAGTTTCGGTCTGCGAGGTCGCTTTGAGTGTTGACCTCGCTTCCTCTACATTGACAAATTTCTGCGCCCGTCTGTTAAACTCGGTTATCGACCTCACCGGTTTCCCTTGTATGTCATCCCAAAGGGCACTCCCGGGTAAAACACCAGCTCGGATGGCCATCAAGTGCCCGCTGTCATCCACGTCACGAGCTCGGGCGACCTCTAGATTAAATCTTGTCAGGTAGCTCTTTAGTGTTTCGCCTGGTTGTTGTCGGACGTTAGTCAAAGTGGATGCTTCGGGTCTGACTTCCACCATAGCCCGGAACTGCTTCTTGAAGTCTCTAGACAATTGATCCCACGAAGTTATAGAATGTCTCTTGTACTTCTCGAACCAACTCTTGGCAGGCCCGGCCAATGATGTTGGAAACAACATACATCTGAGCTCGTAACCCACGTTACTAGCTCTCATGATAGTGTTGAATGTACTCAGATGGCTGCATGGGTCGGTTTTTCCTTCAAACGCTGGGACGTGAGGAATCTGGAACCCTTGGGGGAACTGAGTGTTAGAAATATTGGGAGCAAACGGCTCGAGCTCCTCATCAGAGTCCTCATATCGACCGTTTCCTCGCTCATTCTTCAAAAGCCTAAAGGCTTTTTCGAGCTGATCGATCCTTTCTTGTACTGGGTCCTTAGGCGGTGTTTGGAATTGATAGTCATTAATCGCGATCCCAGGCTCGCGTCTCCGTGAGGGATCTCTACGCCCATTCAGATGATTCCTAAGATCCGGGTTTGTCTGATCTCCCTTTCCCCTGCTCTGATTCAGGTGATTGCGCAGGTCGGGATGGCTCTTGTGATTCCCAGTATTTTTACGACCCTGGTCGTGTTTACTGACAGACCTTGTTTCTCCGGACTCATCGCTAGTGAAACTCATCGATCGGTCATTTCGTGGTGGATCCTTTCTACGTCGCCTCGTCACTGCAGTGCGAGATCGGGACGTCTGACTTCTCTCGGATGGCGCGCCTTTCCGCCCCTGGAACGTCTCCCTGTCTCCTTGTCTCTCCCCTGTACGCCCTTGATCCTGATCTCGACCAGGTTGAGCGTTCCTGCGGGGAGGTGAAGGATATCTTATGGGAGACGGAGGAAACCGTATGGGTGACGGTGGTTGCCGTCCTTGCCTCGGCCTGGAAGGTCCAGAATTTGCCCGAGATGGGCCGGTTGCGTTTGGTGCGCTACCAGGAACCTGAGTCCGAGCCTCGACAGGAGCTCGGTTGTTCTCAGTTCCTGCAGGCACTTCCACAGGTGGATTAGGCGGGACCCGAGCTCGGGTACTCCTCTGAGGCCTAGAAGGAGCAGATGGCTCTGTTGGTGCTGGAGGTTGCGCTGGCCTCCTTGTGTTAGCATTTTTTCGTGGACGCCCACGGGGCCTCCGGGGAGGAACGTGCACGTCCCTTGGAGGAGGGACTTGGTCTTCACGCGGAGGTGGGGGCTGAGCCACCTGCGCCTCCGCGGCTATCCTAGTCAACTCCTCGTTACGTTTGTTGGCATCTGCCAGCAGTTGTTTCAGCTGCCGATTCTCCAATTCTACAATAGGGACATAACGCTCAGGGTTATAATACATGTCCTCATCCCTTGGTTGTGAAGGTGGTCCCCGGGAATCGGAGGATCCACTCCTTTCTTCAGCGTCCGGGTTCTCCATCGGTTGTTTTCCAGGACGCCTTGGGTAATTTTCTTCAGGAGTGTTCTGATTGTTTGTAGCCATGAATCTTTCTGGGATGGATACTTGAGGCTCTCAATGAAAGCACCAAACTGTTGACGCCGTTTTTCGTCAACAGATAAAAGAAGAGAGCACGTAAACAATTAAAGACAATGCTAAAACAAACAAACGAATCAGACACACGGTTTTTACGTGGTTCAGCAGTTAAATCTGCCTAGTCCACGAGTCTCTGTTATTAATCTCAAGATTATCTCTGAACAATTCTTTAGCATGAATTCTCCAGAGTTTTCTCTCAAGAATCAGAAATTTGGTCCTTTACAATGGTGCATGACTTCTCTATTTATAGAGAAGGATGCAGAATACTATCCCACATATTTTGGGTAGTTACTCTTTTGTGAATAAAAATAAATGGCCTTAAATGCCAATAATCAGATATAAAAGGAAACGTTCCCCAAAGATCAGGAAACGCATAACTGACTAAATAATATCCCACGATTCTTGGGGATTTACATCAATAAATGAGGATTACATCCCATATCTACAATGCTTGTAGATATTCAAGGTGATCATAGCGTATCTCCAAGGCTTCAGCATCTAAGGTTTCACGTCATTGTGCGAGCCACTGACGTCTCCCGAGCTAACATTGCTTTCGAGATAGCATATCGAGCTCGAGATCCCTGCTCCGAAGTTGTTCCTGAAGATGAGGGGCTCACAGAGCTATCCTTCGAGATCGAGATCATTTCGAGGTCACTATATTCGAGGTCTGTACCACACTTTGCAGGCTCCGATTTACAATCGTAGAGCATACCCTAACCCTCACGAGACCATTTAATGCGAACTCAGCTTTCGAGGTCATATTTGCTACGGCTCGAAATCTGGGTATAACACAACCTAAATCCTAAGTTGTCATGAACTCATGTTCATGTTTATTGGATCTTTTGATTCATTCATTAAGGTCTCTTAATATAATGATGCTAGTGACTTTTTTTGGAGATTCAATATCTTGAATGGCTAGGAACATGATTTTACAATATTAGAGTTCATGCTTTCCTAACGGATCAAATATTGGTTCCCTTAAGGTTTGATTCTGCAATTGACTAATTATTGAGCTCAAATATATAATATGATTGTAGATTAATTATTCACTAGTGAATTAATGGTACTTGAGAAACAAAAGGTAATTAGAAGGGTAAAATAGTAATTCTTGACCAACTCTAACTAACGAACCAATAAATGGAGGACAAAACTACATATATTGATTATATCAATGGACTACAAGAGAATACTCTGTAATATAATTCTATAATTACTAAGAGTGCAATTCTATATTTATAGGGCAGTAATAATGGAATTAATAAATAAGATTATTTAATTAAAGAGTTTAATTAATAGTCTGGTTTATTGGAGCTTAGTATTATAGGTCCAAGGTCCCCGAGTCACCTCTGTCCTACACTTTCAAGAGTAAAGATGATTGTGAAATCCTTTACCACCCAGGGAAAGCCAATGTGGTGGCGGATTCCTTAAGCCGGCAGGGTCCAGGATAGTTGTACAATGTTAGGCAGATATCCAGAGAGTTGGCAGAGGATATGACTAGAGCAGGTATTGAGCTAGTAGTGGGTCAGTTAGTCAACATTGCCCTGCAGTCTACTCTTTTATAAAGGATCAAAGAGAAATAGTTGAGTAACCCACAGTTGAGGAGGATCAGAGGGGACGTCCTAGCTGGAGTGGCTAGGGATTATACAGTGTCAGACATGGGTTTATTGAGGTACAAAGATCGAATTTGTGTTTCGATGGACATTGGGATCAGACGAGAGATTCTGGATAAGTCTCATACTACCCCCCTTATTTTCTAAATTCAAGCACCACGAAGATGTACCAGGATCTGAAAGCTTTATATTGGTGGCCTGGGATGAAGAGGGACGTGACTGAGTACGTGGAAAAGTGCCTGACCTAAAAGAAGGTCAAGGCAGAGCATCAGAGGCCAGTGGGGCTACTACAGCCTATGGATATCCTAGAGTGGAAGTGGGAGGACATCACGATGGATTTTGTGGTGGGGTTGCCCAGAACAGTGGGCCAGCACGATTCAGTCTGGGTCATTGTGGATCAATATACAAAGTAAGCTCACTTTTTACCAGTGAGGATGAATTACACAGTTGACCAGTATGCAGATCTCTATGTGAGAGAGATAATACGCCTTCATGTGACTTCGAGGTCTATCATGTAAGATAGGGACCCTATCTTTACTTCCAAGTTTTGGGGAAGTTTACAGAAGGTGATGGGCACACAACTGAAGTTTAGTACAGTTTATCATCCACAGACTGATGGTCAGTCTGAAAGGACTACCCAGATATTGGAGGATATGCTGAGAGCATGTGTATTGGACTTTGAAGGGTCCTGGAGTAAATATTTGCCTTTGATAGAGTTTTCCTATAATAATAGCCCAATCGACTATTGGAGTGGCACCTTATGAGACGTTGTATGGTAGGAAGTGCAGATCACCCATTCACTGGGATGAGATGGGAGAGAGGAAATATTTGGGTCCTGAGGCAGTTCAAAGGACCACTAAGGCTATCGAGAATATTAGAGCTCGGATGCTCGCTTCTCAAAGTAGATTAAAGAGCTATGCTGATCCCAAGCGTAGAGAAATAGAGTTCCAGGCTGGGGACTATGTCTTCCTCCACGTTTCACCATTGAGAGAGGTGAAGCAGTTTGGGAAGAAGGGCAAGTTGTGTAGCGTCTCAGAATTTTACTTAGCTAGATAGTAGTAGTAGTAGCTTAGTATTTTATTTTTCGTGGTTATTGGTTCAAGCCGGGATTTAGTGGAAACTCATAGAGATAGTTATGGATTTTATAAGTTTAGCCTATAGTTTATAAATATTGATTTTATCATAAGGTTTGATTAATATAGCTGGTCCTAGAAATGATATTTATTATAATATAAGATTTAAATAGAATAATTAAGAACGTGACACTTGTCACATGTATGTTTATTAAGGATTTAAGAATTTTAGATAAATAAATTAATAAAGGATAAACCTAGGAAGTCTGGAACCTTCCCTCAGCTGTTAGGATCACGTTTTACTCAGTTAAAGTTGTTTAAACAAACTTCAAGTGTGTTGAAAGTGTGCTAAAACGTGTTTGATATATCAGTGTATGCCGATATATCGCAGCTATAGGGGTCGATATATCGCCTATGGGTGATACGGAAAACACGTTGACTTCGCAAAAATGAAACCACGGAGGCACGGGATATAGGGGCAGGCGATATATTGCCTGTAGGGGGCGATATATCGACTCTCTTTGGCATATTTGAAATTTCGTGGAATCCAAGCTAGAAACATCCCTCAACAACTTGGACTTGCTCTTGAATGTTTTTGACTGAGTTCTGGGCATCTGTTTAACAGAAAATTCAATTTATTCAACTATTATTCATTTATTTCTTCATTTTAAAAGGGGTTAGCTTCACTCCTTGAACTCTATAAATAGGACCTTTCACTCAGCCTTTTTCATCATCATTCAAGCATTGTTCAGAGCCTTCAAGCTGCTAAGTTCATTCTAGAGAGAAACACTAGGGTTTTGGGATTGAAAGCTTTCCAATCTAAGCTATTCTAAACACTTGGGAAGCAAGATAGAGTGATATTTCGGTATTGAGGTGTAGAACAAAGTTCTAATCTATCCAAGATATCCTTTATCCTCAGGTTTAGTTCATTATTAGTTCCTCTTATTCTTTTCATTTTCTTTAAAATCCTAACTTGTTATAATGTCTTTTTGTTAGGTGTTTGAGTTTCTTGAAACTTAAGGTTTTCGGTAAGTTTCTATCTTGATGGTTTAGATCTTCTCTTCATCTGCATTTCTTTAGAAAACTTATGATTTTTACTATTTGGTTTTAGGAGTTTTCAATCTCGTTCTTATCTCCAATATCCCGATTTTTGGTAAGGAAAATAGGTTATATTTTATGCGTTATGATTATGTTCATGTGTTATATGTATATGTAAGTATGTATGTATATGTTTTATGTTGTAGTCTCTTGGGAAATATAGTATCTTAGATAGCAAATAAGCAAATCCCAAGATTTTTATCATTATCGTAGACTATAGTTATGATTAATCTACCTCAAATAGCAGCAAGAGGACCTAGATGGTTTATCATATACTTTATTATCTTTAAACCTACCTCGAATAGTAGCAAGAGGACCTAGATGGTTTCAATCACATACTACGGTAATGAGTTAATGGCCATTAATATTGTAGTCCAATGTTTTATGATTTACATTTTTACGTCATACGTTTTATGATTTATGTTTTAGTCTTATGTTTTATGATATGTTTTAGTAGATTTTCCTTGTTGGGCATTAGGCTCATTCCTTTTTATTTTAGATGGTTCAAGAAAATGATCATGGAAGGCGGGATGGATTCAGGGCAGCTTTGGCATGTGTATTGAGCGAGAACTGAATGAATGGACTGATGGGAAGATCGAGGATGACGTTTTGTTTCAAGTCTTTTCAATTATGTATTTATGTTTTTCCACATTTAGTATTTGAATAATTAATTAAAGGCTTTTGTTTTCTTTATGATTTTATGTAATAACAATGGGATCCCGTATTTTGGATTTTTATAATAAATTTCTATTATTTTATGCATGTATTCGAAAATAGTAGTTATGTCTTAGTAGTTTTTAATAGTCTGAGGTCTATAAGTTAGTCCGGTCATTACAAGTTGAGCCCTAGGTTTGTTGGACCATTTGAGATCCTGGAGAGGATCGGTCAGGTGGCCTATACGTTGACCTTACCCCTGACACTGTCTAGTGTGCACAACGTATTTCATATTTCCATGTTGAGGAAGTATGTATCTGATGAGACTCATGTGTTGTGTTACGAGGATTTGGAACTGGAGACAGATTTATCCTATGAAGAGTAGCCAGTTCTGATTTTAGATAGGGAGGACAAGGTCCCGAGGAACAAGACTATACCTTTGGTTAAGGTATTATGGAGGAACAACAAGGTCGATGAAGCGACCTGGGAGTTGAAGTCAGATATGCAAGACCAGTATCCCGGGATATTCAGGTAAAATTTCAAGGACAAAATTCCTGTAAAGAAGGGATAGTTGTAATGCCCCAAATTACCTAATAAGGCTTAGGGCCTTGATTAGGGGGTCAGGATGGAAAATTATGGAATATATGTGGTTTAATTATGGAATATGTGTCTATGTGATATATGTGTCATTATATGATTTTGTGAGTTATGTTATAATATGACTAGATATACATGTTTAGGTGTATTAAAATGCATGTGAGCCCGTTTCTTATAAGAAGGGCAATTTACGTAATTTGGCACGTTATGGGTATATTTGGAACATATGTGCATATATGTGATATATGTGTGAGACCACATTATTATGTGGATATATTTGGGTTACTCGGCACCAGGCGATCCTAAGGTGCAAGTTAGCGGGAAAGTCACAACGGGACTAATACCCGACTCGGGGTGAGTCAAGGGGTATATTGGGTATTTAGTACTTTACCAGGATATCGGGTAATGGGAGTAAATATTTGAGGATATATTCAGTGTTAGCGAGATTAGGAGGGAATTCTGGGAATTTTGACCATTTTACCCTCGGGGACATTTTTGGTACCCCGAGCTTTGGGATTTACTTAGAGTTACTTGAACTCTAAGTAAGCTTCACAAAAACAGAAAAATACAACACGTAACTCTCTCAGCAGCTCTCCCTTCTCTCTTAATCGTTCTCTCTCTCTCATTCTTCTTGGTGACTTTTGAGGAAACTAAGAGAAATTAAAGGTTGAAAACTTTGGAAATTGAAGGCTTGAGTTAGGGTTGGACTTGCTGCATCTAGAAGGATAGAAATCACAGTTGAGGTAAGCTACAAATCCCTCTCTTAATTGAATTCTGTTTTGGTCTTTCTAGTGTTCTTGAGCATGTAGCTCAAGGTTGTGAATTGGATATTTGTGGGGGTTTTTCTTAAACTTAAGGTTGGGTTTTGTTGCTGGTATTATGTTGATGTTGTTCTGGGATTGGATTGTGGTTATTGGGATTGTTTGGGATGATTTTTGGGTAAAAATTAGCTTGAGGAAAAGCTGGAATTTTGGGTTTGTAGGGTCGCACTGCGACCCTGTTCTTGGGGCGTTGCGACCCGCGTGAACCCAGGGCCCCGTGGTGTTTTGTTTCGCGTAGGCGCACCGCGACCCTTCAGAGCTAAGCCTTGGCGTGTGTCCCAGGAAATGTAGGGGTTGGGAGCCTCTGACTCCGCGACCCATTAGGGGGCGTTGCGGCGCGCATAAGCAGAAATGGCCAGGAAGGGTTTTGTGTGACGGGAACTCAAACCTAAGGGCTCGGGATCGATTCTACTACCCGACTTAGTAGAATTCGACGTCCTAGAGGCTAGGACTCGATCCGAAAGCCTTTATTTTCTCGTTATTAATGGGATTTTATATTATGGTTGTGACTAGGTTACCGCTAGGGGCTCGGAACCGGGATCATGCTTAAGGGTCGTTATTATTTTACTTTGCGCTTGGACCTGAGGTAAGAAAATTGCAGCCAGTACGTGCTAAATGTGATTATTTGTGTGGTTAAGGCTCGGCCCTGTTAGGGAATATGGTCATTACTGTGTTTGCATTTAATTGGTTGAGATATGTGATCAATATGTATGCATACTTGCATTATCTTAAGTATGCTTATGAATAATTGATTATCTGTTTATCTGATTGTTAAATATGATTGGGAATAGGTCTCAGGCCTCTGAGAATGAACATGATTATGATTATGTATGTGATTAATTGATTAAGAATTCTTGAATGCTCTATATTGGGATAACTGTAAAAAGATGTATGCTTGTTTGCATTATATGATTGGAGAGCCTTGACTCATAAGTCAAGGGCGGAAATAGCGCGCTGAGCACTGGTCAATATGGTTAGGCCTAACCAGGAGCGCATTATACGCTTGTCTGACCCAATGGTCGTGGAAAATTTAAGCGCCAGGCACGATGGGCCAGCTCTAAGGCTGGTTATATAGAGGATAGGGCATGGGCCCTAAGGTGACTCATTAGTCCCATATTCTAGGGCGTTGGACCCCAGTATGACTTATTAATCATTTATTTAAGGCAGCGGGCCCCGTTATGACATGGTAGTCAACTATTTGTAATGGTATGCATGCATGAGTAAGTTATTACTGCTAGGCATGCTAGATATACATCTAGAATCTGTATTTCCTATTCATGTATATGTTTAAGTTTTCTTGTTGAGCCTCGACTCACGGGTGCTATGTGGTGCGAGTAAGGGGAAAGGGAAGCTAGACCAGGCATGAGTTGGAGAGCTTCGGTGGTAGTGTGTACATATGCAGCTGCTCGACCACTACTGTAATGCCCTCCTAATCCAGGACTGTTACACTATGTACTTAAAATTGTGTCAGACCTGCTAATCAGGTCATTTGGCTTAAATCGTGTTACTAAGGTTAGTGACAAGGGTTAGGGTTAAAAAATTTGGTCAAAGAACAGTTGACTTTTATTCCAAAAATATTATATAAACATGGAATCCCAAAGTTTTACAACTTAACTGTTAAAAGGGGTAAATACATAACAAAAGTTACATCAGCCGACCTAAGCGGCAAAATAGGGTTATAACCCTAGTTCCTCTGAGATAACCCCGGCCGTGATGGTCAAGCAGTCGCATATGTACACGCCGCCACCAAAGCTCTCCAACTCATGGTTGGTCCAGCTTTCCCTTTCCCTTACCTGCACCACAAAGTATATGTGAGCCGAGGCTCAGCAAGAAAACAGAATGTGCAATAATAGAGAATATAACTTTAAAATGATTATTCAACAAAATTGATAATATCCACTCATAACCAATATCTTATAAATTCAATCGCATGATCGTTGGATCAACCTGGGGTTGTCGCCCTTAGCTCTATCCCACTAGCCATAGAGCTAGCCGAACCCCTGTGGTTCACCTTTGACCTTAGATTCGATCAACGTAATAGTACGTTGGAGGTTTAGGCCTATGCCTCTCGACCAACGCACAGCACGCTATTTCCGTCCTTGACTAATAAGTCAAGCCCTGATCCAGGATTACATACTTTACTTATAAGAAACAGATGTGGATAGGCACATCCAGACAATTAAGCACATATTCATGCTAATCATACAATTCATTCGAATAACCATACCCACGATACCAAACATGATCACATAAGGGGCCGCATGCCCTAATCATAGAATTCATGTAACGAATATAAGAACTTAAGCATTTATCAACAAGCCTTTAGAACAATAGCCTAACATAATCAATTCAGGGGCCCAAGCCCTAACCATATTCAAATACAATAGACGGGCCAAGCCCTAATCACACACAACACGTTCTGGGTGCAGTTTTCTTACCTTAGGTCCAAGCAAGTGTAAATAATAACGACCCTCGAGCACAATCCCAATTCAAAGCCCTTAGTGATACCCTTAGTCACAACCATAAAATAGGATTCTATTAATATCAAGTGATCAAAGGCTTCCAGACCAAGTCCTAGCCTCCGGGGCCTCGGGTTACACCAAACTGGGTAGTGGAAATAATCTCGAGCCCTAAGGAAAAAGTTCTATTTTGAAAACAAACTCCAAAGGAAAAATTGCCCAGGCGGGTCGCGACTTCCCCCCTATGGGTTGCGGCACGCCCCCTGGACCAGCCTCTTCCTCCTCTCTGTCCAGAGGCACGGGCCACGACTTGACCTCTCAAGTCGCGTTGCGCCCCCAGGCAGAGAGCTCCTAAAGCGCCTGGTTCAAGCTAAGTCGCAACTTATCAAGAACAAGATCGCGACTTGGCCCCTCGAACCCAGAAATTTCTCCATTTTCAGCAACCAATTTCAATCCCAACCAACCCAAAATCATCCCAATAACATAATTCAACTACCACAATAGTTCTAACATGCTTCCAGCAACAAAACCCAACAAAAATCTAGCCTTACAACTCATTAAATCTCCAAATCAATTACTAAGCTAGAGGATTCAAGAACACCTCAAAAAAGCAAAATAACCTCAGAATGTAATAGCCAAAATCACAATTCAAAGCTTACCTCAATTGTTGTTTGAATCCACAAGCTATAACAGATTAATCCCCAAGTCCTAAGCTTCAATTCTTGTGATCCTAGCCCAAAAATCCCCTTGGTTCTTCAATGGTTTAACTTGGAAAATCATTTGAGAGAAAAAAGTGAAGGATAAGGAGAGAGAGTCAGTCAGTGGGGAGCTTCTACGTGTTTCTTGTGTTTTGGTTTCCTAAGCTTAAGTGACTTAAGCTAATCTCAAGGCTCGGGGTACCAAAAACGTCCCCGAGGGAAAAATAGTCAAATTCCCCAATATTCCCTCTCAAACTCTCTAAATTCAAATATATCTCCAATTATTTATTTTCATAACCCAATAACCCAAATAAATGTCTATTACCCAAAATTCCTCATGACTCGCCCCGAGTCAAGTATCGGGTCCCGTTGTGACTTTCTCGCTAACTTGCTCCCTAGGATCACCTCGTGCCGAGTAACCCAAAATAACCCACATAATAATGTGGTCTCTCACTTATATCACATATATGCACATAAATACACAATTATGCCCGCAACGGGCCAAATTACCAAAGTCGCCCTTCTAATAAGAAGCGGGCCCACATGCATATTTAATACCCCTAAATATGCGCATTTAATCATATTATCACATAATCCACATAATTATAATTAATATAACAATTAAACACATAATTTCATATATTGCCATCCTGCCCCCCTAATCAAGGCCCTAAGCCTTATTAGGTAATTTTAGGACGTTACAACTATCCCCTCCTTACAGAAATTTCGTCCTCAAAATTTTTACCTAAACAACTCAGGAAACTGAGCTCGCATATCTGCCTCCAGCTCCCAGGTCGCTTCCTTGACCCTGCTGTTCCTCCATAATACCTTAACCAAAGGTATAGTCTTATTCCTCAAGACTTTGTCCTTCCTATCAAGAATCTGAGCTGGTTGCTCCTCATAAGACAAGTCTGCCTCCAATTCCAAATCCTCATAGCTCAGCACATGAGTTCCATCTGAAACATACTTCCTCAAAATGGAAATATAGAATACATTATACACGCTAGATAGTGTAGGGGGTAAAGCCAACCTATAGGCCACCTACCCGATCCTTTCCAGGATCTCGAATGGTCCCACAAACCTAGGGCTCAGCTTGCCCTTCTTCTTGAACCTCTTTACCCCGCTCAGAGGTGAAACCCTAAGGAATACATAGTCTCCCACCTGAAACTCCATGTTCCTCTGCCTCAGGTCAGAATAACTATTTTGCCTACTTTGAGAAGCGAGCATCCAAACTCTAATCTTCTCAATTGCCTCAGTGGTCCTCTGGACTGCATCCGGACCTAGATATTTCCTCTCACCTATCTCATCCCAGTGAATGGGCGATTTGCACTTCCTACCATATAGCATCTCATAAGGTGCAACTCCGATGGTAGACTGATAACTGTTGTTATAAGAAAATTGTATCAGAGGCAAATATTTACTCCAGGACCCTTCAAAGTTCAACACACACGCTCTCAACATGTCCTCCAATATCTGGATAGTCCTCTCAGACTGACCATCAATCTGAGGATGATAAGTTGTGCTGAACTTTAGTTGTGTACCCATCGCCCTCTGCAAACTCCCCCAAAACTTAGAAGTAAAGATAGGGTCCCTATCAGACACGATAGACCTCGGTGTCCCATGAAGGCGAACTATCTCTCTCACATAGAGATCTGCATATTGTTCAACTTTGTAATTCATCATCACTGGTAGAAAATGAGCTGACTTCGTGTACCGATCCACAATGACCCAAATAGAATCATGCTGGCCCATTGTCCTAGGCAAGCCTACCACGAAATCCATCGTGATATCTTCCCACTTTCACTATGGGATATCCAAAGGCTGTAATAATCCTTCCGGCCTCTGATGCTCATCCTTGACCTGCTGATAAGTCAGGCACCTCACTACATACTCTGTCACATTCCTCTTCATCCCAGGCCACCAGTATAAAACTCCCAGGTCCTGGTACGTCTTTGTGGTGCCTAGATGAAGAGAATACAGAGTAGTGTGAGATTCATCCTAAATCTCTCGTCTAATCTCGGTGTCCATTGGAACACAGATCCGACCCTTATACCTCAGTAAACCCATACTCGACACTGAATAGTCCTTAGCTACTCCAACTAAGACGTCCTATCTAACTTGTCTGAACTGTGGATAATCCAACTGTCTCTGCTTGATTCTCTCCAAGAAGGTTGACTGTAAAGTGATATTGGCCAACCGGCCCACTACTAACTCTATCCCTGCTCGAGTCATCTCATCAGCCAACTTCCTTGATATTTGTCTGGCACTATATAACTATTCCGGCCCTTCCAGCTCAAGGCATCTGGTACCACGTTGGCCTTCCCAGGATGATAGAGGATCTCACAATCATAATCCTTTACCAGTTCCAACCAACGTCTCTACCTAATGTTTAGATCCTTCTGAGTGAAAAAGTACTTCAGACTCTTATGATTAGTGTATATCTCACACTTCTCACCATACATGTAATGCCGCCACAGATTCAGTGCAAAAACAACCGCTGCCAGCTCTAAATCATGTGTGGGGTATCTCTGCTCATAGTCCTTCAACTAACATGATGCATAGGCAATCACCTTTCCTGTCTGCATAAGTACACAACCCAGACCCTACCTCAAAGCGTCACAGTAAACCACAAACTTACCCTGATTGGTAGGAAGGCTTAAAAATGGCGCGGTGATCAAACTCTCCTCGAGCTTCCAAAAACTATCCTCACACTTGTCTGACCAAACAAGTTTCTGATTCTTGCGTGTCAACTTTGTCAATGATGATGCAACCTTGGAGAACCCTTCCATAAAGCACCTGTAATAACTTGCCAAACCCAAGAAACTTCTGATCTCTAAAGCATTCTTCGGTCTTGGCCAATCTCTGACTGCTTCAACCTTCGCTGGATCCACCTTAATACCATCTTTACTGACTATGTGACCCAAGAAAGTCACCTGTGGCAACCAAAACTCACACTTCTTAAACTTTGCATACAACCTGTGCTCTCTCAACTTCTGTAATACCAACCTGAGGTGATGCTCATGCTCTGTCTCTGTTCGAGAGTATATCAATATATCATCGATAAAGACAATCACAAATTGATCCAGGTAGTCCTTGAACACTCTGTTCATTAGATCCATAAATGTTGTCGGGGCATTAGTCAATCCAAATGACATAACCAAAAACTCATAATGCCCATACCTAGTGCGGAAAGTCATCTTCAGTATATCTTCCTCCTTGATCCTCAGCTGGTGATAACCAGATCGAAGATCTAACTTAGATAATACTGTTCTACCCTACAATTGGTCAAACAAATAAATAATCCTCGGTAAAGGATATCTGTTCTTGATAGTCAACTTATTTAGTTCCCTGTAGTCGATGCACATCCTCAAAAAACTGTCCTTCTTCTTCATAAAGAGAACCGGTGTGCCCCATGGCGAGAAACTGGGCCTGATAAAACCCAAGTCCAGTAACTCTTGTAGTTGAACCTTCAGTTCCTTCAGCTCCACTGAAGCCATCCTGTACGGTGCCCTAGACACTGGCTCTGTCCCCGGTGCCAACTCAATCATAAACTTAATCTCCCTATGTGGAGGTAACCCTGGCAAGTCCTCTGGAAACACATATAGAAACTCACAGACTAACCGAATCTATTATGGTCCCACTAGCACGACCTGAGTGGTGTCCACCACACTAGCTAAGAACCATATGCATCCTCCCTGCAATAGGTCTCTAGCTCTAAGTAATGATATCATAGGTATACGGGGTCCATGCACAGTGCCAACAAAAACAAAGGGGTTCTCACCCTCTGGTTCAAAAGTTACCATCTTCTTCTTACAGTCTATCGATGCCCCATACTGCTCTAGCCAATCCATACCAAGAATTATGTCGAAATCATTCATCTCTAACTCCACCAAGTCAACTGACAACTCCCTGCCTTCCACTGTAACTGGTAGTGACCTAATCCATCTCCTGGATACCACTAACTCACCAGTAGGCAATACCGTACCAAATCCCACAGAAAAGAAGTCACAAGGTCTACACAACCCATCTATAATCCTACTAGCAACAAAGGAGTGTGTAGCACCTGAGTCAATAAGAACAGTATAAAAGGTTCCAGCACTAGAAAGTTGATCTATAACCACCGAGGGACTAGCCTCGGTCTCTGTCTGAGTCAAAGTGAACACCCAAGCTGGCGTCAGGCTGTCCACTTTCTTCGACTCTTCCTTTCTGGCTCTCGGGCAGTCTTTCTTCAGTTGCCCCATACTACCACAAACAAAACAAGCCTTCACCCGACACTCCTCAACATTGCGCCTCCTGCACCTAGGACACTCAGGAAATGCCCTCCATGTCTCACCACCACTCTGGCGACCCATCTGAATACCCCGTGGCCTCCTATCTGGCCCTAGAACTGAAACTATGTCTGGGGTCTTCCTTTTCTGATCATTGGGGCCTCCACCCCTACCAAAACCTGGAAATGGAGGTCCTGGCCTCCTAGAATCCCTTCTGGCTGCATTATCACACCAGATCTTGTTCTCAGCGCTCTCAGCTGTAAGGGCCTTCTCTACAGCCTGTGCATAGGCAGTCACTCCCAGCACAATAGTAATGCGAACATCCTGGGCTATCATAGGCAGTAGCTCCTGTAGAAATCTCTCTCTTCTGGTCCCATTAGTGGGCACCAGATCCCCGTCAAACTTTGCCAATCTATCAAATTTCAGAGCATATTCGGTCAAATTTCAGGGCATACTCAGCCTTAACTGCATCATTGTAGTATTTCGCATTAAAAAAGGTTCTAAATTCTTCCCACTCCATTGCGGTAACTGCTCTAGTATGGGATACCACCTCCCACCATATTCGGGCATCCTCTCGAAACATATAAGGGGCGCAGGCCACTCTCTCATTACCACCTACCCTCATAAAGTCTAGGATAGTGGTTATCATGGTCATCCACTGCTCAGCCTTCATATCATAATCGCCCTAAAAAACTGGAGGGTGTTGCTTCCTGAATCTCTCATATAGGGGTTCTCACCTATCTCCCCCTGTAATGACCCAACTAATTCTAAGGCTTTGGACCATTGAAACTACTATACATAAATACTTTAAGAAAATATACATATGAAACATTCATAACTTTAGTTAAACTATAATGTTGAAATTCATAAATTCGGGGTATGGGATCCCATTGTTTGAAAAATAAAACATAACTGTAACTTAATTAAACTTGTTTAAAGAACCAAGTGCGGAAAATACATAGAAACATAATTAAAAAGACTGAAAATAACGTTGTCCTCGAATCATTCACGCAGTCCACCGAATCCATTCTTCCTCAATACACAACCCCAAGCTACCAAGAATCCTTCCACTACCAAAACTATTTTCCTGCATACATAAAATAAAGGAATGAGCGTAATGCCCAAGGTCATATGCCCAATAGATTTGTGGGGCTTGCTAGCTAAGCAAGTCATATGCCCATAAATTATTGGGGCTTGTTAGCTATACAAGTCATATGCCCAAGGTCTATCAACATACATAATATAACATTACATAACATAACATAAGATAACATATAAACATATCATGTAAACAAATGAAATTCTATCCTATTTTCCTTACCAAAACCGGGATGTGAGAACAAGGACGGGATTTGGAACACTCCTAAAACCAACAATAAAAATGTGAGTATTTCTAATGAAAGAGATGATCAAGGAATGAACTAAACCACCAAGATGAAACTTACCGAAAAGAAACCTTAAGTTCAAAGAACTTAAATACCTAACCAAGAGTGGAAAACAACGAGTTAGGATTTGAGTAAAAAAACAGATAGAAACTAAAGAGTCATACAGAAATGAACATAAGATTAGGAATACCTTTGAATGTACTAGAACCGAACTACACCTCGATATAGAAAAACACACTATTTATCTTACTTCCCAAGTGTTTATAAAGCTTAAATTGATAAAGCTTATAACCCAACCCAAATGTTTATCACTCAAGGAACTTGAAGAATGAGAGAAATGGCTGGGTACTAGGTCCTATTTATAGAGTTCAAGGAGTGTAAAGATCTTCTTTTAGCTTGAATAAAAATAATGAATATTACTTGAAAATCATTTGAATATTCATTCAGCAGAGGCTTAAGACTCGGTCAAAATGTTCAGAGGCTTGCTAAGAGGTTAAGGAATAAAATGAGCTCGGTTTCAAAAGCGTTTGAAAAACTTGCCCTAGGGTCGATATATCGCCCATTGTAGGCGATATATCGCCTGGGCTTATGCCCCGAGTGTTCGTCGATGCGTTTGTGCGAAGTTCACGTGTTTTTTCATTCCCCGTGTGGCGATATATCGCCCCTATAGCTGCGATATATCGACATATGCTGAAATATTATACACGTAATTGCACTTTTTCAGCTTACTTTGAATTGGGTAAATAGCTTTGACTGAGTCATATAAAATTTTTAAAGCTACTGGCAGGTTCTAGGGTTTTTAAATATTTCTTTTATAAAATTATTCATCAAAAATTGCTTAATTTCTCAATAAACATGCACATGACAAGTGTCATGATCTTATTAGTTCTATCTAAACATTATAGTATAATAAATAACATCTTTATAATCAGCTATATTAATCAAACCTTATGTTATAATTAATATTCTTAAACTATAGGTTAAACTTATAAAATCTATAAGTGTTGCTACGATTGTTCAACTAAGTCCCGGCTTGAACCAAAATCCACAGTAATAAACATACTATAACTACTACTAGCTATTACTACTACTACTACTACTATCTAACTAGCTAAGTAAAGTTCTGGGACTCTACACCCCCTGTCTGGGGTTGTACAACTACTAGTACCTCAGGTTGTACCATTGCTGGCACTGCGGCCTGTTGGTTCCCTGCTGGAACCTGTTGTTGTCTTAAGAGGCGTATCCCTTCTTCCTGCCTATGTAACCTGGCTTGCATGTCAGCAAGCACTTGCTGCCAGTTCTCTAGTACTGGAGGTGGGGCCTGGCCTCGAACATTCCCTTCACTGGCCTGTAACTCTTGGCCAGCCAATCTCTCTGACCTTCGAGGGTTCATTCTAACACTCTATCCAACCTACAGAGATTAAATAAGCCATTAGGTAAGTCATAACTATACCACTTTCCACCTGACGGACCAAGATCATCATATAACACACATGGGCAATGCTAATAAGCATGCCATCACACAATAAATATACGCATTCCTTCATAGTTTTAATAAGCACCTCTTGATATCCATCAGCAAATAACAATACATATAAGCATATCCAAGTATTTTCCATAAATCCAACATAACTAATAAGCATGTTCTTCAACATTCATGCAACAGTCAAGGGCCATGCCCTATCAGATAATCTCATGCTTCCTAAACAGGCATGCAGATAAGGCATTCGTATCATGTTTAAGCATTTAAACATATAAACACATAACAATTACCGAACCTTGAGTCGAGCTTGTCTTTAGTGGTGAGTGTACATGCCCGGCCAGTCTTCAAGAACCCTTAAACCTTGGCAGCTTTGATACCAAGTTGTAATGCCCTCCTAATCTAGGACTGTTACACTGTTTACTTAAAATTATGTCACACCTACTAATCAGGTCATTTGGCTTAAATCGTGTAACTAAGGTTAGTGACAAGGGTTAGGATTAAAAATTTTGGTCAAAGAGCAGCTGACTTTTATTCCAAAAGTATTATATAAACATGGGATCCCAAAGTATTACAGCTTAACTGTTAAAAAGGGTAAATACATAACAAAATTTACATCAACCGGTCTAAGTGGAAAAATAGGGCTATAACCCTAGTTCCTCTGAGATGACCCTGGTCGTGATGGTTGAGCAGTCGCATATGTACACGCCGCCATCGAAGCTCTCCAACTCATGGCTGGTCAAGCTTTCCCTTTCCCTTACCTACACCACAAAGTACCTGTGAGTCGAGGCTCGACAAGAAAACAGAACGTGCAACAATAGAGAATATAACTTTAAAATAATTATTCAACAAAATCAGTAATATCCACTCATAACCAATATCTTATAAATTCAATTGCATGATCATTGGATCAACCTGGGGTCGTCGCCCTTAGCTCTGTCCCAGTAGCCATAGAGCTATCCAAACCCCTGTGGTTCACCTTTGACCTTAGAGTCGATCAACGTAATAATATGTTGCAGGTTTAGGCCTATGCCTCTTGACAAGCGCATAGCACGCTATTGCCGTCCTTGACTTATAAGTCAAGCCCTGATCCACGATTACATACTTTACTTATAAGAAATAGATGTGGATAGGCACATCCCAACAATTTAGCACATATTCGTGCTAATCATACAATTCCATCGAATAACCATACCCACGATACCAAACATGATCACATAAGGGGTCGCATGCCCTAATCATAGAATTCATGTAACGAATATAAGCACTTAAGCATTTATCAACAAGCCTTTAGAATAATAGCCTAACATAATCAATTCAGGGGCCCAAGCCCTAACCATATTCAAATACAATAGACAGGCCAAGCCCTAATCACACACAACACATTCTAGGTGCAGTTTTCTTACCTTAGGTCCAAGCAAGCGTAAATAATAACGACCCTCGAGCACGATCCCAGTTCTGAGCCCTTAGCGATACCCTAAGTCATAACCATAAAATAGGATTCTATTAATATCAAGTGATCAAAGGCTTTCAGACCAAGTCCTACCCTCCGGGGCCTCGGGTTCCACCAAACCGGGTAGTGGAAACAATCTCGAGCCCTAAGGAAAAAGTTCTATTTTGAAAACGAACTCCCAAGGCAAAACTGCCAGGCGGGCCGCGACTTGCCCCCCTATGGGTCGCGACGCACCCCTTAACCAGGCTCTTCCTCCTCTCTATCCAGAGGCACAGGCTGCGACTTGGACTCTCAAGTCGCAGCGCGCCCCCAAGCAGAGACCTCCTAAGGCGCCTGGTTCAAGCTAAGTCGTGACTTGTCAAGAACAAGGTCGCGACTTGTCCCCTTGAACCCAGAAACTTCTCCATTTTCAGCAACCAATTTCAATCCCAATAACATAATTCAACTACCATTATAGTTCTAACATGCTTCCAGCAACAAAACCCAACAAAAATCTAGCCTTACAACTCATTAAATCTCCAATTCAATTACTAAGCTAGAGGGTTCAAGAACACCTCAAAACAGCAAAATAACCTCATAATTTAATAGCCAAAATCACAATTCAAAGCTTACCTCAATTGTTGTTTGAATCCACAAGCTATAACAGATTAATCCCCAAGTCCTAAGCTTCAATTCTTGTGATCCTAGCCCAAAAATCCCCTTGGTTCTTCAATGGTTTAACTTGGAAAATCATTTGAGAGAAAAGAGTGAAGGAGAAGGAGAGAGATTCGGTCAGTGGGGAGCTTCTACGTGTTTCTTGTGTTTTGGTTTCCTAAGCTTAAGTGACTTAAGCTAATCCCGAGGCTCGGGGTACCAAAAACGTCCCCGAGCGCAAAATGGTCAAATTCCCCAATATTCCCTCCTAAACTCTCTAACTTCAAATATATCTCTAATTATTTATTTTCATAGCCCAATAACCCAAATAAATGTCTATTACCCAAAATTCCCCTTGACTCGCTCTGAGTCAGATATCGGGTCCCGTTGTGACTTTCTCGCTAACTTGCTCCCTAGGATCGCCTCGTGCCGAGTAACCCAAAATAACCCACATAATAATGTGGTCTCTCACATATATGCACATAAATACACAATTATGCCCGCAATGGGCCAAATTACCAAAGTCACCCTTCTAATAAGAAGCGGGCCCATATGCAAATTTAATACCCTAAATATGTGCATTTAATCATATTATCACATAATTACAATTAATATAACAATTAAACACATAATTCCATATATTGCCATCCCGGCCCCCTAATCAAGGCCCTAAGCCTTATTAGGTAATTTTGGGACATTACAACCACGGTCGGGGTTATCTTGGAGGAACTAGGGTTGTACCCCTTATTTTGCCGCTTAGGTCGATTGGTTGTAACTTTTGAGTTGTACTAGGCTTTTAAACGTTATTTTGGAATCCCATGTATGAATGTAAATATTTTAATGAAACTGTTATTCTTTTTTAACCAAAATTTTTAACCCTAACCCTTTTCACTAACCTTAGTTACACGTTTATAACAAAGGGACTTTATTAGCAAGTCTGGCACTATTTAAAGTACATAGTGTAACGGTCCTGGATTAGGTGGACGTTACAGATGACTCATTTGTATGGTTGCAAGCTAAGACAACACTCTCCCGAATCGAACCTCGATCTAATTATTACCAGCTAAGGATCAAGGAAAGGGACATTTCAAAAATTACCTCTCGCACCAAGTATGATGTGATGGATTTCTAGTGAAGGCTCTTGAACTGAGCAATGCTCCAGTGGTGCACGTAAATTCAACAAGTAGAGAGTATAGGGATGGTGTTGACAAGTCGTATTTGGATCGATCGAGAATGTTTTGGACTACTTCCGGTTAGAAACAGAACACGAGTAACATTTTCATTGATATTACCAAGGCTAAGGAAGCGTGGATTACAGGTAAGTTTCCGGAAGGGATAAGTTTCAATTAATCCAGGTGGTGTTTAAGGTCACATTATGGGAAGTGATGGGATCGTGTATGATTTAATTAAGATAGAAACAATAAGGAATTGGCCAAAGGAACATTTTAGAGGTTAGAAGTACTGTGGAACTGGCGAAACACATCGGCCTTTTCTTGAAGCATCTTCGAGGACTACCATACCCTTGATTGAAGTAATGTAAGGACCTAAAGTATACCTTAATGGATAGTTGCGGGCTGGATTTTCAAATTTTAAAATAAAGGTTGATTAGCACGCCATGGTATTAGAATATGAATGTGATGGACTGATATAGGAGGACGATACGGTGAAGACTGTCCTTGCTTAAAACGAGGAGTGAATAGTGCGGTGCGTCAAGGACTAGGGTGTGCCTATGTGTAGACTGAATAGGTGATTGTTCATGCTTCACAGTGGATAAAGGAATAAGAACATGGATGTTTACACGTGACTTTGAGTTAACAGTATTGCTAAATAGCCGCAGTAAGGGTAAGGTGACGACACTTATGGGAAAGAAGTGCATAATAGCATAAAAGTTAAAGTGTTTTGTCACCCTTAAGGGTTAACCATGAAATAAGGCATTAGTGGGAACCGGTGAAGGACTAGCAGTGAAATCATTTATTACCCTGGGAAAAATAGCGTGGAGGCTGATGCCTTGAGTTGGAATGGTCCATTGCAAGTTGTATGATTTGCAACAAATCACAACAAAGTCAGATAAGGAATTGGCCAGAATTAGTATAGAATCTGGGATTAATAGTTGGAGGATATGCCTCTACGAACAATGGAATACATAAAGAAGATTTTATGGGAACGACTAAGAACCCCACTAATTTAATATGGACAGGTTAAGATATGAGGATCGGATACGTGTTCCGGTGGATGCTGGCGTCAAGGAGGAGATTCTGGATTAGTCTTATACCACCCCTTCTGCTTGTTGTATCCAGGAATTTTGAATGTGTGGTAAAACCCAATATATGTATACCAGGGGGGCTCACTATTGGGAATAGTGCCCTTAAAGAAATTGTAGTTGACAAATGTTTTAAATGAAATAAATAATTGAATTGAATTATTATACATATAGACTATGTCCGATATTATATGATAATATTAAGTGAATATCAGAAAATTCCAAAGTTTATCTATGTGGTCTTAATCTCATATTGGTATGGGAGGATCGAGATTAAGATAATAAACTTAAATAGTTCACAGTAAAATAAAGTTATGGAATCTTTAGATTAATTAATGCTAGTACGATCCACTAGTATTATGAATACATGTGACCTAGATCCGGGTTACTAGTGTAGTATGACACTTTAGTGGATGTACTTTGCATGCTGAGAGTATGTAGAATTGGACTAGATGTGCTTTGTTAATACTTGTTTAAACACTGTTTCATAGTATTAATCAAACACATCAAACGATGATCATATACACGATGATCTTAATCCTGAGGTTGCTATGAACTCCTATATATGTCATATGATCCTTTGATTCATGCGTTAAGGTTTGTCAGAATGATCAGGCAAAGAATAATTATTTTGGGGACTTAATGATGTTTATGGCTGGGGACGTAGTTTAACAGATATGGAATCTATACCTTCTTATAGATTGAATAATGGTTCCTTATTGGGTTGACTTTTGGAGCTGAAAAGGTTATGAGCGCTCACGTCACAAACTTGTTGTGACACAACCTTCACTAGTAAAGTCAATGGTACTCTAGGAACAAGATATAGCTAAAAGGGTAAAATGGTAATTTTATTCCTTTTTAATTATGAACCATTAATAGAGGATTAACGCTATATGTAATGATTATATCAATGGACATTTTATTCTTAATAAAGTACTCAGTAAATATATGTATATAATTATCAAGAGTTCAATCTCATATTTTTAGTGGAGTAATCATGAGATTAATAAATATAATTATTTAATCAAAGAGTTTTGATTAATAATGTAATATTTATTGGAGCTTGATATTATAGGTTCATAGGTCTCTAGGGTGGCTTTATCAACACAATATCAAGGTAAGAGTTGATACAAGGGTATAACTGTAATTTGACACAGTCCAAGGATTGTCCATGCGTGTACCACTTGTACTGATATTGTATAAGTGTAGTTTTTATTTTATTTATTTAATTATTTAATAATTTGAAAATGGTTTTTCAAATTTGGTAAGTTAGATATTTACCTAAATCAGATTCTATCATCATTATTATAATATATTTATATTACTATTATTATTATTATGAATAATAATGTAATATAAATCTCTATATATATAATATAGAAGAAGAAGAGAAAAATAGAGACATACACAAGAAAATACACATAACACAAATCATTCAGAGTTTTTTGTCAGACAAAAAGTTTTTACTTCTTCTTTATTCTAGCCATTCTCAGACCATAATCCAAGTTCTCGTGCGTTGAGAAATGCTTGTGATTCCTAAAATACAAACTCATGTTCTCTATGTGCCCACACACATCTTGAGGTATAGAGAACACTCTAGAAGATCGTGTTTTGTGTGCTTAAAACTTTGGATAGGAAGATCGTTAATGTAGAGTCCCAAAATGTTTACTTAGTTAGTTAGCTAGAAGTAATTGTAGTATTTTAAATTTCATGGATTTTGGTTCAAACCGGGACTTAGTTGGAAACTCCTAGCAACAATTATGGATTTTATAAGTTTAACCTATAGTTTAAGAATATTAATTATAACATAAGGTTTGATTAATATTGTTGGTTATAAATATGATAATTATTATAACCTAAGGTTTAGATAGAGCCAATAGGATTATGACACTTGTCATATGCATGATTATTAAGGAATTATTATTTCAATGATAAAATAAGGGAATATAAGACTTAGTCTTCACCAGAAACTGTTAGGGTCGTAGTTTGACTCAGTCAAAGTAGTTATCCAACCTTAATTATGCTAAAAAAGTGCAATTTCGTGTTTAAAATAATCACGTATGCCAATATATCGCAGCATTAGAGCCGATATATTGCCTAACGATGAATACGGAAAACACGTTGCACGATCGTACGAACGGAGGCTCGGGATTAGGGCCCATCCAATATATCTCCACATAGGGGCAATATATCGCCCATATTATTATTATTATTATTAATTTTTAAAAAAACCACCTTTGACTCCTTAGACCTACCTCTGTTAGTTTTGACCGAGTCTTCAGCCTCTGATTGACGAAAATTCAATTATCTTCAATTAAATTCATTATTTTTATTCAAATCAAAATAAGGTTAGTTTCACTCCTTACCTCCATAAATAGGACCTAGTACCCAGCCCTTTCACTTACTCTTCAGCTGCGATAAGATTCCAAGGTGCTAGTGAGACCATAAGAGTTATACACTTGGGTTGGGAAAAAAAAAGCTTTACCATTCTTAAGCTTTATCAAACACTTGGGAAGTGAGGATTAGAGTGTTTCGGTATTGGAGTTAGGCCAATCCATAAGGTCAACTAAGGTACTCTTATTCTTAAGTTCAATTATGCTTGATTCCTTAGTTTCTTTAGTTTTCATTCAGGTTTTAACTTTTGTTATGGTTTTGTGGTTAGGTTTTTAAGTTCTTTGAACTTAAGGTGTCTTTCGGTAAGTTTTCTCTTGGTGGTTTAGTTCTATTCTTTTCATATCTTTCCTTTAGAAATACTCACTATTCTATTGCTGGTTTTAGGAGTGTTCCACGTCCCGCATTTGTTCTCATATCCCGATTTTGGTAAGGAAAATAGGATAGATCTTCTATGTTTGTATGATATGTTATGCTTATGTTATATGTTGTGTTATGATATGTTAACATTATGTATAGTATAATATTAAACCTTGGGCATATGACTTGTCTAGCTAGCAAGCCCCAATAATTTAGGAGCATATGACTTGCTTGACTAGCAAGCCCCACAAATCTAATGGGAATACGACTTGCTTAGCTAAACAAGCCCCAAGTAGTATGATAGACATTGTAGTAGTATATGACATATGTTTATGATATGCTTATAGTATATATTTATGATATATTTATAGCATATATTATGATATAATTTTATGTATATGATTTATGTTGTTAGTAGTTTTTACTTGTTGGGCATTAGGCTCACTCCTTTTCTTTTAGTGTGATGCAGGAAAATAGATGCAAAGGCGGGAGGATTCTTGGAAACTTTGTGTGTGTATGGAGGTGAATGGAGTGGATGGGCTACGTGTCGATTCAAGGACAACGTTTTTGTTTTAGTCTCTTTAAATTACATTTTTATGTATTTTTCCGCATTTAGCTTTGTAAACAATTTTATTTAAAGTTATTTTTTATTTTAAAACAATGAGCTCATTTATGTGTATTACAAATATTATTTCTTCAAAGTTTCAATAAAGTTATGAATTTTCTCATGTATGTTCTCTTTAAAGTTGTAGTTATGTCTAGTAGGTTTAATGATCTAAGTCTTAGAATAGTTGGGTCATTACAGTTAAAATACAAAAAGACTCAAGGAGACTTGATAGGCTTCAAGAGGTAAAAGTTTATGTTCTTCATTTTTTGTGTTTATATATTCTATATAAATATATTATGTATTTATATACAAATTTTTTGCATGATTAATAGTATTGTATGATAATATTTTTGGATTGTTTTCTTGGTCATATAAATTGTGTATATGATTAATGAAATTTTTTTATTGTTGTTGTGTTGTTCATTAAACAACAATGGACCCACCACGCATGAGTTTTCACTGCGTGCTCTGAATGGTTTTCCAACAATTGGTACCAGAGCAAGTCATTAATCTATACATATTATTAATTGTTGTATGGGATTATATGCATTTTTATATTATATGCAATATATGTTTGAATAGATGGATGTTTATTTTCATGATGATAGATTCTTAAGGGTTGTTTATTATGGTGTTTTTGAGTTTAGGAATTGTTCTTAAAATTTCTAGATGAAATGTGTAAGCCAATTTGGGGCATAGGATTTTTGTAATTTTTTTCTCTGAATATTCTGGGTTAAAAAATTATGTGTGAGCCCGAGCACGAGCCCGAGGTGCTGCCCAGCCAGTCTCGTGTGTGCTGCCAACCAATGCGCTGCACCCAGGCAGGCGCGCATCTGTTGCCCAGCCGCGCCCCTGCGCATCTCAGCCGCAGCTAGTCGCTCCTCCAGCCGCCGGACCACTAGTTACCACCTCCCCTTGGTACAACACTTAGGGCGTTGTTACCATACATATAATTTTAATTATTCATTTAATTAAAAATAAGAAATTGAATTAAAATGGTTTTAATTTGGTAATTTCTATAATTGTGATTATTTACCTTAATTAAAAATGTTTTAATTGTTATCTTCTATAATTAAAATTATTTTAACTAAAATATCCAAAATTAAAATTATCTAGAATTTTAATTTATTAACATTAAATTGTTTAATTTTATTTTTGAATTAAAATTACCGAAATTCAAATTGGGCCTTAGAAGCTTTTGGGTGTTAAACCCCAAAGTTTAATTCTTTCAAAAGTTTGTTTAAAATAATTAAAAAGTTGTATAATTCAAAATGGATATGGAAATGGGGTGGCATTGGCTCAACACGACTACATCTCAAGGTTCAAGATCAAAGTGTTCTTTATCAAGCCTTAAGTTAGTCTAGGTTACAATTTTCATGTAAGTGTTATAATTTTATAGAAATACCCAAAATTTACCATACTCGCTTTTATTTTATTTATTTATTATAAATGTTTGAATGTGATTAAAATGTTTAATATTTTGTCATGCATTGTAACATGTCATTCATATTCCCACACAATATGCAACTAGCATGCATTGCATTCGTGTAGAAACATGCTATTAGGAACGTCCTATAAATTTTTGTTATATGTTTATATATGATAATTCATATAATAATAAATTTAGTCTTAATTAGTTAAGATGGTAAATGAAAATTAAAGTTGTTTAATTTGTTGTTTTAATGAAATTTTTTTATTAAAATAAAAATTATATTCTTTAGTTAAAGTAAAATTAGAATTAGAATTAAGGGCACAATTTTTGTTTTTGGTTTTGCTTAATTGGATTAGTAATTATTATAATATCATTTGGTAATAATAATTAAATTTATTTTTACAACTAAATTAAAAAATATTGATTTTGTGAAAAAACACATTTTTTTTCCAAAATAGTGAGTGGGAGAGGGAGTTATGACAATAAATCCCATGGTATCTATTATTGGTTGAACACCGAGAGGCATCGGAAGGGCCTCGTGTCGCCTCTGTTTGTGGCCTCCCTAAGAAAAGGCTTCCAAATATGTTTATTTTATCTCAAGGTTGACTTCTCTTATGATAATATAATTAGTGATGTATTTCAAGTTTGACTGACCCTAAGGCACACTCTTGAGATAAGTCATTGTTTGAAAATAATGGGTTACACTCCAAAGGTGTATCTAGGCTTTCGAGCACGACTAGTGCATCTTGACCAAACTAGCGGTAGTTCATAAGTCAAAAGAGAAAAAAGTATTTTTAAGTTTTCACTTATGAAATTGAGATTTGTCTCAAAATTAATTTGGGGTTAGTATAACCTACCCTAAGGCAGTCCATTAACTTTTCAAATTAATTTATCGTGGACTAGTATATATTTTTATGTGTTTTATATGTTGCATTCATGCATCATATTTACTTTTCCAAATAAAATATGATATTTATTATATGTTTTAAATCATTATATTTTATTTATTTATTTCCAACAATAATGGTTAATCCTCTTAATCATAATCAAGAACCTCAAAATGAGAAAGAACCAATTAATCCTCGTGCTGGCTTCCTAAGTACTTTTCATTTAGATTTCAACAATCTAGATATTTGGTACAGAAACATACACATAATTCTAGATGAACTAAAGGTGTGTGATGCAATCATTGATGTGCTTCCAGATGAGCCATCAACTTTATCTGATTATGATAGTCATAAAAAATATGAGAATTGGATGAAATCTGATTATTTGGCTCGTCATTGCATACTAAAGACTATGCCAGACGATCTTAAATTGAGATATGTGAACCTCAGATCTACATACGAGATATGGGAAATGATCAAAAGAGATTCTTTTGATCACTTAAGAAGTTTGCAAGAAGAAAGGGTAAATATGATTTGTTCATCTCCTTTTAATATATTTGAATAGTTTATTCAATTTTTTATGCCACCATATTTTTGTCTTGTTTTCAAGAACGCATTATTCAAGAAAAGAAAAGAATGTGAAAGAAAAACAAGAAAATGATTGCAGATTGGTAGACCAAGAGATAACTGACATGGAAATTAGTTTTTCATTTTCAACATTGTATTAAGTTCTTTTTTCTTTAAAGTAGTTCTACAATTTTTTCTAGAAACTATGTTTTTAGATTCCTTATTTGATAAATGAACAAGTTTAGTATTTCTTTTGAATAATAAATTCAGTTGTTATTTTTTTAAATATATTTGTTCCACCTATTTCATCAATGAGTATAAATGATAATTATGAATAGTTCATTATTGTACAAATCATAGATTTACTAAGAATTTTTTTTTCCAACCCCAATTAAGTGAAACATATATGTGAATTATTTTTGAGATTGGTTTGTAATTAATTGGACACATAAAACAAATAAAAGGCAGTCTTTTATTGCAACCATTCAATGGTTCTCTCCCTGTTTCTATAGTCTATTAATTAAAATTAACCAAAAGACCTCTCCAATAAATGCTCAAAAATCACATAAATGTTTAGCTAATACATAGATATGTATGTTGAACCTTTTGATGTTCAAAGCTAAAGGAAATAATAAATAATAAGTCAATATTGATTGACATTTATTTTAGATATGTTTAACTTTGATCAAATGCAAAGAAAATTTCTAGAAATTTTCATGCAACATTCAAAGTAAAGTCACTTAGAGACTTGTTTGATCTGATCAAAAGGAAGTCTAAACTTGCATTTGGAATTCAAGTAATTTGCATGTGAACTTGGAATTCAAACCCAACTCACATACAACTAGAATGCTAATTAAAATTAATATTTTGGAAATAAAATATAATCATATTGGATAAGATTAAATAAATAATGAGTAGTCATTATTGTCTTTATTATTTCTATAATTTTAACACTTGTTATACTATGTACATGGTTGATTGTACAATATCAAAGACTTAGAAGTTAGGATTCACAAGTGGTTATGTGAATAAATTGAAAATTTTCCATGAAGTCATTTAGTGAAGCAGTTTAATAATCATAAAAGATTACAAAAGAGTTTGTATCTCTTTAAATGCTACTTTAATGAAGCATGATTATTGTAATCACTATATTTTCTAGTTAAGTTATACTAGAAATAATGACTACAAGTCAAGTAAGCGAGTTACTGATGATTGACAATGATAAAATCAAATAATATCACAAATTCTGTAAAGCATAGTTGTAGTGGGAGTGTTAGTTAGTAACTACTCCATTACAAATATAAGATAATTAAATTGTGTGTAGCACAATCTAACTATACTTCATTCACATACTAGTATATGAAAATAAAAAAGTTTTTACAGAAAACAATGGTTGAAACACCATGAATCAAGAAATGGAATTTGGAATTCTATGACAACTGGACGCTTGAACATCCAACTAAAGTCATTAAACTTTAGTTTGAAACAGGATATTCAAGATGAAGAGGAGAACAAAGGAAAGTACAGACTTTCAAAGTTAGGTTAATAGCCAAAGGCTATGAAAAGAAAGAAGAAATTATTACTTCAATAAATGTCTTCTTGTACGCCCTGGTTTTCCCACGGGCTGTTTAGCAGGGCGAGCCTCGGACTAAACCTGATTTAGTCCGAGGCTCCCACAGGCCGGAGGCTCTATTTCCAGGACGGGCCCTTGTCAGCTCGAGGGGGTCCTGTTTCCAGCTCGCATTTGTTGCCCCAGGAGCTGAGAATGACATCCGAAGGCCACGGACAGAGCAGCTCGGGTTATGAACTGCTCCGGTCGCGAGCTTCTCAGGAAGCTCCGACCCTATGGGAATTCAACGCGCAAGATAAACGTGCATATTCCTGCCATCACGTGTCCGATATCCCCCTGACTTCTCAGACACGCAGCAGGAACGTGCGTATTCAGACACCCACGGACGGGTTGGGCCGTGCGGCCCATTATCTCCTTCCATACTGATTAGACCACACTTGTGTGTCAGGTTTAGGAATTAATCATGAATGTCACAGATTTGATATGACAAATGGTAAGGTCACGGGATGACCTCCCTACCAACTTCCAGGTGCCTTCTCCTATAAATAAGGAGATCCTGGGAGTTGATAGGGGTTGGAAAAAATAGTCTTTGAAGAACTATATACTTTGTAAACCAAATACCCAGAGAATATCAATAATGTTGACTAGTGGAGTAGAGGGATTTTAACCTTCGAACCACTTAAAAACGTGTCTTGAGTCACCTAGTTCTTTCCCAAAGATTTCATATCTGTGACGGTTCTACTTTTAGTACTAATCTCTTTCTCTTCTTCTCTTAATTATCTGTTGCCGAATAACCGCGTCAACAGTTTGGTGCTTTTCATTGAGAGCAAGTCCGATTAGTACTACCACAAACATACAACTATGGTGACCACTCGATCCAAACATGGCAACGAGACAGAGCAGCATGATGGGCAGGAGGCCCACCATGTTGCCCTCCCTGATGAGCAAATTCCTGAAGTCCAGCAGAGGCCAGGGAAGCAGCCGGCGGGCCAAGACGACACTGGTAGTTCAGCGCCCCGGCCGCCTAATCCGAATCCATGTTATTAGACTGCGGTGGAGATGGAGAATGCTCAGCTGAGGAGCCAGTTAGCAGCAGCTGGTCAGCAAATCCAGGATATTCTGAGCCGACTACCCCCTCTCACAACCAACGGTAACGTTGGAGAGAGGCAAGGAGAGGCTCCTAAGTCTCGCCGGAGTAATCGATCCAGGCATAGCCGTTCGGGTAGACCTCCTGCAGTCAACTCCACCCCTTCATCACACCATCAAGAGGCGAACTTCAGGGAAATGCCTCGGACCGAACAGCAGCAGTACAGCCGTTCGGTTAGGACGTCAACCCCTAGCTCTCAGCCTTCCTCTAGGACGCCCAGAAGAGATCGGGGAAATTCCCAAAGAAGGGCCAAGGAGATCCGGAGATGTCAGCCCGTCCCCGAAGAACGTCCAGTTCCTCATCCAGCTCGCCCAGCGCGAAACCAGCAAGCTAGCAGGGCCGAGAGGCCCCCACCAAATTTAGTCCGACCAGACGGTACCAGGATCGCCTCCCTGGTCAGGCATCCTCCTTCTCCCATCAGATATCCGTCTCCTCAGCCCGTCAGAGACATCCCGACCTACGGAAATAGTAGAAGAGACCCGCCTTCAGCCGGGCCCTCCCGGCGCAACAGGATGCCAGGGGAGGGATCAGGTCGGAGCCGCCAAAGACGCACCCCGAGCCTGTCCAGCAGGAGTCACTGGACCGGTAGTACACGGAGTGATCTCTCGGGAGGAGACCTGCGCCAGCGACTAAGTTCAGCACAAAGTCACCATACTACCCAGGGAGGCGACCTTCGAGATCGCCTCAACTCTCACAGAGAGGATCGAGTTAGGGATGGTAGCCAGGCCCGCTCGGTTGGGGTCCGATCCGAAGTACGTAACGGCGGGAATGCCCCAAATGACCTATCTCAAGATAGGAGGGGTAACAACCCGCCTAATATGTACAACGGGTCCGGAACTGTTGAACAGCCCCGGAATAACCCAAGATCTCAGGACAAAACCCTAGAGCGCTTAACTCAGATGGAGGAGCTGATGAAGAAACTCCTATCGGAAAAGGAAAAAGACGAATATGATTCAGGGGATGAGATGGAACTCTTCGCCCCCAATATAGCAGCAACGGCATACCCTTCTGGCTTTCGTATGCCCCACTTGTCAAAGTTCAACGGGGATGGAGACCCGTCTGACCACTTAGGGATGTTCAACACCCTAATGATGGCCCATAACATCGGACCGGAGCTTCGTTGCTTGATCTTTCCTTCCACCCTAACTGGGCCCGCCAGGCAGTGGTTCAAGCAGAGTAAAAGGCAGTCAATCAGCTCCTGGAAGACATTTTCGACTGACTTCAAAAGGGCATTCCGAGCCTCCTAGGTCGCCCGAGTCCAGGCCGACTCCCTAGCTAATGTGAGACAGCAACCTGGTGAGACACTGAAAGCCTACTTGAGCAGATTTGCAAATGTCGCTGCTCGAGCCAGGGATGCTGACGATAGCTCCAAGCTCATGGCCATGAGGACCGGGATCCTAGTCGGCGGAGACCTGTGGAAGGATATTCAAAGGAGGGGGGTCAGCTCGGTTAGTGAATTCCTTAACAGAGCCCAAGAGTGGATAAACTTGGAAGAAGCTGAAGCTTCAGCCGCGGGGACCGGCCAGGTCCTCGAGAAGCCCGCTGGGACGGGAACAGAGATCATAGCGGCGATTCCCGACGTTGCGCAAAATAACCAGCCCGGTGGTAGCAAAAGAAAAGGAAATGGTGAAAACAGCCAGCACGGTCAAAAGAAGAATAAGTCTGTGGATAAATTCAAGCCTGTGTTCACAACGTATACCGAGCTCACTCAGACCAGAGAGAATA
The DNA here is from genome assembly GCF_963169125.1 of Humulus lupulus. NCBI lineage: Eukaryota > Viridiplantae > Streptophyta > Magnoliopsida > Rosales > Cannabaceae > Humulus > Humulus lupulus. Next base: position 46,448,620 of record NC_084793.1, read on the forward strand.
TTTTCCTGGCCAACGCTACGCGAGTCCCCTGGAAGAGGTCGGAGCCATTAAAACACCCTAAGGGAAAGAGAGACGCTTCCAAATTCTGCCGTTTTCATAACGACGTCGGGCACAATACCGACGACTGCAGGCACCTCAAAGATGAAATCGAGACTCTAATCCGAGCAGGTCCATTGGCGCAATACTCGCGAAACAGGGTCCCGACAAGTCGACCCGCTCCGGAGGTCCCAGCCAATCAGCCCGGACCTCGGGTAGATCAGGATGTCCTTCCCCCCGCGGCCGAGGGGGAGATCTCCACCATCTCTGGAGGACAACACATGGCTGGCACGAGTAGAGGCGCCCAGAAGAGGTATGTGAATGAGTTGAAGGCCCACAATGGAGCGAAGTTCGTCCCGGAACAGCGTCAATCAAAACAACAAAGATTAGAGAAACAACCGATTATCTTCGCGGAGGAAGACACAAGCCATGTCCAATTCCCTCATAACGATCCCTTGGTCGTAGCAGTCCAGCTCGCCAACCGGAGAGTAAGGAGAGTGTTAGTGGACAATGGGAGCTCGGTGAACCTCCTATTCCGGTCCACCTTAGAAAAAATGGGTCTGACCGTCTCCGAGCTGAAGGCAACCTCGATGATGCTGTATGGTTTTTCAGGAGAAGGATCAGCAGCGATAGGGACGATTGAGCTGGTGATCACCCTAGGAGACGAGTCCCGAACGATGTCCAAACTACTCGAATTCGTAGTCATTGACTGCTCCGCTGCTTACAACGCCATTTTGGGCCGACCTACGCTCATTGCTTTCGAGGCTATCACTTCCGTCCGGCACCTCGCCATGAAATTTCCTACTTCGACAGGGATCTGCACTATCAAGGGCGATCAGCTCGCTGCCAGGGAATGCTACAGCATTTCCGTGAAGGGAAAATCTAAACCCGGGCAGGTCACGATGGCCGTTCAGGGCGAAGAGGAATCTCGAGGACCCAAGGCGGCTCCCGAGATTGAAAAACCTCAGATTTCTGAAGGCGAAAAGCTCACCCTAAGCGAGGACATTGACCCCTGAGTAGGCGAGGACAGGTCCGAGCTCCAAGCTATTGAAGAACTCGAGGAGGTAAGCATCGATGAGCAAAACCCGTCACGGACGGTTAAGCTCGGAAAGAACCTCTGCGATAGAAGAAAGGCGGAGCTAACTACGTTTCTGAAGAAGAACCTGGACGTATTCGCATGGTCGCACGAGGACATGATAGGGATCAGTCCGAGCGTAATCATGCACACGCTCCACCTAGACAAAAGCGTCCCTGCCAAGTCTCAAAAGCAGAGGCGTTTAGGGACAACCCGAGCCGAAGCCCTTGAAGAAGAAGTGGCCCGGCTCAAAAAGTGTGGCTTTATCCGCGAAGCCAAATTTCCCATTTGGGTTGCCAATCCCGTGTTAGTTCCAAAGCCCAATGGGAAGTGGCGGACCTGTATCGACTTTTCCGACCTGAATAAAGCCTGCCCCAAGGATTGCTTTCCATTACCGAGGATCGATCAACTGGTGGATGCCACGGCGGGGCACGAGCTCATGTCCTTCATGGACGTGTACTCAGGCTACAATCAGATCGCGATGAATCCAGCAGACCAGGAACATACCAGCTTCATGACCCCGACTAATGTCTATTGCTATAAGGTCATGCTGTTCGGTCTTAAGAATGCCGGGGCTACCTACCAAAGGCTGGTAAATAGAATGTTCGCGGACCAGATCGGGAAAAACATGGAAGTGTACGTTGATGATATGCTTGTCAATTCAAAGATTTCCAGCAACCACGTCGCCGATCTGGAAGAATGCTTTAACATACTGCGAGAATATGGCATGAGGCTCAATCCTCAGAAGTGCACTTTCGGTGTCGCATCGGGGAAATTCTTGGGTTTCATAGTCAATACCCGAGGAATCGAGGCAAACCCCGACAAGATCAAGTCACTGCTCGAGCTTCCTTCCCCCCGGTCACGGAAAGATGTCCAAGGCCTCACAGGAAGAGTGGCAGCACTGAACCGGTTCATTTCCAAATCGACCGATAAGTGCTTGCCCTTCTACAACCTGCTCCAGGGAAACAAGAAGTTCGAATGGACAGTAGAATGCGAAAGCGCATTCCTCGACCTAAAAGCGCACCTGGCTGAACCGTCTGTGCTATCAAAGCCCAAGGTAGGAGAACCTCTTTTCCTCTACATGGCCGTAACTGAGGACGCAGCTAGTGCCGTTCTGGTGCGAGAAGAGGACCAGGCTCAGAAACCGGTTTATTACATCAGCAAGAGACTCCTCGGAGCTGAGTCAAGGTACCCATTGATGGAAAAACTGGCGTTCTACCTAATCACGGCCTCGCGAAAACTCAGGCCATACTTCCAGTCCCACTCTGTACACGTCATGACTGATCAGCCTCTAAGGCAGGTTTTGCAAAAGCCTGAAGCCTCGGGACGCTTGCTAAAGTGGGCGGTCGAACTCAGTCAGTTCGAGATTTTCTATACTCCCCGAACTACCATAAAAAGTCAAGCCTTGGCCGACTTCGTGGCAGAATGCGCGGGATTCCATGAGATTCCATCAGAAGACTCACCTCAGGTCGCCTCCTCAAGTTCATCGTGGAAGATCTTCGTTGATGGCTCATCTAACGAGAACGGCTCTGGGGCCGGAATCATTCTGATATCCCCATAGGGGCATAGATTCCACTCGGCGCTAAGGTTTGGGTTCAAGGCATCTAACAACGAGGCAGAGTACGAGGCCTTGTTAGCTGGACTTAGGATAGCTAGCGAGCTAAAGGCGAGCTCTGTCCAATGCTTCAGCGACTCCCAGCTCGTGGTGAATCAGGTTCTAGGCGAGTATCAGGCGCGGGGTCCCAAGATGGCCGCCTATTTGGCAAAGGTAAAGTCCGAATTGTCTGCATTTGGGCGAGGGTCGATTGAACAGATACCTCGGGAGCAAAACGCCAACGCAGATGCTCTCGCCAAGCTCGCCACCTCGGGAGAGACAGAAACCCTGGGGTTGGTGCCAGTTGAGTTCTTGAAGAAACCTAGCATAGACGGAGGTCAGGCAGATATTGAAATGATTGACATCAAGCCGACCTGGATGACTCCCATTATTGAGTACCTCGTCGAGGGCAAGTTACCCGAAGGACGCAACGACGCACGACGAGTCCTTTATCAAGCTCCGAGGTATACGCTAGTCGAGGGGGTGCTGTACCGACGTGGGCATTCATTACCTCTCCTCCGGTGCGTTCTTCTAAGCGAAGCGAAGGCCATCCTGCAAGAAGTTCATGACGGATTCTGCGGAGATCACACTGGGGGGCAAAGCCTGGCCTTGAAGATCCTCCGGCAAGGTTATTACTGGCCGACTCTGTCCAAAGACTCGATCTCATATGTAAAAAAGTGCGACAAGTGTCAGCGGTTCGCTGCGGTTGCCCGAGCTCCTCCGACCGAGCTAAAAATGATTTCATCTCCCTGGCCATTTGCCGTTTGGGGGATAGATCTAATAGGCGCCCTGCCCACCGGAAAGGGCGGGGTCCGTTACGCCGTGGTAGCCATTGACTACTTCACCAAGTGGGCCGAAGCAGAACCGTTGGCGACAATAACATCGAAAAAGGTACTAGACTTCGTGGTTAAAAGCATCATATGTCGATTTGGCCTACCTAAAAAGATCGTCTCCGACAATGGTACTCAATTTGACAGCGATCTGTTCACCGAATTTTGCGAAAGGCACGGAATTGTGAAAAGCTTCTCGTCCGTGGCCTATCCCCAGGCGAACGGACAGGTCGAGGCTGTCAATAAAACTCTGAAGGCGAGCCTCAAGAAGAGGCTAGATGAGGCAAAGGGGATCTGGCCAGAACAGCTCCCCCAAGTTCTGTGGGCCTATAGGTCCTCACATCGGACTCCCACGGGTCACACTCCTTTCTCCCTAACCTTTGGAAGTGAAGCAGTCCTCCCCGTGGAGGTGAAGGTCCTGTCACATAGGGTCCAGTCCTACGACCAAGACGGGAACCACGAGCTCCTATGCCATTCCTTAGACTTAGTGGATGAAAGGCGAGAGGATTCACAACTCAAGCTCGCCCATTATCAACAAAAGATCACTCGCTACTTCAACACTAGGGTCAAAAGACGTGCCTTTGGCGTCGGTGATTTGGTCTTGAGGAGAGTTTTCCTGGCCGGGAAGGATCCCAAAGATGGGGTTTTGGGACCAAGCTGGGAAGGACCATACCAGGTCATCGAAGTCATCAAAGAGGGAACTTATAAGTTAGCTCGACTTGGTGGAGGGGCGGTCCCGCGGACTTGGAATGCTATCCACCTAAAGAAATACTATCAATGATCCATTTGTAAGGCCTAGAAGGTCACCTTCCATGTATAAATAAAAATCAAATGTTTCTCTTTATTTGCAAGTGTAATTTTAAAGTAACCACGAAAGACCCTTTCCCAGTTACTTGGGGGGCATATGGTACCTGGATATAACCAGGTCTCCTTAACGACTTAGGTGTTAATTTTTATCTACGGATAAGAGTTATCACAAACTAAGTCCTATCCTGGTCGTAACCAGGTCAGAAAACTTAGAAGTTAACTAAAATTTGTTGACCGTGGTTCTTCGTTAAAGAGCCCGGGATATGGATAAAAGTTGACGCGAACTAAGTTTTTTAAAATAAGTTCCTGGTTTTAACCAGGTCAGAAAACTTAGAAGTTAACTAAAATTTGTTGACCGTGGTTCTTCGTTAAAGAGCCCGGGATATGGATAAAAGTTGACGCGAACTAAGTTTTTTAAAAATAAGTTCCTGGTTTTAACCAGGTCAGAAAACTTAGAAGTTAACTAAAATTTGTTGACCGTGGTTCTTCTTTAAAGAGCCCGGGATATGGATAAAAGTTGACGCGAACTAAGTTTTTTAAAAATAAGTTCCTGGTTTTAACCAGGTCAGAAAACTTAGAAGTTAACTAAAATTTGTTGACCGTGGTTCTTCTTTAAAGAGCCCGGGATATGGATAAAAGTTGACGCGAACTAAGTTTTTTAAAAATAAGTTCCTGGTTTTAACCAGGTCAGAAAACTTAGAAGTTAACTAAAATTTATAGATCGTGGCCCTTCTCTAAAAAGCCCGGGATATAGATAACGGTTAACCCGAACTAAGTTCATAAAAATAAAGAGATGAATTGTAACCAAATGCATAAAAATATATATATGTTAAACTGGCTGAGCAAATTGTCTCGAGGTGGAAGCACCTCATAAAAATTTTTATTACAATGTAAAGTAAGAGTTCAAAATGCCCAAAGGGAAGTATCCTAAGCCCCATCAGTTGGTCTTTTGGAGGTCGCGGTATCGTCCTGCCCCGCCGCGGCAAAGGCCTCTCCAGTCCCCGAGGGAGGAGCCTCCTTATTTAGGCGGGCTTGGAGCTTCGGCAACAAAAACGCCCAGAGGTCCGGGGGCATGAAAGAAAAGTCCGCGTCCAGATTGTGGGACCAGCAGTGATAGAACAGGTCTTGTAAGGACTGCTCCGAAACGACCCGCTCGGCTTCCAGGGCGACCTGTGCGGCCTGGGCCTCGGTCTTCGCTGCCTCGAGATCCGTCCGCGACGCGGTCAGGGAGTTTTTAAGCTCTTGGTTCTCGGAACGGATCTTCTTCAGTTCGGCTTTGGAGGCCGCAAGCGCGTCTTTTGCCTCCTGGGCCTCCTGAAGCGCGGTCTGGCGCTCAGCCTCCATACCCTCGAGCTGGGCCTTGGTCCTGGCAATGCCTCTGTACGCGGCAGCAATGCCCTGCAAGAAGGGAAGGACAAATTAACTAACTATAAAAAAAAAAAAGGGCGGCGTGTGAATGTTAAAAGCTTTAAAGGAATGGAACAGTTTACCGTTAGGGTCATGTCCATCGAAGATTCCATAACTCGGACCGGGCTCGTTGATTCAATTGCCCGGAGTTCCCTCTCCTTGAGCTTGTAGAAATGGCTAACGGCATAGCTCGCCGACTCATATACCGTTCCCCGGAATGCTTCCGGCATCCTCTCCAGGTCCTGGTGATCGACCGGGATGCGCACATCCGGGACTGCCGTGGCCGGATTCCCGATCTCCATTACCCCGTCCTGGACGGCTAGTGGAGATCGTTGGGGTGGCGGGGGCATGGGTCCTGTCCTGGCGACAGGAAGGATCGCCCCCGCACCCTAGGATGGAGGGGCTTTCTCCTTCTCCTTAGCCGGGGATTTGGTGGAGGTCCCAGCCGAGCTCTTGGACTCTCGGAGCCTTTTTAGCCTCGGCCCCGCTGGAGGGTTCCCGCCGAACACCACGCCCCGTAGACTACCTCCGGGCTGAGACATCTCTTCTGCTAAGAACAAAAAACATGGTTATTACAAGGTAGCAATCATGCAGAAAGAAACAAAAGGTTTAAAGGCAATAAGTAAGCAAATACTAAGGGAGCCCTACCTCCCGAGCTGGAGGAGCCTAAGACGATTATCTCGCGAACTGTCGCAGGTTCTAGGTCCGGCTCTGACTCGGGGCTGGACTCTCCTACGTACTGCCTAATCCCCGGAGCATAGATGCCCCTCTGGAGCGCTGGCTACGTGCGTAAGTTGGTCCCGTACTCCTCAAAGAGGACCGACCTAAAATCTAGGGTGTTATCTACTACTACGGTACCCTTAGGCCGGCTCTCTTGGTTGTCCAGCACGAGCTGGTCAACGCAATGGAGTAAGAGCGTATCCAGGTCCGGATTCCTTTGATGACGATGGATGATCTGCCTAGGATTGAACCTAACCAGCCGAGGGTCTGCAGTGGCCCTATCTACGTTCTTAAATAAGTAAGGGTTACCTTGGCCGGAAGGACCCGCGGCTGCTCCGGATTGGACCCTCTCCTCGCCCATACCCTGGGCGACCTCCACGGTCCTCTTCCTGTTCATCACGAGAGGAACTTCTTCACCCTCCTCCTCGCCTTCGTCGTCTGCGACCTCCTCCGCGACGATCGTTCTGTTGTCGCGAGCTAGGGGAGGCCCCCGGGGCCTTTTCAAATTCAAAGTCTGATTTGGGAAAATTAGCTTGCAGAATACCATCGTCTCGTCCGTCACGAGCACGCGGTAGTCTTTCTCACTGGGGGGCAAGTTCGCCAATGTATCGTATTGACCCCCAAGGGTCACAGACTTTTCGGTCCTCGCGTAGATGGCTGGAAGGTTGGTTGAAGTCAGAAGTGGAATAAGGGAGGAGCTAAAACAAGATAACCTTTAAAAGGCGAACTAAATCAAGGATCACTTACGAGGACGGTTGAAGTAGTGATGGTCGCAATTGCGGAACCCAGTTGACATGAAAAACTGGTCTTTGAAGTCGTTTGGATGGCTCGGCAGCTCGATGACTACTGCTGTGTTTAGGGAAGCGGGTTAAATAATAGAACCCGTCGCCTCGCCCCCGCTGGTCCGGCTGGCTTTGAGGCAAAAGAAGTATAGAATATCAGCAAGAGTGGGGACCTCCCACTCATGCTTTTGAAACAAATACCTCAATCCCGCCAGCAGACGGTATGAGTTGGGGGGGAGCAGAAATGGGGCCAACCCCACATAGTTCAAGAAATCAGCAAAATACTGATCCAGGGGGAGGAAGGCCCTTGCCTTGAAGTGTTCACCGCTCCAGGCCGCGAACGACTCGTCGAGCGGCGTGCAGCTCCGCTCCCCATCTGCAGCAGGTCGGGCGATCACGGAGGCCATCCCCAGGGGAATGTTGTGGTTGAGGAAGATTTTGGTGACCTTTGTTTGGTCGGTTATCTTCGAGACGATTCTCTCCGCCTCGAAAAACGCGTCAGGGGCCACCTCGGCCTGCTTCTCCACCGCCGGCCCAAAGTGAGGAATTGGCGAGCTGGCCACCACCGCCTTTCCTTTATCCTGCTGGGAAGACGAACTTCCCACGTTCTTCTGTGGCAGATTTCTCTTTGGAGCCATCTGGTCGCCTATCGAACAAAAGAAAACACTTTAGAAAAGGCGACCCAAGCAGGAGAGTGAAGCAAGTATTAAGTACACGAGCTGGGGTAAGCCCAGCCCGTGGAGAGTGGTGCCACGCGATCCAAGGAACACGCGCCTATGCCCTCAACAGATCCCAGATTACTCGGAATTCGTGTGTCAGAGGGCTCAGAGTAAAAATTTGCCTTGGGGGGAAAGTTTCAACAGGCAAAGCGTGGCAAAACCGCTTTTGAGGCGTATTCCCTAAGCTACCCGGTTTTTGCACCCAAAATTCCTAAAGGTCCTACCCAGAAATTGTTCCTGAAGAAACACCATGAAGCCCATACTCTAAAACGATGTCCCATGGCAGGCGTGCCCTAACCTAAGAAGGGCTGTCACCCTCTGTATTCACGCAACTCAGAAAACCCCTGCATGTGGCTACAGTAATATTTTTTTACCTAAGCTACAGTGGCATGCTTTCAAAGTGAACAGGATCAGAAGAACTTACAGTGTGTGGCTGGATGGTGAGTGAAGTTGCTGCGCTGGTAAGAACTTCGTTGGTACAGTAACCTCCAAGGCTTTGAAGAAACTCGCACGCTTAAGCTTCGTGAACGGAGAAGATGGGAACAACAGAGATGAGGGTTTCGTTCTTTGGAAGGTCAGAGAAAGAAGAAGGAAATTTGGGAATTTTTTTGAATGATAAGGTGGCCCGTGCGTGGGATGACCACCCCCTTTTATACAAGGGAAGGATCACGTGTAAAAGGCTCTTGGGAGACCCTCCACTCGAAATGTGAAACGACGGCTGGACAGTAGGCTAGGCCATTTAATGCGGTTCTCGTAGAGTGTACCGTCGCCACCCACGACGTTCCACGTATCAGACGCCTGCGAAAAGAATGGAATGCGAAGGGTTGTGGAGGAAGTCTAGAAGCCCCTACTGTGGTCTCCTGTATCTGACGTCATAGACCACGAGCAGGAGCTTGGGGGGCAGATGTACGCCCTGGTTTTCCCACGGGCTGTTTAGCAGGGCGAGCCTCGGACTAAACCTGATTTAGTCCGAGGCTCCCACAGGCCGGAGGCTCTATTTCCAGGACGGGCCCTTGTCAGCTCGAGGGGGTCCTGTTTCCAGCTTGCATTTGTTGCCCCAGGAGCTGAGAATGACATCCGAAGGCCACGGACAGAGCAGCTCGGGTTATGAACTGCTCCGGTCGCGAGCTTCTCAGGAAGCTCCAACCCTATGGGAAGTCAACGCGCAAGATAAACGTGCATATTCCTGCCATCACGTGTCCGATATCCCCCTGACTTCTCAGACACGCAGCAGGAACGTGCGTATTCAGACACCCACGGACGGGTTGGGCCGTGCGGCCCATTATCTCCTTCCATACTGATTAGACCACACTTGTGTGTCAGGTTTAGGAATTAATCATGAATGTCACAGATTTGATATGACAAATGGTAAGGTCACGGGATGACCTCCCTACCAACTTCCAGGTGCCTTCTCCTATAAATAAGGAGACCCTGGGAGTTGATAGGGGTTGGAAAAAATAGTCTTTGAAGAACTATATACTTTGTAAACCAAATACCCAGAGAATATCAATAATATTGACTAGTGGAGTAGAGGGATTTTAACCTTCGAACCACTTAAAAACGTGTCTTGAGTCACCTAGTTCTTTCCCAAAGATTTCATATCTGTGACGATTCTACTTTTAGTACTAATCTCTTTCTCTTCTTCTCTTAATTATCTGTTGCCGAAGAACCGCGTCAACACTTCTACTTAACCAAACTCGAATCTGTTTACATACTCTTGTCCACTACTTTATGCATGGATTATGAGATTGATTTAAATGAATGTCTAAGTAGTCTTTACTGGAATGGCTGACATGACAAAATTATTTGAAGATCTCGTCCAGAAAGATTTTGTTGTGATTCTTATTCTTAATATTGACAATGTTCTAATCATTAGGAATGATGTAGAGAAATCGTCAATAGAAAATAAATAGTTTGTTAAACATTTCTAAATATTGGATTTAGAAAAGCTAAGAATGTTCTGCACATTCAATTCTGTAGAGATTGAAAGAACAATCCTTAGGCTCTATATCAAACAACTTATATTGTTAAGAAGCTTAAATACTTTAGTTTACAAAATCCAAAAAAGAATTTTTTCCTTCTCGGTAAGGATGATGTATTATCTAAATAATAAATATCCATTTATTCTTTTACTAGAGAAGAGGACATGAGACAACATTCCTACAACTCAGTGATAGACTGTTTTATGTATTGAATGTTATATTTTCGAATTGACATTTGCTAAACATTGGGAATAGCCAGTAGTTATCAATCCATTATGGATTGAGTCATTGAATAATTATAAGGACTTAGTTTTGAGTATCTTAAATATAATAAAGATTATATGTATGTGCATTTAGGCAGAGACCTAAAATCTCAATGGATGATCTGATATTAAATCTTCAAAGATTGATATCATAATCATATTCCATAACTATGAAGGAAACACTTTAATATAGAAATGTGTTAGACATTTTAGATTTATATGTCTCACCACAAAAGTTGATATATAACTACTATGAGCAGTTAAATAGGCTATTTGATTTAGTTAAGTTCTTTGACATTCTGGAAAACTTTTCAGACTAGAATAAATAGCTAGCATCTCATTGCAAAAGCAATAGAGATACAACTATTCTAGAAGAACTAGAAATCATGAGAGAGTAAAGCACAAGAAATGAAGTATCATTGAATACAAGACAATTTTACATAATTGATGTAATAATCTTGAATATAACTTCAAAACAGTTTCTTACAAAACTATTACAAAGTCTTTGTTAGAAAAAAATCGGTTAGGAGAATATGATTGGCATATTAAAAGAGATGCCTCAATTTGCTTTAGGGCAAGTGGGAGAATGTTGGGAATAGTGCCCTTAAAGAAATTATAGTTGACAAATGTTTTAAATGAAATAAATAATTGAATTCAATTATTATATATATAGACTATGTCTGATATTATATGATAATATTAAGTGCATATCGAAAAATTCTAAAGTTTATCTATGTGATCTTAATCTCATATTGGTATGGGAGGATCGAGATTAAGATAATAAACTTAAATAGTTTGCATTAAAATAAAGTTATGGAATCTTTAGGTTAATTATTGCTAGTACGGTCCACTAGTATTATGAATACATGTGACCTAGATCCGGGTTACTAGAGTAGTAGGAAACTTTAGTGGATGTACTTTGCATGTTAAGAGTATGTAGAACTGGACCAGATGTACTTTGTTAATACTTGTTTAAACACTGTTTCATAATATTAATCAAACACATCAAATGATGATCTTAATCTTGAGGTTACCATGAACTCCTATATATGTCATCTGATCATTTTATTCATGCGTTAAGGTTTGTCAGAATGATCAGGCTAAGAACAATTTTTTTTGGGACTTAATGATGTTTATGGTTGGGGACGTAGTTTAACAGATATGGAATCTATACCTTTTTATAGATTGAATAATGGTTCATTATTGGGTTGACTTTTGGAACTGAAAAGGTTATGAGCGTTCACTTCACAAACTTGTTGTGACACAACCTTCACTAGTAAAATCAATGGTGCTCTAGGAACAAGATATAGCTAAAAGGGTACAACGGTAATTTTATTCATTTTTAATTATAAACCATTAATAGAGGATTAACGTTGTATGTAATGATTATATCAATGGACACTTTCTTATTAATAAAGTGCTCAGTAAATATATGTCTATAATTATGAAGAGTTCAATCTCATATTTTTAGTGGAGTAATCATGAGATTAATAAATATGATTATTTAATAAAAGATTTTTGATTAATAATGTAATATTTATTGGAGCTTGAGATTATAGGTCCATAGGTCTCTAGGGTGGCTGTATCAACACCATATCAAGGTAAGAGTTAATACAAGAGTATAACTGTAATTTGGGAATTTGAAAAGAATTTTATTCTTTGGGTCAAGTATGCAATTATATGATAATTGAGGATAAATAATTAATTTAGAATTAATTATTAATTTCAAAAATATATTTATTAATTTAAATATATAAATTTTCGAATTTCATATATATAAATTAATTAATTTTTGAAATAAATTATTTTATTTGAGTGGGAGAAAATAAAATTGGTAAGTCAAAAATAGTTTTTGATTTATTGAATTTTAAAAGATGATGACAATGATGATCATCAATTTGAATTTAGAATTTAAATTTTGAAATATGATTGTCATCTTTTCCTTAAAAAGATTAACACCTTATTTTGTGGGAGATTTATTTTAATTAAATAATTAAATAAAAGAAAATTTCAAAATCCCTGAAAAGGAAATAACAGTACATGCCTGACACAGTCTAAGGATTGTGTCATGTGTGTACCATTTGTATTGATATTGTATCAGTGTAGTTTTCATTTTATTTATTTAATTATTTAATAATTTGAAAAAAGTTTTTCAAATTCGGTAAGTTAGATATTTACCTAAATCAAATCCTATCTTCATTATTATAATATATTTATATTACTATTATTATTATTATGAATAATAAGGTAATATAAATCTCTATATATATGATATAGAAAAAGAAGAGAAAAATAGAGACATACACAAGAATATACACAGAACACAAATCATTTAGAGTTTTTTGTGAGACAAAAAGTTTTTCCTTCTTCTTCTTTATTCTAGCAATTCTCAGACCATAATCAAAGTTCTCATATGTTGAGAAATACTTGTGATTTCTAAAATACAAATCCATGTTTTCTATGTGCCCACACACATCTTGAGGTGTAGAGAACACTCTGGAAGATCATGGTTTGAGTGTTGAAAGCTTTATATAGGAAGATCGTTAAAAATACAAAAAGACTCAAGGACATTTGATAGGCTTCAAGAAGTAAAAGTTTATGTTCTTGATTTTTTGTGTTTATATATTCTATATAAATATATTGTATATTTATATACATATTTGTTGCATTATTAATAGTATTGTATGATAATATTTTTGGATTATTTTCTTGGTCATATAAATTGTTTATATGATTAATGAATTTTTTTATTGTTGTTGTGTTGTTCATTAAACAACAATGGGCCCACCATGCATGAGTCTTCGCTGCGTGCTCTGAATGATTTTCCAACACTCATTGTATAACCTTTCAGCAAGTGAGAGAAGAAAATCAGAAGCGAGAAAGGCTAATGTGACTCTAGGGCTTCCTAGAGTTAGTGTGGATGGATATAATTATGGACCGTATGGGCGGATCACCTTAGATTGTAGGTAAGATAATTGGGTATGAGAAGTTTTTACTCACCATATTAAGTTAACACACTCTTGTATGTGTGAGCGAGTTATCATAAGAATGAGTATATGCGAAAGGAGATCGTACTTTTCTGTGGGACACCGAAGTCAATAGTATCAGATTGAAACCCTTTATTCATTTCCTAAGTCCTGGAAAGGATCACCAAGTGCGATGAGTATAATATTAGGATTTGGAATTATCGGTTACCTTCAGATAGATTGACAACCTGAAGGAACAACTCAGACTTTAAGCATTTTACTTCAAATATGTAAATTTTCATAACATTTAGGCATGTACGGTCCCTTGATTGGATTGTCACGGTGATGAATACCGGTCGACGGTAAGAGTGACTCTGGATAAGATATTGTGAGATAGGAAATGAGAATTACTTATTCCGAGGAATGAAATGAGAGACAGGAAGTATTCTGGTTCGGAATTGGTCCGGAGGACCAATGAAGTTATTAGGGATTGTTAAGCCAGGAGTGTTTGCTTTATTGAAAAGACATAAGAGTTCACAAATTTAAATATGGGAACGTGGGGTTTCAGGATAGGAGACCTTGTGCCTCTCCGAGTATTGTTAATTAAAAGATAAGATAATTTGGAAAGAAAGAGAAGATTTAACTCTAGGTTTGTTAGACTTTTGAGATCCTAACAAGGATTAAGCCAGAGGCCTACATATTAGCCTTACCCCAGCATGGGTAGAAGTTCATAAGGTATAAATGGTGTCGATGCTAAGGAAAGAGGTGTCGGGTACTATCCCTGTTTGGGTGAAGAGACCCTAGAATTTCAGTGGGACTTATTGTGTAAGGAAAGGCCAATGGAAATCCAGGATAGAATAGGTAAAGTCTTATGGAATAAGACTGTCACTTAGGTGAGGGTGTTGCAAAGAAATAGCAAGGTAAAGGACTTAACTCCGAAATTAGAGTCAGATTTGTGGAATAAGTATCCTGAGATGTTTGAATAAATTTTGAGGACAAAATTTCGATAAGGAGGGGATAGTTGTAATGTCCCAAATTCGCTAATAAGCCTTAGTGCCTTGATTATTGTGTAGGGAGGGCATAATCAGATTTTTTATGCGCTAGTTGTGAATATACATGTACGATTATGTGAATTATATGAGTTATATCATGATATGAAAACTTATGCACGTTTAGGTTATTAAACGTGCTTATAGGCCCAATTATGTTAAAAGGGAATTTTCGTAAATTTCTGACCCATTGAGGGTATATTTGTATTATGCATGTGTTATGAGTGAGACCACGTTAATATGTGGATATATTTGAGATGTGTGGCCCGAAGCGATCCTAGCGAGCAATTTGGCGGAAAAGTCACATTGGGGATAAATACCCGGGTCGGGGTGAGCCTAGGGGTATTTTAGTAATTTAGAACATAACCGGGGATTGTGAATTTATTTGGGCATGTCGGGATTCTAGGTATAATTTGATGTTAGTGGAAATTGGTGGCAAATGACGATTTTGCCCTCAAAGGCATCAAAGGACTAAGGTTGAAGCTAGGGGCGTTTTAGTCTTTTCCCTAACTTTAGATAGACTTAGGCTATAGAATCCTTTAGAAAATCATAACAAAAAACAAAGGGAAACACTCAGTCACCTCCTCTCTCTCTCTCTCTATTTTAGTTCTCTCTCTCTCCTTTGAGGCACTTAGGATTTTCTTTGAATTTTTGGAGAAGAATTCTTGGAGTTAAGGGCTTGGGCAAGGACTTGGATTATGAGGCAGCTTGGGGTTCGTAAATCTCAGTTGAGGTAAGGCTTGTACTCTATTTTCTTGATAAATTATGTTGTGGTTTAAGTGTTATTGAGGTTTAAACTTTAGTTTCTGAATTTGAGTTTTGGTAAGGATTTGGGTTAGTTTTGGGGTGTTTTTTATGCTTAGGTTGTGTTATTGAGAGTCCTGGACTCAATTGGGACTTAGGTTCAACTTTGGGACTGATTTTAGGAATTTTGGTTCGAAGGAAATAGTTGGAAAGTATTGGAGAAATCTGGGTTCGCGGGGTCACGCTGCAGCGCTGTTCCTGGAGCGTCGCGGTCCACATGAACTCAAAGGCTAAGGGAGGTTCACTGAACCGCCTTAGCGTCGCGATGCTGGGTGGGTTGCGTCGCGACACGTGTCTAGGGAATTTACTTGGGAGGCTCTCTGACTTGTAGAGGGTCGTGGCGCTTTTGAGAGGCGTCATGACTCAAATTAGGGATTTTGGCCAATTAGGGTTTTAAGCTTGGGAGCTCAAACCTAAAGGCTCGGGAAGGATTCTACTACCCAGTTTAGTATAATTTAAGGTCTTGGAGGTTAGGAATTTACCTTGGAGCATTTAAATAGTTTAGTTCTTAATGTCCATCTATTATTATGTTGTGACTGGGTTATACTGTTAGGCTCGGGAGTAAGGATCATGCTCAACGTCTCCATATATTATCTGCTCAGAACTCGAGGTAAGAAAATTGCACCCTGATTGTAAACGGGGCTTGGACCCCTGTTAATGGATATGACTGTGGTTATAAATGTGATTATTCGATTAGGCATGCTTGTATATGTTGCATCTGATTGTCTATTATGCAATCTATATGTTTGATTATATCTAATCTGAATGCCAGCCTAAGGGCGTCGGGGTTGGCACCAAACGCAGCTCAACCTAAGAGAGTCGGGCCTGAACGTCACCTAAATATTTATAAGTGTCGATTGCACTTGCCTAACTCATTGATTGCTAAATTGTATTATGTGTTTGTTTGAGCAGACTGTTGTTGCTAAGCTTGCTATTTATATTCTGTTACTTATTGAATCTGTTGAGTTAAGTTTTCTTGCTGAACCTTGGCTCACAGGTGCTTTGTGGTGCAGGTCAGGGCCAGGGTAAGCTAGACTAGTCGTGAGTTGGAGGGCTTCAAGGGCAGTGTGTACATATGCAGCCAACCCGACCGCCACGGTCGTGATAGCTTGGAAGGAACTAGGGTTGAACACTGTTTTGCCATCTAGGAACTAGTGTGTATTTTATTTTTCTTTTATTAATCTGTAACCACTTTTTGGGATCCCATGTATAAACTTAACACTTTTAATGAAAAATGATTACTTCATTGACCAAAATTTTTAATACCTATCCTTGGTTTAGTATTTAATTACATATTTAAGTCCAAATGACTCGCTTAGCGAGTTAAGCACCATTTTAAACACACAGTGTAACGGTCTTGGCTAACTAGGGCGTTACAGATCCTATGATCGAGCTTGTGACAGAGGTTCCTCCAAGCGAGTAGGCCCTTATGATTTTTTATTCTTACTTTTGATAGGCATGTGTGCCATCCACTTTTGGGGTATAAACAAGTTTATCACTCAAGCCCCTGAGCACAGTTGTAAATACTTTGCCCTTATTTCTTTGTGAATGGATTTTGCTTGCACTATTCCTTTGCCTTCATTTCTTTATCACTCGACACATTTTTAGCGTTTAGTAATTGTGCGATTTGGTCTTACAAATTTGACAAGGTTTTAAAATCTAACTCAACGTAACTTAACGCCACGAGAATTTTACACCTTAATCCATCCACTACTCGTGGGTCTTAGTCTTCGAGACTTAGGCCTTTATTGCCCTAGTTGGTTTAGCTAGGGACTTGTGCTCGAGTTATGGCGACTCGAGTCCCGTCAACTCACCTAGTATTATGATGCTTTTAAGCACTTAGTATTACTTCCCAGGCTCGCGGTCCTTGGGAGTAACTTTATTGCAATGTCAAATGGGAGCACTTGGCGTGTCCTTACATCCTCGAGTTCCAACAACTCGGGTCTTAGAAGGTCAATTTTCCTTAGGGTTCAAAGACAGAGTGTTACTCCTTAGGCGCGTACTCCTCAGGAGGGTACAACAGGTCATTTTTACGGCTTCGCCCCCGAGTATAGATTACTCGATTTTTGGAAATCAGAAATTGGAAACCCGTTGCTAGTCCTCAAGCTCATGGTTCCCAGATGTGGGCTGAGTTCTCCGCCCTTCTAGACCAGACCTTGTGATCAATTTTTTGATGACTTGATGCTTGCGCTCGAGTATGGGGGACTCAGGGCTTGAGAACTTGTTGCTACTCCTTGGGCGCGCAGTCCTCGGGAGGTAAATCAAGGTCACCCCATAAGTGGGTTTTTTAGGTTTTACCAACGCTAGGTTTTACTAGGTCGTCCTGTTCTCGTAAGTCTTGAAACTAGGCTTACTCCGCTCACGACAAGCTTAGTTTCCTAGGCCCTACTCTACAAGTACGGGTGGTCAAGTTTTTGGTAACTTGAAGCTTGCGCCCGAATACTGTTTCCTCGAGCTTCCGTTCACTTTTTGAGATTTAGGAACTAGTTAGTGCTCCTTAGGCGCATGGTCCTCGGGAGATAACCTTAAGTTCACTCTTGTGTTACTTGGATTTTTTCAAGGCTAAGGTTTTCTAGGTCGTAACACTAGGCTTGCTTCGCTCATGACAAGCTTAGCTTCCTAGGCTACTTTCAGTGTTACTTTTGGGGCATATGGTCCTTAAGAGGTTACACTGAACAAAGTTTTCCCTCGAGTATAAATGACTCGGGGGTCCGTTCACCTAATTGAATTCGGGAACCTGTAATTGGTCCTCGGGACACACGCCAACTTTGACACTAGGCTTGCTCCGCTCACAATAAGCTTAGCTTCCTAGGTCACGCTCCGCGAGCGGCTATTCTGCGAGGAGACACAACTATGCCCCCCAAGTGATTGGAGACTTGTCTGCGTTCACTTGTCCAGGCCAGTGAGCATGTACACCTCGAGAAGTGAAATTACTAAATTAAAATTTAAAATACAAGCAGTTTCTCTACATTTCATCTATCATGTTTTGCACACATGATTTCCATCAACTGTGCTCGGAGGCTACAAAAGGAGTACAAAACTTAGAAAATACATTGCTTATATTATTGGTAATACAGGCGAAGGTGCTCGGCATTCCAGGCGTGGGGCACTAACTCCCTACCTAGTCGGATCAGTTTGTATGTCCCTGTACATACGATGCCCTCGGCTTGATACGAGTCTTCCCAGTTAGGGCCCAATACTCCAGCACCAGGATCTTGGGTGGCTAAGAAGGCTCTTCGCAACACTAAATCTTCGACCCCGAACTTCCTATCCTTCACACTTTAGAAGTGAAATATAAGGCCACCTTTTGTTATAGGATGCTACTTCAAGCTATGAAGCTTCACAGAGCTCGTCCACAAGGTCCCGAGACTCTCAGAGTAAAGTGTGGTTTGTGATCAAATTGTACGTATCTCATCGGTGCGATTGCTGCCTTGACTGAGAGCATGGCTTCATATCCGTAGGCCATGGAGAATGGAGAATGGCTAGTAAAGGTCATAGCAGTGGTGCGATAACTCCACAATGCCTTAGGCAGCTCCTCGGGCTAGGCGCATTTTGCCTGTTCCAGCCCCTTCTTTAGGGTGGCTTTAAGCATCTTATTGATAGCTTCAACCTATCTATTCGCCTTTAGATGGGCAACGGAGGAAAAACTCTTTATAACTCCATGCCTTTGACAGAAGTCTGTGAACAGCTCGATGTCGAATTATTTATAGAGGCTAAGGCTCATTAATATCATTTATTACAAATTTTTCCCGATTATTTGGGGTGTTAATTTGTAATGCCCCAAATTTCCTAATAAGGTTTAGGACCTTGATTAGGAGGCCGAGAGGGCCATGATTGATTTATTGTGTTATTAAATGATTATATGCATGTTTAGGTGTATTAAATATGCATGTGAACTCATTTTTGAGTAATTGGGTGATTTTTCATATTTTGGCCATTTCGGGCATATTTGGCATATATGTAATATGTGTGTGGTGCTATATTATTATTTGGTTATGCCAGGGTTACTCAGCACAAGACGATCCTAGGAGGTAAGCTAGTGGGAAAGTCACAACGGGATCTATTCTTGACTCGGAGTGAGTCAAGGGGTATTTAGAGCATTACCGGGTTATTGGGTAATGGGAATGAATATTTGGTGATAAATTGGGATTAGTAAGATCAGGGGGAAATTCTGGAGGTTTTGACTATTTTGCCTCCGGGAGTGTTTTCGGGACCTCGAGCGTTAGGATTTGGTTGAGGCTACTTAAGCTTGAAGTAACCTTTTAAAAGAATAAAAGAACATTCTGTACGTTCTCTCTCCCTCAAAGTTCCATTTTCGTTCTCCGATCGCATTTTCGAAGGTAACTTGAGTTCTAGGACTCGGATTCAAGCGAGGATCGAGGCATAGCGATTCTAGGAAAGATTAGAAGCTTATTAGCCGGAGGATTTAGTTGGAAACAACTCAATCGGAGGTAATTCAAGTTTTAAGTTCTAAGTTTTTAAAGTTTTTAAGTTTGAATTGGACTTTGTGTTTTGATGAGTTTTTGGGTGATTTGAGACTTGGGTTTTGTTGGTTTTGGATGATGGGGATGTTTGGGAACTTTGATTTTTGAGTTTGGAGATGTTTGGATATGTTGTTGGGAGGTTTTAAAAGGTTGAAAATGGGGAAAAATGGCTAGTTCGAGGTAGGGCCGCAGCCCTGTTCTTGGGCGTCGCGGCCCAGGCTTGAAGAAGCAAGTGGAGGTTCTGTTTTGCCTAAGGGCCGCGGCGCTTGCCGGGAGGGTCGCGGCACTTGGTGCCATTTTTTGCCAAATTGATGTTTTGAGCATGGGAACTTAACTCTAAGGGTCTGGGATCGATCCTACTACCTAGTTGAGTGGGATTTGTTGTCCCAGAGGCTTGGGTTGGGTTTGGAAGTATTTATCTACTCATTTTGATGAGCTTTTATATTATGGTTGTGACTAGGTTATCACTAGGGGCTTGGAATCAGGATCGTGCTTGTGGCTCATTTATTGGTAACCTATGCTTGGACCAAAGGTAAGAAAACTGCACCCTGTGTATATGTGACATGCATGGTTATTCTTGATGCATGTTGGATGGTTAAATGTAATGTACAAGAAACATGTGATTAGGACATGCTTTGTATACTGAGTATGATATTGTTCAGAGCTTGAGCCTCTATGTTTATGCATGATCCTAGTTGTGCTAGTAATTATTGAGTAAGCATGCTGAATGCCCTGTATTCGGTTATTTGTCATATGATATATGTTTGGTGGCATTGCTTACTTGTGTATGGCACTGACTTATTGGTCAAAATCGGCAATGGTGTCGGATCCATCTGTGAAGCTGTGATTTACTAGTCAAGTTCACAACGGGTTGAACACTGGTCGTGTTTTACTGACCTAAGAGTCAAAAACGGCATAAGCGTCGAGAACGCAGGGCCGAATGAAGATTAGATCTAATCGATATCAGCGTTGAATGGCTCATATGGGGTATTAATGCTGGACCGACCCGAAGGTCGATGAAAATTATAAGCGCTCGGTTAGTCTAGGACTAGTTACTCAGAGCCAAGGCCTAAGGCCTAGGTGACTGCTTGTCACATGGCTAGGGAACAGTGTTCCACAATTATGACTCTAGGGTCATGAGGAAGGTTATGTTGGTGACTAATCATCATGCACCTATCCTATTTAAGCTAGTGAAAGGATCACTTATTTATAAAGGGAATGGAACCCACCTTAGTGACTTGTACCACTGTCACTCTTTTATTCAAGGCTATTAGCCCAGTATGGTTACCGGAACCACCAGTGTTAAATCACTTATCTGATTGAGATTGAATTGATAGTCATCCACTCAGGAGGGCAGGATTTCTTATCATGGATACCCATCATTACGTGGATTTGTTGCCTGCTTGACTAGGGCTATATCTGCTAGGCGTATGCCTTATGATTTGATGACATGTTATTACTGTTCATGAGCATATTGAGTTTTCTTGCTGGGCTTTGGCTCACGGGTGCTATGTCGTGCAGGTAAAGGCAAAAGAAAGTTGGACCATCATTGAGTTGGAGAACTTAGGTGGCGATGTGTACATATGCAGCTACTCGACCACCACGGCCGAGGTTTGAAGAAGAACTAGGGTTTAACCCTGTTTTGCCGCATAGATCGGCTGGTTGTAAATATTTTCTTGTAATAGACCTTTACAATTGTATTTTTGGGATCCCAATGTATATAATAAACGTTCTAATGAAACGTTTTATCTTAACCAAAATTTTTAATCCCTAAACCGCTAATCATACTTCGTTACACGATTTTGGCCAAATGACTCGATTAGAGAGTTTAGCACTGTTTACAAGGCACACCGTAATGGTCCCTGGAGTTTAGGGCGTTACATAATTGCTATTGAACCCCTTCGAATGTTCTAATTAAGATTGTGGGTCCCTTGCGTATCGCACGGGACCCAATTCATAGGTTGCAACCCACCAACTTTATGGGAGACACGCCTCTGACACTATCAGAGTGCGGCTACTCGTTTCCTGTGTCAAGCGGCGTTGTGGGAAATACCAATTGTCGAGTGTACGAACTTGACGCCACTACTCAAGACACCCAAAAAGTTTTCAGTCGATCTTGTGGTAGCCCAAGACTACAATGACTGACACTTGATGCTCTCTCTAGGCTTGAGGACAAAACTCCTATTGGGTCAAGAAGACGGGAGGACCGCTAGTGTGGTCCTCGGGACATGGCCTCACTTGGAGACATCCACGCCAGAAAAAAGGATCATGGCTTGCTGGGAAGAGATTACACTCAGAGAAGCTTTGAACGAGATCTACAGAGCTTTATTATCTCCTGAGGAGCCTAATTACTTCTCTAATTAATATGTGTTCAATGATGGAATCACGGACAACAAAAATGGATATGGATAAATTTATGGGAATGAAAATTATCTTTGACAAAAAAAAGTGGTAAAAATAATTAATTATTTTAAAAATTACACTTAAATACTTAATTTTTATTTATTTATTTTTTGCACTTGGGCAAGAACCGTTGGCGGGGCTTAAGGCTTGTATTTCCCTTGCTGCCCGTGTACTCCAAGGCTCGTATTTCCCACATACCCCATATATATAGGTGAAAGCTAACTCTAAAGCTTCATTTTTATGGTGTAGCTTGCTTTGGGGTCGCGAACTTATGATGGAGGGGGCCTGATGGCAAGTGGGAAAAGGACCAAACATATTAGTGTACTTTGATAAATGGATCCCAAGGGGAGATGACATCTTATTGTCCTCCATTAGAACTCTACCTCGTCAGTCTCTAGTGGACTCACTAATGGCACACCATGGGGGCTGGAGCCAAAACCTCATTCGTAATTCCTTCTCCAAACAAGAGGCAAATGCAATTTTATCTATTCCTCTATCTAAGACTTCGAGACATGATAGATTTACTTGGCACCACACTGAATCAGGGTGGTACACTGTCAAAAGTGGCTAGTGGCTAGCTACTC
The DNA here is from genome assembly GCF_963169125.1 of Humulus lupulus. Lineage (NCBI taxonomy): Eukaryota > Viridiplantae > Streptophyta > Magnoliopsida > Rosales > Cannabaceae > Humulus > Humulus lupulus. Next base: position 46,471,125 of record NC_084793.1, read on the forward strand.
AGAAAGCTGACATTGGCCAAGCTTCTTCATCTAATGGACGACCACCTTGGTGGAAGAAGATATGAGACCTCGATATTCCTGTCAAAATCAAGGACTTTTGTTGGAAAGCCCTTTGGGATTAACTCCCATGCAAAGTGAACTTGATCACCCAATGAATGCAAATTGAGCGACTTTGTCCACTATGCTATATGGTCGATGAATCCACATACCATCTCTTTGGGTCTGCTCTACTTTGAGTACATTTTGACGCTCCTCCCCGACACAATATGTAGGTAACCTCCCTCCTCACACAAAATGGAAAGATTTTTGCATTGACTCTCTCAACTACTTGAGTACAATAGAGTTTGAGCATTTCTTGGTCCTATCATGGCGCCTCTGATATAGAAGAAACAATTGTTTCCATTATGAAAACGCATGTCTGACGTGATGGTGATGGAATGGGCCAGAGACTATTTGGAAAAGTATCAAATAGCAAACGCCAAAGTACACAAGGGCACGGCCAGGCCGAAACCAATTGTGAAATGGTCTCCTCCACCCGAATCTTGCATCAGAATCAACACTGATGCATCAATTAATTTGTCTTTTGGTATTGTGGGCTTGGGGATAGTATGCCGAGACAGTAGATGAGTCATATTGGCATCTGCTAGTTACCAACTTAATGCCACGTTTGACCCTTTGATTGCCGAATTGAAAGCATTACTCCAAGGGGTGATCCATGCAACAAGATTGAAAGCATTACTCCAAGGGGCGATCCATGCAACAAGATTGGGGTACATATCAATAATTTTGGGGTCAGATTACCTTAATGCAATCAGCCACCTAAAAAATGAATTGTCGAGTGCTTCCTACTATAGTGTTGTAGCTAAGGATATTGCTAAGTGTAATAATTTTGTCAATATTTAGCTATAGTCATTGTCCAAGGGAAGCTAATGGAGTGGCTCACTCTATTGCAAAATTAGTTATCTATCGACTCTGAACGTATTTGGTGGCCTGGTTATCCCAACTCAATTGTAAGCGTTGTTTTGGCTGATGCGTAGCCTTCTTAATTAAAATTTCTCCTTTAAAAAAAAGGATTGGACTTAAGATTTTGAATATTGGCTAGACAATTAATTATATAGATATTAAGAGTTTGATTTTATAACTAATTTGGTTATTTATTTTTAATTTTTTTGGTAATAAATGTTGTTATAAATATGTGTTTGGGTAAATTTAGATTTGAGTGAAAGATTGGATTATTGAGTTTGATAAAAGTTTGAATGGTTGATGGTTGAGTTTGGATTACAAATATGAAAAAATTACCATAAAATCTTAGGGAAAAGTTGAGAACTACCCATTTTTAGGAGTAGTTAACTAAAATTAGACACTAAATATATTTAGTTAAATTTTACTCATTATTATCATGAGACTTCCTAAATTACCCTTATTTGAGCACATGGTTCTTAGTGTTGTTGTAGTGTGTATTATATGTATATCATATGAAATAGTATATCATATATATATAAGTGTTGAAAAAACCTAATGGGTTCTGTACGCCCTGATTTTCCCACGGGCTGATTAGCGAGCTGGGATACGGACTAATCACGACTACCATGTGAACATCCCTAAGACCGGAGCTGCCATCGTAAGGTCCTACCTCCTTAGCTCGAGGTAACCTAAGGGTTCGCCAAGATTGCTTAAGGACTGAGTCTGGACTCTGAAGACCACAGGTCGAGGGAATCATCTAGCTCGTGGTACGAGCTGAGTTGGAGGCTGTGACCTTTTATAAAGTTAACCACGCAAGGTAAACATGCATATATCAGACATCACGTGTCTGATATACCCCTGACTTCTCGGACACGCAGCAGGAACGTGCGTATTCAGACACCCACGACTGGGTTGGGCCGTGCAGCCCATTATCCCCTTACCTATTGATTTGACCACACTAATGTGTCAGGTTTAGGAATTAATCATGAATATCACAGAGTTGACATTATAGGTAAGAAGGTCACGGGAATTCTTACCAACTCCCAGGTGCCTTCTCCTATAAATATGGAGACCTTGGGAGTTAAGGGGGGTTGGATTCTATATTGTAAGAAATACCCTGTAATCAAATACCCAGTATATAGCAATAATACTGACTAGTGGAGTAGAATGATTTTAACATTTGAACCACTTAAAAAACGCATTTTGAGTCACCATTTCATTTTGAAGATCATTTATCTATTTCGGTTCAACCTAAGCACTAATCCATTTTCTCTTCTTTTCTTAATTACCTGTCGGCGAAGAACCGCGTCAACAGGTTCTGTTTTAGAGGGTATAATAGGTATATCATATGAAAATGAAATAGTGGGAATTTTAATAAAAGTTTAAAATTGTGGGTATAAAGGAAAGCACTTGATTAAAAATGGGTACTATATATAATTTTTTCGATTTTATCATTTTAAAAAAATATATAATTTTGGATTGATTTTGATGAAGAAAATGAACACAATTTTTTATTTATTTTTTTACTTTTAGAAATGGTATGAATGGATAATTGTGTTTATATTTGAAGTTGGATGGAAAAGATTAACTTTGAACATAGTTTGGGTATAAATAGATTAATTTAATTTAATTATTACATTTTGTTTAAATCTAATTTTATTAAATTTTTTAGTTGAATTTTTATTAACAGTGTCACTTGAGGATCTAATGGTAGATATTGTAAATAAATGTTAAAGTATTATTGGCTGAAAAAAAAAATTAAGCATTAAGTGCAACTTTTATAAAATCTTACACATTTTCACTGTAATATAAAAGAATGTAAATATAATAATGTGAAAAATTAATTTATTTGAATAGTTTATATTGAATTGAGTAATTTACGGCAAAAATTGTATTTTAATATCCAACTATTTTTTTTAGCAGCCTCAGGTACACATAATCACCTACATGTCAATAGGTCCAATCCAAATGTATAATTTTTATTTTTTATTTAAAAAACTCATTAAAAATCACTTAAAAACTAATAAAAATAAAAAGTTATTTAAAATCTTAAACATTCATTTTTTTTATTTCATTTGAAAAAAATTAAGGATTCTGCGTTACCTGATGAGTGAGGGCTCCATGCTCAGCTCAAGACTGGCAAACACAGAGAGATGGGCACTGTACGTGTGCCAATTGCATGAATCCACATTTCAGATTAAGTAGTAAAGGTGCTTACTATCCAAAACAATTAAATTATATTGAGGATAATGGTAATCATACTCATCCATTGTTCTGCCTCGGCAGGATCTGCACTGCCCTCAAACACTGGAGGTTGTTGCTTCCTGAACCTTTCATAAAGAGGTTCCCATTTATTTCCTACCTCAGGCAGCTGCTCTGCTGCTGGCACCGACACAGGAGGGTCCTCTAATACACTAGCTACTGCGGGCGCTTGCTGTTGTCTCAGGAGACGAAGCTCCTCTCCTTGTTTCAACAATGTTGCCTGGAAGTCATTAAACAACTGCTGCCAGTTTGCAAGAGTTGGCTGTGGAATCTGAGACTGGTCATTCTCTTGACCCTGGCTGTTATTATTATTCTGGCCCTGATCACCCTGGCCAGCTGAAGTATATGTCTGCCCTGGATTCATTCTTATCTGATACCTTGCTGAAATAATGATCAATACGGCCAGTCAGGTAGTAATAACTAAACCTCTTGCCACCTTACGGTCCAAGAACAAGCAGACAATTATCATATTCCACAGTCATTCAATTATACAAGCAGATACATGTTTATAGCATTCAGCACTTAGCATGTATCGCATAATAATTCATAAACAACCATACTAATGAGTATGTTCCAGCAATTTCAGTACTAATTAGCACACAGTTGCTGAGGGTATCATATTTCAGGGCACAGATTTAACAAGGTGTCTCATGCATACATGTAAAGCATATATACTATATTTAAGCAGTTATACACATAACTACATAAATAGTTACCAAACCATGAGTCGAGCTTGACTTCAGTGATGTGTGTACATGCCCAGCCAGTCTACAGGAACCTTAACCTTGGCACACTCTGATACCAAGTTGCAACGCCCTGGTTACCCCAGAACCGTTACGGTGAACGGTGAACCGGAAATTTGACCCGCTACCCGAGTCATTTGGTTAAAAACGTGTTCTAAGTGTTATTAACAGGCTAAGGTGAAAAACAACAAAAAAAGAAAGGATATGTTTTATTTAATACATAAAACTGTTCATGGGCCCACAAGAACATTTACAAGTTATTTACAACTCAAAATGGTCATTACTGTTTCAAAATTACAAACCCACCGACCTAAGCGGCAAAAATAGGGTAAACCCCCTAGTTCCTTTGAGAACTCCTTGGCCGTGGTGGTCAAGCGACCGCATATGTACACATCACCACCTAAGCTCTCCACTCAGGGCTGGGTGAGCTTTTCTTTCCCTTTACCTGCACCACATAGCACCCATGAGCCAAAGCCCAGCAAGAAAACACAGTATTGAATATAAACATTATCAAATGATTATTATTATAATCACACAGAGCTTATAGCTCTTAAACAGATGATTGAATATCACTTGAGGTTCTAGAAAACCATACTGAGTGACTGACAAGCAAGTCACTAATTTAGACAGAAGAGTGGCTGCTAGGTAAGCCACTAGCCTTGAACAGATGAGAAACTGATAGGTAAGTCTCTAACTTAACAGATGAGTGACTGATGGGTAAGTCACACAAGCGCTTATAGTATTCATCGAACTTGAGGTCGATTCGGCATTAATACTCTTTGAGTCATCCAATGCAGATGTCGATTAGATCTAATCTTTATTGGCTTGTGTTAAACACGCTAAGGTCGTCCTGACTTATGAGTCAGCACTATGTGACCAGTGCCCAGTACCACTGCCGAACCTGACTAATGAGTCACAGCTTCTCAGTTGATACCGACACCTTTGCCAAATCTGACTAATGAGTCAGTACCATGCATAAGTGAGCAAGATTTGCTAAGCATTCAATAATCAATCCATGTCCACATTTACACAATCAACATGGCTCAAGAATAATCATGCATGTCACATATGGGGTGCAGTTTTCTTACCTCTGATTCAAGCTAGAATGAATAGAAGAATGACCCTTGAGAACGGTCTAGCTTTTAGTCCTTTAGCGGTCACCTAATCATAACACATTATAGGATACCATCAATAAAATGATAATCAAGGGTTCCCAAACCAAGATCTAGCCTCTGGGACATCAATCCCCACTAATCCGGGTAATAGGAACGATCCCGAGGCCTCAAACCATGTTCCCGGAGCCAAAACACTCAAACGGGCTCAACCCTGCTTAAGGGCTGCGGCCCTGGCACCTTGGGCTGCGGCCCCCAGCCACCACTGAAGCAAGGGCCGCGGCACCCAGCAAGCACAAATCCTCCCACCTGCTTCTTCGGGCTAGGGCCGCGGCGCCCAACCTAGAACACGCCCAAACTCGTTCTCCAACATCCCAAAGCCTCTAAAATCATGCCTAGACATTACCAAATCATCAAATCAAAGTTCCCAAGCTTCTCAATGCTCCAAAACAATCAAAACCCAAGGTTCAATCAAACCAAAAACTCAACAATTCACAAAAGCCAATCCAAAACTTAGAAACTCTAAAAACTCAAAACTTTAAACTTAGATTACCTTCGATTGGGTTGTTTCTCGTCAAATACTTCGGTCAAGAAGCTTCTAATCCTTCCTAGGATTGCTATGCCTCGATCCTCGCTTGATTCCGACTCCTAGAACTCAAGATATCTTTGAAAACGCTTCGAACAGTGAAAATGAACTAACGGGGAAGAACGAGAAGTTTTCTAACGTACGTTCTATCTGACAAGCTACTTCAAGCTTAAGTAACCTCACATAAAACCTAGTGCTCAAGGTCCCAAAAACCTCCCCGAGGACATTATAGTCAAAACTTCCAGAATTTCACTAATTTATCATCAAATAAACATTCTTACTACCCAATAATTGATCCCGTTATGACAAAACCGCTAATCCACTATAGAGGACTGTCTCATGCCGAATAGCTCGAATATATCTCCATAATAATAGAATCTCATTCACAAATCACATTATGCACCCAAATTCACAAATATACCCTTAACGGGCCAAATTATCAAAATATCATAATACTCAAATGTGGACCCACATGCATGCATATAACATCATATTATAATATAATTCACATAAACATGCATATATTCATTTAATGGCTTAATTAAACAGTTATGGCCCTCCCAACCTACTAATCCAGCCACTAAACCGCATTAGGGATTCGGGGCATTACAGTTATCCAGTTGGATGGGGTAAATTTTCAGACCTTGTGGCTAATTAAATGTGATTTGAAAAATATTTTAGGGGTTTCAGGTGATGATTTTTTCAAAATCGATGTTCATTCTTATAATTCGTTTTAGGATAAGTTTTGTACTGGGACAAATTGATGAGTTTTTTTGGATTGGGGTTGATGCCATCAGTTTTCATGATAAGAAAATATGTTCGGCTTATCATCTGTGCTTTTAGAAAGTAGGAAAAGGATATAGTGATGATCAAGTTATGAAAAATTAAGATGAGGTGTGGCTTCTCCATTGGATGGTACAATTTCGTCCCTTTCAGGCTCAGGTCTCATATTCCCAGTAGAAATCCTATTTTTAATTCTTCTCTGCTCTGAATTTTGATGATGATTTTCTCAATTTGCCTTGTTTTGTATTGGAATTGTTATCGTGTTCAAATTTAATACTTCTTCATTTGAATTGACCTTTTAAGGATCAGTGAGATTAATTACAGGCCTTTGATCAGAGTGTAGCTTCCTTTTCAATAATTCTTTAATATCTTGCAATTTTATTGAATGATAGGTATCATTCTCCGATTAGATTAAGTTATTGTTGCTTGTTTAGTTTTAGTGATAAATTGTGTAGTACTATGATTAGAGGGTTTCTTTCCGCTTTGGTAATATACTAGCTTAGTGCTTCTAGTGCTAGAAGGTATTTCAATTATTTGTGCTGAAATTTTTATTTAAAATCATCTTGTAAAAGCTTCTGCCCCTACCAAATATGTGTGGTTTTGAATGATATATCTCTTTTTGCTCACTTATACAGTTAAATTATTATCTAGCTTTTTGTCTATTAGTAATATTCTTTAAAATGTAAAAGATCTTATGAAGTTTGGAAGTAGGAGGTGTGTGCCTAGCTGTAGGTCTCTATATCTGTAAGTGTTTTCTCATCCCCTTTGGTAGGATTTTTTTGGGGACCGTATGTGAGCTAGCCAATGCCAGTTTGTAGGCTTGTTAGCGTGCCTGTTTGTAGGCTTGTTAGCGTGCCTGTTTGTCTTTTGGTTGAATTTGGTCTGGTATGGTTTAGAGGAATATAGATGATATAGTTTGCTAAGATTTAAGGTGGACTATCAGCCAAGCCTAATTTTGTAAATCAACATGAATTATAGAGAATTCTATAATGAAACAATGATTTTGGATATTATTATAATACTCAAAACATTTACAAAATGCCTTTTAAAATCCAGTTCTTTACATTTTTCAATCAAACTTGGAGTTTCCTAATCCAGTTATTAAAACAATAAATAGTAGAAAATAAATAAATATCTTTTATTTTTAGGAAAAAAGAAATCTCACTAACACATACCAAAATAGTTTTGCATTTTTAAGTTTAGTCATAATTTGGATCAACAACTTTGGATATTAATATACTATTCAACTATTTCACAAAATGTATTTTAAAATCTAGTTTTTACAATTTCAATTTTATATGGAGATATCTCTAAAGGAATCAAGCACTTTAATTGTAATAATACGTTTTATTTATTAAAACAATAAAATAATTAATTATTATTTATTTTTAGGAAAACTATAAAGCATTATTACAATATTTAAATTCATAATAAGACATATTCATTTTAAAAAAGAAATTAGCCTTAAATAGCTTATTAAAATTAAAACAATCAAAATTTAGAAAACAAAAGAAACCACCTTAACACATTTCAAAATAACTATTTGTTTTTAAATTCAGGTATAATATTAAATTAAGCTACATACAAATAAATAACATAATAATAGGAAATTCAATTATCCTATTAATAATTAATAAATACTTTCCATAAAGAAATCAATCTTTAAAATATATAAGTGGTAGTCATAGGAATCAACACAATCAGAGGAAAAAAGGAACAGTTATATGCTTAATAAAAATTTAAAAAACGAAAAATAAATGGGTCCTTTAACGTTTAAGTTTTAACCACAAGCTGGATTGTTGGAGTTAGTAATGGAATCAATATCTTAAAAATAATAATTTATGCAATAATAAATTGTTGCCTAAAATTATACAATTAGGCTTGAAATAATTTTATTAATATTTCTACGTTATTGACTTCTTTGGAATTCATAAGCAATTAATAAAATAATAAGAAATTAATAATATAATTAAAAAAAACGTGTTTCCCTCAAATAGTCATTTAAATAGAATCATAATCTTATCACAATAATATATGCAATAATAAATTGTTGCCTAAATATTTTACATTCGGATATGAAGTAATCTGATAATCTTCCTACGTTATTGACGTTTTTTGAATTTCATAAGAATCAAATAATCTAATTAAAAAAAGATAATGGGTATCATAAAATAGTCAATGAATATAAATTTTTTACAAATAGCCATGAAAAGTTGTTAATATTTAGTGACATAATGGGTATCATGCAATAGTCAATGAAATAGAATCAAAATCTTTGCACACTAATATATGTAATAATAACTTGTTGCCTAAAAAGTACACAAATAGGAATGTAATAATTTGTTAACTTATGTTATTGACAGTTATAGGAATTCAAAAACATTTAATAATATAAAGCTAATGGTTATAATACCTTAGTCGTTGAAAGAGGAAATTTATGAATATCTATTTATGGTTATTTCCAATAATTTTGAGGAGTATAGAGGTTATAGAATGCTAAATCTTTTAAATTTGACTATCAGCTAAGCCTGATTTTATAAATTAACATGAATCTAAGAGAATTTTAGACTAAAGCAATAATTTTGATTTTAATATACTATTCTACCAACCTACTTAATGCATTTTAAAATCAAGATTATAAAATATTCAATCAATTTTAGAGAAATCTCTAAATTAATTAACCATATATTTTGTAAATTCACGATTTCATTAAACTAATACTATATGTATTATAAAAATAAATTTTCCTCATTATTAGGAATTTTATATGGCTATTATATCATAATTGATTTCATTATAATACATTATCAATTCTGGTACTTTAGTATGTGACACCCTATCACTTTTTGAAACAAACATACACTTTTAATTTCAGTTATAAAACCAATTTAATTTATCATAAATAACTTAATAATCATATAACATTATAAGAAATACAATTATCTATTATAATGATTATAAATACTTTCCATAAGTGAATCAATTATTAAATTAAATGATATAACATGTATATAATGGAATCAAATCAAAAAGGGTAAAGGGAAATAAAATAACGTAAGAAAAATACTAAGTAAAACTATAAAAAAGAGGAAATGACTTTTTATCTAAGAGTATTTAAGGCCCAAGTATTGTATTTATTCCTAATTACCGATTGGTAGGTAAGACCCAACTATTCTAGGAAAGTTTTAAATTACATTTAAGAGAAATTGTATACAAGAGTCAAACTAGAAATCCAAACAATTTCCTAACATAGAAATAATGCTATTAATAAAAATCCCTAAGATTAAGAAGATGTTAAAGGAGTAAAAAAGAATTTCAAATACAGAAATCAATAGAGTGTAATAAGAGGTTTTTTACTTTTAATTTGAGAATAAATTACAATGCTATTATTGTAATATTATCAAACAAATATTCTAATAGTATATTCCTTTAATGAAAATTTCTTAATATATTTTAAAATATTCAAAATTAAATTTCAATTCTCATTGCCTTTACATATGAAGGAGCCAATTATATAAATCACCATTTACAAATATTACAGCCATAAACAAATATCTCAACTTCAAACCTTACCATCTAAAAGATGAATTCTCCAAAACACAATCCTACAGATGTTCTGCAGCTTCATCCCCAAGAACTCGAAGTAATTTCCTGTAGTGCACCAATTTTTTTTTTTTAGTTTATTAAATTTTTTGGTGTTTTATTTTATTTAAGTGTTAAGTGTGGTGAATTATTTTATTTAAATGTTGTTTATTTTATTTAGTTGTTGTTTGTTTTATTTAATTGTTTGTTATTTTATTTAATTGTTAGAATTGTTTGGTATAACCTTTTTAATTTAAATTTGTTAATTGTTTGTTTGATTATTTATTTTTAATATGTGAATAATTGTGTAACTTATTTATTTTACTATTAGTGTTACATTTTTAAATAAGTGTGACAATTGATGTGATTAAAATAGGTTATTTTCTTTTAGTGTCAGTGTGTGCCGAAATGTGTGTGTGTGAATGTGTTTTATTTTTTCTTTTATTAATTTATTTAGTTATTGTTCCCATTATAGAAAAGGAATGGTAGTATGAATCTAGACCTTATGTGAGTCTTGAGCATTTTCCTTTTAATTATGAAAAGAAAAGAAAATAGAAAAGAAAAGAAATATAAGTTGTCATCTTGTAGGAAAAGATGACAATGTTGATTTTTTATTTGGTTCACATTAGGATAAGGGTTTAGGTGAAGTCTAAGGAGAGGAAGCCTTGGCATTCTTTTCCTTGTGGCTGCCGAAATTAGAAGAGGAGGAGAGAGAGAGAGAGGCGTGAAAGAGAGAGAAAGTGGAGGAGAAAGGAAGAAGAAGAAGAAGGAGGAGGTCCTAGGTATGGTTTTCTTATGGTTCCTTGTTATTTTTCTTTAGATTAAGATTTATCTTCCCAATCATCTTAAGTCCTTTTTTTTATGTTCTTCTTCTTTATGGGTTTCAAAAACCCTAGGGTATTCAAAGGTGATTATCACTTGGGTGTTGATCAAGTTGTGTTCTTGATTTTACAATCAAGAGAGGTATTGAATCTCTACCCCTAATGCTATGGTGTTCTCTTGAGTTATTAGATTTGTGGATATTTTTCAATATGTTGATGCATGGGAGGTTGATCTAGGCGTGGGTAGGGGTTTATGATGTTGATGATATTCTATGATTTTATGTATGTATATTTTGGCCTATGTGGTTTGGGCATATTGGGTTGTTTTATTTTGTGTCACATTTACATGTTAGAAACATGCTAGGTTTCATGTGTATATAGATGAAGATTTTGTGTAACTTATTGTTGGGTATCCTAGGTGTTTCGGCCTAGGGGTGATGTTCAAGCATGATTATTTTTCTTATATGTTTTAGATCAATTGTGAATCTAGAAACATGATAGGGTGTATATGAGATTATGTATCAATATATTATGGTATGCATGAAAAATAATAGGAACATGTTAGGTTTAATATAAAATCATATATGAGGATTTGTGTTATGATATTCATGCATGTTGTATTATTATTTTGTTGGGTTACATGCATGAACTCATTAGAAAAGAATAAGGTTTTATAAGGTTGAATATTAATATGTGTTAGATATGTTCTTTGAATTATTTGTATAATAAGAGCATGTTAGGATTTGTGAATTATTGTGTTAATGAAACTTGAATGATCTTGTATGAATTTTATGAGGTATGAGGTAATAAATAAAATTAATGGTAATTTATGCTTGCTGATTTTGTGAATAAATGGTAAAAAAATTGATGAAATAAGGATATGTACGCATAAGAATGACTCTAATGATAAGTGGTGTTTGTGAAAATAAAATAGTATATTAATTCACAATTAAAATGATGTTTTTGCACAAATAATTACCTACAGATTTTATTGTTATATTTTTTAGAAAATATGAGTTTTAAAAATAAGGATGGTGATTTTAATGATAAATTTGATTGCTAGAATTTTTGTTTAAAAATGTAAAGTGTGTTTCAATAAAATGAATTCGATTGGTATTTTGAAATAAATAAATAACCTAAACAATGGTAAAATTTAAAAGTGATGTTTTTAATATAATATGAGTGGTTATTTTACAAGTTATGAGTTTTCTTTATAGGGATTAAGAAAATATTGGATTTAATTCACTTGTGATTTTTTTTAAATAATGGCTGAAAGTTTAGTTTAAAAAGTTTTAAATAGTTATTTAATTTTTACATATGAATTTGTGTTACATAAAATTAAGTATTAAAAATAACTCAAATAAAATATATTTTTCCCAAACTTAATATTATAATTTTTCTCACATCAAATTATGAAATTCTATTAACTTAAATTAAATTGTTATTTTTCTAAGGAAACATGATAATCATAGGTATTTTTCTTTTTAAAATAATTTCCAATGCCTTTGCTTTCTTTGTAATTTGAAAATAATAAATGGGTCTTTTATATTTTCTTAATGGCTAAATAAAATTGTTTTTATGAAATAAAAAGAATGTCTTGGGAGATTTAATCAACCTAGTAATTTTAAGAAGATAAACAATGGTAAACAACACATGCTACAAGTTTATTATTTTTAAAACGATAGAAGTAGACGCATGAAATTATCGTTTTAACGCCACATTTACGCAACATTCCCACGTATGCATGTTACATGCAAATTCACTTTTACGTCCAATATAAAGTCTATTATGCAACCATGTAGTTTTTATAGAAAGAGCACGCATGCAATATAGGTAGAATTGGCATTATTCTTTTTTTTTTTATGAGATTATGTGTAATTAAGCATATGTGTATGTTGTGTGTAACTCCTACCATGTGTGCATGGCCCATGCACACAAGAGTTATATGAGAGGGCAAAAAGTAATTATATGAAGCTAAGAAATGTCATTTTGATTATGGTATAGGCTCGTTGAGAAGTTGTGGTTTTACTTAGCTTGGACCCGAGGTAAGGAAGTTAGATAGAATTTATGATTGTTATATTATGAATGGTAAGACTATTGTGTGAATGAAATGTTATGAATTATGAATGCCATAATGTGATGATATGATGGCTTGTATGCATGTTGTATGATATGAATGGATGTTAGCGTGATGAACGAGACACATCAAAATGGGTTGCTAAGGATAAGAAGACGTAACCCGAGTTACTAAGGATATGAAGACGTAACTCCATGGGCGGACACACCGAGGTTATTCAAGGACCAGAGACTCTTATTTACCTCAAAGGGTGGCATGGACAATTAGCGGGCCATGTTCACAAGGAATTGTTTATGAATGTGTTATGATGTTAAGATGTTTGTTTATGATTTAATGATTTTGTTATGATGTTATGATGTTTATGATATGACGGTGGCAATATGTTTATGTTTATGATATTGATGTCAATTATATGGTGATGCTATGATGTATAAAGATGAATGATAGTGTTTGTAAATTGTTGTATCTTATTTGTTTGTTGTTTGCACTTCCTTACTGGGCTTTTAGCTCACCCCCTTACTTTCCCTTCTAGGTAGCAAATAGGTTTTCTCTGTGGCACGCGTGGTGATGTGGAGAGTTATGTCGTCCTGGTGTGTATGGCGTTGGGGCATCCTATGGACGAAAAATGATCAATTACAAACGCCATTTTTAATAATGTTATGTTTTATGAGACTTTTTTTTTTAAACTTATCAGTGGGACTTGAATTATTGGTTGTTTTAGAACTTTGCATAAAAACTGATATTTTCTTTAAAAACTATTGGGCCCAACTTGTATGTTTTTAAGCAAGACCCCACTGAAACCTTTATAATAAGCGGCTTTTCTTTTATAGACCAATGAAAATGTGAATGTTTTATTAAGTACTAGTCTAGGGCGTTTTACATTTCCACCCCCTCCCTTACTACAGAATCTGAAAAAATTGACCCTCCAAACATTATCTTTGGTAGAATGTTAATGAACAAACCTTTCCAGAGGAAAAATCTGAAGAGCTTCTTCCAGGCATTATGGCAGGACAGGTCAGGGGTGATAATTGAGGATGACACTGATGATATTTTCATAATCACGTTTAAGTCAAAGATATTGATGAATAGAATCCTAAAGGGTCAACTGTGGCATTTTTCTGGTCATATCTTCGTCTTGATCGAATCGACTGGGACAGATCAGATCTCTGTGGAGGATTTTCAATACATTCCTTTTTGGATTCAGATTCACGGAATCCTATTGCGAAACATATCCTCACCATTAGCGCTACCACTAGGGGAGAAGATAGCCAACTCTATTGGAAAATTCCTTGAGTTTGATCCAAGTAGGCGGCATACCTTTCTGCGACTAAGGGTTCTTTTAAATTCCTCCCAACCACTGTCCAGAGGAATTTTCTTGAATCTAGACAAAGAATAGGACAACATATGGGTCTCCTTCCGATTCAAACGTCTCTCTACATTCTATTACAACTGTGGGTATTTTCTTGATTGTGGTGCTCTTAGAGATGCAATCGATATGGGTTTTAATCCAACCTTACAGTACGATGAAACACTAAAAACATCTGGTTTGACGAACATGATTCCAACTGCTTCCTCAATCTCTCACTTGGCCTATGGATCAAAGAAAAAATCTATGGCACAGCGTGCTAAACAGGCGACTTTATCTTATGCACAACCCTTATCTTTGGATTCGTTGGTCAAACGACAAAAAACGGGAACAATAGGTAAAATTCTTATCGTTATTATTTAAAACTCTTAAAATTTTCTCTACGTATCATAATTTGTTTTATGAATAATATTTAGGAGAAAACTCAACCTCCTCGAACAGACAGTCAGGTACAGAGATTGTTATAGGAAATATGAAGAGCAATAAGCAAAAGGAGATATCTTTGGACAATGATAAAAACACCTCATCATAGACCAAGAAGCCACACAAGGAAACATATATGCCAACTCCCCAAGCAGTTCTTACAATCTCTTCCCAGGAGGTGCATGTTCACAATGAAGGAAAAATAAAAGTCCCAAAAGCATGAAGGAATTGCTTTAAAGATAAAGAAGATAAGAATGATGGTTGTTTTTCTAATTTGTCGGCTCGTATTTTAGATTTTATAATTTCAAATAATAATATTGAGTATTTGAACTTTCCTTTCTTCCCCTCTTTTTTCTTCTTTTTTTTGTCCTCATTGTTAACTTTTGTAAGAGGGTTTCTTGGATTGATTTAATAAGAACCATGGTTCTAAAACTTTTATGGTATGGAGAAATATTTTTAATTTTCTATTACATATTGTTGTGTTTATGGATTAAGATTTTTTGTTTGGGAAGTAAAATTTATTTTGCTTCGATGGCAATGTGCATATTCATTTTTTTTAGTACTAGGGTTGAAACTAAATTTATTATGAGGAAGAATTATTTATATTTCCAAATAATGCTTGATCAATTTTTATTTTTATTTAATATAAATAATGACAATTAAAATAAAATTAAAAATGATAGGAGTGGGAAGAGTGAAAGTTTTGCAATATATTAATGTTAGATATGCATAATAAAGTTGTTTAATTACTATACATATATATAAAGTTGTTTTTTAAAATGTTAGATATGTCTTTAAATTATGAAAATCAAAATAATAGTGGTCTACAAATTGTCAAATAGTAGTAACTAAAAGCATGTATGTATATCGGCCATATATAATTGATGGAGTAGTGAATAAATTTAAAACAATATATAACCCAAAACTCAATTAAAACAATTTGATTCACATACATTTAGAAATTTTCACAATATTAGATGAAGTGGTGAATAAATATAAATTGTATTATTTGATTTTCATCTATAAATAAGAAGAAATAGTCAAAGATAGGTATAATGAATATAATAAATTAGAATATTCATTATTTACAAATAATAATTATGAGGAAACTAAATTTATTAAGAGGAAGAGTTATTTCTGTTCCAAAGAATGCTTGAACAATTTTTTCTTTAATAGAAATTTTATACAAATAATGACAATTAAAATAAAATTATAAATGAGAGGAGATGGAAGAGTTGGCGTTTTGCAATAAATTAAAGTTATATATGCATATATAAAATTGTTTTATTACTATACATATATATAAAGTTGTTTTTTGAAATGTTAGATATGCCTTTAAATTATGAAAATCAAAATAATAGTGGTCTAAAAATTGTAAACTGGTAGTAAATAAAAACATGTACATATATGAGCAATATATAATTGATGGAGTGGTGAATAAAATTAAAACAATATATAATCCAAAACTCATTTAAAAAAACTTGATTCACATTCATTTAGAATTTTCACAATATTAGATGGAGTAGTGAATAAATTTAAATTATATTATTTGATTCTCATTTTTAAATAAGAAGAAATAGTCAAAGATAGGTATAATAAATATAAAAATCATAATATTCCTTATTTACAATTGATACCAGTATGATAAGAAAAAAGCTATCATAATAAATTGCATGAAAAATGAAGGAAATATTCATAATTATTTATGATATGGAAGAGATCACTATTAATTATATTAACTTCATGGAAAAAATTCTATAGCCTACAACATTTATAAATAAAATAGCAAATATCATAAACTTGGTCCAAAGTTTCCACTAATCCCATATTCATTTTCTCTCCAAAGTTTCCACTAGTCCCATATTTGTTTTTCTCCCCAAATGGCTATTGCTAGTGGGAATGCAGAGGACTCAATGGAGAAGAAGCTATGAGGGAATTAAGATTCCTCATAAAAAAAAATAGACCGGAAGTAATTTTTCTAATGGAAACAAAACTTACTAAAGATAAGGTAGCAACAATTTGTAAGCAACTCTCTTACGATAATGGCTTTGAGGTCCCAAGGATAGGACTAGGTGGAGGGTTAATGCTGCTATGGAAAGAAAATGTAATGATCTCAGTACAATCATCATCCTCAAATCACATAAGTTGCTTTATAAGTTTTGATAATCAACATTTGTCTTGGCACTTCAGTGGCTTTTATGGTCACCCAGCAGTATCCAATAGGCACATGACATGGGAGCTCTTACAAAATTTGTGAATAGTAGCACATGGGCCATGGTTAGTGATGGGGGATTTCAATGAAGTTCTAAGTCAAGCTGATAAAAATGGAGGGCTACGAAACGAACACCAAATTGAAGCGTTTCGAAACACACTAGAGGTATGTAAATTACAACCTTTGGATTATAGAGGTAATCAATTTACTTGGCAAAGATTTTGTGAGGATGGCCTCTTACAGGAGAGGCTGGATTGGGCAATGGTTAACGAAGAGTGGAAAGATAATTTTACTTCAACCTCTTTAACACATCTAGACTTCTACCATTCAGATCATAGAGCGCTTCTCTTAACTCTTCAAGATGAAACTGGGTCCGACTTTTTAAGAAACAAGAAAAGACCTCGTTTTAAATTTGAAAATATATGGTCAAATGAGTCAGAATGCAAAGAAATTATAAAAAAGTGTTGGAAACCTTTTTCTTCTTCCTCCTCCCTTCTCGCAACTATGAGTAATATTCAAACGTGCTCAACTAACTTATCCACATGGCACAAGTCAAAATTTGGATCCTTATCCAAAGACATCAAAGAAACCTATTCACGAATTATCCGTTTGCAGAATTCACAAAAACATATGGAAGACCATAGTGAGTTACGACAAACAGAAAGAAAATTGGATGATTTATTGCGCAAAGAGGAAGTCTTTTGGCACCAACGATCTAGAATACAATGGCTAAAAGCAGGAGACCAAAATACAAAATTCTTTCATCAAAAGGCAAGAGAGTGACAAAAGAACAATTCAATTAAAGGTACTATAATTGATTTGACTTTATATTTCGATCTTCAAATATGTTTCACAAAATGCTTAATTATTGAGTGGTGAAATATTGGCTAACAAAGTCTATATAACAATTAGGGATCCTTTCAAGGCACAATAATAGATAGAAACCAAAGAAAATCAAGGAATAATTATAAAATAAAGATACAAAACCAATAATAAACTAATTTTCCTTTATCATACATAACAAGATATATATCATTAAAAAAACAAGCTAAAATGGGCAGGCCATAAAATTTTTATTTATGAAAATAACCTTTCCAATATTATATGATAGGCATTTTCAATGATGGAAACGAATGGTGCACAAGTGATAGTGAGATCAGCGAGATCACAATGAAGTTCTACAATTTTCTCTTCACTTCTTCGTCTCCTTCAGAAGAAAAAATTGAAGAACCATTACAAGGAGTTCATACTCCTGTTTCAGATGAGATGAACATGAGTTTAGAAGCCCCATTTTCCTTGGAGGAAATAAAAGATGCAGTCTTCTCTATGCCTGTAGATAAAAGCCTAGGTCCAGATGGTATGAGTGCACTATTTTACCAAGAACATTGGGATATAGTTGGCCCGTTAGTATCAAAAAGTATTCTAGAATGCTTAAATGGAAGTGAAGATTTGTCTACAATTAATTCAACATTGGTTTCTCTGATTCCAAAGGTGAAAAATCCAGTTACTTATCAGTGATTTTCGACCAATCAGTCTATGCAATGTCCTATATAAATGCATTTCTAAGGTATTAATTAATAGATTAAAACCTTTCCTAGCTTCACTCATCAGCTCTACCCAGAGTGCTTTTGTCCCAGGAAGACTCATTACAGATAATGCACTTATAGCCTATGAGTGCCTTCACAGTTTAAAATCTAAGAAGTCGGGGAGGAAATCATTCGCAACAATGAAATTAGATATGAGCAAGGCGTACGACAAAGTTGAATGGATTTTTTTGGAAAAAATATTAATTAAGATGGGATTTCGACCTTACTGGGTTAACAAATTAATGAAGTGTGTAACTTCAGTTCGATATTCATTTCAAATTAATGGAGTAATCTATGGAGAAGTAATTCCATCAAGAGGGTTGAGACAGGGGGACCCTCTATCACCTTATCTTTTCCTGGTTTGTGCAGAAAGTTTTTCAGCTTTACTACAACAAGTAGAAAGTAGAAAGGAAATAAATGGACTAAGAATAGCTAATACAACTCCTTTCATTACCCACTTATTCTTTGCAGATGACAACCTCATTATCATCTAGGCATCTGAGAGATCTCTACAAGCTATACAAAACATTTTTTCTCTATACTCGACATGTTCTGGACAGGTAATGTTTTAAACCATTGCAATTAAATTCTGGAAGACACAATAAAGGCATTCACTAATAACTAGCTCCAATTAGAGATATCAATACATATATTTTTCCAATTATTCAAATATAGCTATAACTATTATCTTTCTTTTCTACGCAGATGATCAACTTTACAAAGTCTTTATTATATTTTTCTCCAAATACTTCGGAAGAGATTGCCACTTTGTATACATCCTCTCTAAATATGAAAAGAACTAATTCTATAGAAACATATCTGGGTCTACCAATGTTGGGAGGTAAAAATAAGAGAATTTTGTTTAATTCAATAAAAGACAAAGTTTGGATGAGGTTACACTTATGGCAATCAAAGCTTTTTTCTCAGGCTGGTAAAGAAATCTTACTTAAAGTTGTTATCCAAGCTATGCCAACTTATCTAATGTCATGCTTCCGTATACCAGAAGGTTTGTGCCAAGAAATTGAAAGAATACAAGCCCAATATTGGTGGGGTTCTACTACTGAACAAAAGAAAATTTATTGGCGTGCTTGGCATAAAATGTGTAGACCAAAGTGTGAGGGAGGATTGGGATTCTGTGGTTTTATTCAGTATAATCAGGCACTTCTAGCAAAACAGGCTTGGCGATTACTAATAAACCCTACATCCCTTCTTGCAAAAGTATTCAAGGCAAGATACTATCAACATACAAGTATATTGGAGGCTAGAGAAGGTCATTATCCTTCAATAACATGGAGAAGTATCATCTGGGGTAGGGACCTTTTACGAAGAGGATTGCGAAGACGTATAGGAAATGGAAAATAAACTTTGGCCTTTAGTGATCCATGGATCCCAAGACCTCCATCTTTTCTCACGAGTACAATTGATATAGCTGATCCCCTTAGAGTACATGATCTCATTGAAACTCCTGGTTCGTGGAACATGATAGAGTCCAACAATTTTTTAGTGCTGCTGATGCCGAAAACATCTTAACCATACCTCTAACTCAATTTGATCATCCAGATTCGTGGCTCTGGCACTATACAAATCATGGGAACTATTCTGTCAAAAGTGGGTATAATCTAGCCTCAGCTATGGACTCTGCACTGCCCTCTTCTTCTGTTACATTAATAGCAATGTGGTGGAAGTCCTTTTGGGGAATCAAAATACCATGTAAAATTCTACATTTTGCTTGGAGAGGCTACCATGAAATTTTGCCCACTCTTAAAGGTTTAAATCGACGCAATATCTCTAAACACAGTGTTTGCCCACTATGTGGTTTTGGAGAGGATTCTAATGCACATGCTGTCTTTTGGTGTCCTTCCTCTAAAGAAATATGGGATCGGTGGGATTATCCTTTCATGTCACATAGG
Source organism: Humulus lupulus (assembly GCF_963169125.1). NCBI lineage: Eukaryota > Viridiplantae > Streptophyta > Magnoliopsida > Rosales > Cannabaceae > Humulus > Humulus lupulus. The sequence continues at coordinate 46,491,551 of NC_084793.1, forward strand.
AAAGAAGACATTTCCTTTAAGGAGATTCTACTCTATGCCTTTGAAATTTTGGAAAAAGAAAACTTTCAAAAAAATGCTCATCATAGCTTGGGCAATTTGGTTTGAGAGGAATAAAAGAACACATGGACATCCAGCAAGACAAGGACACTAAGTGTTTGAATGGGTAACCCGATATTGGGAGTCGATAAGAAGTACACAGAGAACGACGGAGCAACCCATACAAAATGCAACATCTACAAATCAAAGAAGAGAAGATTCGGGGAATCAATACAATATCTTATCAGTAGATGTTGCATTATCTAACCAGACAGAAGCGATAGGATTTGGAGCAATCATCCTCTCCCCAGAGAAGGAAGTTATTGCAGCTTTATTTAAGCCCTTAAAAGGTAAGTGTCGTTGTTCTTTAAGTTAAAACTTACTACAAAATCTCAAAATTAACTGATAAGAGGCATTCCAATAAGTGAGCAAAAAAGGTAAATGGTTATATCGATCTTTGGAAACTTAACCAAAGGTATTCATCCCTTTGGTTAAGGTTATCTTATTGTTCTTGAGGAATGTTTGTTTATAGTTTTTTCATTTCCTTAGTTTTGTTTTTGCCTAAGCTCTCTTATGAATTATTTTGCAGGAATGTTGTCAGCCTTTCAAGCAGAAGCTATAACACTGTTGGTCGTACTCAATTGGGCTCAAAGGCTTGGAATTCAACTGGACGTTATCTTTTCTGACTCCCTTTCTCTTGTCTTGGCTTTAAATAATAACATAACTTATCAAAATGAACTGGGGATTATTTTTTCAGACATTAAAACTTTATTGTCTACTTTTCCGGGGCATCTCTGTCACATGTTGGCTGAAAGTTTAATAATCTGGCTCATGGATTAGCAAAGCATGCCCTTAAGCTAGACGATGAGTTTTGGTGGATGGAGGAAACCCCTCCAATTTGTACTCTTTTTCCATTATATTCTGAATAGTTATAAAACCTATTCCAAAAAAAAATAAAAAAGTTAACTAAAAAATTAAAAAGTGTTCATCACCATTGTTCTTCATTTTCATCAAAATCTCCAACCAAGCGTAATGTTCATCAAACCAGACCCAACAACATCATCACGGTACATTCATCTTGATGCTCTTAATCTATTTTTCAACCAACCAACAAATCCATTTCAGATTGCATAAGAAAAAAAAATTTAGATCTATCTCTAACAAATTTCATAAACACTATCAATCAAAGCTTCAAAACTAGATCTGTTTTTCGAATTTCGTCGCACTTTCTCCCCTTCACACCCACCATCACAGTCAGTCGGCGAGTGAACATCGCCCACCACCACCTCGAAACCATAGTCGCACCAGGAGCCCCCTACCGCGAACCCCGCAGCACCACACTCCAGTCGTGAAACCCAGGGAGATGGAAACCCCAACTGCTGCACCAGGTTTCCTCTGCGTTACCCTTTGCCGCGAACCCAAGGAATCCCGAGCCCCCACCACCACACCACGTCACACCCCACCCAGGGAGACGAAAACCCCTACCACTACACTAGGTTTCCTCCTGCTAAGAACCCAAGGAAACCCAAGCCCCCACCACTGCACCACGTCGCACCCCAACTCGAGTTTTCTCCGACGATCTACAAATCTAGAAGAAGAAGAGAGGTGGGGGGGGGGGGGGGGGGGGGGGGGGGGGGGACAAGAAGAAAAAAAGGAAGAGAGAAATTTTTTAATATTTATTATTTTAGTTTATTTTTTCAGAGTTTAGTTTTTATTAATTGAGCGTTTGATTTGATTTTAATTTTAATGAGATTTTAATAGTTCTTTGAGTTTCAAAATGAATAATTTTTATGCTGCAAATTTTTTTTTAAATTATTATAAAAATGGATTTTATTTGATTTTTAATATTTAAATGAATTTATAAATAAAAATTAAAAAATAAATAATGTGGACCAACCACGTACTGACATGTGGGTAATTACCTGACACTTAACAACCAAGTACCTATCACGGTAAAAAAAAGAGACAAAATGTATTTTATCTGCAAAAAAATCTTAGGTATTAAATTGTAATTTTGTGCAAAACTTTTGTATTTTCACCATAAATTATTCTATTAAATTTTATTATTTAAGTTAAAATAGGATGCAAATATCATAAACATAACTTATTTGTACTACATTTTTATATATAAAAAGAATAGATAGTGGTGGCAAAACTATTCAAGTAGATTCAAATCTTGCAATTAAATACTTATATAAAAATTTTGACAGCAAAACTATTTAAGTAGTTAACATTCTTGCAGTTAAATATCATTTAAAAATTTTGATAGCAAAACTACTTAAGTAGTGTATTTTCTTGCACTTAACTCTCTGCCGTTAAGTCAACGGTTAAAACTAGGGCTTTTTTTAATAATACATATATATAAAAGTTTTAGTGCATTTATACGGTATCTAAAAAATATATTCATTTATATATAACTTTAAGTGTTTTGTGCAAAAATACCATTTGCAACCAATCTCTCTACCATTCAGCAAAAAAAAAAAAAAAATAGTCTCTCTCTTTCTTCTCTTCCAGCTATAGCAAACCAGAAAGAATACCGATTGCTGGGTCGCTGGGTCGGAAGGAATTCCCGTCATTGTTGGTGGCTGGGTCGCTGGGTTCCCGTCATTATTGGTGGCTGGGCTGCTGGGTTCCATTGTTGGTCTGGTTTGGGTATTGATTTTTGGGTTAACATCAGATATTTGATTTGGCATTGTTTTGGGTTTTCTTATTCTGGTTTTCCCAATTTCAGGTAAGATCTTATTACTTTTGTTGCTCTGTTTTTTGTTGTTTGGTGTTTCAAGGGTTGCTCTGAATATTGAATAAGATGGTTATTGGTTGCTCTGTTTTTTTTTTATATTTTCTTGATTGATTTGGTTGAATCTGAATGGGTTGCTGTAAATTCTTAGGTTGCTGCAAACAAGTGATTGGAAGTGAGTAGGATAATAGAGCTTTTGTCAATTTCATGAAATGAGGTAAAACTGAATGTCTGGGTTGCTGATTATGTTGCTGAGTAGTTTCTTTAAGTTAAATGAAGGTTGCTGACAAGCTTGCTTAAGATATTCTCTATTGTTTTTATATTTTCTTGATTGATTTGGTTGAATCTGAATGGGTTGCTGTAAATTCTTAGGTTGCTGCAAACAAGAGATTGGAAGTGAGTAGGATAATAGAGCTATTGTCAATTTCATGAAATGAGGTCAAACTGAATTTCTGGGTTGCTGATTATGTTGCGGAGTAGTTTCTTTAAGTTAAATGAAGGTTGTTGACAAGCTTGCTTAAGATATTCTATATTTTATTGATTGATTTGGTTGAATCTAAATGGGTTGCTGTAAATTCTTAGGTTGCTACAAGCAAGAGATTGGAAGTGAGTAGGATAATAGAGCTATTGTCAATTTCACGAAATGAGGTAAAACTGAATTTCTGGGTTGTTGATTATGTTGCTGAGTAGTTTCTTTAAGTTAAATGAAGGTTGCTGACAAGCTTGCTTAAGATATTCTATATTTTTTTTATATTTTATTGATTGATTTGGTTGAATCTGAATGGGTTGCTGTAAATTCTTAGGTTGATGTAAAAATATTCATAAAAGAGGATTTAAAGAGGATTGCTGATCATTTTGAAGAAGGTGTGAGAACAAGCAATTGATTATCTTTGGATTTAAAGAGGATTGATTGAAAGGAGGTAAATATTTATTTGTACTTTGGTTAGAACAATTGGTAGCTTAATTGGGTGTTTAAAAGGTTGCTATAAATATCGTACATGTTTATTATTGTTTACTTATGTTACTAATAATTATTTGAAGAGTTTACGTAAGAGTTTGTTTATTTGCTTAAGGGGTTATAGAGGTTGCTGAATAGGTCTCTAATTTGTAGTTTAATGTGTTAATAAAGTTGATGAAGATGTTGCTTAATGGGTGCTTAAGGGTTTATCATCAAGGTAGATTGTAAGTTGTTTAATAAGTTGCTTATATGTTATTTACAAGGTATATCTTGCTTGCAGGAAATGGATAGCATTGCAGTTTTACTCCAACACAATGGACAATGGGATCAAAACAAAAACTATATCAACTTTGATGTTTGTGGAATAGTAATAAGAAATGACTGCAACTACAACAACTTGATTGGTATGATTTGCAATGAATTGAAGCTGCAACTTGATTCTACACTTTTGACAATACAGTATCAAGTTAAAGATGGATACCCTCCTTTAAAAATAGTTGATGACTCACAATTGAAGTTCTACATAGAGTTGAAGAAAAAGGAAACAAATTTCACAAAATATCCTTTGTGTCTCACAATTGAATTCAACTCAATGCAGCAATCTTTTTTCTCAACTAGGAGTACAACAACACATAATCAACCATGCAATGAAGTTGCACAAACAGAAGAAGCAGCATCAAATTCAGATGATGAACCAGTTGATTATTTGGTTGCTAAAGAGGTTGCAGACTTTATTGATTATGCAGAGCTGGTGTCCAATCAGATTATAGAAATGATAGATGAAAGAAACATAAATAATGAAGAAGAAGTGATTGACATCGACGATGATTTAGTCATCACCAACAACCGTCACCAAGAGATTGCTTTGTCTCAAATATATAAGGACAAAGAAACATTGAAGACTGTTTTGAGCCATTATGCGATAAATAATCATTTCCAGTATTGTGTACAAAAGTCATGTAAAAAGGAATATCTAGTTGCTTGCCTTGATAAAAATTGCAAGTGGATGTTACGAGCATCAAGGAATGGAAACACAAATCAGTTCATAATTAGAAAGTTCAGCCACATTCACACTTGTGCTTTGGAGATAAGATTAAAAGACCAACGTCAAGCAACCTTAACAATCATTGCAGATATGATCAAACACAAGTTCACAAACATCAAAACAAAGTACACAACTGCTGATATAGTGAGGGACTTGAAACATGATCATGAAGTGCAAGTCAAATATAGCAAAGCTTGGAGATCTAGAGAAAAAGCTATTGAAAAAGCTAGAGGAAAAGCAGCTGAATCTTATGCAGAATTGCCTAGTTATCTGTATATGTTGCATCACACAAATCCAGGATCCTATATTGAACTAAAATCAGATGAAGATGGGATGTTTTTATATGCTTTTGTAGCATTGAATGCTTCAATGAAAGGCTGGCCCCATTGCATTCCTGTCGTAATAGTTGATGGGACTTTCTTAAAATCAACATATGGAGGGACATTATTGGTTGCAGCAACTCAAGATGCTGAAGGTAAAATCTTCCCCCTAGCATTCTGTGTAGTTGATTCAGAGAATGATGATTCTTGGGAGTGGTTCTTTGACAAGTTTAGGAAAGCTTATGGTGTAAGAGAAGACATGAGCATCGTTTCTGACCGACATGAAAGTATTATAAAAGCAATCAACACAGTGTACCCAGAAGTACCACATGGGGCTTGCACCTTCCATCTGCTCAAAAACATGAAAAGCAATTTCAAGAAGAGTTCAAAAAAGTTCAAGGATACATTTTTTGCAGCTGCGAATGCATACACTGTGAAAAAGTTTGAGTACAAGATGAAAGAACTTGATAAGATTGACAAAAGGCTGCAACCTTACCTACAACAAATTGGGTATCACAAATGGGCAAGGATTCACTCTCCAACCAATAGATACTCAAACATGACATCAAACACTGCATAATCTTTGAATTCTGCAATTGTAGCAGTAAGAGAGCTACCAATTTGTACGATGCTAGAGTGTTTACGAGCTTTGGTGCAACGATGGAGTTGGACTAATAGGAACATAGCAAATGCAACCTCCACAAAGTTGACAGACAAGCATGAAGTGATCCTGAATGACAACTACATTTACTCATTGAAGTTAACGGTATTATTCTTTATTAAAAATACATACTTCATTTTCATTTAATTTAACTTCACTACACATACAAAACTAACAATATTACTCTTAATAATAAAAAAAAAATAGGTGCACCCAACAAATCATATTGTGTATGAAGTTCATGATGATGGCAAGAAATCAATAGTTGATCTCAATTCAAGAACATGCACATGCAACAGGTTTAATACTATAATTCAATTTGTTATTTAAATATTTTATTGCGGTTGCTATGGTTTGTAGATTGATAATATGTTTATTTATGTGTTGTGTATGGGTTTTATAAAGTTGCTTAAAATTACAAGAGTTGCTCAAAAAAATTTGTTTTATATGTTGTTTTTGGGAATTTTAAGTTGGAAGTTGCTGAATAGGTTGCTAAATAATTGATTAAAGAAGTTGTAATAGTTGCTGTATGTGTTCCTTGTAATGACTGGTAATTCGTGGTTCCGATTGCTTCAGAGTTGCTTAAGTGGTGGAACAGTTGTTGTATATGTTGCTTAAAATGACTGGTAGTTGCTCAATCAGTTGCTTAAGAATTGCTTAATTAATTGTAACAGTTGAAATATATACTGCATATAATGTTTGGTAGTTGCTGAACAGGTTGCTTGTAAAAATTTTGTATAAGTTTGTTATAAATATTTGATTTATTTGTTGCTTAGGTTGCTTATGAGTTGATTTAAAATTGGTTATAATAATGATTGTGAGCTGTTAAATAAGTTGATTACGGTTTAACATGATGTTTAAATATTATGGTTTAACATCATTTTAGGTTGCTTTACAAGTTGCTTGAAGGGTTATGCTTTTTATATGGTTAAATAATGAAAGAGAAATCACCTATTATAATGAAATTACTCTAGTTGTTTTTATACGATTGGTTATTTTTCAACAGATTTCAAATGGATCAACTTCCTTGTGCCCATGCAATTGCTGTTTTTAAAGAAATGAATCAAGATCCTTATCAATATTGTTCGCTATATTACACCAAGGAAGCCATGGTTGCAACTTACAAAGAAAGTATATACCCACTTGGCAATGAAGACACTTGGCAAATACCTGAACATATCAAAGCTGTGAAAATACACCCTCCAGAAGGAAAAATAAGAGTTGGTAGACCAAAAAAAAGAAGATGTAAAGCTGCATGGGAGAAAAGCAAAAAACCAAAAAAAACAAAACAAATGTGGGAATTGCGGTCAAAGTGGACATAACAGAAAGACTTGCAGAGACCCTCGAAAAAAAGATTAGATATTAACTTACAAAAACATACATTATTTCTTCATTTTATTTTCAATTCAATATGCAAAGTTCAATTGTTTGATTTATACAATGATTTTGGTTCATTTCCTTTATGTTTTACTTTAAAATTACTAATAATATCTTGAGTTCTTTAATATATAAAGGTTATTAACTCTATAAGTTTATTGTTAATTAATCTACTTAATATATTGCTTATGTTTCTTTTTGGGTTGCTGTATTTGTAGTCATATAGAATTGCTCACAAGGAGGCATTATATGTTAATTTTGGAGATTATGAGTTTCTTTAGGTGTTGCTAATTTTTTTTGTTATAATGGAGATTGTGGGTTGTTGAATAGATTGTAAATGATTGCTTAAAAAAATGCAACGGTTGTTGTATATACTGATATAAAGGGATTGTGGGTTGCTGAATGCTTAATAGTTTCCAAAAAAAAAATTGATTTATATGTTGTTTTGGGGGATTATAAGATGCAAGTTGCTGAGTATAGTAATTAATAATTACTTAAAAATGGTGCTTAGAAATTTTAAGTGTTGCTTAGAAGTTTTCATAGTTTTTGGACAAATTGTTTTTTGTAATTGATGGTAGCGTAAGAGTTCAATGGGTTATTTACATGTGGTTATTTAAAAGGATTTTGAGTAGGATGATTAAGGGTTGATTTATATGTTAATTTAAAAAAATTTATTTGGAAATTATCAAAGAACGATAATAAATTATAGAACAATTATAACAAAAAACTAATCAACACAACAACATTAATAAAAGTATCTCTTAAGTACAACCAATAAGCATTTTATCTTGGCAGCAACAACATCTACATTAATAAAAGTTTCAAATTGAGTTAGTGGCTCTGCCTAATCACGACAAAGCATACTCTCGTGCACTCTCATATCCACATTCTTGTTTTCCCATTGCATATGAGTATAGTAAATAAGCAAGCCTAGACCTATGACATTCAACATCAAAATTACATCTTGGAATCTCTTTTTTGGCAATAAAATACTCAGCAAAAGAGAACATAGATATTGCACTGTCTCTGCACAAGCATAAAAAAAAAAAAAAAAGTTATATACTTAAAAAACATATTAAAATGTAATCTAATATTTAAGATTTCTAGATATTGTAAAGAAAGAAAAACTCACATAGGTGACCCAGAAGGAATGTCATCATCCATAACTACTTCAAAAGAAACAGCTTGAGGTCTCCCAAAATAAGGCTTTGAACAGAAGTCTATATCAATTCGCTTATAAAATCCAATGATAGACAAATAAGTTGGCAGCAACACACGAAATGGTTCTATAGCTAGCAAGGCAACATGATCCTTACGATCACAGCTCAAAGTATTGTAAACATGAATCAACCTATCTTTGAAAGACAATATAGCAAGAAGCCAATGCTTTTCATTCTTAACTAAAATAGGAAAAACAACATGATTTACTTGTAGCCAAGATTTGTTGCAACTCAATCCAAAGCCCATCATAACCTCAGCAATAACATGGTTACGATTCATTACCCCATGATCGCGATTCTTCTTTAAAAAAGAATCATAAATGGCTTCAATCCTCTTTTGAAAGGTAGTATCAGTTGTAGTGAACTTCAAAACAGTAGAGTCACGATACATACCTTTCTTCCTCAAATAATAAAAGACTACATCAACATGCTGTAAAGAAAAACAAATTTATAATACATTTTAGCAACCAAATAAAGAGAGTAAACTAAAAAAAATAGCACCATATAAACAAAAAATAAAAGAAAAACAAAAAAACTTACTGATTTTAAAATAGGTTGTCCACTATATTGAAGTGCATGAAACCACATCTTTTTAGTAATAACATCTACCCCAAGTTGCAACCCAGGTATGATAAGGTTGTCTTCTTTCGAGTACAATCTCAATCTATTAAGATCAAATAAATAAGATACGATTAGAAAGCATAAAAAAATAACTAAAACAAAGATAACAAGAAACCTAAAAAAAAATTACTTACTTGTTATTACTTTTCATTCCTTTATCAAGCCATACATAGAATTCTTGAACAGCGACAAAGTCAGGCAATTCACCAATTTTGTCATCTAATGGGAAAACTCCTTTGACAACCTTGATTCCTCCTGTTGATTTAATCACACTACTTTCCCCAGAAGAAGAACAAAAAGTATGCAAAAAAGGTGACTGCAGGCAAGGTGGAAGCTTAATTGTCCTTTTTGGTAGAGCAGGAGTAACATATCCTAAGTTACTCTCACTACTACCAACATAAGGGACAATAGTTGTGTGTTACACCCAGATTTCGAGCTATGCAAGTTATGACCTCGAAAGTTGGATTCGCAAATAAGCGGACTCATAAGGATGGAATCATGCTCCAGGATTGTATGTCGAGCTTACAAGATGTAGGTGACCTCGAGTATGGTGACCTCGAAGTATTCATGATCTCGAAAGATAGCTCCGGGAACACATTCATCTCCAGGGATGACCTTGGGTCAGGGTTCCCGAGCTCGACGCACATACGATCTCGGAAAGCCATGTGACCTCGGAAGATGTCTCCAGCTCGAAAGGTGACGGGAAACCTGGGAGGCTAAAGCCTTAGAGATACGTGATAACCACCTTGAATATCTACAAGTGTTATAAATATGAGATGTAATCCCCATTTATTATTGTAAATCCCCTATAATCATGGGATATTATTTTGTAGTGCACCAAAAAAAAAAATTTAGATTATTTAAATTTTGTGATTTATTTGATTTAAATGTTAAGTGTGATGAATTGTTTTATTTAAGTGTTGTTATTTTATTTGGTTGATTATTTGTTTTATTTGATTGTTTATTATTTTATTTAATTGTTAGAATTGTTTGGTTAATTAATTTAATAAGTGAATAATTGTGTAACATGTTATTTTACTATTAGTGTTACATTTTAATTAAGTGTGACAATTGAGGTAATTATGTGAGCTATGGTGGAATGCACTAAGGTGCATGATAGATAGTAATGCACCCTAGTGATTTAGTGTGTGCTAGTGCATGGTAGCATGGTACACATGTGTAGATTTTCTACACACTTTATATTTCCTTATTTTAGATTTTATTTGAGTTAATTTATAAAAAAAAGAAAAAAAAGAAAAGGGAAATAGGGTGTTTGGGCGTGTGAACCTAGTGGGAAAGGAATTATTTCTTTTAAGTAATAAAAATCAAAAATTGAAGACAATAGTTATTTTGGGGATAGGCATGTGATCATTTTTATTCCTTTATATCTATTATTATAAAAGAAAATAAAGAGAAATTAAGAGAAAATAAAATGGAAAAAGGAAACTTACCATTTTGTGTTGGTGAGGCTTTATGAGAGAATAATGATAAAGGGGAAAGGAAAGAGGAGAAGAGCCATTTGCTCTTGTGGCTGCCGTGACCTAGAGAGAGAGAGAGAGAGAGTGGCGTGTAGAGAGAGAGAGAGAGAGGAAGAAAGAAAGAAAGAAAGAAAGAAGGAGAAGGTGAAGAGGAACCCATCTTAGAGTATGTTCTCTTGTTTTTCTTGTTTGTATAATCTCTTTTTATTGATAATATGTTATTGACTTGTTTTATTGTTGTGTGTGTTTGGGTTCTTTCTTCTCCTCATGGTGGTTTTCCAATAAAAACCCTAGGCTTGAACAAGGGTGTGGAGTTTGGGTATTGATCTTATTGTGTTCTTGATTTTACAATCAAGAGAGGTAATGGTCTTTTCTTAGCCTTTATATTGGTTTTGGTGGGTTGTCTATGAGGTTTTGATGATGATGTTAATGGTTGATTTTGGTAGGATTGGTGAATATGATTTGTATATTTTGAGAGTATGATTTGTTTTAAAAGGGTTGTGATGTTGATTTTGCTATGCATAAAAAAATTGGTGATAATCTATGAATGCATGCATGGAGATTTCGGCCTAGGCATACCTAAGTATGTTCTTGATATTTTTGTGTGATGTTGTGTGATTTTCAATATATTAGATCCATGTTTTAGGACCTATGTAATATGGGTAAGTTGATAATTGGCAATCTTGATAATTGGGTCCATGAAATTTTGATAGGATGCATGTTATATTGTGAATGAATAAATTATAAGATGCATGAAAATAATGATAGAAACATGTTAGGTTAATATAAGGCATATGTGAATATGGTGCTTATGAATTGATATATGTTATTGTTATTGTTAGTGTTTTGTGGGATTTCATGTGTAGATTCAATGGAATAGAAAAAAATGGTTTTAAAAGATTTCATGTGAATATGTTAGTGATATTAGAATCATGCATATAATAAGAGTATGATGAGATTTTGGACATGTATGATTTTATGTAATTTTTGGGATAAAGTTAAGTTTCATGAGGAATTAAGCTTGCTGTTTTTTTTTTTTTGTAAATAATTGGGAAAAAATTGATAAAAAGATGAATTGCATGCATAAGTAATGTTCTTGATGTTATGTTAATTTATGAAATTAAAAAGGGGATTTTAAGTCCCATTAAAATGATATTTTACTCAATTATTTACATACAGAATTTTTATTGAATTTTAGAAAATATGAGCTTTTTAAATTGATTATGGTGATTTTTAATGATAAAAATAGTTGCTGGAATTTTTGTAAGAAAATATAAAGTGAGTTTCACTAAAATGAATTGGATAAGTTTTTGGATTAAATTATTTTTCCTAAGTTATGGTAATATTGAAAAATGGTATTTTTAATGGTATAAATGCATATTTTGATAAGTTATGATTTTCCTTTATTTTGATTGAGAAAAATATTTAGATTCTAGTTATTTGTGATTTTTAAAAAAAATAAATGGTGGCTGAAAGTTTGTTTTAAAAGGTTAAAAAAATTTATTTAAATTGTCACATATGGATTTTTGTTACATAAAACTAAGTCTTAAATAATTTAAATAAAAATATATTTTCCACACTTAAAAATATATTTTTCTCACCTCATTTATGTAACGCAATGATAAAATTTATTTTTCTAAAGAAACATATTAAAAATAGGTATTTTAATTAAATCCAAGCTTTTTGGTAAATTCTTTGTAATTTGAGATTAATGAATGAAATTTGTCACATATTTTATTTTTAAGCTAAAATAAAATAATTTTATAGAATAAATAATGTTTTGAGAAATTTAATCAACTTAGAAATTTTAAGAAAAATAAAGCATGCAATATGTCTATTGATTTTAAAACAATAAAAGTAAGAAATGTAGAATTATCGTTTTTGAAGACGTCTTTATTACGCAATGTTCCCACGTATGCGTGTTACATGCAAATCCACTTTTACGTCCAAAATTATGTTTAATATTCAACTAGGTGGTTGTTATAAAACGATCATGCATGTAAAATGGGTAAAACGAGCATTATTCTTTTTGGCGATAATTGCATGTTTAGTGTAACTGTTATCATGAGTGCATGACCCATGCACACATGAGTTGTATGGAAGGGCAAAATAGTAATTTTATGAACCTAAGAAATGTTATTTTGATTATGATATAGGCTCGTTGAAAGATTGTGAAATTCTTAGCTTAGACCTGAGGTAAGGAAGTTAGATAGATTCTATGATTTTTATGCTATGAATGGTAAGACTGTTGTATGAATGAATTGTTATGAATTATGAATGCCATAACGTGATGATATGTAGAATGTGATATGTGTATGGATGTTAGATACATCAAATCAGTTACGATGTCAGATACATCAAACAGAATACGATGTTAGATACATCAAACAGATTACGATGTCAGATACATCGAACGAGTTACTAAGGACATTGAGACGTAACTCCTAGGGCGGACGCGCCGAGGTTATTCAAGGATCAGTGATCTCCTGTTTACCTCATAGGGTGACATGGACAACTAGCGTTCCATGCTCATCATGTATGCTGTATGTTTGTGATATGATGATATGTCACGATTATGTTATGATATGATGATATGTTATGATTATGTTATGATATGATGATATGTTACGATTATATTATGATATGATGATATGTTACGATTATGTTATGATATACCATGATGTTTTAGATGAACGTTAGTGTTTGTATTTGTTGTATTCTTACTTGCTTATTTGTTTGTACTTCCTTACTGGGCTTTTAGCTCACCCCCTTACTTTCCTTCCAGGTAGCAAATAGGATTTCTCTATGGCACGCGTGGTGACGTGAGGAGTTCTTTCATCATGGAGTGTATGGCGTGGGGTAATCCTATGGACGGAAAAACGATCAACGTAGAACGCCATTTTAAATTATGTTTTGTTTTTAAGAGACTTTCCTAAATTATCAGTGGGACTCGGTTATTTAATTTTTGGTTTCTTTGAACTTTGCATAAAAACCTATGTTTTATTTTAAAACTTGTGGCGCCAACTTGCATGGTTTTAAACAAGTCCCCCTGAGACTTTGATAATGAATGGTATTCTTTTATAAACTATGTTATGCGAATGTTTTGTAAGTATTAGTCTAGGGTGTTCTTTACATATTTGGTCAGTTATACGTCCCCTGGTCTTCAGGGGACGTTTCCTTTTATATCTGATTACAGGCATTTAAAGCCATTTATTTGATTTATACAAAAAGAGTAACTACCCAAAATATGTGGGATAGTATTCTGCAGCCTTCTCTATAAATAGAGAGACCATGCACCATTGTAGAGGACCGAAATTCTGATCCTTGAGAGAAAACTCTGGAGAATTCGTTCTTGAAGAATTCCTAGAGATAATCTTGAGTTTAATAACAAAGACTCGTGGACTAGGCAGATTTAACTGCTGAACCACGTAAAAATCGTGTGTTTATATTGTTTTATTTTAATTGGCAATTTTCAGTTATTGTTTACGTGCTCTTCTTTCACTGTTTGACGAAAAACGGCGTCAACATTGTGCAAGGAATATAAGTTACCTATAAATAACAAATTGAAATCAAAGTAAACATGATAAGCAAAAGATAAAATTGAATAAAAAGAAGTGTAGTTTGAATAAAATCCCACAAAATGCATCATTGCAGCAACCAAAAACATACATATAAACAACTACAACAACCATAAACAACAACAACATAATTCAATTAATTAAAGCAAAAGACTATAAAAATGGGTAATACACAATAACTTTAAATAAAAATAAATAAATAAAGAGAATTGACTAAAACTATACCCCAGTTGCCTTCATCGCATCTACAGCTTTATATGCATTTTCTATAGCCTTATCCAATTCAATGTCTGATAAAGAATCCAACAAAAGAGACTTTTGGATCTTCAGCAACTGCCTCTGCAACCTTAGTTGCAACTCCAGCAACTTTTGGATCTTTAGTAACTTGAGAATCAACAACCTCACCAGCAACATGACTAGCAACTTCATCAACCTGGGCAACTTGAGATGGAACTTGACAAGAACCATGAGAATCATCAACCTACATAATAAACATACAAATAAGCAAGCAAAAACATATCAATGAGTTTTTTTTCTTTTTTTTTTTGCAAAATAAAATTAACTCAACCTTAGAATCCTCATCCTTGTTTCCTCCATTGTTTTTTCATGATTATCATCTTTCTCTTCTTCATCATCATCATTGTCTTCTCCAAAACACTTTGCATTGTCTTCATCATCATCATCACTTTCATCGTTATCTTCTTCAGATTGATGCACTTCTTCTTCTTCAGACTCATCCTCCTCTTTTTCATCTTCTTCTTTCGAATTATTTTCAACCATTTCATCATCAACAATGTTGGTATTGTCCTCCTCAATATCATGAGAATCCTATTCAAAATATAAATACAGAACAAAAATAAAAAATAAGGAACAAATAATGATAGGATAAAGCACAAAAAGTTCAAAAAGTAAACATGAAACAATACATACTTGTTTCCCTACAAAATGGGAACTAAATAACTTCTGAAGATTCAAAAATCCTTCATGAACATGACTCTTCAATGAAGACAACTCATTAATAACAATCTTGTGGCTCTCTTCTAATTTCTTGTTGCTTGCTTCTAATCTTGTGTTGCTTTCTTCTAATCTCTTGTTGCATGCCTCTAAAGCTAGCAACTGTGCATGCATGCTACTTAGCAAAACATGAGGCATCTCAGGCGTAGGAGATGAACAACCACCAGTATCAAAGTGAGGATGAATAGCAGGCAAAGAAGGTGAAGAATCACTAGCAATAGACCGAGGTGGAGTCTCTACAAAGTCATCATCTCCTAATGCAGCAACTCTAGAATTAGTTGCTCTATGTCCTTGAGCAACTCTAACATTATCAGCAACACCGATTTCATCCTCAATAGCTTCCTTTTCTTTTGGAAACAAACTGTTTATTTCTGAATTTTTTCTCTCCTTGGAAGTAGGATATATATTCCTCAATTTCAACTGCAATAAAAGTCAAATGTTTTTTTATATATAGATATAAAAAAGAATATAATTAGAAGCATATTATTAAAAATGAAAATACCTCAGCAACATTCAAAGATAACAACTTGGTCATTTATGCAAATGTAGGTTGAATGGTGCTTGAACATTTGAGAATACATGGGATGGATCCTTGAGAGAGATGACAATATCTCCCATTCAAATATGGACAACACTCAAAAAGCCATACTTGGAAGGCATATGGAAATCCAAGCGACCTATAGAAAGCCTGTTCTTTTTTCTTGTCATCTTTGTTGCTCTCTTTTTTACTATTTTTTACAACAATCCTTTTCTTTAAAGGTTCAACAGTAGCCTTGAAAACTTCTTTACCCCAATGAAATTCAGAAAACTCACCACTATCAATAATATTAAAGTCTTCTTTGGGGACAATATTAGTTTCAAAAGAACTAAGCAATAAATTGTGCAGAAAATGCATCAATGTAATCTTCAAGGCATCCTCATCATTCTTCCATTTTTTCCCATCAAAGAATTCTTTAAGAAGTTTCTTATTGATCTTCGAATGATCCTTGAAATATGTAGAATAAAGACCATTATCCTTTGAAACATATTTGATTTTATCTGTGAAGCCCACACACCGTAATCCGGTGACTAATGCAAACTCCCTTATCCCAAATCGAAGCTTCATGCCATTTACACCAACCCAAATCTCTAGCTTGTTGGGTTGTTGCAACTCTCTTAGCAATAGATTGTGTATAAGCTGATGTTGCATTGTGAACTCTGGCAGATTTAGGAAATGGCCAAAACAAGAATCACCAAAATCACTAACTTGCTTTGTTGAAAGCTTCTCATGGATAGCTTGAATCAAAGAATATTTGATTGTAGAAGCAATTTTTGAAGAACAGCAATTATCCGGATGAATTAGAAAATTCATACCCTATAAAACATAGCAAAAGAATACACAATATTATATAGAAAAATACAAATATTAATAAATTAAGCCACAATCAGCAATCCATAAAAAAACATGTTAATTAACCATTAAAACTACAAAAGCAACCCAAACAACTTCTTAAGCAAAACACATCAACCTATTAAGCACACAAAGAACAACCAATTAAGCAACCATTGAAACTGTTAATCAACCCATAATATGCATTAACAACATATAAAACTAATAAAGCAACCCTGTAAAATTCAAACGTCATAGAAAAGCAACACAGAACAACTAATCAAGCAACACAAACAGCAACCACTTAAGCAACCCTTGAAAGAATACAACAACCCTACCTAGCAACCCTTTCTAGCAACAAATAAAGCAACCCTATAAACTTTGAATCAACCCTATAAACAATACGTAAATAAGTATCTCTCAGTCACATTACAGTCAGTTCAGCAACTCCTCTATCTCCATTCACCATTCGCTTTCAGTGTCTTATTATACTAGACTATGAGACTATATATCAATAACACTATATATATATATTTATATGTGTATTATCAAAGCCAATCGCAAGATATAAAATGAAATTAAGGCATGATTAAGAAACCTTCAAAAGACCTAACCACCTCATAATACTAATCAACAACATAAAAAACAACATATTTAACAATCCTATAAAATCCTAAGAAATTCATAGACAACATTTAAACAATATAAGCACAAATCAATTAATTTGGAAAGCATTGAAAATATATAGCACTTAGAAACCAACCAATAAACAACCAACCTAAGCAACCTAATAATACCTACTTAAAAGTAAATGCAGAGCAGTAAAACATAGGAAACTCAAAAATCATTGCTAAAGTGAAAAGGAATTGAAAAAATACCTTAGGAGCATATTCACAAGGTTCTTCAATAATTAATTGGCTTTTTTTTTTTTTGATCTTTTTGCTTTCCTAGCATCATGTTTGGAATTATAGAGGCTTTTCTTCACTCTTGCTTTACTAACAGAAGCAACTGCAGATTTCATATTTGATTTAGAATTTGGAATATTTGTTTGAGATGCAGGAGATGCAGACGAAAACCGTGTATGAACCATGACTCGTTAAAAACTGTAGCAACCTGAGAAAAACAGATACATTTACCAAAAATGGATTAAAATACATCAAAATATGAAAATATTAAGTCTATCCAACATTGAGCACAAGTTAAGTAAGCATTAAAAAAATGGGTGGTTATCATTTGGTATCTGGTAACAGAGAGCTCATATAGTAAAGTCCCCAAATAAATATGAACACTGTTTAACATTAACAATAAGTATTGATGTGAAAATATTATACCAAAAGACTTAAATTGACTATGTCAGACAAAGAAATTTCTGAACCAATAATCACATAGAATTAATAATTTACCCTATACTGCGCAATTTAATATGCTGCTTAAATTGGCTATGCTATTTTAATTTAATATGCTGCTTAATTTTGTAGCTTTTATTACTCTTATAAGTTTCATATTAATTGTTGCATTGACTGATGGTGCTTTGGACAATTCAAGGAAACACAAGAAGAGATAGCTAGATGACACACTGAACATTGTTCTAAATAAGAGGAAGGTAATGATGCATATATGTAACATTTATTTTAATATTTTTGTTCTGGTACCATTTTCATGTTATTTTATCCATTTTGCTTTTTCATAACAATGAAAGAAAAGGGATAGAAAACAAATGCATCATTTTTTAGATAGCAGTGAAACTCAAAGAACATCTAAATTTAACTTTTGCACTGAAGAGTGTTTTCTAGATTGTTGATCAGGTGTTCTACGGGGTTGCTGCAATTGTACTGTAGTTTTTGGTTTCATCAAGTTTTACATTCAATAATCTGACTATAGCATAGAAATAAATAAGCAATAAAAATGTAAAGTTCCAGCAAAAATTATCATTGAGATAAAAATTAAGCAACAAATATAAGTCTATTGAAGATGCAAGATCGGTACACCAACAAAAATTCATTCAAAATTCAAACTCCTCACACAACTTGCACTTGCAGTGATTAAAATATTACTCAAAGTCCCTATTCCAATTTGTACGAGTCTACTACAAATCATATACATAATGCTCGACAAAATGTCTCAACCAATTTGTACGAGTTAGCACCCAAATTCAATAAAACTCATTTCCAAAACTAAAGAGAAAATGTGATTTTGAGAAAGAAAAAAAAAAGCAGCAATCAAACTCAAAAACACGGCTAGCAATCTTTATCTTAACAAACAAACAGAAAAATATAAGTGCAGTGGGTTACTTGGCCAAGCGATTTTCTTCAGAAACAACCTTTGGAGTTGAGAGCAATTTCTTGATCTGGAGCAGCTTTGGAGCTTGGATTTGGACCAAAACCAGTCGGTGATAGTTATGGTTCAGAGCTTTGATATGGACCGAATCCAATGGAGTTTTTCCGACAAGATGAGCTGCAATCACCGTGTGCTTTTGGCGAGAAAAAAGAATGAATTTGCAGATTAGTGGAATGGATCTTCAGATTAGTGGTAGCAAGGGTTTAGAAATTTGGGTTTGGTTATGCATGCAAAGAAGAGAAGAAGAGAACAAAGAAGAGGGGTCTGAAGCTGTGTTGAAATCGTAAAAATGAAAGCCCAAATAAAGTATTAACATATATGTTAAAAAGAACAAATATAAAAATGGGAATAAAAGAGAAAAACCGTATAAATGAAAAAAAAAGCTAAAATAACGTATATGCGGTGATTTCCCTTAAAACTATCATTATGAAACACATGGCAGCCTCTAATTTGTCCAAAATATTTTAAAAATATTAAAAATTCACGAAAAAAATTAAATTTTTTTTTAATTCCTAAAAATTTAATTTTTAAATATTTTTAAAATAATTAAAAATTCAGAAAAAATAAAATAAAATATTTTAAATTCCAAAATATTAACACATGTATTTTTAAAACTAAAATACATTAATTTAATGAAAATTTTAAATACAATCTAATTCCAAAATTTTATGAATTTTGTATAGATTTTTCATTAAATACTGTTATTTTTTTGTAGTTTTGAAATATATGTTTTAATTTTTTATGAATTTAAATTATGTTTTTTATTTTTTTATTTTTCTTAAAATTTTAATATATTTAAAAATTAAAAAAATTAGGCAAATTTGAGGTTGTCATCTGTTTTATTGGATTAGTTTTAAGGGTTTACTTAACTAGAGTTGGTTTTAAGAGTTTACTTACGACAAAAGTTAAGTACAAGAAAATTCCTAAAAAGTATTGTAACTAGTTTATATAAGTATTTAAATGGGTGTATATTTTTTTGGAAATGTGTTTTGTCCCATTATTTGTTTAGACTCTATATTTTGATAAATTACTTTTTGGATCCTATATTTTATAAAATGTTTAAAATAGAATCTTTAACTCAATTTTAATGAAGGAAAAATTGAATATAACAACACAGCAGAATGATTTTATTTTTGTTATGGATTGTTAGTTTGGTAAATTATTTGTTATTTTAGTTGAGAAAACATTGACCAAAATTGAGTTTAAGGTTCTATTTTAACTATTTTACGAAACATAGGGTCCAAAAAATAATTTATCAAAACACATGATCCAAACAAATAATAAAACAAAATACAAGTCTAAAAACGGTATAAACCCTATTGAAATTTTGTTTCCATTATCCCTATAAAGAATGCAGCTCAAATTTGCCACCTGGCCATTAGACATTTGGAATAGCGTAGAGAATGTGCACAGATGTAGACGATTCCAGCCGTTAGAGATTAGAGCCCTCCTTTTCTTTTTCCTCTTTTTTATATTCAGCTTTAAATACAAGAAAAGTGGAGAAGCAGTGTATTTGTTGTTCTCTATTTCTCGCAATCCCGCCATGGAAGCCACACTTTTCAGCTCGACTTGCTTTCTTCCCCAGCCCGTCCTCAGAAAGTCTGCCAAGATTAGAGGTTTGTTTGTTTTTTCCATTTTTTGGAAATATAGCGAGAAAGAAAGGAAGATTTCTTGTTCGAATCATATATATATTTTTTAAAAACTTATTGAAACCATTAATCTAATATTTATCTGTGATATATGTACTCGGAACTGAGCCCTAGTTTACAAAAGGGTGAGTTCGGTTCAGTTTTGTATATAAAACGAAAAAAATATAAGATAAATGACATTAAATACTGATGAATTTTCCAAGATGCAATCGTGATAGTTAAATTTATAAAATATACTGATTTTTACAATACTCGACCATAGCAATCAGGGCCGCTCAGTGTAAAAGATAAAGTTATTTTGCAATATTTATACATTTTTTTCACAAGGTTATTTGCCAGAAGCTCTGGAAACTTTACTTTTTGAATTACTGTACATTTCTTAGTATGTAATATTTGATTAAAGCTTTATTGTGTAGGGGTTTTTTTTTTTTTTTTTAAATCATTACAGTTTGTGGTTATATTTTATATTTATTTTTCTGTATTTGTTTTCACAAGCGTTTGGATTCTGCTTACTAAGCTCATTCAGTTACATAATGTTCTTCTTGGTTGTTATTTTTAGGAGTGAATTTGTAAATAAATATATTAATTTTTTTGTGGCTTGGTATACATGGTGAATAATAATGCATTATCTCGTAAAGTCTTGACATAGTATTAATTTTGGAATTAAGTCTTGTTATAATTATCATTAGTCTGTTGCATTTTTATGGATTCATAATTTTTTTTTTTGTCTTGGGTTTGATAAATGTGCAATTTCACCAATGATAAGAAACAAAATCCCTGGTTTTATAAAATACCCGATAGAATGCTTAGCCTTGGAAACTTCACGAGAATTCATGTATTTCTAACTTTGTTCTAATAAGGTTTTGGAGTGTAGGTTGTTTTAACCTCACCTTTATCTACTGGAAGATTTTTTATGCTCAAGTAATCATAAGTTATAAATGCATTTATTAACTTATCTGATTTGTACAATCGGGTTTGCAGGTTCTGATCTCCGATGCCGGTGTCCCTGTTTTTCTGTATCTTATCCTGCCATTAGAACAAACCCTATAGAATTGAGTAGAAGACATTTCATGTTTCTAGAAAGACCTTTTCTTTCAAAATGGAATGAAAGATTCTCTGGCAATTCCTCAAATCAATTCCATAGGAACTGTATGAATGTTGATGGCACATCTGCACAATCTCTAAATGTTAAGGCTATTTCACCAATGCTAAATGATGAGGCAAATGTTCTCAGTTCACATGAAATAAGCAAGCATGAGAATCTGAACTCTAGACCTAAAATGTTTAGAAATCGGTTTCTGGATTTTGTGCGTTTTGGTTCTGTCCTCAATAATGCTGCTGAATCATTTTTCAAGAGTGAGATACGGCGGAGGTTGTTTGTGACAGCACTACTAATTATTATTAGTCGTGTTGGTTATTTCATTCCTCTCCCTGGGTTTGATAGAAGGTTGATACCTCAAGATTACCTCAGCTTTGCCTCAGGATCTGCAGGTAATAGCTGATAAACACAACATGATTATATACAGGTTTATGTTTATTTATAAAACCATTACTGCCATTAAATATGTTTTTCAAATTTTAATACTATCCTATTCCTACTTGAATCCGAGTCAACCTCTTTCTTGTATGAGGGAACTGGGTTTCAGGTTGCTAAAGAGGAAAACTATGATAGTAGGGGAGATATGGCAGTGCCATGTAGCCTAACTACGTCAAGTCATTTCCTTAGTCATTTGGGGAGGGGGAGTATTTTACTGATAGTCATTGTTATTGTTTCCGGCAGATGAACTTGGGGATTTTACAGGAGAGCTTAAATTGTCCCTTTTCCAGCTTGGTGTTGGTCCTCAAATCATAGCATCAATCATTATGCAGGTTTACTAGTTTTCCTTAGTCATTTCATGTATTCATGCCAGTAAAATTGATATGTGTGATTGAAAATGAAACCTCCTTGAGTTCACTATAGTTTCCTGATCCCCAAATATTGTAGGGTTAGGTGGGGAGCCTAGTTTTTTTTTTTAATATAAAAAACTTTTGGTTTTCTCTACTATATGTTTACTTGTTGCCCTCTTTTTCTTTTTGGGTTTTGGTATCTATATGTTTCTTTAGGCTCTTCATGATGTTTTTTTTTTTGAACAAAGGCTCTTCGTAATGTTGATTGGTATGTACTATGTAAACATTTATATATTTTAAGTAACGAGACTTGTATTAGACAGTGAAAACTGTAAGTATTAAGTGTGGAAGAGGAGACCACAGTAAAATCAGAGCAAAACAAGACTACAACAAAACACTCAAATTTCTTTTACTAGATTGGAGAACAAAGCACCTTTAAAATCTTTACATCAATTAAATAGCAAAGGGAAACTAAAGTTTAACTTTATCCCAAACACGGTTTACATTGCCTTCAAAAGCTTTAAAACTTCTCTTACTCCTCGGCAACCATATAGAAGGTAGCCATGACAGCTACACCCAAGGAGTTTGAATCTTCTTGTCAAGAGGAAGACCATATCCCAAAATCTGAAACTCAATATAGTGCTATGGTATAATAATCTACTTTCGGTTAAACTCTTTTCAAATTTCTGTTCTGTAAGTTAAGAGAAACACTGCAATGCAAAAATAAATGATTTATAGATTCATCAATCTTTTTGCATAAAACACACCGTCTGCATCTGGAAGATAAAGCTTGCAAAGACTTTCTTCTTTAAAGTGAGTGATGAACATTATGATGCTCCAATAATAACAACCACACAGGAACTTCAACTTTAGAGAGAGCTAAAGATTTCCACATAAGCTTCATAAAGGAACATCCCTAAATTGAATCATTAGCCATTAAGCTAATAAATGCTGATTTACAAGTAAATTTTCATAAGGATCTCCTAACCAGGTACTTCTATCATCAATATTACTACAAAGTACTAGCATTTATGTTTCCTGGAAGACATCCCAGCCAACAGAGGTAAATTTGTTGCCAAGGACTTGTGTTCCTACCTAAACATCTTTTAAAATATCCTCCTTGCTTCCCATTCTAGTTGGTATATTTTTGCTTTGATTTTCTAGTTGGGAATTGAGATCTCTTACTTTCATTATTTATGGAAATCCCATGCTTTTTGTATAGAGAAGCAATGCTAATATATATGTTTTTGCCTTGCTTTTTAACCTGTTTATGCTTTAACACCACAAACTTTGATGCGCAGGTGCTTTGTCATGTTGTTCCTTCGTTGGTAAAGCTACGTAAAGAAGGCTTAGATGCTCAAGAGAAGATTAAGAGTTATATGTGTGTCTAGTTTTCATCTCAAGCAGTGAGCCAAAATTCTTGCTTCACAATTTTATGATGAATTTTATTTGAGCATTAGGGCATCACTACTAACTAATACCACAACTAATACAAACATGAAATATTTATCATTGTGGGATCCATTTGTATTAGTGGTAGGCATTACTGGCGCCTTTTAGCTTTTTCCATTTTATTTTGTAGTTGATGATTTGTCAAGATTGTCAGATTAACAATTTTTATTTATTATCTATTTTAGATGGTGGATGTCTCTTGGATTTGCAATATTGGAGGCTCTGATAGTATCTTGTTATTCGCTTCCATATTCAATCTATGTAGCCAGCCATAGGTAATGTTTTATGAGCAATTTTTTCTTCAAATTATCTCTCTATGATTTCTAGCAAGAAGCCAATTGGCTATTTCAATTGCACAATGTTTTATTAAAACTACTGTTAAGATTCTCTCTTCTTGAGATGATTTGAGAAACAATCAACTTTAAACAATTTGTAACCATAACATGTTATTGGCATTGATATCTGTTCCCTTTTTCTGATGGAGATAGCATAGATTTGTTTATTTATTCGAAGTTGTACTGTTTCATTGTTATAAGAGTAGTTTATTGGTTAATGATTGGTATGTGTATATATGAGGTGGCTTCTCTTTGCAACTCATATCTACGTGTTTTTTCATTAATACAAGTTTTGTTAAAAAGAAAAATGATGTGGCTTCTCGTTTTTTTTTGCTGGAGGATGTGACTTTTCTTTTATGGTGTTCTTTTTTATTTATTTCTTGATCCTGCAGAGTCAAACATGTGATCGTAACTTCAATTTTCTTGGTTTGTGGTGCAATGACAATAACGTGGATTTGTGATACCATCTCAGAATCTGGATTTGGTACTGGTCTTGACATGTTGGATGCATCATATGTGCTTTAACACTGGTTTTATTACTATTCCAGTCAACTTCATATCCGTGTACCGTCTGATGCATACTTATTTATTTCAGGTCAAGGGTCAAGTCTAATTATATGTGTTGGAATACTGACGGGCTACACAGAAATGTTGCACAATATGTTGTCTCGGCAGTCAGGCATGTGACTTGATGGACTAAATGCTGCTAAGATAATTTACTATGCATTGTATGATGGAAATTAATGTAACAGATTCATAAAACTTTCAAAATTAAACATACAAAAGTAGAAACCTCAAGACCCAATACACTTAGAACAGTAATTTTAACAAGCAGATGCCTCCATTCCTTTTGGGATGGATCGTGATTCTAAGCTAATTGTGCCATTTCAGAATTCTTTAAGCTAATTGTGCCTCCATTCCTTTTGGGATGGATCGTGATTCTAAGCTAATTGTGCCATTTCAGAATTCTTTAAGCCTTAAATTCTAGAAGTTAACAAAAAAGAAATAGATAGTAAGATAATCATCTCAAAGTTGTAGACTACTCATTAGTTAATTATTGATATCAACTTATGTGTGACTGCAACAAACATGTAATAAATCCATTAGATTTCAGGATAGCGTAGTGAGCACGAACACCTGTGAAATAGTAAAATGTAGTTAGCTATTTGATACAACGTCATGCCTGTGTGTTACTGTATTTGTGACATTTATAAAACTTGGGGACTAGTGAACTTGTTGAGTTAAGCATTTCAATATTTGTTGCAGGAAGTATTATGAGCTGGGGTCCATATGTATTAGGTTTGCTGGGTGTTTTTACCCTGGTCACTATGTGGGCAGTTGTGGTAACTGAGGGTTGCAGGAAAGTAAAGCTGCAATACTATGGTTTTAAACTTGCATCGGCTGCTAGGTAATACTCATTCACTACATAGATTTTTGGTCCTTCATATATTCAGCAAGTTATGCATGTGTCAACTGGGGTTATAATTCCTTTTTCCCAAATATATGCAGTATATTAGCAAGATAATTATATGCTGTTGCATGTTGGTTGGTAATTAACTTATATGGGTTTAGAAGCTATTTGCACTACATATTGGAGCTTACTGACTTTAATTTGCTCACAGAGATGACTCTCCAGTCACTGAAGTGGAGCCTTATATTCCTTTTAATATCAACCCAGCTGGAATGCAGCCTGTTCTTACCACTAATTATCTGTTGGCCGTCCCCAGCATTCTTGCAAGGTTCTATTAACTTTTGACTGGTGTAAAACTTAAATTTAGTGTTTATGTGTGTTGTTCACTTTAAAACCAAATGAACCCTCACGTCTTTAAATAGTTCAGCCTCATTTATTAAGTTGTTTTCTTATCACTTATTTCTTTGTTAGTTACATTACCTTGTTTCCATCAAACTCATTTTCAGACCATGGAAATTTTTGTAGATTCTATTTTCCCCTCTTTAATAAAATAAACTAAATTTCTTGGATGAATATTTACCATGGTAGCAGTCTAACAGTGTTCATTTGCAGTCTTCTTAGTTCGCCTTTTTGGGAGCACGCCAAGGAGATATTGAATCCTGAAACTTCTATTGGTGCTAAACCTTGGGTGTACTACTCAATATATGCATTTTTCGTCTTTCTATTCAATATATTTGACATTGTAAGTTTCATTTTATTGAATTTTTTTTTAATGCTAGCATTGCTTGTGCTACTCTGCATGACATTTATTTTTCTTTCTCAAGAATGTCTTATCTAGTAAATTAAATAGTCTCCTTTTGGCTTATTGCCTCCTACTTTACTTGCATTTTTTTAAAAGCTGTTCCAGCTTACCTTCATTTCTGATTTTTCTGTTAAAACCTTAGTCTCAGCTACTGTCTGCAGTCATCTTTCCTTTGTATTTTTCCAAGTTCCATCTTTTTTGAATGATCGTTCATTTTTGTCCAGGCAAACTTGCCTAAGGAAATTTCTGATTACTTGAACAAGATGGGTGCCCGGATACCAAATGTAAAACCTGGGAAGGCTACCATTGAATACCTCACAAAGATTCAGGCATCAACACGATTCTGGGGTAGGCTTTTTTGACTTGAATTTGGATAGTTTGTCTTCTATTTGAAAAGCATTGCTTTCCTCCTGGCACTAAGAGACCAATTATTTTTTGTAATTTTTTTAAATTGTTAAGTGGTTGAAATTATGCAGGGGGTGTGTTGTTAAGTTTTTTGGCAACGTCATCAACCATACTTGATCATTATTTACGCCGCATCAATGCAGGATTTGCAATTGGGTTTACATCGATCTTAATCATTGTAAGCACAATCCTGACTGTAATGTAATGTTTGATCATCCAGCAATTATTTTGGCCGTTGTCTAGAATGCCCAGAAATGCGGTGGTGTTCCACAGAAAGTATTAGTTCATTTTTATTTCCATTTAGAATGTAGTTGCATCGGATAAACCATGTATTATTTCTGAACAATAAAATAATAATGTCAAAAGTTGCTTGATAAAATGGTTTCGACAACTGCTTAATGTGGTTGTCATTCATGCTTACTGGGTTGTGATAATTTTTTTTCTTGTCCAGGTGGGTTCTATTATTGAATTGAGAAGATCATATCAAGCATACAATGTGATGCCAAGTTTAAGTAAAGCTTTAAGGCGATATGGCGTATAAGATCCAAAGATGCAGTCACAGTGAAGGTTGTGTATTTGTTATCTTGCACAATGTGTAGCTGAGAAACCCAGTTTCTTGTTACAAGTTGGGGTCTCTCTTGACAGTACTGAGATTTACAATCCTCCAATTGATGTCTTGATGAGCATCAAATGTTTTTTCGCTGTGTAGTATCTTCTCAACAAGAGTTTTCTATGGACATTTCAGTGGCTGGTGTTGCAGCAGAGGAGATAGAAGCAAAAAAGCAGGTTCGAAGATAGGGCAATAGCTTTTAAACATTACATGATTATGCTTTAGATAGAAGATAGAATAAATTCAGTTGATTGTAGATCAATGCAGCTGACTTAGAACGGAAGCATAGGACACAATGGACACCATTTTTTAGTGTTCTTATAGTACTAAAAACACTATAATACAAAACATTCCTATGCTTGGTTTTTGGGCACATTATAGGACGATGTGTATCGGAGACGAAGCAAATTTTGTTACATCATATGTCGTTAATATATATACAGACCATGTTTTTTCCCTCCAGATTTATAAATGGTTGATTTTCACGAAAGTTTGATTGCGAAGTTTTTGCGGCCAATTTTGTTGCGTTTGTTGCCACTATAACTCGTTTAATTATAGAGAGACCAGTTCTTATTTTCTATTATTCTACTCTGAAATTTACTTCATTTACTAGCATTCGTAAGTTGATTTCGTCAGTTTGGAAATGTTTATTGCAATTACCCGAAACATAGTCAAAGCTTGGATATAAAAAATTAAATAAAGAGTTTTGAATCTTCCCACGATGCCATTGAGAAAAAATTAGCGGGGAACCTACAACAAACATGGTTAACCGTCCATTGATTCTCAATAGCTGTGACATTGCTTGCAGTGTATCTCTTATGGCGGACCAATCGGCATCTCTCAGAGGACAAATGGCAAGCCTCTTTGATAAGAAAAATATATGAAGTTTTCATTATTGCTTCTATGCTAATATTTCAGAGCGCAAACCAACCAGTGCGTTTTTATTTATATTGACCTTGCACTAGTGTTGGATTTTTTTTGGATTTAAAAAAAAATTAGAGAAATTTACTTTGGTCCGTTCGGTAACATATAAATAAATAATTTTTTTATTAAATAATTAAAAATTTGGAAACAAACACTAAAAACATGTTTGGTAAATCACTTTCACTTTTTATTTTTTAAAATTTTAATTAAAATTTATGAAATTTTGAAATCAAGATTTTCTCACTTTCAAAATTTTTTTAAAACGTAATTTATTTCTTATATCTCTTCTTCCTGTAGCCACACAATTTTTCCCGTAGAAGCATCAATGGCTTCCTCTTGGCCATCTGGTGTGTCAAATTCTCAAACGATGGCACCTTCTTGGCCTCCGCCTCTCTCGACAAGACCATTGCTATTTGGTCATCCTCGTCGCCCACTCTGAGGGCATCTTCGACCTTGCCTGGTCCTCCGACTCCCACTACATCTGTTATGCTTCTGATGACCGCTCTCCACATCTAGGACGCGTGCTCAGCCATAGGTGAATGGGTCAAAACCCTTCGTGGCGACTTCGAGCTAGTTTTCTGCGTTAACTTCAACCCCTAGTCTAACCTCATCATCTATGGCTCCTTCGACGACACGATTAGGATTTGGAAAGTCAAAACCAGCAAGTGCCTTCACTCAATTAAGGCTCACTTTATGCCTGTTACCTCCGTACACTTTAATTGCAATGGTTTGCTTTTCTGGTAGTCATGATGGGTCTTGCAAGATTTGGGACTTCGCCGTTGGTGCTTGCTTGAAGACCCTTATTGGCGATAAGGTCTTTGATGTGTCTTTCGCTAAGTTTCCCCCCAATGGCAAGTTCATACTCGTTGCCACTCTCAATGACCCACTAGTAAATCCCTTGTCAGTTTCGTCTTGTCTATTGCTACAAATTTGGTTAAATGATTATGCCATTTTTATTTTGTGCGAATTGTGTTATCATCCTTCAATAATTGAATTGTAGTAATTGAATTATAGTTTCCTTTTTTAGCTATTGATGTGTTCATTTATCTATTTGAGACCCAAAGTTCATTCAGATCATGATGTCAGTAGCTGCTCATGGAACTTGTCAATTTTTCTTGCATTATAGTTACTGAAGTAGTCTTTTTTTTTGTCTAAATTTTTTCTGTCTTTGGAGTTTTAATATTGTTGAGCTTTCCTAATTCTTTAAAATTCTTTATCAGGTACTTCCTCAATCTATTTGGATTAAGAAGTTTATTTAGTCTCATTGTGGGAGAAGAAAAAGATTAGTGTTTAAAATTTCTATATCTTGATATGCATGCTGGGTGTCCTCCAAAAATCAGAAACAACAATTAGTAATGTGATAAAAATATAAACTTGATATACTAATCTTTGCCATTCTTTGTTCTAGCCATGGATGACACACAGCGTATGATGCAGATGGGAGGATTCGACTTTGATCCAACAAAGGTACAAAAATAATTGGTTTGGGATTTAGTATTTTAACTATCAAGAATGTCTTTCCTTTTTATTGTATCATGTTTTTAGGGCTTAACTCTAGTCTTCATGTTATTTTTCTTACGCAAGATCTTGGAGTATGCATCATGATAGGGTTCTTCAAGTTGTATAGTAATTTTCTAGGGTCAAAGTACAATAATTTCAGGAATTACAACACATGCATATCGCCACTATTCTTATATTTATCTTCTCATGATAAGCATGTAACATCATATGAATGATAGGAGTATGTTCTATTATGTTTGTTTTTGTGACGTGGGGTGGGGCCTGTATTCGATGCTTATTTATATATTAAAGAGATGCCTTTTAGATCTATTATGGCTCAAAGTTCATGCTTTCTATGCCTTTGCAATTTCTTTTGGGTAACTACGCTAATTGACCCTAATCAGCCCTATATTTATAACTCTAACCCTTAGTTAAAGTTTTTTACATTTTTGACTCTTTAAGACAAAATTACCCCTTTGTTAAACAAATAATTAGAAACAACTCTATTTCTTACTCTTCTCATCCCCTTCCCATTGAAAACCCTCCCTCCCAAACCCAACTATCTTCCCGTCGAAGCTGCGATGGTGTTGTCGTCTCTGGCCAGCACCCACCTCGTCCCACACCGATGCATGTCCTCCCAGTTGCGTCGTCGTCTCCACAGCCACCTTTTTTTCTTACCCATTTCGTTTTCAACCCCTTTTACACTCTTCCTTCTCTCTCTCTCAAATCTACCATAGCCCCCATCCCCTCCGCTTGCTCCCGACCCCACGAACCCACATTGCTGCCTCGCTATGCTTCGCAGCCATATCGTCGAGCCCACGTCGTCGGAGCTCAAGGTTTACAACACCAAAGACCTCACACTCCCCTTGCAAGCCCGATACCCTAGCCGAAGGTATTGTTGTTGGGATCCATTGTTGTTATATTATTTATGACTCCTTTGTATATTTTGAATTTGTCATATTAATGCTTTGAGATTTGATGGTTGTGGTTGGAAACATGTTAGAAGAATGTAAGGTTTGGACTTTGGTTAAATTTCTAACTACTTGAGGCATGTTTTAATTGGGAAATAAGGAGTGAATTTAGTATGAATCATGTGTGAAATTGGTGTGAACTATGTGTGATTTCAGTGTGAATAGTGTGTGAATTTGGTGTGAATAGTGTGTGAACGATGTTCTGAATTTATGGTGAATGATGTATAAACGATGTGTGATTTCAGTGTGAATAGTGTGTGAATTTTGTGTGAATAGTGTGTGAACGATGTGCGAACCATGTTTCGAAATTATGGTGAACAATGTGAGAATGATGTGTGAACCATGTGTGAATTTGGTGTGAATGGTGTGTGAACCATGTTCTGAACTTATGGTGAATAATGTGTGAATTATAAAAGGAAACTACACTAACTAACCCTATTATAAAACTGCACGGCCTCAATTTCTAGTGTGTATATATCTCTTTTTGTTTATTGGAATAAATTTATTAACATATTATATATGATATATAAGTGAAAATCAATTGTGGAAGGAACTTGTAACTCAAATGCACTAGTTTGTTATCAAATATATGAATGAGCATTATCAAATGCCAAACATGCTCAAAGTAGCTAAAGAATATGTACCATATTTATCTCTATTGTTTTTAATTGAATCCTTATGGAGTGTGTACTTCACAACAATTTATGATCTTTTAATGTTTATATGTGAATTTAATTGAAAAACTAGTATCTTTTAATGATATAGAAAAACTCATTTGAAATATCATTTCATTTCTGCAGAATGTAAGTAGTATTTTTTTAGGTTTTGGGTTTTTGATTGAGAAATATCTTCGCTCAAGCAAGACCAACAGTGGGATGGTTTATGGATTATTATGTGTAAATATTTGTTAACTACTAACTTTGTTAGAATTTTGTGTGAACAGAGGTGAATTTAGTGTGAACTATGTCTGAATTTGGTGTGAATTATGTGTGAGGTTGGTGTGAATTTGGGTGAGCTATGTGTGAACCATGTGTGAATAATGTGTGAACCATACGTGAATCATGTGTGAATAAGTGAACAATATGTGTGAATTTGGGGTGAACTATGTTTGGACAAGGTGTAGATATGGTGTGAACCATGTGTGATTTAGTGTGAACCGTATGTGAAGAAGGTGTGAATATATCTGAGTTATGTATTAAGCGCTTATTTAATTTACCTTTTCAGAGTCACTCCTCATGCTTCTTACTGAAAGACATTATCCAGTAAAAGTTGCGTATAGGGGAGGGAGCATTATGAGTACAATAATAACGAAGTTCACGACATTTGGCTTGTTGGAACGAGCAAAACAGTTACCATTCAAGCAATTCTTCTTAGCTTCGCCTCTACAATATTCTGGAGTTATTATTTACCAGTTACTGCTTAGGAGAGTTGTTGGTAGAGGAAAGAACGAATACTGCTTGAATTTTAATATTTGTGGTCAGAATACAAGGATTGGAATTAGTGAATTTGGTTTGATCACTGGATTGAATTGTGGAATTTCTCCGGATCAGGCAAAGTATAAAGAAATGACCAAGAGTAAAAGACTTCTCCAGACATACTTGAACAATAAAGAATGTTTGTCTTCTGAAGAGTTGGAAGATGGATTCAAAATGTGCGATGTGAAAGAAGACGTATGGAAATCAGGTCTATGTATTTTGGTAGACTCTCTTTTTATTACCTAGTGAACCAAATAAGAAATGCTTTATTGATGTCCTTTCCATGGTGGAAAATGAAGATGACTTCTTCAACTATCTTTGGGGGAGATTATCGTACGAGAAGACATTATTTGGCTTGACAAAAGATATGGAAAGGCTAAGGAATAAATACTTGAAGAATGTTGAGCAAAAGAGAAAAAGACCAGCACCTCAGTACACAATTTATGGTTATGCCATTGCTCTGCAATATTGGGCCTATGAAATTTTCACAAAGTTCGCTGCATTTGCTGATCAACAACCCCTTGCCTTTCCAAGAATGCTTAGCTGGTCAGCGCATAAAATGCTGAAAGAGAAAGATATTGAAGGTGTATTTAAGAAAAAAAGTGTAAGTCGTTAAGATTTTATTTGAGTTTGTGATTTATAAGTAATGTTTATACCTTATTAATTTATTATTTTGTTGCAGAATCTTGTGAAGGCCACACTCAATCCAAGACCCGTAGAGAAAGAATTACATGACTCTATTATTCAAGGACCATATGAACTACTCATGGGTCGTGTTATTAGCTTTGTAGACAATGATGTGGAATTGGAGTTTGAAAGGGAAGAACGTGAGGAACCTCCCACAAAGCCCGATGTAGCAGATGAGCATCGTCACGAGCAAGACCAGAAAGAGATACCAACTCCAATTAACACCCACCATGAAAAGTTGTTAGCTGATATTGACACTTTGAAAAGTAACCAACAAAGAATGGAGGAGAAGTTGGATTATCTAATTGAATTGGTGCTCTTGCAACATAAATATAGTGATTATGAGGATTCAGTATCAGATGAGCATCTTGTTTCACCACACCGTACATTTATTATGGAGCACGTTGTTGGAGAAGATAGCCCTAGCTGTAAGGTGGTATCTCCTGAAGATATGGCTGGGGTGGAATTCAAGAGAAGGAGGGTTCTAACGAAAAGAATTTTTGGTGCCGAGTTAACTGATCCAACTAGGAAGAAAAAGAAAGCAAAGACAATTGTAACTGATCCTTGTGAAATTAATCCCCTACAGCCATATGACGAAAAGCAAATGAGACGTTTTAAGAAATGGGTAATTGGTTTAAAAAAGAATGATAAGCCTATTTCTCTCTTGGCTGGTTCGTGCACAGCGAAATGGTTATTCAGCTACTTACACCACGTACATGGCTGGATAGACTGGTAAGACTACTGAAATAATTTTTTTTAAAAATATATATAATTTGAATGTGATGTATATATACTTATAATATTTGGCATGCAGCATATTGATGCAGCTTTAGGGTTGATGAAAGAACGAGTGTACACTTATAAGAAGACTTACTCCCAAAGATTCACCATCGTGGATTCTATGTTCCAACAGTTCTTCGAACCACATTGGGATCAATTCAACAAGTGGAAAATCAAATCAAGCTACATTTGGCCAAAAGAAGTGCTTGATTACTTGGTAGGTGATGACAAAAGGAGTTGGAAAGACATTGGTGATGTTTTTACCCTGATTAATTTTTTTGGGACACATTGAGTGTTGTTAGAGATATCATTGACAAGCTATTTTATAAAAGTTTATGACTCTGATATCATTGTGGTCTCCAACAAGGAGTTTGAGAATAAAATTTTGTTACTTTTTGGTTAACAGAATATAAAAAATAAATTAAAAGGTTGTTTTTTATTCTGGCCATATTATCCGGTGACGACAAAAAAAATATATGTTTTCTACATATCAAAATGATCACCTTGAAGAGTATGTCGCAATGATACCACTCTTGAGCCTAACCGACTAGCAGTGTGACCATAATTTTTTTTTGAAATTAAGGAGAAGAGAGAGAATGTACGAAACTTACAAAAAAATAGTGGAAAACACGGTGGACAGAGAGAGATGTTCAAAACACGATTCTGTGAAAAAAAGAAAGAAAAAAAAGCTGACAACGGTACTAAATTAACAATATTTATGTAAACTAAATTATGTACGATATTTTTGTAATTAAATTGTAAAATCAGCGTGGAGTGTAAATTTCTCATAATAATATTAGTTGGCCCAAATATCAGTAATCATATAATAAAAAATATGATGTATTATATAACTTTTTAGACTTAAGCTTATACTACATGTCACTTTCATCTTTTACTTTTACTTTTAACTTCACAGTAGCTTCTTTTCTATAATACAATTTTTAGGTTTGCAAATCTCTTCTACTTTACATTTCTTCTGAAGTTGGTTTCAATACTTAAACAATTAAAGAATCAAGTAATGATCATAAAAAAAACTCAACTTAATGAATTTAATCAAGAATTACAGAACAGTATATGAGAATAAAAACATGGTTAGTAAAATATCAACAACCCTAAACCATAAAATCAAGTTTAGAATCTGAACAACAAACAACTATGGATAAAACACAAAATTACAGAATCGGTATTCAAACAACAACAAGAACAGTTTTGTTACACTTCTCAATCTTGTTCCAATCTTCAATTTCCAATTGAAAGAGTTTCCCACTTGATTTTATGCTATGAAATCCCTTTTATAGCTATTTTGAAGTCCCTTCAATTTCCTATGCGGTAAGTCCCTTAATCTTCAACATCAAAAACACCATCTTCAATCTTTTTAACTTCTTTGTTCTGCCTGATCTATTTGTACCTGAAATACAAGACACAAGCAAGAACAAAAAAGAACTAGGGTTTCTATGTCGGAACATAGTTAGTTCTTCCAATAAGCATAGCAAACTATTTATAGAAAAAGACCAAAAGGTGACTCGGCAACATGACCACGTGACAGACAACCAAATTAACATAAAATTGTTAATTCCCCTGTTAAGTTTTAACATAAATAACTTTCATCAAGATAGAACTAAAAGCTTTCCAGACACATTATAACTTGACCAACATTACAAAAGAATTAAAAGCTGACACTAACATCATCTTTACGACTATGTGTTCATCCATTCATAAATTGTAATGCCCCAAATTTCCTAATAAGGTTTAGGACCTTGATTAGGAGGCCGAGAGTGCCATAATTAATTTATTATGTTATTAAATGATTATATGCATGTTTATGTGAATTATATTATTATATAATGGTAAATGCATGCATATGGGTTCATTTTTAATTATAAGGGCATTTTGGTAATTTGGTCGTTGAGGGTGTGATTGTGTATTTTCATGCATGTGGGTGAATTATAAATAATACCACATTATATGTGGATTTGTTTGAGCCATTCGGCATGAGACGATCATGGAATGCAAGTTATCGGTCTAGTTATAACGGGGTTTAGTTTCGGGGGTCGGGGTGAGTCTCGGGGTGATTTGAGGATTAGAACATTGTCGGGAATTAAAGAGTAATGGGGTATGAATTATTGGTGTTGGAGACTATCGAGAATAGTGGGAATTGAAGAATGTTAATTATGATTAACAAAATAGGCGGGAAATGAGGATTTTACCCTTGGGAGTCTTTAGAAGCCTTTATTTGACCTAGGGGCAAAATGGTCTTTTCACCCCTAAGATATATATCAACTCATGGACTGCAGAAGCTTACCAAAACACAGCTGCTGGTTTTCCTTCAACCGATCCTCATCCTTTCTCCTTCCTCCTTTGGAGTTTTTTATCCCAATTTGAAGAATCAAGCTAGGAAATCAAAGGTTGGAGCTTAGAAACTTAGTTCATCCATTGAAGAGGACTCAAATTCAGCTTGAGGTAAGAATTTATCCATGAACTTTGGCTATACTATGTTTTTCTTATGGTTTTCAGTCAAGAGAGTTTGAAGTGATAGGTTGAGAATTCAATGAGGTTTTTGGGAGAAGTTTGCTTGGGTTTTGATGAGGTTGAGGTATGAATGAAGTTTAAGGGTTGAATTTGATGTTTGGGTGATGTTTGGGATTGTTTTGGAAGCTTGGTTTTCAGGGGAAGTCGCAACGAAGAAAACCAGAAAAATTTCTGGTCTGCTGATGGCGCCCCAGCGCTAGGTAGGGTAGAGAATGGGACTCTCTCTGTTTTGGGCAGCGCCCCAGCGCTGGTCCATTTTCCAGCAAGCCTATTTTAGGGCTCATGATGACTTTTAAGGCTCAGGGATTGGTTCATTTATCCTGGTTGGGTAGTTTGGGAGTTCCGAGAGGGCGGGATTGGTCCCGAGAGTGAGGTTTTAGATTATAAACCTTTTTTATGATTTATTTTATTGATGGGATTCCATATTTGGTTATGACTAGGTGACCGCTAAAGGATCAAAGGATTGATCGTTCCCAAGGGTCGTTCTTTTACTAATTCTTGCTCGAACCCGGGGTAAGAAAACTGCACCCCATATGTGACATGCATGGTTATTCTTGATGCATGTTGGATGTTTAAATGTTATGCATGTGATGCACGATAAACATGTGATTAGGGCATGCCATGAATGTTGAATATGAGATTGATCAGAGCTTGAGTCTCTGTGTTTGTGCATGATCATAATTATGTTAGCAACTGTTAAGTAAGGATGCTGAATGCCCTACTTTTGGATATTTGACATATGATATATGCCTGGTAGCATTGCTTACTTGTGTGTGATACTGACTAACTAGTCAGATTTGGCAATGGTGTCAGTATTAACTGTGAAGCTGTGACCTACTTGTCAAAGTTCGCACTAGTACTGAGCACTGGTCACTTGGTATTGACTAATAAGTCAAGGATGGCCTTAGCGTGTTTAACGCAAGCCGATAAAGATTACATCTAATCGACATCTACATTGAATGACTCAAATGAGCATTAATGTCGGACCGACCTCAACTTCGATGAAAACTAAAAGCGCTTGTCTAGCCAAAGGCTAGTCATTTAGAGCCAGGGCCAGCGAGCCCAGTGACTATTTAGTTACATGGCTATGAGTGCTGAGCCCCGTGTGACTTACCCATCAGTCATTCATCTATTTAAGCTAGTGACTTACCCAGTAGTCACTTATCTGATTACAGCCAATGTCGGAAAGCCTAGGTGACGATTTCGTCACATGGTTGTGGGTACCAAGTCTCGTAGTGACTTGCTTGTCAGTCACTCATTATGGTTTAACAGAACCTCAAAGTGATATTCACTCATCTGTTCAGGGCTATAAGCTCTGTATGATCATAATGATCATCATTGGCATGGCTGTGGGTGCTAAGCCCCGTGGTGACTTGCTTGTCAGTCACTCATTATGGTTTACCAAAACCTCCAGTGTTAAATCACTCACCTGATTAGGATTGACTTGATGATTTTCCAATCAGGAGGGCAGGATTTCTTATCCTAGATTCCCCAACATTATGTGAATTTATTTGCATGCTTGAATAGAGCTTTGTTTGCTAGGCATGCCAGATATGATTTGATGTCATGATATGACTGTTCATGAGCATATTGGGTTTTCTTGTTGGGCTTCGGTTCACGGGTGCTATGTGGTGCAGGTAAAGGCAAAAGAAAGCTGGACCATCCTTCAGTTGGAGAACTTAGGTGACGATGTGTACATATGCAGTTGCTCGACCGCCACGGCCGAGGTTTGAAAGAGGAACTAGGGTTAAACCTTGTTTTGCCGCTTAGATCGGCTGGTTGTAATAAACCTTTAAATTATATTTTTGGGATCCCAATGTATACAGTAAACGTTATAGTGAAACGTTATATCTTAACCGAAATTTTTAATCCCTAAACCGCTAATCATACTTAGTTACACGATGATGGCCAAAAGACTCGGTTAGTGAGTTTAGCACTGTTTAAAATGTGCACCGTAACGATCCTTGGAATTTAGGGCGTTACATAAACTATTTCTATAGACTAAATATATCCTAATAAATAAGTATGCATTTTTTATTTCAAGTATGTTGAATAAGCACTAACATTCGACAGACATGGAGATAGGGTTTAGAGAAGACGAAGCTCGTATCTCACTCGAACTTCTTTGGGTTTGCCGAACTTAACCCTGAATGTCGGATATACTTGGATAAGGTTGAATCTCATTGGAACTAAGCTGTCAAATTTATTAAATCCACTACCTTAGATAAAATGAGGTGGACCAATAATGATAATTCTTCTGTTAACTTTAACTTCCCACTTTGTCTAAATATCACTTCAAGGGACCAGAAGTAGAACATTGATTCATTATTCACTCATTTTATATTTCTTCTGAGATTTAGAGAAAAAATCACAACTCAATTAAGCATTAGAGTGTATTTTGAGATACTTGGTGGATAAATATATGGAGAAATCTATTGATCATTCTAGTGATATCATTCTATCATGGATCAAACATTTGGCACTGTTTGTGGGAATATTAGTTATTTTTCTTATTTGTTTCCCTTATTTGTGCAGGAAATCTTGTAGGGAAAACATTAACAAAAAGCTATGGCACTTGAAAGAAAGAAGAATGATCGTGAAGCCGATAAGGGCGAGGAATTAGACGAGCAATGAATGAGGGAAAAAGTAGTGAT
This sequence comes from Humulus lupulus, assembly GCF_963169125.1. Taxonomy (NCBI): domain Eukaryota; kingdom Viridiplantae; phylum Streptophyta; class Magnoliopsida; order Rosales; family Cannabaceae; genus Humulus; species Humulus lupulus. The sequence continues at coordinate 46,530,373 of NC_084793.1, forward strand.
GTGATATCATAAAAGTACTCTGTTAGAGCAATTTTGTCTTCTTTTATTTTCAAGTTCATTTTAATCATATTTTCATGCATTTTTAGCACGAAAAATAATTGTTAGGACATTCACCTTCCTCACACCAGCTTAATCTACAAAAAAAAAAAAAAAAATCAACAAACCAGTAGACATAACATGCACAAATTCAATAGAAAAAAATCAGCAAGAAAAACAATAAAATGAACACCAAGAATTATAGAGGTTCAGCCCAAATAAACTTGAGTCTACATCCTCTTTGAACTCCCCTTGGGATGTTCTTCTCTGCACTATGAAACAACAATAGAAATTACAGCTTGTCACCACTTGATAGAACTTCTACACTTGATGGATTACAATGCCCTAAACACAGACAAAATCCCAAGTACACTTGACCATGTACAAAGAAATCTCTCATCCAAAACCCAAGTGTTTCTCTCTCAAGCTCTCTCTCTAAAAATAACCTGTAACGCTCTGGATAACCAAGACCGTTACACTGTGTATTTAAAATAGTGCAAGACTTGCTAATCAAGTCGTTTGAACAATAATGTGTTCCTAAAGTCAACTAGCAGGTTAGGGTTAAAAGATTTTGATCATAAACTGTTAATTTTCATTAAAACAGATTTTTAATACATGGGATCCCAAAAACAGGGTATAAGTGATAATTTACAACTCTCAAAAGTTTAATATAATCAAAAGCCACTCCAATGGAAAAATACAAGTTTTAGGCTTTGTCCCTACACTTTCCCTCGGCTGTGGCACTCGAGCAGCTGACTATGTACACTCCGCCCCCATAGCTCTCCAACTCATGGTTGATCCAATTTCCCCTTGCCTTTTCCTGCACCACGTAGCACCCGTGAGCCAAAGCCCAGCAAGAAAATCATAAACAACAATCACATATAGCAACATAATATTCAATCAATCGTAACTCAATCATTTGAATTATACAACAGAATAGAAGCATCAACCTAATCAATGGTAAACATATAATTTCAAGTTCATATCCTTAGCTAGTTACGCAAGTCTTCAGGGTTGGTACGCTTAGACCAAGCCCTCTGTTTATCTAGCTGACCCCGACTCGCTTAGGCCGAGATGTGTTCAGTACGCATCTCATCAGCCCAACACCCTTAGGTCATTCATTATCATATATCATAACAATTGTACAATTACATAGTACATGTATGCAATTACTGAGAATCTCAGTCCCATTCACTAGCACAAGAGTGTCGTCTTCTTACCTCGAATCCCGACCAAAGAATACAGAACGGTCCCGAGCACGATCCTCAGTCCTGAGCCTTGGCGATAAACCTAGTCACAGTGTCAATGGGTAATCATAAATTTCTAATCAAAATAAATACTTAGGAAATAATAGCTAGCCTCCAGGACCTCAATTTATACTAAACCGAGTAGTAGAAATCGTCCTGAGCGCCTAAGTTTGAATTCCCAAGCCTCCCCGAACCTTAAACCATATTCCCCTTAATTTCCCCATTGCGGGCCGTGACTTGACCTTGAGGGCCGCAACCCGCCCCTTAGACAGAGGCTTAATCCCCCACTGATGGGGGACACGAGCCAAGAACAACTCTCCCTTGAGTCGCGGCGCGCCTGGCGAAAAGAGGCTCTCAGCCTCCAAAAATTCATGCGAGCCGCGGTGCCTGAAGAATAGGGCCGCGACCCGAGCCCCTAAACCCAGAAAATCCTCCATTTTCTCAACATTTCTCCTCGAGCCTAACCTTAATTTCATACCTCAAATGACCAGCCAAACTCAGTTTCAAGCTCAAAATTCCTATCCTCATACCCCAATCATCATAACTAACACATAACCATTTCCTTACACCATTTAACATCCAAAACTAGCTAACAATTAAGACTCATGCAAACTCAAACCTTCAACATGGTTTCAACAGAATTTTAAAGAAACTAACTTGAATTCTTACCTCATATTGTAGCCTAATTCCTCAGCAAGGGCTTTGGATGATCCCAGCTTAATCCCCTAGATTCCCACAGTTGAATTCCCTGGTTCTATTCTTCAATTCATCAAGAATTCCTCAAGCTTAAGAGAGAGAGGGAGAGAACCATGAGTGAGAAGGAAAGGGAGAGTGTATGAGAAATTTCTTAGAGTTTCTGATCATTCCCTACACTTCTGAGTATATCCTCACCCAACAAAAGACAATTTTTCCCCTTTAAGCTTCTTAGTCCTCTAAGGGTTCTAAGGGTAAAACGGTCATTTCCCCCAATTCCCGCTAATTCCTCAAATGTTCATACTATTAACCAATTAACCCCGTCATGTCTAATAAATTACCAAATGCTCATTCGTTACCCCATAAATCCTAAAATATTCTCTAAATTCCCCAAAAACTTTCCAGGCTCCCCCAAGTCGGGTATTTAAACCCCACTGTGACTATTTCGCTAATCCTCTCATTAGGACCGTCTTGAGTCATATACTGCAAATATATCCACATAATAAGTGGTCTCAACCATCTATCACATATAATCACATTTATGCCCTCAGCGGGCCCAAAATTACAGATATGCCCTTATGAACGGTAAATGGCACATATGCATATTTAATACTCATAAACATGCATATAATCATGTTAATCATGCATGCCACATAGTCACACATTTAACCAATTAAACATACATATATCCAGTTATGCCCCCCCAGCACGCTAATCAAGGCACTAAGCCCTTTTACCAAATTTTGGGTCATTACAACTATCCCCTCCTACTGAGAATTTCGTCATCACAATTTACTTGAATAACTCGGGATACTGATCCTGCATCGCTGACTCAAGCTCCTAGGTCGCTTCCTCGACCTTGCTATTCCTCCATAATACTTTGACTAGAGGAATCGTCTTGTTCCGTAGAACCTTGTCTTTTCTGTCTAGGACTTGATCTGGTCGCTCCTCATATGACAAATCTGTTTGTAACTCCAAATCCTCATACCTCAACACATGAGTCGTATCTGAGATGTACTTTCGAAGCATAGAAATGTGGAAAATTCAATCGTTGATGGAGCTACTCCAATCATTGATTGATAACTATTGTTGTATGAAAATTCAATCAACGGTAGGTACTTACTCCAATACCCCCTCAAAGGCTAATACACATGCTCTAAGCATGTCTTCCAATACCTGAATTATCCTCTCAGACTGTCCATCTGTCTGAGGATGAAAGGTTGTACTGAACTTCAGCTGAGTCCCCATGGCCTTCTGCAAACCACCCCAAAACTTGGAGGTAAATATGGGATCTCGATTCGATACTATAGATTTGGGAACCCCATGGAGACGTACAATCTCCCTTACTTACAACTCCGCATACTGATCCATAGTATAGGCCGTCCTCACTGGTAGAAAGTGAGCTGACTTGGTGTATTTGTCTACAATCACCCATACCGAGTCATATAACCCCACTTTTCTGGGTAAACCTCCCACAAAATCCATATTAATATCTTCCCACTTCCACTCGGAAATACCCAAAGGCTGTAGCAATCCCGCTGGTGGCTGATGCTCAGCCTTCAACTGCTGACAGGTTAAACACCTGGCCACGTACTCCACTACATCCTTCTTCATCCCAGGCCACCAATATAAGGTCCGTAGATCCTGATACATCTTCGTGGTGCCTGAATGGAATGAGCACGATGTAGTATGAGATTCATCAAATATCTCTCGTCTAATACCCACATCTGTCAGAACACAAATCCGACCCTTATACTGAAGTAACCCGGTCTATGAAATTGAATAGTCCTTAGCCACTCCAACTAGGACATTCCCTCTAACTTCCTGCAACTGTGTATCATTCATCTGGCTCTTTCTTATCCTCTCTAAAAGGGTTGACTGTAAGGTAATATTTGCCAACTGACCCACAACCAGCTCTATCCTCGCTTTAGCCATCTCCTTTGCCAACTCCTTTGACATTTACGTAGAGCTGAATAACTGTCCCAAGCCCCTCCAACTCAACGCATCTGCCACCACATTGGCTTTCCCTGGGTGGTAAAGGATATCATAGTCATAGTTCTTTATCAACTCTAGCCAACGTCTTTGCCTCATATTCAAGTCCTTCTAGGTGAAGAAATACTTCAAGCTCTTATGATCGGTGTATATCTCGAACTTCTCCCCATACAAGTAATGTCGCCAAACTTTTAGTGCGAATACCACCACTGGCAACTCCAAATCATGGGTAGGGTACCACTGCTCATACTCCTTCAGCTGCCATGATGCATAAGCAATAACCTTTTCATTTTGCATCAACACGCATCCCAACTCCAATCTCGATGTGTCATAGTATACCACAAACTTCCATCCCTCTGAAGGAAGACTCAACACAGAAGTAGTAATCAGCCGTTGCTTTAGTTCCTAGAAACTATTCTCACACTTGTCGGACCTGACAAACTTCAAATTCTTCCGTGTTGATTCTGTCATCGGTGCAACAATCTTCGAAAACCCTTCTACGAATCGTCTGTAATATCCACTAATCCAAGGAAGCTCCTAACCTCTAGGGCGTTCCTTGGCCTCGGCCAATCTCTCACTGCCTCAACCTTAGTAGGATCTACCTTAATCCCATCTTCACCAACAATGTGTCCAAGGAAAGTCACTTCTGGTATCCAAAACTCACATTTCTTAAACGTGGCATACAACTGATGCTCTCTCAGTCTCTGCAATACATGCCAGAGATGCTGCTCATGCTCTGCCTCAACACTGTAGTAAACCAAGATATTGCCGATGAAGACAATCACAAATTGATCTAAGAAGTCCTTGAACACCTTGTTCATCAGATCCATGAATGCTGCTGGGGCATTGGTCAGACCAAACGACATGACCAGGAATTCATAATGCATATACCTCGTTCGGAAGGCCGTCTTCGGTATATCCTCGTCCTTGATCCTCAGGTAGTGATAACCAGATTGAAGATCAATCTTCGAGAATACCGTCTTTCCTTGCAGCTGATCGAACAGGTCATCGATCCTTGGTAAGGGGTATTTGTTCTTAATGGTCAACTTGTTCAACTCCCTGTAGTCTATACACATTCTCAGAGTCCCATCGTTCTTCTTCACAAACAAAACCGGAGCACCCCATGGCAAGAAGCTAGGTATGATAAACCCCAAATCAAGAAGCTCTTGCAACTGTATCTTTAACTCCTTCAGTTTCGCCGGAGCCATCCTATATGTTGCCCTCGACACTGGCTCTGTACTCGACGCTAACTCGATGACGAACTGAATCTCCCTGTGTGACGACAATCCTGGTAAATCCTTAAGAAATACATCCAAGAACTCATGTACCAATCTGGTTTCTCCCGGCCCTGCTGGCTTAACCCTGGTGGTATCCGCCACACTAGCTAGAAAACCTATACAACCTCCTTGTAATAGGTTCTAGCCCTCAATGCTGATATCATGGGTATGGGGGGTCCATGAATAGCACCCACGAAAACAAAGGGATCCTCACCCTCAGGCTCAAAAGTACCATCTTCTTCCTGCAATCTATAGTAGCTCCATATCTGACCAGCCAATCCATCCCCAAAATCATATCAAAGTCATCCATACTCAACTCGCTCAAATCTACTGATAGTTCCCTACTATCTACCATCACTGGTAGTGTTCTAATCCACCTCCTAGAAACTACCAGCTCTCATGTATACAGTATAGTCCCAAACCCCTCAGTATAATACTCACTAGGTCTACACAATCTATCAATTACCTTTCTAGAAACAAACAAATGTGTAGCACTAGAGTCAATCAATACAGTATATGAAGAGCTAGCGCTAGAAAGCTGACCTGTCACTACTGAGGGACTAGCCTCGGCCTCTACCTGCGTCAAGGTGAACACTCGAGCTGGAGTCAAGTTTTCCACCTTCCCTAGTTCCTCCTTCTTCGCTTTTGGGAAGTCCTTCTTGAGGTGTCCCACCACCATGCACATATAACAAGCCTTTGCCTGAAATTCGCCCAGATGGCGCTTCCTGCATTTCGTGCACTCTGGATAACTCCTCCATGTCTCACCGCTTCCCTGACGACCACCCTGAGCACCCCGACCCCTCTTATCTGGACCATTAGTGGTCGAAGTGTCAGGGGTCTTCCTCTTTAGATCATTGGGTCCTCCGCCCCTATCAGGCCCTATGGATGGAGGCATTGCCCTGCGAACATCCCATCTCGCAGCGTTCTCCCTTCAGATCTTATTCTTTGCCTCTTTAGTGGTAAGAGCCTTCTCAACAGCCTGAACATAGGTTGTCTGCCTAGGTACCAATGTAATCCTCACATCTCGGGCTATAGTAGCATTGAGACCTCGAACAAACCTGTCCTGCCTAGCCGCATCTTAGGCACTAGGTCTGATGCAAACTTCGCTAGCCTATTTGTTGACGCGATTTGTTGCCAACAATGTATTAAGAAATAATAAGGTAGATTAGTGCTTAGTAAAAAACCGTAATGAAAAAAATGAAATGAATTCACAAGAACACAAATCTTTTACTTGGTTCAGTGGTTAAAATCCACCTAGTCCACGAGTCTATACTATTATTGTTTTTCTCTCTATTTCGGTAGAGTTTCAGTATTACAGAATCTTCGTCCCTTTTTCCTGTCCAATATTCTCGGTATTTATAGAGAAATTCCATGGACAGGTCTGGGTAACCGTGTGATTCAATCACGAATTTACATATTTATTACATTTAATACAAACAATTCTCATTTATACTGGGATATGATTTGATCATCAAATAAATGGTCTCCTAATATCTGGGACATTAAATATGACAGGCTGGTTATAAATAATCATATAAAAGTATTCGAGTCTTTGGGGATCCGTGGGTACGCAATATATCAGAGATACCACGAGCTGAGTATCTCTTCTAGCTCGTACTTCAACAACTGTTTGAATATTCCGAGCTCGTGCTTCACAACCTTCATGTCTGTAGCTTGGGTTAAACCCAAGACGCCTAACACCACACATACCCATGTGAAGACTGGAGTTGCTTATGTGGATAATAAGCAGATATCATTCCCTTGGTTATTTCTCCGTATATTTATTTGCCAGCTGTACCCGAACCGAGTGAATGACTCGAGCTAAAATTAAGGGTACAACATTTGCCCCCCAAGCTCCTGCTCGTGTATGACGCCATCATTTCTAACCTACACAGTAGGGGATTTTAGTCTTCTGCTATACAAAACCATGCTTGCCCATTACTCGAATACTAGACACGTGGTGTACTACAATTGGCGTCTGTTCGGGTTTCGAGGACTGCAATAATTGTCTTGTCACCTTTTTGCCGTCATTTTGTCTTTTTAACCTTGGCCTTTAGATCTTGTACTAATCAGATCGGATGGCCCAAATTAATTTACGCAATTTATGTATAAATGGGATAGGCAATTTTCAGATTTCACCACCTTTCATTTGAAAATTTTCCTCTTCTGCATTTCTGAAATCTCCCTCTTCTTTCTCAGAAATCTTTAAAACTAATTCACTGTATCCCGTTATTCAGGAGTTTTCCAAGAACTTTCCTCTGAAAAATCTTACGTCTTACCGTTGAAGAACATATTGTAAGTACCTCTGATATCTTGGTTTGGAATTTTTTTTTATTGGTCATTTTTGTTCTTCACCATGCTTATCCACACTATACACTATAGTCAATATTAGGCTATTTCCTGAATGTTTTTAGCGAATATGACCTGACTTAGGTTCAACGGGTAGAACCTAAAATATCTTTTGAACTACGACCTTCATAAAACTGGGCAATTTCTGGGTAAACTTGGGTAATCTCAAAGGATATATCTGACTTGCCTTATTATTTTGTAGTTTGCCCTGACTCAATATCGCAGTATAGCCCGGGCTAGGGCTAGAAATGATGAGCTCCAGGTCGAAGTAAACACTGCCAAGACTGCTCTGACAACTGCTCAAGAATGTGAGCAGGCCACCAAAGCTGCCTTTGCGGCTGCTCAAAAGAGCAAGTATTATGCCAAGTTTGCCCTCGCCTCGTCCTAGGAAAGCAAGCAGGCTGCAAAGATTGCCTTGGCTGCCCTCCAGGCTCAAACTGTACAACTCCAGGCCGAGGTTGATGAAGCCAAAGCAAAACTGCTCGAGGCCGAGGCTGCAGTCAAAGAAGAGAAGGCGGCCTCATTGTCGTCCATGGAGGATATGTTGTACCATTGATGGGCCTTTAACAAGGATGGGAACTTTTGTTTCATGGCTCTCGAGCTGTGGGATCTGTACCTTGAAAAATTCAAGGCTCGAATTTTGCAAGAACCGTCATAAATGGGGGATGCTTCTGCGACGGACGAGCAGGATGGAGAGAAGGTTACATCCTCAGAGCGACCTGGAGGAGCTCAGTGACACCCTTTTTCCTTTTTTTTTTTTTTTGGTTTGTAAACAATTTCCCTTGGGCTTAGTTCAAGGTTTTCCTCCTCAGGATAATTTTATTTTTAATTTATATATCTAACTTTTTATCTATTTATCCTTTATTATCTCTCATGTTTATGAATCCTTAGACTTGTACATTGAAGATTTTAGGAATTGATTTTTAGATCAGGATAGATATTTTGAGCTCGATTATATCCAAACCTTATGTATTGATTTATATCATACCTGTTAAGAATCAGGCCTTGAACCCGGTTATATCTGGGATTTTAAATAATTTAAACTTAGTTCGTGTTAGGTTTATTGATAATTCAAGCTTTAAAATCCCTTGATTTTAAACAATTTCCCATCTTTCCAAGTTTTGGACCTGGTTGCATCCAGGGTTTTAAATGATTAAACTGAGTTCATGCTAGGTTTATTGACATCTCAGCTCATAAAAAGCCATCGAATACTCAATTTTCCAAGCTTCTAAGTTTTGGACCTGGTTGTATCCATGTTTTAAATAATTTAAACTTAGTTCGTGCTAGGTTTATTGACATCTCGAGCTCTTAAAAAGCCGTTGAATAATCAATTTTCCAAGCTTCTAAGTTTTGGACCTGGTTGTATCCAGGGTTTTAAGTTTTCAACTTATCTAGCAATCTTACCCTGACCCATCTTGGGTTATTCTTGGGTTATATGCCCCAAGTAACCAGAGTGTAGAAACTTTCTCGATTGCTTTTACAAACATTAAATACGCGAGCTGATACAACCTTAACAAGAAAAATTATTTTAAAATCCATCTATTATCTAATCAAATGGATTTTATACTTAAGCCTTACATGGATGATGGTACTACTGATAATAATTTTTTAAATGCATGGCATTCTAGGTCCAGGGAACTATCTCCCCATTCAGCCGAGCTATCTTGAAGGTTCCTCCATACAAAATCTCCATGATCTGATACGGTTCCTCCTAGTTCGGGCCCAAGACACCGTACTTGGGATCCTTATTCGCTAGAAAGACCCTTCAGAGAACCAGATCGCCCAATCCGAACCTATGCCTCTTGACTTTAGAATTAAAGTAACGAATAATTTTTTGTTGATAATGGGTGAGCTATAGCTTCTAATCCTCTCGTTTCTCATCAATTAGGTCGAGAGATGCGTTAAGTAATTCATCATTCCGTTCTTGGCTAAATGTCCAAGCTTGTGAGTGGTTACCATGGCTTCGATTGGAAGGGCGGCCTCGCTCCCAAAAGTTAAGGAGAAAGGAGTGTCTCCTGTGGAGGTTCTGTGAGAAGTTCGGTATGCCCAAAGTACTTGCGGGAGCTGTTCGGGCCATACTCCTTTGGCCTCATTTAATCTCTACTTCAGGCTCACCTTTAGGGTTTTGTTCACAGCCTCGACCTGTCCATTGGCCTGTGGATACGCTACTGAGGAGAAACTCTTAATAACGCCATATTTTTCACAGAAGTCAGTGAAAAGGTCACTGTCAAACTGTGTCCCATTGTCTGACACGATTTTTTTAGGAAGCCCAAATCGACATACAATAATTTTCACCACAAAGTCCAGGACTCTCTTTGAAGTGATGGTTGCCAAAGTCTCGGCTTCTACCCACTTCGTGAAATAGTCGATTGCCACCATCGCGTAGCGAACTCCTCCTTTGCCCATAGGTAAGGACCCTATTAGGTCGATTCCCCACACCGCAAATGGCCACGGGATGAGATCATCGTTAGCTCGACTGGAGCAACTCGGACGACTATGGAGAAGCGTTGGCATTTGTCACACTTATGAACATGCGAGATGGAGTCTTTCGTTAAGGTGGGCCAAAAATAGCCATGCCTCAATATTTTCAGTGCTAGGTTTTGCCCCCCAGCAGGATCTCCACAAAAGCGTTGATGCACTTCCTGCAAAATGGTTTTAGCCTCCTCGGGCAGAGCACACCGTAGGAGAGGCAATGAATGACCGTGTCGGTACAATGTCCCATCCACTATCCTCAGAGCTTGATATAGTATTTTCCTTGCATCCTTTCTTTCCTCGGGTAGCCTTCCTGTTGTGAGGTATTCCATTATGGGGGTCATCCAGGTCGGTCTTGTGTCGATCATCTCGACCTCCACCATTTTTTCAGTCACTCTCGGTCTCTCCAAGAACTCGACTTGCACTACATTCAAGGTCTTAGCTTCTTTGGTGGTGGCAAGCCTTGCCAAAGCGTCAACATTAGAATTCTGCTCGCGAGGTATCTGTTCAACAGTACTGTACTAAAACTCAGATAGCTCCCCTTTCACCTTAGCTAGGTAAGCTGCCATCTTGGTGCCTCGAGCTTGATACTCTCCCAACACCTGATGAACCACGAGCTGAGAATCACTATAGCACTGGATGACCTTCGCTTTGAACTCCTTCGCCACTCTCAGTCCAGCTAGTAGGGCCTCATATTCGGCTTCGTTGTTAGATGATTCAAATTCGATTCTTAGAGCTCTATGGAATCGATGCCCTTCTGGGGAGATTAATATGATCCCAGCTCCTGATCCGTTCTCGTTTGATGATCCATCTACGAATATTTTCCACAACTCTTGCACTGGTTCCTTCAAAAGCTCCTCTTGAAATCTGGTGCATTCGGCCACCAAATCAGCAAGGGCCTGACTTTTGATTGAGGTCCGTGGTATGTACAATATCTTGAACTAGCTGAGTTCAACTGCCCATTTTAAAAGACGTCCCGATGTTTCAGGTTTTTGCAACACCTGCCTTAAAGGTTGGTCGGTCATGTTGTTGTTTGAATGGGACTGGAAATATGGCTGGAGCTTCCTGGATGCCAATATCAGACATAATGCGATCTTGTCAATCAGTGGATACCGTGATTCAGCCCGAGAAGTCTCTTGCTTATATATTACACTGGTTTTTTAGCACAGTCTTCTTCTTGAACTATCACGACACTGACTACATTTTCTATTACAGTCAAATAAAGGAATAGAGGTTCTCCAGAAATAGGCTTAGACAATACTGGGGGCTTGGCCGAGTGCGTTTTTAGGTCGAGGAATGCCTGCTCGCATTCCTCAGTCCATTCAAATTTCTTGTTTCCTCTGAGCAAGTTGTAGAATGGCAAGCACTTGTCAGTGAATTTTGAAATAAAATGATTCAAAGCTGCCACATTTCCAGTCAGTGGATTTTGAATTTCTTTACGCGACCTGGGCGAGGGCATTTCTAACAATGATCTGATTTTACCAGGATTCGCCTCTGTCCCCCTCGTATTGACTATGAATCCCATAAATTTTCTCGATGCCACTATGAAAGTACACTTCTGGGGATTCAACCTCATATCATACCTCCTTAAAATCTCAAAACATTCTTTCAGATCGGATACATGGTTATTGACAATCTTGGATTTGACAAGCATATCATCGACATACACTTCCATATTTCTCCCAATCTGATCAGCAAACATTTTGTTGACTAATCAATGATATGTAGCTCCGGCATTCTTCAACCCGAAGGGCATGACTGTATAACAGTATACATTAGTTGGGATCATGAAGCTAGTATGCTCTTGGTTCGTAGGATTCATTGCGATCTAGTTATATCCAGAATACGCATCCATGAAGGACATGAGCTCATGACCTGCCGTGGCATCTACCAACTGATCAATCCTTGGCAGTGGAAATCAATCCTTGGGGCAAGCTTTGTTTAGGTCAGAGAAATTGATGCAGGTCCTCCATTTCCCGTTTGGCTTTGGGACCAACACGGGATCGACAACCCAGATCAGATATTTTGCTTCATGAATAAACGTGCTCTTTAATAGTCAAGCTACATCTTCTTCCAATGCTTAATCTCATATTGTTCCCAAATGCCTCTATTTTTGGAATTTTGCAAGCACATTCTTGTCCAGGTTTAGAGTGTGCATGATCACACTCAGGCTTATTCCCACCATGTCCTCATGTGACTAGGCGAAGACGTCCAAATTCTTTTGTAAGAAATTGACCAGCTCCTTCCTTTCATCATCAAGATTTTTCCCAATCTTAACAACTCTTGAAGATTCTTTGGGGTCTATACTTACTTCCTCGAGCTCCTCAATGGCCTAGAGCTCTGACCTGTCTTCGCCCATTCGTGGGTCAATGTCATCACGTGGGACGACGTCACTATCCTTTTCTTCTTGAGGTTCTTCCGTCCCACAAGTAACTTCCACTTCATGGGACTCCTCACCTCTGTTACTTATTGCCATAGCTTGTTACCCGGGTTGTGATTTTCCCTTCATAGAAATGCTATAGCATTCCCTAACAGTGAGCTAATCACCTCTGACGGTGCATATTCTCGCAGCCAAGGGGAACTTGATTGCTAGGTGGCGGATAAAAGTGATGGCTTCAAATGCCATCAATGCAGGACGGCCCAAAATCGCATTGTATGCGGAAAGACAGTCGATTACCCCGAACTCAAGTAGCTTGTAGACAGTTCTGATGGCAGCCGACCCTTCACCAGAAAACCCATATAGAATCATTGAGGTTGCCTTTAGCTCGGTTACAGACAACCCCATTTTCTCCATGGTGGACCTAAAAAGTAGATTCACAGAACTCCCATTATCTACTAGTGTCCTCCGTACTCTCCGGTTGGCGAGCTGAATGGTTATGACCGAAGGATCGTTGTGTGGGAACTGGACATGGATAACATCTTCTTCTGTAAAAATGATTGGTTATTTTTCCAATCATTGTTGTTTCGATAACCGCTGTTCTGGGAAAAATTCCACTCCGTTGTGGGATTTCAGTTCGTTAATATACCTCTTCTGGGCTTCTCTGCTTGTGCCTGCTAGATGAGGTCCTCCTGAAATGGTGGTTATATCTCCTCCTATTATCGGAGGAGGATTGTCTTGATTCGGTTGAGCTCCGGCCTGATTCATTGGAGCTTCAGGAGCTGACGGAGGGTTTTGTCCAGTGGGCTGACTAGGGACCACTCAATTTCAGGCGTATTGGGCAAAGGTCCTGCCCTGATGAGAGTCTCGATCTCATCCTTCAGCTATCTACAGTCATCAGTGTTATGATCGATATCATTGTGGAATCGGCAGAATTTCGAAGGATCTCTCTTCGATCTTTGGTTTTTCAATGGTTCTAGCTTCTTCCATGGAAGGCGAGTAGAATTGGCTAGGAAGATGCGCTCCCTAGTATCCGTGAGGTCGGTATAGGTTGCATAAATAGGCTTGAATTTCTCCCCGGACTTATTTTTCTTTGTTCCGCTCTGGTCGCCCTCACCATTTCCCTTCCTCTTGTTATTTCCCCCTTGGTTATTCTGGATAACGGTTTGAGCCGTAGCTGCAACATCCGTCATCACTCCAATAGGCTGGACAAGGATCTGGCTGGTTCCTGCAACAGAAGCTCGCGCCTCTTCCAAGTTAACCCATCTTTGAGCTTGTGCCAAGAACTCGTCCACACTATTAACTCCTTTTCTCTGTAATTCTTGCCACAGATCACCTCCAACAAGGATTCCTATCCTCATTGCCATGTGCTTGGAGCTGTCGTCGGCATCTCTAGCTCGTGCAGCGATATTGGCAAACCTACTTAGATATGCCTTCAATGATTCGCCAGGTTGTTGCTTTACATTGGCTAATGAATCAGCCTTAACCTGAGCTGTTTGAGAAGCCTTGAATGGTATCTTGAAATCAGTAGAAAGCCTATTCCACGAGCTGATTGAATGCCTCTTGTACTGTTTAAACCACTGCCTGGCTGGCCCAATCATCGATGAGGGGGATAAAATGCACCTTAGATCGAGTCTAACGTTGTGGGCCATCATCATGCTGTTAAACATCCCAAGATGATCAGACGGATCCCCGTCTCTGTCAAACTTTGACAAGTATGGCATTCTTAAGTCCACCTGATATGTGGCTGCCGCAATATTTGGAGCGAAAAGCTTAAGCTCATCCTTTAAGTCACAATCATCTTTATCTTTTCCAGATAAAAGCTTCTTCATTTGCTCCTCCATCTGAGCTAGCCTCTCAAGAGTTTGGTCCCTGGTCCCTAGGTTATTTTGGGCCTGTTCAATAGCTCCCATACTATCGTACACGTTTGATGGGTTGTTGTCCCTCCAAGCTCGAGCTTGATTTTGTGGGGCATTTCCATTATCACGTACTTCGGAAGGGCCTCCCTCTTGACGAGTATAACTAACACCCTCATCTCGAGCTGATTTTCTTCTCTGCGAATTCATACGATCACGCAGATCAGGCTGTGGATCGTATCGAGGGCTTTGTGCCGAACTTAGATGATTTCTTAGATCGCCCTCAGACCTACCACTTCGATGACTTTCAGTCCAATAACTTCCATTTGTAAAGCTTACAGCTCGCAGTTGAGGCTGAGAATCTAGATTTTTGACACGTGTCCGTGGGACATAGGTATCGGCAGATGGGGGAGGATTTCTCTTGCTGTCTCCATAAGCAGGAATGTCCCATGTAGGATGAGGTGGTGTTGGATGTCTAATAGGTGATGGGGGATGCCTTACTGGCAAGGCAATCCTTGTCCCATCAGGGCGAACTAAATTAGCCCGCCTCTATTCTGTCCCATTATTCCTATCCCTCTGCACCTAACGATCTGATCATGACGTAGGAGGGTTTGTTGGGACATTTTTTCTCCGTGAGCCTATCCCAGCCCCTCCTTGTGGGTAGCCACGAGCGTTCATAGGTACTTGTGAAGGAGACACCGAAATTGGGGTCGCGGTTCTAACTGATCGACTGACATGTTGATGACCCCTATGAGGGCCACTGGGTTAAGCATTTTGGCGATCTTGCGTTGTAGGCACAGAGCTTGGGGTGGCAGTTTTACTGACTGACTTGGTTTGGGTCTGTTATTCCTGTGGGACTTATGAGACCCACTTTGCCTCTTTCTGACATTAATGTTAGTTGCCAGAGGGGGTAACCGGGCCAAAACCTCCTCAATTTTCCTGTTTGCCTTAGCAAGATGGCTTGTTAATTGTATATTTTCCAACTCAACTGTAGTTAAGTATTTTGGGTTTGGATTCGGTGGCAATGATGCTGAACTTCTAGTATCACCGTGACCCGCCGGTTGCTTTCCCGGACGTTGCCAGACTTCAGGGTCATGCTCATTTAAAACAACGGTATGATGGGCCTCCTGCCCACTAGACTGTTCTATCTCATTGTCGTGCATTGAGCGAGTGAGCACCATGATGAGATTTGATTGGGATTTTGCTGAAAAACACTAATTTCCCTCTAAATGAAAACAGCAAACTGTTGACGCAGTTTCTTGCCAACAGTGTATTAAGAAATAATAAGGTAGATTAGTGCTTAGTAATAAACCGTAATGAAAAAAATGAAATGAATTCACAAGAACACAAATCTTTTACGTAGTTTAGTGGTTAAAATCCACCTAGTCCACGAGTCTATATTATTGCTGTTTTTCTCTCTATTTTTTGCAGAGTTTCAGTATTACAGAATCATTGTCCCTTTTTCGTGTCCGATACTCTCAGTATTTATAGAGAAATTCCATGACAGGTTCAGGTAACCACGTGAGTCAATCAAAGATTTACATATTTATTACATTTAATACAAACAATTCCCATTTATACTGGGATATGATTTGATCATAAAATAAATGGTCTCCTAATATCTGTGACATTAAATATGACAGGCTGGTTATAAATAATCGTATAAAAGTATCCAAGTCTTTGGGGATCCACGGGTACGCAATATATCAGAGATACCATGAGTTGAGTATCTCTTCTAGCTCGTACTTCGACAACTGTTTGAATATTCTTAGCTCATGCTTCACAACCTACCTGTCTGTAGCTCGGGTTAAACCCAGGACGCCTAACACCACATGTACCCATGTGAAGACTGGAGGTGTTTATGTGGATAATAAGCAGATATCATTCCCTTGGTTATTTCTCCATATATTTATTTGCCAGTTGTACCCGAACTGAGTGAATGACTCGAGCTAAAATTAAGGGTACAACACTATCAAACTTCAGGGCATACTCTGTAACTGTCATGTTGCCCTGTACCAGCCCCGTGAATTCATTCACCTTTGCTGCCCTGATGGTAACATTGTAATACTTCTGGTTGAACAGATCCCTGAACCCATCGCAACTCAAGCTAGAAATATCCCTAGTCTGTGATGCCACCTCCCACCAAATACGGACATCCTCTCTAAACATATAGGTGGCACAGACCACCCTGTCATTACCTTCCACCCTCATGAAATCCGGGATGGAAGTGATCATACTCATCCATTGTTTAGCCTTAAGTGGATCTGGTCCTCCCTCAAAGGTTGGAGGATGATGTCTTCTGAACGGCTCATATAGTGGCTCCCACCTGCTCCCCACCTCAGGTGGCTGTGCAACTGGTGCCACAGCAGGTGGCATAATAGGGGCAGCACTCCCCGATGGAGCCTGCTATCTTATAAGGCGAATATGCTCTTCTTGACTCTGTAATCGATCTTTCATATCAGCAAGTATCTGTTGCCAGTTTTCAGGGACTGGCGGAGGGTTTTGGCCCTGTTCATCATCTCTAGCCTCAGACCCTGTACCGGCTAGTCGTATTGATTGCCTTGGACGCATATCTATCCAAGTTTATCTGCAATCAACGACTCAGTAGTCATACAATGATGACAGGTTAACAACCTTTCCATAGTCCACCCTTGAAATTCAACCAGCAATATGTAATCAAGATGCAAACAAGCATTTAAATATTCATTCACATTCAACAACAATGATAATAAGCATGCCTCATTATAATCACACAGCAATCAAGGGCCAGGCCCTATCAATACCTTATGCTCCCTATTAATCATACAGCTTAAAACATTTACATTTCATTTAAGCATTTAATCATGCAGTCACATATATACAGTTACCAAACCATGAATCGACCTTGTCTTTAGCAGC
This sequence comes from Humulus lupulus, assembly GCF_963169125.1. Taxonomy (NCBI): domain Eukaryota; kingdom Viridiplantae; phylum Streptophyta; class Magnoliopsida; order Rosales; family Cannabaceae; genus Humulus; species Humulus lupulus. The sequence goes on from NC_084793.1 coordinate 46,547,570, forward strand.
GAGTGTACATGCCCAGCCAGTCTTCAGGAACTTTTAAACCTAGACCGCTTTGATACCAAGTTGTAACGCCCTGGATAACCAAGATCGTTACACTGTGTATTTAAAATAGTGCAAGACTTGCTAATCAAGTTGTTTGAACAATAATGTGTTCCTAAAATCAACTATTAGCTTAGGGTTAAAATATTTTGATCATAAATGGTTAATTTTGGATGTTTAATACATGGGATCCCAAAAATAGGGTATAAGTGATAATTTACGACTCTCAAAAGTTTAATACAATCTAAAGCCACTCTAATGGCAAAATACAAGTTTAGGGCTCTGTCCTTGCACTTTCCCACGGCCGTGGTGGTCGAGTAGTTGACTATGTACACTCCCCCCTCGAGCTCTCCAAATCATGGTTGATCCAATTTCCCCTTGACTTTACCTGCACCACGTAGCACCCGTGAGCCAAGGCCCAGCAAGAAAACCATAAACATCAAGCACATATAGCAATAGAAATATTTAATCAATCTTAACTCAATCATTTCAATTACACAACAAAATACAAGCATCAACCTAATCAATGGCAGAATACAAGCATCAACCTAATCAATGGTAAACATATAATTTCAAGCTCATATCATTAGGTAGTTACGAATGTGTTTAGGGTTAGTACGCTTAGACCAAGTCCTCTGTTTATGTAGCTGACCTCGGCTCGCTTAGGCCGAGCTGCGTTCAGTACGCATCTCATCAGCCCCGGCACCCTTAGGTCGTTCATTCTCATATATCATAACAATCGTACAATTACATAGTACATGTATGAAAAAACTGGGAACCTCAGTCCCGTTCACTAACAAAAGGGTGCAGTCTTCTTACCTCGAATCCCAAGCAAAGAATACAGAACGGTCCCGAGCACGATCCTCAGTCCTGAGCCTTAGTGATAAACCTAGTCACAGTGTCAATGGTAATCATAAATTTCTAATCCAAATAAATACTTAGGAAATAATAGCTAGCCTTCGGGACCTCGATTTCTACTAAACCGGGTAGTAGAAATCATCCTGAGTGCCTAAGTATGAATTCCCAAGCCTCCCCGAACCTTAAACCTTATTCCCCTTAATTTCCCCATTTCAGGCCGCGACTCAACATTTCTCCTCGAGCCTAACCTCAATTTCATACCCCAAATGACTAACCAAACTCAATTTCAAGCTCAGAATTCCTATCCTCATACCCCAATCATCATAACTAGCCCATAACCATTTTCTTACACCATTTAACATCCAAAACCAGCTAACAATTAAGACTCATGCAAACTCAAACCTTCAACATGGTTTCAACAGAATTTTAAAGAAACTAACTTGAATTCTTTCCTCAGATTGCAGCCTAACTCCTCAACAAGGGCTTTGGATGATCCCAACTTAATCCCCTAGATTCCCACAGTTGAATTCCTTGGTTCAATTCTTCAATTCATCAAGAATTCCTCAAGCTTAAGAGAGAGAGGGAGAGAACTGTGACTGAGAGGGAAAGGGAGAGTGTATGAGAAATTTCTTAGAGTTTCTGATCATTCCCTACACTTCTTAGTATATCCTCACCAAACAAAAGACTATTTTGCCCATTTAAGCTTATTAGTCCTCTAAGGGTTCTAAGGGGTAAAACGATCATTTCCCCCCGGTTCCCGCTAATTCCTCAAATGTTCATATTATTAACCAATTAACCTCGTCATGTCATAAATTACCAAATGCTCGTTCGTGACCCCATAAATCCCAAAATATTCTCTAATTCCCAAAAAATCTCCCAGGCTCCCCGAGCTGAGTATTTATACCATGCTGTGACTATTTCGTTAATTTGCTCATTAGGACTGTCTCGGGCCATATACTACAAATATATCCACATAATAATGTGGTCTCAACTATTTATCACATATAATCACATTTATGCTCTTAACGGGCCCAAAATTACAGATATGGCCTTATGAACGGTAAAGGGACCACATGCATATTTAATACTCATAAACATGCATATAATATATTCATATAATCATGTTAATCATGCATGCCACATAGTCACGTATTTAACCAATTAAACATACATATATCCAGTTATGCCCTCCTGACATGCTAATCAAGGCACTAAGCCCCATTAACAAATTTTGGGTCGTTACATAACCCCTATTCTTTACAAATGAAAATATGTTCTATCAAGTAAAACGAGCAGAGCCTATTTATAGAGTTTTACAATAGTTAAACAAACTTAAAAATACTAGAAATAATCGCAAACTCATCTGACGAAATGGTAGAAAACATTAGAAGAAAAAATGTAACTTTGTTGATGTGATTTGATGTTTAATACAGACCAACTATTCTAACAAATTTCCACCCTGGTCTTCATTAAACATGGATTGTAAAGATAAAAAAAACTTCACAAGGATCCCCGTTCAGCCATCAACTATCTTCCATGATCAATTCCGAGCAAGCTTAGGCAATAGTTAAACTTGCTCAATGGCAATATCTTAGTTCCAACATCATTAGGGTTCTCTTCTGTGGTCACTTTTTTGACATTAATCACACCTTCAGTGACCTTCTCACATATAAAATGATACTTGATATCCACATGCTTAGTCGGGTTATGAAATACTGGATTCTTACACAAATGTATGGCACTTTGACTATCCGAAAAAATTGTAGCTTTTCCTTTTAACACTTGTAGCTCTTTTAGAAAACCTTGAATCCAAATATCTTCTTTGATGGCTTCTGTAGCAGCCATGTACTCAGCTACAGTAGTTGAAAGTGCAACTATAGATTGTAGTGAGATTTCCAACTCACACAATTCCCACTTACTAGAAAGTAATAGGTTGTAGTAGATTTTCTAGTGTCTTGGTCTCCATCATAATCCGAGTCTACAAACCCACTGATTTCCACCTGATTATGATGCCGCTTGTACACCAACCCATGTCTAGTAGTATGAATCAAATAACGCAGCAACCATTTCATAGCACGCAATGAATTTTTCCAGGATTTGCCATGTATCTACTTAGAGTACTAATAAAGTGTGCTAAATCAGGCCTAGTGCAAATCATTAGATACATTATAGCTCCAACAACATTAGAGTAAGGTACCTTGGCCATATCTTCCTTTTCAAACATAGCTTTAGCACCCTTCATAGAAAACCTTTTTAGAACCTTTTCCACATAAGATTTTTGAGTGATGAAGATGGTATCACTACACAAAAATACCCATTTTGTGTCAGTCAAACACGTCAGTCAAAGTTGACTGATGCCGTTGACCAAGAATCAACATTTGTGGCAGTTGAGCACTGCCACAAATGCAGGGACATTTGCGTCAGTGATAACACTGACGCTGTTAATTGGTGAAGTTTGCGTCAGTGGCCAAATAGTTGACCATTAACGCATTGTTTGCGTCAATGGCCAAATAGCTGACCGTTAACGCATTGTTTGCGTTAGTGGGCAACTGATGCTAATGGCGTGTTTGCATCAGTGGGGCACTGATGCAAACACGCTGTTAGCGTTAGTTGCCCACTGACGGAAATGGTGTGCCAGTATTAAATCCCAGCCATCATATCTGAGTCCCTCATTCTCCCAAATTCGAAAACTTAGGTTTTCTCCCAACAACCAGCGGCGCTTCTGACTTTCTTGACCCATTTTGGTGAGTTTTTTTTTTTTTCATTTTTTTAAAATTTTAAGGTTAAATTGATGAATATAAGTTTATGAACCTTATACATAGTTTTTTTTTTTGTATAAACTTTTGATTTTGAAGATTATTGTTTGAAAAACCAAAACCCAAAAACCCTCATCTTGATTTTTTTCTTTGACTGGGTTCACAGGGGTCATGTAGATGGCTAGGTTCGTGGGGGGTGGCTGGGTTCGCAAGGGTTGAGAGGTGGCTGGTTGGGGACTGGGTACAGGGGGGCTGAGGTCACATAGGGTGGCTGGGGGCTAGGTACATGGGGTCGGGGTTCATAGTGTTTTTTTATTTTTATTTTTTTAATATAGCATTTGTGTCAAATTACACGTTTGTGACAGTTAAGCACTGACGCAAATGTCAGGCTGATTTGCGTCATAGGATTTTGCGCCATTTTCAAAACTGACGCAAAAAATCAATTGTGGCAGTTAGGAACTGTCACAAATGACCTTTTTTTTTAGTAGTGTATGTTGCTCCTTATTTCTCTTGATTTCCATGCCTAAGATCTTTGTAGCCATGCCCAAATCCTTCATTTCAAATTCTGTTTTGAGAAGAGCCTTCAACTTATTCAACTTGTCCCTTTTGTCACTAATCAGCAACATATCATCCACATACAACAATAAATACTCAACATCTTTGAATTGTTGTCCTTTGAAGTAGAGGCAAGGGTCATAGTAGCTTATTTGAAAACTATGCTTTATCATGAACCCATCAAAATGTTTATACCACTGCTGAGGTGATTGCTTGAGGCCATACGATGATCTCTTCTGCAAATAAACTTTATCTTGCCCTTTGAACATCTCAAACCCAATTGGTTGCTCCATGTAAAGAGTCTCTTCTAAGTCACCATGTAAAAATTTAGTTTTTACACCCATCTGGTCAAGTTCCAGATTGAACTGGGCAACCAAAGATAACATGATTCTCATGGTTTTATATTTAATAACTGGTGAGAAAATCTCTGTAAAACCCACTCCTTTCTTTTGAGTGAAGCCCTTAGCAACCAACTTTGCTTTGTTTCTCACTGGCTCTTGATCATCCATACCCTCTTTTAATTTGAACAATCATCTACATGCTAATACATTCTTATCTTTGGGTCTATTAACTAGCATCCAAGTACCATTCTTGTACAAAGACCTCATCTCCTCTTTATAGCATCAATCCAATGCTTTGAATCTGAACCATTTACTGCCTCTTCATATGAGCTGGGTTCTGAATTTGCTAACTCAAGTGCTGACATCAGTGCATAGGCTATCATGTCATCCCAACTTGTAAGTGTAAGCTTTTGGACTGGTTTTGGTTCTCTCTTGACTCTGTCTCTTGCAAGCTGATATGGCCGTATCTTGTATTTCAACTTGTATTTTAGCTGGAGTTCGAGTTGGGGTTTGAATCTTATTTTCTTCCACTTGATTTGTGTTGGGTGCTTTTGTTTTCACCTGAACTAAAGTCTTTGTTGTAACAACCCAAAATTGCTAATAGGGCTTAATGCCTTGATTAGTGTGTCAAGAGGGCATAATTGATTTATATGTGTGTTTAGTTGGTTAAATGTGTGACTATGTGGCATGCATGATTAATATGACTATGTGAGTATGTTATATGCATGTTTATGAGTATTAAATATGCATGTGGGCCCTTTAGTGATCATAAGGGCGTATTTGTAATTTTGGCCTGTTAAGGGCATAAATGTGATTTTATGTGATATATGGTTGAGAACACATTATTATGTGGATATATTTGTAGTATATGGCTCGAGACAGTCCTAGTGAGCAGATTAGAGAAATAGTAACAATAGGGTTTAATACCCGGCTCGGGGGAACCTAGGGGGTATTTTGGGAATTTAGAAAATACTTTGGGATTTATTGGGTAACGAATAAGTATTTGGTATTTATTTAGATGTGACGGGGTTAATTAGTTAATAGTAGGAAGGGAACCGGGGGAATATGACCATTCTACCCTTAGGGGTAATTTAAGGGATGGGTTAGTGTAAGGGGCAGTTTGGTCTTTTCTAATTAAGCTATATGCTCAGTAAGTGTCTAAGGGGCAACCAGAAGGTAGTGGAATTTCTTAGTACTCTCTCTCACCCTCTCAATCACGTTCACTCTCTCTCCCCCTCTTGTGTTGAGACTTTGAGTTTTTTGAAGGAAGAGGCTTCGTTTAAGCTGGATTGGAGCTAAATTTTAGGTTGGGTCAAGCTGAGGAAGACCAAAGCTAAGGTTCATCAAGGGTTTTTGAGGAGTTTAGACCATCAATTCAGGTAAGAGTTCCAGTTCTAATCTGTTGAATTTGGTTGAGTTAGTGGAAAGTTTGGAACTTGTGTAAATTTTGAGTTTTGGTTGGATTTGAGTGTCTAATAGGAGTAAGAATTGATTATGAGTTGGGAATAATGTTTAGATCAAAGGAATGGGAATTTAGGCTTAAATTCAGGTTTGGCTCTTGGTTTGGGGTGTGATTTGAGGTTAAGCTCGAGGAGAAATGTTGAGAAAATGGAGGATTTTCTAGGTTTAGGTGCTCGGGTCGAGGCCCTGTTCTTCAGGCGCCGCGACTCAGAGGAGGGCAAGTCGCAGCTTGTGTCCCCCATCAGAAGGGGATTGATCCTCTGTCTAAGGGGCGGGTCGCGACCCTCAAGGGCAAGTCGCGGCCCGCAATGGGGAATTAAGGGGAAATAAGACTTAAGGCTCAGGGAGGCTCTAGAATTCAAACTTAGGTGCTTGGGATGAATTCTACTACCTGGTTTAGTAGAATTTGAGATTCCGGAGACTAATATTTGTTTCCTAAGTATTTATTTGGATTAGAAATTTATGAGTGCCCATTGGCACTGTGACTAGGTTTATCCTTAAGGCTCAGGCTGAGGATTGTGCTCGGGAGCGTTCTTAATTCTCTGCTCAGGATTCAAGGTAAGAAAACTGCACCCATGTGGTGGTGTTTGGGACTAGGGTTCCCTGTATCTAGATATATGTGTTATGTAACTATATTACTATTATGTGAAATGTGAAAGTATGGCTTAAGGGTGTTGGGGCTGACAATTAGCACATTGGACGCGGCTCGGCCATTGTGAGCCAGGGTCAGCTAAATAAACAATGGACTCGGCCTAAGTGAGTCGGGGTCAGCTTAGTAAACAGAGGGCTTGGCCTAAGGGCGCCGACTCTGAACATTTTTATTGTTGGTTAAAATATATTCTTGAAGATACATGTTTACCATTATTAGCTTGATGATTATATTCTGTGGAATTTTTGAATGAATGTGTTAAGATTGATTGGATACTACTATTGTTTATGTGTTTGCTGTTTATGGTTTTCTTGCTGGGCCTTGGCTCACGGGTTCTATGTGGTGCAGGTAAAGGCAAAGGAAAGCTGGACCAACCATGAGTTTGAGAGCTCTAGGGGCGGAGTGTACCTAGTCAGCTACTCGACCGCCACAGACGAGGGGAAAGTACAAGGACAAAGCCCTAAAATTTGTATTTTTCCATTAGAGTGACTTTTGATTGTATTAAACTTTTGAGGGTTGTAAATTATCACTTATACCTATTTTTGGGATCCCATGTACCAAACGTCTGTTTTAATGAAAATTAAGTGTTTATAATCAAAATATTTTAACCCTAACCTGATAGTTGACTTTAGGTACACATTATTGTTCAAACGACTTGATTAGCAAGTCTTGCACTATTTTAAAATACATAGTGTAACGGTCTTGATTATCTAGGGCGTTACATCTGCAGTACATGCATTGTTAGTACTATTTCTTCTTGACCTGCAGGAATGTTAGTTTGAGATAAATAAGGAAAACAATCTTCTTTAAATATAACATCACTACTGATTATAAGTTTGTAACTTTGTTTTCTTTAATCCATAATTTGTAGCATTTAGTTCCCAGTGGATAACCCAAAAATACACACTTAACTGATGTAGGATCTAATTTACCCTCTCTTTGATGTGCATAAACAGCACACCCAAATACTCTTAAGTATGACAAGTTTGGTGGTCTATTGGACCATTTATCTTTAGGTGTCTTAAACTCTATAGTTGTATTAGGACATCAATATACTAGATATCCAGTTGTCATTAGCTTTCCCAAAAAATTCCTTAGGTATACCTGAACTAATCATCATACATCTAGGTTTATCAAGAAGTGTTCGGTTCATTCTCTCAGCCACCCCATTTTGTTGAGGTGTTAATCTCACAATCCTGTGTCTTTGAATACCATTCTCTCTACAATATGAATAAATAATATCATTGCAAAATTCTAATCCATTATCGGTCCTCAATATTTTAATCTTCCTATTTGCTTGATTTTCCATAAGAATTTTCCAATTTTTAAAAGCCTCAAAAGCATCATTTTTATGTTTCAATAAATGCACCCATACTTTTCTAGAAAAATCATCTACAATAGAAAGAAAGTAATTGTTCCCTCCAATTGTTGGAGTCTTTTATGGACCCCATAAGTCTGCATGTAGGTATTCAAGTATGCCCCTTGAATTGTGTTGCCTAACTTTGAAAACCAATCTGTGATGTTTCACCAAGACACAATTCTCACAAAAATCTACCTTGCTCACCTTATCCTTTCCAAGTAAGCTTTGTTGCTTCAACACTTGCAAGCCTTTATCACTTATGTGACTAAGCCTCCTATGCCATAGGATTGCCTTGTGATCTTTTGGTGCCTCAGCTAAAGTGTCGCTGCCAGTTACTATTTCACCAATTAGGTAGTATAGAGAGTCCTTCTTGATTCCCTTAAGAACTATTATTAAACCTCTACAAATCTTCATGGTTCCACGCTCTATTTTTACTGTATAATCTGCAGCATCAAGCACGCTTAGTGAAACCAAATTTCTAGATAGATTACGAACATGTCTGACATTCTTCAATGTTCGAATGACACCATTAAACATTTTGATGTTGATTGAGCCTATTCCAATTACTTGGCAAGATTGATTATTCCCCATAATAACCTTATTACCATTCAACTCTCTAAAATCTTGAAGCCATTCCTTATTGAAGGTCATATGATATGAACACCCAGAGTCCAAGATCCAATCTTTTTCATTTTCACCAGTTGCTGCAATTAAAGCTTCAGCACCATTGCAAGTTTCTCCAATATTTGCTGAATCCGTATGTTCTGATTTTCCCTCGTAGTTTGATTTAGCATTTTCATAGACGGAACTCCTGCCCTTTTGTTTTCTGAGCCAAAGATAACAATCTCTCTTCATGTGACCAAGCTTTCCATAATGAAAGCACACCCTTGAATTGTTTGGACCCCTGGAACTAGATTTACCTCTGCTCTTGCTGTGCCTTTTGCCATGATAACCATTTGAGTTTTTGTGAGGTGTTTGACCCCTTGCGTAGTAGCTTTCTCCAAGGCTTGATGAAGAAGGTTTCTCTGATTTCAACACTAAATCCTTTGATTTCAATGCTGAAATTACTTCTTCTAAAGTAAATGATGTGCGACCATACTTGATAGAACTTTTAACCTTCTTAAACGATTCAGACAGGGAATTTAAAATGATAATTGCTTGGTTTTCATCACTTAAAGCTTCTCCTTCTCCTGAGTTACCCAACTCAATATTCATCCTTAGTAACTCATCCAAATTCTGCTCCAAACTCTTGCTACTGCTCATCTTAAATCCAAAGAATCTTTCCTTAAGAAAGATTTTGTTGGTGAGAGTCTTTTGCTGAATTAACTCATCTAATTTCTTCCAAATCATCGATGGAGTGTATTATTTATCAACCATTCTAATTATTGAATCCGAAAAGTGAAAAATCATAACCCCAATGGTTGATTAGAGCATTTCTTCTTTTTGATTTTTTGTAGTATCTTCAGGCCACAAAATGGGATCTTCGTGAACATGCAATTGTTGGGGTTTTATGCCCTAATTAAAACTGAATTTCTTTGTAATCTCATTTATTATCAATAAAAGAATAGAAATCATTTTTTGACTTAGTCAATCACTTTGCTCACATGTTTTATTTTCATGATTATTTGTTTAATATAAACTTCTATTAAATCCCGAGCATATAGCTAATATTTTATTTGTTAGATAGATATTTTTATGGATATTTGAATTTGTTTAACTGTTTTAAGATATTTTAGGGTTGTTATAACTATTAATATTTTATTTTTTAAAATGGTTAAAATATTTGCTTATAGTTTGTAGAGTCCCAGAATGTTTACTTAGCTAGCTAGATAGTTAGTATTAGTTTGTAGAATTTTAGATTTCGTGGATTTTGGTTCAAACTGGGACTTAGTAGGACACTCGTAGCAATAGTTATGGATTTTATAAGTTTAACCTATAGTTTATAAATATTAATTATAACATAAGGTTTGATTAATATTTTTCGTCATAGAAATATTTTAATTATAACCTAAGGTTTTGATGTTACCATTAAGAGCATGCCACTTGTCATAATCATGTTTATTTATAGTTTAAATAAAAGAAAGTTCTAGAAACTCTAGAATCTTCCAAAACCATTAAGAGCATGACACTTGTCACAATCTTGTTTATTTGAGGATTTAAGCATTTTAAATGGATAATTCAATAATAGAAGTCTCTGGAAGCTCTAGACCCTTCCAAAACTTGCTGGAATCACGTATTACTCAGTCAAATGTGATTAATCAACTCTAATTATCCTAAATTCGTGCAAAAATGCGTTTAAATTATCTACGTATGCCGACATATCGCAGCCTTAGAGGCGATATATCGCAGCACGGGAGATATGGAAAACACGTTGACTTCGCACGAACGAAATCACGAACACTCGGGATATAGGGTCAGGCGATATATCGCCTAGGGTGGCCGATATATCAACCCTAGGAGTGGTTTTTTTAACTCTGAGAAATCCGAGCTTGATTCATCCCTTAACATCTTGACTTGCCTCTGAATGTTTTTGACCGAGTCTTAAGCATCTGTTGACTGAATATTCAAGTATTTTTCATTTAATATTCATTATTTTAATCAAGCCAAAAAGGAGATATTTTTATTCCTTGAACTCTATAAATGGGACCTAGTACCCAACCATTTTTCTTCATTCTTCAAGTTGTGTTCAGAGCCTTCAAGTTGCTAGAATTGCTATAGAGTGATACACTTGGGTTTTGGGGATAAAAGCTTTATCATCTTAAGCTTTATAAACACTTGGGTAGTGAGATAAAGTGTATTTTCGATATTGAAGTTAGATCGGTTCTAGTTCATCTAAGGTAATATTATTCATAAGTTCTATTCTTTATGATTCCTTAGTTTTCCGTAAGTTTCTTTCAGATCCTAACTTCTGTTTATGGTTTTGTGGTTAGGTGTTTAAGTTCTTTGATTTAAGGTTCTTCTTGGTAAGTTTCTTCTTTGATGGTTTAGTTTCCTTTTAATCTCTTTTCTTTAGAAACTCACCATTCTTACTTTTGGTTTTAGGAGTGTTCTAATCCCGCTCTTGTTCTCAAATATCCCGGTTTTGGTAAGGAAAATAGGATAGATTTTATTTGTTTATATGATATGTTATTATGTTATGTTATATTATGTTATGTTATGTTATGTTACGTTTACATTATGTATAGTATGTTTATAGTCCTTGGGCACATGACTTGTCTAGCTAGCAAGCCCCGATAATTTTTGGGCATATGACTTGCTTGGCTAGCAAGCCCCACAAATCTATGGGCATATGACTTGCTTAGAAATAGTTGGGTCATTACATAGTTGTAACAACACAATATATATATTTTTTGAAAAATAGTTAAGATATTGATTTTAAAATTTAAAATTTGTTAAATTTTGAAAAATATCACATTTTTTCAACCAATTAATAAAAAATATTTTTTTTAAATAGGATTTAAATTAACTATGGTTAATTGTTGATAAATCCTATTTAAATTAAATTAATATTTTTTTTTCAAATTAACCTAAACCAAGTTGATTGTTGATAAATGAAATTTAAATTAACTATTGTTAATTGTTGATAAATTTCATTTAAATTGACTTATTTTTTGTAAAAATTTAATTAATTCAAGTTTTTGATAAATTCTAGAAAACTAATTGTGGTATTTTTGCAAATAAAATAAATTGTGGTATTTTTGCATAAATTCATAGACTTGCTCATATAGTAAGATGATTAGGCCCATCCAATTATAACATGTTTGTTTGCACTATATGTGGTATTTTTGCAATTGGACTTGGATGCATATAGTGTCCCATATGTTTGCTTAATATATAGATTTTCCCAAATAAAATATTCATAAAATGATAGGTTTTATTTGGGCCCATTAGAAAATGTAAAGTTTAAATTCCTCTCTTGTGAGTGGTTCCACTTGTGAAGGCCCATTTGCTTTGCATGACTATAGTGGGCCTAATCAATGAATAACAATTAATAAAACGAAGGTTTAAATTCCTATCTTTTGGACCTTGTATGGAAGTATGTGGGCCTTAGTAGTGGGAACAATATATTGGACCCAACCTTCCTCCATACAAGCCCAATTGTTAAGGCTCATTTGCATAAGTTGGACTTAATTGTATAAGTTCATTATAATAGTTAAACCTAAATATTGATTAGCAACAAATTAATTCTAATTTTATTGAATTTATTTCAATGTGACACTTTAGAATTAATAGAAAATTATAGGAATTTGGTTTTAAAATTTTAATTCTACAATTTTTTGGAGAACCGTTGTCATTAATTTTCGAAAATTAATAATAAAAATACTATTTTTATAATGAGCTTATTTTAAGAATTATATTTGATCTCTACCATTGGTTTAACAAGGTCAATAGCTTAATCAGGCATAGAGACGCTTTGATTCGTCCCCCTACGGAAGGTGTTCATTAGTTATTTTGACAAGGTTAATTTTCAAAACATAGATAATTATAGGTAAAATTCTACTAAACTCACTCCTACAGTGACTACTAGAACTAAATATATTGATTATCGAAATCGTGGGTCTAGCTCATAAAATAAGAGAATTTTTTTCTTGTTTTGATCGAAATAGTAGATTGTTAATAATGGTGTCCATTATTAAATGAGTTGAAAACTCTATTTAACTAATGATATTTTTTGACTCATAGTTAAAATCCTAAAGAAATAGAGATATGATTATTTTGGTATTTTTTTCTCATATCTTACATATTTTGGTATATGTTGTGTTATTTCTAGAAATTAGAGTGAATAGAAGTTTTATTGAGCAAAAGTGATTGATTTCTATTTTATTGATGATTGGTAGTTTTAAGTATGGCTGTGTCTACTCCCATCCTTTCTCAACTTTCGATGGAGAAACTCACTGGAGAAAACTTCCTTAAGTGGAAGAAGAATATCAACACAGTGTTGATTGGTGACAACGCTGAGTTTGTCATGACCGAGGAATCCCCAAAACGAGCACCGTCTCTGCACGTTTGTGATGGCACCATCAATGCTTGGATGGAACCGTGTCCACATTCGTGATCAAATCAACTATGGTCTGACGCAACTCATGAATGAGCTTCAGACTTTCGAGTCTATCATGGGTGGATAGGGTAAGGGAGGAGAAAAGAAGACTACTGCAGCTACTGCCGATCTAGCTAAAGTTGAAGCTAACCAAGCTTCGTCTTCGAAAGCTGGAAACAAGAGGAAAGGTGGACAAAACAACAACCCCAAGCTAGCAAAGGCTGCAAAGATGAGCGCACAACCAAGTGCACAGACGCCTAAGGGGAAGAAAAAGAAGATCAGAAATGTAAGGATAAGTGCTTTCACTGCAATGAGAAGGGGCATTGGAAATAAGATTGCCCCAAGTTTCTAGCAGCGAAAAACAAAGGTAATGATTATAGTTCATTTATCTTAGAAACACGTGTTTTAGAGAATGATAAATCTGTTTGGATTATTGATTCCGGATCTACTAACCATGTTTGTAACTCTTTACAACTTCTTGAATCGTTGGAGGAAGTGGACGAAGGGGGCTTAAAACTTAGAGTTGGGAACGGAGCATTCGTTACGGTCCAAGCTAGAAGAAGAGCTCGCCTGAAGTTCAGAAATAAATACTTAATTCTGAAAGATGTATATTTTATTCTGGATTTTAGTAGAAATTTAATTTCAGTTTCCATGTTGCAATTAGAACAATTTGTTATGACTTTCACAAGTTCTAATATATCTATTTCTTTCAATGAATCATAATTGTGTATTGCATGTTTGGAAAACGGGCTTTATATTTTGTGATCTAATGAACCCCTCACTCTTAACAATGATTTATTCAAAGTAGTTAAACCTAGGACCAATAAACGTCAAAAGACCGATAACGATAACATGACATATTTATGGCATTTGAGACTAGGTCACATTGACTATGATAGAATTCAAAGGCTTACAAAGGACGGGCCTTTGAGGGAACTCACCTTAGGTGAATTACCTATCTGTGAATCTTATCTAGAAGGCAAATTGACTAAGCATCCATTCTCTACAAAGGGTGATAGGGCCCAAGAACCACTTGGACTTGTTCATTTAGATGTTTGTTGACCTTTGAATGTAAAAGCCAGAGGTGGTTTTGAGTATTTCATCACTTTCATTGACGATTACTCTAGATACTCATGTCTTTACCTACTGCATAGGAAATAAGAAACATTTTCAAAGTTTCAGGAATTCTTAGCTATGGCTCAGAATCAATTAGGTAAAATGTTAAAGATCTTGCGATCTGATAGGGGTGGAGAATATTTGGATATGCAGTTCCAAGGTCATTTAACTGAACTTGGGATTTTATCACAACTTACCGCCCCAGGTACTCTGCAAAAAAATGGTGTAGCGGAACGCTAGAACAAAACTTTATTGGAAATGCTTAGATGCATACTTAGTTACTCAACTCTACCAACTTCGTTTCGAGGACATGAAATTGAAATTGCGAATGACTTTCTCAATGTTGTGCCGTCTAAATCAATCCCCAAAACACCTTTAGAACACTGGAATGGTTGTGAACCTAGTTTACGCCATTATAGAATCTGGGGGTGTCCTGCCCACGTCCTAAGGAAAAAAGAGGGAAAGCTAGAACCTCAAACTGAAGTTTGCAAGTTTGTTGGCTATCCTAAAGGTACTCGAATTTTCTATAGTCATTCAAAAAGGAAGTGTTTACTTCTATGAATGCTACTTTTTTTGGAAAATGACTACGTCCAAAACTTCAAACCGCGTAGCAAAGTAGTTTTAGAGGAGATGGTTGAAGAATTGACTCCAACCAATGTTCCATTGTCATCAACGTGAGTTGATGATGAAATTATCACTCTTCATGACCAACCGACGCAAGTCGATTTAAATGAAGAAAGAACCACTGTTCCTGAGCAAACAGTCACAGAGCCTCGTTGTATTGGGAAGGTTTCTAGGAATCCAGTTCGCTATGGTTTGGATGGTGAAACCAATATGGTTGTTGGTGACACAAGTAATGATGATCTGTTGTTTTTCAAACAGGCAATGGCTAGCCCTGAAAAATGAACTATGGCTCGAAGCCATGAAACAGGAAATGGAGTCCATGTACTCAAATTCTGTCTGGGATCTTGTGGAAGCACCTAGTGAATTTAGGGCCATTGGGTGCAAGTGGATTTATAAGAAGAAACAAGGTGTTGATGGAAATATCGAAACTTATAAAGCTCGATTAGTGGCAAAGGGTTATACCCAAATAAAAGGCGTGGACTATGAGGAAACTTTTAGTCTGGTAGCCATGCTCAAGTCCATCCGCATCCTCCTATCCATAGTAGCCGCTCTTGACTATGTGATATGGCAAATGGACGTCAAGACAACTTTTCTTAATGGGAAGCTTGACAAAATCATTTATATGGATCAACCAGAAGGATTTAAAGTAGCTAGACAAGAAGGAAAGTTTGCAAGTTGAATAGGTCCATTTATGGACTTAAGCAGGCTTCTTGTTCTTGAAACCTTAGGTTTGATGAAATAATCAAAACCTATGGCTTTGAACAAATTATTGATGAGCCTTGTGTTTACCAACTGAAGGCAAATCAAATAGTGGTATTCCTGGTTCTTTATGTAGATGATATCTTACTCATTGGAAACAATGTTAAGAAATTGTCGGAAGTGAAAAATTAGTTGAACACTCATTTCCAGATGAAAGATTTGAGTGAAGCAAGTGATGTTCTAGGTATCCAGATCATTAGGGATAGAAAGAACAAACTCTTTGCTCTATCTCAAGCCGCTGACATAGATAAAGTGCTTGAACGTTTTTCAATGACAAATTCCAAGAAAGGATGTTTACTGTACCACCAAGGAATTCATCTTTCAAAGAAGTAGTCTCCCCAAACTCCTGAAGAGGAAGATGTAATGAGAAAAGTTCCTTACGCATCTACAGTTGGAAGTCTAATGTATGCTATGTTGTGTACTTGACCAGATATTTGCTATGCAGTGGGAGTAGTGAGCAGGTATCAGTCAAACCCAGGACCGGAACATTGGATAGCAGTTAAGCATATTCTGAAGTATTTAAGGCGGACTAGGAATTATTTGTTAGTCTACAAGGGTGGAGTTCAGAACCCTGTAGGTGTGGATGCTCAAAATTCCATGCTTGTAAAAGATCCAAAGCACATGCTAAGGTCCCATAAATGCCTAAATACATGCCTGTGCCACGAGGCCCTCGGGCCACCATCTTCTCGCAAGGAGGCACGTGAGGCTATTCTCGGCGCTCCCAGCAAGGCCACGTCTCGCGCAAGAGCCCCTCGCGAGGCCATTGTCTCACACCAGCCTATTCTCGGTGCACTAAGTGAGGCCACGTCTCGTGCAAGAGCCCCTCGCGAGGCCATAGTCTTGCACCTACCTATTCTCGGCGTACCCAGCGAGGCCATGTCTCGCGCAAGATCCCCTTGCAAGGCCATTGTCACTCACTTGCCTATTCTCGACGCACCCAGCGAGGCCACGTCTCGTGTAAGAGCCCCTCGTGAGGCCATTCTCACACCTGCCTCCTCTCGGTGCACCCAGCAAGGCCACGCCTCGCAAGACCATCGTCTCACACCTCACGCATCATGCAGCGCCCCACGTCTCGCGCACCTGCCCTAGATGGCCTTGCGCCTCGTGAGAGGAGGCGTCTCGCGCCCAAGAGTGGCATGCCTCGTGAAGCACGTCTCGCGCATATAGCCTCGTGCCTAAGACCCTGCAAAATGGCTTCGCACCCAAGCTCACCCACGAGTTGGCCTTGTGCTTGAGCACCCCGCATGACCTCTCACACCTCGCCCCTTTTATCCAACCAGCAAAGTCATTGTCTCACAAGCCTTTTTGAAACATATGCCTCACTGACGAGGCCCTACCCTACTTTTTAGGGTAGGTGTCACCAGCAAAGTTTACCTCCCATATGTATCCTTTCCAGTCAATAAGTAATCTTATGCTTAGATAGACATGAAGGGGCTAGATCAACATGCACATCTTCAAAAGGTGAAAACATCCACCAAGTGCAGGGTATACGTATGGGTACGGAATGTACGTACCAATCAAGATATGTCTGAATACCAGGACAACACCCACACCAAGCAAGTAGTGGGAGTACGACATAGTACCAAGGCAGGAGTACTTTTGCAGACCCCTAACACGTACTAAAGCTTATCACCACTCCTCCAACACCACAACCACCTGCACCACTACGCCTGGTGTCATTCCTCTGACACTCGTACCAAATAAATAGCGAAGGCACCCCCACGAACCTTGACTATGTACTGGAGCCGACACCACTACACCTGATACCACTCTTCTCACAATGTGCTTGTGTACAATCTGGTCCCCTGGACCACAATGTATCAGGGGCCATTAGAGCCCACTATAAAGGGAACCTCACCTCAACATTGAAGGGGGTTGGAAAAAATATTGTAGCTTTACACCAAGAGAAATACAAGTTCTTTTCACCATTTTTTCTTTCTGAAACTATCTTCTAAGCTTCTTATTAGATTCGTGAAGTTTTTCAGTTTTAAGTTACACACTTTGATTTTTTCTAACTTAACTTCGTTGACGAGTTCTCACCGTCAACAATTTGCCGCTGTTTGTGGGAAGAATAAGTGCCAAGCCACTGTTCTTCCATTGATTCCAGTAGGAAAAAATGCCAAGATGTTCTAAATGACTAAGAGAGCCACGAGAGGTGGAGGTCCACCTTGATGGAGATCAGCTAAAAGTCACCATGAAGAATCCTCCTCCACCCAAAAATGTGAAGGCCCCAAAGGAGCCCGAGGTTCACGAAGATGAAAGGGAGGCCTCATCCCCGACCGTCCCACTTGATGAGAATCGTCCAAGGTCAGAAACTGCCCCTGCAAAAGATACCGGTGAGTTCCCGCCCCCAAGGCCGCCGCAGGTGTCGAACTCTGACCAGCAAGATCCAGACCCATCGACGCGCAGACCTGACAAGCATCCCCGGGTCCATTTCGTGAGCTCGAGTTCTAGATCTCGATTTTACGAAGAGGAGATACGTGAACTGCACCGTAAGAACCAAAGGCTAGAAACCACCTTAAAGAACATGCAAGAGGTGTTAAGGCCTTCTACAAGGGAAATCAAACATATCTCTCCCTAGGCGAAAAGAGAGAGGCAAAGAGGGGGCAGAGACCACAGTCCTAGTGGAGGATGGGAGGAATCGACTCTCCACCAGTAATACCCCCCGGACAAAGCATCTCGAATGTCCCAGACCACCGAAGCAGCCCCAGAGGCCAAAGCAAAAGAACAACGCTGGCCCTTGTAACGAAGTCGAAGTCACCTCAAGGAAAACACCATCAGATTTACAAGAGGAACTCAATAAGAAAAGGGCAGATAAAAGGACTGCACCTCCTATGGTGCCCCAGGAAGGCAAAGGAAAGGGAGATGCTAACCCGTTCACATTGAGAAACTTCTTGAACAAGAGAAGACAAGACCTAGACACAGAAATGAGGAGCCTACGGAGCAAGATCATCACCACATCTGGAGGACAAGCCATTGAGGATGAGTTCGACCCCATATGAAGGAAACATAGATCCCAAGTACCATCTGGACGCATTTAATGATTTGATGAAGTTAAGGGGGATTAGAAGCGGAGCCAGGTTCCATTGCTTTGCCGTCACATTGAAAGGACCTGCGTACAAATAGTTCAAAATACTTTGACCAGGGTCCATCAGGTCGTGGCAACAATTTTCTGATGAATTTCTCCAGCAAAATCACGTCGTGCGTGATTACACAATGATAAGCACCAGCCTCGCTAACGTGAAACAAGGAGAAAATGAGAGTCTGAAGAGCTACATCCACAGGTTCAATATGGAGGCAGCCAAGGTAGGGAGCTTGACTCGTAGAGAGCTAAAAATTGCCATCACGGCCGGAGTACGCCCAGGAAGTAAGTTATGGGATAACATGATCAAGAGAGAGGTCACATATTTGGATGATTTCTATGAGTGGGCACAAAAATATATTCGCGTAGAGGATGGTCACGAAAGACTTAAGGCCGGAAAAGACCAGTCCCCACCAAAACCCTCAATCCGGGAGAGCCAAAGTGGTGCAAAGAAGAAGAGGGTCTATGAAGGATCAAGAGATGATCAGCTTCGGAAGCCCCAATGAACTGATGAGCGCAGGCAAGGCCCCTATACCTTTTATACTGACCTCACCCACACTAGGGAACATATTTTCGTCACGAATGAAAACCAGGTCCCTTTCAGAAGGCCCCCGCCAATGAAAAAAGACCGATCAAAAAGAGACCCCAGTAAATATTTCCAGTATCACAAAGATATCGGCCACACCACCGCATAATGCAACCATTTGAAAATAGAAATCAAAGAGCTTATACGTAGGGGACATTTGGGCGGATACGTCCGCAAAGAGAACCAAAGGTTGGAAGAAGGGGTATCTTCGCCACGGGCACAAGAGGTGGCCCCGGAGGTACAAGGAGAAGTCAAGACCATTTTTGGAGGGCCAGGATTTGGAGGCGAATCAAGGAAGGGGCGAGACAAATATGCCAGGGAGGCCAGACGAAGTCCACCACCATGCGTCTTAAGTTTGGAGCAACGCCCCTTGAAGAGTTTCAAGGGTGATAATGACTTGATAACCTTCACGAAGAAGACACACGGGGTGTACATTTCCCTCATATTGACCCATTGGTGTTGACTGTCTAACTTGCAAATATGAGGGTGCATCGGGTCTTGGTGGATATTGGAAGCTTTATGTACATCCTATATCACCCAGCTTTAGAGAAAATGGGACTAAACATCCGGCACCTAAAGCCTTGCAATACCTCCCTATATGGATTTATAGGAGATTCAATACAGCCCCTAGGGTCAATTGAGTTAGCCCTCACCATGGGAGAACAACCCAAGACAAACCACCATAATGGCAAACTTTGTCGTGGTAGATTGCGCCTCAGCCTTCAATGCGGTATTAGGGAGGCTCTCCCTAAGAGAATTGAAGGCGATAACTTCTGTGTACCACTTATTCCCAACTCCCAGGGGAATAGAAAGCGTGAAAGGAGAGCAGAAGGAAGCGAGGGAATGTTATAACACATCCCTTCGCACAGCCACAAAGCCATCAGTGCCTATTGCAATGGTTGTGCATGAAGGCGCGAACCCGCATGAATTGGACCTGTGAGTCACGGAAGAACCTATGGCCGAGCCGCTAGAGGAGTTGGAAGAAGTCACGGTTATGAATGAGCCATTGAGAAAGTTGAAGGTAGGAAGAAACCTTGCGGGTATCATGAAGGAGAAGCTGGTAGAATTTCTTAAATCCAACCTCGACATATTCGCCTGGAGTCATGAGGACATGGTAGGAATAGACCCATCAGTCATGTGTCATCACTTAAACATCGACCCAAAAGTAAGGCATGTGAGGCAGAAAAGGAGAGTGTTAGATCCAGAAAGATACACGACCCTAAAAGAAGAGGTTGACAAGTTGAAGGCAAACGAGTTTATCCGAGAGGCATTCTAGCAAATATGGGTATCAAACCTAGTGTTAGTCCCAAAGCCCAACGAAAAGTGGAGGACTTGCGTGGACTTTACTAACCTCAATAAAGCCTGTCCTAAGGACAGCTTCCCGCTTCCCAAGATAGACCAATTAGTAGACGCCACGTCGGGGCACGAGCTACTTAGCTTCATGGATGCATATTCCGGGTACAACCAAATACCCATGAACCCGATTGATGAAGATCCCGTGGATGATATGCTGGTAAAGACAAAGAAGGCAGAAGAGCTCACAAACGATCTCAGTGAGATGTTCGACACCATCCGAAAGTTCAGAATGAAGCTAAACCCGCTCAAGTGCACCTTTAGAGTTTCATCAGGGAAGTTCCTGGGTTTTATGGTGAATTCTCAAGGTATCGAGGCCAACCTTGACAAAATCAAGGCAATGCTGGAAATGAGCCCACCACGAAGCAAGAAGAAGGTGTAGTGCTTAACAAGGAGAGTAACAGCCTTCAATAGGTTCATCTCCAGGTCCACTGACAAATGCCTCCCTTTCTTCAACATCCTAAAAGGGAGCAAAAAGTTCGCTTGGGATGATGATTGTTAGGAAGCCTTCACTAAGCTAAAGGAACACCTTGGAAAACCACCCCTTTTGGCCAAGCTAGAAAAGGGGAAAAGTTGTACTTGTATTTAGCCGTATCAGAGCATGCTATAAGTGCCGCCTTGGTCAAAGGAGAAAAGAAGCATCAGCAGCCCATGACTATGTGAGCAAGCAGTTGGTAGACGCAGAAACCCGGTACCTAGAAATAGAGAAGTTGGCATATGCCTTGATAGTGGCTTCTCAAAAGCTGAGGCCCTATTTTCATGCTCATGCTATCATGGTGCTCACCACCCCTTTGCGTCAAGTCTTGCACAAACCAGAAACTTCGGGAAGGTTGTTAAAGTGGTCGATTGAATTAAGTCAATTTGACATCAATTACACCCTAAGGACCTTAATCAACGGGCAGGTACTTGCAGACTTTATAGTCGAGTTTGCACACCGACCCCATGAGGAGGGAGAAGAAGAAGAGAATGAACCGGTGCATGAAGGGGGAAAAGCACTCTGAAGAATGGAGCCTCCATGTAGACGGGGCATCTAACGAAGGAGGAGTCGGTGCTGGCATAGTGATCACGGGACCTGAGGGGCACAAGATGTATTGTGCCTTAAGATTTGGATTCGAAGCTTTCAACAATGAAGCAGAGTATGAGGCACTGTTGGCTAGCCTGCGACTAGCTAAGGAGTTAAAGGTAACCCACTTGCATGTCTTTAGTGACTCACAGCTGGTAGTGTTTCAGGTGAAGGGTGAATATCAAGCTAGAGGTCCAAAAATGGATGCATATCTCGCCAAGGTGAAAGGGTATTTGGATCATTTAAAAAATACACCATAGAAAAAATCCTGAGGGAGCAAAACACAAACGCTGATGCTCTTGCAAAACTCGCCTCTACTCGAGACGAAGACACGATTGAGTCCATCCTAGTTGAATACCTCTCCAAGCCGAGCATAGCAGAAGAATAGATCCATATGGTCAATAGCCCTGAGGAGTCATGGTTCGCACCCATCATGAGGTACTTAAATGATGGGACCTTGCCTTTGGACAAAAAAGATGCTCGTAAGCTGACTTACAAAGCCGCCCAATACACCCTAGTAGATGGAGTCCTATATAAGAGAGGCTTTTCTACCCTGCTCCTACGGTGCGTAGATAAGGGAGAGGCTTTAAAAATTCTGCGAGAGATACACGAAGCGGAATGTGGAAATCATGTTGGGGGGCAGTCCACAGAAAAAAGGCCATCCGCCAGGGGTATTATTGGCCTACCATGGAGAAGGACACGAGCAATTTTGCGAAAATGTGTGCAAGTGCCAGAGGCATGCAAATTACCCCAGACAGTCACCAAATGAGTTGGTGAGCATGACCAGTCCGTGGCCCTTCGCTGTGTGGGGGATTGACTTGATTGGAGCGTTGCCAACAAGAAGAGGAGGAGCAAAATACGCGATGGTAGCTGTCAATTATGTTACTAAATGGGTGGAAGCAGTGCCTCTAGTCAACATAACGGCTAAGCAAGTCACCACCTTCGTCAACAAATTTATCGTCTGCAGGTTTGGAGTACCCTACAAGATAATCTTCGACAATGGGACGCAATTTGAAGGAGGAATGTTCAAGGAATATTGTACGAAAAAGGGAATCAAGAGGAGTTTCTCCGCTATAGTACACCCACAAGCCAATGGACAAGTGGAGGGCATCACCAAGATCCTAAAAGGAACTTGAAAACAAAGTTGGAAAAGTTGAAAGGAGCCTGGGTCGAAGAACTTCCCAATGTGCTTTCAGCTTACAGGACCACGCCTCGTTCCACCACTAGAGAGAGGCCTTTCGCCTAAGCCTATGGTAGCGAGGCTATCCTTCCAATAGAAATGAAGATTAACTCCATCCGCACACAAGTATATGATGACCAGGTTAATATCGTAACATTAACCAGGAATTTGGACCTATTGGAAGCTAGGAGAGAAAGGGCACAATTGAGGCTAGCAACATATCAGCAACGAGCCGCAAGATACTATAATTCAAGGGTGCGAGAGAGGGCGTTCAGAGTTGGAGACCCCGTATTGCGGAAAGTCCTGCCCAACACTCGAAATCCGAGCGCGGGTGTGTTAGGAGCAAACTGGGAAGGGCCCTACCAAGTTGCCCAGGTTGTGCCTTCTAACACCTACAAGCTCGCACGCTTAGATGATACCATGGTACCTAGAGCATGGAACGCAGAACATCTAAAGAAATATTATCAGTAAGACCTCCATGTTGGGGCACAAATGTTATTGTTCTGACTAACGTGCAAATTAAATGTAATAGCTATAAGTTTAACTTGGATTCCTTAATATGTAGTAAAAATGAAGTCACATTAAGTTATCATGTACTTCATCTGCTTCTAGTGAATATGATGTGACATTAGATGAACATGTAGTAAAAGTTCTTGTTTAAGCAAAATGATTATCAAGACACGTGAATGGAATGATCAAAGTGCTTGCTGAGATAAATCTCGCCGACCACTTGGGGGGCAGAGTATATAGCAAAGAAAAGGATCCTAAAAGGACCCCTTATATTAGGAGGATCCTAAAAGGACCCATTATATCAGGATCCTAAAAGGACCCCTTATATCAGGATCCTAAAAGGACCCCTTATTAGAAGGATCCTAAAAGGACCCCTTATATCAGGATCCTAAAAGGACCCCTTATATCAAGATCCTAAACAAGACCCTTATATATATATATATAAAAAAAAAACCCTTACAAATAAAAAAGAAGACCTTGCAAGGCATCACTTTATTTCACAAGGATCACCTATACTTATGAACATCAAGGAGGTCAAAAGGCCCTACAAGAAAAGCCTCCTAATAAAAAAGAGTTCTGATAATGTGACAGGACTCAGATAAGTTAAAAACAAAATAAGGCTCAAATGAGCATACAACCACATTGAACTGAACGGTAAAAATTGCAGAAGTGGGATCTTAAGGCCTTCTGCCATAGGCGTTCCACTCAGCCACCCTGGCAACGACGTGTTCACCAAAGGAGGAAAAATTGAAGTTAGGATTTTGCCTCCATACTTCATAGAGGGCACGCTCTATGAATTTATACTCGATATCAGCCAAATTCGCCTCTAAGAAAGTGACACACTCCTGCAACATTGCGATTTTGGCCTCTGCTCCCCTAAAATCGGCCTCTAAGCGAGTAACCTTCTCCTGCAGCATCACGGCCTTGTCACTCACCCTCTTCTTCTTTTTTGATGATGAAGAGGCCTTCACCAAGGCCTTCTCAAGCTTAAGGTTGGTTTCAATGAGTTCCCTCTCGAGCCCCTGAACCTTGACCGTTAGACGGTCCCTCTCAGCATTCGACGAGGAGAGGTCCTGTGCCGAGTCAGCAAATCATTGGGCCACTGTATAAGTCTGCACAAGAAAAATAACAATAATGATGATGAGCAAGAAAAAAAAAAGGGTAAGGCCGATGTAAGATGCATGAAGTCATCCAAGTGGCGGAGCGCACAAGAATCTCCCCAAGCTCTAACGTGGCGGAACTCCCGAGACCTCTCCAATCAGCCTCAGGAAGATCCTCGACAACCTGGATATACCGTTGCCCATAAGAGGTCACCATGCGGCCCACCCAAGGTGCCCCCTCCGAGTTAGGAGCACCTAGCTGGGTAGGGATAGATGACTTGGTCATCGAAGGAGGAGGGGGTGTACGAATATCGGGAAAATAAGCCCCCGACGAACCAGAATTGAGGGAAATATGAGGGAAAGCATCGTAGTCCTTAGAAAAGGGACAAACGAAGCACCTTAGCATGGCTTGTTGATCGTGGGAGTGAGAGGCCATGTCATGGTCCGTAGGGGCTAAAGGAGGGCACCCCCTAGGAGACAAAGATGATCGGTGAGGTCGCCTATGTTCTGGGGAAACCTCCTCGACCACACACTCTGCATCACCGCCATCCGAGTAAGGCTCAGCTAAAATCGCCTTTTTCCTCCGCTCAGAAATATGCCACAACAAATCAGGCTCCGAAACCATGGATAGCTTGTAGTGGTTGAGGTTGGTCACGGTGAAGAGACGAGCAACCATTTTCTTGACGGGGCCAGCATTGAGAAATCTGTCCACCGCATCTGCCTCTGACTCGGAAACGTCGGGAATGACGAAGTTCGTTGCACAATCAACACAGTTGCAAACATGAACATAAGTTCCAAAATGGTAAGTTAAAAAAAACTTGAAGTACTTACTAGGAGATGAGCGAAAGTGCTCACGAACAGAAAGGGGACCTTTCACGAAGAAGAAGTCCTGCTTCCAAGTCCCTGGGTTGGACACAAAACCCTCTATCAAGGAGATCTGAGAATTGGATTTCTACAGGAAATAAAAGCCTTTGGATTTAGGAGTGGGCATGAGGTTATACATGTAATGCACCTCTTGAGCCATGGGAGCACACTCGTTAAGCTCCATATACGCCATAAAGAGGCAGCTCAAAGTCAGCCAGCTGTTGGGTGCCAACTGGAGTGGAGCAAGGTTGAAATGGTTGAGAACCATGATGAAAAATGGGTGTAATGGAATTGTACCACCCGCCTTCAAGATGTGCTCACTCATGGCCACAAAGCCCTGAGGAGGGCTATCAGCCCGACACTTGTTCGAAGGAACATATAGCTTGTACTCCTTGCCAACACGACATTTCTCTACTAATTCTAGCAATTTGTTTTCAGACACGTGGGACACTAGGGTAGATGCCAACAGGGGACCAGGGTCTGGCTTCTTAGGGGCCACCTATCACCGTACTATCTTTGACATATCTGAAAAACCAAAAGAAAAAGGTGAGGTAGAACAGGGCACTTTACCCTCCATTTTTTCTTCCTAGTAATGGTCTTCCACCGAGGCACTGAGTGTGAAAGCGCTAAGTAAGGGTAGACCGAGAACAAGGGTTGAGGAGAAACCGGAATGACCCCATGACAATCATAAGGGAAAAACAGGGCAGGAGGTTCAGGTGGGAGATTTCCCTCCATAAACTCCAACTCCATCTGTAGATCTAAAAGGGTCATCCTAAGGTTCGCTATATGGTTGTTAAGGTCAAGGGGGAAACATACTCCGTTGCCCCTCAAAATTGAGTCTATTTCACTCTCCACCACCCATATTTTATGTCTAAGTTCAGCCATATGCTCAAGATGACGTATACAGGCCTGCCTCAAAGTGTTATAGTCTTGGTGAGGGTTGTCTTCAGGGGACTCCGAGTCTGAAGATAAGTCTACAAACTCGACCCCCGCAGGAGCTCCAGATTACCCCTCACATACCATGGGACCTCGTCTCGTAGGTAATCAGGGTTCACGTGTAAATGAGAGGATTGTTACAAAACACAAAGGAATGGGCTCAAAACCTCTAGGCACAAGCGCTCTATATGACCAACTACGGGGTATGAACGAGGGCATGTAACTGGGTTAACTCATGACGAGCTCTGGCCAAAACAACCCATCCCGAGTGGTGCTAATTTAGACCTAGTGAACATAAGAGAGAAAGAAAGTATACCTCAAGTAAGTAAAATCGAGTGCTGTCATGGTCAAAAGGAGGCCGAGGGTCAAAAGCACCGTCACGATTGAAGAGAAGCAAAGGGTCGAAAGTACACATCTACAAAAACACAGGAAAAAGATGTTTTAGTCCCCAAGTACCTGCATGAATATGGGCATAAAAAAATGAACACAAATAATAAAAGAAAAGGATAACAAAAGTGAGGTGGTGAGGAATCGAACCCCTTACCTCTTGAAAGGAGTAAGGATCCCAAAACCACTAAGCTAAAGAGATAAAGTGTGAATGATAGGTTAGACATGAAGGCCTATTTATAAGAACCAAAGAGAAGAGTCTACTAGAGCACCTAAAGGTCCTCTCCTAGATTGGGGGGCAAGTGTGGACGCTCAAAATTCCAAGCTTGTAAAAGATCAAAAGAACATGCTAAGGTCCCATAAACGCCTAAATACATGCCTGTGTCATGAGGCCCTAGGGCCACCATCTTCTCGCAAGGAGGCACGTGAGGCTATTCTCGGCGCACCCAGCGAGGCCACGTCTTGCGCAAGAGCCCCTCGTGAGGCCATTGTCTCGCACATATCTATTCTCGGCGCACCCAGCAAGGTCACGTCTCGCGCAAGAGCCCCTCGCGAGGCCATTGTCTTGCACCTGCCTATTCTCGGCGCACCCAGCGAGGCCACGTCTCATGCAAGAGCCCCTCGCGAGGCCATTGTCTCGCACTTGCCTATTCTCGGCGGACCCAGCGAGGCCACGTCTCGCGCAAGAGCCCCTCGTGAGGCCATTGTCTCGCACCTGCCTCCTCTCGGTGCACCCAGCGAGGCCACGCCTCGTGAGACCATCGTCTTGCACCTCGCGCATCATCCAGCGCCCCACATCTCGCGCGCTTGCCCCAGATGGCCTGACGCCTTGCGAGAGGAGACGTCTCGCGCCCAAGAATGGCATTCCTCACGAAGCACGTCTCGCACACATGAGGAGTGTGCCTCTGCCCATGAGGGGCACGCCTTACATAGCCTCATGCCTAAGACCCTGCGAGACGGCTTCGCACCCAGCTCACTCGCGAGTTGGCCTTGTGCTTGAGCACCCTGCAGGACCTCTCACACCTTACCCCTTTTATCCAACCAGAAAAGTCATTGTCTCATAAGCCTTTTTGAAACATGCGCTTAGATAGACATGAAAGGGCTAGATCAACATGCACATCTTCGGAAGGTGAAAACATCCACTAGGTGCAGGGTACATGTATGGGTACAGAATGTACCTACCAATCAAGAGGTGTCTAAATACCAGGAAAACATCCACACCAAGCAAGTACTGGGAGTACGACATAATACCAAGGTAGGGGTACTTTTGGAGACCCCTGACAAGTACTAAAGCCGATCACCACTCCTCCAAACCCACAACCACCTGCACCACTACGCCTGGTGTCACTCCTCTGACACTCGTACCAAATAAGCAGTGGAGGCACCCCCACGGACCCTGATTATGTACTGGAGCCGACATCACTACACCTGATACCACTCTCCTGACAATATGCTTGTGTACAATCTGGTACCTTGGACCACAATCTATCAGGGGCCATTAGAGCCCACTATAAAGGGAACCTCACTTCAACATTGAAGGGGGTTGGGAAAAATACTGTAGCTTTACACCAAGAGAAATACAAGTTATTTTCTCCATTTTTTCTGTCTGCAACTATCTTCTAAGCTTCTTATTAGATCCGTGAAGTTTTTCAGTTTTAAGCTACATACTTTGATTTTTCTAACTTAACTTCGTTGATGAGTTCTCACTGTCAACAGTAGGCGACATCGATTCAGATTTTCAGACTGATGTCGATGAAGCAATCTGCAATCTAAATCACTCTATAGCAGGCTACTTCTGGAATGGTGTTTACTCTTGGGGTGGAGCTGTGATATGGAGAAGTGTAAAGCAGTCTGCGATCTAATATTCCACCATGGAGGCTGAAGACATAGCTTGTAACGCCCTGGTTACTCCAAGACCATTACTGTGAGCTTTGAACCATGCTTAAGTCACTAATCGAGTTCTATGGTTATAAATGTGCATCTAGGAATTATTAATAGGCTAAGGTGAAAACCAATCAAAAGGAAATGATATTTTTTATTTAAAACATAAAACTGTTCATGGGCCCATAAAAGCATTTACAAGTTATTTACAATACAAAATGGTCATTACAGTGTAAAATTTACAACCTACCGACCTAAGCAGCAAAAATCTAGTTCCATCGAGAACTCCTTGGCTGTGGTGGTCAAGCGGCCGCATATGTACACATCGCCACCTGAGCTCTCCACTCAAGGCTGGGTGAGCTTTTTTTTCCCTTTACCTGCACCACATAGCATTCGTGAGCCAAAGCCCAGCAAGAAAACTCATTACTGCATGTATATAATATCTAATGATGATCATGATAATCATCCAGGACTTATAGCCCTAAAATAGATGAGTGACAGATGTAAAAGTCACTAATGTGGGTTGTGCACCCTTAGCAAATGACTGATCGAGTCACTAGATTAAACCAGGTGAGTGACTAATGAGCAAGTCACTAATGTAAACCAAATGAGTGATCATGGAATCACTAGCGTGGGTTCCGTACCCTTAGCCATGTGACAATGGAGTCACTTGGGCCTTCTGGCCCTAGCTCTAAGTGACTAGTCATGGAACTAGGCAAGCACTTTTAGTTTTCATTGAACTTGGGGTTGGTCCGGCATTAATGCTCATGATGAGTCATTCAATGCTGATGTTAATTAGATCTAATCTTTTTGGCTCTGCGTTTAGGATGCTTATGCCGCTCCTAACTCATAGGTCAATAACATACGACCAATGCTCAGTACTACTGTCGAACTTGACTATTAAGTCACAGCTTCATGGTCAATTCTGACACCATTGCCGATTCTGACTAATAAGTCAGTGCCATTCACAAGTAAGCAAGATTTGTAAGCATTTGATATGCAATCAATGTCCACATTTAAACACTCAGCATGCCACATTAATAACCATGCATGTCACATATGGGGTGTAGTTTTCTTACCTCTGGTTCGAGCGAAAATTAGTAAAAGAACGACCCTTGAGAACGATCTATCTTTTAGATCCTTAGCGGTCACCTAGTCACAACCAATTAGAATCCATCAATAAAGTAACTCAATAATAGGTTCACAATCTAAAACCTCACTCTCGGGATCAATCCCGTACTCTTGGGACTCCCAATCCACCCAAACGGGGTAGTGGAACCATTCCCTGAGCCCTAAAAATAGGACTTACTCAGACTGACCTAGCCCTGGGGCGCTGCTAGGTAGAGCTTGGGCGCTGCCCCAAGTCAGAGAGAGTCCCACTCTCTGCCCTGCCTAGCGCTGGGGCGCCACCTATAGACCAGATTTTTCTGGTCTTCTCCCCTGCGACATCCCCTGAAAACCATGCTTCCAAACCAATCTCAAACATCATCCAAACATACCATTCAACCCCAAAACTTCATCCATACCACAACCTCATCAAAACCCAAGAAAACTTTCTCAAAAACTCCCATTAATTCTCAACTAATCACTTCAAATTTCTCAACTGAAAACTACTAGAAAAACAGAGTATAACCAAAGTTTCATGGCTGAATTCTTACCTCAAGGTTGAATTGAGTCCTCTTCAATGGATGAACTAAAGTTCTAAGCTCCAAACCTTGATTCCCAAGCTTGGTTCTTCAACTAGGGTTCAAAAATTCCAAAGGAGGAGGATGGTGATTGAGAGAAGGAAAGAGAAGGCTCTGTTTTGGTTTCAGTTTCTACAACTTGAATGGCTGATATATATCTTAGGGGTGAAAAGACTATTTTGCCCCTAGGTCATTTAAGGGTAAATATGTCCTTTCCCGCCTATTTCGTTATGTTAGGAAAACTTATATAGGATCTTTATTTATTTTCATGTATATCTAATATTAATAAAATTAATACGAGATAGCCTAAAACATGTTTCTAAAATTGAACTCAAAGAGAAATAAAGAATAGAATACTTACAGTATATGCAGCGGAATGAAACAATCCTTCCTTCAGTTTCTCTAACTCTTGTATCATCTTTGTCGCAGAGTATTATCAAGAAACTGAACTGATCTTTTATTTTCTTCACAATCTTCCAATGTATCCTTAGAACCACCTAGACTAGTGTGGGCAATTATCAACACATGAGATAGATATAGAGAGAAGAAGAGAAAATAACAAAGAGGCTTAGAAAAGGACTTGTGTTTAGAGAGAATTTAAACTATCAGAAAATTTGACTTGTGACTTATGTTTTGACTTCTCTCTAAGCACTCCTTTTATAGACTCAATTAGGCCATTTAATTTAATTAAAAAATCAATAAAATAATAGCCATTTTAAAGCCCTAGGTCAAAATTATCATGGGCTTTAGGCCAGTGAAATTTCCCATTTGATTATAAGCCCATTGGACTTAAAATCAAGGCCTGTATTATTTTCTATCAATTTAATTAATTAAATAATTATTTAAATCCATTATCAAATTAATTATTTATAATTTGAACCTTGATTTAAACTTATTTATTAATTTAGATACCAATTTATCTTAATTAATAAATCTGCCATAATTTCTCTTTTCTTCTCAAAATTACACAACTCTGTGAAACTATCCAAAATTGACCTGGTCAACTTTGATAATTCTATTTGATAATTAAATCAATTAATTGAGACTATCTAGATGATTTTATCCAAAGTACAATGGGGACCATGGGCCTATGAAATCAAGCTCCAATAAGTTATTATAAATCTAACAAATAAATTTACTAACTTATTAATTCATCATGACTCCATTATAGACTCGGAATTGCACTCTTGAATTCATAGAACGCTCTATAACAAATATAGATACACTATTAATTATCCATTGTTACAACCATAATTGTCACTCAATCCTCTATAGACGGTCTACAATGAGATAGGACTAAAATACTGTTTTACCCCTCATTGTATTTTATCCTTAAAACACTTAGTTTCTTGTAAATGATATTTCAGTAAACTAATTTAATTACTGAAATGAGATCTCTATCATTTAACACCTTGAACCAAACTAAAAGGAAACCATCGTTTCACTTCTTCATCAGAAGCTATAGATGTTCATATATATGATTAACACTCCCACTCAATTATACTACCGAGTTCCCAAGATGTAAGTATGGGCTAGTTCGTAGGGTAAGCTGGTAACGAACACGTCAAAGATTTCAAATAATACAATCAGTTAGAATACTAACCACTCAGAATTGAGATTGAATTGACCTATGGTCAACTATATGATATGACTAGAATAGATAATAACGGTATGTTTACTTATCTTATCAAGTGTCAATATCAGTCCTGTCTGATGTACCAAATACAACCGATCTTATCTACTTTGCTAATGTTCTGGAAAGAACATAACACTGTAATGTGTAAGTAGATCATATCCTAGATTGACAAGTCAGTGTAAATCCTGTGCACTGACTAATCTTAGGACTAACTTATTTTGAACATATAATCATATTTATATTCCACTGTGATTACGTCACTATAAAAAAGATTAGCTATATGCTCGGGATTTAATAGAAGTTTATATTAAACAAATAATCATGAAAATAAAACATGTGAGCAAAGTGATTAACCAAGTTAAAAAATGATTTCTATTCTTTTATTGATAATAAAATGAGATTACAAAGAATTTGGGTTTTAATTAGGGCATAAAACCCCAACACGTTAATCATAATTAACACCCTCCAATTCCTATTATTCTCGATATTCTCAAATACCAATAATTCATACCCTGTTACCCTTTAATTCCCAGCAACGGTCTAATCACCAAATTACCCAGAGACTCACTCCGAGCCCCGAGCTTAAACCTGTTATGACCAAATCGCTAACTTGCACTCAAAGATCGTCTCATGCCGAATGGCTTGAACAAATCCACATTATACTGTGGCCTTATCAATAATTCACCAACATGCATAAAAATATACAATTACGCCCTCAACGGGCCAAATTACCAAAATGCCACTATCATGAAATGTGGACCCACATGCATGCATTTAACATCATATTATAATATAATTCACATAAACATGCACATAATCATTTAATGGCATAATAAATCAATTATGGCCCTCCCGTCCTCCAAATCCAACCATTAAACCTCATTAGGGATTTTGGGGCATTACAACTATCCCCTCCTTACAGAAATTTCATCCTCGAAATTTACCTGAACAGCTCGGGATGCTGACTCTGCATATCAGATTCCAGCTCCCAGGTCGCTTCCTTGACCTTGCTATTCCTCCACAGTACCTTAACCAAATGTATTGTCTTATTCCTAAGGACCTTGTCCTTTCTGTCAAGTATCTGGACTGGTTGTTCTTCATAGGAGAGATCTGCCTCAAGGACATGATCTTCATAGCTCAAAACATGAGTCACATCAGATACATACCTCAGAGGCTGACAATGCTGGAGGTAAGGCCAACCTGTAAGCCACCTGACCAATCCTCTCCAAGAGCTCAAATGGACCTACAATTCTAGGGCTCAGCTTGCCATTCTTTCCAAATCTTCTCACCCCTTTCCACGGCGAGACTCTAAGGAAAACATAATCTCCAACCTGGAACTCCACGTTCCTGGGCTTTGGATCTGCATAAATTTTTAGCCTACTCTTAGAAGCAAGCATCCGAGATCTAATCTTCTCAATGGCCTCACTGGTCCTCTGAACTGCCTCAGGACCCAAGTATCTCCTTTCCCCTGTCTCATCCCAATGAATGGGAGATCTGCACTTCCTACCATACAACATCTCATAAGGTGCAACCCCAATGGTAGACTGATATCTGTTGTTGTAGGAAACTCTATCAAAGGTAGATACTTACTCCAGGATCCACCAAAATCTAGCACACATGCTCGCAACATGTCTTCTAATATCTGAATCGTCCTCTCAGATTGTCCATCTGCCTAAGGATGATAAGCAGTACTGAAATTCAACTGTGTCCCCATGGCCTTCTGTAAACTCCCCCAGAACTTGGAAGTAAAAATGGGGTCTCGATCTGACACGATCGATCTCGGTGCTCCATGGAGGAGCACAATCTCTCTCACATAGAGATCTGCATACTGGTCAACTGTATATGTAGTCCTCACTGGCAAGAAGTGAGCTGACTTGGTGTAGCGATCCACTATAACCCAAATAGAATCATGTTGACCAATAGTCATGGGTAACCCCACCACGAAATGCATCGTGATGTCCTCCCATTTCCACTCTGGGATATCCAGAGGATACAATAACCCTGCCGACCTCTGATGCTCAGCCTTGACCTGTTGACATGTCAAGCACTTAGCCACATACTCCACTACATCTCTCTTCATCCAAGGCCACCAATACAATGATCTCACATCCTGGTACATCTTTGCGGTGCCTGGATGCAAAGAGTAAGGTGTAGTATGAGATTCATCCAGAATCTCTCGCCTCAATGCAGTGTCTAACGGAACACATATTCGACCCTTGTATCTCAACAGACCCAAATCAGACACTGTATAATCTCTAGATACTCTAGCCCAAACATCCTCTCTGATCTTGATCAGCTGTGGATCACCCAACTGACCCTCCTTGATTCTTTCCAACAGTGTAGACTGTAGCATTATATTGGCCAACTGGCCCATCAATAACTCTATACCAGCTCTGGTCATATCATCTGATAACTCTCTAGCTATCAGCCTCGCACCATAAATTTTCCCTGGACCCTTCCAGATTAAAGCATCAGCTACCACGTTGGCCTTTCTTGGATGATACAAAATCTCATAGTCATAATCTTTTACTAATTCCAGCCAACGCCTTTGTCTCATATTCAAATATTTTTGCGTGAAGAAGTATTTCAGGCTCTTGTGATCAGTGTAGATCTCACACTTCTCCCCATAAAGGTAATGCCTCCATACCTTTAAAGAAAAGACCACATTCACCCACTCTAAATCATGAGTAGGATATCTCTATTCATACTCCTTCAGCTGACGTGAGGCATAAGCAATTACCTTCCCTCACTACATGAAAACACAGCCTAAACCCTGATGTGAAGCATCACAGTATATCAAAAACTTCTCCTGGTCTGTTGGAAGGCTCAGAATCGGAGTTGTAATCAATCTCTACTTCAGTTCCTGGAAGCTGTTCTCACACCTGTCTGACCACACAAACTTCTGATTCTTGCATATCAGCTTAGTCAATGAAGTAGCAATCTTAGAGAACCCTTCCACGAATCGCCTATAATAACCTGCCAATCCAAGGAAACTTCTAACTTCAGAAGCATTCTTTGGACTTGGCCAATCTCTGACTGCCTCAATCTTTGCTGGATGTACATTAATCCCCTCCTTACTGACAATGTGCCCAAGAAAAGATACCTGAGATAACCAGAACTCACGTTTCTTGAACTTTGCAAACAATCTATGCTCCCTTAGTCTCTGTAGAATCAATCTCAAATGCTGCTCATGCTCTGACTCTGATTGAGAATATACCAGGATATCATCGATGAAGATGATCACAAACTCGTCCAGATAATGCTTGAACACTCTGTTCATCTGATCCATAAAAGCAGCTGGGGCATTAGTCAATCCAAAAGGCATGAGTAAGAACTCATAATGCCCATATATGGTGCGAAAAGCAGTCTTTGGTATATCTCCCTCCTTGACCCTCAACTGATGATAACCAGAACGAAGGTCTATCTTTGAGAATACCTTTTTACCTTGCAACTGATCAAACAGATCATCTATCCTTGGTAGAAGATACTTGTTCTTGAATGTTAACTTATTAAGTTCTCTGTAATCAATGCACATCCTTAGAGAACCATCCTTCTTCTTCACAAACAGAACTGGCGCACCCCAAGGTGAGAAACTAGGTCTAATAAAACCCAAATCTAACAGCTCTTGCAACTGTACTTTTAATTCTTTATAAATCAGCTGGGGCCATTCTATAAGGTGCTCTAGACACTGGCTCCATCCCTGGTGCCAGTTCTATCATGAACTCAATCTCTTTGTGTGGTGGCAACCCTAGCAAATCTTTTGGAAACACATCCAGGAATTCACAGACTAGTTTGGTCTCTTCTGGTCTCACTGGCATGACCTGAGTGGTGTCAACCCCACTGGCTAAGAATCCAGTGCAACCTCCTTGGAATAGATCTCTAGCCCTCAGAACATAATCATAGGTATACGAGGTCCATGCATAGTACCAACAAACACAAAAGGATCCTCACCTTTAGGTTCAAAGGTGACCATCTTCCTTCTGCAATCAATGGTTGCCCCATACTTCACTAACCAGTCCATACCCAGAATCATATCGAAATCAGTCATAACTAACTCTATCAAATCCACTAGCAACTCTCTGCCCTCCACTGTCACTGGCAAAGATCTGACCCATCTCCTGCATACCACCAACTCCCCAGTGGGTAATAAAGTTCCAAACCCCACAGCATAATAATCACATGGTCTACATAGTCTATCAATGATTCTACTAGCAACAAAAGAATGTGCAGCACCAGAATCAATCAAAACATTATAAGGGGTTCTAGCACTAAGAAGCTGACTTGTAACTACTAAGGGTGAAGCCTCAACTTTTGCTTGTGTCAATGCGAACACTCGAGCGGGGGCCGAGCTGTCCACTTTTCTGGGTTCTTCCTTTCTTGCCTTAGGGCATTCTTTCTTGAGATGACCCACTTCTCCACATAAAAAGCAGGCCCTTGCCCTACACTCTCCCAAATGGCGCATCTTGCACCTAGGGCATTCGGGATAAGTCTTCCAGGCCTCTCTACCACACTGCGCGGCCCATTGAAATACCACGGGGTCGCCTATCAAAACCTGGAGCTGGGAAGGTGTCAGGAACCTTCCTCTTCTAATCACTGGGGCCTCCACCCCTACCAAAACCTATAAATGGAGAACCTGTCCTCCTAAACTCTTTTCTGGTTGCATTGTCTCGCCAGATCTTGTTCTCTACACTCTCAACTGTGAGTGCCTTCTCCACCACCTGTGCATAGGTAGTAACCCCTGCCACAGTGGTAATATGAACATCCCGACTTAATCTAGGTTGTATCCCATGGAGAAACCTCTCCATTCTAGTCCCATCAGTGGGCACCAGCTCCATGGCAAACTTTGCCAATCGATCAAACTTCAGGACATACTCAATCATTGATAAACTCCCCTGAAGTAACTGATAAACTCCTCAGCTTTTGCTGTCTTGATGGCATCATTGTAGTACTTCTCATTGAACAGAGTCTGAAACTCTTCCCAACTCAGGGCATTGACGTTTCTGGTCTGGGATATAACCTCCCACCAAATTCGGGCATCCTCCCAAAACATATATGTGGCACAGGCCACCCTCTCATTACCAGTCACCCTCATGAAGTCCAGGATGGTGGTAATCATGAAGTCCAGGATGGTAGTAATCTGTTTTTCTTTGAATCATTCTTATCAACTTAAACCTTGCTGTAATAGTCAATACAACCAGCCAGGCAGTGATAACTAAACCTCTTGCCACCTCACAGTCCAAGAACAAGCAGATAATTATCATATTCCACAGTTATGCAAATATACAAATGGATACATGATCATAGCATTTAGCATTTAACATGTATCAAATAACAATTCACAATG
Source organism: Humulus lupulus (assembly GCF_963169125.1). Taxonomy (NCBI): domain Eukaryota; kingdom Viridiplantae; phylum Streptophyta; class Magnoliopsida; order Rosales; family Cannabaceae; genus Humulus; species Humulus lupulus. Next base: position 46,584,730 of record NC_084793.1, read on the forward strand.
AACAATACTAATAAGCATGTTCTAGCAATATCAGTACTAATAAGCACGTTCTTGCTGATGATGCAGTACTCAAGGCACAATCTTATCAAGGTATCTCATGTAAACAGGTAAAGCAATTATACTTTATTTAAGCAATTAAATATATAACTACATAAATAGTTACCAAACCATGAGTCGAGCTTGTATTTAGTGGTGAGTGTACGTGCCTAGGCAGTCTACAGGAACTCTAAACCTTGGAACGCTCTAATACCAAGTTGTAACGCCCTGGTTACTCCAAGACCGTTACTGTGAGCTTTAAACCGTGCTTAACTCGCTAATCGAGTTCTTTGGTTATAAACGTGCATCTAGGTGTTATTAATAGGCTAAGGTGAGAACTAATCAAAAGGAAATGATATATTTTATTTAAAACATAAAACTGTTCATGGGTCCATAAAAGCATTTACATGTTATTTACAATACAAAATGGTCATTACGGTGTAAAATTTACAACCTGCCGACCTAAGTGGCAAAAATTGGGTTAACCCCCTAGTTCCTCCGAGAACTCCTTGGCCGTGGTGGTCAAGTGTCCGCATATGTACACATCGCCACCTAAGCTCTCCACTCAAGGCTGGGTGAGCTTTTCTTTCCCTTTACCTTCACCACATAGCACCCGTGAGCCAAAGCCCAACAAGAAAACTTAGAACCGCATGTATATAATATCAAATGATGATCATGATAATCATCCATGACTTATAGCCCTAAACATATGAGTGACAGATGTAAAAGTCACTAATGTGGGTTCCACACCCTTAGCAAATGACTGATCGAGTAACTAGATTAAACCAGGTGAGTGACTAATGAGCAAGTCACTAATGTAAACCAAATGAGTGATCATGGAATCACTAGCATGGGTTTCGTACCCTTAGCCATGTGACAATGGAGTCACCTGGGCCTTCTGGCCCTCGCTCTAAGTGACTAGTCATGGAACTAGGCAAGTGCTTTTAGTTTTCATCAAACTTGGGGTCGGTCCGACATTAATGCTCATGAAGAGTCATTCAATGATGATGTCGATTAGATCTAATCTTTTCAGCTCTGCGTTCAGGACGCTTATGCCGCTCCTGACTCATAGGTCAATAACATACGACCAGTGCTCAGTACTACTATCAAACTTGACTAGTAAGTCACAGCTTCACGGTCAATTCTGACACCATTGCCGATTCTGGCTAATAAGTCAGTGCCATTCACAAGTAAGCAAGATTTGCTAAGCATTTGATATGCAATCAATATCCACATTTAAACACTCAACATGCCACATTAATAACCATGCATGTCACATATGGGGTGCAGTTTTCTTACCTCTGGTTCGAGCTAGAATTAGTAAAAGAACGACCCTTGAGAATAATCTGTCTTTTAGTTCCTTAGCGGTCACCTAGTCATAACCAATTGGAATCCATCAATAAAGTAACTCAATAAAAGGTTCACAATCTAAAACCTCACTCCCGGGATCAATCCCGTACTCTCAGGACTCCCAATCCACCTAAACAGGGTAGTGAAACCATTCCCCGAGCCCCCAAAGTCATCCCGATCCCTAAAAAATAGGATCTGTTGAGACTGACCTAGCATTGGGGCGCTACTAGGTAGCACTGGGGCACTGCCCCAAGTCAGAGAGAGTCCCACTCTCTACCCTGCCTAGCGCTGGGGCACCACTTATAGACCAGATTTTCTGGTCTTCTCCCCTGCGACTTCCCCTGAAAACCATGCTTCCAAACTGATCTCAAACATCATCCAAACATACCATTCAACCCCAAAACTTCATCCATACCACAACTTAATCAAAACCCAAGAAAACTTTCTCAAAAACTCCCATTAATTCTCAACTAATCACTTCAAATTTTCAACTTAAAACTTCTAGAAAAACAGAGTATAACCTAAGTTTCATGGCTGAATTCTTACCTCAAGCTTGAATTGAGTCCTCTTCAATGGATGAACTAAAGTTCTAAGCTCCAAACCTTGATTCCCAAGCTTGGTTCTTCAACTAGGGTTCAAAAATTCCAAAGGAGGAGGATGGTGATCGAGAGAAGGCTCTGTTTTGGTTTCAGTTTCTACAACTTGAATGGCTGATATATATCTTAGGGGTGAAAAGACTATTTTGCCCCTAGGTCATTTAAAGTCTTCTAAAGGCTCCTAAGGGTAAATCTGTCCTTTCCTGCCTATTTTGTTAATCATAATTAACACCCTCCAATTCCTGTTATTCTCGATATTCTCAAATACCAATAATTCATATCTTGTTACCCTTTAATTCTCGGCAACACTCTAATCACCAAATTACCCCGAGACTAACTCCGAGCCTCGAGCTTAATCTCGTTATGACCAAACCGCTAACTTGCACTCAAAGATCGTCTCATGTCGAATGGCTAAAAAAAATCCACATTATAATGTGGCCTTATCAATAATTCACCAACATGCATAAAAATATACAATTACGCCCTCAACGGGCCAAATTACCAAAATGCCCCTATCATGAAATGTGGACCCACATGCATGCATTTAACATCATATTATAATATAATTCACATAAACATGCACATAATCATTTAACGGCATAATAAATCAATTATGACCCTCTCGGCATCCAAATCCAACCATTAATCCTCATTAGGGATTTTGAGGCATTACATAGCTGAATTAGAAGTAGCTGAGGAAATAGTCTGGCTAAATATTCAGATCTTGGTGTTACTCCAGAAATGGATAAACCACTTGTGTTGTTTTGTGACAATACAAGAGAGATAGCCAACTCTAAAGAACCTCGAAGTCACAAGAGGAGTACGCATATAGAAAGGATGTATCACATAATTCGAGAATATGTGACCAGAGGAGATGTGAAGGTAATGAAGATTGCATCTGAAGACAATCTTGCGGATCCGTTTACAAAGACACTACCAGAAGCTACATTTGATAAGCATATCAAAGAAATTGGATTAGTAGAATTAAGGCATTACTTTCAATTAATCCAAGTGGGAGTTTGTTGGGTTTTATGCCTTAATTAAAACTAAATTTCTTTGTAATCTCATTTATTATCAATAAAAGAATATAAATCATTTTTTGACTTAGTCAATGACTTTACTCACATGTTTTATTTTCATGATTATTTGTTTAATATAAACTTCTATTAAATCCCGAGCATATAGCTAATCGTATTTATAGTGACTTAATCATAGTGGAATATAAATATGATTATATGTTCAAATATAAGTTAGTCCTAAGATTAGTGAGGGCACAAGATTTACACTGACTTGCCAATCTACGATATGATCTACTTACACATTGTAGTGTTATGTTCTTTCCAGAACATTAGCAAAGTAGATAAGATCAGATATATTTGTTACATCGGATTGGACAGATATTGACAGTTGATAGGATAAGTAAACATACTGTTATTATCTATTCTAGTCATATCATATAGTTGATCATAGGTCAATTCAATCTCAATTCTGAGTGGTTAGTATTCTAACTGATTGTTTTATTTGAGTTCTTTGACTTGTTCGTTACCAGCTTACCCTACGGACTAGCCCATACTTTCATCTTGGGAACTCGATAGTATAATTGAGTGGGAGTGTTAATCATAGATATGAACATCTATAACTTTTGATGAAGAAGTGAAACGATGGTTTCTTTTTAGTTTGGTTCAAGGTGCTAAATGATAGAGATCTCATTTCAATAATTAACATTAGTTTACTGAAATATCATTTACAAGGAACTAAGTGTTTTAAGAATAAAATACAATGAGTGGTAAAACAGTATTTTAGTCCCATCTCATTGTAGACCGTCTATAGAGGATTGAGTGAGAATTATGGTTGTAATAATGTATCTATGAATTCTGAGTCTTTAGTGGAGTCACGATGAATTAATAAGTTAGTAAATTTATTTGTTAAATTTATGATAACTTATTGGAGCTTGATTTCATAGGCCCATGGACCCCACAGTACCTTGGATAAAATCATCTAGATAGTCTCAATTAATTGATTTAATTATCAATTAGAATTATCAAAGTTGACCAGGTCAATTTTGGATAGTTTCACAGAGTTATGTAATTTAGAGAAGAAAAGAGAAATTATGGTAGATTTATTAATTAAGATAAATTAGTATCTAAATTAATGAATAAGTTTAAATCAAGGTTCACATTATAAATAATTAATTTGATAAAGGATTTAATGTAGAGTCCAAGAACTTTACTTAGTTAGATAGATAGTAGTAGTAATAGTAATAACTAGTAATAGTTGTAGTATGTTTATTAGTGTGGATTTTGGTTCAAGTCGGGACTTAGTTGAACACTCATAGCAACACTTGTAGATTTTATAAGTTTAACCTATAGTTTAAGAATATTAATTATAACATAAGGTTTGATTAATATAACTGATTATAAAGATGATATATATTATACTATAAGGTTTAGATAGACCCAACAAGATAATGACACTTGTCATGTGCATGTTTATTGAGAAATTAAGTATTTTTGAGGAATAGTCTATTAAGAATAATATTTGAAAATTCCAGAGTCTGCCTGCAGCTTTGAAATCGTTATAGGACTCAGTCAAAGTTGTTTACTCAATTCAAATTAGGCTGAAAAAATGCAATTACGTGTATAATATTTCAACGTATGCTGATATATCGCAGCTCTAGGGGGTGATATATCGCCACTCGGGGAATACGAAAAACACGTAACTTTGCACGAACACTTCGACGAGCCTTGGGAACATAAGCCTAGGCGATATATCGCCTAGCATGGGCGATATATCGGCTCTAGGGCATTATTTTTGAATAATTTTGAAACCGAGCTCATTTTATTCCATAACCTCTTGATAAGCCCAGGATCTTTTTGACCGAGTCTTAAGCCTCTGCTGAACGATTATTCAATTAAAAAGTCATTATTTTTATTCAAGCTAAAAGAAGATCTTTTTATTCTTGAACTCTATAAATAGGACCTATTACGCGGCTATTTCTTTCATTCTTCAAGCTGAGTTCAGAGCCTTCAAGCTGCTAGGTTTACTTTAGAGTATTAAACACTTGGGTTGGGGTTATAAGCTTTATCATCTTAAGCTTATTAAACACTTGGGAAGTAAGATTAATAGTGTAATTTTCTATAAAGGTGTAGTTCGGTTATAGAGCATTCAAAGGTATTCCTATTCCTAGTTTATTTCTGTATATTTCATTAGTTTTTATAGTTTTTCTCTACTCATATCCTAACTCAGTATTTTCCATTCATGGTTAGGCAATTAAGTTCTTGAACTTGAGGTTTCTTGTCGGTAAGTATCTTCTCGGTGGTTTTAGTCCATTTCTTTTCATCTTTTCTTTTATAAATACTCACCTTCTCAATAATGGTTTTTAGGAGTGTTCCAAAATCCCATCCTTGCTCTCACATCCCGGTATTTGGTAAGGAAAATATGATAGTTATTATATGCTTATATGATTATGCTATAGTATGTTTTTATATGTTATGATATATGTATGTTTTGGGGCTTATAGTTGCTTAAATAGCAAACCCCAACACTTTTATGTTCTTGGGGCTTATAGTTGCTCAGCTAGCAAACCTCATTGTATTTTGAGGCTTATAGTTGCTTAGTTAGCAAACCCCAATATTTACCATGTACATGGGTTAGAATTATGATATATGTTTATAGTTATATGTGCAGGAAAATAGTTATGGCGGCGGTAAGATTCTCGGCAGCTTGGGATTGTGTATTGAGGGAGAATGGATTCGGTGGACTGCGTGAACAATTCGAGGATGAAGTTGTTTTTAGTCATTTCAATTATGCTTTATATGTATTTTTCCGCACCTGATCTTGTAACGAATTTATTTAAAATTTAAGATATGTTTTATTTTCAAAACAATGGGATCCCATATCATACTCTGAATTTTTATGTATTTAACTTTTGCCTTACAATTTTTAATAAAGTTGTGACTATTTCGTACGTAAGTTTTCTTAAAGGATAGTGTCTATGTATAAGTAGTTTTAATGGTCAAAAGTCTAGAATTAGTTGGATCATTACAGTTGGTATCAGAGAAACAGTTAATTCGCATGAGGTTCACCTCGATACACACACTCAAAGCTCTGAATCTGACTGCCAAGTAAGTGTTTATGGTTATAGTATTATGTTTATATGTATAGCTAACGATTTTAGCCTTTATGTTTTTAGTTAAGAATGAACGGATCATTAACTTATGAGGATATTCGAGCCATTAAGGCTTTAAAAAGAATTAGAGAACCTCGAAACACCGTAGGAGTGCTAGAAAGAATCACTCGGAGGCTACTTTTGTTCCACAGGGAGATATGTCACCTCCAAGAATCTAAGCAAATTATGATGAGATCAACAGAGCAATACGTTTTAGTAATTAGACTTTTTAGAGATTATCCTACCGTGATTGCAGCCTTAGAAGAAATTTGGGAGACGATAGATGATGAAGATGAATTGCCGGTAGCTATGAGATATTATTTTCTCATACTTAGATTCACTTCAAAAATGGAATTTCAGTTTACAAATGAATAAAAACATAGAATTTTTACAAATCTTCCTCGAGGGCATTTTGAGGCACAAGACAATGATGACTATGAAGAGATAGATGACGATATGCTAGATGAAGGATCGGATGTAGAAGATACCGATTTTTAGAATAGATTAGTTTCATTGTTTATTTTAATTTATTATTTGTTATCTTTTATGATTGTAAATAGTGAAAAACATTTTTTTTCCAAATTAATATCACAGTTATTTTGTTATCATGTATGAGTTTGATTTTCTTTCGCAATCATAATAAATAATAAATTTAATAAATAATGACTAAGTTCGGTGAGGGTGGATACAAATCAATGAACCTAATTTCTATATTGAGAGTTAGGGGGCCATAGTAGTGGGAACAATTTTACTGATTCCAGCCCTCCCTCAATATAGTTAACTTTGGAACAAAGATGAGTTTCGAGCCTGAGACTCAAGTCATATAGGATGATTAGAAACAGATTTAGAAAATAATAAAGATGGCTTACTTTTCTAAGTATAGAAACCCACTATAATAATAAAGAAGACTTATATAATTTCATAAGAAGTCATAATTAATAGGTCTGAGTTATGTTTGTTTAGATTAAGTTTTTGCCTTAGAGCCTATTAGGGTAAAGTTCTAACATGTTTTTCTTAACTGTTAGAACTCTATTGAAGATGTCGATCCGAAGATCTGCTCGCACCAACGAAAATGCCTCCAACGCTGCTCCGGTAAACAATGAAGCCCCTCCAGTTCGCAGAAGGGGAGTGCATGTTGCTGCCAGCCGCAATGCACCACCGCCACCGCCAGTTGACAACACTGCGGAAATCACCAGACTGTGACAACAAGTTGAGGAGTTATTGCAGTAACAACGACAACAGGCTCAGCCTCAGACTCAGCTTCCGCCGCAACCACAGCCGCAGCAAATGGCCTCAGCACCCCAACAAGTTGGTCCATATGGGGGATGGCCAGTGGAAAATTATGCTCCATATGCAGTTCAGCACATGGAGCCAGTTTATGAGCGGTTTCGTAAGCAACACGCTCCAAACTTTGAAGGGACTACAAACCCCTTCGAGGCAGAAGAGTGGCTCAGGAATGTGGAGCCAATCCTGACGCACATGAACCTCAGCAACGCGGACCTCATGTCTTGCGTTTCGTCTCTGCTCAAGAAAGATGCCAGAATATGGTGGGACTTAGCAGGCGCATGACATTGCCACCATGACTTGGACCCGATTTGTGGAGCTATTCCACAAAAATTATTATAATTCGGTTTTCATCGCTTCAAGAGTCGAGGAGTTCGCTGGCCTGAAGCAAGGGAGTTTATCAGTGGCAGAGTATGCTCGACAGTTCGACCGATTAGCTAAGTTTGCACATGAAATGGTTCCAACTGACTATCTGAGGGTGTCTAATTTCGTTAGAGGACTTCGAACAAAGATCGAGCTAGGGGTTAAGCTAGCAAACCCAGGAAATACTACCTATGCCGACGTTCTAGAGATGGCAATAGAAGTAGAAAGGCTGTAGGCTAATGTTAGTAAAGAAGAAGCCAGTAAGCGTGAGCCTAGACAACAGAGTCAACCTCATACTAGTTGGAACAACAACCACCACAACAGCAGCAAACAATCCAGCAACAACAATAACAATGGTTAGAAAAGAAGGCATCCTGACAATAGGCAGACCGATAGCGATAAAAGGGCACGGACGAGTAATGGAAGTAGTAGGTCGGGTTATGTAGAATACCCGCAATGTACTAAGTGCCAGGAGAAACATCCTGGGGAATGTCGGGCAAACACCAAGGGATGTTACAATTGTGGTCAAGAAGGACACTAAAAGAAAGAATGTCCTCAGCTCAAGATAGAAGGGAAAAAGGAAGACAAGATGGTTCCTGCCAGGGTATTTGCCTTAACCCAAGGAGAAGCTGATGCTAGCAATAAGGTGGTCACATGTCAGGTTTCTATCCTCAATAATATATGTTCTGTATTATTTGATTTGGGAGCCACTCATTCGTATATCTCGTTAGGAATGATAGAAAAACTAGACAAACCTTGTGAAAGATTTAGAACTAGGTTTGTAACCGAGTTGCCTTTGGGCAAAGTAGTTCTATCATCACGGATAGTACGAGGCATACCGATCAAGATTGAGGATGTAGAATTAGAAAGAGACCTGATAGAACTGGAGATCAAGGACTTCGCCGTGATACTAGGCATGGACTAGCTAGCACGGCATGGCGCAACCATCGACTGCAAAATGCAAGAAAGTGACGTTCAAGATTCCCGACAGCCAGAGATTATGCTTCATGGGACAAGTTTCAGGATTACGCACACCGCTAATATAATATCTCAAAGCTTAAAGGATGAAAGAAAAAGGATGTCAAGCGTTCTTAGCCAGCATCACAGACGTAGTACAGCAAACACCGCTTAAAGTTGGAGACGTTCGCATTGTAAGAGAATTCCCAGATGTATTTCCTGATGACTTACCAGGATTTCCGCCGACTCGGGAAATTGACTTCACGATCGAATTAGTACCAGGCACCGAGCCTATCTCCAAGGCACCATACCAGATGGCACCTGCAGAACTCAAGGAGTTAAAGATGCAGCTACAAGAACTCCTAGACCTGGGCTTCATTAGACCAAGTCATTCGCCATGGGGAGCATCGGTTCTATTTGTGAAGAAGAAGGATGGAAGCATGTGGATGTGCATAGATTACCGCGAGCTGAATAAGGTGACAATTAAGAATAAGTACCCGCTACCCTGGATTGATGACTTGTTTGATCAACTTCGAGGTGCGACCGTGTTTTCAAAGATTGATTTACGGTCCGGGTACCATCAGCTCAAGGTGCGGGGAGAGGATATTCCTAAGACAGCTTTTAGAACTCGTTATGGGCATTACGAGTTCTTAGTTATGTCTTTTGGTCTTACCAATGCTCCAGCTGTGTTTATGAACTTAATGAATAAGGTCTTTAAGGATTACTTGGATAAATTCATCATAGTGTTCATCGACGACATCTTAGTATACTCCAAGGAAGAAGTCGAGCACGAGGAACATTTGGGGTTGATCTTGTCACGACTAAAGGAGCATCAACTCTACGCTAAGTTCAAGAAATGTGAGTTTTGGCTTTCGCAAGTGGCGTTCCTCGGGCACATTATATCCAAGGACGGAGTTGCAGTAGACCCATCCAAGGTAGAGGCTGTGAAGGATTGGTCAAGACCAAAGAATGCATTCAAAGTAAGGAACTTTCTGGGATTAGTAGGTTATTATTGGAGGTTTGTAAAGGGCTTTTCTAAGATAGCCACTCGCTCACCAACCTGACCCGGAAACAGCAAAGATTCAACTGGACTGATAAATGTGAAGAAAGCTTCCAGTTGCTTAAGGACAAGTTGTGCTTAGCACCAGTACTCGGTGTACCGACACCCAACGACAAGTTTGTAGTCTACTGCGATGCGTCGAAGCAAGGGTTGGGTTGCGTGCTGATGCAAAATGACAAGGTGATAGCATACACCTCAAGACAGTTGAAGGAGTACGAGCAACGCTACCCAACTCACGATAGGGAGTTGGTAGCGGTGGTCTTTGCGTTGAAAATATGATGCCATTATCTTTACGGAGAACGGTGCGAGATTAATATGAACCACAAAATTTTAGAGTACTTCTTTACTCAGAAGGAGCTTAACATGAGGCAGCGCAGGTGGTTAAAGCTAGTGAAGAATTACGACTGCGAAATCCTATACCACCCGGGAAAGGAAAACGTAGTTGCCGATGTGCTAAGTTGGAAGAATTATGGAAGTTTAGCAGCATTAGCCGGAATAGAAAAGCCATTGCAGTAGGAGCTGATCAATGCTGGAATAGAAGTAGTTGTCGGCAAGCTGGCTAACTTGTCTATCCAGTCAAATCTGCTAGAAGATATGCGGATTAGGCAAGGGCGTCACGACACACTAATGGTACATATGGATGCAGTCAGAGAAGGCAAGGCCATAGATTTCTCAATATTAGGTCAAGGGTTATTGAGATACAAGGATCGGGTATGCGTGCTGAATGATCAAAGGATTAAGATGATGATTCTAGAAGAAGCGCATAATACCCTGTACTCAGTTCACCCAGGGTCGACCAAGATGACTCACGACATCAAAGCAATGTATTGGTGGCCAGGGATGAAGAAGGACATAGCGGAATTTGTGTCTAAGTGTTTAATATGCCAACAAGTGAAAGCAGAGCATCAGCGCCCTGCAGGCCTATTGCAGCCACTTAGCATACCAGAATGGAAGTGGGACGATATAGCTATGGATTTCATGATGGGTTTGCCACGAACAAGTAAGTAGCATGATTTAGCTTGGGTAGTAATAGATAGACTAACCAAGTCGGCTCATTTCTTGCCTGTTAAGACCCCATACACAGTGGATCAATACGCAGACATCTATGTCTAAGAGATAGTAAGGTTGCATGGAATCCCCAAGACAATAGTGTCTGATAGAGGATCGGTGTTTACATCGAGATTTTGGGGAAGTTTACAACAAGCCACGGGTACTAAGTTAAGTCTTAGTACTGCTTTTCATCCTCAGACAGACGGTCAGTCCGAGCGCACCATACAGATTTTAGAGGATATGTTACGCGCTTGTGTACTTGATTTCAGAGGATCATGGAATAAGTACTTACCGCTGATATAGTTCTCCTACAATAATAGCTATCAGTCAACGATCAGGATGGCACCTTATGAGTTACTTTATGGAAGAAGGTGTCAATAGCCATTACATTGGGATGAGGTAGGAGAAAGGCAACTTCTCGGTCCCGAAGCTGTTAGAAAAGCTCAAGAAGCAGTAGCGCTGATTAGAAAGCGTATGCTCGCTGCTCAAAGCCGTCAGAAAAGCTATGCGGATGCCAAGCGACGAGATGTGGAATTCAAAGTCGGAGATCAAGTCTTCCTGAAGATATCTCCTATGAAAGGTGTGAAGCGGTTTGGGAAGAAAGGCAAGCTTAGTCCCCGTTTTATAGGTCCTTTTGAGATATTGGACAAAGTGGGGGAGCAGTTGCATATAGACTAGCCCTACCGCCAACCCTAACAGATAGTCACAACGTGTTCCACATCTCAATGCTACGAAAGTATGTGTCCGACCCATCTCACGTCCTCAAGTATGATATGATAGCACTCTAGAAAGACTTGAGTTACGAGGAACGACCGGTTAGCATCCTAGATAGAGGGATGAAGCAGTTACGGTCCAAGAGTATTCCGATAGTCAAATTCCTATGGAGTAATAGTTCTGAACAGGAGGCAACGTGGGAGTTGGAGGAGGACATGATAGCCCGGTATCCGGAATTGTTTGGTAAGTAAATTTTGAGGATGAAATTCTTTTTAGTAGGGGAGAATTGTAGAGTCCAAGAACTTTACTTAGCTAGATAGATAGTAGTAGTAGTAATAATAGCTCGTAATAGTTGTAGTATGTTTATTACTGTGGATTTTGGTTCAAGCCGGGACTTAGTTGAAAACTCGTAGCAACACTTGTAGATTTTATAAGTTTAACCTATAGTTTAAGAATATTAATTATAACATAATGTTTGATTAATATAACTGATTATGAAGATGATATTTATTATACTATAAGGTTTAGATAGACCCAATAAGATAATGACACTTGTCATGTGCATGTTTATTGAAAAATTAAGTATTTTTGAGGAATATTTTTTTAAGAGTAATATTTGAAAATTCCAGAGTCTGCCAGCAGCTTTGAAATCGTTATAGGACTCAGTCAAAGCTATTTACTCAATTCAAATTAGGCTGAAAAAGTGCAATTACGTGTATAATATTTCAGCGTATGCTGATATATCGCAGCTCTAGGGGGCGATATATTGCCACTCGGGGAATGCGAAAAACACGTAACTTCGCACGAACATTTCGACGAGCCTTGGGAACATAAGCCCAGGCAATATATCGCCTAGCATGGGCGATATATCGGCTCTAGGGCATTATTTTTGAATAATTTTGAAACCGAGCTCATTTTATTCCATAACCTCTTGATAAGCCCAGAATCTTTTTGACCGAGTCTTAAGCCTCTGCTGAATGATTATTCAAATGTTTTTCAATTAAAAAGTCATTATTTTTATTCAAGCTAAAAGAAGATCTTTTTATTCTTGAACTCTATAAATAGGACCTAGTACGCAGCCATTTCTTTCATTCTTCAAGTTGAGTTCAGAGCCTTCAAGCTGCTAGGTTTACTTTAGAGTATTAAACACTTGGGTTGGGGTTATAAGCTTTATCATCTTAAGCTTATTAAACACTTGGGAAGTAAGATTAATAGTGTGATTTTCTATAAAGGTGTAGTTCGGTTATAGAGCATTCAAAGGTATTCCTATTCCTAGTTCATTTCTGTATATTTCATTATTTTTTATAGTTTTTCTCTACTCATATCCTAACTCAGTATTTTCCATTTATGGTTAGGCAATTAAGTTCTTGAACTTGAGGTTTCTTGTCGGTAAGTATCTTCTCGATGGTTTTAGTCCATTTCTTTTCTTCTTTTCTTTTAGAAATACTCACCTTCTCAATAATGGTTTTTAGGAGTGTTCCAAAATCCCATCCTTGCTCTCACATCCCTGTATTTGGTAAGGAAAATAGGATAGTTATTATATGCTTATATAATTATGCTATAGTATGTTTTTATATGTTATGATATATGTATGTTTTGGGGCTTATAGTTGCTTAAATAGCAAACCCCAACACTTTTATGTTCTTGGGGCTTATAGTTGCTCAGCTAGCAAACCTCATTGTATTTTGAGGCTTATAGTTGCTTAGTTAGCAAACCCCAATATTTACCATGTACATGGGTTAGAATTATGATATATGTTTATAGGTATATGTTATATGTTTATAGCTTATGTTTATGTTTATGTTTCATGCTTGTAGTAGAGTTTCCTTGCTGAGCATTAGGCTCATTCCTTTGTTTTATATGTGCAGGAAAATAGTTATGGTAACGGTAAGATTCTTGGCAGCTTGGGATTGTGTATTGAGGGAGAATGGATTCGGTGGACTGCGTGAACGATTCGATGATGAAGTTGTTTTTAGTCATTTCAATTATGCTTTATATGTATTTTCCGCACCTGATCTTGTAACGAATTTATTTAAAATTTAAGATATGTTTTATTTTCAAAACAATGGGATCCCATACCATACTCTAAATTTTTATGTATTTAACTTTTGCCTTACAGTTTTCAATAAAGTTATGACTATTTCGTACGTAAGTTTTCTTAAGGATAGTGTCTATGTATAAGTAGTTTTAATGGTCCAAAGTCTAGAATTAGTTGGGTCATTATATTTAAATAATTATTTAATTAATTAAATCAATAGAAAATAATATATGCCTTGATTTTAAGTCCAACAGGCTTATAATTAAATGGGAAATTTCACGGGCCTAAAGCCCATGATAATTTCGACCTAGGGCTGATTATTGGCTATTATTTTATTAATTAAATAAATGACCTAATTGAGTCTATAAAAGGAATGCTAAGTGAGAGTTGAAATAAGATTTTCGAGAGACTAGTTTTGAGAAGATCAGAAGATCTAGTCTTGATGCTCTAGGTCTTAGATTCTCTCTATAGCAAAAATCTTTTTCTAAGCCTCAATTTTTCTCTTCTATTCTTCTTCCCTCTGTATCTATCTGTGTTGAGAATTGCACACACTAGTTTAGGTGATTCTAAGGATACTTTGGAAGGATGTGGAAAAAATTGAAGAACGATTCAATTTCTTGGTGATACCCTGCGACAAAAATGATACAAGGGTTAGAGAAACTGAAGAAATGACTCAATCATTCCGTTGCACCATAATGTAAGTGTTCTTATCATTGTCTCTGTATAAATTCAATTTTAGAAACATGTTCTAGGTTTTCTTATATTAATTTGTTTAATATAAGATCTACATGAAAATAAACAAGATCCTGTATAAGTTTTCAACAACAATAACTTTTGAGAAGCCAACATTCCTTTAATCTTCCTTCTCCAAATTCTAAAATCCCCATTACCATCAAAGCTCTCTATTTCAAGCTTCATATTACTCATATTGCTGTTGTAACCCCAATCTGAGGCTCTTTGAATTAATTCTTGAAACTTAGAACTTGATTCTTGGACTTCTTTCTTGATTGAAACTTTTTCTGTGTCATTTTCTGATGAAGAACTTGATTAAGCTAGTTCTTCCCTTCTTTGTTACCTTTGATCTTGAAGCTGGACTTTTCCAATTGACCTGACTCTGATATCGTTGTTAGGAAATTCACCTTCATGACACCAGCTTAATATACAAACACAAAAATTACAAACCAATAGACACAATGTAACGACCCGGATTTTCAAGACTCGATAATGCGGAAATATAAATGTTTTCAATTAACAAAATGTCTCAAAAACCCGTATAAAAAAAAACTTTTTAAAAAGTCGTATGGCCATACTTAACATTTAGTTACAAACATGTTTTATAAAGATTAGAGTGAGCCTAGTTTAGGAAAATTACACAACATTTCCAAAAATAAAAAGGCTTCCCAAAAGGTCGGTCCACATGTACATTTGCAAGGAAGACTCCAGCGCTCACTGCTCTGCCTTGCCCTTGCTCTTACCTACAACATGAAACAACTAGGTAAGCGAAAACGCTTAGTAAGATCAACTTTCAAACAAAGCATGTAGAGAATTAGGGTTCCGGACCCATCCGGACCCTACACAATCAATTTCAAGAACGCTAAAGCGTCCTGGAAAACTTATGGTCATGCCTGATAACCAATGATAAATTAAGTCATAACTAGATAAAAATCCTGCACTTAGAAAAATCCCAGAACAAGCAGATATATTATATCACAGCTAATTCTTATCAACAATTATATCCCTGCACTCAGAAAATCCCAGAGCAAGCAGATATATTATATCACAACTATATCTTATCAACAATTATATCCCTGCACTCAGAAAATCCCAGAGCAAGCAGATATATTATATCACAACATAATTCGAGACCAACGCTCGACAATTTCCAACAATTCATGCGTAACGCGCCCTCCGACATAATTCATAATCTGTAAAAGAGAACCGAGTCTCCACACTAAGATCTAGCCAATAAATATTCTCATCAAGGGTAACTATCGTGTTACCTAGGGTATCGCTACTTATCCAAGAGTGTAATCCAATTTACACGGTTTTACGGAGACTTCTATGTTAATCAGTGGTGCTGGTGAGCAGTTGCCCCTAGGGTGTTCAGCCTCACTCAATCTTGGCAACCCCTAGTGTCTCTAGGCACTCTCACTGAATGGCCAATATTCACGGCTGCTATTCGGGAATAACTTATCAAAGCACTTGCTCGGATTCTAACCGTCCAATGATTAAGTAAGCATGAGGGCCCCTAGGTCCCATTTATCTTGGCGCCCCTAGGTTTAACCAGCTTATCCTCATCTCATGGCCACTCGTCGCGGTAATGAACCGGACATAAATAAAATCAAGCAGTGTGACGGGGATCAACCGTCTAGGATATGACGGACTTCTACTGTTCATATTTTCTAAATCAGCACTCACTAGACTAACGTCTCTAAGCAACTTTCTATGACAGCCTATATATGTGCATGTATCCCTATACTAACATACAAGACAATAATCATTTCATGTTGCAGCCATACAATATAAGTTGACTTACTTGGAGTCCTTAGCGCTCAGCAAGTTTTCACCCTCCAACGTTCAGTCCAGTTACGCTTAGCCAATACTGTAGTTATCCATACAGTATACTCGGATTAATTATGGCACTAATAATTCATTATTATTATTTTGGGCAGTTTGGTCATTTTAATAAAAGTCATTTGTAAGGATTTATAATCCTTATTTGGTTTTAAACCTATTAAGGAAAGTTATACAAAATATTCGAGACTAAACCCTAAGTCTCGGGGAAACCTATCCTAAGGTCTCGATACCTAGGCTCGGGTATCACAATGGTATTTCCCACAATCCGCTAAAAATCTTATTCTTTCAAGGTATCGCCATTAACCCGCACTTTCGACTAGTCGGTTAAAATATGTAAGATTTTAGCCAGTATTATATCCAGAAAATACAAATAAATTCCTTAATTATTTTTAAAGAAAATAAACTCTTTAAATTTTCCTTTTATTTTTCTTAAGGTTTTAATATCTAAAAACCGTTTTAAGAAAATTGCCTAATTTGTCTTAATTAGGAAAACCGTTATAAATTTCTCATCTTGACTAATTAATTTTCCAAAAGCAATTAATCAATTTTACTTACTAGGAAAATAATTTATTTAATTATTTTATCAAAATATAGGGTTTTAAACCCTCTTTTAATTTATTAACTATTAATAAATTAAATCTCTTATTTTTAGAAAGAATAAAAACTCTTTAATAAAAATAATTCATTTAAACTCAAAGGGATAATTTGAGTGAAAATATGATTTCAAGACTTACCAATTTATATCTTGAAATAAGCAAAATTTTACTTTTTACCTTATGTTCCAAAATCTCATTTTTACACTAAGTGTGAAAAACCTAATTTTCACATTTTTAACTACATACTTCGTTAGTTCATAACTTGAAATTTACTTACCCAATTGTTACCAAAATTTCCCAATTCTATTTTTCTTATGCCATTTAGGTCTTTGTAAAATCTTAGGTCAAAATGAGCATTTTTGATTGGTGAAATCATTTTCCAACAATGAGGTAAAAATGACCTTATTTTCAAGTCCTTATTTTTTCCAAAATTTGACAGTTAATAACTTTCAAACCGTTTAATATTTTCTTACCAAATTTTACAGTGGACTAATAGGTTATGCCATAAATATTTCCACAAAATTTTAGAAAAACTGGGTTCATTTGCCCTATACAGTGGCTGTCCAAATTTGGTTCCGAAAATAAGAATACGAAAAAACAGTTTTTTACCTAAACTTTGAAATATCATAACTTACTCATTTCTAAACATTTTTTAGTGTTTCAAAAGCTCAATTTTATGTACTCAATCTCAACAACATCACAGTACAATTTAATTTTACAAAAACAATATACAGTGGCTGCTTGACCCCTTGGAAGTCACAGCTTAAAACGTGTTTTGTTTTAGGGTATCCTACAAAACCCTTGGGGGTTTTGGTTCCCATTTTCAAAAATCAATACACATGCATCATAAAAATTATTAAACAACTACCATAACCTTATTACATCATCAACAAGAAACTCTAAGCATTAGATATACAAAATAATGCTTAAAACTAAAAACCCTACAACAAAAACATCAAAAGTAAACTTTTTACCTCTTTGGTGTTCTTGCTTAAGGTTTGGACCTTCCTATTAGCTTTGGCTCCTCCAAAACCTTTCAAAAACCCTAACCAACTCCCCCCAACAACATAGTTAATTATCTATTTGAAACTCTAAGCTTAAAACTTTACAAAATCCTAGATTAGTGAAGGTTTACCTTAGGGAAAATACTTCCTAGACCAAGACTTAGCCTCCAAGTTTTCCTTGGTGTTCTTGAGGTTGAATATTGAGAGAACACTTTGAATGGTCTAAAAAAAATCAGATGAGTGAATGAGAGAGAGTGGTGTGGTCGGTTGGGGAGGGATGAAAGAGTTATATACTATCTAATTTATCTCAAAAACACTCAAGTGTTTTCCTCCCACTTGCCCACTTGACTTCTTAATTAAATGGGATTTAAATTTTATAAAAATTTGGGTTCACACCACTCTAAAACACCACATGGCCGGCCACCCCTTTGCCATATATGATCATTTCATTTTTTTTTTTAATAAAAGTTAATAAAGGTTTCATAAGAAGAAAAGTCCAAATTGGCTTTTGACACCTTTTTTTCACTCTTATTAAGTTTTAATCACCAAACTTAACATTAATTAATTAAATTAAATGTCTCTCACATTTAATTTAATTAATCACATAGTAAAATTTAACCTAAGGTCCATTCATGGAATAAAATTCCCCATTTCGGTAAAATTAGGCATTTAACACAAAATGCCCTAAAATTTCCATTTTCTTTTAGGTTTATTATTTTTGACCAAACTTTAACTTTTATGAATGTATTTTATGCCCAAAATATAATTTCCATGATTTTTCATTTTATTTTCCGAGATTTTTACCCGATCAGGGTTTTTGTGTCGGTCCAGGACCGAAAGTCTTATCTTGACTTTTAAAATCACAAAATTCATATTTTGGCTAGCAATAACTCATGGAATACTTACAAACAAAATATAATATTATTTAAAATAATATTCTTAACCCGGGGGAAAAATCCCGACCCGAGTCGTTTAAAGGTACCAAAAAACGTAGGACGTTACACACAACATGCAAATTCAATAGAAAAAAATCAGTAAGAAAAACAATAAAATAAACACTAAGAATTATAGAGGTTCAACCCAAATAAACTTGAGCCTACATCCTCTTTGAATTCCCATTGAGATGTTATTCTCTGCACTATGAAACAACAATAGAAATTATAGCTTGTCACCACTTGCTTCTACACTTGATGGATTACAATGCCCTAAACTCAGACAAAAATCCCAAGCACACTTGACTATGTACAAAGAAATCTCTCACCAAAAACTCAAGTGTTTCTCTTTCAAGCTCTCTCTCTCTAAAAATAACTCCTATTCTTTGAAAATGAAAATATGTTCTATCAAATAAAACGAGTAGAACCTATTTATAGAGTTTTACAACAATAAAACAAACTTAAAAATACTGGAAATAATTGCAAACTCATCTGACGAAATGGTAGACAAGACTAGAAAAAAAAACATAACTTTACTGATGTGATCTAAAGTTTCATGCATAACAACTATTCTAACATTAATAACTATAGTTTTTTTTTTTTGAAACATCAATAATAACTATAGTTGGTTGTATTATTGTACATAGAATCTAAACCTTCTATTCTCTTTAGGCTTTGTTTAGATCTTGAATTTTAAGAGAGAAAAAAATAAAATCTAAAATGATTCTATTTTCTCATATTTAGATTGTATCAATAAATTACGAATTCTTTTTCTAAAAATATTAAAACTTAAATAAAGTATAATTTTTTAAAATTTACAACAATTAGAAATACATCAAAAAAAAAAAATTATAAAAAAAAATCTCTTACCAAATTTGTGAAAATATTTTCCATCATTTTTTTTCATTATAT
The DNA here is from genome assembly GCF_963169125.1 of Humulus lupulus. Taxonomy (NCBI): domain Eukaryota; kingdom Viridiplantae; phylum Streptophyta; class Magnoliopsida; order Rosales; family Cannabaceae; genus Humulus; species Humulus lupulus. The sequence goes on from NC_084793.1 coordinate 46,604,367, forward strand.
TTTACCTCATAAAATATTTTATTCTTAAAATCCCAGGTTCAAACAAATACTTAATCTCCAAAGTTGGTAAAAGTTTCCCCGCCTGAACTATTAAATGTCCAAATTTAAATTTAAATGACAAAACCAAATCGAAATGAAACGGAAAGTCATGGAGGAGGGGCAGGGAAGCTCGGAACCGGAGGCAAACTATATGGAGATCAAGACCACCGCCGACTCTATCGACAGCTCAATGATCTTCCATGCCATTAACGAAGTCTCCGGATTCCTTCTCTACACGTACCAACAAATCCCTTAGTAAGTTTCTTTCTCTGAAAGCATTAACACCCGACCTAAATGATCCGAAAATTGTCATTACAACCTGTTTGGTTTCTCGGAAAGTAGAGAGTAAAATATAGGCCTTTCTTTGCGTTCCCTATTGCCTGTAAGCAGAAATCTGATGTCACTTTTTTTTTTTACATAGCGTGTTGCAGGATATCACTCTCGAATTCAAGAAATGGTGTAAAGAGTATAGTAAATTGGTATATGTGTGAACCAAGAGATATCAATTTTTGTTTTTGTTTTTGTTTTGTTTTTTGAAGAATTGGGGTTTTTTTTTCTTTCTTCTTTTTCGTCATTTTCAGGAAACGGATCTTGCACAAATTCAAGGGACGGGAGTGTTGCGAAGAAAGCACGCTAGTGAAATGAGAGAGATAAAATATGAAATTAGACGATTCGAGAAGCTGATACGCACCATTTCTGATTTCCAAACTGCGCTTAAGCTTATGATCAGTGAAGTTCCTAACTTTCAAGCAGCCATTTTGGTCCTTGGCGCTACTCCATTAAGACCCCGAGCTGTTTACGAGTTTTCCTTTCCCAATCACCACTCTGCTTCTGTTGTCACAGCGCCTGATTTCGCCAAAACCAGAGCAGCAGAAGTGCTGGCAAAGAAGGTTCCCAAGGATTTACTTCCTCAAATTTGTGTTTGTTTTTGTTCCTTTGCTCCTCAAGTTAACAGCTTTGTCCCCACTTTTACAGGCTATTCGGGGGTTGATCTCAAAGCGTGTTGGATCTGGTTCTTATCCTGGTATATACTTTCATTACACATTCATACCATTGCAGAGTAGCTACATAAGTATGCTTTTTATGAAGAAATGTTTGTAGCTCAGAATAAAAGGATTGTTAACTTTTTTTTTTTCTTTTCTTTTTATTGAACTCACTCAGGCATATCTAAGCTGTTTCTACTGGTTAAAGCTCCCTCTTCAATGAACTTACCCCTTCATTTTGTTCCCAAACGTGATTTCAGATATAGCAAAAAGGTGATCACATAAATTATTTAAATGGTATATGCATTATCATTTTTAATATCTCGAAGGATATGCCTTTTTTGTTTAGAGTTAGAGGGATGGTTGTGTAAGTGAGACCCTAATTAAATAAAGGACATAACTCATTCCATATACCTAATTAAATAAAGTGCAATATGCACTTTTATTCATAATATCAATGACATTTCCTCCAGTCTTCATATAGAGCCGGAAATTACAAATGATGCTTGCTTTGTATTTCCTAAAATTGTCTGCATTAATGTTTTTCTTACATAAGGGGATTAATGTACTGCATCCATTTTATGCTTCCATGTGGCATTGTTACAAGCCCATTATTTTTTCTCACAGGTTGTGCCGTTCATAGTGCGGTTTAAGTGTAGAACCCAAGCTTGCAAAGAAATGGATGCTAATGATCTTGAGCTTCATACTGAAAGCTCTACTGAGACCGCTCCAAATGAATTAATCTGGTAGGGACTAAGAGAGGCTTCTAACATTTAAAAAAATGACGGTCAGATGTTATGATTTGCAGCTCATTCTCGTAATCTATATTTTTTTTAGATCTTATGAGAGGTTTACAACTTGCCAACTCTCTTAGAACTGGTCTAGTAATTGCTTAAACTTTCATTTTCCACAAGTTGTTGCTCTTTTGTTCATGTTTGGTCAAAACTTTGGCTTTAATTTCTGTAGTTTTTACACTGATCTTCGGTTTATTTTTTAGGTTCCAGTGTCGACATGTGATTAAGGGTCTAGCGTTCAACACACAAACGGAAGAATGAGGATACATATACTCATTTCATTATTGTGAGATGGGATTTTCGGATCAAGCAAGGGCTTTCATTAGCACTTGTTTGTTATGCAGATCTCATTACCTGCATGCTTTGAGCCTTCATCGTACTCAGTCAGGCTCGAGAATGGAAAATTTAGCTGGACTAAAGTACAAAGTTTTAAATGAGGTATTGTGGTTCCAAATGACTTGTAAAGAATCCTCATAATTGTCTTATGCTCTTTTTGTTAAAAATATGTATGCATTGCATTGCGATTTTGTATTCCCTACAAACAGTCACCTCAAGTATATCATTAATTTTGGAGTAAAAAGGACAAGTCGTTTGTATTGCTAATGTAGTAATATAACAAATTGATACAAAAATGGCATGAGACACATACTTTTAGTCTTTAAGCAAGTTTGGAGACTAGTATTGGATTAGATCAAATAATGTAAGAAAAAAAGTAAAAAAGAATAGATGAGTTGAATATGTATACAAAGGTGTAACTTTTTCTTTTCCTTGTCTTACTATTGATAATGAAATTATGTTTTTAGTAATTACCAAATTAATTAAAACAAGTAGTTTAATTAAGATGCGGAATAGTAATTAAATGTTAAAACATATTTTAATTTTGTTGTGACAGAATGAGGATTGGTTGTAAAAGAAATTGAATACAACAAAAAGACAATGCCAAATAATAAAGAACACAACGAATTTTTACAGGGTTCAGAAACCCTTTCGAATAACCTAGTTTTTGAGGCCACGTCCAAAGAATAAAACTAATTAATAAAGAACCACAAGTACATAAATATTGATTTAAACGAAACAAGACTTTTTTTGAGATTTGTTGTAATTTTGTTGTACTTCTCTTTACTAATTTAATTTTGATTGAAACACCTAACCACTTGAACTCCTTTCAATGGTCAGCGAGTGCTTGCATCCTCCCGAAGCAAGACTTGTAAATATCGTCTCTCGAAGACTTTAAGAATTGTGTTCAAATTACAACCTGTATTCCCTCATGAACGTGGTATAGACTTACCACAAAACTAAACACTCATTTTATTACAAGAACACGTGAGTACTGTGATCTTGAATATAAACTTTGAACCCTCACAAATATTACAATTCACTAACAAAACAATACACTAAAGAGTTCACCTTTTCTCAACGCCCTAGAACTTTATTTATAGAGACCATTTCGGGCTTAGAAGGCTAAGAAAGAAAAAAATCCACAATAAAAGCAAGACTATGTGATAATATTTTTGATTGATGAAGATTTGCCAATCTGTTGATTCTGTCTCGACACCCCTACAATCTACGGAGACAGCTTATACCTGAGTCAATATAGAATTTCCTAAAAAAGGAAATGAGCAATAACTTACCCAAGGATTTTATTTCTTGCATAAAACTATCATTGGAAAGTACGAAAATTAACCCAGGAAAATCCATAAATGAATTCAATTAATCACAAAATATTTTCCATAGAAAAACAAGGTATAAATTCCTTATTTAAATATATTGTGAATATAAATTTGAAATAAGGAATATTTGCAATTCCCACCAAATATTCAAGGGCATTCAAACCGAAAATCACAATATAAAAGAATTTAAATAAGTTTTTAAATAAAATAAGATTTTCCATAAATTTGCCAAGTTAAGATTTTACAATTTCTGTCTTTGGAAATTTTATAGACAAGACATATCTTATTTTTTTTAAAGACCTTGCAAGAACCAAGTTAGTGCTAAATCCACAAATATGATAAAGAGGCCTGAAATGACCCCTCTTCCAAATATGATCAAAGCACATAACAAAAACAAGTAACCAATGCAGCATAAAAAAAACACCAAAAATAAAAATAAAAATGAGAGCACGCGTACGTATCTCTCCTCCTCATTGTCTAAAGAAATGCCAAAGGAAAAACGAACATAAAACAGAATAAAGACACATTTAGTGTCCATTTACATTTATTAAAAGCAAATAAAAATAGATGGAGAGAAGCTGAAACCGTCATGGGGATGGAGTAGTGAACGCATTGAGAATCGCCAAAGAAGCGAGGATGTGGCGCTGAGTGTCCTCCATGGCAGTGAAACGCTCGCAGAGAGTGGAAATTCCTGTCTGGACAGCAGTAAGAGTGGACTGAACAGCAGGAGATGCAGACTCGACATCTCTAGACCCAGAAATGGTCAAGCTAATGCCTTTGGACTTTTTAGTCGTGGTAGGAGCGCTGTCATCTTTGACTTCTTTGTCAGTGTAGGAAGGACCAACCAAAGGAGGAACCAGAGACTCATAAGACATCTTCAAAGGATGTTGAGTGTCCAGCAACTTGTAAATGATGTGAGGAAACATCAAGTGTTGACCCTTGTGCTTCACACCACCTAAAGAAACAATCAGATCGAAGATTGCTGAAGCAAGATCAACAATGATATCGGTCCCAACCTTAAACAGAATGAGGGCCATGTCTTGAGTGATTGTCGAGGAGTGTGTGGTAGGAAGCCAATTGTACATGGAAAACTTGAAAAGAGCACCATAATAATGTGTAAGGTCTGAGACTTTGAGAGATGCATTTGGTTCCCACACCATTGCTTGGCCAACTAATTCAGACAAGACTTGATCCTTTGCAAATTCAAACTAATCATCGACCTCTACTGAGACTTGATTGAGAACCCGAGCAATTTCAATAGGACAAAATTTATACCAATGTCCTCTAACATAGAATTTATGAAACATAAAGGAGTTCTGATCAAGCAACTCATCATTTAAATTGGCATAAAGTTCTTGAACTACCCGAGGGACATACCCATCAAAACTAGACAAAGAGCGTAACCAACCCCTTTCTTCAATTGTAAGAAAAACCCCAAATACCCGATGAGGAGCAAAAAGAAAATTACGTTCACTAATGAAATGCCTATTATCATAAAATTGCATATTTTTCTCATTACCATTAAGGCAGTAAGTAAGAGAATGAGCCTTGAAAGATGAACCTGAAGAGCGAATTGAAGTGCCCTTGCTTTTGGTGCTTTTGGTAAATAATTCGGGAAAAGCCAATGGCTTTTTGCCTTTGGGATTAGATGCAGCGGTAAGGTTTCTGATGGGTCTTCTTCAGATTCTGTCATCCTCAGAATCTTTGAGAGTATTTATTTGTTTAGCATAACTCTAACCATTTCCTGTAAGGTACAATTTTTTTGTTCCACTACCCCATTTTGTTATGGGGTTTCGGGTGCATAAAATTTATGTAAAATTATAAAAGATTTACAATTTTCATCATAAACAGAATTTTCAAACTCCTTACCATGATCACTTCGGATTCTCACAATTTTATCGATGTTGCAGTCTTTTTCAACTCTTAGTCTTGTACAGAGAGTTTTAAAATCCTCAAATGTGTCTGATTTTTCTCTTAGGAAATCAACCCATGTAAATCTTGAAAAATCATCCACACATACAAAAATGTATCTCTTACCATTAATACTTTCAACCTGTATAGGACCCATGAAATCCATATGCAATTGTTCCAACGCATTTGAAGTACTAATATCATATAGGATTTTATGGGAAATTTTCAACTGTTTTCCCAATTGACATGATTCATACTTACCAGCTAATTATTTACCCAATTTGGGTATCCCACGGATGAGACCTGTATTGGCAATTTTTTAAAAATTTATGTGACCAAGTTTATCATGCCACAAGTCAATGTTATTAACACTTGATGATGATGCATGACATGTGAATTTTTGTGAGTGTATAACATTTATCCAAAGAACGAGAACCTGTAAGAATAGTATGATTTACAACATTACACTCATCATGCAAAAAATTAACAAAAAACCCTTGGTCACAAATTTTGCTTATGGTAATTAAGTTAGCTTTCAGCCCATCAACAAGAAGAACATTTTTTTAGCTTTGGTAACTTCTCTACGTTTAGGGTACCTTTTTCTAAAATGTTTCCAGTCATCCTATCTTCGAATGTTACTACACCACATTTCAAAGATTTGAAGTTGGTGAGTATGTGGGCATTATCTGTCATATGTCTAGAGCAACCACTATCAAAATACCATGAACTAGATGCATCTGTTTTATGACAAGTAAAAGCAGCCAAATAAGCCAAATGATTTTTCTTGACCTATGTTGTTTTTGATTTTGAATTACTTTTGGTCAAGAATTGATTCATGCTACCAAAGTGTTTAATATAATTCTTTCTCAACAAGTTTAACAGAGAAAAACACTTTGGTCTTATATGTTCTTTCATACTACAAAAATGACAAACTGGTACAAATTGTCCAATTTTTGTCTTCGGATAAATTTTCTTTAGTTGCAGATCTGTTGGAACAGATGACAACTTTGTGTTCTCAAAAGAGCCACTTGTTCCTGCAAAACCGTTAGTTGTCACAAAAAAATGATAATTCACAGATTTTACAAAAACCATTTTCTTAGAGGATTCAGATCCATTAGATCCTAATCTACTGAAATCAACAACGCTTGTTCCTGCAGAGAGAACATCATCCAAAATTCCAGATTTTGGATTGAGCATCGTTGTAATCTCACAACACAAACTCAGCATACTTGTTAAGAGACACATGATCAAACACTTGGTGTTCAATTATTAAAACTAAAATTAAATGGCAGTAAAAAGAAGAAAATAAAACCAACAAATACAAATAATTTGAAAAAGAAATAAAGGGGAAGAGAAGACACAAATTATATAGGTTCGACCATAAAGAAATTGGCCTACTCCAGTTTCCTCCGATGAGGTTCCACTATAGAAATTATTCTGTTACACCTTGATCTTCTTGCACAGCGTCACTAATGGTTAATCAAATTTTAAGCAAGATAAGAGACTCTTTTACATACGATTCATGAATAAACTCAGATTCAAGAACTAAAACTCTCTCTCTCTCACTGCCCATACAATTCACTCAAAAGTGTTTCCCAGAGCTTCTCTCTCTAATTTTTCAAGTCTGATTATTTCTCGTATCTCTTCTTCCTTTTTTTTAACATTGAACAATCAGTATAAATATATATATATTTATTTATATATAGAAAAATTGATGAAGTTTGAAGATGCACAGACATATTTTCTGTTATAATAGAAAGATATCATCTTTCAAAAATAATTGCAACAAAATAAAAGATTCAGTAATAAAGTTGAACCAACACATCAATTTTGTGGGAATTACATTTCCGCAATTTTCCACCTTAATTCCCAGAAACTAATCTGGAACTCATCATGGAGGATAGCCATAAATTTCATCAATTTCCAATATTCATAAGTTTCAAACAATGTTGAAACTTATTCTTAGTTAATACCTTTGTTTCTGCATCAGCAAGGTTTTCATCACTTGGAACCTTTTCCAATTCTATAACCCCTTCTTCTATCTTATTTCTGATCCAAAATAGTCTAACATCTATATGTTTAGACCTTTCATGATATACATGGTTTTTACAAATGTGTATGGATGATTGGCTGTTAGAAAATATCACTACTTTCTCCTTTAAAATTTTGATTTCCTCAAGAAATCCTTTGAGCCATATTGCTTCCTTGAACGCTTCTGTAGTGGCCATGAAATTTGCTTCACTTGTAGATAAGACAACAATTGGTTACAACTGAGACGTCCATGAAATGCAACAACTTTTTAAAAGAAAGCAATAAGATGTTAGAGACTTCCTTGTGTCTTTATTAGATGCATAATCAGCATTTACATAACCTTCAAGCTGGGCCTTCATTCTTGTTTTTCTGAACACTAAGCCTCACCTGGTTTTGCCATAAATTGGCTTAGCACACTCACAACATAAGCGATGTCAGGCTTGGTACTTATCATGGCGTACATAACACTCCCAATAGCTTATGCATAAGGAATCTTCTCCATAAATCTAGCTTCATCTTCTGTCTTTGGTGATTGATCTGAAGATAAATCAAAATGACCTCCTAATGGAACAACTACATCTTTAGCCTCTGTCATGTTGAATTTCTTGATTACAAACTTTAGATATTGACTTTAAGCAAGTATCAATTGGTGCTTCTTTCTGTCTTTGAGAATATCAATACCGAGTATCGTCCTTGCAGCTCCCATATTTTTCATCTCAAATTCCTTATTGAGTACTTTCTTCAATTTATCAATCTTACTCATATCACTTCTCATAATCAATAAATCATCAACATAAACCACTAGAAAAATAGGAGCAGAGGTATTTTATCTATATAGTAAAAGAAAGTGTCATAATTTGATCTTATGTACCCTACTTTGGTGACAACTGCATCAAAAGTCATATACCATTGCCTGGGAGACTGTTTCAGGCCATAAATTGATTTCTTCAGCAAGCAGACCAATTCTTCTCCTTTGTTTTCCACCTTGAATCCATCTGGTTGGTTCATAAAAATTGTTTTTTTTTTCTAGCTTTCCATTGAGGAAGGCTGTCTTCACATCCATCTGCTCTATTTCCCAATAATATTGGATGGCCAAAGCTAACATCATTCTAACTGTTTTCATCTTCACCACAGGAGAGAATATCTCCGAATAATCAGCCCCTTCTACTTGTGTAAAGCCCTTGGCCACCAATCTTGCTTTATACCTCTTAGGATTGGTTGAATTTATTCCATCTTTAACTTTGAAGATCCACTTGCAGCCTATAACCTTTTGTCTTTCTGGTTTTGGAACTAAACTCCATTTATCATTATGCTTTAATGAGTTGATCTCCTCCACCATAGCTTTTTTCCATAGCTGAGCTTCCTTGCACTCTATTGCCTCTTTATAACTATGTGGTTCTTCATGCTGAGAGTTGTTCATAATAGCCAGTGCATAGGCTATAATATCTGCTTCGGCTTCTGCTTCAACATATTGGCCAGGCATCTTTATCTCTCTTCTAGATCTGTCCCTGGCCAATTGATAGCTTGCTAAATCCTCTTCTTGATAGCCTTCAGCAAAATCACGTTCTTCCGTTTCTGGTTGCGTAGTTGAGTCTTCACTATTGGTAGATTGAACTTCAATCCGAGTACTGCTGCTGTGTGTCTGCTGACCTGCATCAGTACAAGACATACCTTTCTCATTTTCTTTAAAAGGAAAAACAAGCTCATTAAAAATAACATCTTGACTTGTTATAATCTTGTAATTTTCTAAAGAAAACAACCTATACCCTTTGACACCCTCGGGATAACCAAGAAAAACACATTTTATTGACCTTTTACCAAGCTTATCATCAACATTATGAGCATAGGCAGCATAACCAAAATTCTTTAGAAGTTTCAATGATGGTGGCTTAACTATCCATAATTCTTCAGGAGTTTTAAAATCAATAGCTCTGCTGGGGTTTCTAATTATCAAATAACAAGCAGTATATAAAGCTTCAACCCAATATAATTTTTTCAAACCAGATTCAATAAGCAAGCATATAGCTTTATTTAATAAAGTTCTATTCATTCTCTCAGCTATATCATTTTGCTGAGGAGTCTTAACAACTGATTTATGCCGTTGAATTCCATGTTTATTGCAAAAATCATTAAACTCTTCATTTACAAATTCCAAACCATTGTCAGTCCTCAAAGTTTTAATTTTAAAATTGGTTTGAGTTTCAACCAGAGTTTTCCAAGTTTTAAACATGTCTAAACATTCATCTTTATGTTTTAACAGAAAAACCCAAACCTTCCTAGTAAAATCATCAACAATAGACAAGAAATACTTGTTACCTCCTTGTGTAGTGATTTTACTTGCTCCCCAAAAGTCTGAATGAATGTATTCCAGCGGTTGTTTGGCTCTTTAGTTACTAGTTGAAAACTTTATTCTATGTTGCTTTCCCTGTACACACATTTCACAAAATGGTAAGCTAACATGATTATAGTTAGTAATTATACCTTGTTTTGAGATTTCAATGAGCCTTTGCTCACTAATATGCCCCATTCTTGTGTGCCAAAGTATAGTGTCTGAACTTCCTTTCTTTACTACTGCTGCATGAGCTGGAGGTACTGTCTCGCCTTCTAGATGGTAAAGACCTTGTCTCTTTATTCCTTTAATCACAAATAATGAGCCCTTAATAATCCTCATGATGCCTTGACTAATTTTTATAATCACGACCTTCATCATCAAGTTTTCCCAAGGAAATCAAGTTCCTCTTAAGATCAGGTATGTGTCTGACTTTGTTCAGTGTCTTCAAGATTCCATATGTACCTTTAATGATTATTGATCCAATGCCAATCACTTTGCATTGTTGATCCATTGCCCATTAAAATCTTGCCTCCATCGATTTCTTTATAGTCCATGAACGATTCCCGCCTTAGACACATATGGTATGTACAACCTGTGTCAAGAATCCAACTTTGTGAATCTCTTTTATCAGCTACACAACAGACATCTCCATCTGAGCTATAAGGATCATCAACCAAAATCTATAGAAGCTTGCAGCTTATTTGAACTTTCTTCTTCTTTTTTCTTTTTCCTTAATTCCTGTTGACGGTGAAATCTCGTCAACGAAATTAGATCGGAAAACTCAAAGGTAAGTCAGGTGATGTTTATATAAGAACTGAGAATAAACTTTAAGGAAAAGTAAACACAGATAAATGATGGAGCAAGTCTTGGTATATTTCTCAATAGCCTCTGCTTACAATGAATTTTCCAACCCCCTCCCATGTGGGAGAGGGGTCCTTTTTATAGTAGGCTCTGATGGCCTAGGATACATGGTGGTCCAGGAGACCAAATGGTACATAAGTACTCTGTCAGGAGAGTGGTTTCAGAAGCTGAGGTCTTGCATCCAGTACAGGGGCAGGCGTCTGGTGGATGTCTCCACTACTTGTCCGTACCCATGTCAGTGGAGTGGGGACAAACATAGTGGCGCAGGTGGTAGTGGTGTCGACTCTGACTCCTGCCTGTAGACGTACGGGCCATAACTCTTATTCCAGCATTCCCACTCCCCCACTGGTACGGGTGTCCGTACTTCGGCATACAGGGTCTTAAGGGTCATACCCAGTACTAGATCGTACATGAATGTTCCATTCGACTCGTACCCGGACCTCTAAGCATTGGGGTCTTCAAGGAATAGGGAATGGGACACTTGGTGCATGCAGTGGTCGTGACGTGAGGCAAGGCTCTCGGGTCCTTGGCATGGGATGCTTGAAGCACCCCGAGGTCACTCACGAGCATGGGTGATGGGCATGTGGCCTCAACAGATGTCTAAGGGTGCGAGGCGAGACGCCTTCCTCGCGAGCCCCTTGTGGACACGGCTCCCTTGGCGTGTGGTCCCACTCGCATGGCCACTTGGTGGCGTGGTTCCCATGCCACCCATACTTTGAAGGCCATGGCATGGCTCCTATTCCTTCGCGAGACCTCCTTGGAAGGCCTGTTGATGGCGTGGCGCACGCGGGATGCGGGGCCTCGCATGGTGCTGGGCGCGCGCGGGACACGTGGCCTCGCCTGGTGCTGGGCGCGCGCGAGGAGGGGGGTCTCGCCTGGTGCTGGCGCACGCGAGGGGGTGGCCTCGCCTGGTGCTGGCGCGCGCAAGGCCGTCAGGGCTGCCGCGTGAGAGGCAACAGTGGCTCGGGGTCACCCCGACCCAGCCATATTTTTGGGCGTTTATGGGGCCTAAGCATACACTTTGAGTCTTTTATGGGCATGGAATATTGAGCATCCACAAAGGCCATACTTCATGGCTCACTAAGTGATGCTTCCCTTGGGACAATCTCCCAGTTTCACAAGACTTATAGGTCTGAGCCTGATAATGTGACTAAGTGACATTTAGCCTTGTATTTTTACCATGTACTGGGGATTTTTTTCTTGGTGGATTTTTGGCATCCACAATTCCCAACAATGCTTGATTAAATGTCTCATCGTTCCACAGTGATGACATTTTCTAGTCTCTCTTGTCCTTGATTTAGATCTTGAATAACTCCTTGAATTACCTCTGAATATATGCCTTTTTGGATTTTGCCACGAACTAAGAGACCCTCATCAGATTTTTGTGACATTGCAGCTCTAACCCATGTAAGTTCTACATCTCTAGACCTTAATGTGATCATTACATCATCAATGGTAAGTGTTTCTCGGGTGTACATTATCACAACCCTTAATTCTTTGAATTGGTCAGGAAGACTATTCAAAAGAATTACTGCCTGATCCTCTTCTTTAATATCCTCTCCCATGTTACTAAGACCAAGCACAATCTTGTTCATCTCATCAAAATTCTGTCCAAAGACATGGATGCATTCATTTTAAATCCATACAATTTCCCCTTCAAGAATATCTTTGTTGTTGTTGTTGTTGTCTTTTTCATGTAAAGCTGCTCAAGCTTTTCCCATAGACCAGCTGCTGTTTTTTCTCCAATCACTTGTCTTAAAACATTATCAAACAAGTTCATGACTATTGCTGATCGTGCTTGTCTCTTTATTGGTTATGTATCTTCCTTCTTTATTCCATCTACTGCCTTTGAATCACTTGATTTTTCATCTTGACTTAAAGCTGAATCAAGTTTTTGGTAGATTAAAATAGCCATCATCTTCTCTCTCCATTGGCTAAAATCACCAGACCCCTCAAACTTCTCAAGATCGAATCTTGCAAAGGTTGAAGCCATGTCTCTCACACTTCTTGATCAATCTTTATCTCCAAGCTTTGAGTTCTTCTCAACCGAAATCTGCCTCTGGTACCACTGTTGTAATCTGACAACACAAACTTGTTAAGAGACAAATGATCAAACACTTGGTGTTCAATTATTAAAACTAAAATTAAATGGTAGAAAAAGAAGAAAATAAAACCAACAAATACAAATAATATGAAAAAGAAATAAAAGGGAAGAGAAGACACAAGTTATACTGGTTCGACCATAAAGAAATTGGTCAACTCCAGTTTCCTCCGATGAGGTTCCACTGTAGAAATTATTTTGTTACACCTTAATCTTCTTGCACAACTTCACTAATGGTGAATCAACTTTTAAGCAAAATAAGAGACCCTTTTACATACCGTTCATGAATAAACTCAGATTCAAGAACTAAAACTCTCTCTCACTTCCCATACAATTCACTCAAAAGTGTTTCCCAAAGCTTCTCTCTCTAAACCAAGAGTTTCTCTCTCTAATTTTTCAAGTCTGATTATTTCTCTTATATCTTTTTTTTTAACACTGAACAATCAATATATATATATATATATAGCCAAGTTGCTGAAGTTTGAAGATGCAACAGACATATTTTCTGTTATAACAGAAAGATATCGTCTTTCTAAATAATTGCAACATAATAAAAGGTTCAGTAATAAAGTTGAACCAACACATCAGTTTTGTGGGAATTACATTTCCACAAGCATTTTGACACATTTTTGCATAAGATCAATTTCTTTACTCAAAGAATTAATTTCATTATTTTGGAAGCAATAATAAATTCAAGTTCTTTAATTTTTTTAACCGATTTTTTGTTATTGCTAGCCATTAATCGATTCTCAGAGCAAACTTTCAGCCATTGATCATACATTTTTTTGTAAGAATCTTTCAATGACTGCTCATATAAGTCAGATCCATCAGAATCAATGCTAGATTCTTCATTATTCTGAACAGAATTATTAAGGCATACCTAGTCTTTGGAATCAACTGAAGAGAAAAACATACCTTTGTAAACAGAGGTTAAGGCAACATTATTATCTTCCTCACCACTCTGTTCAGAGTCTTGATCACTCCAAGTAGCTGCCATGGCTTTCTTTTTCTTTAAGGTATTGGCACACTAGGATTGAATGTGTCCATATCCTTCACATTCCCTGCACTGAACACCCTTTTTGTTAGTTTCATAGGGTTTAGAAAAATTACTTTTTGGGTTTTTGAGTATGGCCTTTTTGTTTCCCAAATTTTTTATGTACTTTTGAAATTTTTTTGTTAACAAGGCCATCTCATCATCCTCACCATCTGAACTTTCCTTCTTTTCTTTGGAAGATTTCAACGCAATAGATTTCTCATTAATTTCTTGTATTTTACCTTTTTGTCTGATTTGTTGATTCAGTTAAAAAGTTCAAAGTGAACCCATCAATTCTTCTACTTTTATTTTGTCCAAATCTTTTGCTTCCTCAATTGTAGTGAGCTTAGTCTAAAACCTGTCAGGAAGAACTCTAACGATTTTTTGGACCAAAACACTTTCTTCAAGTTTCTCACCAAGAACAAAATATTCGTTGGCAATATTCGGTGAGGGTTTCATTTTCATTCATTTTCAAAATTTTAAATTTTGTTGTGAGCATAACAAGCCTAGAACGCTTGACATCAGTAGTTCCTTCAAATTGGGTTTGAAGAATTTGCCAAGCCTCTTTGGACGAAACACATGAAGAAATTTATTTAATGTAGCCTTCGCCAACACCATTAAAAATTGCATGCAGTGCTTTATTATTATAACTGGATAGTTTATCTTCAGCATCTGTCCAATCTAGTTCATATTTTACCTTAGTAATGTCATTGCTTTCTGCGGGAGGAATCCAACCACTCAACACTACTCTCCAAGCCTTTTCATCTTGAGATTTGATTAAGGCTCTCATTATAACTTTCCAATATGGATAGTTAGAGTCATTGAGTAAATGGGGGTGAGTTATAAAACCTCCTTCTGTAAAAATAGACATAGCAAGAAGAAAACAAAACAGAACAAACAGAATATAGCAAGATCACACTTTAGAAATAAGTGTCCTGCTCTAATACTAATTGAAATTCCATTTTTTAGTAATTACCAAATTAATTAAAACAAGTAGTTTAATTAAGATGCGGAATGGTAATTGAATGTTAAAACATATTTCATTTCTGTTGTAACAGAATGAGGATTGGTTGTAACAGAAACTGAACACAACAAAAAGACAATGCAAAAACAATAAAGAGCACAATTTTTTTTACAAGGTTCAGAAACCCTTTTGGATAACCTACTCCTTGGGGCCACGTGTTGGGAATTATGCCCTTAAAGCAATTATAGTAGACAATGGTTTTAATGAAATAAATTAATGAATTGAATTATTGTATATATGTAGCTTATGTACTATATTATTGCTAATAATATTAAGTAAATATCAGAAAATTCCCAAGTTCATCTATGTGGTATCAATCTCATATTGATATGAGAGGATAAAGATTGAGATAATGAACTTAAATAGTTCGCAATAAAATAAAGTTATGGAATCTTTAGATTAATTACTGCTAGTGCCCAGTACGACCCACTAGAATTATGAATACATGTGACCTAGATCCAGGTTACTAGTGTAGTAGGACACTTTAGTGGAGGCACTTTGCATGTTGAGAGTATGTAGAACTGAATCAGATGTGATTTAATAATACTTGTTTAAATACCATTTCATAGTATTATAAAACACATCAACTGATGATCATATACAAACTGATCTTAATCCTGAAGTTACTATAAACTCTTATATATGTCACTTGATCCTTTGATTCATGCGTTATGGTTTGTCAGAATGATCAGGCTAAGAACTATTGTTTTGGGAACTCAATGATGTATATGGTTGGGGACATAACTTAACAGATATGAAATCTATACCTTCTTATAGATTGAATGATGGTTCCCTAGGGGGTTGGCTTTTGGAACTGAAAAAGTTATTGACGTCAAATTCATAATCAGATTATGAATTAACCTTCACTAGTAAAGTCAATGGTACACTAGGAATCAAGATATAATTAAAAGGGTAAAACAATAATTTTATTCCCACTTAATTATGAATCATCAATAGAGGATTATTTTGTATGTAATGATTATTTTAATGGACACTTTATGGTAACAATAAAGTATTCAGTAAATATATGTCTTTAATTCTCAAGAGTTCAGTCTCATATTTATAGTGGAATAATCATAAGATTAATAAATATGATTATTGAATCAAAGAGTTTTGGTTAATAATATTTTATTTATTAGAGCTTGGAATTATTGGTTCATAGGTCCTCGGAGCGACTCTATCAACACTAATCAAGGTAAGAGTTGATACAAGGGTTAAACTGTGAATGGGCTATTTGAGAGAATATTTATTCTTCGAGATAAATGTACAATTATGTGATAGTTGAAGTTGCACAATTTATTATTTCATTTGTGCAATTTTCAAAATTGTGTGGAAATATAGTAAATTGATTTTAATCAATTATGTTATTTAAGTGTGAATAAATAAATATGGATAGTAAAAATTAGTTTTGATTATTATATTTATTAGTTAATAAAAAGATGGCATAATTAAACAATTATGGCCCTCTCGGCCTATTAATCCAGCCATTAAATCGCATTAGGGATTTCGGGGCATTACATAAATCATTTCGTATTATTTTTCATATACATGTTATATAAATCGATTAACATATTGCATATTAAAAGATCCTCATATAAAGATTGTTTATATGAAATTTTTTGTTGTATACCATTACCACAATTTTCGCTGTGCACTAGGAACCGTTCCTAACAATTGGTACCAGAGCCATCTTTAATCCATGCATATGTTAATTACTGTGTGGGTATCATATGCATTTTTATATTATGTGTAATATATGAATGGGTGGATGTTTGTGTATGAATAGTTTATGTTCTTAAGGGTTGGTTTTCATGGTGTTTTTGGGTTAGGAAATGTTCTTATTTTTTTTTTCTAGATATACATAAATTGTAAGCCATTTTTGGGGCATAGGAATTTCGCAATTTATTTTAAATTTTGAAAAATTCTGTAATGGCTCGAGCCTCGAGCACAAACCTCGAGGCTCGAGCCGCTGCCCCTGTAGCCGTATGCACATCTGCGCGCCCAACCTCCTACGCACCCGCAGCTTGCACGCCCAGCATCCACGACCAGCGTGCCTGTGCGCCCAGTACTCACTCCTACGCCCCTGCTCTGCGCCCAGCACCTGCGCCCCTATCCTGCGCCCAGCACTCGAGCCTGCACCCCTGCGGCCCAGCTCCCCAGTGCACCTTCAGCCGCACCACGACCAGCCGTAACCCACTATTGACACACTTATTAGGGTTTGTGTCTTGCAAACCCTAATGGATGTGTAATTATCCATTTGGGCTATTTTAAGCCCAATATAATTAATTTTTTTTTAATTATAGTTTTTTGAGTTAATTGTGGGGAGGCCAAATTCCAATTAGGCTTCAATAACTTGTTGGGTATTAAAACCCAAAGTTTGGTTATTTTAAATTTGTTTCAAATACTTATGTAATGACCTGACAAACTTAAAGACCTTGGACCAATAAAAACTACTAAGACATAACTACTGTTTTCGAATACATGCATATGATAATAGAACTGTATTATAAAAATCCAAAATACAGGATCCCATTGTTATTACATAAAAATCATAAAGAAAACTTAAACTGTTATTTTAATCGTTCAAATACTAAATGAGAAAAATCATAAATTACATAATTAAATAGACTCAAAACATAAATGTCATCCTCGATTGTTCCCATCAGTCCATTCATATAGTTCTCGCCCAATACACATGCCAAAGCTGCCATGAATTTGTCCCACCTTCCATGCTCATTTACATGTACAGTCTAAAAAGGAATGAGCCTAATGCCCAGTAAAGAAAAACTACTAAAGTATATCATAAATCATAAGACGTAAAAACATAAATCATAAAACGTATTACGTAAAAAAAATGTAAATCATAAAACATAAGACTACAAATTAATGGCCATTAACTCATAGTACGTGATAAAAACCATCTAGGTCCTATTACTACTATTTAGAGGAAGGTTTAAACACAAATATAGTATATGATAAACCATCTAGGTCCTCTTGCTACTATTTAGAGGTAGCTTTAAACATAACTATAGTTTACGATAATGATAAAAATCTTGGGATTTGCTTATTTGCTGTCTAAGCAACCATATTTCCCAAGCGACTACAACATAAAAAACATACATATAAACATAATCATAACACATAAAATCTAACCTATTTTCCTTACCAAAAAACTGGGGTATTGGAGACAAGAGTGGGATTAGAAACTCCTAAAACAAAACAGTAAAAATCATAAGTTTCCTAAAGAAAATAAGATGAAGAGAAAATCTAAACCATCAATATAAGAACTTACCAAAAACCTTTAGTTTAAAAGGAATCAAATACCTAACCAAAAGCCATTATAACAAGTTAGGATTTTGAAGAAAATGAAAAGAATAAGAGGAACTATAATGAACTAAACCTGAGGATAAGAGTACCTTAGATAGATTAGAACTTCGATCTACACCTCAATATCGAAATAACACTCTATCTTACTTCCCAGGTGTTTAGAAAAGCTTGGATTTGAAAGATTTAACCCCAAAACCCTAATGTTTCTCTCTAGAACGAACTTAGCAGCTTGGAGGCTCTGAAAAATGCTTGAATGATGAAGCAATTGGTTTAGTGAAAGGTCCTATTTATAGAGTTCAAGGAGTGAAACTAACTCCCTTTAAAATGATTAAATAAATAAATAAGGATTGAATTTTCTGCTCAACAAATGCCCAGAACTCAGTCAAAAACGTCCAAGAGCAAGTACAAGTTGTTGAGGGCTGTTTTTAGCTCGGATTCCATGGATTTTCAAAAATGCCAAAGGGAGCTGATATATCACCCCTATAGGCGATATATCGCCTGCCCCATAATCGCAAGCCTCCGTTGTTTCGTTCGTGTGAAGTTGACGTGTTTTTCGTATCATTTATAGGCGATATATCGGCCCCTATAGCCGTGATATATCGGCATACGCTGATATATCAAGCACGTTTTTGCACACTTTCAGCACACTTTAATATGTTTAAACCACTTTGACTGAGTAAAGCGTGATTCTAACAGCTGAGGGAAGGTTCTAGAGTTCCTAGGTTAATCCTAGATTGATTTATTCATATAAAATCCTTAAATCCTTATTAAACATACATGTGACAAGTGTCACATTCTTAATTATTCTATCTAAACCTTAGGTTATAATAAATATCTGTAACGACCCAAGATTGCTAATAAGGCTTAAGGGCCTTAATTAGCGTGCTGGGAGGGCATAATTGGTATATGTGTGATTTAATAGTTTAATGCATGATTATGTGGCATGCATGATTAATATGATTATATGATTATGTGACATGCCTGTTTGTGAATATTAGATATGCATGTGGACCCTTTATAGCTTATAAGGGCATACTTGTAATTTTGGCTCGTTGAGGGCATAGATGTTATTATGTGTGATAAATTGTTGAGACCACATTATTATGTGGATATATTTGCAGCATATAGCTTGAGACGATCCTAGTGAGCGAATTGGCGAAATAGTCACAGCGGGGTTCAATACCCGTCTCGGGGGGAGCCTGGGGGTATTTTTGGGAATTTAGAGGATATCTTGGGAACTATTAGATATTGAGTAAATAATTGGTGATTAATTGGATGACGGGATTAATTGGTAAATGTTAGTAACACTTGAGGAATTAGCGGGAACTGGGAGTAAAATGACTAAATTACCCTTTTAGAACCCTTGGAAGATTGGTAAGTTTGGAGGGGCAAAAGAGTCTTTTGTCTATCAAGGGATAAACTTAGAAGTTACTTGGGATTAAGGAAGAAGGAGGTAGAAACAACTCTGGCACTCTCTCTCCTTCTCATGATTTTTCTTTCTCACTCTTGAAGAAGTTGAAGCTTTGAAACTTGGGAAATTGAATGAGCTTAGGCTTAGGCTGGTATTCTTTGAAGGGAGATTGAAGGGAAAGGCTGATTCTAGGCTGGGAAGTCTTGGAGAATTGAAGTCATTTATCCAAAAGGTTCAGCTGGGAATTTAGAGGGATTTAACTCAAGAATTGAAGGTGGAGGCTAAGGGTGTAGCAACTATTTGAGGTAAGCTTTGGACTCTTAATTTGGTGAAGTATTGGACTGTTATGGTAGAATTTAGGCTAAGTAATTGGGTAATGAATTATGTTGGAATGGGGATACTAGCTTTAGTAATTGCTAGGAATTTCATGGTTTAAATATGTGGATTAAAGTCTTGAATTCATATCTAGTTTGATTGTGGTTGGTGAGGTTTGTTTAGGTAAAAATTATGGGTTAAGCCTTGTGGTTCTTGGCTAGGATGAAGAAGGAGAAAACCTAGATTTTTTGGGTTCGAAGGAGGCGCGCTGCGACCCATCCTTGGGGCATCGTGGCACGTGTGGCCATTTTGGTCTGGGATGCTCTCTGACTTGGGGGGCAAGTCGTGACCTACTAAGCGAAGTCGCGACCTGCCTCCCCCCTTTGGCTTGGGACCTTGCTCTCTGATTTGGGGGCAAGTCACGACCCGCCTGGGGGTTTTAGCCTTAGAATTGTTTCTAGAATTGGTAAGGCTCAGGGGTTCAAACTTAGGCGCTCGGGACAATTTCTACTACCCGATTTAGTAGAAATTTAGGTCCCGAAGGCTAGTTTCTATCTCCTAAGTATTTATTTGGTTTGGAAGTTAATAATTACCCTTTGGCCATTGTGACTAGGTTTAACGCCGAGGCTCGGGACTGAGGATCATGCTCATAACCATTTCATTTTCTTTGTTCAGAATTAAAGGCAAGAAAACTCCACCCTTGTGTGGCTGTGTTGGGACTAAGTTTCCCTATAATTGAATACACGTGTTGTATGATTGTGATATGCCATGTAAGCATGAAATAAACGACCTAAGAGAGTCGGGGATGACAATTTGCGCACAGGATGCGGCTTGGCCACTAGAGCTGGGGTCAGCTAGATAAACACTGGACTCGGCCTAAGCGAGCTGGAGTCAGTGGGTTAAACAGAGGGTGCGACCTAAGGGCGTCAACCCTGAATATTGTTTGATTATTGTGATAAATTGTTGAATATAAATATGTTTTCTGTTGTTAATCTGATGCTTATGGCTAGATGAATATCTGGACAATTGACTTGTGATTCATTGATTGTCATCACTGATTATGTGTCTGCTATGCCGTTATGATTTTCTTGCTAGGCCTTGGCTCACAGGTGCTACGTGGTGCAGGTAAAGGCAAGGGTATAATGGACCAACCATGAGTTGGAGAGGTCTAGAGGTGAGATGTACATTGTCATCTGCTCGTCCGCCAAGGTCGAGGGATTGTACAGGGACAGAAACCTAAAACATGTATTTTGCCATTAGAGTGGCTTTTGATTGTATATAACTGTTTTGGGAGTTTGTAAATTTGTCCTTTAAACCCTGTTTTTGGGATCCCATGTACTAAACATTCATTTTAATGAAAATTATCCATTTATGACCAAAATCTTTTAACCCTAACTTGATTATGACTTTAGGATCATATCTTTATTCAAATGACTTGATTAGCAAGTCCTGCACTATTTTAAACACAGTGTAATGGTCTTGGTTATCCAGGGCATTACAATATCATTTCTACGACTAGCTGTATTAATCAAACCTTATGTTAAAATTAATATTTCTAAACTATAGGCTAAACTTATAAAATCCATAACTATCTCTATGAGTTTCAACAAATCCCGGCTTGAACCAATAACCACGAAAACTAAAATACTATAGCACAAGCTACTACTATCTAGCTAAGTAAAATTCTGAGACGCTACAATTCTCCCCTACTTAAAAGAATTTCATCCTCGAAATTTACTTGACAAACAATTCTGGATACCGTGCTCGAATGTCTTCCTCCAACTCCCACGTTGCCTCCTGTTCTATACTATTACTCCATAAGACCTTGGCTATTGGAATACCCTTAGACCGTAATTTCTTCATCCCTTTCTCTAGGATTCTAACTGCTCGTTCCTTGGAACTCATGTCTTTTTGAAGTGCTAACGTATCGTACTTGAGAATGTGGGATGGGCCTGACACATATCTACGCAGCATCGAGATGTGAAACAAATTGTGGCTATCTGCTAGAGCTGGCGGTAAGGCTAATCTATATGCTACTGGTCCCACCTTGTCCAATATCTCAAAAGGGCCTATAAACTAGGGAATAAGTTTGCCTTTCTTCCCAAACCGCTTCACTCCTTTCATAGGAGATATTCTTAAGAAGACTTGATCTCCGACTTTGAATTCCACATCTCATCGCTTGGCATCCGCATAAGTATTTTGTCGACTCTGAGCAGCGAGCATATGCTTTCTAATCAGCTCCACTTCGTCTTGAGCCTCTCTAACAGCTTCGGGTCCGAGAAGTTGTCTTTCTCCTACCTCATCCCAATGTAACGATGACCGACATTTCCTTCCATAAAGTAGCTCACAGGGTGCCATACTGATCGTTTTCTGGTAGCTATTATTGTAGGAGAACTCTATAAGTGGAAAATACTTACTCCACGTGTAATGCCCCGAATTCTCCGATGTATTTAACGGCGTGAACAGTAGGCCGGGAGGGCCGTACTTGCTTAATTATGTTATTAATTGATAAAATGCACGTATATGTTGACTATATTATGATATGATGTGAAATGCATGCATGTGAGTCCATATTTGTTATTACAGGGGTGTGATGGTAATTTGGCCCGTTGAGGGTAAATTGATTATTTATTCGCATGTTGGTGATATAATTTGAGACCACATTATGATGTGGGTTTGTTCGAGCCATTTGACATGAGACGATCAAGGAATGTTTAATGTCGGTTTGGTCATAACGGGCTTAAGCTCGGGGCTCGGGGTGAGTCTCGGGGTGTTTTAATGATTAGAGTGTTACCGGGCATTAAAGGGTAACGGGAGGTGAAATATTGGTGTTTGAGGATATTGAGATTAGCAGGAAAAGGGAAGCGTTAACTATGATTAACGGGATTGGTGGAAAATACCAAAATTACCCTTGAGTTGATTTTAGAAGCTTTAAAGGACCTAGGGGTATAATGGTCTTTTGGCTTGGATATATATGAGCTTTGAAGGCTGTAGAGAAAACAGAACCAAAACAGAGTGTAAACTTCTTCCTTCCCGTACCCTCACCTACCTTCATCTTCTTTGTGAGATTTGGTGATCTTGTTGAGGATTTGAGCTTAGGAGCTAAGCCTTGGTACTTTGGGAGAGTGTTCCACTGTGGAAGAGCACCATAACCTGAACTTGAGGTAAGTTTTTAGCCCTTAGTTTCCATGTTTGCTCTGTTTTCGTTTTAGGATTTCAGCTTTAGAATTTGATGTGGGAAGTGAGGATTAAAGGGAGTTTTCATGTTGTTTTTGATTGGGGTTTGATGAGGGTGAGCTATGGGTGTTATTTGGGGGTTTAATTGTGTGTTTGGAAGAAGTTTAGAGAGGGTTTGTAGGGTTGGTTTGAGAGGAAAGAGCTCAGGGAAGAAAACTGGTTCGTGTGGCCGACTTAGCCATTCTGGGCTGAGCGCCGCGGCGCAGCAGGGGAGTGCCGCGGCCCTTGGCGTCTGGCAGGGGAAGCCCTTTCTGTCTGAAGGGCGCGCCGCGGCGCAGCAGGGGAGGGCCGCGGCCCTTAAGGTCAATTTTGCAAAAAAAGGTGTTTTTAGCATGGGGATTCAAACCTAAGGCCTCGGGATTGAACCTACTACCTGGTTGAGTAGTGTTTGAGGTCCCGGAGGTTAGGTTTTGGTTTGGGAACCTTTTATTATTCATTTTATTGATGGAATCCCATAATTTGGTTATGACCAGGTAACTGCTAAAGGACCAAAAGGTTGATCGTTCTCAGGGTCACTCTTTTGTTTGTTCTAGCTCGGACCAGAGGTAAGAAAATTGCACCCAAAGTGTGACATGCATGGATATTTGTAAAACATGTTGATTGTATAAATATGGACATGGATTGAATACAGAATCGACAAAAGTGTTAGTATCAGCTGTGAGGCTGTGACTTATTTGTCAGGCTCGGCAGTGTTACTGGACACAGGTCAGGAAGCGCTGACTTACTTGTCAGAACGGCCTTAGCGTGAATCACGCAAGCCAACAGAGATTAGATCTAATCGACTACTAGCATTGAATGACTCAAGGAGCATTGATGCCTGACCGACCCTGAGGGTCGATGAACAAACAGAGCTTGGAGCCTAGTGGCTTACCTATCAGCCACTCTCCCGCTACAAAGCAGAGCTTGGAGGCTGGTGGCTTACCTAGCAACCACTCTCCCGCTAGGAAAAGAGCCTGGAGGCTAGTGGCTTACTTAACAGCCACTCTCCCGCTAAAATCATGTGTTATTCATTTGTTTGAAAGCTTTATGCTCAGTGTGATTATAATGATAATCATTTGATAATGTTTATGAAAAGTATTATGTTTTCTTGCTGGGCTTTGGCTCATGGGTGCTATGTGGTGCAGGTAAAGGGAAAGAAAAGCTCACCTAGCCTTGAGTGGAGAGCTGATGTGGTGGTGTGTACATATGCGGCCGCTTGACCACCACGGTCAAGGTGTTCTCAGAGGAACTAGGGGGTTTACCCTACTTTTGCCGCTTAGGTCGGCGGGATTGTAAATTTACAACTGTAATGACCATTTTGTACTGAGAACCACTTGTAAATGTTTTGTTTAGCTCTGCAGAGCAGTTTGTAATAAAATCTCCATTTCCTTTTTATTGGTTTAATACCTTAACCTGTTAATCACACTTAGAGCACGCTTTTGACCAAAGGACTCAGGCAATGAGTCAAATTTCCGGTCCACCGTTCACCGTAACTGTTCTGAGGTAGCCAGGGCGTTACACCACGATCCTCCGAAGTCTAGTACACAAGCACGCAACATATCTTCTATAATCTATATGGTACGCTTGGATTGACTGTCAGTCTGAGGATGAAATGCCGTACTGAGACTTAGCTTGGTACCCATGGTTTTCTGCAAGCTTCCCCAAAATCTCAATGTAAACAACGATCCTCTATCGGATACTATGGTCTTAGGGATTCCATGAGTCATACAATTTCTTGAACACAAATGTATGCGTACTGGTCTGCAGTGTACGTAGTCTTGACGGGCAGAAAGTGAGTTGACTTGGTGAGTCTATCTACCACAACCAAGCCGAGTCGTGTTGCTTATTTGTTCGTGGTAATACTATTATGAAGTCCATGGCTATGTCTTCCCACTTCCATTTAGAAATACTAAGTGGTTGCAATAAGCCTGCGGGTCGCTGATGATTCACCTTTACTTGTTGGCATATAAGGCATTTGGACACATATTCTTCTACGTCGTTCTTCATTCCCGACCACCAATATAGTGCCTTAAGGTTGTGAGTCATCTTGGTAGACCCTGGGTGAACTGAGTATGGGGTAGTGTGTGCCTCTTCTAATATCTTCATCTTAATCCCATAGTCATTTGGCACACAAACCCGACCTTTATATCGTAAGAACCCCTGTCCTGATATAGAGAAATCTGTAGTCTTGCATTCTTTGACTGCAGCTATATGTGATACTAACGTCATCATGCCCTTGCTCGATCCGTATATCCTCTAGTAAACTTGATTGGATGGACAAGTTAGCTAGTTGACCCACGACTAGTTCTATCTCAGTGTTAATTAGCTCTTGTTGTAGCGGCTTTTCAATTTCGTATAATGTTGCTAGATTTTCGTAACTCTTCCGACTTAACGCATCTGCAACTACATTCACTTTTCCTAGGTGGTATAGGATTTTGCAGTCATAGACATTTACTAATTCCAACCATATGCGCTGCCTCATGTTGAGCTTCTTTTGCGTGAAGAAATATTTTAAGCTTTTGTGGTCCGTATAAATCTCACATCGTTCTCCATAAAGATAGTGGCGCTAGATTTTCAATGCTAAGACCACCGTTGCCAACTCCATATCGTGTGTTGGATAGCGTTGATCGTATTCCTTCAGCTGTCTTGAGGTGTAGGCTATCACCTTGTCATTTTACATCAGCACACATCCAAACCTTGCTTGGACGCATCACAAAATGCTACAAACTTGTCGTTGGGTGTCGGTACGCAAAGTACTGGTGCTGAGCATAATTTATCTTTGAGCAACTTGAAGCTTTCTTGACATTTATCTGTTCAGTTGAACTTATGCTGTTTCCGGGTCAGGTTGGTAAGTGGAGTGGCTAACTTAGAAAAGCCTTCTAAAAATCTTCAGTAATAGCTTACTAGCCTGAGAAAACTTCTAACCTTTGATGCATTCTTAGGTCTTGGCCAATCCTTCACAACCTCTACCTTAGTTGGGTCTATTGTGACTCCATCCTTGGATACTATGTGGTCGAGGAACACTACTTGTGATAGCCAAAACTATCATTTCTTGAACTTGGCATATAGTTGATGCTCCTTTAGTCGCAGCATGGTCAGTGTTAAATGTTCCTCATGCTCGACTTCATCCTTGGAGTACACCAAAATATCGTCAATGAACACTACAAAGAATTTGTCCAAGTAATCCTTGAAGACCCGATTCATTAAGTCCATTAATGCGGCTGGAGGGTTGGTAAGACCAAAAGACATAATTAGGAACTCGTAATGTCCGTATCGAGTCCCAAAAGCTGTCTTTGGTATATCCTCTTCCCTTATCTTGAGATGGTGATAACCGGACCGTAGATCAATCTTTGAAAATACAGTCGCTCCTCAGAGTTGACCAAATAAGTCATCGATCCGGGGTAGCGGGTACTTGTTCTTAATTGTCACCTTGTTCAGCTCGCGGTAATCGATACACATTTGCATGCTTCCATCCTTCTTCTTCACAAATAGAACTGGTGCTCCCCATGGTGAATGGCTCGGTCTGATGAAACCCAAGTCTAAGAGCTCTTGTAACTGCGTTTTCAACTCCTTGAGTTCGGTAGGTGCCATCCGGTATGATGCCTTTGAGATAGGTTCAGTTTCTGGTACTATTTTGATTGTGAAGTCATTTTCCCGAGTAGGGGGTAACCCTGGTAAGTCGTTAGGAAATATCTCTAGAAATTCCTTTATAATGTGGACGTCTCCAACCTTTAATGGTGTTTCCTGTGCCACATCCGTGACACTTGCTAAGAATGTGTGACATCCTTTCTCTATCATCCTCTGAGCTTTGAGAGATGAGATAAGCGGTGTTCGTAGTCCTGAAACCTTTCCCATAAAACAGAGTTTCTGACCTTCACGAGTTTCGAACATCACTTGCTTGTGTCTATAGTCGATGGTTGCGCCATGTTTCGCTAGCCAGTCCATGCCTAGTATTAAGTCGAAGTCATTGATCTTTAGCTCTATCAGGTCTCCTTCTAGCTCCGTGCCTTTGACTTTGATTGGCACACCTCGTACTATTCGTGATGATTGGACTACTTCGCCCGAAGGAAGTTTCGTAACAAACCTATTTCTAAATATTTCACAAGGTTTGTCTAATTTTTCTATCATTTCTAACGAGATATACGACTGTGTTGCTCCCGAATCAAACAATCCTGAACATATATTATCGAGGATAGGAAGCTGATCTGTGACCACCTTATTACTAGCTTCGGCTTCTCCCTGGGTCAAGGCGAAGACTTTGGCTGGAACCATCTTGTTGTCCTTCTTTTGTTTTATTTTGAGTTATGGACAATCTCTTTTCCAATGACCTTCCTGATCACAATTGTAACAGCCCTTGGTATTTTCACGACATTCCCCAGAATGTCTTTTCTGACACTTGGAGCATTGAGGGTATTGGACACAACCCGACCTATTATTACCATTGTTAGTCCGTGCCCTTTTGTCAGCGTCGGTCGGCTTATTATCAGGATGCTTTCTTTTCTGCCCATTATTGTTATGATGGTTGTTGTTGTGGTTTCGACCATTCTGAGTCTGATTTTACTGCTTGGGTTCAGACTTGCTTGCCTCATCCTTACTAACATTTGCTTGGAGCTTTTCCACCTCTATAGCCATTTCTAGAACATCAGCGTAAGAAGTGGTTCTAGGGTTTGCAAGCTTGACTCCAACTCAATCTTGGGTCTGAGTCCCCTGGTGAACTTGGTAACCCTCAAGTAGTCGGTTGGGACTAACTCTGGTGCAAAGTTGGCTAGACGATCAAATTGTCGAGCGTACTCTACTACCGTCAACTTTCCTTTCTTCAGACTGGCAAACTTTTCTAGCCTCGTAGCGATGACTGCTGACTTGTAGTACTTTTTGTGAAATAGCTCCACAAATTTGGCCCAAGTCATGGTGGTGATATCACGAGTCTGTTGTACCAAATCCCACTAGATTCTAGCATCCTTTTTTCAGTAGGGAGGAAACGCAGGATATGAGATCCACGTTGCCGAGGTTCATGTGTGTCAGAATTGGCTCTACACTGAGCCATTCTTCAGCCTCAAAGGGGTCGGTTCCTTCAAAATTTGGAGTGTGCTGCTTACGGAAATGCTCGTAGACTGGCTCTATGTAATGAGCTGGATAAGGCGCATAGTTCGCCATCAGCCATCC